>NC_058368.1:58763214-60027142 GCF_018350175.1 Felis catus | reverse complement strand
AATAAAATGTGGTTAAACATTTTAAGAAAGGGCAGAAGAATAAGCAGTTTTATAGAGTCATAACCGAATTCTATCTCCAGTTAGGCTGATGTTGTCATCTATGTTCATTAGGAAAGAAGGGAAAAAGATTAACCTAACTAGAAAGAGACAATATTTTAAGATAAACATTTGAAGGTAAATATTGGATAACATATATAAAAGTGGTGTTATGGCTTAAAATTCTACATGATCAATGTTCTCATTTCTATATATTGGATAATTTCTTCAGACTTTTCAAACAATATGCCATTTCACTTTTCCATACCATATACTTTTCAAAAAATATACCATTTCACTCCTGTCATTGTCCTTGTGAGCTTGTTCCTGTCACTGCCCTAAATTAATAGCACACTATTTTTATATCAAACTATTTTTGTTTTCTTATTATGCAGGATTCTATATTATTTCATCTCTTTTTAAAGCAATATTTAGATATAAAAATAAGAATGAATAATGTTTGTATATGCTAAAACGTGCACATTCACAATATAAGACATTCTGCTGGAACTATATCTCCTTCTTCATTTATATAAATTCCAGAACAATAGACTTAAATCATTTAAAAATTACAACAATAAAAACATAGTGAGACTTTTAACCTTAGGAAGGAGATATTGGAGGCAACATTACAGATGTTAGACACCTGACATTGATAATAAACAGATGTATTGGGCATGTAATTACTTCCAGGTGTCTATCATCTTGTTTCATCCTCATAATTGCTGAGGTAGGTATTATTATTGCCTGTGCTTTTCAACGAGGTAATTGAGGACTAGAAAAGTTAAAATCTTTCTAATAATCACACAATTAGTAAGTGACACAGCCAGGACTGAAACCCAATTTGCCATGACTCCAAACTGTAGTCACTGCCATCATGGGAAATGTTAGCATAAGTAGTTTTAGCTCATACATTTTCAGACAAGGAATAGACATTGTCTTACATGTATATTTCATATAGGTCCTAAGATAAGGTACAAATAAAAAAATGTTTAAAAAATGACAAAATATTTTCTACCAACAAAAAGGTAAATGCTGGATATCCCTGGGGCACCTGAATTCAAACAGTATCCTACACACACAAAGCGGGGTTAATGCTCTAACTGGAATTCTAGACCCGAATGTCACCTCCACTTTGTAATTCCCAACACTCTTATGTCACAACACTTAACTCTGGTTTCTGTCTTTTTCAAGTTACCTTTGAAAGATGGCTTCTGGGAGTCTTCAAGCAAGATAATGTGCCCCACTGATACAGACACACTTTTCTTCTTGTTTAAGCCATAACTTCTGTCTGATAATGACTAACATCTCAGAATTGCTTCATTTAAACTCGTAGTGTTTTTTCTCAGTGTATAGCACAAAATTTTTAATTCATCAGCTTTTGTTTTCCTTTCAATGCAGATTCTAAACTTTCCAAGCCTGTGAGATATATTCAATTTGAATTATTTTCTATGTATATATTTGAAAAGGTTTTCAAAAATTAACTGAATCTTAATAAAAAATTAATCATTATTTTTATTTATGTGTGGGGCATGTCGAAATACTCCTTTTAAGGTGAAGGATAAATTGTTGCATCTGGTTCCTTCTACAACCAAGAAAGAGACACAAGTGAGTTAGTCAATTTACAGAGTTACAGACAGTTGCAGATCTGTAAGAAAGTCAAAATGTGAGACACTTGAAACTTGTGCGGTGATTTAGGCTAAATTTCTAAATGATGTAACATTTCTATCAGTCAAAGTTTTTCAGAGAAACAGATCAATATTTTTATGAGGAATTGACTCACATAATGAGGCCATTGAGAATTTCCATGATCTCCTGTCTTCAGGCTGGAGATCCAGGAAAGCCCTTGGGGTCATTACAGTCCAGGTTTGAAGGCCTGAGTCCCAGGGATGCCAAGAGTGTAAATCAAAGTGTAAGGGCTGGAGAAGACCCATGTAGCATCAAGTAGGTAGGCAGGAAGTAAGAGGAAGCAAATTCCTCCTTCCTCCACCTTTTGCTGTATTCAGGCACTCAGTGGATTGCCTAATACCCACTCACATTGGAGAAGACTTGTACTTTACTAATTCCACTTATTCAAATGCTAATCTCATTCAGAAACACCCTAAAGCATACATCCAGAAATAATGTGTAACTTGGGCACCCTTTGAACTATTCAAGTTGACACATAAAATTAACCATCACAACATTTAGAAAGAATTAAATAATGATATATATTAGCCAGCTGGAATGATGTGGGGGAGCATCTTCTGGAAAACAGAGACTAAGCAAAAGCCCAGTGAAGCTGGGAAGTATAGGGGCTAATGAGTATTTTCTGACACAAAATATAAATGACTAATGTTGAACAAAAGAACCTGGTTTATCAGGAAACTATATAAAATCTAGTGTGCTGGTTCATAAAGTATATAGGGTAGGGGAAGATAGGATCCTCAGGTAGGGGAGGATAAAAGATGAGTTTTGTAATATGAGTAGGGCCTAAATCATGAAGGGTTTCAATGTCTTTTTACAGGAGTTTTATCTTTCTCCTATAGTTGATGGAGAATTGTTTAAGGGAACAAGAAAGCATCCCACATATCTTTAATGTGACAAGACTGGAGTAAGATGAAACAGAGTGCAAGATACGCCTGGGGTCTGAAAGCATGTAAGATATTGCAGGAAGAGGAAAGAAGCAAAATAATTAATTGACAAATTTCTACTTTGTAATGCCATTACCAGAACAGAGAACTCTGTAGTAGCCCCTTTGATTGGACCAATAACCACAATATTTCAGATAGACATGGCAGCATGAAGTTGGATGTATAAGAGACTTAAGTCTGGACTGATCATATAAATGTGTATAAATGTGAGATCCTGAAGCATTCGTGTGGATATTACATTGGCTAGGTGTAGAATTTAAGGTGGAACACTAATGAAACCATTTGAGGAAACAGAGCTCTAAGTAAGTTAGGGGACAATGGAGGATTGTTTTGTTCAGTGATCAAATATTACAGGCATGTCAGATAATTTTGGAAGTGAATAACCTTCATTTTATTATTAATCAACTTGTCTATTTTCAGGGAGCCTGGGGCTAAAACTAACACCAAGACCTGGTACAGGATGAGAACTGTGTTACCGTGTGTGTGAAGTCAAGGCAGAGAAAATGCCTCTGTGTAAATTTTACTGGGAACATCCAATATAATTTTGGGAAACTGATTGTTAAGCCCTTAATTACAACAAGGGATGCCTAGAGATTATAACAATTACGTTAAATAAAACTGAATGTGCACAAATCTTAAAACCACATTAGGATGGATGAAGACAGAACAAATATAAACAATTGATTGTTTTAGTAGATCTTTACATCATTTCCTTAAAAAAAGAAACGTAGATCCAAACACACCCTTTCCACGGCCAGGGAAAGTAGAAGGATGTGATTGTAAGAAAAAGGGGATCACACAGAAACAACCTAATTTAAATCTTTCAATTACCCATATTTGACTACGTTCTGTTCTGCATACCAAATGTCTCTTGGCTTTAGTGTAAAAGCTAGACGAAAGGAAAGCTTTGGCAGCCCTTCATTGTCTTAGTGTAATCAGGCACTTAGCAACCCTGACATCGGATGCTGGCATTCTCTGTTTGGAAACAGCACTGGATTCCACAATGAAGTAGTTGATTGCTAATTTAGTGCACTAATGTAGAGAAGCAGGGGGCTCCCATTCTGCACCTGAATCCAGATGTCAGTTCGCTACCAAGATAATATGTTAAAGACTATTTTCACCCATTTACTGGTACTATAGAGATTGCATAGTGTGCATTTTCTCAGACCCTCTGGCTCTTATCTTTCTCAATTGTGATAATGAATGGTCATTTTTGCTTCTCTACATCTTCCTTGTTACACAAATATTAGAAAAAATGAGCATATTACTTATTAATAGTAATTAGTTAAGTAAATGTAAGTGGTTAAACTATCAATATTCAGACAATGAGCTTAAAAGGGGCATATATTCTAAAAAGTTTAACATTTAAAAATATCAGATATTTATTTTTGATTAACATTCTGTAATTTCTCCAAGTCTATTATACTTATTCAACAGAATTTCATACATTAAGAAATATTTTCATAACTGTAATATTAAACTGAAATGTTAATGTTATATACTTCAATAATATTTTTTACAGGTCAGTGAAAATTAAATGTTATCTCAACTAAATCTTTCTAGAGGAAGAAAAGGAGAAAGATACAGGAATCAAATATATCATTTATAGTTTTAAGTAAGTCATACCAGTAGCATCATAACTTGACTGGCTTAAAATTAAATGGTTTTACCCTTAGGGTGCCTAGGTGGCTCAGTCGGTTAAGCATCCGACTTTGGCTCAGATCATGATCTCACAGCTTGTGAGTTCGAGCCCCACGTCGGGGGGCTAACAGCTCAGAGCCTGGAGCCTGTTTCAGATTCTGTGTCTCCCTCTCACTGCCCCTCCCCCACTCATGCTGTCTCTCTCTGTCTCTCAAATATGAATAAACGTTAAAAAAAAAAGGAAAAAAAAATTAGAAAAAAATGGTTTTACCCTTAAGACACAAAAAGGAGCCACATCCCATGTATATAATCAAAATAAAATAGAATACTACTAAAAGATCCAAAATACCCTTTTTAAAAATAAAATCTGCATAAAACAAAATAAATAAAAACACCATAAAACAAAACTATAGGGTTACATTACATAATGAACAAGTGCAAGGTTGTTAAACAAAAGAGTCTTTTAATTTTGTATCCACTGACTTGATTTGTTAAGTCTACATATTCGGCAATAGATTCACAAAATATCATCA
The DNA here is from genome assembly GCF_018350175.1 of Felis catus. Classification (NCBI taxonomy): domain Eukaryota; kingdom Metazoa; phylum Chordata; class Mammalia; order Carnivora; family Felidae; genus Felis; species Felis catus. Next base: position 60,022,299 of record NC_058368.1, on the reverse strand, counting down.
AAATCCTTTAGTAGAGAAAAATCTGCAAGAGTGCATTGTGTAAATTTGATGCATATTTAATTGAAATAAGATACAACATTTCAGTTTGATTCAAGTTCTATTAAGCTAAATATGGAGAAAATCCACATATTTCTTTAATAAAATATATAAAGTTATAAAATTTGTCTGGGCAATGCAGGCATTCAAAAACAATAAATTTATGTTATTTTTAAGTAGTGTAATGGAGTAATCTAAACAGAAAGGTGATACGAAGAATTTGGGGTTCCAATTTACAAAATGCTGTCAAATGGAATTTCAAAATCATTTCCTCCTTGTGTTTTAACTGAGAAATCATTATCTTTTGGGAAAGGTTTCAGTGGAAAGAAGCAAAATGAATGATTGCCAGTATTTCTCCGCTGACAGATTTCAGAATCTTGGTGTGTTGGTTAGGGTTAATGTGTCCCAAAGAGGAGCAAACTCTGTCTGCTAATTAAAAGGTGGTTCCCATAAGCCTCTTTGCAAGTCTTACAGAATCTGTGAAGAGTTACTATCTTGGCATGCTCTGCTTTGAGCAGAACTGACATATCTATAAATATGTTGAGTGACTGAAGGATCAGTTCTACTTGTAAATTTCCTCAGATGGCCTCGACTGTTTGGAGGGACAAAATTCACACACCTTGGTATCTGGGTGCAGAAGAGCAATTTGTAACCTTGGTACCAAATGAATGTCATCACTAGAAGATCAGAGAAAATTAGGCGGAATGTAAGACACTTCTCTCTTGCACAACTGACTTTTCAGTATGTCATGCATATTTCTGTATCTTCTGTCTTATGCAAGAAGAAATAAGCAGTGCTTGATGCTTCATGGGTCCCCTGGAACATCCATATGACAAATAGCAGCATTTTCCTTAACTCAGCTTTTTGTCCCCACAAGTCATATGAAGTATAATAAAATTTCCTGTCTTAAAGGGAAGGCTTACTACCTGAATCCTAACATGAACTGTGTGCATATATGTGTGTGACCACATGCAATCTGAATAAATACATTTATTATTTAGGAAGACTATGTAACCAGAGTGTAAATGTGTATTAAAAGAAATAAACAGGGGTGCCTGGGTGGCTCAGTTGGTTAAGTGGTCGACTTCAGCTTCAGATCATGATTTCATAGTCCGTGAGATGGAGCCCCACATTGGCTCTGTGCCAACAGCTCAGAGCCTGGAGCCTGCTTCAGGTTCTGTGTCTCCCTTTCTCTCTGCCCCTCCCCTACACTCTGTTTCTCTCTCAAAAATAAAATAAAAACATAAAAAACACTAAAAAATAAATTTAAAAAAAACTACAAAAAACTCCCCTCAACAAAGTCATTGAATAATAAACTATTAGAATTATATAAGCATATGTCTAAAATATACCTTTCTTAAATGTTTTTTTCTTTATGTCCCAAAGTATTTTCATTACATTCCTGTTTTATAATATTTGATGCATGTGTTTATGTTTCCCACTTTTGAAAATATGAGTGTTTTTTGTTCAACCCTGAAGATATATTTCACATTGTAAGTGCCCAAGAAATATTTTTGAATTTGTAGAGATACACAATTTTTATGTCCATCTGTTTTCAGTTTTTCTTTACTGTTCTTATTTCTTGGAACTTTCCCTTTGTGTTTCTTTGCTCATCAAAATCTGTTTCATTGAATGCAATAGCCCTTACTTCAAACCACAACATAATTTATAATTTATGCATTCAGTTCAGCTGAGCTCTGTCATTTTGCAGATCTTTATTTTTGATTTCTGGGGGAAACTTTCATAAATTTACATGCATTTTAATATAAACCTAAATTAGATGGAAGCCTGATAAGATGTTTATTCCTTTTCTTTGATCACATCTCTAATATTGATTAAATCCCAAAATTTTGTTTAAATGTATATTAATACTAATGTATTTTGTTAACTTATTGGTTCTTCAGTTAACATCAAAGCAGAAAAATCTTTGTGTAAAAGGACATCTTAATACTATGTTTGCTAACCTCAGCATTAATTATATCACTTATAAATGGTACTGGTTAAATCAAAGCCTCTGATCAGTTATATATAGCGATTTTGAAATCGAAAGCAATATAAATAACCATCTTGGAAAAGCTAATTACTTTACATAGTTAGTAAACTGGTTCACCAAAAGTGAGAGAATTTTTAAAGCCAAATTAATATAATGTGATATAGACTCTGTGATGGCTAATGTTATGTCAACCTGGAGGGAATTTGGGGTTGAGATTAACATTTAAGTCAGTGAACTTCGAGTAGAGATTGCTTCCATGATGTGAGTTGGCCTCATCCAATCAGTTGAAGGCCTAAATAGAACAAAAAGCCTCCCGAGCAAGAAGGAATTTTCTAGAAAGCTACCTTCAGACTTCATCTTGCACCATCCACTCTCTTGGATCTCAAACCTGCTGGCTCACACTACAGATTTGTACTTGCTTGCCTCCATAATCATGTAAGGCAATTTCTTAATATGAATCATATATATGATGCCTTATTGGTACTATTTATAGAACTAATTGGTTCTGTTTCTCTGGAGAACACTGACAAATACAGGCTCCTTTATTTTCCTACTCAGTCTAAATTAACGTTGAAATTCTCCGTAAATTTACTAAATTTCTTTGCAGTCATTTATGCAGGCATGGATAAAATTTGTCTCTGACCTGCATGTAAAAGTTCAATATACTTACAATGAGTAAGTGCATTGGCAAAAGCTTTCATTCATAAGGACTGCCAAATTCAAGTTCCTGGATCTCAGCCAAATCCTAAGCAATGAGGCGATGCCTGGTGTCACACAGCACTACTGGGGAAGACATCCACAGAAGACAGATGACAGCGGGATGACAGCTGCGATCTGGTGAGGTGAGGAGGGAAAATCACCGGTGCACACATGCGGGAGAAATGCTGCGGGCACTCACTGAGACACAACTTCACACAACAGGACACAGCAGTGGAATGTGGAGAAACAGCAGTGGACCAACTGTCTTAGGCAACAGTAATTGTAATGGGTATCTGCTGTGGAGTAAAGGCATCAGTTACCCCATGGGGCGGATGGAAGTGACACTGCATAAAAACATCACCTCTGCTAGCAAAGGAAGGTTTGACATTTATGGGGTGTGTAAAGGGAATCAGTGGTCCTTGAAGCACATTTATATAAATGAACTGCATTGGTACTTAATGCAAAGATCAACGTAGCACAAAGAGTGTCTGTTATCAGTGTAGTACAAGCACATTGCTACCAGTTTTTATAAACACAATTGGAGAGGGATGCATTTTACAAATATAAGGATGGGAAAAGTTGAATGCTTCAAGAAAACCGAATTTAATAGCATGATCTGCACAACAAAATAAAATACTGTGTCCTTTACGTTCTTAAGTACATTTTTGTGATTTCTGTTTTACTTTTACCCTGATTTTCTATTTGACTTTGAATGCTAGGGGTTAGATTTACTAAATTGTGTCTTTTGTATCTTTTGAAAATCATCAAACACCAACGTCCACCAATATGCTTTCTGGAACTATATGTTTCTAATTAGAGAAACTCATGTAAAGGAGCGTATGATAAATGTTGGTACAAATTAATGTATGCCTATTGATTCTTCTTTCAGTCTCCTCCTGACATGAGAATTGTTGGATGTTTCACATCAAAAATACCCTAAAAGCATATTATTTTTGGTTAATTTATTTCAGCAGAATAAAGGATTCAAGATACTCTTGGGTCCCTAAAAGTATTTTCACGGGCGCTTTGTCAATATAAATGTTATAGGCCAATTTCTGACAATTTTATTTCAGAAAATATCAACATTTAATATAAATTTATTTTCTGAAAAAAAGTTAAAAAAGAAATTTATTTTCTGTCTTTTCTAGAAGGGGTTGAGGCTCTGAAGTTTAGTGCCTTTCCCATATTCTTTAACTTGTCAAAGATTACACTCAAAAATGCCATCGCTTTTCATGACCTCTGACTCCTATATTATTTTCAATATAAAATCACCTCTTTCCCTACATTTTAAACACGGATATATATATATACCTTATATATAATTTTTCAGGACATGTTTGTGTGCTTAGAATAATTAAATACAGGGATGGAGGGCTAAAAGGGAGGTGGAAATTATGGATTTAATCCTCATGGGATTTGTGACATGGGAAGGGAATAAATATAAATGACCTTAATAAAATATAGGGACATGTGGTGATACAAAGTTTTGTTGGAGTTAAAAAGTTAGAAAACAGCATTTCTAACTGAGATTTTCAAGGTCTGCTTCATAAAGAAGGCAAAAATTGCCTCAAGACATAAAAATGGGTAGAATCTTGACAAGAAGTAATTGTAATAGATATTTATCTTCTATCCATCCCATATTTAATGTAAAAACCATTAGTATGTGGAGATCTAGCATGAGAATTGTTATTATATTTTGAGAAAATGCTTTAGAAAGCATTCGGAGTAGAGAGCATGAAATAGAAAATAAAGTTGTGAGACTATAGAGCCAGTAGGATCCATAGTAATTCACTACGATGATAGAAGACAACAATTTGGGGGTTAAGCTTGAAAAAAGAGTGGATGTGAGAAGTCAGGAATATGATATAGGATGGAGTACATTTTTATAAAATTTTTGAAAAACATCACTTTGCTTTAATATAAACCCTTCCTCATAAATGTTCCAAATTTTCAATAAATTAATTTTTACATTTTGTTCGTCATTAATTTTTGTATGGACACTGAGTTGACATATTTCGTAAAAAATAAAAGTATGTACACAATTAGCATCCAATCCTCAGAGGAAACTCTTAAGACATTTTCCAGTGAATTTGAAGACATTTGAAGACAGCTTGGACTTGTATCGTTCAAAAAGTACAGGTTTGAGTAGCTATTATGGAAATAAATATCTAGGTACTGAGAGATACTGGCTGTTATTTGAATATATTTGTATGAAAAAGCTTCTATTTTATCATTAACATTTTTAAAAATAAGATGGCACATTGTTAACAACAGTAAACTCTTTATTTGTAAGATAGTTCATGTAGTGTCAAAATCTATAGTCTTCATGTGATAAAAAGTATCTGTAGAAATGTAAGTGTTCACAGATATGAGGAAAGAATTTCACAATTATTTTAATACTGACACAAAAATAATGCAACTTCCAATTCTAGGAGGTACCATGAGTTGATATTTTAAACTAGCTCTCTCAGTTCCAACCACATTATGACAGGTTAAATATTTGTAAATATTATGTCATAACATTCTTTCTTTTAAAAAATGTTTATTATTTTGAGAAAGAGAGGGAGCATGAGTGGAGGAGAAACAGGGAGAGAGAGAGAGAGAGAGAGAGAGAGAGAGAGAGAGAGAGAGAGAGAGATTTCTAAGCAGATTCATGCTGTCAGCATAGAGACCAGAGACTGACACAGGGTTCAATCTCACCCACTGTGAGATCATGACTTGAGCTGGAATCGAGAGGTAGATAACTTAACTGACTGGGCATCCCAATGTCATAACACTCTTAAACTCATGATAAACTTCTTCTAGTCAAGAAACAGAGCAAAGCCCCTTCACTTTGTAAGAAACGCTGAAGATATAAGTCTGTTGCTCTTAATTTTGAGAAATGGAGAGTGTCAGCTGAGTTTAAGGTCATCTATGTTGTGTTATAATTAAAACCTGTGTCTCACAAACTGGGTTGGGCCATGCTTTCCCATCAGGCATTTGGAAAAAACAATGAGTTTGCGTTCTAACCCTATGGGTTATACAAATCTAACAGGTGAAATAACGGTTCAGAGAAATCCCTAATACCAAGCAATCTGTACTGCTTACTGGTTCTGTAACTGGACTTGTGATATCCTCTTCATCACTTACAGGCAGGATCCTTCAGGGAAAGTACATTATCCATGGTTTTACAGGATCTCTTTAACTTTCAAGGAACCTAAAAGAGAGTGGGCATTCACTTTGCTCTCCTAGAACTGCAGTATGTTATCACAATCTTGTTTTGGCCATTATCAGGGTATCAGTATTAAGTATATTCTATATTTTAATATATGCTATGTTAATTGCTAAACATATGTATTATAGGTATATATTGTACATTAATATACAGATAAACATACATATGTATTACTTACATATACTTCAGTAGCAGTATAGATTAACACTCCATTAACATTAATGCTTCACCTATGTTTCACCTAATGCTTTGCCTAACATTTCTGTTTATTTGGGCCAAAATTTCCTTCATTCCTTTCAATACAGCTCTATCTAAATAGTTACTTTGTCAACTGTTTATTTGCATGATACCGTTTTGAATTTAATTTATTTATAATTTTTTATTCCCTGCCTTGATATCTTTTCGTCCCCTACCCATTTCTAATGTGGAATATAATTTAATTAATGGAATTCTCCTACTTTAAAATATCAAGATTCTTCATCTTCCAAAATTTTTATACAGAACAAAAGAGATATAAATATAGATAGACCTTTGCCTTGAATTGACTAAGCACATACAATATTGGATAGTGCCAGTCAAATATGGTTTACTAAAAAACTTAAAATAAAAATAAAACAAACATTTAATGGGGCACCTGAGTGGCTCAGTTAAGCATCTAACTTTGGCTCAGGTCATGATATTGAGGTTCATGAGTTCGAGCCTCATGTCAGGCTCTGTGCTGACAGCTCAGAGCTCTGGATCCTGATTAGGATTCCCTCTCTGTCTGCCCCTCCCCTGCTCATGCTCTGTCTCTCTCTCTCAAAAATAAATAAACATTAAAAATACTTTTAAATAAAACTAACATTTAAAACATATATGGTAGACAAATAAAAATTAATATTCTATACAAATTGAAAATAAAATGAGAAAAGATCCATGGCAATACTGTCACAAATTTTAACTTCTAACAACTTTTTAGGAGGCAGGAAATAATTTAATATAATATTATATGGAAATCAATACACATTGTGCTGAAAGATGATAGTTATGGTACACTTGTAACATAGGAAAAAACAAATTGGACTAATTTTCAACCTTTAACATTACATTTATCTCAATGCTTTGCTTGTTTTATACAGTCTCCATTCAAATACATACTGTTTCAAATTAATTGAATGTGAACTTCTATGTACCCAATGAAGTATTTTTGAGGTATATACTTGATTTAAAATTTTTCTTGTATATTATCTCAACAATTTTTAAAGTATAAATATAAAGAAGTCTTTCCATTCAATCAAAGAGAAGGAATCTTAGAATGAGAGAACAGACACCTCAAGTTTCAGCTTGAGCCACGATAACTCTGAAACATTAACGAGTGTGGCCAACAACTACCCCACAGGCTGCCATTTTCTCCATGATCACACTTTTAAATATCCTAGCTTTTAATTCATACTCTTAGATGAAGAGGAAGGTCAAAATGCACACCACAATCAGATATATATTATAGTCCAACTGGATAATAGGGAATAACTTCTAGTTGATTTTTTTTCTTATTTATAAAAATAATAGGCTAGGACTATACACAAGTAAGGCATTATCAAAATGTTAGCATTAAAGTCAAAAGTGAGAGGGAATAGCCTTATTTAATTGGTGGACAGAAAGTACATAATTTATGGGATGCCTGGCTGGCTCAGTCAGGAGAGTCTGCAACTCTTGATCTCAAGGTTGTGAGTTCAAACCCCACTTTGGGTATGGTGCCTACCTAAAATAAATAACTTTCTTTTAAAAGTATCTAACTTGTTAAAAAAAAAAACAACTTGCAGATTTAGCTTTCAGGTCTTTATTCCTAGGTACTTGACACATAGTTTGTCACCACAAATTTTTAAAAAGTTTTCATTTCTTATTTAAAATTCTTAAAAAATTGTAAACATATGTGTGAACAGTAGAGATTCCTGCCTGACATTAATTACACAGGATTATGTGGGGAAATTTAATTGACTAGTCATATAGTTGATGATCATTCAGTAATACATAAGTATAATTAAAATTAGTTTGAAATATATAGCAAATAAGTCATAGAATAAAAACTTGACTACATTAGTCTGACTGATCCAAATACAACTAATTATTTTTTCTATATTGCCATTGTATACCAACAACTTGAGCTGCTAATGTAGTCACAATTTGAGTATAGCAAAATTGTTAACATTGTTCACTAAGAGCAAATTTACATGCAAATATTGAAAGTAAATTTTATCTTGGATTTAAAAGGTTATGCATTTATCACAATGATATATTTAATATGTCTGAAAATGGCAATTCATTTTTGTACTTTTATTCAAATACCACACAATAGTTTATGGGCATTGCTTACTCACTTTCACTGTGCCCCACTAAAGAAAATTACAGCTATTACCTGAAATTTTACATAATTTCAGGTTTGCAGAGGTTATTTTAATACTTTGAAGGTATAACCTATTGAAATTCAATGATGATATCAAGATGTAGGGCAAAAGTTGAACAAAATAATTGATTTCCCTGAAGTTTCTCAAAAGGGTAAATTTTATAAGTGATTTTTTTCCCAGGATATACAGAAACTGGAAAGGTGTGTAGGAAAAATATGGGCAAGCTGTAATCATTAAAATAATGGCAGTTTGGTAAGAATTAAATTTTATTGTTTTTATCAAAGGAAAAAGACTTCTTTGTGAAAAAAATAAAACATTATTCCAAAAGTTAAACTTAAAAAATTCTATAAAGCATGTTTCTAGGAACAGTAATAGAATGGATGGGCATTAAAATTCTAATACTACAAGAGAATAGACCATAGAGATTATTTCTCTAAATAAAATAATTATGTCTCTATCTTTTTTACCATATCAATATATCTGGATGAATAAATAGATAAGATTCTCAGATAAAAGTCTAAAAAGGAAAAGTAATAAGACATTAAATCATTGGAAAGACCTACAATTCTTATAGTGTTTTATTAGCAAAAGAAGAGAAAAAGAAATCATTGAGGAAATAGTCCAGAAATAGAAACTTCTTTCTCCAAACAACTGCTATCTGAAAAATGGATAATCATAAATCAATGATAGTGAACTATTTTTCACTGGTTAGTTTATGAATATAATAATTAAATTTAGTTCCTTAAAATGTAAAACAAAATATGTTCCTGACTTTAATAAATAAATATTTAAAACTCAAATCATATAAAATATAGGAAAACTGATATGAATATTTATGAAACAATGAATGCCAGTTGCCTATCCTTTCTATGGTAAGAGTCAAATATGTTTAAACAAAAATAACGATGTATAACTACAAAAAGATAAAATTTTCTTAATATAAGGTAAATTAATGTGTCATTAAACCAATACCTATTTTTAAATTTTACTCAGCTTAAGATATTTTTTATTCATAGATAACCTGATTTGGATAAGAAATTTTATCATAATCTAAATAAATGTCAAATTTCCAATAAAATATATCAATTATAGCAAATTCAGTGTCAAAGAAAATATATTTTAAAAGATAGATAATATAAGGGACAAATAAAGAAGCTATATATTAGTACGGGAAGCAGCACATCAAGAAGATAAAGCAATAATCAATATAGGTGCCCCACAATGAATTCTTATCTGACGAAAGTATAGAGCATAATAAATAAATCAACCATTATCAGTGGAGATTTTAATATTCTTCTTTCAGAAAATAACAAAGCAAGCTGCCAAAAGATGAGCAATGATATAGAAGATAAGTTATATGATGCTTTTACAACCAAACAAACCAAGAATATATTTCAATAAAAATCAAGGAAACATTTGAGAAAATCAACAAATAGATTTTAAAATGTATATGGAAGACAACATATTAGGTACAAGTCAAATCAAGTTGAGAAAGAAACGATAGCCAACCATATACGAAAGCATACTATAATGGAAAATGTTAAGTGTGGTACTGGTACAGAAACAAACAAAAATCGAATGTGATTAAATACAAAGCTCAGAAACAGACCCATTTAGACATAGAAATTTAGGAAGGAAAAGAAAAGTTGGCATTGCAAATAAGTCAAGCAAGAATACTTCAGTAGACAAGATTGAGAAGATGCAATTAATTTGTGGAGAAAAAATTAAGTTGAATTCCTATCTTATTTTGAAATATTAAGTCTATATTCAGTAAAGGACTGAATGTATTTTCTTTTTTCTTTTCTTTTCCTTTCTTTCTTCTTTCTTTCTTTCTTTCTTTCTTTCTTTCTTTTTTGAGAGAAAGAGTGAGAGAGAGAGAGCACGAGCAGGGAAAGGGCAGAGAAAGAGATAATCTCCAGCAGGCTTCATGCACAGCATAACCCTACATGGGGCTTGATATCACAACCACGAGATCATGACCTGGACTGAAACTGAGAATCAGACACTTAACCGAGTTACCCAGGTGCCCCAAAAAACTGAATGTAAAAGGCAAAACAAACCTGATGCATGAAAATGTGCATGAATATCTTTGTGGTCAGGAGATGTGGAAGAACATCTCAACTAATACCTCAAAACACAATTTGTAAACTAAATTTGATACATTTGATTACAATAAATAAAAAGATTTATTTTCAGTAAAGGAGGTTTTAGGCAAAATTATCAGATAGATAACAATATAGAAGAACATATTTGTGATGTCTAAAACTGAAAAGAAATCCTTGAGTGTAAACAAATTTTAAAATGGAAAAATAGGGGCGCCTGGGTGGCTCAGTCAGTTAAGCGGCCAACTTCAGCTCAGGTCATTATCTCGCGGTCTGTGAGTTCGAGCCCCTTGTCAGGCTCTGTGCTGACAGCTCAGAGCCTGGAGCCTGTTTCAGATTCTGTGTCTCCCTCTCTCTGACCCTCCCCCGTTCATGCTCTGTCTCTCTCTGTCTCAAAAATAAATAAACGTTAAAAAAATAATTAAAAAAAAATAAAATAAAATTTAAAAAAATGGAAAAATAAGAAAATGAATAAAAGTTAAGAATAGTCAATAGACTAAGCAAATGTCTAGATTCCTAACAAGAGTAAGAAGATTCCAAAGTCACTATAATTAGCAAAATGTCAATGAGACACCATTTTGGCAGAATTTAGAATGTTGGGTAATAGCAGGTATTAGTGAGCACTGGGGAAACAGGAAAATGATCACCCTGACTATTATTGCTAACACAATGATGACGTTTCCAACTGTGAGACCGATGAGTCAGAAAAGGAGGAGGATCCTCTTCACATGGACTCCAAACTCACACCCTTCAGAAAGAGCAATTAAGAATGGATCAAATTATCAGAAAAATTACTGCCTATGTTCTCCTCTAGGATTTTTATGGTTTCAGGTCTCACATTTAGGTCCTTAATCCATTTGAGTTTTTTATATATATTGCGTAAGAAAGTGGTCCAGTCTCATACTTTTGCATATTGTTCTCCAGTTTTCTTTTGTATATTGTTGAAGAGCCTGTCTTTTTCCCACTGTATATTCTTGCCTCCTTGGTTGAAGATTAATTGACCATACAATCATGGGTTTATTTCTGGGCTCTCTATTCTATTCCATGTGTCTAGTTTTATGCCAGTGCCATTCTGTTTTGATGACTACAGCTTTGTAATATGACTTAGGATCTGGAATTATGATACCTCCAGTTTTGTTTCTCTTTTTCAAGATTGCTATGAATTGAAACCACAATGAGACATCACCTCACACCTGTCGGAATGCCTAAAATCAAAAATACACAAAAAAGTGTTGTGAGGAAGTGGAGAAAAAGGAACCCTTGTTCACTGTTAGTGGGAATGAAAACTTGTGCAGCCACTGTGGAAGACAGTATGGAGATTCTTCAAAAATTGAAAATAGAACTACAATATCATCCAGTAATTGCACTACTGGGTATTTATCTAAAGAATTCAATAACAATAATTCAAAAGGATATATGCAGTTCTATGTTTATTGCAACATAATTTATAATAGCAAAATCATAAAATCAGTCCATGCAGGGCACCTGGGTAGCTTATTCAGTTAAGCATCCAACTCTTAATTTTGGATCAGGTTATGATCTCATGGTTCATGGGTTCAAGCCCCATGTCAGGCTCTGCACTGACAGCATGGAGTCTGCTTGGGATGTTCTCTCTCTCCCTCTTTCTCTGCCCCTCCCCTACTTTCTCTCCAAAACAAAGGAACATTTAAAAAATAATAAATAAAAGCATCCCAAGTGTCCATTGATAGATGAATGAGTAAGGAAGATGTGGGATGGATAGATAGATAGATAGATAGATAGATAGATAGATAGAACACACACATATACACAATGGAATATTATTTGGCTGTAAAAAAGAATGAAATCCTACCGTTTGCAACAACATAGATGGATCTAAAGAGTATAATGCTAAGCGAAATAAGTCATTCAGAGAAAACAAATACCATATGATTTTAGTCATGTGGAATTTAAATGACCAAAGGGGAAAAAGAAACAAACTAAAAAACAGACACTTAACTATAGAGAACAAAGATATAGTTACCAGAGGAGAGGGGAATGGGGGGAAGGAGTGAATAGGTGAAGGGGATTAAGAGTACACCTATCTTCAGGAGCACTGAGTAATATATGGAATTGTTGAATCACTTTATTGTACACCTGAACTTAACATATGTTAACTACACTGGCATTAAAACCAAAAAAGAAAAGGAAAGAATAGGTCAATATATTCAGGTCCCAACTGGGACCAATGGCCCCATAACCCTGTCAAGGTGAAAGAAAACAAGGAGACAATTCAAACTTTCCTGAGACTCTTGGATACTGGTGCCCAAGTGACAATAACCCCAGTCCCTTGCAGGAGTAGGGGTAAACTGATGGCATTGAATAGTTGGGGGAGGAGCCTGGTGAGTCGTGTCAGACAGGTTTGCATGTATTTAGGATGGGCTCTGTGAGTCATTTCAGTTGCCAGTAATCATGGGTCTCACCACTGAGAGCACTGTAGCTGAAATTTTGGCTGCTTGTAATACGGAACATTACCACTTCCTCAAGGAATATGCTTTCTCAAAATCAAGAATTTGTGCCATAACAAGTGGGTGCATCCACTCTGTTCCACTACCTAAGTTACTCAAGCCCTGACTAGTTATTTTAATAAATGCAAAACTGCATGTCAGACAGAAGAAAGGACATGACTCAGCAAGATACAGGACCTGTTTCAGGCAGGCATGGTACCTGCGACGCTGTCACAGCTTAATAGTCCAAGCTTGCCTGTAAGATGGTCCTTGGGAGCCTGGAGGCTAACAGCTTGAGGCAGCCTGAGGAGGCTACCTCAGATTAAAGAGTGGGCTACCTTGGCCTTTTCTGTGTCCAACATTTTTGCTGTCACCAAGGTGATGGCAGCCAACATGGAAGTCTGGTACACTGCTATTGATGTGGCTAATACCTTCTCCTCAATCCCTTTGCAGGATGAAGATCAGGACCAATTTTAATTCACACGGAATAGCCTGCAACATACCCTCACTGTACTTCCTCAGGGAAACTTTAATTTCCCTGCAATATGCCATCAGTGGTAGGGTTAGATCCATAACCAGCCAAATTACCCCCCAGAATACTTGCCATCCTCTATATTAATGCCATCTTCAAACTGGTCTAAGAAGCAAGCTGACCAGGCCCCACATAGGGTCACAGACACTGTGGGTGCATGCAGGCTGGTCACTCAGCCCTGATAAGACCCAAAGACCTGCTCAACAATTTCAGCTCTTGGAAACCACTTTGACCAGTAGTCATAGGAGTATCCCTGATTAATTAAAACAAATATTGCTGTCTGGGCAGCTCCCACCAACAAAGGAGATTAATACCTGTACGTATGAAGATCTCCATATCATCTATGCAACTTAAATGTGGGTATTGGACTAAACAATGTCAATTTGCTAAACCAGAAAAGGTCCCCATTCTAATGTTCATTGTAAAAAAATCAATACTGAAATGTACATATTTTCATTTAATATACTAAACAAAATCATGAAATTTTAGGATTTGGAGATATTTTGGAAAATCAATCTTTTGTATATATATAACCTGTAAAACAAAAATTAAGAATCATTTTTTAAATTATTTTATTTATCTTTACTTTTTGTTTTTTTAAGAGGAGAGAGAGAGAGAGTGCACAAGTGGGGGTGAGGGGCAGAGAGGGAAAGAGAGAGAAGAAGAGAGAGAGAGAACCTTAAGCAAAATCCATGCTGCCCATCATGGATCCCAATGCAGGGCTCAATCTCATGAACATCGGATCATGACTTGAACCAAAATCAAGAGTTGGAATCAACCAACTGAGTCACCCAGGCACCCCAAGAACCATTCCTAATTCTTATTCATAATTCCTTTCTTACATCAGCATATATGATATTATATTTTCTATATTTACTTGTTCTGTGTATTTAGTACCTAAACCAGTTGGCTATTTTTAATGAAATAAGGTAATATAGCTTTCAACAACAAATTTTCTAATTGTCTAACCACAACAGTAATCTACTGTTTTGTCAATGTTTTTAAATCTTTTTTCCTCTAGTAAGCCTCTCTTTTTATTTATTTATTTATTTATTTATTTATTTATTTATGAAGTTTATTTATTTATTTTGAGAGAGAGAGCACGCAAGCAGGGCAGGGGGCAGAAGGAGAGAGAGAGAGAGAGAGAGAGAGAGAGAGAGAGAGAGAGAGAATCTCAAGTAGCCTGCATTGTCAGCATAGAGCCTGACATGGAGCTCCAACTGAACTACGAAGTCACGACTGAGCCAAAATCAAGAGTTGGATGCTTAACCGACTGAGCCACCCAGGCATCCTTAAGCCTCCCTTTTATGACAAGTTAATTTTAGATTATTTTGTGTCAGTGTCCTATTTGTCTATCATTTTTGTTAGTTTGACACTAAAATATATTATTTTCTTTTATAGCTCATTTTAATATATTGTCAGGTAACTTCTATCCCATTAAGTGCCATCAATTTCTCTTCAAAATTTTGTGGTACACTTGCATGCTTTTTCAGATGAACATAAAAACCAACTTAAAGATTTCAAGAGTAACCAAATGAAACTCATTAAAACAGAACTTTCACTAAAATAATTAATCAAATAATAGGCTAGAAAATAGAAAAATATTATTTTCTCAATATTGCCTTATATTATTGTCTCAGCCAGAAAGCAGGCAAAAAGACATTGCTAAGCAATAAATATTTTTCTAAGGTCACATTAACTCATTAGGTGTAAGATACAAAGGGACAGATCTTATGCCTATTTTAGTTAAGCAACATAAGGTTAATTGAATGTATTGCTGCTTGCTTGGAGTTACTCAGTGAAACTTAGTAAACCAGTAACAGGGGGATGCCTGGGTGACTCAGCCAGATGAGTCTCCAACTCCTGATTTCATCTCAGGCCAGATATCACTGTGCAGTTTGTGAGTTCTAGTCCCGTGTCGGGCTCTGAGATGACAATGCAGAGCTTGCTTGCGATTCTCTCTCTTTCTCTCTCTTTCTATCAAAATAAATAAACTTAGAAAAAAACAAACAACAGTAGCAAAAAGTAATGGTTTACATGTTGGTGTATGTAAGGTTCTTGTGTGTTTTATCTACCAAAAATACATAAAATTATTCATTATTCATATCATAAAGTTTGAATATTCTGTTATACTTGTATTTGGCTATTTAAACTGATAATGACATGTTCCATAAGGTAATTTTTGTGATAATTTTAGATATGGGTCTAAATTCTCTAACCCAGGCCCATTTGCGGTTGTCCATGTAATTCCTTTATTATTATTATTATTACTAATACTATTATTGAAATATATTTGACATAAAACATGTAAATTTAAGTTGTACAGCATGTTCATTTGATGTATACATATACTGTAATATGATTACCACTGTAGCAATAGTTAGCACTTCTAAGCACATCACAGAATTACCACTCTTTTTTTGTGATTGTAATAAGCAAGATACAGTCTCTTAGCAAGTTTGATGATTATAATATTCTTGTCTAACTACTTTTGTGTTGGTTTACTACTTGGAATTCTCTATGTTTCATAAGATCTGTGTATATACTTACATTTGCCAAATGTTTCCTTGTGCATCAATCTTGCAAAGAATAAAAGAAAATGTTCATGATGCCCACAGGCTCTGATGTTTCTAAAACCACTTTCCGAGCTTGTTCTCCAAATAGCATGTAGTGCTTGGTATTCAGTCTCTTGCCCACTAATACCTTCACTTTAACTTTTATATAGCTAGCTACCTAATGTAAGTAAATGACTTTTAGATATTACCTCTTTCAGAATTCTAAAATCCAAAAAATTTTGGAAACCATAAAAAAAGTCATTTAGTGGCAAACCTGAGAGGAATTGGTGTCAGGCTATTTATATTCTTTATACATCTCAGTTAGTGTGATCATTTTTAGCTGCAGAAATGTTAATGTGTTGCTATAGGGATAATGCCAGAGATCCTATGCAGGTTGCAAATATTGAATGGCTATGAATTCTCTTGCTTTTCTAAAAGCCAAATATTCTAAATGCGAGTGTTTCATATGAGGATTGGGGATAGGAAGCAGACAATAGATTCATGATTATTAACCATCAAAAAGTTTGCTGTTGCATAATATCCCTCCACAGTTACCATTTAGACTCTCACATTGAGCTTCCCAACACAAAATAATGCCAGATATTTGGAATTCAGGGTAATAAATCTAATTCTAAAGACATTTAAGGTCAGAATAAGGTTCCCAGAACATCCTAAAATGTTGTAATAAGTGCCTAATTTGAATTGTGCAAAGTCAACCATCATTTTTTTTCTTTTTATAAAGTTATGGTAAGAAGTCCAAGGATGACTAAGGAACATAACTCTGGACACTTCGTACTTATGATATTATTTTTCATTGTGATTAATGAAGAGTAAAAATGGATCCCTTATGTATTCCTCTATTTTTCTTTCATACTACTTTCTGCTGTTACTGATTTAGATTTTATTGATGAAAAATTTTGTTTCCCTTTGCATGCATCTACCTGTCTAGTGAATGCCAGATTGACTGGCTGGTAAGAATAATGAGACAATTTCTCCCCATCCACTGTCTCCTTGAGCTTACTGTGTTTTTTCTATTAATTACTTAGTTTGCATCAGTGTCAGTTTCACTGATGCTAAAAAGATATCATAGCTCGATATTGTCTCCAAACCAAATTAGTAGAGTAGCATGCTTTACTTCCCATGTCTAATTACATGTAAAGGATTTAGTTTGCTTTTCATTTCAGCTCATTAAAGATAGTGAATCATATCTACTGGTTGTTTTATCTTTGTTTACAAAATGCAGTTATTGTTTTCATCTTTCCTCTTTGCATAGCAATTAACTATAACTCCTTTTGATATAATAATAGGTAAAATGTATATGGCACTTATGTGTGAAACATTTAGGAAAATTTAATGAGTAAAGTATATATTTTCAGCCCATTTAAGTCAGAAGGAAAATTCACTTTAAAGCAACAAATATAAGTCTGGGACTACAAAACTAACAGAATAGCTAAGTGAGGATCTGATCCAGGCTGACTAATTTCAAGCTGGAGATTTTAACCACTGTGCTCATGGCCTCTCAATATGACAAATATGATTTAGTGATTACTCAAGTAGAAGACATTTATGAAGAGGCTACTTTGGTTATTTCTGACAACAGTATGCTACAGTTAATGACAAACAATTATTTTAAGTTTTCCAGGTAGCACAGTTCGTGGAAGACACGAAGTGATAAAATGATATAAATTTACATTGAATGAATTTCATATTAGTGCTTGGTGTTTCTCAAATTAGGCGGCAGTGATATCTAATGTTTTACATGTCATATTTACTTTTAAATGATAAATACTTCAAAACTTGAAGAAATGTAAGCAGGTGGCATGGTCACAGCCTGAGCAGGATAAAAGAAGCAAGTTGTAGTGGGTTAGAAACCCAGATTGCCTGCACTCAATCTGTGGTTCTCTATGGCTCCGTTTTCTAATTTGCAAAATGAGGAAAAAAATAGTATCTGCCTCACAGATTTCACATAGTATTAAATGAGCCAATACATGCAAAGTACTTAGAAATTCTCAGATGTATATATAAGAACTATGTAAGTCTTTTTATAATTTTATAAAGTATACAGATATTACAGTAATAGGAATGCTACTTCATATTGGTACTTTGATATTTACCCTCACTGAGAACGTATACCATCCATTCTAACATCCTTTAGAAAAATCCGGAAAATGGAGTTAAGATCTACTTTGCAGTATATGGAAAAGTAGCATATGATGAATGTGAGTCTTGAAATACTTGATGAAAGATCTAACTTTTAATAAGATTTGGGAAATTATTTATGAGTGAAAAATTATCTTACAACTTAAAAGATTAATAAATATTAGTATATTAAAACAAAAAATGTGAGAAAAATCCGGTGAATATTGGCAAATTGTGTAATGAACAAACAACTTACAAAGAATTTCTAAAAAAAGGAAGAAGAAGACCAACAATCCAATAGAACAATAGTCTGAAGATATGGACAAAGGACACACACATATACACACTCACACACACTCATAGAACTGTAAATGTTTCGGGGCGCCTGGGTGGCTCAGTCTGTTCAGCATCTGACTTCGGCTCAGGTCATGATCTCACAGCTTGTGAGTTCTAGCCCCACGTCGGGCTCTGTGCTGACAGCTCATAGCCTGGAGCCCGCTTCAGATTCTGTGTCTCCCTCTCTCTCTCTGTCCCTAACTCACTCGCATTCTGTCTCTGTCTCTCTCAAAAATAAATACATTAAAAAAATTAAAAAACAAAAGAAATGTAAATGTTTCTAAGATATAAAATGATGAATCCGGTTCTAAATAAGGTATGTTTGTATGAAAATATTATACTATTAATCATCTATCAGATGAAAAAATACAATAATTTGACAACATTTTCTGTTGGAAACTTGTGGTCAATTAGGTAAATTCATACATTCCTACTGTGAATGAAAAATAACAGAAGCACTTTGTCCAGAGATTTGCAAACATCTTGCAAAAGGACATAGGTATTTATACTTTCACCCAGAAAGTTAAAAGGTGATTCAATATTTGCAAAACAATCAATGTGATACACCACATTAATAAAAGAAAGAATAGGGGGTGCCTTGGTGGGTCAGTGGGTTAAGCATGTGACTCTTTATTTTGGCTCAGGTTGTAGATTCACAGTTTATGACATTGAGCCTCCTGTCAGGAGTACTATAGACATACAGAGCCTGCTTGGAAATCTCTCTTTCCCTCTCTCTCTGCCCTCCCCATCCCTTCATCTCTCAAAATAAATAAATAAATGTTTTGAAAAAATAAAAAAAAATAAACAAAAGAATAAGAACCATATGAACCTCTCAGCAGATGCAGAAAAAGCATTGGACAAAATATAACATTCATTCCTGATAACAACCCTCAACAAACCAGGGCTAGAGGGAACATACCTTAACTACATAAAGGCCACATACGAAAGACCCACTCAATAGGGAAAAACTGAGAGCTTTTCCTTGAGTCAGGGAAAAGACAAAGATGTCCACTCTTATCATTGTTATTTAATATTGTACTGAGGTCCTAGCCTCAGCACTCAGACAACGAGAAGAAATAAAAGCCATCAAAATCAGCTAGGGAGAAGTCAAACTTTCACTGTTTGCAGCAACATGATGCTCTATGTAGAAAACCTGAAAGACTCCACCAAAAAATTGCTAGAACTGATACACGAATTAGTAAAGTCACAGGATACAAAGTCAATATACAGAAATATGTTGCATTTCTATACACCAATAATAAAGCATCAGAAAGAGACATCAAGAAATTGATACCATTTACATTTCATCAAAAACCCATAAGATACCTAGGAATAAACCCAGCCAAAGGGTAAAAGATCTGTACTCTGAAAACTGTAGCAAAGTTATGAAAAAAATTGAAGATGACACAAAGAAGTGCAAAAATATCCCATGGTCATGGAGTAGAAGAACAAATATTGTTAAAATGTCAATACTACCCAAAGAAATCTACACATTTAGGGGGTTTTGCAAGATGGCGGCTTAGGAGGACGCTGGGCTCACCACACGTCCTGCTGATCACTTAGATTCCACCTACACCTGCCTAAATAACCCAGAAAACCGCCAGAGGATTAGCAGAACGGAGTCGCCGGAGCCAAACTCAGACGAGAGGCCCAGGGAAGAGGGTAGGAAGGGCTGGCGGTGAGGCGGTGAGCGCTCCACGGACTGGCGGGAGGGAGCCGGGGCGGAGGGGCGGCTCGCCGGCCAAGCAGAGCCCCCGAGTCTGGCTTGCAAAAGCGGAAGGGCCTGACGGACTGTGTTCCGACGGCAAGCACGACTTAGCGTCTGGGCGGTCATAAGTTAACAGCTCTGCTCGGAAAGAGGGAAGGCTGGAGGACAAAGGGAGGGAGAGCTGCTGAGCTCCCTGACAACAGAGCTCAGTTTGGTGGGGAACAAAGGCGCTAGCCAGCGCCATCTCCCCCGCCCATCCCCCAGCCAAAATCCCAAAGAGAACCAGTTCCTGCCAGGGAACTTGCTCCCTCCGCGCAAACACCCAACTCTGTGCTTCTGCGGAGCCAAACCTCCGGCAGCAGATCTGACTCCCTCCCGCTGCCACAGGGCCCCTCCTGAAGTGGATCACCTAAGGAGAGCGATCTAAGCCTGCCCCTCCTGCCCCTGTGCACCTTGCCTACCCACCCCAGCTAATACACCAGATCCCCAGCATCACAAGCCTGGCAGTGTGCAAGTAGCTCAGACGGGCCACACCACCCCACAGTGAATCCCGCCCCTAGGAGAGGGGAAGAGAAGGCACACACCAGTCTGACTGTGGCCCCAGCGGTGGGCTGGGGGCAGACATCAGGTCTGACTGTGGCTCCGCCCACCAACTCCAGTTATACACCACAGCACAGGGGAAGTGCCCTGCAGGTCCTCACCACGCCAGGGACTATCCAAAATGACCAAGTGGAAGAATTCCCCTCAGAAGAATCTCCAGGAAATAACAACAGCTAATGAGCTGATCAAAAAGGATTTAAATAATATAACAGAAAGTGAATTTAGAATAATAGTCATAAAATTAATCGCTGGGCTTGAAAACAGTATACAGGACAGCAGAGAATCTCTTGCTACAGAGATCAAGGGACTAAGGAACAGTCACGAGGAGCTGAAAAACGCTTTAAACGAAATGCATAACAAAATGGAAACCACCACAGCTCAAATTCTGAAAGCAGCAAGGGGTAAACGTGCCCTCACATAAAAAGGGAGACCTATAAGACTCGTGACTGATCTCTCTTTTGAAACTTGGCAGGCCAGAAAGAATTGGCACGAGATTTTCAGGGTGCTAGACAGAAAAAATATGCAGCCAAGAATCCTTTATCCAGCAAGTCTGTCATTTAGAATAGAAGGAGAGATAAAGGTCTTCCCAAACAAACAAAAACTGAAGGAATTTGTCACCACTAAACCAGCCCTACAAGAGATCCTAAGGGGGACCCTGTGAGACAAAGTCCCAGAGACATCACTACAAGCATAAAACATACAGACATCACAATGACTCTAAACCCGTATCTTTCTATAATAACACTGAATGTAAATGGATTAAATGCGCCAACCAAAAGACATAGGGTATCAGAATGGATAAAAAAACAAGACCCATCTATTTGCTGTCTACAAGAGACTCATTTTAGACCTGAGGACACCTTTAGATTGAGAGTGAGGGGATGGAGAACTATTTATCATGCGACTGGAAGCCAAAAGAAAGCTGGAGTAGCCATACTTATATCAGACAAACTAGACTTTAAATTAAAGGCTGTAACAAGAGATGAAGAAGGACATTATATAATAGTTACAGGGTCTATCCATCAGGAAGAGCTAACAATTATAAATGTCTATGCGCCAAATACCGGAGCCCCCAAATATATAAAACAATTACTCATAAACATAAGCAACCTTATTGATAAGAATGTGGTAATTGCAGGGGACTTTAACACCCCACTTACAGAAATGGATAGATCATCTAGACACACGGTCAATAAAGAAACAAGGGCCCTGAATGAGACATTGGATCAGATGGACTTGACAGATATATTTAGAACTCTACATCCCAAAGCAACAGAATATACTTTCTTCTCGAGTGTACATGGAACATTCTCCAAGATAGATCATATACTGGGTCACAAAACAGCCCTTCATAAGTTTACAAGAATTGAAATTATACCATGCATACTTTCAGACCACAATGGTATGAAGCTTGAAATCAACCACAGAAAAAAGTCTGGAAAACCTCCAAAAGCATGGAGGTTAAAGAACACCCTACTAACGAATGAGTGGGTCAACCAGGCAATTAGAGAAGAAATTAAACAATATATGGAAACAAACGAAAATGAAAATACAACAATCCAAACGCTTTGGGACGCAGCGAAGGCAGTCCTGAGAGGAAAATACATTGCAATCCAGGCCTATCTCAAGAAACAAGAAAAATCCCAAATACAAAATCTAACAGCACACCTAAAGGAACTAGAAGCAGAACAGCAAAGGCAGCATAAACCCAGCAGAAGAAGAGAAATAATAAAGATCAGAGCAGAAATAAACAATATAGAATCTAAAAAAACTGTAGAGCAGATCAACGAAACCAAGAGTTGGTTTTTTGAAAAAATAAACAAAATTGACAAACCTCTAGCCAGGCTTCTCAAAAAGAAAAGGGAAATGACCCAAATAGATAAAATCATGAATGAAAATGGAATTATTACAACCAATCCCTCAGAGATACAAACAATTATCAGGGAATACTATGAAAAATTATATGCCAACAAATTGGACAACCTGGAAGAAATGGACCAATTCCTGAACACCCACACTCTTCCAAAACTCAATCAGGAGGAAATAGAAAGCTTGAACAGACCCATAACCAGCGAAGAAATTGAATCGATTATCAAAAATCTCCCAACAAATAAGAGTCCAGGACCAGATGGCTTCCCAGGGGAGTTCTACCAGACGTTTAAAGCAGAGATAATACCTATCCTTCTCAAGCTATTCCAAGAAATAGAAAGGGAAGGAAAACTTCCAGACTCATTCTATGAAGGCAGTATTACTTTGATTCCTAAACCAGACAGAGACCCAGTAAAAAAAGAGAACTACAGGCCAATATCCCTGATGAATATGGATGCAAAAATTCTCAATAAGATACTAGCAAATCGAATTCAACGGCATATAAAAAGAATTATTCACCATGATCAAGTGGGATTCATTCCTGGGATGCAGGGCTGGTTCAACATTCGCAAATCAATCAACGTGATACATCACATTAACAAAAAAAAAAAAGAGAAGAACCATATGATCCTGTCAATCAATGCAGAAAAGGCCTTTGACAAAATCCAGCACCCTTTCTTAAAAAAACCCTTGAGAAAGTCAGGATAGAAGGAACATACTTAAAGATTATAAAAGCCATTTATGAAAAGCCCACAGCTAACATCATCCTCAATGGGGAAAAACTGAGAGCTTTTTCCCTGAGATCAGGAACACGACAAGGATGCCCACTCTCACCGCTGCTGTTTAACATAGTGCTGGAAGTCCTAGCATCAGCAATCAGACAACAAAAGGAAATCAAAGGCATCAAAATTGGCAAAGATGAAGTCAAGCTTTTGCTTTTTGCAGATGACATGATATTATACATGGAAAATCCAATAGACTCCACCAAAAGTCTGCTAGAACTGATACAGGAATTAGCAAAGTTGCAGGATACAAAATCAATGTCCAGAAATCAGTTGCATTCTTATACACTAACAATGAAGCAACAGAAAGACAAATAAAGAAACTGATCCCATTCACAATTGCACCAAGAAGCATAAAATACCTAGGAATAAATCTAACCAAAGATGTAAAGGATCTGTATGCTGAAAACTATAGAAAGCTTATGAAGGAAATTGAAGAAGATTTAAAGAAATGGAAAGACATTCCCTGCTCATGGATTGGAAAAATAAATATTGTCAAAATGTCAATACTACCCAAAGCTATCTACACATTCAATGCAATCCCAATCAAAATTGCACCAGCATTCTCTCGAAACTAGAACAAGCAATCCTAAAATTCATATGGAACCACAAAAGGCCCCGAATAGCCAAAGGAATTTTGAAGAAGAAGACCAAAGCAGGAAGCATCACAATCCCAGACTTTAGCCTCTACTACAAAGCTGTCATCATCAAGACAGCATGGTATTGGCACAAAAACAGACACATAGACCAATGGAATAGAATAGAAACCCCAGAACTAGACCCACAAACGTATGGCCAACTCATCTTTGACAAAGCAGGAAAGAACATCCAATGGAAAAAAGACAGCCTCTTTAACAAATGGTGCTGGGAGAACTGGACAGCAACATGCAGAAGGTTGAAACTAGACCACTTTCTCACACCATTCACAAAAATAAACACAAAATGGATAAAGGACCTAAATGTGAGACAGGAAACCATCAAAACCTTAGAGGAGAAAGCAGGAAAAGACCTCTCTGACCTCAGCCGTAGCAATCTCTTACTCGACACATCCCCAAAGGCAAGGGAATTAAAAGCAAAAGTGAATTACTGGGACCTTATGAAGATAAAAAGCTTCTGCACAGCAAAGGAAACAACCAACAAAACTAAAAGGCAACCAACGGAATGGGAAAAGATATTCGCAAATGACATATCGGACAAAGGGCTAGTATCCAAAATCTATAAAGAGCTCACCAAACTCCACACCCGAAAAACAAATAACCCAGTGAAGAAATGGGCAGAAAACATGAATAGACACTTCTCTAAAGAAGACATCCGGATGGCCAACAGGCACATGAAAAGATGTTCAGCGTCACTCCTTATCAGGGAAATACAAATCAAAACCACACTCAGGTATCACCTCACGCCAGTCAGAGTGGCCAAAATGAACAAATCAGGAGACTATAGATGCTGGAGAGGATGTGGAGAAACGGGAACCCTCTTGCACTGTTGGTGGGAATGCAAATTGGTGCAGCCGCTCTGGAAAGCAGTGTGGAGGTTCCTCAGAAAATTAAAAATAGGCCTACCCTATGACCCAGCAATAGCACTGCTAGGAATTTATCCAAGGGATACAGGAGTACTGATGCATAGGGCCACTTGTTCCCCAATGTTCATAGCAGCACTCTCAACAATAGCCAAATTATGGAAAGAGCCTAAATGTCCATCAACTGATGAATGGATAAAGAAATTGTGGTTTATATACACAATGGAATATTACGTGGCAATGAGAAAAAATGAAATATGGCCCTTTGTAGCAACGTGGATGGAACTGGAGAGTGTGATGCTAAGTGAAATAAGCCATACAGAGAAAGACAGATACCATATGGTTTCACTCTTATGTGGATCCTGAGAAACTTAACAGGAACCCATGGGGGAGGGGAAGGAAAAAAAAAAGAGGTTAGAGTGTGAGAGAGCCAAAGCATAAGAGACTGTTAAAAACTGAGAACAAACTGAGGGTTGATGGGGGGTGGGAGGGAGGAGAGGGTGGGTGATGGGTATTGAGGAGGGCACCTTTTGGGATGAGCACTGGGTGTTGTATAGAAACCAATTTGTCAATAAATTTCATATAAAAATAAAAAGAAATCTACACATTTAATGCAATCCCTATTGGAATACTACTAGCACTTTTCACAGAGCTTTTGTATGGAACCACAAAAGACCCCGAGAAGCCAAAACAATCTTGAAAAAGAAAAGCAAAGCTGGAGGCATCACAATCCTGGGCTTCAAGCTATATTACAAAGCTGTAATCATCAAGACAGTATGGTACTGGCACAAAAACAGACACATAGATCAATGGAACAGTACAGAAAACCCAGAAATGGACCACAACTATATGGCCAACTAGTCTTCAACAAAGCAGGAATTAATATCCAATAGACAAAATACAGTCTATTCAACAAACAGTGTTGGGAAAATTGGACAGCAACATGCAAAAGAATGAAACTGGACCACTTTCCTACATGATACACAAAAAGAAATCCAAAATGGATGAAAGACCTAAATGTGAGTCAGGAAGCCATCAAAATCCTAGAGAACACGGGAGCAATCTCTATGACCTCAGACTTAGCAACTTCTTATTAGACATATCTCTGGAAGCAAGGAAAACAAAAGAAAAAATGAACTATTGGGACCTCATCAAAATGAAAAGTTTCTGCATAGCAAAGGAAATAATCAACGAAACCAAAAGATACTTTTAGAAGATATTTGCAAATGATGTATCTGATAAAGGATTAGTATCCAAAATCTACATGGAAGGAGCCAAAATGTCCATTGACTGATGAATGCATAAAGAAAATATGGTGTATATATATATATATATATATATATATATATATATATATATAGGCAAACCATAAAACAGACTCTTAACTATAGAGAAAAACTGAGGGTTGCTGAAGAGGAGATGCATGGGGGGAGATGGGCTAAATGGGTGACGGGCATTAAGGAAGGCACATGTTAGGATGAGCCCTGGTTGTTACATGTAAGTGATGAATCACTCAATTGTACTACTGAAACTAATATTACACTATATGTTAACTAACTAGTATTCAAAACAAAACTTGAAACATGAACAATAAAATAAAATTAAATAAGTAAATATGCAAATTAATTAATTAATTAATTAAATCCAGAAAAACAACTTCCAGAAAAATATTCCTGATATATATCTACAATAATACGACTAGGCATATGTTGATACAGGTTATGATTTGTATATTTGTTTTAGCTAAAGACTGAAAACAGTCCTTTAATCCATGTACAACAGGAATCAGTTTGAAAACATTTTATGCACTCTCCCTAAAAGCTTGAGTTAATCAGTACTGAGTTAACCAGTACAAGTCAAGTAGCCTCATCTACCTCAGATTTCTTATTTGCAAAGTGAGGTAGATTAACAAAATCACCTGTTTGATAATTTTCATATGAAAATGAATTACTTAAAGCATCTTCCCTTTTGTTGGAACCATAATTTTTTAAAGGTTTATTGTTATGTATTTTTAGAGACAGAGCACGAGCAGGGGAGGGGCAGAGAGAAGAGAGAGAATCCCAATCAGACTCCATTTGGGTCTGGAACCCATAAACTCTGACATCATGACCTGAGCCCAAATCAAGAATGGAAGGTTTAACCAACTGAGCCACCCTGGCACCCTGGCACCATATTTTTTTAAATTTAATTTTGTAGTTTGTAATGGTTTGCCCATAAACTGCCTTATTAGAAAATATCTCCACTTGAAACCTGATAATTTTAGTTCTTTAAAAATAATTTTTTGGCTGAATAGAATAATTTCCAATAGATAAGTAATATGCTATTTAAAGTACCAATTATTTTAGATATAGCCACACAGTATCTAAAAATTTACTTTTTTAAGTAGAAATACTTTTGTATATGGAAAAGACAGCTTGCAGATAGGACACCAAATCCTATTATTAAAAATTAATTGAATGGGATTTGAAGCCGGTATCTGCTAGGATATAGCTATCTGCTTTCTGCTAGGATATAGCTGTATTAGTCTTTAGCTTTTTTCTAAATGCAGGCTCCTCACCTTATTTGGGAATAATAATAGTAGCTGATAAACCTGCAACATGCTTACTGTTAGAATTAAATGAGATCATTTAGGTGAAGTGCTTATCAAGTTGCCTGATACACAGTAAACATTCAATATATAGTAGTTCTTCCCCACCCCCACCTCCCTTATTGCTGTATCACTTTCTGTTACCTGAGGTCAGTGGTGGTCTAGGAGCAGATGATCCTCCTTGGACCAATCATCAGAAAGTCAGTAGTAGCTTAAAGCTATGTCACAGTGTCTGTGTCATTCACCTCACTTCCTCTCATCACATAGGCCTCTTATCATCTAACATTATGACAAGAAGAAGGGTAAGTATAACACAATAAGATTTTTTGATAGAGAGTGAAAGCACATTCTGATAACTTTTATTACAGTATATTGTTATCATTGTTCTATTTTATTATTAGTTATTGTTTTTCATCTCTTACTATGCATAATTTATAAATTAAACTTTATCATATGTAGGTATGTACAGAAAAAGCCTAGTATATGTAAGGTTCAGTACTATTCACAGTTTCAGGCATCTACTAAAATTCTTGGAAGTGGGAGTCTTGGGTAAGAGGAGACCACTCTATATTAACTATTATTCTGTTTATTGACAGACTATCTGATACTTGGGCAAAAATATCCCTCTGGTGAGACTGTAAAGAACTCACTCTCTCTAATTTTAGTTAGTTCTTAAAGTTTAACCTCAAGAAATGAAGTCCAGGGGTACCTGGGTGGCTCAGTTGGTTAAGTGTCACACTCTTGATTTCAGCTCAGGTAATGATCTCACAGTTCCTGAGCTCGAGCCCCACATCAGGTTCTGTACATTGACAGTATAGAGGCTACTTGGGATTCTCTCTCTCTCTGCCTCTCTGTTTCTTTCTCTCAAAATAAATAAATAAACTTAAAAAATAGTGAAACCCAACTTCAAGATTTATTTTTTTAATAGATTGCTACAGAGTAAATGTTTACCTCTCCTCACTCATTTATATGTTGAAACTTTTTCCCCAGTGTGGTAGTATTTGGAGATGGGAACTTTGGAAAGTGATTTGGTAGAGGGTGAGCCTTCATGAATGGGATTAATGCCCTTATTAAAGGAATCCCCACAAGAAGACACCTTCTATGAGCCAGAAAGTGATTTAGTGCCAGATCTATTAGTGTCTTGAACCTGGACTTCCCAGCCTGAGAGCTGTGGGGAATGTAATTTATTGTTTATACCTCACCTGGTATACGGTATTTTTGTTATAACATCAAAAAAGACTAAGACAGAGAGTCTTTCTCTCTTGTTTCTTCCTAATTTTCCTTCAAAAGCACTTCTGATATCATGGAACAAATTCAATTCCTTATCAAAGGGCTTATAAAGAACGACTGTATATACGCTGACTTTTCATCTTAAGCAAAAGACAAAGATTGCTCAGCCTTGTTTCTAATGATTCAACCATTTTTCTCACTCAGTAGTGACTTACTTTTATCTCTGATGTCAATCTCCTATATTCATTTGATATAATTTGGCTCCAACCAGTGAACCCAGCAACTCCAACATAAAGGTTTGCAATCCTCCTTGTTATCAACAAGGGTTCTGGTGTTTGAAGGACTTCAGAACCCACGTCATTGGCAGCCTGGAATTTTGGTCATCATGCCATCTTCTGTCTACGGTTGGGAGAATGCTGCTGTCACTACACCATACCATAACCTCCTACTCCACCTCTTTTTTGTTATGAAATACCTATCTCCTGGGCAGAAGCCAAATTCCTCCATGTAGCTTTAAATAGTTTTCCTCCAGATTGCATCAGGGAGTAGTTTTATTCCTGTTACAGTCTTCAGCAGCACCCTGGGTAACCCCCAACCCCACCTTCCCAATAAGGCCTAGGGGTAGAAGAATAATGAAGAGAAATCCCTGAAGTTACAGAATTTTCCTCTACTGATAAAGTTTAATCACATACTTTCCCAAAGGGTTGTCTGAAAACAGCAGCTCATTTGTCTCCCTAGAAGCGTTCAACAGGAATTTTAACCATCTCTCACAATATGACCACAGAGAGAGAAGGAAACACAGTGGAAGGCAATCTGAAGCTGCAAAGAGCTTCCAATATGGGAGCATCTTCGGAATATTCTTGTCCCAAAGAGAAAATCTGCAGGAGATAAAATCTGTTCTTCCAGTCTTTTAAATCAGCTCCAGGAACAATTTGTCAGATTTGGAATGATGTGATTAGTTTATCATTTCTCCAGTCCTTTTCAGAACAGAAGTTCTTGAATTCCTGTCCATAGTCCACATTTCCAGGTGCACCCGATTAATTAATCCAGAAAGTCTTGCTTATCAAAATGGTTTTTAAAAAACTTATTTATAAACTTGGTTTGTGATTTTATCAAAGAATGTTTAGCAGATATATCACTTATGTAAGCTCTGAGGGAGCAAAATATCCTTTTAATTTGACAAATCTTGTACAATAGTGTGATTGAAATTTACAAAGGATGACGATTTCAAAAAAAGAATTTGATATGCATTTGTAATCTGAATGTTAATTCCTCCTTTAAACTCCCCTTTACCACCGGGAATGTCTGAATTTTAAGCATCAACATCTTGGAATCTGACCTGAACCACAAATTTTGAATGTGATATCCAATGAATAATTTATAGATATGTTTATTCAGAAGTCATCATGCATACAAAAGTAAATAAAAAGAAATAAATAAGTTGCAAATGTACAAGAAGCCACGATTTAAAGCCATAGGCTTAAAGCTGTAAGATCCATTTAACTAATATCCAGGCACACAGATATTATTTCTAGAGGCAGAAAATATTCATAAGTTCAATATGAATATATATATGTACATATATATTTACATTTGTAAATAATAGCTTGGAATTATCTGCTCAAGGAAATATTTTATATTCAAAATGACAAGCCTCTAAAGTAAAAATTATGTCATTGATAGGGTGAGGAAAATTTATTTAATGCCTCTATGCTTCAGTTGTATCACTTGTAAGTGAAAATAGTAATAATTTCTCCCTATCTTATAGGGATAGCATGAAGATGACATGATTTAAGGTATCATAAAGGACTTAAGAAATGCAGAGCATCATAAAACTTAAAAATAGATGAAAAAAATGTTTGAATTAAATTTTGCAATTTACAAATGGGGAAACAGAAGCACTGGTAGCTTCATTTACTTTTTTCTTTTTTTTAAATATGAAATTTATTGTCAAATTAGTTTCCATACAACACCCAGTGCTCATAATATAAGGTGGTGTATTGTTAAGGTTTAAATATATAGATACTTTTAAAAT
Source organism: Felis catus (assembly GCF_018350175.1). Lineage (NCBI taxonomy): Eukaryota > Metazoa > Chordata > Mammalia > Carnivora > Felidae > Felis > Felis catus. The sequence continues at coordinate 59,991,514 of NC_058368.1, read as the reverse complement.
AAAATATAAATATAATAATAATATAAATATAAATTTAAAAACTTTGCCATTTCATCCCAAATGCAAATTGTATAATGTATTATTTCTTTAAGTACAAGTAACATATCAAGCTTATGGAAAAATACAAACATGAGAAATTCTTTGACTCCAAATATTAAATCAAAGATTTAAAAATTTTCCATTAAATATTTTTATTAATTTATTTTCCTCTACTGTTTACTACAGATGAGCCCTGTACTAATTCTTTGTTATTGAAACTTTGTTTCTTATAAAAGGTATCTCAGTTATTTGTTGTATTACCTACCTAAGCCTCTACCCAACACATTTATATTTTTTTAATATAAAATTTATTATCAAATTGGTTTCCATACAACACCCAGTGCTCCTCCCAACAGGTGCCTTCCTCAATGCCCATCACCCACCCTCCCCTGCCTCCCACTCTCCATCAACCCTCAGTTTATTCTCAGTTTTTAAGAGTCTCTTATGTTTTGGCTCCCTCCCTCTCTAACTTTTTTTTTCCTTCATTTACTTTTTTTTCAAAGTCACAATAGTAGTAAGTGCTACAGATGGGATAAATAAACCTCCTCAAAAGCCAATTCCTTCTAAAAACCATTCTGTACACTAGCATGACTCATTGATTAATTTCAGAAAAGTAAATTAATCCAAATAGTACCATACAAATAAAATATTCACTTCAATTGATACATAATATTTTAAAAATCTAAGTTCTCCAGGAAAAATTGGGATTTTTCAAAATAGAAAATTAATGAAAAATGTTTCTTTTTTTTTGTTTTTACTTTTCAAGAAGAAGATATGTAACCTCAGTAAATTTGACAAATATTTCCTTTGAAATTGCTTGCAAATTCCTAATGTAGAAAATACTTTGGGCATTCATGTCTACAAAGAAAATATTTTGAACACGTTTACTCTAAAGTTCCCTGTCTTCATTCTATTTAGAATAGATGTTACAGGCATGGCCAACTGGGGTTTTGAATTGTAATTCTTCAGTTGCCAGACTGCTGTCTATAAACCTGATTGGGATAGATTTAGATTTGGATTCTGACTGACTATATTAAATTCAAGGAATGAATCTAAACGGAAAATTACGGCTCCATCTAGTTCATTCCAGTGGGAACTGACACTGTTACAGATATTCCTGTTCCTGCAAATATCAGGTTCAAGCTAAACCTGGTATTCACAACATTGGTCCAGATAAAAAAAAATCTCTGTAGTCTGAATACTTTCATGTCTCTAAGGAAACTGAGATATAAAATATAAACTCACAAGAGTGGACAGAAACAAAGGGTCACCGTCTAAAGGTTTCTTCAAAGTAGCAAGAAACCCATTCCCCCCCCCCCAAAAAAAATAAGAAGAAGAAAGTAAGAACAATATGAAAATTGAGTGATAATTCCATCAATACTCATGTGGATCAATTTATTGCTTGCCCAAATGTTGTTTTAGTTACTGACAGAATCTTTACTGTACGTAAAATGCTAGTAAAGAAAAAGACAATATAATGGAATATGTCTAGTTGTGTATCATAAGGATTTTTATTTACTTGGAGATAAATTATATTTTACTTTGTTTAATATAAAATATATTAACATAAGTCAAAAAGCAAAATGACATAAAATATATATGTTCAGAGGTTTTGCCCCAACCTTATATAGACAGGTACTGTTCTCTCAACATTCTTGTTCTAAAAATGAATTTAAAGTAATTTAGAAAATAACCTAATCTATCTTTGTGAGAATTTATGTTTTTTTTTCAAAAAATTTTTTTCAACGTTTTTATTTATTTTTGGGACAGAGAGAGACAGAGCATGAACGGGGGAGGGGCAGAGAGAGAGGGAGACGCAGAATCGGAAACAGGCTCCAGGCTCCGAGCCATCAGCCCAGAGCCTGACACGGGGCTCGAACTCACAGACGGTGAGATCGTGACCTGGCTGAAGTCGGACGCTTAACCGACTGCGCCACCCAGGCGCCCCGAGAAGTTATATTTTTAATGATAGTTGCCAGGAATAAGTTTCAGGCGTATCCACCTTTGCTTCATTTGACTGTCTGTGCTAGGTGCTCGTCTCTAAGGGCTCTTTTCTTACGGCCTCTACCATAAAAGCTCTCTCCTTGCTTTGATCACCTACTCAAGAAAAATTCCCTAGGACACTGATCTGAAATTTAAGTATGCATAGCAATCATTTGTGTATCTTGGCATAGCAATCATTTGTGTATCTTGACATGTGTAGATTCCTAAGGTTTACAGATCAATGAATCTAGTGAGAAAGTAGAAATCTTTTCTTTCTTTCTTTCTTTCTTTCTTTCTTTCTTTCTTTCTTTCTTTCTTTCTTTCTTTCTTTCTTTCTTTCTTTCTTTCTTTCTCTTTCTTTCTCTCTCTCTCTCTCTCTCTCTCTCTCTTTCTTTCTTTCTTTTAAGAGAGAGAGTGAGCAGGGGAGGGGGAAGGGGGGAGAGAGAGAGAGAGAGAGAGAGAGAGAGAGAGAGAGAGAGAGACTTGAGCAGGCTCTACATCCAGCGCGGAGCCCAAAGTGGGGCTCAATCTCACAACCAGGAGATCATAACTTAGGCTGAAATCGGCAGTCCAATGCTTAACCAACCAAACCACTCAGGCATCCTGAAATCTTAATTTTCTATAAGCCGTACAGGTGATTCATTCGTAGTTTTTCTGTCTTATCTTTAGAAATGTTACATTTGGATCAATCATTACATTAGCTGTTCATTCTTTAATATTGCAGAACAGCATTTATTTTTAATGGTTCTTAAACTAAAGGTTTTGGGGCTGTTTCCCTGGACACAAAATTCCCTATAACAGTGTGACACAAATTGCATTGTTCTCAGAAAACTTGTCTCTAAATAAAGATTAAATAGGCATAACTTGTGTTGAAGTCGTAAGGGTCAAGTCATTCCACAACTACCTTTATTGTTGATATTTTATACTTTGTATTCATAGCAGATTTATCCTTTTTTTTTCTTTTTAATAATTGCCTTCTAAGAATCAATCTACATTCTTAATTATTTCTTCAAGTCTGATTAATACTAATGATTAGGTGCTTAGCCTAGGAGATCAATATGACATGCTGGGATTTTAACTCATTTTGTCACAGCAGATTCCAGACTGTGGTGTATGGCCTTTCTGGTTAGTTCTGATGATGAGAAATTTCAGGGTAATATTATTAAGGAGTTACACATTTGGCCTTGCAGATTGCATGGTGTAGTCTGTGTGCAGAGCTGGAACTCCACCGAAGCAAGTTGTCTGAGTAACTGGAGTCTGTCAGAAGTGATCGGTTCAGTGACGTGGTCTTAAAGACCACAAGTGTACTTAGAAAAGATGGCCTTTACATTGTCTTGAACACAATACACCCCATATTCAAGAATGTATTATATGAGTGTTTGACCATAATTATTTTCTATTGGCATGCAATTGAACTTGATTTAAAGAAATAACATGTGAGCTGGTATGTTGAGCAATCATAGAAAGATCTTACCTTGCAATGAAGAAGAAAGAGAAAACTCATCATATATTGAGCACCTGTTACGTGTCAGGAACCGTGGTAGGTACTTCTGGCATAGTCATTAATTTCAAGAGAACTTGGGAGGCTATTACAATTAAGATTTTGAGGGGTGCCAGGGTGGTTCAGGGGATTAAGTGTCTGAGTCTTGGTTTTGGCTCAGGTCATGATCTCATTGTTTGTGAGTTCAAGCCCCACATTGGGCTCCATGGGGACAGTGCGGAGCTTGCCTGGGATTCTCTCTCTCCCTCTCTCTCTGCCTGTCCCCCACTTGCTGTCTCTGTCTCTCTCTCAAAAATAAACAAATACACTTAAAATTTTTTTAAAAATATTTAAGATTTTGATATGTGAATCAGAAAGCATACCTAACTTTGAAGTAGCATAGTTTGGATTTGAGTACAAGCCCAAAGCCCATGTTTTTAAAGATTTTGAATGTTAATTCTTATTTTTTTTCAAGTCTGGAAAATGATTTTTGATTATTAATTGTTATCTCATAATATTCTGAACGATATTTTAATTTCATATCAAGCTTTCAACACAACAATCACATCTCCAGCATGAATGTTCGAAGAATGAAACTATCTGTGTATCTTGTCCTTCTAAGGATGCTCGATTATAACCACAGTGTCTGCCAGATTTATAACGAGACATGCTATCTCAGTTAGACAAAACATTCTGTAAATTTCTTAGAACGTTTTTATTTCTAAGTAATTTACTTGGAATCTACTAAGAATTTATTAGACTGTGATATGAGCTTGAAATCAGAGCAAAGATATTCATGAAGCATTTCTAAGCTAAAGTGGGTAAAACACCCTGTTGTTTGCTCGTTCACTTTCTCTCTCACTATTAGAGGACTGGTCAGTCTTCAGGTGCTTCCTTACTGCTGTGTTTGAATTATCTCTCATGTCTTCTCATCATACATATAAGCATCATCAACTTATATAAAATTATGTAAAAATAAAAGCAAGGGTATAATGGGCACAGGATTCAGAAGAAAGAGAACAATGTTTGAGGAATAAAAAAGGAGGAGTTGGGGAAAAAACACAAAAGTGGTTAAGTCCTGTTATTGTCATTGTTCCAATATTCAGATATATGTGACCTTTTTTTTACTATAGACAATAGAGATAGATAGATAATAGATGATAGATAGATAGATAGATAGATACGAGCTTGCATGAAATAAGGATGAATGTAAGTAGAATTAATCCAATTCTGTGAACTTAAAATCCACCAAAGTAAAAGGAAAAAAAGGAAAAATTAATTAATTAAATTTTAGTAGAATGGCTTTCCATGAGACTACTGCCAGAACATCATAACTGGAATTTAAGCCTTCCTGAATTACTTAGCATACAATAATACATAAACTCATGGTTTTGTTGCAGATTGTTAATAATTTCCATGGTGTCAGATTTGCCTAATTTTTAATGTTTTTTTAAAAAAAAATTTTTTTACAGGATTGCCCTGTGTGTCTCCAAGTTCTTGGGAAGCTGGTGCAATCTTAATATCACTATCACCAGCAGATATTCTCTGATACCTGTCAGTTGAAAGGAGTGATCAATGATAAAAACAGAAAAAAAAAGAGTCAGAGAAGAAAATAATGCCAGCGTTATTCATGTAGTATAATGAGATGTATGATCTCTTTGGTCCTAGAGACAGATATATTCTACTGAGGAGATACATGTGTCAGACTATCAGAAGCTATTATTATCAAAACTCCCCCCTTATTCAGATTTCACGACTACCAAGCAGTTCTTGAAAAATATGTCAACTTCTAATGCACGTCCATCACGAGAAAGTATATTAATCAGACCAGAAGTAAGTAGTACTCCTCACTGCAAAATAATAAATTGACCTTTGAACTTTTATATCAGCCTCTGAGAGCTCTGGTTAAGTCCGCTTACCTCTAATAAACAGATCCAGTCCCAGTGTGCTGGCAAAAGCTGATTTCTGCCTCAAGTTTCCATACCAGGTTGAGGACGTTTTGCCAGTGAAGCTGCCTGTCCTGTGTTGCCTCCTGGCCGACAGCCAACCTACTTCTGATGACAGTCAGACTTCCCCTGCTCTTCCTATTCGCACTTCAACAGGTTTCACTTGATTGAAGTGCCCCCTCAAGCCAGCACAAATGAAGATGAGTCTCTTAATTAGAGTTCTCAGTATGTGACTGAAAACCCTCTGTGAAGACACCAATCACAAACCTGAAAAGAAAAGGGAAATCGGAATAATGCCTGCTTTGCACTCTGGACTTCTCTCTGTCTGCTCTTTCCTTCTGTTTTCTTTCATCTTCTGTTTGGAGACTCCATAATTTCAAATTCAGATCTTGGCTCACCTTAAACTTGATGAAAGCAGTCATAGCAAACAAAGCACATGTGAAAGAGTAAGTATTGCACTTTTCAATTTCAGCCCCAACATTTGAGGCTAAATTAGGGGGGTATTTTTGTTAGTTAAGTACTCATTTTGTTATTAGTTCCTCAAAAATGAAGTCTTTTCCAAATATGTGAAACAATATCCAACATTTTGAGTAAATTGGCAAAAGCACTCATCTAGTTTGTAACAAATATCCTGACACACAAGGGAAAATAATACATTTTACTAATTGATTCAATGAGGCATTGTTAAAGAGTGAAGCTATCCATAAATTGACATATTACTTCTTGTGTCCATATAAATTGGTTTACTGAAAAATATTACTAGTCCGTCATGTGAAGATGGCATAAACATTTACTTTCATACACATTTCTCATTTTACAAAGTAATTACTGTGTGTGTGTGCATGCACACATGCATGTGAGCGCATGTGTAAATTTTGTATATATTCAGAGGAGAAACAAGGTAATTCTCTGCCTTCTTGTTTCAACTTTCGTACTTTACACAAATGTCCTTTTCATGGTGTATCTAATGCCACTTTTTCCACATTTTTTTTATTTTTTGTTAGTGATTTTGCTGCTTAAAATGGCACCCATGCATAGTGCTGAAGTGTTTTCTAGCTTCTTTCTCTAAGCTCAAGAAAGCTGTGACGTGCATTATGGAGAAATGTGTGTTAGATAAACTTAACTTACGCAAGATTTCAGTGCTGCTGGCTAGGAGTTCAAGGTTAATGAACCCGATGTGAGTGTGTGTGTGTGTGTGTGTGTGTGTGTGTGTGTGTGTGCATCCAAACAGAAACTCATATAAAGCAAGTTTACTCATTGATTGGTTGACAAAGTTATTATCACCAGAGGTCCCCAGGAAGTTAACACTGTATTTCACCCAGAGGCAATGGTTGAGTATTCACTAATTCAGTATTTGCAGAACCTTTATAGAACATAACTATCATGAATAATGAGAATCAATTCTACACACACATACACATGGCTCACACACATGAGTATAAACTCAAAAGTTTAATAATACTTATTATAACTGGAGAGATTTTATTCATATTAAAATGATTTGTTGTCATATTCCTAAATACTTTATATTCTATGTTCTAAATAGATACAGTATTTATTTGAATGCATTACCAATTAACAACATCTTATTTCATTGGTACAAATTAGATAGGGTAAAAAATACAGCAATATAGTGCTGCAAATGTAAACAACTTGTAGAGATTGTCTTAAGGCCAAATTTACTGCCACTCTCCTCACTAACTTGTTTACCAAGAACCTGCCCCTTCTCAGCTTTGTAAATCTTCTCCCTCTGGTCAAACCTGATTCTAGGAAGAGAGGGCAGAAGAAACTGATACTTAGAATTTAACTAACTTATGCAGATTATGAAGCATAAAATTAAGTGTTTGAATTTGCTGGTGTCTCTAGAATTTACTTAAGTTTAGAACCATACAAGGTATGACCAAGCTTATTACAGTCTTTTTTCTTGGGTTAATGATAAATTTCTTGTGATAATATAAATGTGATTTATATTAAATCACAACTTCAGTTATTCTAATGTACACAGAGTTATGTTCTTTTGAGCAAATGTCCCTGACTTAAATCATTACTATATTCCATCAAGAAATTTGGCTTTGCACCAAATTTCTTTAAGTAAATAACAGTCTTAACAAAATCTGAGTCTTAGGTCATGTGGTATTTAAATTCTAATTAAGTTGATTTTGAATTTCTCATTTAAAACTTTGGTTTAGAAGAAATACAATATTTACTTTTTTATATTTCATGATTTAAAGAAATTTAAAATGAATGTGTAATTATGAAAAAGGCACTTTAAACTTCCATTTTTCACACAGGGTAAATAAGGTAGACTGTTTTAGCTACAGTTTCTCAAATATGAAATGGAAAGGGAAAGGTGTCCCCTAACTACACAAAAATATTAATGTTTGCAGTAAATTAAGTAGGAGAAATATGATATAATTATAGAATTTAATCATTACTTGGGATTGTCAGATGTTTCACCATGGGCAAAGTATGACAGTGTAATTGATGAAAATCTTTGGCTTGTTCATATATCCTTATTGCTCATTATAAAAAGGTAATTGTGTGTAATGGGAAAAAATAAATATGGATTGATGCCAATATTTAGATAAGGGTTTAATGCATGGCCATGTTACCTGTAGGGAAGTTATTTCAACACTGACTTTTATTTGTTGGTTGTGGTAAATAGAGCTAGATGTTTTACACTATGCACTAGTCTTTCATTCACTCAATAACCACCCCCCACTCCAATTTTCAGCTGACAATTGAAGAGTCAGAATAAATACATATTTTAAACCACTTGTTTTAAGAGGAGTCATCATATTAGTAAGTTTAGGCTAATAAGACACAAGTAGAGTATTATATTGCATCTTAAGCCCTAAAAGAGATCCAACACACACACTTCTTAAAATTTTTTTAAAAGCTTCTTTATTTATTTTGAGAGAGAGAGAACAGGAGAGGACCAGAGAGAGAGAGAGGGAGAGAGAGAATGCCAAGCAGTCTCCACACTGTCAGCACAGAGCCCGACGTGGGGCTCAAACTCACGAACTGTGAGATCATGACCTGAGCTGAAATTAAGAGTTGGACGCTTAACCGACTGAGCCATTCACGCTCCCCAACACACACACTTTTCTCATTCAGGCCTTTCTCCTTATTCCCACCTGAAATTCGAAATTAGGTCTCTCATAGATAACAATCTGTGTTGTTCGGATTCCATTCTCTAGGAGTTTTTCTCCAGTCTTCTAGGAAAAGTCTTTAGGGGGTCAAGTTGGATTATCGCAGCACAATCAATGAAGTATATGTATATGAAGTTGTGATTCAATCAATTGATAACTAGCATCATAAAATTACATGAAATATGATGTCCTTAAAAATTAGAATGGAGCGTGTTACTAAAATATCTCTCCACATACAAGACCTTTTTTTTTTAATTTCAACATTGCCTTTGTCCAAACTTTCAATGATCACATAAATAATATTAAATAGGGAAATACTGTTGAATTAGTGGTTGACTATAACAAGAAAGATTGCTTGCTAAAACTTAGAACTCATTGTTTATATTTTGTAATATTATCATTTAACCCAAAGTCCATAAAGAAGAGTTGTTCTTAATAATAGAATACTGTTCTGTTATTCCCATAATAAGCTTGGCATGAAATTTATAGAATAAAATAAATAGAGTGCATTAAATTATAAAATATATATATATACATTCAAGAAGACCAAAGAGTTATAAACATGTAAATGTATAACTGTGTCTCTCTCATACTCAAAATGACAATAAATACTATTGTTGTACATTAAGAAAATACTATTTCTCTAGAGAATATGTTAATGAAACTAAAATTGATACTTTGTGTCTGTTTATATGGCATTGAGATATTTACACTGAGGATTTTGATATTTATACTCTTTTTTAATGTTTGTTTATTATTTTTAGAAACAGAGAGTGTGTGAGTGGGGAAATGGGAGGGTGGGAAAATTATCTGAAGCAGGCTCTGTGCTGACTGCAGAGAGCCTGATGCAAGGCTCAAAATCGCGAACCGTGAGATCATAACCTGCACCCAAGTCAGACGCTCAACTGACTGAACAACCCAGGTGCCCCAATATGTACAGTCTTAAAAAGGAAGCACTGAAATTCTATTACTATCATTAAGTAGGAGAAAATTGAGACATAGTACTACTAAATAAAAATCCATGTTTCTCATTATTTACATATTTTAAGTTATTCTGTGAGGCATTACAAAATGGATCTGGGTTAGTATTTGTCTTAAAGAGAAGTAGGACATGTGAATCAACAGCCTCACATGGCTTCACAATTAATAAAATATTACATTGCTTCTTAGATTTGGGTCGCTATTATATTTATAAAGGATTATGCTAAAAGATATACCATAAATTATGCACACATTCAAGTAAATTTATTAATGTTTTTTTTCAAAATTGTAAGCCACCTGCTGATGCTCTTTAAACATGGAGCTGAGAATTTGATAGAACTGTTGCGAACATAGCACACACTTTGCAGAGCAATTCATTTTCTTCTCAGACGGATGTTGTTTTGTGTACCTCATTGGAGCTCGACGCGCAGAAAAGCCTGAGGAAATAAACTGGTTAGATTCGTTTCCGCTCTGCAGCAGAAGAAGCAGAAGCAGCCTTCCACAACGCTCTGAAGCTTGCTAGGAGACCACACATGGATGTCCACATGAGCATATGCTCAGAAAGTTTGGAAGGGCCAACCCAAAATAAGACAAAAATAGCACAAATATTAAGCATTTGTTAAAATCACTCTTTAGTTGAATATTTTAAAGAGTTGAGACTTTATCACTTGAAATTAAGCTATTAATACCTTACCCCAGGCATTGTAGCAGCTGGCCTTATGTTTAAATTTCTTTTGATTTGTCCTACTTTTTGATAAAACAAACACCAAAAATTAGCAAAAAAAAATGGAGATTCCTTCAGGAAAATAATACTCTAGACAAGCAAACAATGCTTCTTTTAATGTAGTTGGAATGATGGTGCGCCTAGATGGCTCAGTCGGTTGAGCGACCAACTTTGGCTCAGGTCATGATCTTGGTTTGTGAGTTCAAGCCTCGCGTCGGGCTCTGTACTGACAGCTTAGAGCCTGGGGCCTGCTTCAGAGTCTGTGTCTCCCTCACTCTCTGCCCCTCCCTACTAATGCTCTGTCTCTCTCTGTCTCAGAAATAAATAAACATTAAAAAAATACTTAATGTAGTTGGAATGAAAGTTTCTGCATTTGCACATTATTTATGTGTAATAAAATTATAAATTATGTACTTTTAAAATTAAATATAAAGTGATATTTTAAGGTGATTATATACACCTTCAGGTAGATGTTTATTTCATGCAAAAATAAATTGAATGAACAATAATATTTAATAAAGAAGTAACAATGTGTAACCCAATCCAGAGCCTTTGCAGAATGCCTGAGATATAATGCAAGGGGAGAGGGACCAATTGTTGTGATGAGAAGGAATAGCTTTCTGATTTCACCAGCCAAGAAAAGGAAGGTACTAAATGGAGATGTTGTGATAATAATATCTTAATTTTTTTTAGCATCAGGAAAAATATGTTTCGATTCAAAAGTGGGTCTCCACCTGATTGCCGCACAGAGACACTGAATGCAGCGTTCACATTCAGGCTTTACTTACTACAGACTGAGATCCCCAAATGATGAGACTTTACTTCAAATTGTTTCTAAAAAGAGGCATAGTAGAGAGAAGATAGATGCCCCAACCTATACCAAGTGAAAGCTCTCAGATCTGGGCGCCTGGGTGGTTCAGTCATTGAACATCTGACTTCGGCTCAGGTCATGATCTCACTCTTCATGAGTTCGAGTCCCAGTTTGGGTGAGCATGAAACTTGCTTTGAATGAGCTCGAGCCTTGCTTCAAGTGAGTTCATGACCCGCATGGTGTGAGCCCTGCTTCTCTCTCTCTCTCTCTCTCTCTCTCTCTCTGCCCCCCGCTCACTTGAGTCCCCCCTCCCTCAGAAAGAAAAAAAGAAAGCTCTCAGAATCAACATGGAAATAAAATGAAAACAAAAAAATTCAGTTCTTCTGTAACATAATGAAACCTCTAAATAGTCCTAGTAATTCATTCATTATTTGTCAGGGTGAAATTCACTTTTGAAAAGCTCCAGATGAAGGGCCTGGGACAAGAATAGGCAGAGAAACAATAAGACAGCCCATTGACTGGTGTGCTTACACAACCAAGTGCTAGAAAGAAGCCACATAGAACACCCAAGCTGCCTTGATTTCCTATTGTTTTTATCTCTACTATACACGAAGCAATGAGCTCACCACCACCTAATAAAACAACATTAGAGACAAATATATAAGTTTTTAACCTCCTGAATGGCAGGTACAAGATGATGTCGATAATCCAGTTTCTGTAAATACTCTACTATGAAATAAATTCCCAGAAAGCCACAGGATCTCTTTTTATTAATAAAGTATAGAAGATTCTTTGTTTTATTAATATACATGATAGAGGTAATTATAAACAATTAATATAAATGTTCATGACTATAACAGAGCCACCTTAATCAAAAATAGAAAATTCTTCCAAAAATTGCCCATTTTTTTAACGTTTATTTATTTTTGAGAGAGAAAGACAACAAATGGGGGAGGGGCAGAGAAAGAGAGAGAGAGAGAGAGAGAGAGAGAGAGAGAAAGAATCCTAAGCAAGCTTTGAGATGTCAGCACAGATCCCTACTTGGGGCTCAAAGTCACAAACCGTGGGATCATGACCTGAGCCAAAACCAGGGGTCGGATGCTTAACCAATTGAGCCACCTAGGGCCCCCTCCAAAAAAAAATTGCCCACTTCGTATTCCAAATAAGACCTAAGCAGATAATCCAAAGGGTACATATATCCAAAGGGTAAAACATAGCATTGAAAATAATAATTTTTTAGTATAATTGACATATGACATTATACTAGTTTCAGGCATTGATACATATTATGAGATGTTCACCACAATAAGTCTAGTTAACACTCATCACCACAGTTACGATTTTTTTCTCATGATGAGAACTTTTAAGATTTACTCTTTTAGTAATTTTCAAATGTACAATATAGTATTATTAACTGTAGTCATCATGATGTACATTACATCCCCATGACTTATTTATTTTATAACTGGAAGTTTGTATTTCTTTGCCTTCTTCACCCATTTTACCAACTCTCTACCCTCACCCACTGCTGCCTCTGGATACCACTAACCTGTTTCCTGTGTCTATAAGCTTGTTGTTGTTGTTATTGTTTGCCGATGCCACATGTAAGATATAGGTCTTTCTCTGTCTGATTTCTTTCACTTAGCATAATGCACTCAAGGTTCATCTATGTTGTCACAAAAGGAAATATTTCATTCATTTTTATGGCTAAATATTTCAGTGTGTATATATACCATATTTCTTTTATACATTCATCCATCGACGAACACATAGTCTCCTGCCATATTTTGGCTATTATAGATAATGCTGCAATGAACATGAAGTTGTCTGTATCTTTCCAGGTTAGTGTTTTTGTTTCCTTTGGATAAATACCTAGAAGTGGAATTGCTGGACCATATGATAGCTCTCTTCTTAATGTTTTGAGGAAACTCCCTACTGTTTTTTTGTGTTTTTGTTTTGTTTTGTTTTAATACTGGTTGCACTATTTTACATCCCCAGTGACAGTATTTTCAATCTCTCCACATTCTGGCTAAAATTTCTTTTTTTTCTTTGATAAGAGCCATCCTAACTGGTGTGAGGTGATATCTCATTGTAGTTTTTTTTTAATCGTTTTAATGTTTTATTTATTTTTGACAGAGAGACAGAGTGTGAGTGGGGGAGGGGCAGAAAGAGAGGGAGACACAGAATCCAAAGCAAGCTCCAGGCTCTAAGCTGTCAGCACAGAGCCCAACGTGGGGCTGGAACTCTTTTACCGCAAGATCATGACCTGAGCCAAAGTTGGAAGCTTAACCAACTGAGCCACCCAGGCGCCCCGGTGTTGCAGCTTTGATTTGCATTTCCCTGGTGACTAATGATGTTAAGCATCTTCTTATATATGTTGGCCATATGTATGTCTTCTTTAAAGAAATGTCTATTCAAAGCCTTTGCCCATTTTTATTGGGTTATTTGAATTTTTTGCTACTGAGTTGTAGTTCCTTATATATTTTGGATAACAATCCTTTATTAGATCCATGGTTTGTACATATTTTTCCCATTCCATAGAGTGTTTTTTTTATTCTGATGATTATTTTCTTTGTTGTACAGAATATTTTATTTTGTTATAGTCCCATTTTTATATATTTTTTATATCTCTTGAAAGATGACTAAATAAAGAAAATGTGGTATCTACAAACATGAATACCATTCAGTGTTTAAAAAGATCCTGCTACAATGTGACAACATAGACAAACCTGGAGGATATTATGCTAAGTTAAATAAGCCAGTCACAGAAGAACAAATACTATATGGTTCCACTTATCTGACAAATCTGAAATAGTCAAAATCATAGAAGCAGAGAGGCAAATACAGTTGTCAGGAGCTGGGGGTAGGGATAAATGGGAGTTGCTATCCAACATGCATAAAGTTTAAGCTGTGCAAGATGAATAATAATCTAAAGATATTCTGTACCACATTGTGCCCATATTTAACATCACTTTATTGTGCATTAAGAGAAAAAAAATAAGTAGTGTAGCTCATGTTAAGTGTTTTCACCACAACTGAAAAAGAAAAATATACCAAAGAGGCAGGAGGAAGCTTTTGTATGTGATGGATATGTTTATTACCTCCATTGTGTGGCTGGTTTCATGGGTGTGTGTGTGTGTGTGTATATATATATAAACTTATGAAATTGTATACTTTAAATATTGCAATTTTTGTATCAATTACATCTCAGTAAAGCTGTTAAAAATGAATTGTATTTGAATATGTGAATAAACAGTGTTATTTTAGTGAAAGAATGTGTTCATCACTCTATGATACAATAATATATTTAGTAAAGGACATATATAAAAAATGTTTCTACAGTGCTAGAATATTGTTGTATGAGGTAGGTATGTTTCAGTGAATTAGTGTGTTTACCACACTGTGATGTGTGCAATACCATAAGTGAAAACACGGGTGCAAAACAAGTAATAACTGGAATCTGCCATATTAATGAGGTAAAGAACACAATCCCATCATCATATCAACTGATGTAGCACTTAACAAAATTTAGCACTCACTCATGTTAAAATTCCCAGAGAACTAAGAATAGAGGAGAAATTCCTCAACTTGAAAAAATTATCTACAAAAAAATCTATCTCTAGCATTATACTGTGCGGTGAATGACTAACTGCTTTTCTACTAAGATCAGGAACAAGGTAAGGATGTCCACTCTCACCCCTCCTATTCAACATAGTGATGGAAATTTATCCAGTGCAGTAAATCAAGAAAAATTGATAAAAAATATTCAGACTGGAAAAAAAAATAAAAGTCGATTTCACAGATGACATCATGTCTACACAGAAAGGTACAAGGAATCTCAAGACAAACATATCAAGCCAAACAAACAAGTGAAAGCTTTGAGATCCAACCTGTGAGTTCAGAAAGTGACAAAATGCAAGATAAACATACAGAAATAAATTTCTATATTAGTAGTGAACACGTGGATGCTGACTTTGGGAACTTAATACCACTTATAATAGCTCTGAAATATGAAATACATACAAATATAACAAACATTGTATAGACCTACATGCCAAAATACACCAAAGAGGATCTAAATAAATAGAGAGTTATTCTGTATTCACAGATTGGAAGGTTCAATACATTGTAGATGGCAATTCTGCCCAAAAGGGTACATAGGTTCAGTGCTATTCCTAATCAAACCCCAGCAGGGTTTTTTGTAGATATAGAGAAACTTACTTTAAAATGTAGATGGAACAAGAAAACAACTAGAGTAGGAAAAATAATTTTTTTGAAAAAGGAAAATGATTGCAAGGAGTCAAATATACCCAATTTCAAGATTTTCCTTATTCAGTAGAAATGTGTGATTGCTTGAAAGACAGGCATATTAAAGCAATGGGGCAAAAAAGAGAGTTCAGAGATATATGCCTTGGTCGATTATTTATTTATTTATTTATTTATTTATTTATTTATTTATTTTGGAGGGGGGAGAGAAAGAGTGCATGTGAGAGCTTGAGTTTGAGTGGGGGGGGGGGGAGGGAGAAATGGAGAGGGAGAATCCCAAGCAGGGTCCCACGCCAATGCAGAACCCAGCTTGGGGCTTGATCTCACCAACCATGAGATCGTGATGTGAACTGGAATCAAGTTATAAAATGGACTTCATCAAAATGCAAAATCTTTTTGAAAGTTCCTATTAAGAGGCTGAAAAAAATAGAGTGAGAGAAATTATTTGCAAGCCACGTATTTGAAGCACAAGTCTCCTGAATGTATAAAGAACTTTCAAAACTTAGTATAAAAGCAAATGATTATTTAGAATATAGGCAAAAGGCATGAAAAAATATTTCCCTTGAAAATATATACAGATAAAAAATGAAAACATATTTGACATTTTTGTCCACAAAGGAATATAAATTAAAACTATGATGAGATATGACTACACACCTACTAGAATGGCTAAAAAAAAAAAATAATAATGACAACACCAAATGCTGGCAAGGACGTGGGGAAACTAGAACATTCATATATTGCTGGTGGGAGTATAAAACATCACAGTCACAATACAAGACAATTAGGCAGTTACTTTAAAAAAGCAACAAAAAACTAATCATGTAACAACCAAATGACCCCAGCAATTACACTCTTAGACATTTTTTTTTAATTTTTTTTCAACGTTTTTTATATTTATTTTGGGACAGAGAGAGACAGAGCATGAACGGGGGAGGGGCAGAGAGAGAGGGAGACACAGAATCGGAAACAGGCTCCAGGCTCTGAGCCATCAGCCCAGAGCCTGACGCGGGGCTCGAATTCACGGACCGCAAGATCGTGACCTGGCTGAAGTCGGACGCTTAACCGACTGCGCCACCCAGGCGCCCCTACACTCTTAGACATTTATCCCAGAGAAATTAAAGCTTATTTGTTATAGTTAAAGTATGTAAAAGCTATTGTTTTTTAATGGAAACAACCAAGCTATCTTTCCTTGGATGAATTTAACCTTAAACCAATAAATTATGATATACTCATACCATGAAATACTACTCAGCAGTAAAGGAGAGATAACTATTGATACACGCAATGATCTGGATAAATCTCCAAAAGAAATAATAACCCAGTTATAATAAGAATGAAATGTTTTCTTTATTTGAAGATAAATACACTCATATTGCCTATATTTAAATCCATACATTAAATTGGATAAAATGGATTAAATTGGGGCCAGGAAACGGCCCTAATATTTGGTAACATAGTGCAGCTTCCTCTTTTAATTGGTTTCATAAGTCAAGGAATATTGTAAGAACTTTTGAATGATTAGCGACCGTCTTTAAAAGAAATTTCGATATTTAGGATTTTTTTTCAGTATTTTGAAACATAAATATGTCTACCTTTTTACAGTATCTAAGAGTTGAGACCCAGGAAATAGGTAGAACTGGTTTCAAATACAAGGAAATAGGTACAACTGGTTTCAACTTATGGGCTGTGTGTTTTAAAGCAAGTTATTTAACTTCCTTAAGATTCATATCTTCATATACAAGATAGACTATAATATCAGTGACCTCACAGGATTGTAAAAGTGTTGAATGAAAAAGAGTGTAAAGCTCTTATGTATATCTGCAATATCTTAAAACTTCTATAAGTTGTATGCATTGTTAATATTTCATCAGAGAAACTATTAATCTCTTGCACAGAAACTCAAAGTAATTTGAAAATTGACCACTTATTACATGAACAAACACATTACTCATTTCAAATTTTGTCTTGAAAATGTAGTAATTAGACAATTGAACACAGAAATTCCTCAGTTAGAAGAGTTTTTAAAATTTTTAAAAATGTTTATTTTTGAGAGAGAGAGAGAGAGAGAGAGAGAGAGAGAGGCAGAGTGCAAGTGGGAGAGGGGCAGAGAGTGAGGGAGACATAGAAATCAAAGCAGGCTCCAAGCTGTCAGCACAGAGCCCTATGCTGGGCTCAAACCCAGGAACCACAAGATCACAATATGAGACAAGTTGGATGCTCAACTGACTGAGCCACCCAGGAACCCCAGAATAGTTTTTAAAAATCAGAATATAACTGGGGCGCCTGGGTGGCTCAGTCGGTTGAGCGTCCGACTTCAGCTCAGGTCATGATCTCGAGTTTTGTGAGTTTGAGCCCTGCATCAGCTCTGTGCTGACAGCTCGGAGCCTGGAGCCTGCTTCGGATTCTGTGTCTCCCTCTCCTCTGCCCCTCCACGACTTGTGCTCTGTCTCTCTCTATCAAAAATAAATAAATGTTAAAAAAAAGTTAAAAAAAATCAGAATATAACTGGCCAGTTGGTTAAACTAGTTTACATTTTGTGTAAACATGGATTACCTGTCAGACAAAATACATCAGCAGGCGATTTTGTCTGCTTAATTTCCGTGTGCCTTCCTTCAGGCAGGTTCTCTGAAGCAGCTGTCATGTCCTCCTAGCAAAATCAATCCTGTAGCTCGTCAGGATTATTTTAAATGGGCAAGAAAACTTCATCCAGTCATTTAAAGACCCAAAGAGTACAAAATTGAGATAAAGTCCAAATTTTCCCTTACTTTTTATTGTACCTGAAAAGTCCATTCATTTCTTGTTCATGCATTTGGATCAAAACTACAAAAAAACAAAACAAAACAAAAAACACTTGGCTTATATTGAACTCCTTTATCACCAAATGAGCCACATATAATTACATTCACATATAACACATCCAAATAATTTAAAACACACAGTACAGGGGCGCCTGGGTGGCTCAGTCGGATAAGTGACTGACTTTGGCTCCGGTCATGATCTCCTGGTTCATGAGTTGAGCCCTACATCTGGCTCTGCTGACAGCTCAGAGCCTGCAGCCTGCTTGGGATTCTGTGTCTCTCTCTCTCTCTCTGCCCCTCCCCTGCTTACGCTCTGTCTCTTTTTCTCTCAAAAATAAATGAATATTAAAAAAATAAAGTGCATATTGTACAAATCATACAGATTTATACAGGATGAAAAGCGTATAGAATATGCATTGGACTTTGCATTCACCCACTCACTTCAAACTACTCCCTATCTCAAATATAACCACAGAATATAGTTTGTTGTGTTATCTTTTCAAAACATTTAAAAATGTTTTGACATTTTTATGTGTATACAAATATATAATGCCTATAATCTTATATGCATAAGTGCATGCAAATGCACATATAACATTATTTTTCAAAAATATCACAAAATACATATATCACCACACATATTTGTTATGTCTAATTCATGTAAGTTATTTGCATATCTTTTTCTATTTATCTGTTATGCATATCTATCAGCGTCTTCGTCATTTGTCATGGCTACATCATATTAAGATGAATTATTTCTAATAATTTGATGCTCCCCTAGAGAGACATTGAGAACATTTACAAGAATTTTTATTGTTTACAATTTCAACTAATGCCTGAGTTCTTTCTTGTTCATAAATATGCTTAAAATAATAATCTTTTCTCAGTCAAATCAGGATAAGTATTTTTATACATTTGTAAAAGTAAAATGCAAACTTGTAAAACTATTTAGAAAACAAACCTGTAAGTAGCATAGGGTTACCAACATACATTATATAAGATAAGGTCATATGCCTGGACAGGCACACATCTCTGCTGAACTTTGGGAACATTTAGAAGGATAGTACTAACTCTTGGCTAGTTTGAGGGTAATACGGGATATTAGTAATTTATAATATGCTATTTAATGTTTAAAGCTCATCCCCAAAGGCACCCAGTGCCAGCTATTTATATTGTTTAGACAGGTTTACAGGGTGGCTTATCCCTGATTTAACCAGTTACATATCTTGGTTTGCCTATATGCCTCAGTAGGGTGTAAAAATTCTCCGGGAACCTCTGATCAGGCTCTCCAAAAACCAGGATTCCTTGCACATATCTTGGTGATTTACAATACACATGTGAAACACATCCTGTATAACCAAGAACACGGCTCAAAGTCCCTGTTCTTGCCTGTGTTTTCTTTCCTTCTTATACCATATCCTTTCTCTACATTAAAACTAAAACCTTATTTAAGCAAAATCTGTGGAGTACTGTGAATTCTTTCAATTATTCAGATCTGTGAAACAGTTGAATATGTATGTAAGTTATAATTATAAATTTAATAGTATATTTATATATATCAGTATATGATCAGACAATGAACATTAATAGAACAGAAATCGCACAGGAGGCTTTCAAGCTGATTCCAGGAATAAGTCTCGGTTTGCTTTGGCAGTTGAAATAATTAAACTTTTAAATTTGTATTTGAACATTTTAAAGAACACAATTACTGTTCACTTCATCATATTTTGTCCTTTTTGTAGCTTTAATGCTACCTTGAACTACAACTAATATATCGATAGGTATTTGGTAGTTGTGTGGCTGTTTTTAAACTATTTTCACAACACACAAATGCCTATATAATCTTTCTCCATTTATTGGTTCTTTATTTGTTTACATATTTTTTTTCATTTTATTCTGCAAACATGTGTTGACTTAAAAAGACATATCGGGCCCCTGGGTGGGTCAGTCATTTGAGTGTCCAAGTCTTGATGTTGGCTCAAGTTGTGATCTCAGGGCCATGGGATCGAGCCCCATGTTGGGCTCCATGCTAAGCATGGAGCCTGCTTGGGATTCTCTTTCTCCCTCTCTATCTCTGCCCCATCTCTGCTAGCACACTCACACACATTCTCTCTCTCTTAGACAAACAAACAAACAAAAAAAAAAAAAAAGAAAAGACAGGGATGGCTAGTAACCCAGACTCTTGATTTTGGCTCAGGTCATGATCTCACCATTGTGAGATCGAGCCCCACACCCCTATCCCAGTCTCTCTCCAAGTCGGGCTCAACACGGAGCGCTGAGCCTGCTTGGGACTCTCTCTCTTTCTCTGTCTGTCCCTCCCCAGCTCATTCTCTCTCTTTCAAAATTAATAAATAAACTTTAAAAAATAGACAGATAAATTCCTAGTATTGGTTTCTTCAATTGTCTCTTTATAGTTTTTGACCAAAAATAGAATCTGGTACAGCTTTGCATATATAGATGACTTCATTTTATAGGATACAGGAAAGGAATATGCTGTATAGGAAATAGAGCCCTTACATCTACTTGAATACTCTCATTCTGGGAAACTTCACCAAATTGCTTTTGTAGAATATTTATATCTGGAGAAGCTGGCATTCTGGAAGATATGAAAGCAAGACAGATTCCTTTTCTCCTTCTGTTGGTGTAGTAGATTGACAAAAGGCTATGGTCACTCTCCTTCCTGTATTCATTGCCTTGGGTAATTATCTTCCACAGTAAGTCTTGTCTTGGTCATGTAATTTGTACTGAATCAATAGCAATTATGACATAAGCAGAAACTTGAAATGTTTGTACATTGCGATTTGCCTGCTTCTTAACTGCAAACATGTAAATAAAAGAGGTAGCCTCTTGGAGGATGGGAATGCATTTAGAGTGGAACTGGCCAACCCAAAACTTCCAGGAATAGCCCAGATTCCAGTCAACTCAGCTGATTTCCACATACGTAATTGAGGCCATTCCAGACCACCCACCTCTACCCATGCTGGAGCAGACAAAAAGAACCTCCCAGCCAAATCAATGCATTATGGGAAATAATAAAGATTTTGTTGTTACTGTTTAATGCCACTATATTTTCAGGAGATTTGTTTACACAGCAAAATGAGACATGTAGATATTTCTCAAACCTGGACTACTGATACAACTTCTTTAGGAAATAATTTGTGGGAAAAACCGATATTTTATGGAAGCACCTATAAATTTTGTTAATTTGCTAACTCATTCAGTTACTAAAAACCCAAAAGTGATATTTACTTCCAATATAGCCTGTATAATAAATGATCAATACAACAATAATCTTTTGATTGCACATGAACCTTTTCTAAAACCAGAAAATAGTTGTTCTTGTTATATTCTTGTATTTGATTTTCTTTGTCCTGGTGAAGAATTACTGGAGCTACATTGCTATAATCTGATTGGAACAAGTTACTTCCATAGAATTTATTTAAAAATAACATCAATTTTCATTAGTTAACTCTGATTTTTACACCAATGCTTGTTTATAAAATCCATATTTGTCATAATAGTCAATGTTACATATTTGCCAACTTAAATTACTTTCTTAATGCTAAACTTTCTTCAACATGTTCAAAAACCACCATCTGTTTATTACAGTTTTTGATAATATGTTGGATTGGAATCCACACAATTATCCAAAGAAACAACTGGTAGGTGACAATTAAAAGTCTACATTGCTATTAATATTTTTAATGACTGCCAACTAGATAGAATTTATAAAAATCATATGGTATAGAGGAGCTAAGATGAAAAACAACAGTTCCCTACCCTAATACTCCCACATCCATTCCTCTGACTAAAAGTAGCAATTGAATCATTTCTGCTTTGGGGTTCCAATTAGTTCTCAGGTTTTAACCTGGCTTAACCTTTCTGATACGGTCTGCATTGGAGAAAAGTAGAAGAGTTCAAGAACTGACTACCACAGTGATTTCATGGCTAGAGCTTTAATTCTGGAGCCTGTTTTTAGCCCCAGTATTGACCCTTTCCAAGCTTATACCATGTTTGGAAAATCTCCAGGATTCTGCCTGGAGAACTGACTTCCATTTTGACAGCAGTCTGATAGTGAATCTATTTTGAAAAGATGCTTGCTTTCTTTTCTCAGTTTCATTTGTAAACTCACTTCTAACAGCTTTATGCATTTAAAAAACAGTTAATATATTTCATCCTCTGGAATCTCTTCATCTCAGCTTTCGGGGGTTTATTCTCTTTTGCATCACTTTATTTTCACTTTAATAAGATTTCTTAAGAGTGGATGGAGCAACATACACATGCCTATTTGGCCATATGCTGGCAAACCAAGTAAACAAATACACACTGTGTACTGATGTTGGAAAAGCTCCATAGTGATCTTGATAAATAGAGTCATGTCCCCTGCTTTTCAGAAAAATTATTACAAGATTTGCCAGAATCTGTACTGTTTTTAAGCTTTATTATTTTCAATTCTAGTTGAAATAAAATATGTTTAAAGTGAGATCTCTGATCTAAAATTGCCCAATCTTTTCCTTCATGTCGTCAGTAAACACAAATTGATAATAACAACAAAAGTGGATTAGCTAATTTAACAGTAACATTAAGGCATATTTCTTTACCAAGGGGTAGCAATATTGGATATGACTAATGAATTTGATGAGGTCAGTTCATACATTTCATGATGTTTTGTAGAAGAGGTCATTTCCGATGACTTGTTTGCCAACCGTAAATTCAGAAGAGTGAATTAGACATACCGCATCATTGGGTTAGTTACATTATGTCATGCTATAAATTTATTAATTATAATTTTAAAAACATGTACTATTCATTTTGGGTGCACTGCAATTCATCTTTGTTGCATATGGGTACTGTGCCCTTTTCTTCCTGCCATTGTTTTATTTTACTTATTTATTTATTTATTTATTTTTGTCAAGTGTATCACACTTAACTGAGAGTTGTTGCTCTAAGTTCTCTAGTCAAGGGACAAACCAAATATTTTAATAATTATTTATTTCTAATTTTATACATTTTTAAATGTCATTTTTGAGAGAGAGACAGAGCACGAGCAGGGTAGGGGCAGAGAGAGAGGGAGACATAGAATCCCGAGCAGGCTCCAGGCTCTGAGCTGTCAGCACAGAGCCTGACATGGGGCTGGAACTCAAACTGCCAGATCATGACCTGAGCGAAAGTTGAAAGCTTAACCGACTGAGCCACCCAGGCACCTCGATAATTATTTATTTCTAAGTATTGTAAAAAATATTTACTCATTCATTTTTTTAAAATGTTTATTTATTTTTCAGAGAGAGAGAGGGCATGCCCGCGGAGAGGGGCAGAGAGAGAGAGAATGAGACAGAAGATTGGAAGTGGGCTCTGCACTGACAGCAGAGAACCCTGCAGGGCTGGAATTCGAGAATCCTGAGATCATGCCTGACCTGAGCCAAAGTCAGAGGCTTAATTGACTAAGTCACCCAGACGCCCCACCCCCATCTTATTCATTTCTGACCTTGATAAATTATCCTCCATTATTAGCTGGGTAGTTGGCAAACAATGTTTTTCTTACTTATTTCTTTAAAATAAGGTATAGAACAGATTTTTAAAAAAAGATTAAATTGTATCATTCACTTCAGATTGCTTTATTTTTCTACTGTTTTGTGATTCACGCTGATATTTTACTTGATTGTAACTCCTCCCCCATTATATTTTATCTGATTTTATACATTCCTTTTGGTCGGATATCAGAATAAAATAAATTATCAAAATCTTGCAAAAACAGCATAATAAACCTTTTAACTTTTCAGTGCGAAAAAAATCTGCTTAAGTTTAAAAATTACCATGTGATTTAGGAGAGTGATGCGATACTGTTTCAGATTTTTTAAAAATAAACAGACAAGGTAATTCAGGGCTATATATTTCATTAGGAATATATGTCTAACATTATAACATATTAATCTCCATGACACTTTCCTGAATTTCATGCTTGGTAAGTAAAGAGTTAGCAGCTAGTCTGTAGCCTTGGGAAAACATCAAAAAAAAAAAAAAGCTCAGTAAAAGTATTCTGTAAATATACCCACAGAACCTTCTTATGATATCTTCAACAGGATGTACCCAAACTACCCAAAGGTTGCTTATAATCCCAAAATTGAAATGTATGATCTATGTAAAGTATGTGACTTTTTAAAAATAACAATGATAGATACACAATTCCTGGACAAAAAAAAAATGTGAAGGTATTTTTAACTGAAATAGCTCTCTTTCTGAAGGTGATGTCCCTTGTATACCACTTCAGATACCTCATATGCTCAATCTCAGTCAGAGTGCCCACCAATAGAGCTAGGTAGAAACTAAGAGTTGTGTTGGCTGTCTCATACTCCATGTTTAGCCTGTGTTTTTTTATTTTATTTTATTTTTCAACGTTTATTTCTTTTTGGGACAGAGAGAGACAGAGCATGAACCCGGGAGGGAGACACAGCATCGGAAACAGGCTCCAGGCTCTGAGCCATCAGCCCAGAGCCTGACGCGGGGCTCGAACTCACGGACCGCGAGATCGTGACCTGGTTGAAGTCGGACGCTTAACCGACTGCGCCACCCAGGCGCCCCTAGCCTGTGTTTTTTTATCACTATCATTTGAATTATTAGTAAAGTTTAATACCTCCAACTCTTGTGAGTTTAATTTGTCAGTCTGATTACCTGTGTTATCTCAATGTCACTCACATGTTTTTAAAAGTGATGTCCTAATAAGGAAATTACAAATGTGGTATTATATTAGAAAAGTAAAACACCCATCACTATCATTACTGCAAGTTAATATACATTTTGGTAATATCTAGTGCTATCTGTATTTGAAATTCAACAAAGTAGAAGCCCTGAAAGTTTGAAGAAGAGTAACTTACTCAGTACTGATTATATTGACAATATTCCTTCTAATTTTTTATAGATTCAATTAGATAAAATATAAGACATTATTTAGAAGCTGAGGATCTCTGAAATCATCATAATTATTCTCCAATAAGCTTAGTTATAGATATGAAATTATCTATAGGAATTGATTTATAGAACTTTGTCTAAGATATGTAAAATAATTATAAGGGATCCCTAACCATAATGAAGAATAGAGGATATGTTGAGGAGAAGGAAAATGATTTCAGTTTTTAACATGGCAAATTCATTGTGCTTTTAGATGTTGAATTATTCTCTGTATAGTCTAGGATTGCTTTTTAAAAATCCCTGAGTATATAATTATGACATTAATATAATGTTAATTTTTTGTTAGTTTATTGATTTATTTATGAGAAAGCACAAGTGGGGGAGGGACAAAGGGAGAGGGAGAGAGAGAGAATCCCAAGCCAGCTCTGCACTGTCAGGACAGAGCCTGATGCAGGGCTTGAACTCATAAACCATGAGATCGTGACCTAAACTGAAGTCTGATGCTTAGCTAATTGAGCCACACAGGTGTCCCTGTGTTAACTGTTTAATGTTGATATAACATGAATAACAGATATTGTAGTGTAGAGATTTCTAAACTGTTCAGTGTGTGTGTAGGGAAGGTTGTCATTTTAATCTTCATCTAACAAAATAGGAGAAAAAGGGACACCTTTCTTTTCCCTTACACATATACATTGTAGTGTAGATATCTGCATCACAGAGGACACAAATTCCCAATATCTTAAGTTAGTTTTTAAACAAAACCATTCAGCTATATTTTCTTGACATTCCCAGTGACATTAACAGAGTTTATGAAATTTTTATATTGTCAATGATAAACACCTGGTATTCTCTATTTCTCTTACTGTCTGATGTTAAATTAATATGAACTAGGATGATCCTGTAAAACTAACATTATATATCATTTAATGTTTCAGGGAAATACTGTTGTATACCATCTTAAAAGTAACAAGACAATTCCTAGTCCTTGGCATAGTTGGATGGATGACTACATCTTGAGAATGTAATGTTATAATGTTCCTAGCAAGTTTGTTTATGAAACAATGGTTGCACTCTCTAGACCAACATCATGCTGACACAGTAAAGCAAGAATCTATTAATAAAACAAAGTGGTACAACCATGTTTCCTTTTTTGTTGTTGTTTTTTGCTTTTTTTGTTTTTTGTTTTTGTTTTTGTTACATTACAATGAATGGACTGTGTCAATTGGTTTTTACTCTGGTTACAGGAAATGTGGTAGGTCCCATCTGACAACTGGAACAGCTCTTATCATTAAGTGCAGCCAGCATAATTCTGCTAATATGAAATTGAAAAAAAAATGTAATTCTACCTAATGGACATTAATTTACCTGATAGGAGTATGTGTAGCTTAATTGAGAGGGACATTTGAACTGTCACATGCTTGTAACATAAGAGCAAACTCTTTTTTAATGTTTATTTATTATTTTTAAGAGGGAGAGAGACAGAGTGCGACCGGGGGAGGGGCAGAGAGAGGGACACAAAGAATCTGAAGCAAACTCTAGGTTCTGAGCTGTCAGCACAAAGTCCCACGCAGGGCTCAAACTCACAAACTGTGAGATCGTGACCTGAGCTGAAGTCAGATGCTTAACCGACTGAGCTGCCCAGGTGCCCCCAGAAGAGTCAACTCTTAATTCAGAGGAGCAGACTTCCAGTATTGAAGAGAACAATCAGTATTCTTAAATCTTTTCTTTTCCTTAAATAATTATTAGTGTGTCCTTTGAAATTGCATGTAGATACAGCACATGGGCATATACACCAAATAGTCTTATCTTTTAACTTGCGTTTAAAAACCAGATGAAATTTTTAAGTTAGCACAATTTGTTGGAAGGGGGAAAATTACGAATTGGCATGAAATGTTTAATGACCAAATAATTCTGCAACTCTTTGGATTCGTCAACATATAATATAAAATTTGTCTATTTATTAATTGTAGCCCACTTGTTTTTTCCTTTTTTAAGAATTTTAGAACGTTAAGAAAAATGTTCATTATATGTTATTTTTCTTAATCACCTTAAGTACAGTTCAGGCCCATTCTTATTTTGCGAATTGAATCAAAACAATTATCTTGATTGAAACTTTGTCTTCATTTAAGAGTTTAAAGTCCCTGGGATTCACTTTTTTATGATGATATCACTAACATTACGCATAGCATATTATTCGCTCCCAAAGAGCAAGGATGAGAAGTGATATTTGATAAACAGGCACCAAGGATGACCTATGTGTTAGGTCAAGAATATTATTGGGGCACCAGAGTGGCTCAGTTGGTTAAGTGTCCGATTTCGACTCAGGTCACAATGTCACCGTTTGTGGGTCGGAGCCCCGCACAGGACTCTGCTGTCAGCACAGACCTGCTCAGACCCTAGTCTCCCTCTTTCTCTGTCCCTCTCTCTCAAAAATAAATAGACATTTAAAAAAGGATATATGAAAAATATATATTTCCTGTATAAGGTTAGTCTACAAATGGTATAAAATATGTAAGTTTTTATGTAAGCGTTTACTTTTTCTGCAGTAACCTAATTTAACAGAAGTGAGCCTATGATTCAAAGGCCATTTTGATTCTTGTACAGCAAGTATTTGATTTTCTCTCTCTTTTAGGTTGATCAAGCACAAGTTAAACTAGTAGAGTGAATATGTTAATTTTGTTCTAATTATTGCTAGATTTTTATCTGCTTATGTTGCAATCATCCTGAGAAACTCTGAGTGTGTGTTTCTGTATTTTATTGTATTATAGATCACTTTGCAGAAACAACTTGCTAAAACTGTCTCTGAGTTATGATTGTTTCCCCCATTACAGTGTCTTACTTGTAAAGAATATGTAAAATCTGGCCTATTGGAGGTGATTGTTTTTGTGCATTATAAAAACTCTCTGAAATAATACTAGTATCTTAAAAAATTCTTCTTCTCTGAGTACAACCATGGCAATTAAAAATTTATTTCTTTTTTGGTGTTCGTTTTCTTTGCTTTTCTGTTATGCCTAAAAAACAGTACAAATATTTCATTTCCATATTTGCAAAATACTTCTTGCTTCACATAATTTTACATTGGCTAAGTGTCTGTTTTTGTGCCAACACCATACTGTCTTGATGATTACAGCTTTGTTGTAGAGGTGAAAGTCCAGCATTGTGATGCCTCCAGCTTTGGTTTTCTTTTTCAACATTACTTTGGCTATTCTGGGTCTTTTGTGGTTCCATACAAATTTTAGGATTGTTTGTTCTAACTCTGAGAAGAATGCTGGTGCTGTTTTTATTGGGATTGCATTGAATCTGTAGATTGCTTTGGGTAGTAGCTACACTTTTGCAAACTGGTGCAACCACTCTAGAAAACAGTGTGGAAGTTCCTCAAAAAATTAAAGATTGAATTACCCTACGACCCAGCAATAGCACTACTTGGAATTTATCTAAAGGATACAGGGGTGATGATTCACAGGAGCATGTGTACCCCAATGTTTATAGCAGTGCTATCAACAATAGCCAACTTATGGAAAGAGCCCAAATGTCCATGTCCATCAACTGGGATAAAGAAGATGTGTTATAGGGGCGCCTGGGTGGCTCAGTAGGTTGAGCGGCCGACTTCGGCTCAGGTCACGAACTCGCGGTCCGTGAGTTCGAGCCCCGAGTCGGGCTCTGTGCTGACAGCTCAGAGCCTGGAGCCTGTTTCGGATTCTGTGTCTCCCTCTCTCTGACCCTCCTCCATTCATGCTCTGTCTCTCTCTGTCTCAAAAATAAACGTTAAAAAAATTTAAAAAAAGTGTTATTTATATATATATATATATATATATATATATATATATATATATACAGTGATGGAAAACAATGAAATCTTACCATTTGCAACAATACAGATGGAATTGGAGGGTATTATGCTCAGAAAATAAGTCAGAGAAAGACAGATATGATATATTTTCACTCATACGTGGAAGTTGAGAAACTTAACGGAAGACCAATGGGGGAAGGGAAAGAAAAAAATACATAGTTACAGAGAGGGAGGCAAACCATATAAGACTTTTAAATACAGAGAACAAACTGAGGCTGGAAGGGAGTGAGGGGCTGAGGGGGCGGGGAAAATGGGTGATGGCGAATTGAGGAGTGCACTAGTTGGGATGAACACTGGGTGTTTTAAGTGATGAATCATGGGAACCTACTCTGAAGCCAAGAGCACACTGTATACACTGCATGTTAGCTAACTTGACAGTAAATTATAAAAATAAAAAAATGAAATGAAATGAAATGAAATATGAAATGAAATGAAATGAAGTAAGATAAAATAAAAAGAAGTGGATGAAACCTTGCCCACACCTTGATGTTGGCCTAGGGAGACCTGTATCTAACTCGGACTTAGAGAACTGAAATATAATAAATTTCCTTTGTTTTAAGTCACTACATTCATGGTAATTTGTTCTGGGAGCAATAGAACACTAATATAACAAGTGGGTAATGACATGTAGTAATCTAAATAAAGAGAATCTTGATCAACCTGCATTGCTTAGTTGTCAAACATGAAATTTCAACAAGTCTCCTGGTTTTACATATTAATAAGAGACCAAGAAAATTTCTAAATTGTGTCTACTAAATGTGTGCAATTTTTTGTTTATCAATTATACCTCAGTAAAGCTAAGGAAAATATATAATGAGCAGAGTCTGAATTACTAAGAGGGTCATAAAGCTCAGAATCTGTGGATTTCACTTGTATGGGCCTGCCTCTTCCCAGGCACAGAGAGGGTCTTAATAATGTTTAAAGTCACAATACTTTTATAAAATTTACAAAATTGAAAAAAATTCACCTTAGTAAGTTTGCTTCCTTTTTTTCTGCTCCAATTTCTCCCTTTCATGTCACTCCCAACTTTGCTTAGTTGTCAAATCTGTATGAAATTTCAACAGAAATTTTCAAAAACATTTCTTTTTTGCCATCCAATGAAAAGAGTTGAGGAAATAAAATATTGGATAAATTTTCTTTAGAATTTGGAAAATGAATTTCAGACTTTTGTCACTTTGACAGGGATTTTTTTTTATCTTCTTCCCCTCTTTCCCCAAATTTTTTTCCTAAATGCACTATACAATAAATAAGTGGTTTAATTATAATTATTGTCGTATTTATATTAATCTGACCTTGGCATACTTCCCTGTCACAACCATTTTGAATGATTCTTTTAAAATTAAAAATAAAAACATTCCATTTCTTTTACTTATAAGTCTATATTAATTTCAGTGGAGCAGTATAGAGAGCACAGAAATGAACCCAGGCTTATATGGTCAATTAATCTATGACAAACGAAGCAAGAATATACAGTGGGGAAAAGACGGTCTCTCTAAGAATGGTGCTGGTAAAATTGGACAACTGCTTACAAAAGAATAAAACTATACCACTTTACTACACCACACACAAAAATAAATTAAAAATGGATTAAGTACCTAAGTATGAGACCTGAAACAATAAAACTCTCTAAATAACACATAGGCAGTAATCTCCTTGACATCAGACTTAGAAACATTTTTCTAGATATGTCTCCTCAGGCAAGGGAAACAAAAGCAAATATAAACTATTGAGACTACACCAAAAGCTTTTGCACAGTGAAGAAAATCTTGAACAAAACAAATATATATACATACATTTGTTAAATATGTTGTACAACTGGACCTAATAAAGCATTGCATGCCAATTATATTCCAATAGTAAGAAAACATAGAGAACCTATACAGCCCAACACACACAAAAAAAAAGTCCAAATAAATTGATTTAAAAATGAGCAGAGAGCCTGAATAAACATTTTTCGAAAGTAGACAGGAAATGGCCAACAGACACATGATAATATGCTCAACATCACTAATCATCAGGGAAATGTAAATCAAAACTACACTGAGATATAATTTTACATCGGTCAGAATGGCTAATATAACAAAGGTAAGAAATAAGTGTTAGTGAGATGTGGAGAAAAGGGAACCCTCATTCACTATTGATGGGAATGCATATTGATGAAACCACTGTGGAAAACAGTATGGAGGTTCCTCAAAGAATTAGAAATAGAAATACCGTATAATCCAATAATTCCACAACTGGGTGTTCATCTGAAGAAAACAAAAACATTAATTAGAAAAGGTATCTGCCCTCCTATGTTTATTGCAGCATTACTTACAATACCCAAGATACAGAGGCAACCTAAATGTCCATAGATAGATGAATGGATAAAGATGTGGTAACCGAGATGTGGTATGAAGATTGGTGGTTGCCAGACAGAAGGAGGGTAGAGGGGTGGGCAAAATAGGTGAAGGGGAGTGGGAGGTACCAGCTTATGGAATGAACAAGTCACAGGGATGAAAGCTACATGCAGCATACGAAATATAGTCAATGGTAATGTACTACCATTTTATGGTGGCAGATGGTAGCTACACTGGGGTGAGCATAGCATATAGAGTTGTTGAATCACTATGTTGCACACCTGAACCTAATGTAACATTATGTGTCAGCTATACTTTAATTAAAAATAATAATTTGTATTTACATTAATTCTTACATATTAAGCTAAATGATTTTATCAGCAAATTATCATAAGCTATTAAAAATCATAACTTTTAACTTTCAGATAAAATCAAAATCTTTCTTCTTAAAACTATTTGGATGATCATAGTTGCTAGTTTCCAATACTAACAACCTATAACAACATAGTAGGATGAAAAACACAAGCATAGTAGCTCTCAATTCCTTTTTTATTCTAATTTTCTGAAGGAAATAAAATTGCAATTGTATAAACAGATGGTTGATCACCAGAGCAACCAGAGTCTGATAAGAGTTTTTCAGAAGCTTGTCAAGATCACAGCCCACACACTTGTACTTAAAAAAAAATCTGATTTGAAATTTAACAGAATTTATACAGGAGCTATTAGTGGGCTTTATGACAAGATCAGAACTCTTTTCCACTTTTATCCAATTCTCTCCAAGTGGAAAAATTAAGTATATTTAATTTTAGCATTAAATGAAATGAGATTATGGGAAATAAAACTAATTTTTTAAAACAGTGTAATGAGGTATTCTTGTGATACTTATGACTTATTTTCTATTAACTACTAAATTCAGTAAATACATGATGAATATTATTTTTACTAGGCCACTATAACAAGCATGACGATAGATGAAAGATTAAAATCATATAAACTTCTCTCTCTAAAATGTAACAGTCTAAATAACAGAGACATAAATGTACCCAGCTGCAATAAAAGTTAATAATAATAATAATAATAATAATAATAATAATAATAAAAACAACAAATTTGGTAAAAGCTTTAACATACCAGGCAGTATGGAAAAAGCATACAAATCAGGCTTTAGAATTACTACTTCTAGGCATAGACTGACAATGTTACCTTTGGCAAATTATTTAAATTTTCTCTTAATCACTTAGCTCATTTGTAAAAGGTGAATATAATAGCAAACTTTAGTTTCACTGCATTGATTAATATATATGCTAAGAAATTATCAGAGTTACTATATTGTCATTTACTGTTGTTTTTGACATTGTTGTTACTATTATTAAAACCAATAAAAAGTATTAGGTGCTCAGGTATTACTATAAAAAGTACAATAAAAGTTACAATAGAAAGTAATTGTGAGAACGCATTTTTCTGTGGAGTCAGTCTTTAATGTCTGGTAGACTGAAGGTAGATGTGATGGCTGCTAGTATTTAAGGGTGATCAGAGGAATTGATTGGAACCCGCATTTCCATAGAAAGGAGACACTGGTTTTATCAATAATTTGTACCATTTGAAAGTCTGAAAGGCGTGTGTGTGTGTGTGTGTGTGTGTGCGCACGCGCGCACGTGTTGGCGCGTGTTGGAGAATGCCAAAGAGGGAGGAGTTATCCAAATCACCAATAAGTAATGGAAATGACTTTTCGAATTTCATAATTAGAGAAAACGGTTGAAATGGAGACTAGGAAGGGTGGGCATGTGTTCATTAGTAAGCAAGTAATGGAGTTTGCTTGTATAGTGCATTTAGGACAGTAGAGAGAGAGAAGTGAGGGCTGGAATATTATGAAGTTTCCTAAAATGGTCTCATAGACATTATTGTTTTCTTAATTGCAGAACGTCTGAACTCCATTTATATTTTGGAATCCCTCTCTTTAATGAGTCTTAAAAGGTATCGTGGTGATGTTGCAGAGGAAACCACAACATAGTGATGTGTCAGATTTTTCTGAAGAATATTTTCATGACAGCTTAGAGGCCATTAGTACTTTATCATGCACTATAATTCTGAGATTCAGTGAAGTTAAATTCTAAATGCCAAATAAACGTCTTCCAGACATCATTGATTTTAATGCCCATTCATGATCCTAGTACATCGTCCTTCATCTAGAAGATTCTCACTAACTAAGCATTAAAGGGATGATAGGAGAATGTATACATACGTGCATTAAGAAATGGTTTATATACACAATGGAATACTACTTGGCAATGAGAAAGAATGAAATATGGCCTTTTGTAGCAACGTGGATGGAACTGGAGAGTGTTATGCTAAGTAAAATAAGTCAAGCAGAGAAAGACAGATACTGTATGTTTTCACTCTTATGTGGATCCTGAGAAACTTAACAGAAGACCATGGGGGAGGGGAAGGAAAAAAAAGAGTTAGAGAGGGAGGGAGCCAAACCATAAGAGACTCTTAAAAACTGAGAATAAACTGAGGGTTGATGGAGAGTGGGAGGCAGGGGAGGGTGGGTGATGGGCATTGAGGAGGGCACCTGTTGGGAGGAGCACTGGATGTTGTATGGAAACCAATTTGACAAGAAATTTCATATTAAAAAAAAATACAAATGTGTAAGTGTGTTGGGTAGAGGCTTAGGTAGGTAATACAACAAATAATTGAGATACCTTTTATGAAAAACAAAGTTTCAACTAACAAAGAATTATTACAGGGCTTATCTGTAGTAAACAGTGGAGGAAAATAAATTAATAAATATTTTAATGGAAAATTTTTAATTCTTTGATTTAGTATTTGGAGTCAAAGAATTTCTCATGTTTGTATTTTTCCATAAGCTTGATATGTTACTTGTACTTAAAGAAATAATACATTACACAATTTGCATTTGGGATGAAATGGCAAAGTTTTTAAATTTATATTTATATTATTATTATTATTATATTTATATTTTATTTTAAAAGTATCTATATATTTATTTTTTTTAACATTTATTTATTTTTGAGACAGAGAGAGACAGAGCATGAATGGGGGAGGGGCAGAGAGAGAAGGAGACACAGAATCCGAAGCAGGCTCCAGGCTCTGAGCCATCAGCCCAGAGGCTGACGCGGGGCTCGAACTCACAGACCGCAAGATCGTGACCTGGCTGAAGTCGGACGCTTAACCGACTGCGCCACCCAGGCGCCCCAAAAGTATCTATATATTTAAACCTTAACAATACACCACCTTATATTTTACTTATTTATCTACTTGAACAGATTTATTCACTTATTTTGCTTGCCATATGAGGTACTTTGCATATAAAAATACTCAATAAATAGGATTGGGTAAATTAATAAATTAAATAAATGTATAAATATAGGAATATTACCCCAAACTAGAACCTTTTTTCTGTGTGTGTCAGTGTGTGGTGTGTGTGTGTGTGTGTGTGTGTGTGTGTGTGTGTGTATGAATTTTGTCCCTGTGGTAGCCCAAAGGAAAATATGAGACCTTGGTAAGTCTTATATAGGAATGAGAAAGTACTATGTCTTATTCCTTGCCCACAATAAATATATAATAAATAATTTTGAATTAATTAATAAGTGTGGGAGAGGAATAATTACAAGTTAATTCATATATCTGACAATGTTAAACTGGGTTGGACAAAGTGGCTTCTGTTACAAGTGTGTGAGAGATCAAAATGAGTAGTTTCAAACATAGTGAAATTAAATGTATTTGACATTTTTGGTCCAATTAGGTAAATTAATTACAAACTAGTGGAAACTCTTACTTCATTAGAAGTATAACTTATATCATAAAGCAAAATATTGCAGAGCAAATATTTTAAGAGCATCTTTAAAATAAAGAAAAATGTATGTAGTATTTAAGAAAAATAACTCCCTTTTTTTTCAGTGATTAAACAGAACTCCTAACATTTTATTATTAGACAATAATATAGGGATTTTTATCTTTTTTATTGAAAGTATTTTATTTAAATTCATTAACAATACTTAAAATGTAATTTTTCACTATTTTTATGCTTTCAAATTTATATGTTTGCTTTGTTACAGAAAGAAGTGATATTCATATATAAAATTATTGGATTTTTATTGTTTCTGTTCTATCTTGGTACTAAGGAAGTGTTAACTAATTTGTATTCTCTTTAAATCTTTGATTTTACATGTTAAAATGTATTTTTATTTATATATGATGAATTAAATATATAGAATAATGTTCTAAAAGATTTGGGGGAAGGATAATCTAGTTTTGCTTTTCTTCCAAACATTTAATTAAATTACCACTTTTATTTCATTGATTTATTAATGACAGATAAAGACACTGTATTTGTACATTTTTATGTATAATTTTTAAATAGTGATGTATATACTTGTATGTATATAGCTGATATATACATGTAGTAATATATGTATATGTTGATATGTAACTAAGTTTTGTGACAATTTATATCAGTTCATTGAACTAGTTGTTTCTTTTAAAACTGATGATACATTAATTTCTCTATTGTACTCAAAATCAAAAATACACAGTTACTAAATCGTAATTTTCAATGTAGTGTGAGGCCCCAGGAGCTTTTGAAATGGGCCAGGCAAGGCACTGTTTTATGAGCATTACTTCTTTTAATTCTCAGACAATCTCATAGAGTATGTATTCCTCATTACCTGGTTTTAGAGAAGAGGATATTAAGATTTGGATAGGTTACCTAATTTTCATCCAGTCACAGAGCTTCTCTATGCTGGAGCCAGCACATAAACCCAGGCATTATGACTCAAAAGCCAGCTCATTTCACCATATTATCTTTTTTTTTTTTTTAACTCTACTCTATTTTTTTTAACTGCCATGGAAATGCCAGTATTATTTAGCTCCTGCCTTGTTGAGGGACCTTTGGGATTTTCTACTTTATTACTCTCACAAGCCATGTTGTAATAAGCACCCTTGTTCATGCTTTTCTTTTTTCCTTTTAAATCACATCTGTGATTATTTCTCCAGACCAGAATAAACATAAAACTGATGATGCAAAATGTTTGCAGATTTTAGAAGTTCCAAATGCAGAAAGGCAACCTTTTCCTAGAACCAACATCATTAGTTAACATTGACATGGCAGACTGTTTATCAACAAGGGTAGAAAAAAATATGCAACAGTAAAAGATCACTAAGAATGAGCATCTTCCTTAGGGTCAACAATGTGAGTGGCAGTAAATCATGCCTGAGATGGGGAATTCATCATTGTATGCCAGGCCATATAGTGAGTCTAAGAAAGCATAAGGCACACAGTAAGTGTGGTAGGTTGAAGTACTGGTCTCAGTTGTAACATTATTATCTTCACTGCCCAGTTGTAACATTATTATACATCCATGTGTGTTCCCATTCCTTAAAACTGGGCTTAGCCTTGTGACATGCACAAGCCAATTAGATAGTTTAGATGTGAAGTGAGAGGGGAGCTTGAACTGCATTTATGCAGTTAACCTGTGCTGAATTTTGGCGCCACACACACACACACACACACACACAAAAGGCCTTAGGCAATTTGCTAATCCAGAAGAATGAAAGACGTGTGGTACAGATCTGGAGCTACAGGCTGGAGTCAAGGCTAGTGGAGCCTAGCTCAGAATTATGCCTTGCATTTAATAGTCATACCTCTTTAGTCTCCTTCAATCTGGAAGAGTTCTTTAATCTTTATGACCCCAATGCTTTTGAAGATAGTGGGTCAGTTATTTTGTAGAGTAGACTTCAATTTGTTCTTTTGATTGGATTCTGGTTATGCATCTTTGGCAGGAAGGTTAGAGAAGTGATACCGTGTTCTTTTCATTGTGCCTTATCAAATGGCCCATAGTGTTCCCCATTGCTGATGATATTCGCTTGGATCATCTGACTGATGTGTTGTCTGCCAGACGTCTTCATTATAAAGTTACTCTTTTATCCTTCGTAATATATAATTATTTTGTGGATTGAACACTTAAAACTACGTAAATACTCATTCTTGTATTAATTTATATTAGTATGGAGTCTTGGTTTCCACATTTGGTCAATAGTTTATAACATATTACAGTCATTACTTATTTTGATGTTTAAATTGTCCCAGATTTCACCAGTAGGAGCCTCTTAATGATGGCTTCTGTGTCCTAACATTTCTCCTTCATTTTTAAAATACTTCTGCTGCTTTCTGGCTTGACAAGATATTACAGGTTGTCCTTGTAATTGTCTTGCCCTTATCAAGAAATGCCTGGATTCCTTGGGAAAAAATTCATTTTTCTGAGGAGCCCTAGTATTCTCCCTGGCGTGGGACACATCTTACAAGACAGAAAAGATGATGTGGCAGAGCTGCCCCTCAAATTTTAGGTCCCCAAACTTGCTTTTCCCTCCCGTACATTTTACTGTCATCATTTCCCATGGACAGGGAATGAGTTTCTTGATGACAGAGGCAACCCATCTCCTAGTTGTGCTGGGGTTAATAGGAGTAACTTTCTAGCACCTCCCAACATGTGTTCCCAGTCGACACTGCTCTGTTGTTATTTTCTCCACTTGCTACCATTTTATCTTGTCCTTAATATCTAGTAAATCACCATACCCCTAATAGAACTTAATTTGAAAGTGACATAAGTTTTGTTTTCTTTTGCACATAAAATTCGTTAAGAACTTTAAGTTTGTCTTTATGTCGCTTAGTCGAGTTTTAGGGTTTCTTTATATAGGTCCTATGTATCTTTTCTTTTTCTCAGCTAATGCTTAATTTCTTGGGTGCTTCAGTCAGAGCTCTTCAAACAAAAAGACTTCACAAAAACTCCTCAACTTGATTTCATAGGGATTTGATCAATTATAGGGACTATTTTGATACTTTAATATTAATTTTGAATATAATCAATTTATTAACAAATAATCTGGTTTGTTTTTTGCTCAGTTAAAATTATTTTGCTAACACTTACTTCTAGTACAATTATTCTTTGAATTCCTCTTTTAAGTATTTTTTGGAGCCAGATAAAATAGTTAAAGAAATATTCTTGGGGTGCCTCGGTGGTTCAGTCAGTGAAACATCCGACTTTGGTTCAGGTCATGATCTCGTGTTTATGGGTTTGAGCCTCACATCAGGCTCTGTGCTGACAGCTCAGAGACTGGAGCCTGCTTTGGGTTCTGTGACTCCCTCTCTGCCCCTCGCCTGCTCATACTCTGTCTCTTCTCTGTCTCTCAAAAAATAAAAAAAGAAATATTCTTTACCTCCTCTACTAAAAGGTATTTGTTTAATTTTTCACAACAATATTTCCTTCTACCAAGTATCTTTTTTTTTGGCAAGAGATTGATTTTTCTATCTAAATTTATCACTATTCTTAAAAATAATAATGAAATTGTGATGTTGTTCTAAGGACAGGTATTACAAGAACTCCTAAAAATAGATTTATTTGCTAGGAAACAGAACCTGTCATTTGAAATTTCTGAATGGGAAAAAGAGTATTGGCCAATGGAATAATGTATCAAATTCAAAAATAGCTTACATGTCTGGAAAGCAAAAAGAAACCTTCTCCCATCCATGTCTCTCTGTAAGACACAGTGAGTGCTTCAAATTGCTACATAACATGAATGAATTATTTGTTGAGTGAGGAAAGGAAAAGAGTATCTTTTCACTTATACCATTTAGTTCATTTTGTTAAGTTACTTAGCTTATCAGCAAAGCCATTGTTTACTATGTTCTCAGGGGAGAAGAGTTGCTGAAAATCAGGGAAAATCTGATGCCATTTCCATCTAATAACATGCATTTCTTGTATGACCAATAATGTGGGTGGCTGAACCTTGAAATAGTCTTCAAAATCTATTTTGTATTAGTTCCAGAAGCCTCTAAAAAGAATTGTGAGAGGATTTTAATAAAGTTGATGTCGAGACTATACCTTTCTTTAGGTAGAGTTCCCTTTCTGTTACTATTCCAATTGCATTGTACATCTTAATTCCTAATTATTGGGGTAAGATGCATAGCACAATTAAGGAGTCACAAATATTTATTGAGTTCTTCTTGGACTAGGTATTTAGGATGAGCAGAAAACAAAATGGATAAGCTCCCTTCCCTGCTGGAGCTTTCATCTAATGAAATAAAGGGCAATGCATCTCAAATAAAATGATTTCAGCAACAACCAAATCACTGATATATTAATTTTACCATTTCTCCTCAAATTTTAAGTAATATCTATTTTCAAATATTAAGTTAGAGTTGAAAAGCAGTATTGCAAATCCTTTTTGGAAAAATCAAAGTCTTTAAAATTTACCTTCTCCTCTTTTTTACTTCAATACAAAGAATGGAAGAAATCCCAAATCCAACTAGCTGTGGCCCCAAAGCTCTTCTTAGAAAACTCATATAACTCTAGAGAAAATAATGGAGTAGTAAAGGCTCAGTACCAATGGAACCAGGGTCTTCAGCATGAAATCTTTTTCACCTCATCTCTTGCCTCTGTTTCCCGTTGCTTAATTGGCTTTATTTTCCAGGCAGGCTTCCAATACATGTCAGCAAACAATGCCACTCATGGAAACTAAGCAGGATTGTCCCCTGAAAAGCACTTGGTCTCTTTCTTAGATCTGGAAAACAGATTAATCTAGTTTTGATAAGACCAAGGCCCCAGGGTCACTCAAAATACCAAGGAGACAATAATTTAAAAAGTGATAATTATCAGGGCGCCTGGATGGCTCAGTCTGTTAAGCGACCCACCGGCTCAGGTCATGATCTCACATTTCCTGGGTTTGAGCCCTGCATCATGCTCTGTGCTGACAGGCTCAGAGCTTGGAGCCTGCTTCCGACTCTGTCTCCCTCTCTCTCTGCCCCTCCCCCATTTGTTCTCTCTCTTTCTCTCTCTCTCTCTCTCTCTCAAAAATAAACATAAAAAATTATGAAAAAAATACAAAGTGATAAGTATCTTATAATCCATAATTTCAAATGTAAATCCAGTATGTCCTAGAAAAGTTGAAGGGCAGCTGCTGAGCAAAGAAGCACTAAACATCTCAAGAAATGGTCTGGTCTTGAGCTTATTTAGATTGTCATTCTTTAGCTTCAGTTTGGACTTTACTCATTATCATGGATGGGGTTCCACTGGAATACCCAAATTCAGATGATTAAATTTATTAAAAAACGTACCAGAAAACTGCTTAATAATTCAAAATGTCAGGAGGATATCTAAGTTGTAGCTCTACACTTACATTTCAAGGCACTGTAGCAAAAATATTACTTCAAATGACCTCCCTACCTAATATTTATTAAACACTGTATTTTAGAACACAGAAGAGGAATTCATCTTAGTTTCATACCAAAATCTAATCAATCCATGCCAGTTAACCAGATGCTATGGATTGGTATTTTAAAATCAGATGATAGAAATCATTCATGAAGAAATTAATTCTGACCTATTCCTAAGTCTAAATTTGCTATCATGACAACAATTTGATGACAGTTTCTCCCCATAAGGGATCTCTTAAATATTTAAAACTACTCCATTTCCATTTCTTTTCTAACAACTTCATGTAGGAATCACAATGCATAAAAGAACTCTGCCCAGAGAGAGAAATTATTCTCTGTTACCAGCAGACACTCCAAACTGGGGACAAGCCACAGTTAACATTACGATTCTTACCCTAATCCCATCTCATGCTATTTTGTCTGCATTGTTTCAATCTCAGGAGAACCACATGGCATTTTTTGAATGT
Source organism: Felis catus (assembly GCF_018350175.1). Taxonomy (NCBI): domain Eukaryota; kingdom Metazoa; phylum Chordata; class Mammalia; order Carnivora; family Felidae; genus Felis; species Felis catus. The sequence continues at coordinate 59,950,537 of NC_058368.1, read as the reverse complement.
ACTTTATTGGGTGCCTATCTTCCTTCTCCTTCTTCCTTTCTCCTCCTGATCTTGTAGGTCCATAAGTCTAACCCACCCGGTAAGAAATTACATGTACTTAGCCTAGTAGTCTTCCCCAAAGCATTGCCTTCCTTCAGTGTTTAAGTTTGCCAAATCTTATAATTTGCACTATATTCGTGACTGCATAAACATTCCTTTTTTGCCAATTCCCTTACTAGAGCAGTTAGATATACCTTTAATTTCTGGTTGATGTTTAATTTTCCTCTGTTGTTCCTGAATCCTTTGAAGTAGACACAGCTGTTACAGATATATTTTTAACTTAATTCTCAATTTATCCTTATTCCACCCTGTCACCTTTATCTGGATCACAGTATCTTCCCCTCTCTTTGCTTCCAGGTCAGTACATTCATTTTCCTAACAAAGTACAACACATACTGTTTTGTGAAATTGGGAGATGAGGAACAGCAGTTTCAGGGTCCTTGGCCTTTTTCTACTAGGCTAGTTCTTACCCCACAGCAGGGAAGCAATGTGGGAGTTATTCCATTTGTCAAGTCTATAGATACTACTTGTACACCTTGGGTCAGTAGAAATTATTAGTGAATATGTCCATTGACTGAATGGACCCACTGTTAACTGTAATGCTATTTATTATCTGGTCCCCACAAGGCCTCCTCTAACAAGAGGTCCATGCTGACACAACAGGTCTCTGGGTATTCTTGCCATCTCAGAACCTTATGTTCAACAGTTCTCAAAATGTCTGATTATTCTCCTTTCCTCAGTGAAAACTGAATAAAAGTAAAACTGAATAAAAGTAAAAACTGAATAAAAGGCTGTAGGTTCTTTGGTCAAAGATTGGATGAATTAGTATGGTATAAACTTGCCATATAGCTGCAGAGTACTTTCTCATAAGAATCTTGCAAACCCCTCCAGTCAATAGATTCCAGAATTGAAAATCAGTAAAGGTCTGGAAACCGAGCAAGAGTCATGAATCTTTATTGAGGTGACCAATCTCAGCTGTCTCCTCCTACACCATCGTTGACTGTTCCAAGTGACACCATATTTTATTAACTGTTCATAAAATTCCCTGTAAGGGAAGCCCTCTTATCTGTGCCTTCAAGCTTGCTATTTATTATGGTAATTGCAGCCCTCTGGTTTTTGATAGTTAAATGTTGTCACTTGACCTCTACTAGTGCTCCCTCTTTTAGCATCTCATGGATATTGGTAAATTGATCACTGATTCAACACCTCAACTGTCATACCTAGCCTGAAATGGAAAGCCATCACAACTTCCTAGTGCGGTTGATATTCCTTTACCAACACATTCTTGACAGCCTTGGAAAATGCAAAAGTATAATCTTACAACAGAATAAAATACTCTGGCAGTTTTGTCGACCTCTCAAATTTCAATTTCAGCATGTCCACTTTCCTCAGCTTTTTTCTTCCTTTTTTACTGGCAGTCAGAATAGCTTGATCATTTCTACTCTTCTCGGCATTAGCCATCAATTTCTCCAGATCTCTCACAGGCACCCTAACAGAATCTGATCCACCCCTAGGATCTTAACCAGGTTGTTAAAGTCCATATTTCCAGAAAGTACTTTCAACTCAATGAAATTTTACTTGTGTGTTTTTATATGCTCACCCTCTTGATCCAGCATCCTCAATTTCCAATACCTGGGATATTCCCAAGATTGACTGAATGTGTATTTAATATCTACTGTATTTAATATCTACTGATTCTGTATGTCTAATTGTTTGATGTTATGTTTTTGGATCAAATATGTTCATCCTTTCACTACAGGAGAGAAGGACCTACTTGTAAGCTACAAAATATATCCTTTGACTCCCAAACTTAGGCTTTATATGCCATTAATGACCTTAAGCTCCTCCTTATCTCTCTATAGAGTGTTAGCAATAACTAGCCATTTATGCTATCTCACACACTTTTCAAATACCTAAATCATTGTACCCACAAGGCCATTTCTCACAACTGTAACTATGTTCCAGGCATAATCTTTAGCAATTGTACTGTCACTACCACACTGGAAGTACCATCCATACTATTCTGGAGATCATCATATTTGCTCATCAGATGATGCATTAATGCTCCCATAAAGCAGGCCCTTTGCTTCAGACCGCTAGTGAAGCCATATGTTTTAGTTTGTGTCCTCCAAGAAGCAGACACTAAGATATGGTTAGATATGAAAAGATTTATTGAGGGACAGAGAGTGGGAGAGAGCCAGAGAAGTTCAGTAAAGTGTCAGAACATAATGCATGTCTTAATCCTGTAGAGCAGAGAGGGAAGTAAGAAAGATTTGATAGGAAAAAAATTCCTAAGACTGTTACAGTTCTAAGGAAGTTAAGGCTAGGACAACGTTGAGTCATCAAGCCAGTCACCTGCTAGAAATGTAACATGTATCTCAGGAATAGGCCAATTTCAGTAATGCTGACACACTTAGTAATTACTAAGAAGACCCTACTGGAGGTATGAGTTAACTGGATACAGTGACCGCTTTCAGGGAACAGCAACCAGGGCTGGGGGTCAATTATATTCCCGATGGTCAGGATCTGATAGGCATATCTGCATGACTACAATTCCGGTTTTCTGCTAACTTCAAAGGAATGCAACTCTGCAGTTTCACAGGGTCTTGGCTTAGATGGGTTTGTGCTTCCTTTAATGCTCTGATGTTGATATCTTAGTTTATTAATCATTTTATTTATTTATTTTGAGAGAGAGGGAGAGGGTGCAAACATGCACGGGGGGGGGAGGGGGCAGCAGAGAGAGAGAGAGAGAGAGAGAACCCCAAGCAGGCTCCATGATGTCAAGACAGAAACCTATGTAGGGCTGGATCTCAAGAACTCTGAAATCATGACCTGAGCAGAAATCAAAAGTTGGATGCTCAACCTACTGAGCCACCCAGGCACCCCTATTGATGACTTTTAAATAAGGAATTCTATGTTTTCATTTTGCAGTGGGCCCCATCCTCTCCGTGACTCGACTATAATTCACATTTAAAGAAAATGTGCTAATTTCTACCTCCTAGAGAAGAAAATTTCCACACAAGAATTAACTTCCATTATCAATCCAACATGTGTGTCAAAGCCATACTTGATCTATTATGATTTTTCAATTGCACGGTTATTGTCTCACATACACTCCAACTTCATAAATACACAAGGTTTGTTTCCACATTTAAGATGTAACTTCCGTTTTTACACCTACAAACGTTACTTAAATTCTATCAAAGTCGAATGATTCTCTGCTGAGTTTTGCCTTTACTAAAACCTCAAATATGTGGAGAGTGCATAATTCTTCAAGAAAGAATAATTATTCAAGAATGAGTAAATAATAATTCAAGAAAGAGTGAATAATTATTCAAGAATGTTATCATCAGATTAATTGTTTAATTTCATTTGTATATTGGAAGTAACCAGCCTTTTCCAGGGGTTTGATAGCAGGTACAAAGTTTATTTCCACCAATTAAAAAATACCTCCAGTTTATTCATTAGTCTTGAATACGACTGCATAATTTAATGGCCTAAATCCTTGGATTCAATAATAAAGTAATGGTAGATTTTATTAACAAATGCATATAAAAAGGAGACTTATTATAGGACAAATTATTATATTTGGAGTTTGGAATATGGGACTAGCCTGAATAGTATGTCTGTAAAAATCAAGTATAGAGATGAAAAAGAAAACACTCTGGCTTTAAGAACCAAAGAAAAAACAGTGAGAAATGAAAGGACTTTAGAACCAGAACTTGAAATAGGAAACCACTAATTAAGCTTGTGAAAGGAAATATTAAATATTAAACATAAAAGAAAAACTTATATTGAAATAAAATCATCCTAAAATGGTCTGAGGAACAATGTGAAATATAAAACTTGAAGAAAAAATATTACTCATTGTTCTGAAAAGAGACTTTCTTATGAATATCAGGGAAGGTTGGAACTATACACAATGAAAAGAACTATAAAAAAACAGTGACTTTTAAGCCATGAGCTAGGTGATTATGCATTATTGTTTTTTGTTATATTTTGGAGGCTGAGTCACAAAGATATATCAAAGTATTAAAGGAATCATTTCAAAACTCAAACTGGAATGAACTCACCAGATAATCTAAGGTAATGGAAAAGTTTGGAAAGGTACTCCTTAAAACAGTACTTAGAATCTCTGAATGTCAATCATATAATAAGCACTCAATAACTATTACTAAATATTCATTTTCATTAGCAGTTGCATGAAACTTCACTCAAACTTTTTTTTTTAGAAAATAGGACATTTATTTTCTCTTTAACTGAATAATCTTAGGATACGGTTTCTTCATGTCTTGCTAGATCCATCACTCTTTTGAATACATCAGAACTCAATCTGATTATTTTTCCACCTTTCAACTAGGATCCTTCCATAACCACTAAAATATATTATAGTATGGAATATGCAGAAAAGAAATAAGGTGGATTTGACTAAATGAACCACCATCAGGAGCACGGGTTAAGAACAAGAAAAGCTGTTCTTTCTAAAATAATCTATTAAAACAGCATAGGTTTGGAATCTCTTTAAGTAAAAACTATTAGTTATCTTAAATGGATAACATTGGGAGAAACAAACGATAATGTGCAGTGAGCTAGAAACAATAAATACATATTATCCCACTTGATGTATTCCCTGAATTAAATATGAGGAGTTCAAATAGAAATCACATTTTACAAATGCATGTGCCCTAATTTTGTTTATCATGCAAAAATTTCTTCTTTTAGAGAAATAGCATATCTGTGACTTTTGCTTGCTTGTTTGTTTTTGATTGGGGAAGTTAGAGTTTGTAGGAACAAAGAATAGACTATTGATCCTTGAAAAAGGAGCAGAAATTGGATATAAAGGTGAAAAACTCAGGAGGGATAGAATTTTTAAGACTTATGATAAATTCCATTTGTATTATGCAAATTAAAGAGTCAAGAATGCTGTGCATACTTTGAATATAAATATTTTGTTTTTCACTTCTGCAAAAGTAACAGAAAAGAATTAACATAAAAAATACATCAAGTATTGCTGGCTTGAAAAACTGTTGTTAAATAAGATAGCTTTCCAAAACCCTCTACAATGACACTGTTTCCTCTATGCTTGCAAAATACTCCTACTCTCCATTCTTGGGTCCAGAATTTTTCTTCTTGTTAGCATGACATTTAAAAATTAATGTGTGATAATTTATTTAAGACCATTTGCTTTCTGCATAGTCATCAAGAGTATTCATTTTCATAGCTTTGTAATCATTGGGAGAACACATGATTTTTTAAATTTCATTTTATTTATTAAATAATATAATAAAATTCTTAGGTTTCAAATCCATTCTTGTTGCACTTTTCCTTAGATCTAAAAATTCAGTAAGTAATATCATTGTTTTTTTCACTACTAATTGAATTTCATTAGTCGTTAAAAATCTCTGTATAAAGGTGAAAAAGACACTCATAAGTACTGAGTCAACATGAGGAAATTATTATGTCACTCTGACAATAATACCATATATTTGTTTAGAGATTTACAGTTTGTGAGGTGCTTTCATTTACTTAAATCACTTGATCATTACAAGAACTGAATAAGGACATTTTTGACTGCACATGACAGACATATTTAACCTAGACTCGCCCAAGTATTTAAGAGGAATTATTATAAAGGTTCCCAGCTGACATTTGGAACTCAGTGGACAAAAGTGTGGTTATGGAACAAATACACACAATAGACTAAAAGAGAGAGTGCTCTCTCTCTAGGTATTTCTCCATCCTGTGTGTGTACTCTGTTGGAGAGGGCCCCCAAGAACAATGACCATAATTTGACTTGAGATTTGCCCACTGGATTTGGGCAATAGGAGGCCCCTCACCCATTCTCCATCCTTAGAATCTATGTTCTGTGCAGTTTCCTACAACAGGAACTATTTCAAGGATGAAACCTCAAGAGAACAATGTGCTGTTGAGACATCTGGATGTCATAAGTGGCTGAACCGAAATAAGACCTCCATGTAAACTTTTGAGATTCGCCAGATGGTTCAGAGATCTACTAATCTTGCCACTGAGGAAGACAAGCTTCCTAAGTAAGTTCCCTTGTTGTTAAATTGGCCACCTACCTACCAGTCTGGAGTGGCTGCCTTTTTCTTCAGTCTCTCCTTCCCCTACACATTTAAGGAACAGTTTGTGAATCAACAATTGTCTCTCACTCTCTGTTCTACTTCATTTCTATCTTTTTTTTTCCTTCTGAATTCTAGTTTTACACATTTCTTATGTCTGAATAGCAGGAAATATGTCCACAGATAGGTTCTAAGCTTACAACTTAGATACAGACAATCAAAGAAAGATGCACTTCTCTTACTCAATTCACTTTCAAAATGCTTGCTGAAGCATCGCCTGGACCTAAAGGAAACTCCTTCAAACACTCTGGAGATGAGTGATAATAGTAGCAGGTCCAGGGAGAAGACTATGTTTCCCAGAGAAACAAGGGACAAAATGATGCTTATTCTCTCCAAATATCACAAGATATATATGATTACTATTTTTCCAAATTTATAAATGAAGAACAAATGACCAGGGCTCAAGGAAGTTAATTTATGAGTTTTCCAACATATTCCATAGATTTTATCCAAGATATTTGTATAAGATTTTGTACTGAAACTCATTTGAAATTTTACATATAAAAAAGGAAAAGGTGATTAGGTGAAGGCAGGATAGATACAGGTCATTTTGTTTACAACTAATTTAAAATTAACTTAAGATTATTGATGGATGGATAGATGAATATCAATAGATAAATGTATATACATTATGCTACAAATATGCAAAAATACATATATGCATAAAATATGGTGTGCGTGTATACATAACAATTAAATACCTCTAAGTTGCATTTATCAATAATTTATTGCATTGTTACTGGGTTTTGAATCTTAGTTAGAAAACATTCTCCATATCTACTATAGAAATGAAGTTACTCATCTCTCCTAGATTATGTTTATTTTGATATTGTTTTTCATTTTTATCTTTGGATATCCAAAATGTTAGAATGTTTTTATGTTGTATTTTATGCAGTAGGTCCCAAATATTAGGTTTTCTAAGTGACTACTACATATTGTCTCAAAACTCTTAATTAAAAATATAATGTTTTTCTTTTCTTTTAAAAAATTTTTTTTAACGTTTATTTATTTTTGAGACAGAGAGAGACAGAGCATGAATGGGGGAGGGTCAGAGAGAGGGAGACACAGAATCCAAAACAGGCTCTAGGCTCTGAGCTGTCAGCACAGAGCCCGACGCAGGGCTCGAACTCACGGACCGTGAGATCATGACCTGAGCCGAAGTCGGCCGCTTAACTGACTGAGCCACCCAGGCGCCCCTGAAAATATAATGTTTTTATAGTAATTTGAATAGCACTTTTATCATATACTGACTAGTTAGTCTATTTCTGGATGTAGACTGTTGTGTTTTTCTGGCAATCTTTTCTGTGTCAATATCATATGGCTTTACTTGTAAAATATTTATACTTTATTTTTATTTTTGTTTGAGCTAACTCTATTCTGCTTCATCTTCATTTTTGCTCCTCTTTATAAGGGTTTGCCTTGTTGTTTTGACCTTCTATATTTTTCTATAAAAAGTTAAAACTAACTTTTCTAGCATTAGATACAAAATTCTCTTGGTTTTTTATTACTTATCAAATGCATAACTTTGCTTAGCAAAAACTTTTCTTTTTAATGAGTCTTCTCTATGTAGGAAGATTGTATGTCATTAAGTTTAGCATATTTTGGTTATTTTCCCATAGACATTTTATCTTGTTACTATTTATAATGAGGTTTCTGTTTATTTTTTTATCATCCAACTAGTTGATATTTGCAGTAAAATTTACATTATTTTATTATAGTGTTTGCTTGTGTTTGCAATTCATAATATTGAACCAATAATCATATGTAAGCTTGGTATTTAGACTTTATTTTCTTAGACTTTCTCACATTTGGTTGGTTCTTGACCTTCTAGAGAGATGTTGGCTTAAGTAGGTCTAGAATCCTAACATTACGATAGCAAAACTGCCAACAGACACGTTTCTGGGACTGGAATCAGAAAATTTCTCTTCCAATTATCCTCTGAACTCTAGTCTCAATCTAATAAGAAACCAAGTGGCAAGTAGTCCTGGATAGGTAGTTTCTGGATTCTAATCACAGGCTACAGAACAGAATATATGAAAGTGGGGTATGGAGCTCTGTGATAATATACACATAGCTAGAATCTTCCTCTTCTTTTCTGGATTAATGAATGGTTTGTTTCTATTGTTGATTATTTTAGACAAGCAAATAATGTTACATTTTCTTATCGTTTCTAATTTATCTCTGTTTTCAAACTCATTATTTACTACTTTCTTATTCTCAAATTATTTCCTTCTGCTATTTTCTAATTAATTTCATTGGCAGTTTTCTAGCCTTGTATTTGAATATTTTATTGACGTATTATGTTTATTATGTAGGTGTCTGAATACTATGAATTTTCCTCTTAAAACTGCCTCAGCCATATCAAATATTTAGATATATTATGTTTCTTAACTTTTAATTATATTCTAGATTTTTTCTCAAAATTATTTTCTATATTTTTTGGCCCAAGAGGTACTTATTTTAAAATTTAAAAAAAAAATCATGATTTCAGGGGAGCCTGGGTGACAGAGTCGGTTAAGTGTCCGACTCCAGCTCAAGTCATGATCTCATGGTTCGTGGGTTCAAGCCCTGTGTTGGGCTCAGCGCTGACAGTTCAGAGCCTGGAGCCTGCTTCAGAGTCTGTGTCTCCCCCTCTCTCTGCCTCTACCCTGCTCATGCTCTCTCTCTCTCTCAAAAATAAAATTTAAAAAAATTAAAAAATTAAAAATTAAAAAAATAATGATTTCAATGTCAAGGTGAAATATTTTGTTTTAAATATTTTATGTTAATTAATAGATTTATTTTATTCTGATAAAAAATGTTATATGAGTATTTTTGAAAATGTTATAGGGGCACCTAAGTGGGCTAGTTGGTTGAGTGTCCAACTTGGGCTCGGGTCATGATCTCGTGATTTGTGGGTTTGAGCTGACATCTCAGAGTCTAGAGCCTGCTTCGGATTCTGTGTCTCCCTCTCTCTCTGTCCCCTGCTGCCCGTTTGCTGTCTCTCTCTGTCTCTCAAAAATGAACAAACCTTAAAAAATTTAAAAATAAGTAAAAAAATCAACTTATTAAAAAAGATAATTTATAGTAAATTATATACATATGTGTATGCATTATATATGTTGTATAATATGAATAATTTTATATACATACTTTAATTACCTTAAATTTACTTTATGTATGTTTAAGCAGGAACATATTAATAAAAACTAACAGTTCAAATGTACAATATACAGCAAACTATTCTTTGAGCACCTGAGCAGCTCAGCAGGTTGAGCTTCCAACCCTTGGTTTCAGCAGCTCAGATAAAGATGTCATGGTGTGTGACCTCCAGCCCTCATTGGGCTCTGCTCTGACAGTATGGAGCCTGCTTGGGATCCTCTCTCTCTGCCCCTCCTCTGCTCATGGTCTCTCTCTCTCTCAAAATAAATAAACTTAAACAAAACAAAACAAAACAATAACAACAGAAACCAAGCTACGCTTTTCTGCTAGCCTTTCAGTCCTCCTACTCTTGGGGTGGAACGACTATTTACTCTTTCTCTTAGTCATTCCAGGAAAAACTGTGTACACACAAACACATTGTGTCTCTTTTGCCATTATTAGTGGTTAGTTCTTAACATTGCATCATTTCCAGATGGCTCTTCATCCTCTAAGTTTCACAGTCATGATCCACATAGCAAGAAGGAAGAATGAAGGGAGAAATTTCTTCTCAATGTCCACCATTGTGACCAATGACCTCTCTTACATACAAGGCAGGCTGAAATATCATATTTTTAACTTTTAAAGAATGGATAGATTAATAAGAGAAATCCTTATGGGATTGGAAATGACAGTTTAGAAAGCCTTGCTTTTTATAACAAAATATGATATGCACTACTTATTTTGAAACTACTTGTGTAATAACACACCCAAACACATCTCTTTCTCTCTCTGTCCCTTCCTCCCTCCCCACACACAAACAGAAATACAAATATGGTAACTCGTGTAAATTACTAGACTTTCACTTCTTTGTTCAGTACTCTTTTACTTACTCTGTCTTTAAAATATGGCTGCATATCTGGTAGAGCAAATTTTCTTTTTGCTCTTGTTTATCTAACTCTCCTAGTGTCCGGTGTCAAGACGTATTCTTGCTTCCTGGAGATACTTTCTCTCCAAAAAATACAATCTTTCCCTATAGAGGGCAGTAGTTTGGTCTACTTTTTATGAAACCCCAAACATAAAGATATTCCCTTTTTAAAAATAGGTTTTTGACAAAGATAAAATCAAGTTCTCACAATGTGTTAGAAGTTATTAAAATTAATCAAATTCCAGAAAGTATCCAAATTCAGTGGTATTTGCTGGACTAATAATGACTGAAATCCTAAAATGATCAGAGTGGTCATGAGGTGCTATATTAATATATTAATCAATACTGGATGTTCAAGCAAAAGATAAAAATTCACATTGACAGAAAGGAGAACACTGATGTTTTGCTCTAATTAGATGAAGATAATGAAAGAGAAAATACATTAAGCGCAAAGGTAAACCAAGGCATGAGAAGTATAAAGGAAATGATGACACTCATAGAATATAATGCATAATTAGACACAGAGAAAGAGGGCATAACTAATCCAAGAGAAGCCATAATAGCAATACCAGCTCTATTATTCAGCAGAACTAGGCTATGTTGTAGTGAAAAACAAAAACAAAAACAGCAAAAAAAAAAAAAAAAAAAAAAAAAAAAAAACAACAACAAAAACAGTGAAAATGTACTAGTGCTTTAAAAAGAAGTGAGAATGCCCTATCTCCGTGGCGCATGCATGAAGTTTTTAAACAATTATTTTCCACCTGGCTTCTATGGTTACAGAAGCTCCCACCATCTGAAATCTCACTGGTTAAGGCTGCAGGAGGAATAGAGCACAAGGAACCAGGTGCTGATACTTGAATACTTCCTGTGTCACTTTCTCTCCCATCTCTTTGATCAGGGCGAGTCATAGAGCTACTACTGACTTCAATGGATGTTGAAGTCTCTTCACCTATTATGTTAGCAATTTAAGGAAAATATTAATAGTGTCTACCACAGCAGCCATAGTGGAGAGTTCTATGACTATTTGTTAGGATCTGAACTGTGTCCTCCCCAAAATTAATATTTTGAAATCCTAACTCCCACTACCTCAGAGTGTTGACCGTAGTTAGAGATAGGGTTTTAAAGAGGTAATTGTTAGAATGACACCATTAGCATGGGCTCTAATCAAATCTGACTGCTGTCCTTGTAAGAAAAGCAGATTAAGACACAGGGAGACACTAGGGGTGTATGTAGACAGAGGTACGCACCATCATGGGAAGAGGCCATCTTCAAGCCAAGAACAGAGTTATTTGAAGAAAACAAGTCTCCTGGCATGCTTAACTTGGAATTATAACCTCCAGAAGTTTAAAAATTTAATTTTTATAGTCTAAGCTACTTGGTTCACAGTTTTATCATAGCAGCCCTAGCAAACTAATATACGATTTGTGCTTAAATCTTTGGTCATTGGTAGAATGATAACACTTCAAAACCTTATTATGAGATTCAAGGAGATTTAAGAAAATGAAATCTCTCCATCTAAGATCCTTAACTTAATCATGGCTGCAAAAATTTGCCATGCAACATAATACATTCAGAGGCTCCAGGGATTAAAACATGGACATATTTGAGGAGACATTTTTCTGCCTACCACACATGTACTCGGAACATCCTGTCACCCTTTTACACCTTCTTATAAAGTACTCCCTCCTTAAATATGGTTTCACTCTCCAAGGTGTCAGTTACCCATAGTCAACTGCATTCTGGAAGCAGAGGATCGTCCTTCTCATGAATAGTCAGAAGGTCAATAACAGCTTCACTCAATGTCACAGTCCCTAGGTCATTCACCTCACTTTGTCTCATCACATAGACATCATCATCATCATCATAAGAGTGACCACAGTACTATAAGATATTTTGAGAGACATACCACATTCAACATAACCTTCATTATAGATTATTATAATTGCTCTATTTTATTAGGAGTTATTGTTGTTAATTCTTACTGTGCCTAATTTATAAATTAAGCTTTATCATAGGTATATAACATAGAAAAAAACTGTATAAAACTGTACTACTACAGTTTTGGGCACTTGCTGGGGTCTTAGGATATTTCCTCCATGGATAAGGGACAACTACTACAATTTAGGACAAATATTAATTATTTCTTAATCAGGAAACTACCTCTTTATGACTGTTTTGATAACTGAATATATAAAGTAGCTACTAGAGTTCCTGGACATTTTGAGTACTCGAGAAATAATATTTTTTAAAAAATTTTCTTATTCTTGAATAAACTGGTTTAGAATGACCATCAATTTTTGTGTATGTCTTTTTTGGTATTTTTATTGTTGAGTTTTTAAATCCTTCAAATCTTCAAATTTGTAATTTATATATTATGTATTTCTGTGTAGACATAGGCAAACTAGAAGAGGTTCCTCTAGTAAATTTCAGACCCTCCCAGGACTGGACCAGTTGTATAAGGATCACTCCAAAACAGGAGAAATTTACATATGTTTTTATTAGGAAGGAGAGTAAATAATAAAAGCCAAACTCTCATATTAATATATTTAAATTTCTAAAATCTTACATTAATCATGTATTTTATGATTTCTATGGATATTAGTGAAATACTTTGGTTAAGAGTTGGCTCAGTTATTATTTGATTGTATGCGTTCTGTCAATAGATGTGGGCACTAGAGAGATAGAAAATGTGTCTAATTAAACTATGAATCCAAGATTTCTAAAACTTGGTAGTTGCACAATTGATACTTGTAAATTAAATACATGACCAAATATTTTATAATAACAGAGCTACTATCATTTTTTATCTATTAAATATCAAGGGCAAGATGTTACATCTCTCCAGAATGAGAGGAAGAAGCCTGCACTCACCCAGTACTTACTACTATGGATTTGTTTGATGCGAGCAGAATATGGTTCACATTGCCATGACCTTAAACAAACTGATAAAAGCTGTTTGGCACTAAACATACACACAAAAAAACTCATTTTTTAAGATGCTGAAACTGCAGTACATTTGAAAAACACATGCACAATTTATATTGAAAAGCCAAATGCACACCCTTAATGTATAAAAAAAAATGACTTTGTAGCCTTTTCCTACAAACACACACACAGACACACACACTAAATCGGGGCATCATTTATTTAAATTAATTACCAATTCCAGATAAGGTCTTTTCTTGATGATAGAATATCAGAGGTGCATGATCATGCCTGCTAGTTATAAACTGTATAAAATATGTTAATAAATCTATTCTTTTGGTCACTATGCTTGCATCGCTTGACTAAAAATCAGAGCACACATTCATCTGATGCAATTTTGTGTGCTGGGAAAGAAAATTTTGAATGTAGCTAATATAGTAAAAATTAAAACAAGAAATTAAAAGATTTAGATTCTCAGGTAATTCACTTCAGGGTCTTCTTCACACTAGTGAAAAATCAAATAAATCTCTAAACTATATTATAATTTGAATATAAATCTCAATAAAAATAAAATGCAATTTCAGTAAAAACCTATATATTTTAATACCTTTCCTCTAATCTTTGTTTTCCTAAACTATAAGAATGGTAATTTAAATATCCTTTGCAAGTAAAATAAAATGAAGATATCAAGTTATTTCCAACTATTTTGAGATTTATTTCTTTAATTTTTTCCTTATTAAGTAATAATGAAAGGAAACTAGCTGTCTGTCGTCTCCTATAGACACACAGCTCCTCCTAGAGCTATATTTTATATTTCAATTTAGCTAGTATTTTTTTCATCGTCTTCCAATACATGGTCTCTTTGAAACAGCATTGAAGGAATAGTTTCCTGTGGCTGATAGTTTGGGATTTTGCTGATGTATGTATTCATTTTTAGTTATTTATTTTGCAATTTTAGATAAATGCTTTACATATGGAATATGCGTTTCTCAAAGTAAACACATAGATGTAGGATTAATAGTTGATATAGCCAGAGGCAAAATTATTATCAAAATACCTTATAAATGCTGCAGCTGAGCATTTTAAAACACATCTAAAATAAGTTAAATGTTATCCCAAGAGTTCACTCTCAATTAAAGCTTAAAAAGAAAGAGAGACAGAGATAACATAAATTATAAATCAGTACTGCACAAAGCATGGTATTATAATGTCATGGTTCTAAGAACAATAAAGCTTTAAATTTCCCTGCAGGCCATTCTTGCCTGTTTGCGTATGTTGTTCAAGTTATGCATTGTCTAAAGGGATGTATTCACTATAAACAATGCTTTCTAAACAAATTGATGTTCTGTACCACAAGTTAGGATTTGATTACTGAAAATGCGTGTATAATGCAAAGCTAATTATAAAACCCCAAAATTGAAATGTACTTTTTTCAGGGATTTACATGATTTCCACCAAGGGAGAGGACTTTTCAATATACAGAGAACTAGCATGATGCTTCTCTACTAAATAGCAAAATAGTTTAAGCCAAATAACATTTTCCAATCTTTTTTCCCCCTAACAATTCTATGTGGCTTTAGAGAAATTAGAAAATAGAATAGGATCATATTCTACATAATGTTTATCTCTAAATGAAAATGTGTATTGCTTTGCTTTAAAGAAAACAGGGTTTATGTATAGAGATGCTGTATTTCTAATTAGTGATTCTATAATTAGCAATCTAATTTTGGCTACTTCTGAGCAATATTAAAATGAAATTTTTATTTGCCATTTTGTTGCCAAGGGAATTTCCCCAGCTTTGTTCAATGACTGCCATGGAGCCACAGATTGGATTGAAAACAAATGTGACAATATATTTTCATGACAACCACAATGTCTTTAACATTTTATAAAGAGATCACTAAATTTTCTCTTATTTTTAAGGTGTTTACTTTAATACCTGTGAATACTGATTCTTTATTATTGCTGTTCTTTACTAAAGAATTCATGGTGTTTTTCTTAAGGACAATCTTTACATCTTTATGACAAGAATTTTACGAGCTAATATAAATATTTACTTACATATCTGAGATACTGAAGTCCATTTTACAGTATAGCACCAGCTACTCTCTGGTGCTGTAAATGCTCAATAAAATAAAGACTAAAACTATGTTTTGTAAATGCTACAATATAGAGCATATTTCATAGAGTCATGCTGTGTGTTGAAAAATCAGAGTAATTTTGGAATCAAGCACACTTGAGTTTGACAGACGCCTCACACTCTGTAACTTTATGACCTTGCTTCTCTGTGCCTCCATTTTTTAATAAAACATCAATACTTTTTTCAGCATTATTTATTAGGAAAATAGCCAACTCAGTGCCTAGAAAACGGTATTATATGTATTTTCAATACATATAAACGGTATTATATGTATTATCAATACATATAATTTTGACTTTTGAGAATAAGAGAAAAGTAGAATGATTCCTTAGATACACTATGATCTGAGACCTGAGGGATGAATGGAAAATTGTAACAGAAGGATGAATGGAAGCAAAGACAAACTAAATGAGCAACATAGAAACAAGCAATTACATTTTGTTAGCACATAACAAAAGAGTACAAAATACCATAAAATGAAAAAAACTAGAAACTTTCAAAGTAGCTAGGTCATGAAGAACCAGCACGCCCCCCCAAAAAGATATTTTACATATTAACCCATATTTAATACATGGGAAGAATGTAATTAATAAGTGGATAACATTTTGACAGAATTCTTTTGCAGGTACATTCTTTGATTACTTGATCCATCTGTTTATCAATTCATTCAATGTGAAGACAGATTTCACAAGCCAAAGATGACAACTGCAAAGCCAGTTAGAATGCCACTGTGATAGTACATTTGAGAGGTTCTGGGGATGAACTTGGTCTATGATAATAGGAAAGATGGAAATAGGGTATTTTCAAGAAATATTTAGGTGCTACCAGTGTTTGAAGGATTCCAATAAATAATAACGCCATCTCCTTCCTCAAGGATTCATTCATTCATTTGATAATACTCTTTAAACAGACTTTGATAGACCCATGTTGAGATACCTTCCCTGTGAGAAGACATAGATCTTGTTATCAAAGATCTGACACTTTAGACGGATGGCAGGGAGCTCTAACAAATCAATATGTTTATAAATATGAAGAGAAAAATAAAAGGAAGATAAAGAAAGATCAGAAGACATCTATATTTTGATGGGCTGGTTGCAAAAATTATCTCAAAGAAGGTAGCATTTAACCACAGACATAAAAGAACCAAAGGAATAAGTCATACAGATATTGATGACAGGAGTGTCATTGAGCAACAAGGGCAATGCATGTGAATCAGGACCAATTGTATTTTTTAAAAAGGTCAGCAATTTGGGGCACCTGGGTGGGTCAGTCAGTTAAGCATCCAATTCTTGATTTTGGCTCAAGTCATGATCTCACAGTTTGGGCTCGCACTGAGTCTGCTTGGGATTCTCTCTCTCCCTCTCTCTCTGCCCCTCTCCTCCTTCTCTCCCTCTCCTTCTCTTTCTCTCTCTCTCTCTCTCTCTCTCTCTCTCTCTCTCTCTCTCTCTCTCCAAAAGTCAGTAATTATACTAGTAGGGCTACAATTGAATGAATGTGGGTAAAAAAGATGGAACAGAAGGTAACAGAAAAAGCAAGGAACCAAATAACGTGAGTATGTGTATACCATGGTGAAGACATTCATTTTGATACAGACCTTGCAGGGTTTTAAGACCATAGATCACTTTGACTTCATGGAAGTAGAGACATCAATTAGTAGATTATTAAAGTGGTCCAAATAAGAAAGTTTAATAGCTTAAAGGGCAGCAATAGAGATACTGATGACTGTTAGAAGTTACATCTATTTCAAAGAAACCTCCCATAGGACTTAATAGATGTCTTATACTGGTAATGGGATGGGAGAGGAAAAGTAGAGCCAAGAATGAATTTTGTCCTAAGTAAATGGAGTAATGGAATTCATTTGAGGTGAGAAATTTTGAAGGGAAAGTTTTGATTTGTTTCGTTTTTGGAAGGAAATACTTTAAAAATTTTCCTTTTGAACATAGTATATATTTTTTATGTTAATTTTGAGAGAGACGCAGACAGAGCATGAGTGGGAGAGGTGCAAAGAGAGAGGGAGACACAGAATCCAAAGCAGGCTCCAGGTCCAAGCTCCGAGCTGTCAGCACAGAGTCCAACGCAGGACTTGAACTCACAAACCATGAGATCATGACCCAGGCTGAAGTCGGAAGCTCAACCTAGTGAGCCTCCAGGCGCCCCAGAAAATACCTGATATTTACAGATAGGAAACTGAGTTCTCCTAGGAAGTGAACAATAAGACACAACAGGAAGACAGAGAGTGGCCACAGTGTCAATTGTGTTAATACGATAATTTCAATAGCAAATGTAGATCTCTTGTACAGCCGAATAATGTCTTCCCTTCTAAGACACCTCTGGATTTGATTTATCTTTCCTTCACTGACTGAACCTATCTGGCAAAGCATTTATTTTAGTGTACTGAATCCCTAAAGTTGCTTACATATGATTGTATGTGTGAGGAGAATGATATTTCCCAAATATATTCATGAAATGGCACACTTAGAAATAATTAAAATTTATATTTTATCTTAAATAAACACAAGGTTAATTTCAGGTTTAATCACCTGGTTAATCAGTCCATGCTGCAGCATTGGCTACTGTAAAGGGTGAGTTTCAACATATTATAGATGTTTTATTTCTAATTAATATTTTCTCTTAAACTAAAATTTTTAAAGTTTTCTGAATCTGCTTTTTATAGACAATGGAGATGTTGTACAGGGAGTTATCAGCACATATTTTGAAAATTGAACTTTAACTGAGATGAGTTACAATCAGCAACGTAAAAGAGTGAATCTCCAAGTATGCTTCTGTTTTTCACAATGTTTGTCTTTAAGGATTCTGGCGATATATGTGGATATATGTAAATTAGTCTATGAAATATTTGGGGGATATCCCAGTTTAAATAGTTATCCTTATCTATCTGATTGTTACTGATTTAAACACAATTGTGATTATGGATATTTTTATTTTCAGGAATTTGAAAAAAGTGTTACAGAAGTAACAAATGTCCAAGGCTTTTATGTCATTGGAAGTAAGCAAGATATTTACAGTAGCGCACAGTGCTTTCAAAGAGCTTTCTTTTTACTGGTTTTCCCCAACATGCTTTCCGTGAAGTTGTAAAAGCAATGTGATCTCTGCGGTATTCACCATCTGTGACCTCTTCTTTTGCGTTCAAGAAATCCACAGAAGCAAAATATTCACATCTTATAGAAAGATCATTAAACTATTGACCACAAAATAGGAACATGGCTCCTAAGGGGAAAATGGCTGCAGGTTTTGGAACAGGGTCAAAAAATGTTTCCTGAAACATTTGATTCTGAGCAGTCAGCTTGGCAAAAAGGTCTTTGGAAGAGGCTGGGTCTGGAGTACTATGATCTGACATTTTAATGGGAAGGAGAGAAAAGATCTATTTTAGAACTGCCTATTCCAACAGAATAAAAAACTATTGCAAATTAAAGCACATATAATTTCATACAGTAAAATCAGAATTTTCCTTTTGGTCTCCTGGAAGGATGAAGTAAAGTAAGAATTTTGGCTAAATCTTCAAACAATTGCTTGATTACATTTAGTTTTTAATTTTTACTAAGAATATAGAAACATTTTTAGAGATTCTGTGTGCATTATGTCTTGTAATTCTCTAATTTTCTTCTTAGGAAAAATTACGGGTTTTTTGGTCCCTTCAGGTGCTATGCTCTGATAACGTTAACAGAGTAGACCACATGCCTGGGTATGATTTGAGCCAATCCAAGCTTTCTGGAATGAAGGTAAAGAAAAAAAGAGTACATCATAACTACTCTGTTCTGTGTGATTTTGTATCTATTTACTCATGTGTATTTCATTGTGAATTATATCACTTTCCTCCCGATTTTCCTGAATATGTTAAGATAAAAACTCCTTAGACTTAACTTGTATGTGTATCCATAGGCCTTCCTTAATATTCACCTACACACATATCTGTGAAGCTGTCTTCAGTCCACACCCCTACCGCCACTCTGAGAGACTTAAAAATTCTTATTTAGGATATTGCTAAAACCACTACACTGCCCTCTGCCTCAAATTTCTTAACAACTCTCATTCATCCCTAGAAAATCTTATGGTTAAGTTTCTACACTATAAACTTTTCCTATTTTATCCACTGTCTATCAAATATTGTCCAAACTGTCAAATAAAAAATGTGAGACATCTGTAACCAATGGTTTGACAAATTGATTGTGGGGTTGAGGTGGGAGTGAAGGGGGAGGCTGACTTGTAATTATTGTCTTTTTCTCTACTGTAAGTGCTTCTACCATTGCTACGCATGTGACATCACCAAACATGGAGTTGTTGCTAATAGATGTACATAAACAGTACTTGTGAGCAGGTACCAGCTGGCTCTACTTTACAACTTCTGTTTCTTTGGCACACTTTACATTTCTGGCCTTCTTGCCCTCTATCCTTCTATATATAAATTACCCTCCATTTAATTAGGCATCCTTCAAAGTTTGAATAAAGCATCAGTCATATTTCCATTACCAACTAAAATCTTTATGCCTCCATGATCTGGAAACAGAGAATCAAAAAGCAAAACAGATCATATCTAATCTAGGCCCTCATTTCAGAGACCATATACAGTAAATGACTTAGGCAGATATCTTTTAAGTAAAACCATAGAGGGGCACCCAACTGGCTCAGTTGGTTAAGCATCTGATTCTTAATTTCGGCTCAGGTCATGATCTCACTGTTCCTGGGATAGGGATCCAGCCCTATGTCAAGCTCTGCGCTGACAGCATGGAGCCTGTGTGGAATTCTCTTTCTCCCTCTCTCTCTGCCCATTTCTCTACTCTCTCTTTCAAAATAAGTAAATGAACTTAAAAGAAAGAGAAACCACTTTTTAATAATAGTATTCCATAATAGATGCTATTGATCCTGCTGTGCAGATTTCAAGGCTCTACTTTACATAGAAAACATTTAAACAATTGAATGTTTCTGTCATTCAAAAGAAATACATATGTACACATTCTTCATATATTTAAATAAAAACTCAGGTATAAGTCTATTGTTGAACTACAAATATGTCCAGTTATTGTCGTTCAGTGTAAACAAGTTTCAAAATGTGGGCCTTAAGGTACAGAGTGGAGAACTGATGCCAGTACTCTTGTTCTTTCTTACCAAATTGGACTTGGGCATACTGGTCTATTATTTCAATGCCATCGAAAAATTCTAATAGAAGTTCATGATAAAATCCTCAGCTCAGCTTGTACATGAGTTTGGCATTAAAATATTGATTACGTACGTATCCTTAAAGAGTGTTGTACTATTGTTCCTTGGGAATAGGACCCTCAGAATATTATGCTGATAGAGTAAGTTTGATTGACAAAGTATACCCCCCATAGATTAGAGAGTTATGTTATCCAGTGAATGGAAATATCACCATATATCACATAAAAATCTTATTTGGATTCAGAGCTGATTACTGGTGTTATTCTGTCTGGGACTTAATTGGCTGCTAGCTATTAAGGGAAATTTTCTATTACTTTCTTCCTTTCTCCTTTTCTTCTGGAGCTTACAATTTTTTTTTGAATTGAAATTTAAGACTCAACAAAACAGATTTGGGGGCCTTAAATACAAGCCTGCTTAAGCCACTAATATATTGAATACATTCATCAAGTTAAGGGATATAAGCACATGACATTTACAATGAAGGTAAAGAGATTAATTTTGTAGTAGGCAATGGTTGACTCATTCTCTGCTTTATTTTTTAAGGCAATAAGGAATAGTATATTAATATACCAGAATAGGACAAAATGATTGCATTTTGTGAGTATTTAATATGCTCTTAAAAAAACGAATTCTGCTGTTTTGGTGTAGAGTGTTCTGAAATGTTGATAAAAGACAGTTGATTGATGAAGCTCATTACTTCCATATCCATATCAATTTTATGTTTAATAGTTTTATGTATTATTGAAAAATATTGAAGTCCCTAATTTTTCCAGATGCTTGTTTTTAATTCAAGTTTTTCTTTAAATTCCAATCAGTTAACACATTGTAATGTTAATTTCGGGAGTAGAATTTAGTGATTCATTATGTACATATAACATTCAGTACTCATCACAACAAGTGCCTTCCTTAATATCCATCACCCATTTAGTCCATCACTCTGCCCATCTCCCCTCTAGTAACCCTCAGTTTGTTCTTTATAGTTAACAGTCTATTTTATGGGTTGCCCCTCTCTTTTTTCCCCTATGTTAATCTATTTTGTTTCTTAAATTCCACATGAGTGAAATAATATGGTGTTCATTTTTCTCTGACTTATTTCACTTAGCATAATACACTCTAGTTCCATTCATGTCCTTGCAAATGGCAAGATCCCATGCTTTTTTATGGTTGAGTAATATTCCAGTGTGGTAATATATACCACATATTCTTTATCCATTCATCAGTAAATGGATAGTTGGGCTCCTTCCATAATTTGGTTATTGTTGATAATGGTGCTATAAACATTGGGGTGCATGCATCCCTTTGAATTAGTATTTTTCTATATTTTGGGTAAATACCAGGTAATGTGGTTGCTGAATCATAGGGTAGTTCTATTTTTAGCTTTTTGAGAAATCTCCATACTGTGTTCCAGAGTGGTTGCACCAATTTGAATTTGCACAGTGTAAGAAGGTATGCCCCATTCTCCACATCCTCCCCAACACTTATTGTTTCCTTTGCTGTTAATTTAAGTCATTTTGACAAATGTGAGATGATAATGTCATTGTAGTTTTGATTTGTATTTCCCTGATGATAAATGATGTTGAGCATCTTTTCATGTGTCTGTTAATCATCTGTATGTTTTCTTTGGAAAAAGGTCTATTCATGTCTTCCGCCCATTTTCAAACTGGATTATTTGGTTTGGAGTGTTGAATTTGATAAGTTTTTTAACAGATTTTGAATACTACCCCTTTATCAGGTATGTCATTTGTAAATATATTCCACATTCCAAAATGTTCCTTTTAGTTTTGTTAATTGTTTCCTTCACTGTACAGAACCTTTTTATCTTGATGAAATCCCAATGGTTCATTTTTGCTTTTGTTTCCCTTGCCTTTGGAGACATGTCAAGTAAGAAGTTGATGAATGAGGTCAAAAAGTTGATCCTGTGTTCTCCTCTAGGATTTTGATGGATTTCTGTCTCACATTTAGGCCTTTCATATATTTTGGATTTCTTTTGTGTACAGTGTAAGAAAGTGGTCTAGTTTCATTCTTCTGCATTTTGCTGTCCAGTTTTCCCAACAACATTTATTGAAGAGACTGTCTTTTGGGGCGCCTGGGTGGCGCAGTCGGTTAAGCGTCCGACTTCAGCCAGGTCACGATCTCGCGGTCCGTGAGTTCGAGCCCCGCGTCGGGCTCTGGGCTGATGGCTCAGAGCCTGGAGCCTGTTTCTGATTCTGTGTCTCCCTCTCTCTCTGCCCCTCCCCCGTTCATGCTCTGTCTCTCTCTGTCCCAAAAATAAATAAACGTTGAAGAGACTGTCTTTTTTTCCATTGGATATTCCTTCCTGCTTTGTTGAAGACTAGTTGACCATATAGTTGTGATTCCATTTTTGGGTTTTCTATTCTTTTTTATTGATCTATGTGTCTGTTTTTGTACCAGTACCATACTGTCTTGATGACTACAACTTTGTAATATATCTTGAAGTTCGGAATTGTGAGGCTTCCATGTTTGCTTTTCTTTTTCAAGATTGCTTTGACTGTTAGGGGGTCTTTTGTGGTTCCATACAAATTTTAGGATCATTTATTCTAGCTCTGTGAAAAGTGCTGGTGGTATTTTCATAGGGATTGCAGTAAATGTGTAGATGGCTTTGGGCAGTATATACATTTTGATAATATTTGTTCTTCCAACCCATGAGCATGGGATGATTTTCCATTTCTTTGTGTCACCTTCAATTTCTTTCATAAGTTTTATATAGTTTTCAGAATACAGATCTTTTACTCTTTGGTTAGGTTTATTCCTAAGTATCATATGTTTTTTGGTGTAATTGTAAATAGGATCAATTTCTTGATTTCTCTTTCTGCTACTTCATTATTGGTGTATAGAAATGCAACAGATTTCTGCACAATGATTTTGTATACTGAAGCTTTACTGAATTTGTGTATCAGTTCTAGCAATTTTTTAGTGCAGTCTTTTGGGTTTTCTACAGAGAGTACCATGTCATCTGTGAAGAGTGAAAGTTTGGCTTCCTTTTTTGCTTATTAAGATGACTTTTATTTCTTTTTGTTTCTGATTGCTGAGGCTAGGACTTCCAGTTCTATGTTAAATAACAATTATCAGAGTGAATATCCCTGTCATGTTCCTGACCATAGAGGAAAAGCTCTGTTTTCCCACTGAGGATGATAATTAGCTGTGGGTCTTTCATATATGGTCTTTATGGTGTAGAGGTATATTTCCTTTATCTCTACTTTGTTTAGGGTTACTATCAAGAATGGATTCTACACTTTGTTAAATGTCTTTTCTGCTTCTATTGAGAGGTTCTTCTCCTTTCTTTTATTAATATGCTGTTTCCATATTACAGCCAGGAATAAATCCCACTTTGTTGTGAATGATTCTTATAGCACTATTGGAGTCAATTTGCCAGTATTTCGTTAACAATTTTTACATCTATGTTCTTCAGGGATATTGGCCGGTAATTCTTTTATACTGGGGTCTTTGTCTGATTTGGGGATCAAGGTAATGCTGGCCTCACAGAATGAGTTTGGAAGTTTTCTTTCCATTTCTATTTTTTGGAAGAGTTTGAAAATAGCATTCATTCTTCTTTAAATATTTGGTAGAATTGTCTTCGAAGCCATCTGGCCCTGGACATTTGTTTTTTGGGAGATTTTTGATTACTGATTCAATTTCTTTACTGGTTATTTGTATGTTCAAGTTTTCTATTTCTTCCTGTTTCAGTTTTGGTAGTTTATATGTTTCCTGGAATTTATCTACTCTTTCCAGATTGTACAATTTGTTGGCATATAATTTTTCATAATATTCTCTTATAATTTTTTTCTGTATTTATGTGGTGTTAGTTGTGATGTCTCCTCTCTCAGTCTTGATTTTATTTATTTAGATCCTTTATCTTTTCTTTTTGATAAGTCTGGTTAAGGGTTTGTCAATTTTATTAATTCTTTTATATAACCAACTCCTTGTTTCATTGATCTGTTCTACTGTATTTTTTTGTTTCTCTATCATTTATTTTTGCTCTCATATTTATTATTTCCCTTCTTCTGCTGGCTTTTGGCTTCATTTATTGTGCTTTTTCTAGATCCTTTAGGTGTAGGGTTAGGTTGCATATTTGAGATTTTTCTTGCTTCTTGAGCAAGAAATATAGCTATAGTCTTCCCTTTTATGAAGGAATCATTATAATTATCATTTGTTTCCATGTATTTTTTTTATTCTTTAATTCCTAGTTAACCCATTCATTCTTTAGTAGCATGTTTTTTATCCTCCATGTATTTGTGGTCTTTCAAAATTTCTTCTTGTGAATGACTTCAAGTTTCATAGCGCTGCGATCTGAAAATATGTATGATAGGATATCAATCTTTCTGTATCAGTTGAGGCCTGATTTGTGACCCAGTAAGGGATCTATTCTGGAGAATGTTCCATGAACACTTGAAAAGAATGTGTATTCTGAACTGTTCGGAATATATCTATCTGTTATATAAGTCCATCTGGTCCAGTGCGTCATTCAAAGCCATTGTTTTCTTGTTGATTTTCTGCTTACCTGATCTGTCCACTGTTGTAAGTGAAGTGTTAAATTTCCCTACTATTATTGTATTATTATCAATGAGTTCCTTTATGTTTGTTATTTTTGTTTCATATATTTGGGTGCTCTTAAGTTGAGAGCATAAATATTTACAGTTGTTAGGTCTTGATTTTGGATAGATCTCTTTAGTATGATACAATGCCCTTCTTCATTTGGTTTAAAATCTAGTTTTTCTGATATAAATATGGCTACTTCAGCTTTCTTTTGATGTCCATTAGCACGACAAGTGGTTCTGTATGTTCTCATTTTCAATCTGCAGGTGTCTTTAGTTCTAAAATGAGTCTCTTGTAAGAAGCATATATATGGGTCTTGTTTTTTTGTCCATTCTGACATCCAATATCTTTTTATCAGAGCATTTAGTCCACGCACAGATTGATTATTGATAGATACAAATTTAGTGCTATTGGATTACTTGTTAAGTCGTGTTTCTGGAGATTTTCTCTGTTCCTTTCCAGTCTTTGTTGCTTCTGGTCTTTTCCACTCAGAGTCTAATATTTCCCTCAGGGCTGGTTTAGTGGTCACAAACTCCCTTAGTTTATGTTCATCTGCGAAACTGTATCTCTCCTTCTATTCTGAATGATGGCCTTGCAGGATAGAGTAATCTTGTCTGCATATTTTTCACATTCAGCACACTGAATATATCATGCCACTCCCTTCTGGCCTGTCAAGATTTTGTGCAGGGATCTGCTAACTTTGTCTTCCCTTGTAAGTTATGGACTTCTTTTGTCTTGCTGCTTTTAGGATTTTTTCCTTATCTCTATATTTTGCAATTTTAACTTTGATATGTCTTGATTTTTTTCCTTATCTCTATATTTTGCAATTTTAACTTTGATATGTCTGGCATTGGCCCACTTTTGTTGATTTTGTTTGTGCCTCCTGAAGTTGGATGTTTGCTTCCTTTCCCAGATTAGGGAAGTTTTCAGCTATTATTTCCTCCAATAAACTTTCTATCTCTTTTCCCCTCTCTTCTTCTGAGGCTCCTATGCTGGAATGTTATTATCCTTTGTGAAATTGCTGAGTTCCCTAAATATACATTCATGATCTGATATTTTCCCCTCTTATTTTCATCTTCTTTATTTTCTATATTATCTTCTATATCACTTATCCATTCCTCTGATTCTTCCATCCTTGTGGTCATTACACAATTAAGTTTCACATCTCAGTGATAGCATCTTTAATTTGGTGTGACTAGTTTTTCTGTCCCTGCTGTAAGGGATCCCTAGTGTCTTCTATGCTTTTCCCAAGTCCAGCTAGTATCCTTATGATTGTTGCTTTAAATCTGGATCAGACATATTACTTATATCTGTTTCAAGTAGATCCCTGGCTATGACCAAGGATGTTCTCTCTTTGGGATGAATTCCTGTCTTAGTATTTTGCCTAGGTCTCTTTCTTCTTCCATGTGTTAGGAAAGCCTATTATGTTTTCTCCTTCTGAGAGTAATGACTTTATAAAGAAGAGATCATATACTATCCAGGTAGCAGCTGGGCACTTATGGAAGTGTCTCTGGTATATGCAGTGTGCACCCTGCTGCTGTGTTGGCTGTTTCTCTCAGGTCAGTCCTTTGCAGAGTTTCTCCTTGCCTGCAGTGGGAAGTGTTTGGATCTTGGTGAGAGTGTGGCAAGTTTTAACTAGGTGTGTTCTGGTCTGTTTGTTGAAAGAGACCTGATGCTATTTCCACTAGAACTGAAGCTTTCCTGAACTCTATGATCAGTAGTGGTGGTACATGCAGGGAGTTTGTGCTGGTCTCCTGGGGGAGGATGCCTGGTTCTCAGGCAGGCTTGCCCTAGAAAAGCAGGACCTGCAGAGTGCATGAGGGTGGGCTTTGTATAAGCAGTTTAGGCCATCACTGTTAGCACTGTGCTGCTAAAGTTTGTTTATGCTGAGGGGCAGTGGAGAGAAATGGTGCCAACATTTTCCCTTCTTTTAGAGAGGAGAATTCACCCCTGCTGCTGTCCAGGAAGCCCTCCTAAAAGGGTGAATACATTCTCATGTGTCCCAGGCTTCCTTCAGATCCTTGCCTTAACTGTGACTGTGTCCAGGCCATCTGCCCACCCAGCAGTGCAGTGCACCTGTGTTCTACCCCAGGCAGGCTGGCCGAGTTTTAAAACCTCAAACTTTAGGGGCACCTGGGTGGCTCCCTCAGTTAAGCATCCAACTTCAACGCAGGTCACGATCCTATTGTTTATGAGTTCAAGACACCTGTCAGCCTCCATGCTGACAGCTTAGAACCTAGACCCTGCTTTGGATTCTGTCTCCCTCTCTTTCTGCCCCTCCTCTGCTCAGACTCTGTCTCTCTCTTTCACACAAAAAATAAATAAATATTAAAAAAATAAAAAAAATAAAACTCCAAACTTTAGGAATTTGGCATGGTGGGAAATTGCACTGGTTCTCTGGGGGAGGGTCTTACTGCATTGGGACTGATCAGGTTTGTCCCAGAAGGGCAACAGCATCAAAGCAAAATGGGGTGGATTTGGGAGTAAAGTGAAGCAAAAAACCAGTGTCCAAATTAGCTGCCCTCAACAGGTGTCTCTGCTTCTAAGCTAGGGATAGGGGAGGGGGAGGGTAATGGCTCTGCCTGACTCTTTGGTCCTCAGAAAGGCAATGCCACCTCTCCCAGAAGCAATCCAAAAAAAGGGAATCTTCTCTCCCAGTGCATCCCATAGGAACCTCAGATTTTGCCACCTGCTCTTGGGCTTTCTACCATCCTTCTCCATAGGAGCACTGCAACACCCACTGAGCTCCACATGGGCCACACTGTGGACCTCTAAAATTCCAGTCTTTGAGCCCCACTTGTGGTAACATTTCATGAAAATCAGTCCCTCTCATTTTTCTAGTCAATGTCTTTGGGGAACTGTTTTCTTCATGCAATCCCCTGTGCATTCCTTTTTCCTTCTCTCCTCTCTGTGTGACCAGGGCTCTCTCCCCCCTACAGCACCCACGATCCTTTTCTTCTCCAAGTCATGTCTCTGCACCATAATGTGGCTTCTTCTCTCCCTCTAGTTGTGCATTTTTGTTTTAGACCTTACATAGAACTGTAAATTTGTCTACAATTTGTCTACAATCTCCTTTTAATTTTGCCAGTTTTTCTTCATGTATTTTGAAACTGTTTTTAGGCATATAAATATTTAGGATTATTTTGTCTTCTTGATGAATACACAATGTCCCACTAATCCTTCGTAATGTCCTTTCCTCTTATTCTACTTTGATATTAATATAGCCAGTTTATTTTTGTTTTGTTAGTGTTTATAGGGTCTATCTGTATTTTTTCTTTCATTTTTAAACAACTGATATCATTATTTGAATAATTTTCTTATATCCAACATATAGTTTGATCATTGTTCATCTATTTTGACAGTATCTTTTTTTTTTATAATTTTTTTTTCAACGTTTTTTATTTATTTTTGGGACAGAGAGAGACAGAGCATGAATGGGGGAGGGGCAGAGAGAGAGGGAGACACAGAATCGGAAACAGGCTCCAGGCCCTGAGCCATCAGCCCAGAGCCCGACGCGGGGCTCGAACTCACGGACCGCGAGATCGCAACCTGGCTGAAGTCGGATGCTTAACGGACTGTGCCACCCAGGCGCCCCTTGACAGTATCTTTTTATGGGTTACTTAGACCATTGGTATTTATATCATTTGTATATAATTATTATAATATTTGGAATTAGTTATATAATTTTCTTAATTGGTTTTTACTTGTCTCCTCTATTAATATTTTCCCCTCTTTCCTACTTACTTTTGGGACACTTGAATTTTTTTAGAAAATCATTTAAAAATATGTAATGTAATTTTGACTTTATCTCTAATTTTTGTTTGTTTGTTTTAGTAGCTGCTTTAGAGATTATAACATACTTACTCAAATATCACAGTCCACTTACAACCAACATTTTACCATTTCAAGGGAAATATAGAAAACTTACTGTCATCTAGGCCCCTTTACATTACAGTTTTCTTATATATTACAAATACATGCATTGAAAACAAAGTAAATCAGTGTTATAATTTTTGTTTCCATATATCAAATAAATTATTTAAAAACTCAGAAATGAATAATCATATATATCCAAATATTTACCATTTCCATAGATCTTCCTTCATTAGCAAGGTCTTAAATTTCTCTCTGGCATTATGTCCCTTCAGTCTGAAGAAACTTTTAGCAACAGTCCTTTTAAAGCAGATTTGCATGTAATTAATTCTCTTAGATTTTCTCAGAAAATGTCTCTATTTTACTTTCATTGTTGATGGATATTTCTACTGGATGTTGAATTTTCTTTCAATACTTTACAAATGTTCCAATTTCTTCTACCTTGCATGGTTTCTAATTAGAAATATACAGTGATTCATATTGTTGTTCCCTTTCAGGCTGTGTTATTTTACTCTGGCTACTTTCAGAATTTGTTTTTGTTTTTGTTTTGTTTGTTTGTTTTTGTCTTCATCTTCAGCAGGTTTATTATTATGTATCAGATAATCACATTCTTTGGATTTATCTTGTTCAAGATAGTCTGAGATTTTTGAATCTGTCACTTTATAACTTTTACTGAACTTGGAAAAATTTACCCATTAATTTTGTAAATATTTTGTAAGCACCACCTTCTTTCTCTTGTCATACTGAAATTCATATTACATGAATATTTAGTCTTTTGTTAATTTACTATAGATCACCAAGAATATTTTCTTTCCTCTATCACTTGCATTCTGCTACAGAGTCTGTCTGTGCATTTTTCATTTCATCTATTGTATATTTTACATATAATATTTCTACTTGGTTCTCCTTTGTGTATTTCATTTGTTTGCTGAGATAGTCTATTTTTTTTCCATCCAATTCAAGAGCAAACCCGGAGTTCTTAAACAACTTTAGAGGACACTTTCTCACACACTTTCCTCCTTGTATTAGTAATTTCAGGTCCTTTGGGGGTCCCCCCATCTTTTTTGTCTAGGAATCTGGGCTTTAGTTACTATAAAGCACTATACCAATATCCATGGCCAAGTGCTAGAATTAAAAAGCAAAAAGCAGCAATGGGTTGCCCCAACCTCCTGGACCATAGCATCACCAAATCAGAAAGGAAGCTTATCCTTCCTCAGAGTTTGGGCCTTGTGGGCTCTTGTGGCTTCTGTGATTTCACTCATCCTATGGTCTTTATTTATTTTTTATTACTTTTTAATTTTTTATTTAAATTCCAGTTGGTTAACATACAGTGTAGTATCAGTTTCAGGTGTACAATATAGTGATTCAACATTCCATACAAAGATCACTTTGTGGCTTTATGAACCAGACAAGAAGGCTTTTCCTGATGTCCTCTCATCTGTACATGAGTGCTCACTTTTGTGTTGTGTTGTGTGGTATTCAGGTCCTGGAAAAACAATGGACGAAGAAATGCTAACTCACCATTGGTTCAGTATTGTTTGGAATTATTTTCCAATCAGTCGGCTACAATTTATGTTTCAGTGTTCTCAAATAGCTACTAAATCCATTCTTGGTAGGTTTTATAGTTTCTTTCAGGGGGAGAGACAAGGTAAAATATGCTTACTCCATCTATCTGGAACCAGAACACAAAACCGCTTGTGCTTTGAGCAGAAAATGTGTATACTTTATATGTTCCTTTGAGGGAAAACAGATGATAAAGTATTTTTGTTAAACATCATTGAACATCACTATTTCTCTAACTCCAAATGTTAATATATATAATTTTATTTGATAATTTGTGTATTTTATCATATGGACTGTGCAATCTCATAGAGCTAATAAATGACTGGATCAGTAAGTTGTTAAAACAATATGCCGATCAAACCCCTGGAATTAATTTCAAAGGAATGGCGATAATACAATTGCTAACCCTTGAACTTGGGTTAACTTCCACATCCGACTATTCCTCTAAATATCATGTCTTTATCATTTTTTTACAAAAGTCTAAATATTCCTAAAATACTCTGTCATTTGTGGAAACCTCCTGAGCATCTTTGGATAATTAAGAAAATGTCCCATCATTTTAATGTGTGATTTCAAATATATTGTTAAATGAAAACATATACCATAGTACACCTGTGCCTTTTATAGATCTAAAATTTATTCCAAGAAGACGGAAAAATACAGGCTTTCTCTTCAATCAACTTCAAAAATTTTAGTTACATATTCCCCACGCATAAAAATATAAAGGAAATAATTGACATTGTCTCTTTTTTTGTAATAAATACCCTACTCCGGTCCATAGCCATGCAAACCCCACCCACAGAACCAGAGATAAATGTTTAATATATCTAATAAAAATGTTAAATTTCTAATAAAATACATAAAAGCTGGTGTTCAAAATTTTCTAGTGAGTTTGGAGCATTTAAAACATACATTTATAGTAAGATACCTTATTATACATTTATATTTTAAGCAGAAGTAGCCAAGATTATTTATGTTTTATATTTTTTTAATAATTATATTTTGGTTATGTAAGTTTTCCTATAATGCACAAATTAATATATGTGCTTATTTTAGGTTAAAATATGTTTCTTTATGTATCTACTAAGAAAATTATGTTGAAAGAACATTCCAGTTTTATATTTGACAATATAAAATATAATTTTAACTAGTTTCTCCTATTTTCTCATATTCTCTGTGATATATTTCATTTCTTTCATAGAATTTTCATATTCACTACAGTTATTTACAATCAATCTAAGTCTTTCTTCATTTGATCAAATCCATCAATGTTGAGCATAAACCAACTCCCTTGGGGTACACAGTATGATGAGAAGCTCAAATTAAGTATCATAATGAGTAAATTCCCACTGAACTATTTTTGTATAATTCTATAAATTTGTTCTTGATTAACATCTCCCTGATATTAAAACTCTATTACTTTGGAATTTAAATGTGAGTTTGAAATAAAATACTGAAGGCTGTATTTAGGACTATTATTTTTCTGACATCAGAATGATCCTGATGATCTATTAGGATTTTTCTATGCTTGTTTTTTAAAATATTGCTTGGGGCCATTGAGATGACTTTAAATTCATCCTGCTGAGAAGTTAAGCAGAAAGGATTAATATAGGGTATGTTCTTGCATTTATAAGAGCTAAACTAGGTTGTTTAGAATCAGAACACAGAAAGTAGGAAGGTAGATACAGCAATGAATTTAACAGATTATTACCCAATTTTTAAAAGGCGAAGAAAAACTATGTCCACCAGCAATTTTATTCATTCAAATGTAATTAGAATGCTATGAAATAGATCCATAAGCAGACTTCACATCAGTAATTATTTAGTTTCTGTATTTTCAGAAGAACTGATTGGAGGTGCAGTTGTTACTGTATTATCAGTATCACCTAAACATATATTAAATTTTCTTCCATTAAAATTTGATCTTTTGTGGGAACTGCTATAATCAAAAATAAAACAGAGGGGCTTTCCCTCTGGTTAATTTGCCTTATTCCACTTCTGGAAATGAGAACTACTTAAATGTACGAGAGAATCACAATTTCCTGTAGGGCAATTCTAGTTTTAGCTGCAGCAGCAGAAAGAACTTCTTAAATCTTACCCTTTGTTTCCCTGGGTGAGCTTTATTATTCCCCTTTATAGATGCCTCAATCTTAAATATGCATAGATTTAAATTAGATGAGACCAAAAAGTGACCAAAGCATTTAAAATTCTTTCATTCCTGAATTTTATATTCTACTTAATTAAATTGTAATTGTCAAAAACATTTTAAATCTCTTGTTAATATTTATTTACCTGCAAGTTTACTTAATTTAAATACAATGATTAAATTAAGTTTGTGTTCCAGAGATTCCCATTTCTTTATGTTAAGAACTCTGACCAAATTAAATTTCTTCTAATAGAATATTTACAGTATGGTGACATTCAAAGCAAGACATTGTCATAAATATTTACTTATTTCAAATTGCCAAAAATTTTTGGAATACTTTTCTGTAGATATTTGAATAACACGCAACTGAATATCAACTAATAAGTTTGCTTAATATGTCCAATATATGTGGGTAAGACTTGCAGTTTTTTTCTGGGTTTCTCTTAGCTGTTGAAGTTATGAAGAGATACCTGAATATTGAAATTACTACTACTTTATCCACTGACAACGTGGAAAAAAAATATTTACATGATTGATTTTTTAAAGGAATTAAAATATTTGGTAAAACTAATGAAACCTGAAATTAAATTAAATAAAATTTTTCCTCTTAAGTTCAAAGAGATGTTGAGATAGTGAATTTACCTAGTGAGAATAGCCAGAAAGAGTGGAGATCAAGCAGCATTAAAATACCTGAAGGAAAGTTGGTTGATCAAAAGTTGTGATTTCTTTTGTTTTTAACTGCATTCTAATGTTTTAAAAATAATGTATTAAAGATTCCTTATGACAGCTTAGTGCAGAATTGGGGGTAGATAGGTGAATGTGACAAAAAAGGGAAATTTTCTTTCAATATTAGAAAGTGCTTTCTAAAAAATAATCATTTCCCTTCATCTGTGGAGTGCATTGCCATTAGTGACCTTATGTAAGGGTTTCAGTGGTAGGAAAAAAAATCAAATTAAAATGATCTCTGAGGACATCTGAAACATTAATAATCTATGAGTTCAATGTGTCATTCTATATTTAATTAGCTCCAGCACATTTTTTTTCATTGACTTTATTTTGTTCTTAGTTCAAAGAAAATAAAGGAAAAAAAACTTGTAACTATATGTCATTGATTCATTTGGGAAGAAAATACGTTCTAATTAGGTCTAGTAATGAAAAAAATTAAAAGTTTAAAGGGAATGAGCATCATTTTTCTATGAAAATTATGCATGCAATTTATTGTTACATATCAATCAGTTAGAGACCACACATAAATGTTATTTTATGTGCACAATCATCAACAAACACAAACAATTGTATTTAATTAGTATTCTAAATGTTTTTTTAAATTTGAATTCTTTTGGAATATTACTTTTATGTATATTCTTTGATTATATTATATTATTAATAATAGTGATTTATCATACTTTATTATCTGAAAAAAGAGAAAATGAACTATTTTTTTACTTGTGAAATGTATAAAGATTTGTATGAGCATAATAATTCTTTTATCTATTGTCTTAAGGAATGTATACAAAAGCTGTAATTTATGCATTCTTGGTGACAGGCTGTTTCTAGAGTTGACTAAAGGGTAATTTAATGATACTTATCATCTTAAAATGATGATGAATTTTGACTCTTGAGCATCTTATCTCAGCGAATGGATCACAGATGAGCACACAGAGTTATGTGTAGTTGTTGCTATTTTAGCACTGTTTATAGTGTTGACAATAAACAACACTTATGCTAACAATAGTACCACATGTTAATGATCTCTAAACATACACTAATTTATTTAAAACTGACAACAGCCATATAATGTGAGCTACATATAATATTTACATCTTCCAGGTGCAGAAATAGAGACAAAAGGTATAATACAGCTTTTCCAGAATTATAAAGTAAGTAAGTAAGTAGATAGATGGAGATTTATAGAAAAGAAAAAGCTTATATTAACTCCCAGTTCCTGGCTCTTGATATCCATCCACTGTGTCTCAGTGACTGAAACATATTCATTCAATAATAAGATACATGCACCAATTAATAGAGGTCTTGAGTAGAATGTTTAAAACTGATCAAAGTAATTTGTTGAATATATTTTATACCCTAGGTATAGCTTTAAGCATCTTCAACATATTAAATCAAATAATCCTCTAAACGTTGTCCCTTATAATTAGGCAATATTGCTCCTATGTTCATAGGTAAGGAAACTGAGGCATTTACAAAAGTTCATTCTGTTATTTAAGTAGAGAAAATTGGTTTAATTTAAGGACTTCTGGAAGTCCAAACTGTTGGTGACAAATTATTTCAGGTTTTTTTTTTGGGGGGGGGGATGGGGGCCTGAAATTTCCTTATTTTACATTAATTTTCCAGGAAAATATATACTAAATATAGATTTTTAATATCTGTATTATCAGGCTTTTGGAATTATTTTACTCTTTTCATATTTTCTGACTCACTGATTTTGTTGAAGTTTTTTCTAGAAGTCTTCTGATCTGTGAAGGTAACATGTCTTTTTCCCCTCAAGGTGTTTTGAAAAATCTTAAAGGTTAGATTGTGATACATTCCATTGTGCCTTTCCTTGTACTTCTTCCACTTTGAGGCTGCTTAGCTTCTTGAATCTATGTGTTGCCACCTTTAAAAATTCGTATTTGCTTTCTCTTCTGATACATTTCTCCTTTCTCCTCCCTTGAACTCTATTTACACTTATTTTAGACTTTAACTATGTTCACTTTGTGGTATAGACTGATCTCTTTTTTTCTATTTTTTTTTTCTCTCTGCTTCCAGTTTGGCTATTTTATGTTGACATAATCTCTAATTAACTAGCTGTATTTTACAGGGTCCGTTTGATTATTAAACTTACCCAAAAGGTTCTTAATTACAGCCATTTTGTTTGTATTTGTACTATATATGTGATTCATTTAATTAATAATAATTCTCCATCTTTTCATCTTTTTGTCTAATATTTATGCCAATTTCTATTCATTTATATTGTTTCAGTTATTTTAAAATCATTATCTGCTAATCCCAATGTCTAGATTCTCTGTGGATCTGATTCTTTTTTTTTCCAATGTTTGTAATATTTAAAAACGTTTTAAAAGTTTATTTTGAGAAAGAGAGAATGGGAGAGAGAGAGAGAGAGAGAGAGAGAGAGAGAGAATTCCAAGCAGGATCTGCGCTGTCAGTGCAGAGCCCAAAGTGGGGCTAAAACCCATGAACCCTGAGATCATGACCTGAACCGAGACCAAGAGTCAGCCACTAAACCAACTGAGCCACCCAGGCGCCCCTCTGTGGGTCTGATTCTAATGTTTGTTTTCTTTCTCTTCATTGTGTTATATTATTTTATCTCTTAACATGTGTAATGCCTTGTATATTATTCCAGGCAAGATATAGAAAGGAATAGAAAAAGCTTCAAATGATGTTTCAAGAAGATCATTCCCACTTTCTACTATTGGGCAGACAGGGTAAGTGATGGATCACCTCAATCCATCAGAGATCAATTTGGTCAGGACAAGATTGCAATTTTAGTAAGAATCTTTGTTGTTGTTACTGTTGCTTGTGCATAGTTGACTTAGTCCATTTAGGCTGCTATAACACAATTCAATACACTGGGTGGCTTTTAAACAACAGAAACTTATTTCCATGGTTCTGAAGGCTGGGAAGTCCAAGATTAAAGTGTTGGCAGATTAAGTCATCTGATGAAGGCCTGCTTTCTGGTTCATAGATGACCATCTTTCCTCTGTGTCCTCATGTGGTAGATCGGAAAGGGAACTTTCTGGGGTCACTTTATAATGCCATTATAATTCCATTCCTGAGGCCTCTCCCCTTGTCACCTAAAGGCCCAAACTCCAAAATAAAACCACACTGGGAATTAGGCTTCAACATATGAATTTTGGAGAGACACAAATTCAGTCTATACCAGGTGTTCCTAACAGATTTTTATTTGAGTGTCTAATCAGGTCTCTCTCTCTCTCTGTGAAGGACTATGTGGGTCTATTTTTTGGAGGTTTCAGGCTCTGTCATTTTTTTCCTCTGAACCACAGTACCCTGCTTCAATTCCAGCAAATGTCTTTAGTAGAAAACAGGATGCGTGTTTGAGAGAAGCCCCATTCTTTAGGTGTAAATATTTCTTCTAAATATTACAAGACAATAGATCATTCATTTGGCTTACGTAAACTATTAACCTGCTATCTAGCAAAATAATTTATTAAATGGACAACAGGATAAACCCAATCATGCATTTAGGGCTTCTGGATTTTCAAAATTGTTGTGCTGGAAGTGCACAAATATCCAAATTTTGCTTGATTCTCTTTCCCCAGGAAAGTGCCTCAATATGGGCCAAGTACAATCATCAGCCATGTCCAGAGTTAGCAAATACTCCCTAAAAAGAAAATACTCAATGATAAACTGTCACCTTATAAAAGCTGTCCCTCTAGAATTTCAGATTATTTAATTTGATTTTCTTCCTGAGCTGTTTTATTTCTTTAAAAGACATGTATTTTTCTATTTATCTAGGTTTTTTCCTCTTTTTAATTATTGCAAGGGAGACATAGCCAGCTGTGGTTTACTATCTTGTTAATTGAATTTTTTTCTATAATTTTGTTCTTAATTTCTAGAAATATTATTTTCTTTTTTAAAAATCTACTTGGGGGCATCTGGATGGCTCAGTTGGCTGAGCATCCAACTTTGGCTCAGGTCATGATCTCACGGCTCGTGAGTTCGAACCCTGCATCAGGCTCTGTGCTGACAGCTCAGAGCCTGGAACCTGCTTGGGATTCTTTGTCTCCCTTTTTCTCTGCCCCTCCCTCACTTGTGCTCAGTCTCTTTCTCTCAAAAATAAATAAACATTAAAAAAAAAGAAAGAAAAAAAATATACTTGGTTTATTGTTCAAAATTTACCAACTTCTCTAGATGTTTTCTATATTTTTCAATGAAAACTTTGTAAGAATAGTTATTTTTATACTATATCCAACATCATAGAATAAGCAGGCCAGTTTTCCCCTTGGTTTTCTGCTGATTATCACAAATCATGCCTTGTTTCCTTTTGTGCTTATTGATTTTTTTAGAGATGTTCATGTTCCTCTGAAAATACTTGTGGAATTCCTCTGAGGACTAGGGGAAAGCTGTATTCCTCTAAAAAAGATTTTTTACTAGTCTAGGATCACATTAACTATTTTCATTGGCCAATGTTTTTGAATGTCCCAGGTACTGTAAAGTACATCTGCAAAGACCTATGAATGTCAGCTTTGGTATAAAACTTCTCTGGGACTACTCCACTACCATTTACACTGCATAAAGCCAAAGCAACTTTTGTTGCAGTCCTTTGAGATGAGGGTGCAGTCCAGGGATTCCAACTCTATGAGCAAGAGTTCTAATTAGACTTTTCTTATGCACTGGCATAAAGCTTTGTCTACCCTGCCACAAAAACTGACCCTACGAAAACCAATGTTAAGTTTCTCTTCTTTGCATTTACAATTGGATTTCTAAGGAGGCATCTCTGAATGGATATGCCCAATAGATCAATAGATTTGTATTTTACTAAACTGGTTCCTTCCCAAGTAAATTTCAGTAACATAAATAGAACCCCCAAAATTACTTGAGACAAAAAATGGAAATCATCTTCTCATTTTCTTTATCCCTCATATCCAGTCACCAAAAAATTATTAAGAGTCTAAACTCAGGGGCGCCTGGGTGGCTCAGTTGGTTAAACGTCAACTTTTGGTTTCAGTTCAGGTCATGATTTTGCAGTTCGTGGGTTCGAGTCCTACATCATGCTCTTTGCTGCCAGTGCAGAGCCTGCTTGGGATTCTCTCTCTCCCTTTCTTCCTCTGCCCCTCCCTTCCCCTCCTTGTCTCTCTCACAAAATAAATAAACTTAAAAAATAAAAAAAAAGCCTAAATTCAAAAACATTCTTTTCATCATTTTTGCCTGCATTAACAAAGTTTTCTTTAAAGTCAAATTCAGTAATCGCCTAATTTGTAACGTCTTCTGAACAGTTGTCTGAGACTAATTAATATCTATGATGTAGTCAAAAGGATCTTTTCTAACTTTGAATCAGGTATGGACATACTCAGCTTAACAAATTTCAGTGTTTTATATTTTATTAGAATAAATAGTAAACAATTTACCACAGCCAACTAAATTCCATGGCTTGGTTCCTATATATCACTCCAGAATTATTTTCTCCTAATGACCCCTCTTCCACTTCCCTGTATTATTTTCTCTTTCCTAAGTGCTCAGAGTTCTTGCTTGAAAATTCTGTTTCTCTGCATCAAAATTCTTCTTTTGGATGTATGCATTGATTGGCTCCTTCCCATCATTCCAGACTTAGCTGAAATGTGACATCTTAAGTGAGACCTT
The DNA here is from genome assembly GCF_018350175.1 of Felis catus. NCBI lineage: Eukaryota > Metazoa > Chordata > Mammalia > Carnivora > Felidae > Felis > Felis catus. The sequence continues at coordinate 59,911,598 of NC_058368.1, read as the reverse complement.
CACTGATCATAGTGTCTAAATTAGAACACCCTACTCCTCCACAGCTGTGCTCTACCACACCATTTTGTGTATTTCCTTCAGATTTCTTATTATTTTGCATGGTCATTTTGTCTCATTTTTTTATTTACTTGTTTATATTAATTTTCCATCACCAGGCTTTAAGCTCCATAAAGGCCAGGATACTTCTTACCTTCTTTAAAACTATCTACATAGCACTAGAACAGTGTTTTGTATCTACCATCGAATGATTAGGTGTTGTTGGGTGAAAGGGAGAAACAAGTTTACCATATAGCTTCTCATTTAATCCTAACACATCTCTGTAAAAGAGACACAATGTGTTGGCCTGATTACTTAAAATTCAAGATGAAAATAGATTTATTCTCTCTACTCCTCACATGCCCAAATGAGCATTGCGATGTAGCTTCTCTAACAAAACTACTAATTTCTATACCTTAATCAAGACATAGAAGACATAGGAATGTAAAATATAATTATATTTCTCCTTAAGAAATGGTGATATCAGTTTTGGAAAGAATCTAAATGATCTTTAAATAGTATCCTCAGCTAATGCTCATGTCTATTTGCACATATGTTGTGTGCATATTTGGTACATATACCTTCTTGGGTTGGAACTCATCCAGGTTAGTCTTCTTTTTTTTTTTTAACTTTTTTCTTAGTATTTCATCCAATATCTGCCTATCTACTATATTCAGGTAAAGAGAACAAGCAGAAATTGCAACTGATTAATCTATCTGGTCATGAAAGTGGATAAATTGGCTAAATCATTGATAGTTTCTGTGTTGCTTTTGGATTTGGGATGCGTATTATTGAATGGATATTTTGAATATTTTGTATAATATTTCTGAAGGAAGTCTAGCATACAAATGATAAGTATGCACCTTGCTTATTTAGGCAAAAATAAACACATTCACTTAACCACATTTCTAATCCAGAATGACAGCATTACCACTATGCCAAATACCCATCTTATTTCCTTTCACAGAACTACTGCAGTTTCTTACTTTCAATGCTCAGCCTCCAGTACTGACCTTTAACTCATCTATGACAGGCTATCCCTCTGGTCTGACTGTAGTCATATAGTTTTCTGGTTGAATATGTACTGCTTTAAACATCTGACATACATTTCTAATTCTTCATTCCCTCTCCACTTCCCATGGATTATAGTGTGGGAGAATATAGTACACACACACACACACACACACACACACACACACACGCACACACACACAACACCTTTCTTCCCTGTTTTTCTTCACCCTTCTTTTTCTCCTGCTAATACAGACCCTCAGGTTCCCAAAACATTTGAATACACACTTTTCCCTTCAGCTCTTCAATATCCCCATCCCTTGCTTTATTTCACCCTTCTGTTCTCAATACAAATCAGTACAATTTCACTTCACTTTACATAATTTATCTAATTGGAACAAAATAAAATGGAAATAATATAAAATATGTATTGCTAAAAATAACATCACAATTCCTTGAATTTGCTGTCTATGCTTCCATGTACCAAAAATATCTGATAATAATAATAATAAAGAAAACTCCTTTAAGGACTATCAGACTAGAACTCTGATTTTCAATGGGAACAATCAAAGTTCTAAATATTGTATCATATTTGGATTTTTGAAGCACATGACTACAGCAAGACTAAATTGCTAAGTAAATATTCAGATAAGGATAATTGATATTTAGAAAAGATTTTAGATAGAAGTCTGTGAGTCCTAACTTTTCTGTCAAACCTGTTATACCTTATGGGAAAATATGTTTCCAATTTGTTTCTCCAACTTATAAGTTTTTATTTTTTGTTGTCTTGAAAAATATATTAATTATTTAACCCAATAGAAGTAGACACATATGTGGACATTAGAGCTATGCAAACTTCCTTTATGTTAATCAATAAATATAAACATAAATTACTCAAATATAAGGAATGTATTATAAAATTTGTTTTATTCAGACTAGAAAGTTAATAAAGGCATAATAGTGACAATAATTTTCCCTAAATTTTTTCTAAATATCAATTTTATTTAGTTTTGAAAAATTCTGATAATTAAACCAAAATTCAAAAAATAACATCATTAATGAAGGTCTTCCTCAGGTAAAATTTCTTTAAGCTTGCCATCACCCTTTACAATCAGTCTAACCTTCTCCATGCTTTTGAAAGATCTAATAATTTTCTAAATCTATATTTAAAGATCAAATAGTTATGTACAAAATCAAATAGCTACCTATTAATATCATTCTTTAAACTTTTTTTAAAATTTTTCATCAGCTGATACTTTGAGTTTAGGTGCTAAGAGGGAGATAGTAGCACCACATCCTTCCATAAATATAAATCCCTTAAATCCTGCAGTATAAAAAAATTTATAGTTCATGGCCACTCATCTCAATATAAATTAGCAATAGTAAACTATTTGCTGTATTTAAACACAAAAGTAATATAGTGATCAGATTTTCTTTTCTTTCTTTCCAGACCTTGCCTAGAAATTGTAGTTTTCTTCACACCTAATGAAAATATACAGTAAAAGAAACTCTGTGATTCTCCCTACACAAATAAATTCTATGTAGACACACTCTGTTCATATTAGTTATTCTAGTCTCAAATATACTATTGAATATGCTAATATAAAATGCCATACTTCAAAAAATTCTAATTTACCTAATTCTGATGCACTATACTTTCTATAAACAATTTGTCGTAGTACCTAAGTAATTACATGGATATTAGTGAGTCACATTCCTTTCAACATTCAAGAATTTTCAATGAAAGTTGAACAGATTTCATACGTTGGTAGTAAAATTCAATCTGTTGAAAAATCATTGGATAAAAGCTTTTAAAAAATTAACTGACTAAAAATGGAAATAACTTCCCTAGGAACACTGCATCACTGGACATGTTTTTAAGTGCCATGGATTCCTATCTAAGGAAGTCAAGATGGAATCCCTGCATTGTGAAAAATTTACAGCTGAGATTTAAAACGTGGTTTTTTTTTAATGTTTATTTTTGAGAGAGAGAGAGTCTACGAGGGAGGGACAGAGAGAGTGGGAGACAGAGGATCTGAAGTGGGCTCTGTGCTGATAGCAGAGAGCCCAAGGCAGGACTCGAACTCACAAATGACATGAACAAGATCATGACCTGGGCCAAAGTCAGATGTTTAACTGACTGAGGCACTCAGAAGCCCATGAAGCTCAGATTTAATCTCATCCTCTGTATTTTTTGAATTACTGCTTACCATGTCCTTTCTAAAGCCTTGCAGAAACCAAAAATGAAGAAGTGTTTTACCTCCATTTTTTTCAAATAAGATTTCTAATACTGTTTTGTAATGTACATATATATATATATATAAATATATTTAGTAAGTATTTCAAGATTATAACATATCTGCACATGAATACATATATATATGTATATATTTATATATGTATAGGAATATGAATAATATTTAACTGCATTTTATAGTTTATTTTTACCATGACTAATAAATCACTATATCCCTTATTTAGAATTGTTATTAGTCATTAGCATTAGGTATTAACTATTTAAATGTTTTGTTAAATTATGTACTTACAAGGCTACTGATGGATACATTAGCTCATTATGCAATTTGTATTTCATTCTTTCATGGTTTATATCAAAAGTTTTCATTATCATTTTGTAAGTATAATTTATATTATTTTTTATATTTCAGGATGTTTGTTCAAATGAGATGGAATTCATCATACAGCTGATTCACTGTCCATTGTAACAGATCATTAATCTTTGCTGGCAGGTATATTTATATTCTAAGTCACACAATTTCTAAGTTTTCTTCTCCATTAGAATGAATGAGCAGAAAGTAGACCAGGTGGCCAAAGTGATGGCTCTTCTAAATTTTCTGCAATTATAACAATAAGGATTACCACTCAAGTCTACTGTAACTTCTTCAGAATATGTGCATTTATGTAACTGTGTTTTGTTATTACTGATGTGTGTGTGTGTGTGTATAAGATTACTATGTTACACATTAAAATCTATTGTGAATTTTCAACTAAATTAAGAATGTTATTTAATATATATGTATGGTCAGTTGCACACCACTGTCTTTCACTTTTTTCTCTTAATTATGAAAATTGAACAATATTCTGATGATTAATGTCTCCATATGATATAAAAAAGATCAGCAATGAATCATCAGAAGAAGTTAAGATGCCAATCATGGAGAATCTTTTTATTCATGTAAAGATATTTGAACTCTATTTAAAAGCCAATTGGTAGAAACTGAAGTGTTTCAGTAATGATACGTTAAATTTATATTCAAAATTTCACCCTACCTGCACTTTAGTACAGCTATTGGAAGAATAAAAAAAATGAATTGGAGAAAAGTCATGAGGATAAAACAAGAATACTGGTGGGAGATGATGCTACTTAGTCTAGAACAGTGTCAACAAATTTGGAGGAAAACACACATACTTAAAATTACCAGGATATGAAATTGTTTGAAACGAAGAGGTGAAATAGAGGAAGGATTTATTATTGCCTCTAAGGTTTCTAAAGGAAGCATTGCCTGGTCATTTATTGTGATCGAGAATACTAGAGCATGGCTAAATTTGATGTGAAAATTATGAGTTCAGTTTAAGACATGTTAAATTTGATGTATCTCTTAGATATTCCAGATTTCAAGGTGACATAAGGAGATTCCACCTATTGGCATGGATTGAAGATTAAATTTAGAAGATGCCAATGTATTTGAATTTAATGTGGGTGAATGACATCTCTTATAAAAGACTGTAGGTTAAGAAGAAAAGACTTAAGAGAGGAAGCCCTCATGACCATCAAAACATAGGGCTTGTTACGAAAGATATAAAGAGTAAACTAGGCATATATTATATTATGGAATCATATATGCATAAAGAAAGAGAAAATGGCATGAAAAGAAGAGCAAACATGATAAGAGGTCTTAGAAATTAAAAAAATTCAAAATAAACTCAGTGAAATTGCAAAACCACAGACTAGTACAGTTGAAAAATGAAGTATTCTTAAGGATATGCTTGAAGTGTCTTCCATAATATATAACAAAAATACAAAGAGAGAAAATATTGAGATAGGCAGGAAAGATGCATATATTTTTATTTATGTATTTTAGGTATTTATTTAATGTATAATCTTACTAAAGCTAAAATAAGTATCAAGCTCCAGTAGGAAAAGTTTCATTCAATGCTTTACAAGAATATTTAAATAAAGTGGGAGAGACTGAACCAAAAATTCTGGTGAAGTCAAGAAGTTTTTAATAGTCAAGAATAAAAAAAAACTCATGGTAAATAAATGCTTCTAAAGGAGAAATAATTTAGAAGGATTGTGATTTTATTGGCATCAAACATTTTACGTACAACACAAAATATATGTGAGTGTATATACACATATTTTATGTATATATATTACTATATATAATATAGAAACATATGTGTGTGTGTATATATATATATATATATATTCCTAATAATTATAAATAAATCAAACAAAAATTAAACAATTCATGGTCCACTTTAGTTGATGTTTGTAAAGATTACTATGCTAATAAGAGTCAATATATACCCTCCGTGGTGAAAGGCAGATAACCTTGCACCACGTAATGTTAAGAAAGAGTCATAATTCTCAGTGGGATTTTTTGAATATAGTAGAACTGTTCCACACATTTGAGTAGAGCATTTACTATGGAAACCTTAAATATGCTAGTTTTGACCAGGGAGGAGAGCAGGAAGAATCGCTGCAGTCCATTTAGGCTTCACTGCACTCTATTGTTCTTCTTGGTTGTCATAACCCAGCAGATCTGTCTAAAATCTGTCTAAAGAATCTGTCATAAAAAGGATACTGCATGAAGCATCACACAGGTACCAATGGAAAAACCACTGCACTGACCTCTAAGGTTCTGATGTTTATCCATTCCCTCGTTTGCCAACAATTACTATCTTTTTGAGGGGTGCCTTGACGGCTCAGTCAGTTAAGTGCCCAACTTCAGCTCAGGTCATGACCTCAGGGTTCGTGAAGAGTTCAAGCCCCACATTGGGATCTGTGCTGACAACTCAGAGCCTGAAGCCTGCTTTGGATTTTGTGTCTCTCTCTTTGTTTGCCCTTCCCGCATTCAATTTCTGTCTCTCTCTCTCTCTCAATAATAAATAAAAACTTTTAAAAATTTAGATTATTATATTTTTGAGAAAAAGACTGCCATGCTACTATAACCAGGTAAAGATGAAATGCCTAATAGTGGGATACAAAGTACCATCCATCCAGAACTATTCATTATGAACTTGATGTTGTCTGACACAAAAAGTCATAAAGACGGAGTGTTCAGCAATAATGTAACATGAAGTGGAAATGGTATGAAAAGTTCAGACACAAGTATTGTGTGGTTAGTGGCTTAAATTCCTTCAACACAGCATTGCCTTCTCTCCCTAAATCTACACCTGTAATGTCAAGGAAAGTTTCTTATAATCAGTTTACTGAGGAGGAAAATCTCAGACCTTGTTTACAACAATTCCACAAGATAAGACGGGAGCAGACAGAAGGCAGTGGTTGCAATATTAGAGATCTACTTAGTACTATATTGTTACCAAAGGCCAGTGGTGAATTTGGTTGTCCACTTTGTCTGAACCTATATATAGTCAGCAATACAGATCAATCCCAATTAATATACCGTTGCTAATATTTTGGCTGCTTGGAAAAAACAGAATTGAAAGATTCCTAAAAAGGTGATCTGGGGAAGAGATATATATCTGAGCCTCTCCACCTGGGCAAAGACTATGAAGATATTTGTATCTCAAGTGAATATTCTTCAAAGGGCATCAAATGCAGAGGATGATCCCATAATGAGGTGGTTCAATAGTCAGGGTTTTCAGAGAAACAGAACCTATAGGAATATATGCAAAGAGAATTATTAGAAGGTACAGGTTCATATGATTATGTAAGCTAAGAAGTCCCATGATTTGCCTTCTGCAAGCTGGAGACCTAGGAAGGCCAGTGTTGGAGTTTCAAGTCCTGAAAACCAGGAGCACGAATTGCAAAAGACAGATGTTACAGCTCAATCAGTCAGGCAAAGAGTAATCTTCCCTTCCTCCACATTTTTGTTCTATATGGGCCCTCAACGGATTAGGTGATGCCACTCACATTGCGGAGGGCAATATCCTCCCCAGTCAGTTGACTGATTCAAATGACAATCTCCCTCCAGAACACCCCACAGACACACCCAGGAATATTGATTATTCTAATATCTGGGCATTGTCTAATCCAGCTAAGTTGACACATAAAATTAAGTATCACAAAGTGGACAAGATAACATGTTATGGGGAGACCAAGCAGCTCCATTTCCCGGTCAATATAATGCTTGCTTCATGTACAAAATGGTCATGATGACAGGGAAGATTATCCATAGGCTCAACAACATGGTCTTCCTCTAATGAAGGCTAATATGTAACTGCTATGTGCCTTACCTGTCAATAGTGATACAACATGTCAATATTCCCCAGACGGTCCAGGCAGCACTTTGTGTCAGATGGATTACATTGAACCGTTTTTATCATGGTGTAGGCATTGATCTGTCCTCACTAGAATGGACATGTATTCAGGATACAAATATGCATTCCCTGATTCTAATGCTTTCTGGCACCATGATCCATGAATATATGAAATCCTCAATTTATCATCATATTCCACACAATAATTCTTCATATCAAAGAACTCATTTCATAATTAAAAAAAATAGAGGGGCTCTGGGGTGACTCAGTCGATTAAGCATATAGTCATGATCTCGGTTTGTGAGTTCAAGCCCTGCATCAGGCTCTGTGGTGACAGCTCAGAGCCTGGAGCTTGCTTCAGATTCTGTGTCTCCCTCTCTCTCTGTCCCTCCCCCAGTCACACTCTGTTTCTCTCTCTCACTTTCTCTTAAAAAAGATTAACAAATATTAAAAAGATTTAAAAAAAAAGAAAGAAAGTGAGGTAATAGTTTCATGGACTTGGAATTCACTTGTCTTACTACATACCCAATCAGCCAAAATAACCTGGCTAAGGTAACAGTGGGATGGCCTATTGAAGACTTAGGTATAGTACCAGCTGAGAAATTATATATTGAAAAAATGGGATTATATCTAATGGGGTTCTACAGGATGCATTACAAACGCTTGAAAGAGCAAATAAATATGGTGCTATTACAACAATATCAAAAAATACATGGATTTAGAATCAAAAGGTAGAAGTAGATATGGCTTCATTTACTATTATACTAATAACTACTTACAGAATTGTTGATTCCTATGCCATAACTTTAAGCTTTATGAGTTTATATATCTTGGTTTCCAAAATAGGAATATACCTGGGATATAGTTGTAGTAAAAATGTTTGTTGTTCATCGGAAATTCAAGTTTATCTGTGAGTCTCATACTTTTATTGCTATATTTGTCATCAGCTTTATCCTCGAGACTTCCCTCAAATCTTTTATTTATCAGAGAACTATTATCAACACAAACTAAATTTAAAGTTGCAATGTGTTCTCAAGCAATCCAATTGTAAATATACCTTACTAAGGTATGTGTTTGCATATGTGTGTGTTTGTATTTACGTATGTATGTATGTATGTATGTATGTATATTTCTTCCTTCATAGCACATGCTGTGTTCTAATATACAATATTAATAACTCATTTATTATTCCTGTTTGCACTTTCTATTGCTACTAAAATATAAGCTCCTAGAATGGCACAGATATTTGTCTTTTGCAATATATGAGCAATCTCAAACACATAAATGCATCTAGAATATAGTAGCCACAAAATTCAAATTTTATGAATTAATTTAAGAAGTAGACATTGGAAAGAAAATTGGCCAAGAATATCTAATTCAATCAGTCATAATAAAATTGATCAATTTGACAAATAAAGACAGATGTAATGTTACTAGATAGCAAAAATATTTAGAAAATATGATATTACCCTCTGAGGGTACACTAAAAAACTGTGAAGAAATTGTATCTGCAGGTTAAAATTTGGAAAGAAAAAAAATAAGACTTAAATGACATTCCATCAATATCAGATTGTTCTAGACATAAATAGCTTCTAAATAGAATACAAGTATTAAAAAAACACTAATTTATACTGAATAACTTATAACACATATTTACTCATAAACTCAGATTGTGTATATTATTATATTAATAATTTGGGATTATCATATTAATAATTTTTGGGAAATTGGTCACAGAAAGGTAATTTTTACTTACTATTTCATAATGTATTTAAAATTAATTAAATTCAAAATTAATTTTAGTTAAGTAGCTTATCCAAAATGAATGCAGGAAAAAAATACAGGGGAACATTAAAATTATGTTTTATAATTTGTGATAGGGAAAATTCTCAGGTGAGATACAAACTCTGACCTAGAAAAACCTAGACTCCAAACAGAAAATCTGATCTCATTGCAACAGATTTTAAAAATACTGTATTACAAATATATTTAAAATTTAAGCATAAATTATAAGAGCTATTGGAGATATAGTTAGAGACAAAACATTGACAGTGGTATCAAATTAAAAATATAAATCAATAAGTAAAAGACAGCCCATTAAAAAAAAGTGCTGAGTGTCTAAAAGTTATTTCACAAAGAGAGAAATGCCAATAGCACATAAATACTTAAAGTGACTTTGAGCTCACTGTAATTAGGTAAATGCAAATTTAAAAATGAGAGAACAAGGAGAAAATACGCTCTGACACACACATCCATGGGGATTTAAAGTATTGCCACTTTTTGAAGGTCAATTTGAAAATTAAACCACAATTTAAGATGTATCAGTTGACTTCTCCACAAAGTATATAAAGGATAGCTAGGTTCAATAATATAAATTTCAATTTTTAGCAATAATAACAACAAAAAAGGTGAGAAATAAGTAATGAAAGCTTTAAAACTTCTAAGAATATTGGGAATAAAATGTATTTCTTGCCTTACGAAAATTATTAAACGCCCCCATTTTTTTTGTTTGTTTTGTTTTTACTTTACACTTTCAAATATTACTCTGGGAGAGTAATTGTTAAAAATGCATTTGCTGAAAGTTTAAATCATTCTATAAAAATATACTCATTTGATAGTTTTTATTTGTAATTTAATCTTAGTAATGTCTAATTATAATCCCACATTTATGTTTTTGATATTTCATGAATATATTATGAATCATTAAATTTTCTAAACAAATATTTGTCAGTATTTAATGAGAATAGAATGGTATAAAATGGCACAATTTTCTACATGTTACCCTAAAGTTGTAGGTTATATGAATTTTCATAAAAATGTTCTAAAGCTTTGCTAAATCTCTTTTTTATATTTGTTATTCAATTGTTGTCTTTCAGTAAATAAAATTTATTGCAAGGTACAGTAAAAAAAATCAAAGATTATTTGGTTGTTGTCACAGTGATAATTTTTTAAAAAGTACATTCCCTTCAATGAAATATCAAGTTATATTAAAAGATTAAATACACTTACCAGTAAATTGGCATAATCTTGTTATTCACTGAACAGTTGCTTTCTGGTAAGTCTGCATAAAATACATTATCTTTGGTAATAACATCTTTGAAAAGTGAATCACTCGAGCAAACATAAGAAGTTTTAGTTTTACTTATTTCCACAAGGACTATTAGGTGTCTTTCAAAACACATAAATTGCAACAAAATAAAATAATAATTGACAGTGAATAAAAACTTCAAAAATTCATGAAATAAAACCAAATGTAGTTCACAACTATTTAAAAAGAAACCAAATGCACATACTAAATATTCTTTCTGGGAAAAATGGTATTCATAAACTTTCTGCCATTGGTTGATTTTTTTTCATGCCATAGACAGTAGTAAATATGTTAGTTTAGGCAGCCATAAAAGATGACATTTGATTGACTGATGGATATATATAAAAATATGTGGACAGGTGAAATGCTTGGGAATATGTAGTCTTGTTGATCTATCACAATTTTACATGATCTTTCACTCTCATATACAAAGTAAGGGAAAAACAGACTCAAATATAGAGAGCAAACTGAAGGTTACTGGAGGGATGGAGTGTGGGAAGATGGGCTAAATGGGTGATGATTAAGGAGAGCAATTATTGTGATGAGCACTGGGTGTTAAATATAAGTGATGAATCACTAAATTCTACTCTTGAAACTAATATTACACTATATGTTAACCAACTAGAACGTAAATAAAAACTTGAAACAAATAAGGGAAAATGTCATTATATTTTGGAAATGAATTTTTATTTCCCAAAAATGAGCTATTATTTACTCTATTTAATCTTATAATTTACAGATATTTATTGATAGAAATCATCCTGTATTGCACAAAACATTCCTCCCAACCCACAAGTATTACCCAATGTTATACCAAAACATTCCCAGCTGTTCAAAGATAAACTGTCCTTCTACTCTCTTGGAACCACACAGTTTTATCTGTTTCTCTTGTACTTCAATTCCAGAAGCTCTCTTAGAACTTTTGTATTTACAGTACATTGTTCCTTGGTTTTTCATAACCGTATCCTTTCTTACTCATCTTATATTTCATGGCTCATTATAATTATCTCTTGCATTCATTTTTAATACTGTTGACTCTCTTTTTTCTCATTAGTCTAAATTCTAAATCTGGTTAAATTTCTCTCTGTTTTACTGCCTTAAGAACCAGCACTTGAGAAAATACACACACACACACACACACACACACACACACACACACACACACACCCATGTTGATATGTCTCATTTTAAAGTAATGACCACAACCTCAGAGTAGTCTTTAAGAAGTGGGTGGAAATCCTACAACAGTTCAGAATGATTCCATCCATCATGACACAGGAAAATTAATCCATGTCTTCTCCTCTGTCTTGAAGTCTGATAGACTCTTTCCTTCCTCTCAGCTGATGAATGACCCTACATTTTATTTTGCTGAAATTGAAAGGGCAATTATGAGAGAGGTTTCTCATGAACTGATCACTAAATGTCTCTATGGATCAGCTTTCATGCACTCTCCCTGGATAACCCACCATTTGCCTATCTTGTCCATAGCATCCCGATTTTACTCACCTAGTCAAAGACTCCACACATGCAGTTGTGTCTTAAATTCTCTGCATCAGAAGTTTCTTGTTCTTAACATGATCCGTAGAAACATGCTACAACATTTATTCTTTTAAAAACTTATAGGAAGAACAAAGCAATCTATTTTGCCCCTACATTCCCCATCACCTACTGCCCGTTCTCCTTTTCCTTTTGCAACAAACTAAGGAAAGGAGTCTAAAGTTACAAACACCTTCATGTTCTTCTCTTTAGAACTCACTCTCTTAAATCCAATGCTTTAATTCCCACAACTTGAACAAATCCCCTTCTGTTAAAGTCATCCATTACCTTATTGTAAATAAAATATATCAATCAGGGACCCTGGGTGGCTCAGTTGGTTAAGCATCCAACTCTTGATTCTGGCTCAAGTCATGATTTCATGGTTTGTGGGTCCGAGGCCCATGTCAGGTTCTGTGCTGACAGTGCAGAGCCTGCTTGGGATTCTCTCTCTCCCCCTTTTTCTCTCTGCCCCTTCTCTGTTCATGTTCTCCCTCTCTAAAAGTAAATAAATAAACTTAAAGTATATGAATCATTTTCTTAACTTATTGAAGTTATTAGCTGTCTATGACAAATTTGACCACTCCTCGTTTTATAAACACCTTTCTTTTAATATACCATTTTTATTGTGAAACTGACATGCACACACATACACACACACCATCTGTGTACTTTCCATTAAAAGAAATAAAATTAAATATTACTATTAGTGTTAGCCCCTACTAATTCCTCAAACACATTCACCTCCCAAGAATACACGTTATTCCAAATGTCATCTTTATCATATCCTTGTTTATCCTTATTGTATATAAATTTATCATAATGAATTTGAATATTTTTGGTGTCAGTGCTATTTTGCGATATCCATCCAGGTTATATGTGGAGATAATTTCTCAATTTCATTCCAATAAATTGAGTCATTGCATGAATGTGCTACAACCTATTTATTCATTCTCCTGTCTCCTGAGCATTTGCTTTCTTCTACTTTTTTTGCCCAAATCATAGCCAGTGTTGATATTAATATTCTTTCTGATGTAACTATCAAGGAACTTCCTTAGAATTTTTAACTAAAGGAGGAACGCTGGGTCAGTCATAATTTATAATCCACATGTGTAAATTTATAAGACAATTTTTGTCAAAATTATTCTAATTTTAATTCAAACACATATTTTATTATAATTCCTATTATTCGATATCATCATGAACACTTCGACTTCAACATATCTGCCAAGTTGGTAGGTATGGGCTTATTTTTTTTCATGGCTTTAATTTTTCTTCTTATTTAACTTTTTTTTTCTTTATTATTGAGAGACACAGAGAGACAGAGCATGAGCATGAGAGGGGCAGAGAGAGGTGGAGACACAGAATCCAAAGCAGGCTCCAGGCTCCGAGCTGTCAGCACAGAGCCTGACGCGGGGCTCGAACTCACAAACCGTGAGATCATGACCTGAGCCGAAGTCGGACGCCCAACTGACTAAGCCACCCAGGCGCCTCCTTCTTATTTAATAATAATGTTTTCAGCTGCTTATTTGCCAAGTTGTTTCCTCTTTAAGTAAATTAGTTTTCATGTCTTTGTCCATTTCTGGTGTTGTTGTATTGCTTGTTTTTCTTCTATTTAGTTGCATGAAATGATTCATTTTAATCTCATTTGTACAAAAGTGGATCTGCTATTATCCCTGTATCAGCATGCATTCTTATTATTGGTTTACTCATGTCTTTTTATACATCATGTATTAATTAATTCATTTTAACAATATATTACACATTCATAAGGCCAGTACATTATTCAAGAGCTGGAATATTGATGATAACTTGAACTGCCTGAGTGTTTCTTTCTACCCTGTTCATCCAAGGATACTGTTTTGCTTTATCATTTCCTTTCTTTTATATAAATACACACCCACATGCAAACACGCACATTTCTAAAAAAAGTTGATACTATAAATTTCATTAAAAAGAGTATCATTCTGAATGTTATGTTCTGAGATTTATTTTGATTTATTACATTGATAACATTTATCAATATTTTCTATATAACCGAAGTTTATGTAATTTTACTCTAGGATAATATTCTATTGTATAACTATATGATAATGAATTTATTTTTTTTAGTGAGTGTGGGTTATTTCATGTTTACATTGTTTTAAAGAGTCCCAGTTTTAGCAATTATATATAAATTTTCTAGAATACATATGCAAAAGTATCTCTCTGTAGCACATCTGAGAATGATAATGTTGGATCATAAGATCTGTGAATGCTCATATGTACAAGATAATAACTAATTATTTCCCAATGTGGTTTTTCAGCATCTGATGCCATTTAAAATGTTTGTGACACACATTTTCTTGGATTTCTTCTTATCTCACTGACAGCAATTCTTATTCTGCTTTATAAGTTCCTACCCTTCTTCCCAGCTTTTTAGTTTTCTTTTAAGTATCCCCAAGTCTCAGTTCTCTGGTACTGTTCACTTCTCTAATTACATTTAATCTTTGATGATTTTATTAGTCTTACATATTTAAAAACCATCTACACCTGATGATACCTAATTTCATCAAGGTGATTTTTTTTTCCTTTCACTTACTTCAGGAAAATATATTTTCCCAAAACTTTTGTCCTAATTTATTCTATTCTAACTATGCTCACAGTTTCAAATGTCATTCAAATCATACCTATTCTGTCTTGGATTACTGGAAGTAACCTCCTAACTGATTTCTGGCTTCTACTCTTGCTACTTGACAGTTTATTCTTAGTATGACAATCAGAAATGTCTCTTTTAAAACATATCAAGTCACTGTTCTGCTAAAATTCTGCAATGCTGGGCAACTTGAAATGAAGTTAGAGACTATGCTTTCCAGTTCTATAAGAAGCATGGAAGTTACCACTCTGTCATAAAAACAAGGGAAAAGACAAGCAGAGTGAAAAATCAGTAACTACTCACAGATCCACAAAAGAGGAGAAGACACAAAGCAATCCCTACCTCCAAGATTGGAGAGACAGACAAGCAGATAAAGGGAATCACATTTTACCAAAGCAGGGACTTGGGAGTGAAAATCATTGCAGGAACCAGTGCTAGGGCAGGAAAATCTGAACGGTAATTGATGAATTACTAGAGACTCCCACCCACTTGAGCCATCCTCTCCTACTTAAGGGGAAAGGAAAAAGATTGAGAAACTTGTGCAATTCATGGTCCTGAGGCATAACCTCACTAAAAGACTAGTAGCTAAATCATAGGAATATAGAACACTTCCCCAAATTTACACATCAGCAACACATTACTAAAGGTCTTTTTACAGCAGTTATTTTTAAACAGCACATCACATATGACTATTAAGAAAAAAAAATTGCAAGGTAGACCAAAAGCCAACCCCTCCCACACACAATTTGAAGAGACAGAGCAAGCATCAGAACAAGGCATGGCAAGGATGTTGGAATTATCAAACTAGATATTTAAAACAACTATGGTTAACATTACGAGGGTTTTAATGGATAAAATAGACAATACTCAAGAAAAGGTGCACAGTGTAACCAGAGAGATGGATATTCTAAGAAACAACATAAAAGAAATGCTAGGAATTAAAAAAAAAGCCCATAAACAGAAGTAAATAATACTTTTTGTGGGCTTACTAGTACTCTGTACACAGCTGTACACAGAATCTCTGCTACAGGATATTTCAGTAGAATCCTCAAAACTGACAAGCAAAAAGAACTGAGACTATAACATCAGAACAGAATATCCAAGGACAGTGGGACACCTACAAAAGGTATACTGCATGCATAATGGGAATATCAAAGGAGAAGAAAGGAAAGAACAGATTCCCAAATTATCAGACACCCAAACACATATCTAGGAGGCTCAGAAAACACCAGGAAGAATAAATGCAAATATATATGTGTGTGTGTGTGTGTATATATATATATATATATATATATATATATGCACAAGCATATCATTTTGAAACTAAAGAAAATCAAAGATAAAAAAACCTGGAAGAAGTCAGAGATAAAAAAAACATACATATAGAAGAACAAAGATAAGAATTACTTCTGACTTTTCCTCAGAAACCATGCAAGCAAGAAGACAGTGGAGTGAAATATTTAAAGTATTGAGAGAAATAAAATTAAACCAAGAATTCTGTGTATTACAAAATCATCCTTTCAAGTGTGAAGGATAAATAAAGACTTTCTCAGACAGACAAAATTGAAGCACTTTGTTGTCAGTACACTAGCTTTGTAAGAAATGTTTTAAAAAAGTTCTTTAGAGAGAAGGATAATAAAATATTCAGTTTGGGCGTTCATAAACTGGAAAAGAGCATCAAGGAAGTAAGAAGTAAA
The DNA here is from genome assembly GCF_018350175.1 of Felis catus. Lineage (NCBI taxonomy): Eukaryota > Metazoa > Chordata > Mammalia > Carnivora > Felidae > Felis > Felis catus. The sequence goes on along the minus strand of NC_058368.1, from coordinate 59,895,133 downwards.
AAAAAAGAACTTAATTTTTCATTGTTTTTGTATTCAATTTTAATCGCTATTAGTGCTATATTAGTCTCAGGTGTACATTATAATGATATAATGATTCTATACATTATTCAGGGACCTTCCCAATAAGTGTTTTCTTAATCCCCTTCACCTATCTCACCCATTCCTCTCCGCCTCCTCTTTTATTTTCTTACTTTAATTTACCTAACCAATAACAGTTTATTCAAAATAATTATAACAGTAAGGAAATAAAATGTCAGATTATGTTGTTACTAGGTATTCACATTACCCATGAAGTGGACTAGTGTTATTTGAAAATAGACTTGAAATAGCTGAAATGTATATTGAAAACTTAAATCTGGAATTGGATGCATTGATGAAATTGAAAAGTAAGACCTCATTGATGGTAAGCAAAGAGGCGATAATCCAGAACACTTGACAATAAGAATTTGTAAACCTCCAATGCATGGTGGATACAAATTGGGTAGGAGAATGAGAACTGGCTTATACAAAAGCTCTTTCCTTTTAAAAATATGGATACAATGATCATTTTAGTAATTTCACTATTTTGTTAACTGCTTAGACTTAAAAACTTGAAAAACTATAATGTTCAACCATTTATGTTTAGTATCATGCTATTTAGCATTCATGTATTTGTGCTATGTTCTTTCCAGGTTTTTTTCTTGTGATTGATTTCCAGTTTCATATCATTGTGGTCAGAAAAGATACATGATATGATTCAATCTTTTAAAATTATTTGTTTTATGTTTTAAAATTTTTGTTAATGTTTATTTATATTTGAGGGAGAGAGAGCAGAGGAGGGGCAGATAGAGAGGGAGACACAGAGGCCTTCGCTTTTCTGCTCCCACGGTGACTATTTAGCCATACAGTAGGTACTGGAAGGAAACCACAGAGTAATCAGTAAGTTTTCAGGACCCATAAATCAAACCACTTCCTTCAAATGAAATCGACAAGGAATATTTGCTTTTTTGAAATCATGGATCTATTCCTTTTTAAATTTGTGATCCTGTTTTCACACAGTTTGAGACTATTTAAGTCTACTTACTAGATAAAAACATTTCCAGCCCCATGGGATTTAGAACATGGCATCAAACTGTAATAAAGGCAGCTGAGCAATAAAAACAGGCTCTGGAAAAATTAAGCATAAATATTAACACCCAAGTAAGTATCAAAGGATACTTTAGTTGGATACGCAAGGATAAATGATATTGTTGTCAATAGTAACACAATGACATTTGTTTATCAGAAAATAGGAAGTTGGGGCACCTGGATGGCTCAGTTGATTGAGTTACCGACTCTTGATTTTGGCTGAGGTCATGACCCCAGGACCATGGGTTCAAGCTCTGCACTGCTCTATGCTGGCAGTGCAGAGCCTTCTTGGGATTCTCTCTCTCCCTCTCTCTCTCTCTGCTTCCCCCCACTCTGCTCTCTCTCTCTCTCTCTCTCTCTCTCTCTCTCTCTCTCTCCAAATAAATAAATAGACTTAAAAAATTATAAAAAATATATTAGAAAGTAGCGTTAGAACTTCAGACTCACTTCCTGCCTCCACCCACCATTGGTGCTTTTGGCATTAAACATCCCCAGGAAATTGCATGGGAATGGAAAACACCAAATTTCCTTAGAGAACACACTGATGTATCTTGTCTTCTTCACACCTCTGCCATTCCCATCAGCCTATGCCCCCAGCCTCCATCACAATAAGTATGAGAAAGAATTTCAGCTTTAAAGCCCTGTTATTTTGACTCAAGTAAATTTATTTCTCCCAGGGATGAATTTTAAATAGCTTTGCACCATAGCCAACATGACAATATTTTCTGGTCCCAATATTCTGTAACATAATTTACATTTTTATTAAGGTGCAATTTATATAGACAAAAGTATACCTATTTTAAATGTATACTCTGATGAGTTTGAGAAATGAATATGCCCATGTTCCCATCCCACCAACCAAGATAAAAAGCATTTCTCTCATCCAGAAGGTGCTCTTAGTGACTTTTTCTAGTCAACCCATGTTCTGCATCACCACCCCCAAAACTCCAAACGAATCCCTTTTTAATTTCTATCCCCACGATTACTTTTTTTTAACTTCACAGGTTTGCCTTCTTCTGTCCAACATCATGGTTTTCAGATGCATACGTAACATTTGTGTACCACTCGTGTGGATTTATTGTTCAGTAATATTTCACTGAATCAATGTACCACACTGTGTTTAACATTATTCTGTTGTTGAACACTTGGGCTATTTGTAGATTTGGGCTGTTACAAATAGTAGTTATGAAGTATCATGTATGAGGGTTTTGATGTCATATGTTTTTTATGCCCACAAAATAACAATGGCTGGAATTGCCGGATCATCAAGCAGATCTATTTCACCTTTAAAGAACACTAGCTTTTCAGAGCAGTTCTACTGTTCTACAATAGCTCCAGCAGTGTGTTTAGTGTTCCGGGTGTCCCAATTCCTTGCCAACATTTGCTATTATCGCACTTTTTAATTGCTTTTTCATTCTGATGGCTGAATGATATCTCATGGAGATTTAATTCAAAGTTATCTGAAGAATAATTAGTTGCTAATCTTTTTGTATTTATTGGCTAATCGTGTATTATATGTGCGCGTGTGTGTGAGTGTGTATGTGTGAAGCATCTTTAAATCCTTATTCATTTTTAATTGGGTTGTTTATTTAGTGTTTATTTTTAGGTTTAATTATGTAGTCTAATATTAGTGCTTTGTTAGATAAATCTATTAGAAATATTTTCTCTCAGTCTGGGTCCTGCCATATTTTTAAATGGAGTCTTTGATGGAAATATGTTTTTGTTTTGATGAAATTTGATTTTTCATTTTTTCTTTTCTGATTATTAATTTGGGCCTGAGAAATATTTATCTACTTGAAACTTGTAAAACTATGGCTACTATATAGTGAACACATCATGTGCTTGCATCCTTTGTCGAAAAAAAAACAGTTTTCTGCTTCCTTATGAAAGGGCAAATTCTCTGTAATTAAGCTCTTCAAGGCTTCCTTATCTGCACTGCTCTTTGAAAGCATCGTAGAAGTATATGATTTCAATTTTACCTTTAAAAAAACATTTTCACTGGACAAAGTCTTATTTTTATATTCCACATCCTAATCATATGTTGAGGCTCCTATTTTTAAAATTTTAATGACCATTCTTTGAATACATCACTGTCCAATACAGTAAAGGATGTTTATAATTGTGTTATCAGGCTACTTAGAGAACAAGAAAGTTGTGTTTTAACAGACACAAAATATTCAGAGCATTTGGTAAGAAACCTAACATCATGATTAATCATAACAAGCATTTACACTTAGTAAACAAGATTTCGATTGCATATAAATTACAGCATTTATAAAAGCTCACCGTTTGATACTATTGGATAAAGTGAAATTATTCTATTCAGTACATGTAACTTTTTATAAAAGTTAATCAATAGATTCTAGTTAAATTTTGACATCTGGAAAACGAAATCTATGCCTAATTCAGTGTTCACCATACAGTATAACTAAATAAATATTTTTTAGTCAAAGACTGGTTCTACAATGTAGGATTAGGATTTTAAAACAGCAACAGTTTTAATTTTTAGAGAGAGATTTCACCATTATTTCATGCTTAATGAAATGAACCTAATTAGCCCCTTGCATTTTGTATTAGTAGTTAGGTCATCTGAGACCAATTTTAATATTTGCATTCATTCTAGTACTAATCATATTCCCCAAAGTAAGAATATGATAATTAGTTTCAGTCATTGGAAAACAACATTCCTAAATTACCTTGAGTTTATTGAAATCTAGTTGTCTTTTCAGAAAGTTTTATTAGAATACAGTCACTTGCAAAATCTTGCTTCAATATGTTTTCTAGTGTCATTATTTGACCTGCATGATTAGTACCAAGAGATTTAATTCAAATACCACAATCCCTCATTGTTATTATGGTTCGTAATTTTTTAAATTGTTATTAAACATTAAACATTCATGAGTTTGCTTTATTTTTTGTTGTCAGCAGTGATGCAGTATGGTGCTGTGGGCCAGTCTTTCTTGTGGACACTGTTATTAATCAACAAAAATGCATTAAAATGCTTTTTGAAGGATACACTATATGAAGTAATAAGAAATTGTATTTTATATTCCATTAGTCATTCTAGGAAAAACCTATCAAATATTTCACCAATATTTTTCATTAGAAATGAAGTCAAATTCATTCATCAATTCAGAACTAAGATAATTAATCTAGCCCTTGTGAGGCTCAACCTGGACTAAATACTTTCTAAGTATTTTAACACTGATTCATTTAGCATGTTTGGAATTCTATTCTCCAGGTATATATTTAAAAATAAGTTTTCCATCAGCATTCACATTGTTTAAAGATACATATTGAGAAGACCCAAGCCAAAAAATAAAAACCCTTATATGAATCTCTGCCTCAAAAATATGTATTAGGATAACATAAAGACATCATTGAGAAATAATTTTGAAAATGTTAGTATGAATGTCTATATTTGAGAAGGTAGTAAATTATAAAGTCCTTGTTTACTGTATAATAGCAATGAAAAAATCAAAATCTGAATCAGTTTAAGTATCTATGGAGCCATCATTGTGTTATATTTTTTGTAATTTCAAAATTAAATGATATGCAACTCTTCATACTAGGCTCATTTCATTTTAGAAGTTTTAATGCTTGAGCAACATTAAGTTCTACCTAAGAAAGCAATTGTTACCTTAAGATAACACATCTTGGTAATCTGACATCCTTGTTCAAGGGAATGATGTCAAGTGTGAATATGTTATTTATAATCTCTCATGGACCAAGCCTTTCCTTTGATCAGTTTTGATCTCAAAGTATCATCTAATGAAGCAAATTGTATAGGTTTCCCACAAATTCTTATTTCTTAAAACTCTTAGAATAGTTTCTGTCCCATCTAACTATTTCCTCCAGTCCTTTAGAGCTTTCACATTCTATCAGACAGGTGTCCCATGAGCACACTCAAAGCATACTATGTTGAGCTGAAGCAGAGAAGTAGACCTTGATTTAAGTTTGTCTAAATTAAAGAAACAAATATTTCTTTTTTTTTTTTTAATTTTTTTTTCAACGTTTATTTATTTTTGGGAGAGAGACAGAGCATGAACGGGGGAGGGGCAGAGAGAGAGGGAGACACAGAATCGGAAACAGGCTCCAGGCTCTGAGCCGTCAGCCCAGAGCCTGACCTGGGGCTCGAACTCACGGAGCGCGAGATCGTGACCTGGCTGAAGTCGGCCGCTTAACCGACTGCGCCACCCAGGCGCCCTAAAGAAACAAATATTTCAATAATAGAAATTTAAAGTCATGAATAGAGCTTTAGGAAATATGATAACTCTCTATTATAAGGGCTAAAATAAATAGAGTATTCAAAAACCCGAGGACATAATAAACAATCTTAAATTAATTTCCAATTCACATCTATGGAAAATGTAAAAGATTACTGAAAAAAAATGTGCCCTAAAATGGTGAGAAAAAATTAAGGAAGTATTTTAATTAGACCCGATGAGTCAAAAATCCATTCAACTTCTAATTTTCTCTTATTTAAAATGATGGAAGACATAGCTAATAACAATGTGACTATGGTCCTAAATATAGTGGTTGTATTAATATTAACATTTTCTAGTTTCCATTTAAGTTTTTAATTTTCTATTCCTTGTAATGTGTTGAGGTTTTATATTAAATTATCGTTTTTATCTTAGTGATAATTTCCTGACTGTCTTAATTTTTTTTTTTTTTATGTGGGTGAGGGATTATATATAGTTACATTTTGAAAGAAAGTTGCATTTGGGGCATTTGGGTGACTCAGTCAGTTAAGTGTCTGACTCTTGATTTCCATTCAGGTCATGGTCTCATGGGTCCTGAGTTCAAGCCCTGCGTCTGGGTCTGCACTGACAATACAAAGGCTGCTTGGGATTCTCTCACACCCTCTCTCTTTGTCCCTCCCCGCCTTGGGCTCGGTCTCTCTCTCTCTCTCAAAAAAGTAAATAAACTTTAAAAAAAAATGAAAGAGAGGCACCTGGGTGGCTCAGTCGGTGGAGTGTCCAACTTCAGCTCAGTTCATGATCTCACGGTTGGTGAGTTTGAGCCCCATGTCGGGCTCTGTGCTGACAGCTCAGAGCCTGGAGCCTGCTTCGGATTCTGTGTGTGCCTTTCTCTCTCTGCCCTAACCCACTCATATTCTGTCTCTGTCTCTCTCAAAAATAAATAAACATAAAAATATTTTTTTAAATGAAAGAAAGTTGAATTTTATTTTATGTTATGTTTTTAAAAATATCTTCCTTTTTATATGATTGCTGTAAACACTACATGGAATATGTCATATCCCAATCTAATCTAATTCTTTAAAAAAAATTGAAATACAAAAATTAAGAAAAAGGGATTCTATGTTTTACTGTGTTGAATAGGATAAATAATACATGTTGAACCCACAGATGATGGATTTACCTCAAATGATTTTGCCAATATCACCAAATCAGTCTTGATCCCTATAAAATAATTTTTGCATAAGGTAGTCAATACACCTTTTACATAATTATTAATATTTAGTGGACTTATGAGTTGTATTCATTTATAATATGGAAAGGTATTTTGTGATGCAGCATATGAATTACATTTTCCTTATATTGCATAGAATGTAAAATATAATGCAAATAATAAAAATCTCATTAAACAATAAATTTACTATTTAAATAGATGACCAGATTCTCTCAAGAAGTAGTTGAAAAGAACATAAACCAAGCAAATAAATACATTACAATAGCACATTATGTCATTTTCAAATATATATTTGACTTTGCTTAATGCTATTTTTGTTTTTTTTTTCTTGACAGAATGTAATTTTTTTTAAATCTAAATATTCTCTGACTTTCATAATGTAGTATCATTTTTAATTTTGGATATCTTGTTTTTCTTTTATTTTTCGGTAGTGTTATCCTAATTTTGACTCAGTTTTCGGCAGTGAACTACAATTTTTAATATATTGTAGATATTATTTTTGTATTTTTTAATATTTTATTTAAAATTTGAGCCATTCCAACTCACTTTGCATCTTTTATCGTGTTAATAATGTAGGTCCTGAAAATCACTTGTTTGAGATTTTGCTTCAATGAGGCTTTATTTTTCTAATTTCCCTGAGTTCATGGAAACATTTGAAATTTCCCCTTTCTGAATTATTTTTTTCTAATTAAATTATTTTTATGTATCTTTGACTTTTAAAAATTCAGTCACATTTGCATCCCTGGAATAAATCCTACTTGATTATGATGAATGATTTTTTAATATGTTGCTGAATTGGGTTTGCTAGTATTTTGTTGAGGATTTTTGCATTTATGTTCATCAGAGATATTGGTCTGTAGTTTTCTTTTTTATAGTGTCTTTATCTGGTTTTGCCATCAGGGTGATGCTGGTCTTATAGGACGAAACTCGAAGTTTTCCTTCTTCCTTGTCTTTTGCAATAGTTTGAGAAAAATAGGGATTGACTCTTTTTTAAATGTTTGGTAAAATTTCCCTGTGATACCAACTGGTCCTGGACTTTTGTTTTCTGGGAGTTTTTGATTGCTGATTCAGTTTAGTTGCCAGTAATCAGTCTGTTCAGATTTTCTCTCTCTTTTTTTTCTTCCTGATACAGTTTTGGAAAGTTATATGTTTCTAGGATTTTATCTATTCCTTCTAGGTTGTCCAATTTGTTGGCATATAATTTTTCATAATATTCCCTCGTAAACCTTTGTATTTCTTTGGCATCAGTTGTTATTTCTCCTCTTTCATTACGGATTTTATTTATTTGAGTCCTCTATATTTCTTGATGAGTCTGCCTAAAGTTTTATCAATTTTGTTTATTATTTCAAAGAACCAGCTCTTGGTCTTCTTGATATATTCTATTGATTTTTAGCCTTTATTTAATTTATTTCTGCTATAATCTTTATAAGTTCTTTTCTTTTACTGGCTTTAGACTTTGTTTATCATTCTTTTTCCAGCTCTTTTAGATATGAGGTTATATTGCTTATTTGAAATTTTTCTTGTTTCTTGATGTAGGCCTCTATTACTATAAACTTCCCTCTTAGAACAGCTTTTGGTGTACCACAAAGATTCTGGACCATTGAGTTTTCCTTTTCATTTGTCTGCATGTATTTTTTTTTCTAAATTTCTCTTTGATGTCTTGGTTCAACCATTTATGTTTAGTATCATGCTATTTAGCATTCATGTATTTGTGTTATGTTCTTTCCAGTTTTTTTTCTTGTGATTCATTTCCAGTTTCATATCATTGCAGTCATAAAAGATACATGATATGATTCAATCTTTTAAAATTATTTATTTGTTTCATGTTTTAAAATTTTTGTTAATGTTTATTTATATTTGAAGGAGAGAGAGCAGAGGTGGGGCAGATAGAGAGGGAGACACAGAATCCGAAGTAGGTTCCAGGCTTCAAGTTATTAGCACAGAGCCCAAAGCAGGGCTCGAACTCATGAACCACAAGATCATGACCTCAGCCAAAGTCAGGCGCTTAACCGACTGAACCACTCAGGCACCCCAATTTGTTTGATGTTTAAATGAATACTGTGCTGCTTACTTAAAGTAGCATAACAAGTAGTCTAAAGTATAGTGCCTTGAATATAAAATTTTATGCTCTCCTTATTAATTAATCAAAATCCATGAAGGGCTTGGTTAGGCAGTCGTTATTTGAGATCAGTCCTGTCATGATTTTGCATTGTTATAGTGGGCACTACAGATATTGGAAGGTTTGATTGGGTCTGGAGAATTCTCTTCCAAATTAGCTCCCTCAAACTTCTGGATATCTGGGGCTGGCTCTTGCTGGGCCTCAACACCTTTGTATTTGGGCCTCACCAAGGGGATGATTGAAACATCTCATTGTATGGCAGCTGGCTTGCCCCAGAATGAGTGAGCCAAAAGTCCAACACAGAAGCTGCAGTACTTCTTATGATCAAGACTTTAAATTCACATATTGTGACTTCTGCTATATTTTTATTGATTAAGTCAGTTGTAAAGATCTTGTCATATTTAAGGATAGGAATCCAGATCCCATCTCAAGGAGGAATGTCAAAATAATATTGAAAGTCATATTGGAACCTAGTGTATGGAATATATATCTGTGAAGTCACTCTCGGAAAATAAAATCTCCCAGTTTTCCCTCTGACCACTAATCATATACCTTCCACTTGGTTAGATTCATTCCCTTTTCTATGACTCAGAGATGAGAGACAGTCCAGCTTAAAGTATAATGAACAGATAGAGACATTGGACTCAAAGTATTATAGGCAAGAAATTAGCTGAAGACACTTCTCAGCTGCAAATACTAGCTGGTTTTTATTGGAAAAGAAGAATCCTAATAAGGTAGAACCAAAGACCAAGAAGCAGAGCCAAAACCCAAGGTGACTCATTGCCAGGCAGTAAGTAAGGTTAAACATTAATCCAAGGACTGGCAACATGTGCCAGCCAGATTTCATAATTACTGTGGACCAGTAGCTTCTTTTTTTCTGCTTTCTGCCTTTACAGTGGAATAACCTATTCATCTGTTGGGTGTATTGGGTAGATAACTCATCTCTTACGTCTTCAGATATAAAGAAACTATTCACAAAGCCATACTCAAGGAACTGCACAGCTTTTCTGAGTCGACTGTTGATCTGATATGGGGTTATGAGGAATCAGAGAGGTCAGGGATTGGAGAATCTCAGAGGTGTAAAAGGGTTGATGTCATCTGTAGAAGCATTATTATTCTCTGGTTGATTGACATATAGTAGAGGCTTGTTTATTGAAATGAGTTTCTCCAGGATTAGCAATTTTAAAACCCAGTGTCTACCACTAATTGGTTGGTTAAAGCGTTTTCACTGATTCAAGCTGTGGCTGTTAGATTGACTGGGTTTAGGTGGCTATCTGTTGCCATGTTACTGAGGTTATGAAACAACTTGGGTTTCCTAGGAATGTGGAAACTCTTTTGTATTCCAATCACATATATTTCTCACAGCTCTCAGAAATTCTTTTTTGTTTGTTTGTTTCCTTGACACATCCATATAAATACCTGTTTTATATAAGACTAGAATTTGTAGGAGTGTCAGGGAGAGAGATTTATAGCCCAGTAGAGGCCAACCTAAAAAAGCTATGAATAGTATCCATCTCATAAGTTGTTGTAAAGATTAAATGAGGGTGTATATTATGGAACCTATAACCTGAAGAGTACCATGCATATCCAAATAAAAATCTAAATGCATTTTTATGGTGACTAAATTTAATCAAGGAAGCAGATCAAAGACTTGCCATTGCTTGTTTAATCCTGAGTATTTGAAAAAGAATAAAATCAACAATTAGCCATAAAATTTTGCATTTCTCAAATACATACAAAAGCACATCTTCTCAAAGAGTGAAATGTTTCTATTTTACTTTTAAAAATAAAAACAATTTGTCTGTATTAAACATTCCAATATATCTGTAATCTAGGCATTCAATTTTTAGTCAGGAAAATCTCAGTAAATATCACAAAAATAATTAAAAACTAATAGTTTTTTGTAACCTAGAAATTAAAGGCCACTTACTTTTCTTCTTAAATAATGTCTGTAATAAATTTACAGAAAACATCATCCTTAAGAATAAAATATTAGCAGCATATTCAAGAACTGGGAAGCCTGATTCTCTGTATAGCTTAAATTTATAGATGGTGAAACGAAGGATTGGTTGGTTGGCTAAGCTAAATTGTCCAATGATGTACAACCCCAGTATAATTCAATACAAGGCAGCCTGATCCATAGCCAGTCTCCCTTAGTAACAGTGAATATGTGAAATTCATCAACTTTCTCCATCACCACAATTAAAAAGTATAAATGACATATGCTAAATACCCCATTCATGTAGCAACAATGATTATAAAACATGTTGGAATATAGCTAACATTCATTTCCTATAAGTAAAACTATAAAATTTATTTGAAATGTATATGGAGACCCAAAGAGACAGGTAGATAGTTCGTAAATGCAATTTTCCCTCAAATAAACCTATACATTCAGTAAAATATCAATTAAAATTTCAATGGAATTTATTTTGGAATTATCATGAATAATGTTAGGAGACAGGGAGAAAAAATTTTAAATATTCACAAAAGACTGAGGATTAATTTTCATCATTTATAAAGAACCTACAAGGCATAAATAAAATATAAAGAATTTTGTAGACAAAATTATAAGTATGAATCTATTATCCTACAAAATTATTTAAATTACTTTAAATGTATGAAGTACTGCTCAATTTCACCAAAAATCAAGAAAAAGAATATTGATTCAACAATGAGATTGGCAAAAAATAAAATGATTATAATAACTAGTGCAGGGAAATTTGAGGAAATGAGAACACTCATACAATATTGATAGGAGTATATATTTTTAAAGGCCAATTTGGCAGTAAGTATTAAATATAAAATGTGCACAACCTTTGCGTCAGCAGTTTTACTTCTAGAAATTCTACTTAAACATAGTTCAGTATAGATGCATGAACAGGATAAGACTGCTTTGTTGTTTATAATAATAATAATAATAATAATAATAATAATAATAATAAAAAGAGTTGTGTTTTTGAGGGATGCATAAGGACCATAAACAAAAAAAGTTTATTCAAACTAAGGATGTCTCAAATGCAACCATTTATAATAAAACATATATTGCTAAAATAATTTGTTGGTACAAAAATATATCTACATTACATGAAGTAATATAAGTTAGTGAAAAAAATATAATATGATACTACTTATGCCCCAATAAACATATGGACATAAATATAGAAAAGAATGACCCAATACACAGAGGTGTTCAGTTATTACTAGTAAAAACAGGAAGAGATGGGAGTAAAAAAAAAGTAGATGGTCATTTTTTAAGCAATGTATTCCATGAATTATATTGATAATGTACGTAATAATGTAATACTTTTTTGTATTATTAGATTTTGAATTTTCATACTTTTTTTTCAAAATACTGAAACTCAGTTGACAGCAATAACATTTATGGAGGATTGTTTGGGAGAGAAATAATACAGCTCTTCTCTGAAATTTTTATTTCAAGTGACATTCAGGGACCACATGCATTAGTGCTACCTGGGAAGCCTACTAAAAATTAGTTTCCCCTTCCCATTATACACCTGTGAAAAAATAACTGATGGAACTGAATTTTGCATTTAAAAAGAAACCTCTTAATTGTTATGTACACCCAATTGGAGAACAACTGATTTAAAACTTTTTTTTTTAACATTTATTTATTTTTTGAGAGACAGAGAGAGACAGAGCATGAGCAGGGGAGGGGCAGAGAGAGAGAGAGGGAGTCACAGAATCCGAATCAGGCTCCAGGCTCTGAACAGTCAGCACAGAGCCCGACACAGGGCTTGAACTCACGAGCCAGGAGATTATGACCTAAGCTGAAGCTTAACCGACTTAGCCACCCAGGCACCCTGGAGAACAACTGATTTAGATCTAATGTTTGAAGGAAACCACCAGAGAAGAAAGTTGCATATCTAGAAGATATTATCTTAGTTTCTATATTATTGCTTTTGGCATAATGTACTCAGAATTCATCAAAGTGTTACTACAAAAACAGCCTTAGGAAACTTGATGCTTTATTTATTCAAGGAAGCTGGTGAAGATATTTTCTTGTGAATATATCATTGTAAATACTCACAAAAGTTTTCATTTTAGACTAGTATGCTGTCTTCAAAATTACTAAAAACTACTTAATGAATGATTTTTGCATTTATTTTTATTTATCTTGCAGAAAATATAGAATTAAAATGTCACAACACTACTAACACTACTGTTTTATGTTTTATTTATTTATATTATTTATATTTTATGTTCCGATTTTATTTTAATTTGAGGTATTTTTATTTGTAAATGTGACTACTCTTATTTTTGATATTTTAATTTAATTCATGTTAATAACCTCTTACATTCACATAGTCACATAAATGATCGATAGATAAATAGATACATAAACAATAGATAAAAATGTAGAATAAATATATATGTAATTTCTAGATAGATAGATATTTAAAAAAAACTCTGATGAAAACTCTGATCAGTTAAAAAACTGATATATTTTAAAATGTACTTCAATTGGGCATATTTTAGCAATTACTTATAACATAAAATATATAAGATTCATATTGCCAAAGGCAATGAAACTGCATTAGAATTCACACCTAAATGATAGAAAATCAAATAATGAGTTTCAAATCTATAAATACTACTTAAAATAATAACTGATTTTTAGAATGTTCATTATGAATTGCATAATGTTTTCTTTTTTGTATAACTTTATTTCAGCAGGTAAGAAAATATATTAAATTATCCCTCATTTTGATTATGTTCTCAAAGAGAATACAGACTATTTGTCTCATAGGATATGGGTTCCAGATACTTATACACATTAAAAAATTTCCTAAAATAAATTATTAAGAATATTATTTTTAATATCTATCTAAAGATATTTTAAAGTAAAAATATAAAGGAAGTAAAATAAAACTGATGTAAATTAGCATTTTTGAGGGATAGGAACAGGATTTTAGAAACATATTTTTAGAAGACAGAAATGCTAAAAACCTCAGGAATTTCCTCTCTAAAATTTGAATGCTAGTAAATCATAAAACTCCAGAAATGTTAATTATGCATGTGTAAATTTTCTTGTTAATACCCTGTAGGAGTTGAATTTATTACGGAATATGATTATGAGTTTATTACAGAATTCAGGGGATCTGTGAACTTAGATGGGGAAAATTACACTTTTATTTTTATAAATCTATAACCACTTGTTTAATTTTGAATGTTGCAGCAAACTATAACAGCATTAGAGAGATACAGTTTTATCAATAGTAGAAATAATAGTAATTGAAGTTTTCATTGTTAGACATATTATTTGATGTATTAATAGACATATTATTTAATGTATTAGAGAGGATTTTATATATTTGTATACTTTTATAATGATATATTAGAAAACATTCCTTGTAATCACATATATTTTCATTTGCGCACTTAAAATAAAATGCATCAACTTTACCAGACTGCCAAATGAATCTGTAACAGACAAAAAAATTAAGAACAATACTAAAGTATAATTTACTACTTGGTAAAATAGTGGAAAATATTAGTATAGTATGATTGAAATTTATTCGTAAATCTTCAGGAATGTATATTTTTCTCTGAGTAACTTTTAAAGTGGGGCTAGTACTCTACCTAAAACAAATCAAAGGTTATGATAATTGACTATATGATTATTGACTATATTACTTAAATACAGTTTTTTTTCTTTTACTTGAAACCCTAATAAAGGATATAGCAAGAGTAAACTTTTGTTAATATAATATCTTCTATTTACTTAATATTGTTTTAATACCTGTTTTGTTTTAATTTGCAAAAAATCTGAAAATTATTTTGGTTTATATTCCATGATATATTATATAGGTAAATTACACCATTTCAAGTTATTTCTATATAGTGCATCAATCATCTTAACACTATATAAAATTTCTATTGAAAAATTACTGATTCTTGTCTTCATGATACTTTTGGAACTTAAAATATTGTATTAATATATATATTATTTATGTTGTCATAAACACATTGTATATTAGCAGTTAGGTTTCAATTCACACACTCAAAGATAGATGCTAGATGAATAGGTAAATAAATAGAAATAATAAATATATAAACTAATTTAAGCTTTAAGTCATATTTTCCAATTAATCATGTTCTGATTTCTGATTGACAATCATTTGTCAAATGCTAAGAAAAAATATATATAGGAGTGTCCAGGTCGCTCAGTTTGTTAAGCGTCTGACTTCAGCTCAGGTCATTTTCAAGGTCCATGAGTTCCAGCTCCGTGTTGGGCTCTGTGGTGACTGCTCAGAACCTGGAGTGGGAGAGGGGCAGAGAGAGAGAGGGAGACACAGAATCCAAAGCAGGCTCCAGTTTCTGAGCGGTCACCACAGAGGCCCACCGGAGCCTGGAACCCATGAACCATGAGATCATGACGTGAACTGAAGTCAGATACTTACCGACTGAGTCACCAAGATGCCCCATGAAGATATAGTTTTAAGTTTATTTATTTTAAAAGAGAGAGAGAGAGGGAGAGAGAGAGAGAGAGAGAGTGGGGGAGGGGCAGAGAGGGAGAGAGAGAATCCCAAGTAGGCTCCACTCTGACAGAGCGGAGCATGACACAGTGCTCAATCCCATAAACCGGGAGATCATGACTTGAGCTGAAATCAAGAGTCTGATGCCCAACTGACTGAGCCACCAAGGTGTCCCAAGAAGATATTTTAATGAAAGACAATTACTCTTTTATTTTATCTGCTTATATAAATAGATATAATAAAGTGTATTACAAAAGTGTATTACAGAATGTTAGGCTAAACCTTATGATGACTTCATTTATACACTTCATTAGAACAAGATTTTTAAAAATTCTACAAAGAAAAATGTTCCACATCATTCCTGATGTGTCTTAAACACAGACATGTAAACACACACGAATGCATATAAATTTCATTAACATAAACTTGAGCCGGCTATTCTCAAATTTATAATAGTTGCATTTGTACTGACACAATAACATAACACCTCTGCAGGCACACATGCATATATTCAAATTTATACAAATACTGAGATGTCTACGCTCATGCCTTCACACATAATTCAGATACATTCATCCTCATGAATGCAACGTTGCTCAAAGCAAGGCTATCAGTGACCCATCACTATTTGTAATGGCATGGGGGTACATACTCATTCACCCTAAGGGGCAATCTGAATCTATTTTCTCAGTTCAAAGGAGAAAGTCTCAGAGCAGAAGTGTAAATGACTACCATGTGTAAGTACAGTATATAAATAAAGTATGTATGTAAACAAAGCCTTCAAGTGCAAATGGGGTAAATGGGTATTATGACAGCAGTGTTCTGGGAGCTTGGCATCACACAGTTTTTTCAGATTGGACCACAAGGGCCATATGAAGTAAACAGGGAGAAAGCAGGGAGGTTAAAGGATTATCTCATTAATTGACCTTGAGGAAGGAAGTTAAACTAATTTACTTCTGTTAGTTTCCTAAGAGAAGTAAAATTAACACTCAGTTTATTCTGAAACAATCACGTGGGGGCAACAGAAAAAAGAAAAGTCTACAAAGTGGCAACTGGAGAAATACATGACTTTTCAAAGAAATTCTGAGATATTTTTTTCCTGGGGTATTTAGTGTCAGCTAAGGAGAGAGGATGATCATTTTAAGATTTTTTTTTTCATTCTGATAGCTTTTTCTTTTTTAAGCAGCAGTTAAAATTCCTGGTAAGTAGCCCTGAAGGGAAAGATCAGCTACTTCTTTCTTTCCTTAAACATACAGTCTGCTCTGTTGTTTTGTGATCTAAACTATGGATTATTAAAAAGCATATGGTGCCTCACATGTGGAAACTGTCTCCATGCAGCTTTCACCAGTAATAAATCTTATAGTTTTATCTTCAGCTTCCTGACTCTATTGTCCCCACAACTGGTGAAGAATTCAAGAAAAAAAGAGATGTTTATGCATCCCAACTACTAAAAATATTGCTAAGAACATTCTTAAAGGCTTAGCCACTCTTTTCTGTGGTTATTTATTCTTTGGGACAAACTCATTTCTATTTAAAAAGAATTGTTTCCTGATACAAATGAACAACTAAATACTATTGAAAAAAAGCATGCAAAGCGGCTAACTTTATTATTATAAATCTCAGATGGAAACTACTACCAGTATTATAGCATTTAGTTATAGTTTTGCCGCTTCCTGAAATGACAACTTATAACCTTCACTTCTTTAGTGGAAATTCCATTTCATTTCCTTGCTATCAACAAATTATTTTGGCTTATACTTCACTGAAAAGAAAAGAAGCAGGACAAGTCTAAGTTACCCCCAATCAAAATTATGACGTAGTAAATACCTGTAGACATACGGTGCCACTCTTCCTTCTATTGTGCTAGACAAAGTGAACAGGTTCCTGGCAAAGCCAACCCTCATCCCCACTCTCAATTCCACTTCGCTTCTCATCAAGGAAGTTTTTTTTTCCAACAGCCATCACCTTTATCTCTTACAATATGAATTGTTTTTCACCCTATATATAGATCATTCACATCAGCACACAAATATGCTCCATTTTCTCTGATAATTTATTACCTACCCACCTATGAAATATACTCCTTTAACTTATAAGTCAGTGTAGCAACTGATCTGTATCTTTTTCTCTCCTTTTCCACTAACTTCTTACAAGACTTGTATTTGCTGTTTATACTTCTGTGTATCCGATCCTTCACATTCCACTTAAATCAGGGAAACATGAAAAAATGGATCTTACTAAAGCTTCTAATTATAATGTTTACAAATACACTTACCTAGCCTCATCTTATTCACCCTCTAAGCAATGTTGAATACACATGTTAAGGCTTGCTTTCTAGAGATATTTTATTTTATTGCCTTTCTTTACACAGAACTTTCTGATTTTTCACCTACCCTCCTAGTCATTCATACACATATATATTTTTTCCCATGGTTGTTTCTCTAATAAGAGTTTTTATTTGGGAAATGTGCAGGGTTGTGTACTCAGCTGTCTTTTTCATCCATCTGAAATGTCTCCATTGATTATTTATTCTAGTCTTTGTCTTTAAATTCATCATATCAATATTGAATTCTTGTACCTTACATGTCCAGATCTGATTGCAGTACTATAACTTGAATAATTTCCATAATTAACATGTAAAAGTGTAGTCTTGTTCAACCCCCTTAGAGCATTTAGCATGGGGGTGTGAGTCTTCTCCATTCTTATATCAATAGAAGATATATCATCCAGTCTATTAGTCCAATTCCAGCCTAATTTTATTTTCTGTAAGCCTAATATCCAAGTATAAATCTAAAAATTCTAATTCTACCTCAAAAACATTAGGTCAATACCTTTTTCTTCATATTCACTAGTACAAACATAGTCAAATTCAACATGTAGCCTTCTACCCAAGCATGGGACCATTAATCAACAACATTGTCCGCATTCTTCTTCCATGATTGCCTCCCATTATGTAAGTTGAAATTATTGCTTTCCATTCTACTCAATTACATAAAGACAATTTACTAAGAGAGTTATATTATTCTATAAACAAAATATTAATAACTAATGAAATATAGAAATAGCAGAAACTATATAGTAACAATACCAAAACAAGAAATTAAAAATAAAATAAGCAAACAAAAATGCCTTACTGATCAGATACGAAAAATAATAAAACAAACCTCAACTCTTGGGTCAAGAAAAAAATACTGCATGACACATATAATGTGTTTCAAAACAGGAGAAAGTAAATTGAAAAACACCATATAAGAATCATATACTTTAGGGGCTCCTGGTTAGCTCAGTTAGTTAGGTCTCAGACTTTGGCTCAAATCATGATCTCATGGATCATGAGTTTGAGCTCTACACTGGGCTCTCTGTCAGCACAGAGACTGCTTCGGATCCTCTGCCTCCCTCTATGCTCCTCCCCTGCTCATGTTCTCTATCTATCTTCCTCTCTCCCTCTCTCTCTCTCTCAAAATAAAGAAATAAACTTAAAAAAAGAATAAGACATTTAAAAAATTAATCAACATAAAATCCACACCTTCAAATATATACTTAAAATACAAAGATAATGAAAAAATTGATTAAGCATGCCTTGTGACAATGTTTTCCAACTGTGTGAAAACTGTGTGAATTTAATATCCTATGAAAAGATAATTTACCAAACTATTTTTCAAAGCAAAGAAACTGTCATTACTGAATTAGAGGTTTATAAAGATCTAATATACCCAATGAATAACCTTGGGTAAGAAATATTTCGTAGATACCTTTTATGAAATGTTTAAAGAAGAAATTCAATATATAACACTTAAGTAATATCAGAGCATAGAGAAATACTACCACAATCGCTGTAAGCTATCCACATGGATAATAAACCTGAAAAAGCACTAAAAATTAGAGACCAATCATACTTAGAAAAATATAACTTATGAAAATATAAAAAAATAGTGTGGAACTAAGAAACACTTTACAGTTCATATACAAATATAAATAAGCAAACAGATGCAGATATATTCTGAAAAGAAAAATAAGGAGAGATCTGAGTAGAACTTTGAGGTATTTATAAGATATGACAAGGATTAGGCTTAATATAAAAGATGATTTATTACAACATAAAAATGAGAGTAGGTGGAAAGAGATAAAGTCGGATTCAGTGGAAAGAGATAAAGTCGGATTCATCAACTCTGAGCAAACTAGAAGGAAAGCAGATTTAATTCAATAATTAATAACTTTAAAAAAATCAAATGCTATATTTAATGGTCCAACACTGGTAGACTTACCTGTGAAACTAAAGTTGAATCAAGTAGGTCTCTTACAATCATCTATTCAACAATGTAATAAGACATATAAAACCAATTAACTGTATAAAAAAGGAACAAACAAGGAAAAACAAATAAACAAAGAAATAAACCTTATTCTCATATTATAGAATTGTGCACTTAGAAAATCTTTAAGAATGGATTGAAAAATCAATACTTTTAGCAAATAAATTTACCAATAATGGTGAAATTGAGATTTAAACCTTCTCTCTCATTTATATAAGTTCAATTTTTGAGATCGATTTTATTTTATTTGTTTTATTAAAAAATTTTAATGTTTATTTTTTAGACAGAGAGGGTTGAAGACACTTTGGTAAGGTAGGTTGAGAGAGAGGAACAGAGAGGATCTGAAGCAGGCTCTGAACTGACAGCAGTGAGCCTGATGCAGGGCTCGAACTCACAAACCGTGAGGTCATGACCTGAGCCAAAGTCAAATGCTTAACTGACTGAGCTACTCAGGCAGCCTTGAAATCTATTTTAATTTTCTATATTAGCAAAAAATATTTAGAAAATAAAATTTAAAAAATGAATTACATATAATAATAATTGTAAATAAAGATGAGCAAATGTGCCCAATACTACATATTGGGAAAAATTTTCAAAAAACTATTACATAAAAATAGAAGACTACATACATTTTAGGAATAGAATGCCAATTTAATTTAAAAATCACATTAGAAGCTATCAATTATTATTAGAATGTATCAAGAGTTAAGAATGTATGTTGGTGCAAAGATAGCCAAATCAACCCATGTAACAAAGTAGAGAATATGGAGTACAGGAAAAGGTTTAACTGTATTGGGCACAGTTTATAACAAAGTTGATATTCTAGTGCTGTGGAAGAAAGGATGCTATTTTAAATAAATGGTGCTAGGTCAATAAATACACATATAAATGGTGGGGGCAAGGGAACAGAGGAGAGAATGAGAGTTGAAGGAAGTGAAGGAAGAGAAAAGAAGGAAAGGAAAGGTCAGTGAGGGCAGGGAAGAGAAAGGGAACAACTTGACTTCACTGTACACCTTACATAAATATTCCATTTGGATTATAGATCTAAATGTGAAAGAAAAAACAACAAATTTCTAAAAGACAGGAGATAAAAGTGTACCCATGATATATACTTAATGAGAACAGGTAAATACTTCTTAATCAAAAAAACATACTAGTAG
Organism: Felis catus; assembly: GCF_018350175.1. NCBI lineage: Eukaryota > Metazoa > Chordata > Mammalia > Carnivora > Felidae > Felis > Felis catus. Next base: position 59,874,501 of record NC_058368.1, on the reverse strand, counting down.
CCTTATAGGACAATACTGATAATAAATTCAAGGTCTAACATTCTTTGAAAAACATTCTTAAGACAGTATAAGGCATGTCAGAGAGAAGGGGATATTGGCATACTTCCAACAACAACAAAAATCTCATATTAAGACCATGTAAAGACATGTCACAAATAAAAAAAATAATATTAAAAAAGTAGGTAAATGTTTGAATAGATAATTCATAAATGAAGTATATCCAAATGATCGATGAACATATAAGAGATATACCATCTCATTATTCTTCAAGAGATTTGCCAAATAAAATCACTGATATTACCCTATTGCATGCAACTAAGTGGTTTAAATTAATGACTGACGATATAAATGTTTCTGAGAACATGGGCAAAGTGTTTGGGTAGTAGTATCTCCTATAAGCTAATACATACCAAAGCTATGCTCCCAACATTTTTCTCTGATGAATGCTAAAGAGAAATGTATATACACCAAAATGTACAAACATGTACAAATGAAAGAAAGACTAAAAAAAAGACATATTAATAGACTATTTACATTAACTAATGACTTGAAAATAATCCAAATGCCTATCAAAAGTGTAAAGGTTAAATACACTGTAATACAGTAACACAAAGGAATATTATACACCATAGTTAATTCATATAAATATAATATTGAGTGAAAGTCAGAAGTAAAATAATATCTATCACATATTTTTTATTTATATCAGGTATGAATCAAGGAAATGCAGTTTACAGTGTTAGAAGTCACAATAATGTTTACCTCAGAAGAGGAGGAGGGTCTACGAATAAGGAAATCTGGAATGATGGTGATGTTACATTTCTTGCATGAAAGATAGAAACATGAGTGAGTAAACTATGTGAAAAAATTTATAAAACTGCGCTCTTAAAATATGTGTATTTTTCCTTGTGTACATTTTTCTTTTTGTTTATGGAATACTTTTATTTAAAAAAATATATTGAGATATACTTGACATATAGCATTATATTAGTTTCAGATGTGCAGAACAATGATCTGATATTTACATATATTACTAAATGATCAACACAATAAGTCTAGTTAACATCCAACATCATACATAGTAACACATTTTTTTTCTTGTAATGAGGACTTAAAATCTACTCTCAGCAGTTTTCAAATATGCAGTACACAGTATTATTAACTACAGTCACCATTCTATATATTACATGTCCACAAATTATTTATTTTATAACTGGAAGTTTGTATCTTTGGTCCTCCCTCACCTATTTTATCAAATGCCTTTGCCCTTGCCTCCAGCACAAACCACTCTATTCTCTGTATCTGTGAGCCTGATTTTTTTTGTTTTTTAGTTCCACAAAGAAGTATGATCATATAGCATTTGTCTGTCTTTATCTGATTTATTTCACTTGGCATAATACTCTTGAGTTCTATCCACATAGTCACAAATGGCAAGATTCAATTCTTTGTCATGGCTGAATAGTATTCCAGCATGTGTGTGTGTGTGTGTGTGTGTGTGTGTGTGTGTGTATGCGCGCTTGTGTATCTCAAATCATCTTTATCCATTAATCCATTGATGGGTTCTTAGGTTGTTTTCATAAGTTTAAGTTTTTAAAATAAAGTTCATTTAGGGGCGCCTGGGTAGCTCAGTCGGTTGGGCGTCCGACTCCGAACTCATGGTTCATGGGTTTGAGCCGCACCTCAGGCTCTGTGCTGACAGCTCAGAACCTGGAGCCTGCTTTGAATTCTGTGTTTCCCTCTATCTCTGTCCCTTCCCTACTCACACTCTGTCTCTGTCTCTCAAAAATAAATAAACATTGAAAAAACTTTTAAATAAAATTTATTTAAAGAAATGAAACTTTCAAATTACATACTACACTAATTTTGGAAAGGATATAGTCACTAAACAAAAGAATGAGACGAATTATAGTATCATTGGGGCTGGGTGTTATAAATATGATACTATACTAGGGAGTCATGTATGAAAGAAACTGCAAGTGGTTAACAATAGGGGGAATAATTGAGAAAATGCCATAAGGGTGTGGAAGGGACACATACTCTCCACTCTATTCACTGTGATCTCTTTTGAAATACGTATCATGACTTTGAATTGAATGCTATTACTACTACAACTACTAGCAATAATTTAAAATATTTATTTTGTTTGTAATTCATAATGAAATTATGTAACTTCTACAAAATAAGGCAACCAAGTAAAAAATAAACTTGAATATCACTAAATAATATACATCATGTTTTTGTTTTAAATAATTATTTGTAAAATGTGTTTAAACATATCATAAAAATATTGCCTGACAAAACATACATTTTGGTAATACTAATTAAACTTAATAATCTTAGTTAAAATAATCTATCGATACCAAAGAATATGGAAACACAATTTTTCACAGTAAAAACAATAAGATGAACAAGGTGATGGAGACAGAAGCAAATAAAAACACACTTTTATTTACTCAGAAGATATTTTGTTAGTTTTATGTTTTGCTCTTTGCACCTGGAGTGAATGCCCTTTTTGTCATGCTAATCATTTACAGTTGTCACCATTATTTATACTTATGATTGGTAAAGCATAACATTATTACGTGACAATGCAAAACCACATCAATCTCACAATAGCTGTGACTGTATGACCACCCAGTGGCATGTGTGTGTGTCTTTGTGTGTGTGTTTGTGTGTGTGTGTGTGTGTGTGTGTGTGTGGTGGGGTGTTTAAAAATGTAAATAAAGGGAGAAAGAATGGATAGGCTTTTTATTTTTGTCATTTAAGAATTTTTATTTTCTTTTAAAATTAATTTTAATTTTTAATAGACCATACCATAAATTAATACTTTCTATTGATAAAGAGTTAATGAATATTATTAACGCTTGTATAGAATTAGGTAACCATCATCACAACCATGATTTAGAACAGTTCCATTACCTTTACAAACATCTCCCTTGTGTTATCGCTTTACAATCACATCCACCCCACAATATATACACAGACACACTCTCACACTTAACCCTTGTCAAGCACTCACAGGTTTTCTGACACTATAATTGTGTCTTTTAGAGAATGTATTATAAATGGATCACACAGCTGTGATTATCATTATGCTGATGTAAGAATCTTTTCAAACGGCATGAAATTGTTTGAAACTGTAATTTTTCATCAGTGTAATGCTTTTAAGATACATCTGAATTGGTGGATGTATCAAAAGTTGACGATTTTATTACTGTTGAATTGTATTACATTATATGAATACACTTGCTCTAAACATTCATGCACAAGTTTCTGTGTGATCATAGTTTTTATTTCTAAATATCGCTTTTTTCATTGGAGAGTTTATGTGTAATTATATAAGAAACTTCCAAATGGTTTTCCAGAGTGGCTGTATAGTTCTGCATTTTCACCAATATATTGAAGTGCAAGTTGCTTCACAAACTTGTTAGCACTTGATATTGTCAGTATTTTGTTTTTAAACACTTTAAAAAGTGTGTGGTACTGTTTCTTCATGGTTTTAATTTACACTTCCCTAATAGCTAATTATGTTGAACATCTTTCCATATGTTTATTTGCCATCTATCCTCCATGGTGAAATGTCTGTACAAATAATTTGCTCTTTTTTTTAGAACACTGTTTTCTTATTATTTAATTTACAGTTATTTATATACATAAGTGCATATATATTGATATAATATGTGTATATATGCATATATGTATACTTTATAATTTTTATAATAACCTTGCTGTTATGTGATCTACGTTGCTTTAACTGTCTTTCAAAGAAGCAGAAAATATCAACAGTAATGAATTCAATTTGTCTTTTTTTTCCTTTTTTTATTAATCATGCATTTTCTGAGAATGCTTTGACTAACTCCAGGCCACTAAGAGCTTCTTCTAGGTGCTTTATGTGTTTATGTATTATATTGATATCTACATTCTAATCACAGTTACTATTTTTGCATAAAGTATGAGGATTAGGTTGAGTGTTTTTGATTGTGCATTTTTTGTCTGTTTTTTGGTATATGAATGCCCAATTATTTCAGCAACAGTTGTTAAAAAGACTATTATTTCCCACTGAAAATACTTAGCAGTACTGTTGGCAATCAATTGTCCATGTTTGCATTAGTCTATCTCTGGTTTCCTTCTCCTGCTTCATTGATCTATTCACTTATCCCTCACCAATATTACATTGTCTTGGTTACTATGGTACCATAACAATTCTTAATATCAAATAGAGTGAATCTTTGTCTTTTATACATCTTTATCACATTTTTTAGGGATTCTACTTCCTTTGTTCTTAATTTAGGACTGTGTATGAATTTAGAAAGTTAGAATCTGAAATAAATTTTAGAAATCTGCTAGACTTTATCAACTATTCCATGGGCATCTTATTTAGACTTCTTTTTTTTATTATACGAAATTTATTGTCAAATTGGTTTCCATACAACACCCAGTGCTCGTCCCAAAAGGTGCCCTCCTCAATACCCATCACCCACCCTCCCCTCCCTCCCAACCCCCATCAACCCTCAGTGTGTTCTCAGTTTTTTAACAGTCTCTTATGTTTTGGCTCTCTCCCACTCTAACCTCTTTTTTTTTTTTTCCTTCCCTTCCCCCATGGGTTTCTGTTAAGTTTCTTAGGATCCACATAAGAGTGAAACCATATGGTATCTGTCTTTCTCTGTATGGCTTATTTTACTTAGCATCACACTCTCCAGTTCCATCCACGTTGCTACAAAAGGCCATATTTCATTCTTTCTCATTGCCACGTAGTATTCCATTGTGTATATAAACCACAATTTCTTTTTTTTTATACGAAATTTATTGACAAATTGGTTTCCATACAACACCCAGTGCTCATCCCAAAAGGTGCCCTCCTCAATACCCATCACCCACCCTCTCCTCCCTCCCACCCCCCATCAACCCTCAGTTTGTTCTCAGTTTTTAAGAGTCTCTTATGCTTTGGCTCTCTCCCACTCTAACCTGTTTTTTTTTTTTTTTTTTATTTAGACTTCTTTTATTCTTTCATAGTGTTTGTAGGTTTCCACATATCTACCTGCACAAGAATTGTCAGATTGATACCTAAGCATTACTGATCGAGTGTAATTTTTTGAAATTTTACTTCCCAATGATCAATTACCACTATAAAGAACTGTGACTGAATTTTGCATGTTGACCTTGTATCCTGCTATCTTGAAAACTCATTTATTGGTTTTAAGTGGTGTTTATTTGTTTTGTAGAGTCCTTGAAATTTTCTACCTAGGCAAATATACCATCTGTGAATAAGATCAGGTTTCTTTTTTCTATATTGCTTTTCTATTTTTATTGCATTGATATTTTGCTCTTATATACATCTTATATACATCCTTTCTGCTGCTTGCTTCAGATTTATTTTTCTTTGCTTTTCAAAGTTTCAATTGCTGATTTGAATGTTTTTTTTCTAACATAAAGATTTACTGCTATAAATTTACCTCTAATGCTGCTCTAGCTGAATCTCTCAAATTTTGATATTTTATAATTTCATTTAAATTAAAGTATCTTTCTAATTTCCATTGAAACATCACCTTTGACTCATGAATTACACAGAAGTGTGTTTCATCTAACATTGAAATGTTTGGTGATTTTTCTATGAGCTGTTCTGTTAGTTACTTATTATTTAATTCTTTTATTATTTGAAAATATACTTTGCATGATTTCAAAATATTTACATTTTTTAACCCATGAGATGATCTCTTCTGTTGAACATTTCATGTATACATGATAATTACACGTATTCTTTGGTTGTTGGTGGGTATATTATAAATAGCAATTAGATCCAGTTGGTTGATGACATTTTCCAGTTCCTCTATACCTTTGTTCATTTTCTGTCTACTAGTTACCTACAAGTGTTGAAAGCTCTTGTATGTTTGTGTATTTCTCTATTTCTAGTTATTAGAGCATTATTCTTTCAATTCTAATGCTTCCTTTTCAAATTCTTCACATAGTCTCCTTTTTTTTTCCACATAGTCTCCTTACATCATGTGTCCTACAATAAATATCTTTTGTTTTCTAGCATGTAGCTCCTGACATATGTTCATCCTTTATTTTAAATTTGTTGAATTTTTATATTTTTTGAGAAAAGAGTGGCCACAACTTCACACTGAGCATAATCTAGAATATTTGCTTTGTAATTTCACTTAGATAATATGAATAAACGTATATGAATTGAAAGGGGAGAACATATAATAAATTGTGATAAACATTTTATGAATTTGTAAAATGTCATAGTTTAGTTTCAAGATACTGCTTTGTGTTCATGGACCCACATGGACTTGATATGATAGCATTAAGAATCTTATAGCCCAAGGGCGCCTGGGTGGCTCAGTCGGTTAAGCGTTTGACTTCGGCTCAGGTCATGATCTCACGTTCGGGGAGTTCGAGCCCCGCGTCGGGCTCTGTGCTGACAGCTCAGAGCCTGGAGCCTGCTTCCGATTCTGTGTCTCCCTCTCTCTCTGACCCTCCCCCATTCATGCTCTGTCTCTCTGTGTCTCAAAAATAAATAAACATTAAAAAAAAAAAAAAAAGAATCTTATAGCCCAGGGGCGCCTGGGTGGCTCAGTCTGTTAAGCCTCTGACTTCAGCTCAGGTCATGATCTCATGGCTGTGCTGACAGCTCAGAGCCTGGAGTCTGCTTTGGATTCTGTGTCTCCCCTTCTCTCTGTCCCTCCCCCACTCATGCTCTGTCTCTCTCTCAAAAATAAATACACACTAAAACAATTAAAAAAACATGAATCTTATATCCCTATATGAAGCAACATAAAGACAAAATACAGTGTATCTTTTCAATGTTTTTATTTATTTTTGAGAGAGAGAGAGAGAGAGAGAGAGAGAGCCAGTGGAGGAGAGGCAGAGAGAGAGGGAGACAGAGGATCCAAAGTAGGCTCTGTGTTGATAGCGGCAAGCTCAATGCAGGGCTCAAACTCAGGAACCATGACCAACTGAAGCCAAAGTAGGTCGCTCAACCGAATGAGCCACCCAGGCACCCCCACCCTCATACAGTATATCTTATAAGAATAAGCCAATCTGTTTGGCATAGGACATGTAGAAAATAATTCATCGCATTTGGATTATAAATCAAAAATAATAAAATAAAAAGTTTGTGTTTCTAAACTGCTATACAGATCTATGTTAAAAAATACAAAAATATTCAAAGTCAAATCCCCAGGGATGTATTTTTGCTAAACAATAATGATCTCCCAAACAAATAAATTTATGTTATCTATAATTATAACAAATAAATTAATGTTTTCATATTATCATTGAGGTTTATTCCATTACTTTCTTAACCATAAAGAACTATCAAACATTTCAAATTTAAGAGATTTTATTATAAATGTATAGATATGTTTTAAGCTGATGTGACTTTATAATGACATGAGATATATAAATATATATGTTCTCTTTTAATTTCTGTATGATTACTTATTAAAATAAATATGCAAAATTTACTTTACTCCCTAGGATAAGACTTTTTTTTGAAAAAATAATATTTTATTTATTTTTCATGAGTGAGCAAAATTCCTATCGGGTATAGAAGAGTGACAAAAATCTCATCTATGTTTAAAATAATAACAAATAAAAATAAATTATAAATGTAGATATATTTAAATTTTGTTAATAGTAAATTGACAAACTTTTAAATGGTTTTTATTGCCCCAAATCTACACTATTATATTGCTATTAAAATGCAGATATCAAAAATTTGTTCAAATGGGTTCTTTACCATTTTCAGTCTTATATTAGTTGCAACATAAATGGTGTGTAAAAAAAAAGTAATATTTCCTGTAGGCCTCAATATTAGTAACAATATTTACTGAAGCAAAGGATGAGTGATAATATCCAAAATCAATACAGATTTTTTTTACATGGTAGATAAATAACATTTTGTAACGAAACAGGGATTATTTTTCTAAGAGCTATACCATAATATCTTGTGTAAACTTTTAAATTCTGAAATAATCTTGAACTAATTATTATTAGGGACCTTGTTTCTCTTCCAAGAAAAAGAGAGTATGATTATACTCATTGTGCAGCTTTGTTACATAAAAAAATGGCATTGGAGGAATGCAAAAGAGCTATCAACCTGTTTGCCCTCATTAGCATGTTAAGAAATATAAGGAGCTTTTACAGTTTTTCAAGTCCTATATTTAACATTTATGGGACTCTCACCTTAAGAAATACGCTTCTAAAATTAAAATAAATGTATACATGTACCATATTATATATTGTGCCATTTTGTAAGGTAAACTTACGCAAATTCCTGGTTTCTCATACTGCCTTTTACATCTAATTTTGATATTATTTTTAACACACTCCAGAATTTCCATCCATTAAAGCCTTATTTTCTTTATAATTTGTAGACTCTCCTTTTAGAGTGGCACATAAGACTTCCAGTTAGCTGAAGACAATAGGAATAATTCAATATTTCTTCCCCCCAAAATATAGGATGACAAAAAATACCTAACAAGGAAATCATGCATTCAGCATATATCAAAGAAAATGCCTAAATTTCAGAATGAACCCTCATTAGAAAGCAAATACTTCAAATCCTAGGAGACACTCAGGCACCCATCCTGCCACAAAGCTTCATAAAAAGCAGACACAAGAGGAAGAAAATTGCGGAATAGTACAAGTGAGACTGATCTCAAACCACTGCCAGTTACAACAAACTGACCCTAAAACTGAAACCAACTTTAAAAAAAAAAAAAAAAAAGTCCTCGCAGATCAGAAAATACAATACAGTTTTCTGGTAACTCTGATCATAAGTTCAGAGACAAATGAACTGTATTTGTTTTGAAATTTTTATTAAATAAACACTATGTGCCAGATAGAACAAGGGATTAGAAGAAAATAAAAGATGAAATAAAATATGAAAAAGAAATGTTTCCTATTATAGAAAAAAAATTAAAAATAATGACAGATAATATACAGTTCATGAAGAAATTCATATAATATGGCATAGGTACTCTTTATATAAACTTGATTAGTAATATAGGACTCATCTTATTCCCCACTCTGAAGCAGAAGAGGGATGTAATTTATATTATTTATCTCTCATTTAAAATGGGTATAAATGAATTCTTATCCCACAGTTAATCTTCTTTAAACACAATTATTCAAATTTTCTAATTAATATTTCTGTGATTAGAAATATTTTGTCAGTGCACACTTTTTATGTACTGTTGACAATTTTAATTTGTTTTTAGTCATGCATAATTTAATAGCAATCTCCTGCTGACATCATTAATGAAATAGATCGTGCTGGTTAAATCCTCCCTTAATTCAAGAAATGGAAACAGTCACCTAAAAAAGTATGAGTTTTCAATAGAAAAATGCATTATTATTTCCCAGAGGTTTCATGTGAATATAGTAGGCATGTGGGACATAAAATTAAAGTATCTTTTTAGCTATGTGGAAGTAATAAATTAACAACAACAAATTGCTAAAATGAACACATTTTTACATAAATTGATATTGGACATATTGCAAATGCAACTTCTAAAGCACAGACATCCAACAACCAATACACGTGAAATAACTTGTGAAGGTAAGTAGACTTATGCCCCATTTTATGTTAGATAGAAAATTGCCCATGTGATTTTCTTTAAGTGTGAACATAGACAACGCTAGTCCTTAGTTACCTAGCTTAACTTGAATTTTACAAATGGATAAAAACAGTCGAAGAAAAGCATACAAAACCCCTAAGGACCAGCTTTATTATGGTAGCAGACATTGAGGAAATATTGCTATACTGGGAACGGACAGTTTAAAATCTTCTGTTGTTATCCTTTCTATCTTTGTATTAGAGGGCTAGGTATTATTTTCATCAGCGTTTCAATTATGCCTCCATGTTAAAAGTTATTACCTCATTGCCATATTAATTTCAGTTCCTTATTTCTTTTCTGCTATATTTTACAAACATAATCTAAATGTTCATATTGGTTCAATTATATTTACCAGGACTTTTGTTTAGAGTAAAATCTTTTGGGCGGTCATAGAAATACAATAGAATTTTAGGAATACAGAAGAAAGTTAAAGGAGAAATCAAGATTTATTGCTAAATCTCACACGAGTAACTACTTTTTTTTCAAACTCTGTGAGAGATACTAAACAAGTTAGAATGTGGAAAGTCATTTTGTCTGACTCATTGCATTTTATTTCTGAGTATGAAAAAAATACCCAAATGGAAAAGATTAGCATTAATTTACCTAGGGTATGTGTATAATAAACTAGGCCCCTATGTCTCAACAAATATAAAGTAAAATAATTACCTTGTCACTTGCAATGTTTATTTCTCAATATATTTACTGTCCATTTTGGAAGTATTATGTACTCTTCTTACTGTCTTCATACATTTATGATTTACATTTTAACATTTTTAACAATTCCACCATTCAGAAATATTATCCCATTTTACTGTTGAGAAAACCAGCAAAGAAAGACAAGTTGTTTGGTCAATTTCTCACATAGATCCAAGATTACACCAACAGAATCTGACTCCAGAGCCAACACTCTTTGCCACTCCACTAGCTCATTGATCATTTTCAATTTTCTAAAATGTTTCTTTATTTATTTTTAAGAGAGAGAGAGAGAGAAGAGCAGAGAAAGAGACAGAGAATCCTTAGCAGGTTCAAACTCAGGAACCGAGAGATCATGACCTGAGCCGAAGTCAGACTCTTAATCAACTGAGCCACCCAGGTTCCCCTCAACTTTTCTTAATATAAAGAAATAATATAGCACAGTACGTAAAATGAATCAGTAAATAATATGGCATTTATAAAGTTAAAATACACTATGTGTTTAATATTATGCAATGAATTGTGACAGCTATTTATATTCTATTTCTATACTATTGTGAAAATAATATATAAAATGTGTACTTGGAATCTTAGCTAGCCTAGTTGAGTCATTTTTCAGTGACTTTTCCTCTAAGCCAACATAAAGTTTTACATACTATTAAAGTAAGAAATAAACATATTAATAACGAAAATATTGCTGATTGTACAGATATAATGAACCAAATTTTTAAATGTCACTGCATTGTCAGAAAGGCCTTCTAATAATTTTCAGCATCTATTAGAGCAACATAGAGTCTGAATAAGTTATAAACTACAATTATATTTTATATTGCTTTTTGCTTCTATCTTAAAGTCTACATAGTTTCTTGCTTCTATCTTAAGGTTTATATATAAAAAATGTAATATGATTTATATCAAGCTTTGAACAAATAAAAAAGTCACAAAATGTTGACTGTTGCTTTTAATACTACATGATGCCCACCTTACACACGCTGCTGTCATTGTTCTATACCACAATTATCATTACTGGTGGTATTTTGCTACGTTTTCTTTGCCACTAAACAAGATATAAGTTTAATTTGTATGGGCCAACAGGAGTGTCTCACCCCCAACAAAGCCTGTGCCACAGAGGACTCTCTGGAACCATTCAGCTGAAGGAAATGTTTTGTTAGCTGCCTGATTAATCAACAATCACCTAATCTTTAACTTAATGGTTTCTTGAGAGGTTTGTTCAGTGAGGTTTGAGAAAAGGTGTAGCACAATCAGCTGAGGATCATAGGCCATCTATGGAACTGGGAGAGTGGAGATGAAGGGAGAATTGAGAATGAAAATACAAATAGTTGTCTTTTATAATTTACAGAAACTGAGTTTTATATAAACTTCTTTACCTATCAAAATATAGCATTATAACTTTTCAGTGCCATTAACAACTAGATATTTAATATTACTATAATTTAATTAAGTAGTCTCTCACTTCCAAGTAAGGGATAGAAATATATTTAAAGCTTTTGATATATATATAGCCAGAGAAACAATTATACTGTACAAAAAATATGTAAGTAAATTACGAATATTTTTATGACTGAATTTTCACTTAAAAGTATTTGAACTCTCATTAAAAGAATAATAATAGGTCTTTCATGATGCTGGTCAGTGGACAGCTAGCTGCAGCTCCACGTGCAATCATTTGGCTACATAATCACGAGGGTAAATAACCTGTACACTTACAAGCATTCTGTCCCAATGTGGCCTTTCTATTTGTCACTTTCAGTACAATAATCAATAAATTACATGAGACATTCAGAACTTCATTATGAAATAGGCTTTGTGCTAGATGATTTTGCCAACTGTAGGCTAATGGAAGTGTTCTGAGCATACTGAGGTAGACCAGGCTAAACTCTGATGTTCCATAGGTTACGTATGTTAAGTGCATTTCAACTTATGATAGATTTGTCAGGAGGTAACCCCATTGGAAGTCAAGGAATATTTGTACACGCAGAGTAAATGCATAAGGGGATATATACCAAGTTTTGACCTTGTTTGACTTACGGGATGGGCTTACATAAAATTATTTTTAAGAAATCAATTTAGCTTAAGTTATATGAAATTCACTGTTTTAATTTACAAGCAGCATAAGTATCAAAATTTTAATTTTTAGAATGTTTACATATTGCCTCTGCAGATTCTGTCATTTGTGTTAAAAAGTCATTCTTTACCTCAATAATGTATGATGTATTTACCTATGATTTCTAGTAATACATGTTCAAATTTTTTTACTTAACTTTTATTTATTATATTTAAAACTTCAATTTAATTTTATATTGTCATGACTAAGACATTTTACTAGAACTTTAACAGACTGTTAATAGTGTGTGAAATTTAGGTTGTCTGAGAAAGAAATAAGATATCTCAAGAATATAGATGACCATACGGATAAATTCTGTGTGTGTATAGTCTAAATAATGTGTATTTGTTTATATTCATATTATATATTATATACATATATACACTCTGTTTTTTTATTTTTATTTATTTATTTTTATTTTTTTTAATGTTTATTTATTTTTGAGACAGAGAGAGACAGAGCATGAACGGGGGAGGGTCAGAGAGAGGGAGACACAGAATCTGAAACAGGCTCCAGGCTCGGAGCTGTCAGCACAGAGCCCGACGCGGGGATCGAACTCACGGACCGCGAGATCTTGACCTGAGCCAAAGTCGGCCGCCCAACCAACTGAGCCACCCAGGCACCCCATACTCTGTTTTTTTAAACAGTGGCCTTTTACATAGATCTTTTAAAGTTCTTCGACTATATTAATGATTCTTGAGCAATATTACATAACATATTCATGTAAAATAACACAACAAAAGGATTTTGGTCAATAGATAGTGGAAGGAGGAGGAAAAAATGTTCCATTTGGATGTAAAACAGGTAAGTAGATATTGTGTGCTTTTTATTTACAGATGCAAGGCAACTCATACTGAGGCAGTGTGAATATGGTGTTTAAAACTGTTGTCAATGTTTTAAACATTCGAGCACAACCAATCCCAGCTTTTGTGTTTCTGCTCCTTAGGAGAGTACACAGAGAAATTCTTACAATAAATTTAACGGACAAAATATTGGTGTCCAGTCTATCAAATAAGTCCCGGATAATTAAAATAACATAAAAATTAAAATAAAAATGAGCAGTAAATGTGAATAAGCTGTTCATAGAACCATACTGTGAAGGTAATCGATAAAGAGATCATAACTTTATGAGTTTATATTGAGGTAAATTTTTAAAAGATACAGACTTTGGTCCATTAATATTTGACAAAGTAAAAAATGTAAAATAATACCAGGGGCGCCTGGCTGGCTTATTGGTAGAGCATAATACTCTTGATCTCTGGGTTGTGAGTGTGACCCCACACTGGGTGTAGGGATTACTTAAAAATAAAATCTTTATTTAAAAAAGCCAAATAATATCAAATATTAATGAAAAATTGGGATAACTGCTTCCAGAAAGCACAAAATGTGTAGTCTATAAATGCACAGATAATGGCATATGTTTATCCACTATGACCCAGCAATCAATTTTCCTGCTATTAACCCGTATGATAAACAAAGGCACACATCTGCAAGGGAACATTCATAAGGATATGCAGTGCAGTGCTATTTGCTCCTCTCCAGAATTGACTGGGATATCTTTATTAGAGGACTAGGAAAAATATAGGAATATATATAAACCTAATTGCATTCTAGGAAGTGGACCTAAATATATTAGCATACACAGATACAAAAGAAAAATATTTAGTGAAAAGTATAAGAAAGATAATTGATTAACCGCTCTTTAAAAAAAGATGTATTGCGGGGCGCCTGGGTGGCTCAGTCGGTTAAGCGTCCGACTTCAGCCTGGGTCACGATCTCGCGGTCCGTGAGTTCGAGCCCCACGTCGGGCTCTGGGCTGATGGCTCAGAGCCTGGAGCCTGCTTCCGATTCTGTCTCCCTCTCTCTCTGCCCCTCCCCCGTTCATGCTCTGTCTCTCTCTGTCTCAAAAATAAATAAACGTTAAAAAAAAATTAAAAAAAAAGATGTATTGCATTAAGTGTTCGTCTTAATACATCTTTCTGTCATTTGTACTCAAAGCTTTTTTTTAATTCAAAAATAAATCATATAAATCTAAGATGAGATATAAGCTGAATTATAATTGTTAGTAAAATTATCATCATATGTAAATATTGTGGAACACACCCTCATAGTCAAGACACCTCCTAGATATCTGATAAAAATTGAGTATTCTTAAAATACTTCAAATTAAATATTACAGATATGCATCTAATTAAAATTTAAAATGACAAATTTACAATCAACTGATTGACTCCAAAATATAGATGTTCATATTAAAAATACTTGTTCTTCTACACAAAAGTCCCAATAATTTTAAGTGGCTTATTACCAGCTTTTCATGTTCATGACAGTTAATTCAAATCACATTTTTTTTATTTTGTGAGAAAAACCAAAGAAAATTATAATAAAAATATTCTATCCCTGATATAGTAAAAAGAAAAAGACAATATGAAATTTTTTATGTATCTTTTCAAATGTGTCTTGTTAAAATTATATAAGAATACAAATTTTAAAGTCAACAACTTTAGAATACAAGGGCACATAAACAAAATATATAATTTTATGTTGAACTTCTTTTAAAAATTAAATCCAGGTGGATTTCTGGAATAAAAAAATAAAACAAAATAATATGAATATATACATATGTGTTACAAAAAACAGATTTTTTTACCACATAGACATTTTATATGAATTACAATTTTTGAGATAAATCTTCACAGTGTATTTTTTATTCTGTAAAGCTCTAGTCATTTATGTAGGCTTGAATATAAAATCCTGTGCATTTGTCATGGCTGGCATTTCTTATATTTCATAAAAATTCTCACAATGAAAACTATATATCAATTAACATACATCTGAAAGCATTTAAGTATCCTAGCATCTAAAATATTAATGCTGCAGTCAATTTGGTTTAAATAATAAATTCATTCAACCCATTGGACACTTATTGCAAAAGGACTACTGAGTGGAAGGATGATTCAATACTGAGAAAAAATATAAATGTTTAGGTTAAAATTTAAAAAACACAATATTTACACTTCTTGGACAAATGATTTCACTTTTAGGAATTCATTTTAAGGAAATAATCCAAAAAAGCAATTTTTAAAAAGAAAGAAAAACTACGCAATATGATAGGTAATATCACGTGTCAACTTGACTGGGTCAAGGGATGCCCAGACAGCTAATAAGATATTTATGGATGTGTCTGTGAGGGTGTTTCTGGAATAGATTAACAAACAAACGATTTAAAAAATATTTTATACATGTTTAATTAAAACTAAAATCATTGAAAATTTATAAATATATTATATCATGCAATTACCTGGTAATGAACATTGTGGGAATTTTTTTTCTTAAAAAATATAAATCAGGTAAACTTTTGTTACAATTACATCTCCAAAATATCTACCCATTATTTATACCAAGAAATGTTGGATTAATCCCATATCTTTGTAAAGGGGATTTTTTACAAAACAATTATAACATGTATAGTGTTCAAGAATAAAGTACACATTAAGGTATTCTCAAGTGGAATTCCTGGTTACCCTCTCTCTTTCTTCTTTTTTCCCCCCTATGTTTATCTGTTTTGCCAAGAAACAGACTCTTAACTATAGAGAACAAACTGAGGGTTACCAGAGGGGATGTGGGTAGGGGGATGGGTTAAATGGGTGATGGGGATGAAAGAGTGCACTGGTTGTGATGCGCACAGGATGTTGAATGTAAATTCTACACCTGAAACTAATATTACTCTGTATGTTAACTAACGTTATTTTAAATAAAAATTTGGAAGGAAACAAACAAAAAAGGAGTCTGTTTTTTTTTCTCTCTCTCTTTTGTTTTTTGTTTTTTTTGTTTTGTTTTGTCTTTTTAAATTTTTTTTTCAACGCTTTTTATATTTATTTTGGGACAGAGAGAGACAGAGTATGAACGGGGGAGGGGCAGAGAGAGAGGGAGACACAGAATCGGAAACAGGCTCCAGGCTCTGAGCCATCAGCCCAGAGCCTGACGCGGGGCTCGAACTCACGGACCGCGAGATCTTGACCTGGCTGAAGTCGGACGCTTAACCGACTGCGCCACCCAGGCGCCCTGTTTTGCCTGTTTTGTTTTGTTTTTTTAAAAAAGTCCCTTGGGGCACCTGGGTGGCTCAACTGATCAAGCATCTGGCTTTGGCTCGGGTCGTGATCTCGCGGACAGGGGGTTCGAGCCCCATGTCAGGCTCTGTGCTGACAGCTCAGAGCCTGGAGCCTGTTTCAGATTGTGTGTCTCCCTCTGTCTCTGCCCCTCCCCTGCTCACACTTTTTCTCTCTCTCAAAAATAAATAAACATTTAATAAACAGACAAATAAAGTCTCTTTTCTAAAACACCTTAATATCTTTCATCTTTTACTGTATTATTTTAACAGTTTATAATGGAGACTTTTATTTAATAGAAGGAAACCTGATCAGGTAATGAAAATTATAGTATAATAAACACTCTATACTATGGTGTACAAGATTTAAAATTTACTCATTCCTTACAACCTGGACCCCAGCCATAAATCATTAACATATATACCTCAAACACATCATGTTATTATATTTCTCCGTGATTTAACTTACTCTAACTGGAAAATCCTCCTCATCTTTCAAAACCTCTCCTTTTATGAGATTTTACTGCTTATCCACCCACCAATGGAAGTGAAAACTTATTACCTTAGTGTCCCGTATACCCTGTGAATAACTCAAGCACAGCCCTTCAAACACCGTGTTGCATTATTTGTTTATGCATGTTTCACAAACTGAATGAAAAGGACTATGCCTTATTAATCTTTGCAGCCTCCTTACCTCCCTCACCATGCCTCGTTCTTCTTCCTCATCATCAGATTTACACTGATAATCACCATCATGACTAACATCATCGAGTATTGTGGTGTGATAATATATCTTGGGGTTTTAAATAATGCTGGGTATAAATATGCTGGATTTAATCCTTCAAATTTATTGAACTTCTATATTTACAGTGCATTGTCTGATTCTTGTGAAATACAAAGCTCATAAAAAGTGAGAGCCAAAGTATTTTTCCTGCTTTTGAAAGAAAGGCAGTAACATACACAAACATGACCGACAAAAATAAGTAATACCATATAGATGCCAATAAATTACTCTAAGGGTACAATAATGGTGAGACTAATTTCACCCCAGAGGATTGTGAAGGTTAATGAGTGAAATACATTTGAACTGAATCTTGAACTGCACCCAGAATTTTATAGGATGATAGGAATCTTTCCTCTGCATCCCAACTTGGGAGGAACAAATAAGTAAGACCTGGGAGATGTAAAAGCAAGTCCAAATTTAAAAAATGACAAATCCAATGTTCAAGAGTTGTGGGTATGGAAGATAAAAATTAATATAAAATTAGAAAAGTTAATTGTAGAAAACGGGCTTTTACTGGAGTCCACAGGAAGGAATGGAGAACACCAGAAATGCCACATACTTGTTGGCAAGTATAAAAGACTGTCTATATAAATGAATATATGTATATATACATTATACATATGCTATACATATGTATTCAAATATTTAAGTATATGTGTAGTTACATCAAATGAAAGTAAATAAAAAAAAGACCATTCTACTCAAAAGGCAACTGTAGTCAGACTGGGTAAGTATGAAAACATGATTTCATGATATATTGTCTACTGTCTCTACCAGTGATACATTTCAGACTTAAATACTCAATTTGAAAGTAAAAGAATGGAAAACTATATAATATGTCAACAGTATTCAAAGAGAGTAGGAATGGCTAAAACTGATATGAAGTAAAATTGACCTTAATAAAATGAATATTTCTAGAGAAAAAGAGTAATTTCATAAGGATGAAAGTGTCAATTCATCAGAAAGGTAGAACAGTAATAATAAACTATATGCAAATAGTATTGTGTATTTTCATTTAATTCTTTTCATAAGCCTACAAACCCTTTATTATATCCTTTATCTATTGCAGAAAAATTAAAAACACATTTTGCATACCACAGATGAGTTATAAGACAACACTATTTTTATACATTCTCAATAAATGACATGTTTTCTTATGGGCCATGTGGTTTTTAACATCTTTATTGAGATATAATAACCACACAATTCAGCCATTTAAAGTATACAATTCAATATTTTCTTACTATATTCATAGAGGTGTATAATCATCACCAAATCCTAATTTCAGAATATTTTCATCACTCCTATTGTGTCCATTAGCAGTCACTCCTATATCCTCTCTCTCTAGCCTTAGGCAACCACAAATCTATTTTATTACCCTATAGATTTGCCTATTCTGGAAATTTCATATAAATGCAATTATACAATTTATCATCTTTGACTGACTTCTTGAATTTTTCATCATATTTTCAAGTTGCATCCAGATTATAGCATGCAGTAGCAGTTCATTCATTTTTATTGCTGAGTAACATTCCATTGTATGACTTTATGCAATTTTGTTTATCCATTCACCCATTGATGGGCATTTGGATTATTTTCACTTTTACACCCTCATAAATAATGTACATATAACTACTTGTGTACAAGATATTTGTGGACATCTGTTTTCATGTATCTTGAATATATGCTTAAGTGTACTGCATCCTGGGTAAATCTATGTTTAAAATTTTTAAGAACTGCCATATTGTTTTCCAAATTAGTTGCATCAGTTTACATTCCAATGGTAATGTACAAATGTTTCAAATTTTCCATTGTCACAAACACTGGTTATATTCTATCTTTGATTTTAATCATTCTAGTGGATGTAAAATAACGTTGTGTTGTATTTGGATTTGCATTTCATTAAAAACCAATGATAATGGATATCATTCATGGGTTTCTGGCCATTTGTATTTCTTATATGGAGAAATGTTGATTCAAATCATTTGCTCATATTTTTTTTTTTACTTGTCTGTCTTTTTATTATTGAGTTGTAAGCATTCTTCTCTATATTTTCCGGATCTAAGTCTCTTACGAGACATATGGTTTGAAAAAAGTTTTTCCCAGTTTTCACTTTTTTGATGGTAGCATTTATTTATTTTTTTTTGATGGTAACATTTAAAGCCAAAATATTTTAAATCTGATGTAATCTAGTTTATCCACTTTTTTCTTCCATTGCTTATCCATTTGATGTCATATCTGTACTGTTACAACATCATTGAGTATTTTGCAGAGCAGTAGCAATGGGGTTTGCAGCAGTATTTCATATTTAATTCAACTGGTAAAATCTGCAAGGTATAGAGTTGAACATCAGTCACAATTGTGTCTTCACCAGATTAATACCTTGCTGTTATTTAGGATGGAATTCTGTCAATCTTAGCACCTGAGATTTTGTTTTTACTGGTTTACTGGTATTTTGCTTAATTTGTCAATAGCATATGAAGTTATTTTCTGCTGAATTTTATCTGAGTATATTTAGGCTGACTGCATGGTATAATAATAATAATAATAATAATAATAATAATAATAATAAAACAAAATAAATTAACAAAAAACCCTGCTATAGCCAAGAGAATAAGTGACTGAGTCATTCATTAGATACCAGATATACAGATAATTTGAAAGGATGTATGAAAGTAAAAGTTTATCATGGTTGTGAATTATTTTTACTAGCCCTAAACTATCTTTTGATAAAACATATTTAAATTATCTTTTGGGTAGAGAATTACTTTTCACTCAATTGTGCATACCCCAAAAGAAGCTAATCAAAGTATACTATTTTTCTTGCACAATGGAAAGAGCTATAATAATAATAAATAAAAAAGGTAGTGAAAGGGTGTTCTCAGGAAAGTGAGTTTTAAAATGGTTGGTGCTTGGGCGCCTGAGTGGCTCAGTCCATTAAGCAATCGACTTCAGCTCAGGTCATGATCATGTGGTGTGTGGGTTCAAGCCCTGCATATGGCTCTGTGCTGACACATCAGAGCCTGGATCCTGCTTGGGATGCTGTGTCTCCCTGCCTCTCTCTCTGCCCCTCCCCTGCTCATGCTGTGTCTCTCCAAAAAAATAAACTCTAAAAAGACAAAAAAATTAAAATGGTTGGTGCTCATCCACTATGATGAGTTATTCCTAGAAGCTCTGGTCTCTAACTCCTGTGAATATTTTTGCTTTGCTACAGATTTAGTGAATTGCCCACTATTTTTTAAATATATTTTTAATGTTTATTTATTTTGAGAGTGAGAGAGACAGAGACAGAAAGACCGAGTGTTGAGGAGGGGCAGATAGGGAGAGAGAGAATCCCAAGCAGGCTCTGTGTTGCCAGAGCAGAGCCTAATGATGGGCTCCATCTCACGAACCATGAAATCATGACTTGAGCCAAAATCAGGAGTTGGGTGATTAATCGATTCAGCCACCCAGGCACTGCTGCCCACTATTGTTAACAAGAGATCTTTTTCTTACAAAATACAGTATTGTGTAAGTCACTTGCAATGATCCTTTGTTTGCATTTTAATTTAAAATGAAGTATAAAATAATTCTACAAAAATTAAAAGGAGAAATAGTTTTATACTAAACTCTATGATTAGGTGTGCATCAGATTAACAAATTAAGATTACAAAAAATAAAATCTTCCATCCCATCACTCCTGTTCCATAAATGCTGATATTTTTAAAAAGTAATTACTATGGAGAACACATTGATGACTACCAGAGGGGAGGTGGGTAGAGGGATGGGTGAAATAGCTGATGGGGATAAAGAGCACACTTGTGATGAGCACTGAGTGACGTACAGTATTGTTGAATCACTATATCATACACCTGAAATGAATATAAGACTATTTTTAAGTAACAACCTTTTTAGAAAAGTAAATACTAGACTGACATTTTAAGTTATCAACTGCTTCTCTCCCAGTTTCCTCAAAAGCAATTTGTACTTTGAAAGTATCTGTTGTATTGACATAATTAAGTCTAATAGAAACCTGAAGGCTGATATAAATAAGGAAAGGTTACAATAATTCCACCCTCTTTTCTTTTTCACCATGCAGGTGACTTCTACACAGTCAGCTCACATTTAGAAGAAAATCATAATATGTAACCTATGAACCTGCCTTGTAATGGCATATTGCCCATAGCTATAACTCCTAATTGAGAAAATGGAGCATAAAATTACGAAAGAAGCATAGAGAACTAATATTTAAAATCACAAGAAAACTTAATTAATTGAGAGAGCAATCAACAGAAGTAAAGAGTGTTATTTAGAAAATGATTATATGAACTATGATAGAGGTGAAGATGGGGAAAAGATAAAACACAGAATGTCATTAATTTCATTACTTTTTTATGAAGTTAGAAAAATTAAATGCCGTGACTTTAATAATGTTCAAATGAAAGAATGACAGCTTGAATACATTGTAGAGCATTAGGTCTCAGAAAAGATTGTTCAGACCCAGTTGTCTAATTACGTGTTTAAGTTTTTTTTGGTAGAAAAAGTGCATTTAAGACATTTCCACAAATCTTCCTTCTGCTTCCCCAGCCCCATTACTGACATTCTCTCCTGTCACAGGAGACCCTGTTTTGCTTTACATCCTTTCAACTTAGGACTCTCTTCCTTTCAAATTTCTCTTCCACTTAGAATCACTATTTTGCCAATTTTTAAGATAATTAGAAAGTACGGTAATGGAAATTGCCCTTCTTTATAAAAAGCTTTTTTACAAAGTAACAGAATTTTTCTATCCTTAAAATTTAGTATTTTAATTGCATCTTGTTTTTGTTTTCCTTTTCATGTCTCGTGAGTGTGTAAGACCTGAAACTGCTCTCATCTGCCTTCTCCTTCGTAATCACAAGCTCATAAGACCACCACAGGTTCATATATAATGCTAATGGTACAACATCAGTTTTTCAAGAAGGCAGTAATGATACAGGCCAATTTGATACCCAAAGATATCTCACTCTGTAACTGCTCATCATTATAGCCATTTAAATTTTGCAGATAATCTGATAATAAAAAGAAAAGATGTCATCCTAAAATTGAAAATGTAGTAAAAGCCAAAGTATTTCCATTATGTCTGTAAATTGTATCATTGGTATCCATAATATATAAAATATGAAACTTCTGTATTTCTATAAACACAATATTTAAACACAATATTTATTCTCCCTTGTCACCAAACACTTGAGGCATATAAAACTTAGTACAAAAATTTAAATGTGAGAATATATATAACTAACATTGTTTTAGCAATCACTGTAGACTAGTATGCTTTTTAAATATTCAGATGCATTTGCTTATTTAATTTGCAAAATCACCCCCATAAAATCATAGTACAATTTATCCCCGTTTTACAGATGAGGAAATTGGGGCTGCTAAGTATTGAGGATAGCTTGGGAAAGAATACAAGTATGTTTTGGCTTCACAGATCATCTATTCTAGTGGGGAAGACAGCCAACACCAACAAGTAAAAAAAACAACTAAATAGAGAATTTCAAGATAAATGAGAAGGTTACAAAGGTACAAAAATAATAGGCAGACCCCGTGCTTCAAACAGCAAGATGGAGAAAGCTTTCTGAGGAGTTGACATTCATAATGAGACCTGGAGGAAAATAAAGAACCACTTATGGAAAGAATTGTAATGAAATTATTTTAGCATAAAGGAATACCAAGTGCAAAAGCTCCAAGTGAGGGGGACAATCCTAGCCCATAGAATAGGCAATTGACAGAAAGACGGTGTGGCTGGGAATTTGTGAGTGTGTATAATTTAATACAGCTAAAAGGAAAACCAAGGATCATATCACTTGGGGGTCAAATCAGGCAAAGCTTTGACAGCCATGTTGATGATTTGTGGCTTATCTTAAACTCATTAGAGGTCATTGTGGATTGAAATTGTGCATTTCTTCCCATGCTGAGCTACCTCCTTGTTCATGCGATTTTATTTTCTGTTTTACTCTTCCACAATATTTTGAGTTAAGAACAAGGTCTCTTCTTCCTTTATTTATCCATAGACCTAGCATCATACTGGTGAAGTGTTAGGGCATAATTAACTCTAAATGAATGATTTACTTTAGAGGATTTAATAATGGCTGTTTGAACTGACTAATGTACATGAATTACCATCAGAGATGCAGAAAATTTTAACCCAGTTTCACAATCTTGTACCAATTACTACTCTCCAAAAATAGAGTTAATTGAATCTCTAATTGTACATTTTATATAGTGTATTCTGGGTTTTCTCATTAATAGAGACAGGAAATATACCAGACACCAGATCTGCTTAACATCTTTTACAAAACATCAAACATGTATTT
This sequence comes from Felis catus, assembly GCF_018350175.1. NCBI lineage: Eukaryota > Metazoa > Chordata > Mammalia > Carnivora > Felidae > Felis > Felis catus. The sequence goes on along the minus strand of NC_058368.1, from coordinate 59,850,830 downwards.
ACATATGCAACAAGGAGCTGATATTTCTTTAACTGCATTGCTCGCATTGTAAACCATTATTTTCCTCAGATATTAAAAATGTAGGTCTAAAACTTGTTACATTAATATGGACCCTTCTGTCTGAGAACTCATACCCATGAAAATTCTTCAGAAGGCTTTAAGCTTAATATGCCTTATTTAGTGTCTTGCTCAAAATCTATAGTTTTGATCTCTCTTCAGTGCAGTTATTCATATTCATTCCCTAACTTTATTATTTCTCACAAAAAAAGAAACATCCAGCAAAACATCTGCCTATAATTGTCATTTGTGCTGATTCTGAAAGATATAGAATAAGGCACAGAGATAGGGTAAATGTGACAAGGTGGTTCTTTTCCTTATGATTTTATCATCATTTATTTTATAATCCCTGTTCATCACTGTGCTAGAAAGTCACTTTGACCCTAAGTGAAAAAGCTCAGACAAACTTCTTTTCTAACCTTGAATGTCTTCAATTTTTATTTTGTAGGGGTTTTTTTTTTACTAATTTTGAAACAAATTTGCTTTATTAAATTCTTCATTCATTACCTATATTACCGGATTTTGTGCTTTGAAATTATAATTGTCACTTTAGATCAGATTTTCATCTAGTTTTACAAATGCTCCTCCACCAGGGTAGAGAAAGACAAGACTGATAGAGCTCTGACCTGACTTTGAAGTGAGTGGATAGAGAGCCATGTTGAAAATCAGTCTTAGAGCAGTGAGAACATAACAGAAATTTCTCTCTCCTTCTTTTTTTGAGTAGACTGCTTCACACTTTATGCAATGTTTAATAAGCCTTTAAGCTTTGAAGGAATGGACCCTCCTAGCTAACTTGCATTTTTTCTACATGTTTGCAGTATTGTCTCATCAAATTTAGATGCAACTTCTTCAAGATAGTTTAGAAATCCAGAACTTCTATTCTAATTCCATGGCAAACTTGTATTTCATTTACACTGATAGAGAAAGCAACTTTTTCCCTAACTGCTTCTGTCCCTGTGTGCTAAGTCTCTCAGCATTTACTGAATAAAGGATATGTTCTTGAACATACATTTAAAACAACACCGAGATGCAAATTTTAATATTTTTTCTTTCTCATAATCATCTTTATTACATGTTTTTAAACATTTCTCTACCAACATTAGAGGATAGTTTTCACATCCATTCCCTTGAAAAACAGTTAGGGTTAGGGTTAGGGTTAGGGTTACTCACAACATTTATTACATGTGTTTTCTTCCTATTTTTTCAATGTTTATTTATTTATTTTGACAGAGAGAGAGAGAGGCATGTGGGGGAGAGACAGAGAGGGACAGACAGACTTCTAAGCAGGCTCCATGCTCAGTGCAGAGCTCGACGTGGGGCTCAAACTCATGAACCATGAGATCATGACCTGAACACAAACCAAGAGTCAGACGCTCAACCAACTGAGCCACCCAGGCGCCCCTACATGTGTTTTCTTCTTTATTGAGATATAAGATGTATTAGTAACTAGATAGTTGTTAAATGTTGACTTAGATTGATGGTAAATTTTATTTTCAGGAGAAGCCACATACGTCAATGTGTCTGTAACAGACACCGAGAAGACTCCGAGAAATACTAAGAATTATATAAAGAAACAAATTGTAGGACACGATGAAATGTTGACAATTTAACCCAATTTTTTAGGTTTGGCACAGAAAATTTAAGTTAATAAATCTAAAGAATTCATTCGAAACAATAAGTTTTACTTTCATTAAATGGCATACATATCATATTTTAATGTGTCTGCCTTTATAAAAATGACATTATAAATAAGTTCAAAGTGGCATGTTATTATTGTCTTACTGTAACAAATACTTTATTTAGCACATACAGTTTGTCAGACACTTGTTTTTTATTTTATTATCTCATTTAATCTTCAAAACTACGCTACTATGTAGCATTACATTCATTTTACCAATTGTCATAAAAGTAAATCATATGGTTTGATTCTGTGCCTTGTAAGTGTTCTCACCCATAATTTTCTCATTTTAAACTCATAGGAACCTGTGAAATAGCACATGATTTCCATTTTGGAGATTAAGAAAAACTGAAGCAAAGTTACTTTGCTGGTACCCAAGAAAAAATTTAAGACTCCTTACTAACATTTGTTTTAAAACTCCTAACAACTGTTACTTCTCGTACTTTATACTCCCTCTATGTATATCCAAAGATATTAGAACCAATTGTATTATCAGGCCACTTTCTTTTCTGTATAGAATAATAAACTGGGGTGTGCCAAAATAATTAAAAGTCTTTATTTTGAAGATTGGCCGTAAATTGAAAGATTCTTTAAATGTTGAGCTTATCCATTCTTCTATTGCACATTGATTACCATGAGAGCCAGTGATTTTAATGGCACTTTACATAATAATTTCAACTTAAATGAGATTTTGAATATTTTAATAAACTATGTAGAATTTTCAATAGAATCTATAATTGGCATCTCAAAGTAAAACTTTTCCTTTCATTTCTTTATGCTTGAGCAAGTTTCTAAAGAACATTTATATGAAATGCATTTTAACATTTTAATTATTGATATTAATGTTTGACACCAAAAGTTGGTAAATTCAGTTTCCTAGACTATGGCCCTCTTCAAAGAGATACTTAAAAGAATATATTGACCCAAATAAGTAGGTTAGCTTTTCAACGGAGCCTTTTAAACTCCTGTCTAATTGCTTCTGTAAAGGTATTATTTTGAATTATTTCTAGTGTAAGAAAATATTTTTCCATCAAAGCTGAAATTTATTCCTGGAAATAGCCTAAAGCCACCATGATTTGATAACACTATAATAAATACCAGTTATTACCCAATCAGGTTTAAAATATCAGTTGACCATTATGAATCACATCAGCTGTGTTTAAAAGTCATTACCATCTCTAGTGTTTCCCCAAATTTGGTCTAATTTATATGTTTTACACCCAAATTGTGATTATTATAAAACATGTGTCTGAATATAATGGAATAAATGATTTATAAGGCAATCATTCTTTCTACTGCTTCACTGCTTGAATTATTCATATTTGATAAAGTATACTTAATTAAAATTATCAATATTTTACTTGAAAAATTGGAAGAGACAGTGTAAGGAAAATATTGACAGACCCAATTGTACTATGACTTGTAACATCTTGCCTGAAGTGAAACTAAGAACATGCAATAAAGGGAGCCTGGGTGGCTCAGTTGGTTAAGCATACGACTTCGGTTCAGGTTATGATCTCACAGTTTGTGAGTTCAAGCCTCATGTCAGGCTCTGATCTGATGGTTCAGAGCCTGGAGCCTGCTTCAGATTCTGTGTCTCCTTCATTCTCTCTGCGCCTCCTCCCTCACACTCTTTCTCTCTCAAAAATTATATATATAATGAATTATAAATAAATATAATAATATAAATATATATATATATATATATATATAAAAGAAAATGCAACATCAAATAAATGTTGTAGGGCTCAAATCATCTTTTTTCCCATAATAAATATGAAATGGGGACTTCAGAGACTAAGCATATTTATAAATTGATGAATCTTAGATAGAATGTTCCCATTGTGATAATGAAGAAACATTAATGAAGTCTCCAGAGTAAACAAGGCACATGAGACCACTTTCATGAAGGTCTCCTGATGGTTCCAGAGATTCCTGCTGAGACTGGATTCCTTGGTGTGCCCAGTAGACAATTATGCCTGGAACACGGATGTACTCTAGTCATTTTAACATTAACTGAGTTACCATCATTAGCATGAGTTACATCATTAGCACCATCACATCTATTTCTGCATCAAGAACATTCAAAAGCAGTAGAGATATGTCCATGAGAGTCCTGCATCTCTAGGACTAAAGGTTGAAAGGAAGGAAGAAAAAGACATAAAGGGAGCAATGCTCTATGTTGACAGAACTTAATTTTATCAACCTCATATAGCTTGAAAGCAGGCTAGGAATCAGGAACAAGTGTTGTTACTTTTTTCCAGCATTAAATGCCTTTTCTGGGGAAATTTCTGTAATGGTCTGGATCCTGCCAACAAATCCTGTCTCATCAGTACCATTTCTTACTCTTTAAAAAATGTTTTTAATGTTTATTCATTTTTGAAAGAGAGAGAAACAGAGCATAAGTGGGTGAGGGGCAGAGAGAGAGGGAGACACAGAATATGAAGCAGTCTCCAGGCTCAGAGCTGTCAGCACAGAGCCCGACAACAAGCTCAAACTCATGGACCATGAGACCATGACTGGAGTTGAAGCCTGACGCTTAATCAACTGAGCCACCCAGGCACCCCAGCACCATTTCTTATTCTTAAACATAATGTGCAGGCCAAACTGGCTCTCATGTGCCAGACGTCACAAAGACTGTGGAACTATAATGAAAGATGGGACTGTGTCTGGCTTACCAATGTTTTTCTAATGCTAAAACAACGCCTAGTATACAGGAGGTAATCAATAAAGGCTTCCCTGTATGTATGTGAGATTATCAATGTGACTGTAAAACAACTACCTAACCACTACTGTATATAACAATTTGCGTGTAACACATTGAGTTTCAACACAGTACACCCAAGGAGACTTCCTCTTAAACTCCTTTGGTGTCTGACCATCTATAGAGAGGACATATGCTTGCAAACACATGAGCACATCTTTTAGTATTTGACCCCAAAACAATCTTGAGTTTTTCAAATACTTTACAAATTCTGCAGTTTTACACACTAAGGGGAAGAAATTAAATAACATAAGAATTATATAACATCAAAAAGTTAAGGGGCGCCTGGGTGGCGCAGTCGGTTAAGCGTCCGACTTCAGCCAGGTCACGATCTCGCGGTCCGTGAGTTCGAGCCCCGCGTCAGGCTCTGGGCTGGTGGCTCAGAGCCTGGAGCCTGTTTCCGATTCTGTGTCTCCCTCTCTCTCTGCCCCTCCCCCATTCATGCTCTGTCTCTCTCTGTCCCAAAAATAAATAAACGTTGAAAAAAATTTTTTTTTTAAAAAGTTAAGCCACCAGTAATTGAATGATGAAACACACACACACACACACACACACACACACACACACACACAATCAGTCTCTTGAGCCCAAGTTTGGTGAATTTCACTCTTTCAGAAACCGTTGTCCTACTTATTGCATAACAAGAATATCCATAGTGCAAATCCCTCAATTCTTGTCCCAACTGGCTGAACTGCTAGCACCATAACCGAATCACAAGCCTATCTAGGCAGACTGGATTCAAATGTTGAAAACGAATAACACTATATTCATTTTAAAAACCTACAAGATCCATTTTTAATGTCCATTTATCGAACACACTTTTATTTTATAGTAGAATTAACATCTCCTTCACCTATGAACATTATTCCCTATGTATGTGTTTCAATTTGAGGAAGACAAAGAATAAGTCACTAGAATTTCCAGGAATTACCCAGACTGTGAAATAGTTGCATGCATATAGTTACTATAATCACCTGTTTTATTGGCTGCTTTTCCTACTTTTAATACAGAATCTGTAGCCTCTTACTCAATCCTACTCTAAAAATTTCCAGGGATGTCCTTTTCAGGATCATAAATATGTCCACTCAAGCTATTATCTTCAGAGTTCTAACGTCTCTCACTATGTATGTTAGCTCTCAGTGGTATCTGCTACTGCTCTGTTGTCATGAGCACTTCTTATCATTCCAGTCCAGGCTCTATTTGGAGGTACTTTCTCCTGTGGAATGAATCACTGTGGCGCAAGATGCAGTATGCTCCCACTGCAGAAGCAGGTGTGGATAGATAGACTCAACTTAATCTATACAACCAATTCTAGTATCTGCATCTGTAAAGTAAAATGAGGTGAAATGAAATAAATAAAGATAAAATGGAGATGCTATCCAGGGACGCCTGGGTGGCTGAGTGGGTTAAGCCACCGACTCTTGATTTCGACTTAGGTCATGATCTTATAATGGGTTTGAGCCCCATGTTGGGCTCTGCGCTGACAGCATGGAGCTTGCTTGGGATTCTCTCTCTCTCTCTCTCTCTCTGCCCCTCGACGCTTGCACTCTCTCTCTCTCTCCTTCTCAAAATAAATAAATAAACACTAAAAAATTAAAAATGGAAATGCTAACCAGTGCAGCATATTGAGCCTGGACTCCAGAACCACATCCTCTGGGTCCAAATCCTAAATCTAGAACTCTGTACTTGTGTGATCAAGAGAAATTTAATTTAACTGTCCATACATCAGTTTTCTCACTGACAGTGGATATTTAAATTCTACTAATGTCACAGCTTTGTTATGCTTAAACCATATAATATTTCTAAAGTTCCTAGAACAATACTTGGAGTACAGTGCTTCATAATACATGATGATTTTTTTAAAAAATCAGTTTTAAATAACCATCTTTGAAAGTGTCATCCCATAGCACTGGAAAATAATGTTCTGCAAAATAACCATAGCCACATTATGACAAAGTAATTCTGTACTAAAATTGATTTACGTGATACTGTATTGACAATATTATTTTTTTGTCTAGTGATTTATTATAGATTTTATTTTAAGTTTTTATTTAAATTCCAGTGTAATGTTAGTTTCAGGTGTGCAATTTAGTGATTCAACCTTCCATACAACATCCTGTGCTCATCACAAGTGCCCTCTTTAATCCCCATCATCTATTTCACCCATCCCTCTCACATCTCCCCTCTGGTAACCATCAGTTTCTTCCTTACAGTTAAGAATCTGTTTCTTGGTTTGCCTCCCTCTCTCTCATTTTTCCCACTTTGTTCATTTGCTTTGTTTCTTAAATTCCACATATGAATGAAATTATATAGTGTTTTAATGGTAGCAAGTGAATTTTGTAGATCATTAAGAGGGGATAGAATATGTATTGTTTACCAGTTTGTGAAATCCTCTTTTTACAAATATTTTATTAATATCTCTTACAATTTGTCCCCCATATATCATGATTGGGAGATTTGCCTTATAAATATTGTGCTAATAAGGAATGTCTCCATATTCTATACTACTATATTCAAGATTTATAAATTATCATTGAGCAATTTTTGCTACTTAATCACAGTGTCTTCCACACAGTGTAAAAATTATGAATAATGCACTTGTAATGCATAAAAAGATAGTAGAGTTTAGCAATGACATTTATTATTTTCAACATTAAAAATTATTGAACTATATACTCTGTATTCTCAAAGCCAGAAATACTCATTTGCTCAGATATGCAGAATATACCAGTGGGAATTAATTATAGTCTAAAGGAATTGAGAAAGTAGGCAATACCAAGTCAATTCTGTTCTTTATACCATATTTAAAAAAAATGGCTTTAACTTTTGAAATGTTTTAAAAGTGAATGGTTAAGAAGTAATAGTTTAATAGTCATTACAGGTCTAGAATGATAAACAGGTAACAACAGATTTGGGTATGAAGACTCCAAGTTATAATTTTTCCTGACTTTGCTTAGGCAGATTGGAAACAGGCATTTATATTGGCATTATTCATCAATAAGAGCTGAAACATTGAAATTTCTACTTCTGTTCATATACAATCAATTAATATAATGCATATAATATGCAATAGAAAGCATATAAGAAAGTAAAATTATTTCAGTATTGAAGCAAATATTTTATGAGTAATCTCAATACTATGATTTTACATTTTTATGTTTGTCCTTACTGCATTAGAGATAAAAAATTTATCTCACAAATTAACATAAATTGATAATGTGCCTTTTATGTCCTTAATAAAGTTAAATAAAACAATACATATATGTATAAATAATACATATATAAGTGTGTATTTGTGCATATTTGTATGTTTGGCATTACAGCTCATTTAACATTTTATAATAGTTACTTTTAATTTTTACAAAAACCCTATAAATGTATGCATGACATTATTGGTAGTTTAAAGATGAGAACCATTTAGGTAACTAAGATTCAAGCTCAAATATTTGATATTTTGTATAGAACTCTGAACCAACTGAAAGTCTCTTCATTGTGACTTGTACATGAAAAGTAAAATCAAGTATGAATTATACATACTCAGATACATCACACAGACTGTGATAATCTGTAAGAATGTTGATATTTACTCTAGTTATTAATTACCTTTAATAATTAATTTTAGTGGAAAATTGTTTCTTACATATTGAAATTCTGTAACTCAATAAGAATTGTCTTTCCCATTAGGTACATTAAGATAATTTTGTTAACTTGAGTTCATCATGATTTATTGTTATAAATAATTTAATGGTAAGTAGTATTTAATTATGCATTTTTATAGGCACACTGTTTAATCTGTTACTAGCCAATAATTTTGTTATGGAAACCAACTATCCAAACATTACAAAACATAAGAAATAAAATTATAGATTTGACTTTGAGCTAACATGTGGATTTCGTATTTTTATTTGTGGATTTGTAGTTTTAGTTGAAACTGAATTCATCTTTTGGTCAAACATTCTATACATACATTATTCCATGCTTTTTTTGTTCCTCTGGAGTTTTTTGGTTTGTTTTTGTCTTTAATGAACATGCTCCACCTTATGCTTCGTCCCTCTGGTTTACAGGAGGCCTCCACGTGGTTGATTTTTCTACAGTATTGTCAATTCAATCTTTTGAGCCTTGTGTTATTTAGACATACAAATCTGTATCTATCTTCATTATTCTATCAACTTTTATTTTTTTGATTACACTTTTCTGATCTTCTCTCTTATCTGTACAGCCAAGTTCTATTCATTCTATTCATTCATTTCTATTCATTTCAGCTTTTCCCATTCTGAAAATATTGGTATAATTAGCAGCTCATTTCCAGGACCTCCTTTTTTTTTTAACAATACATAGACTTCCTAAGCAAAAAATACCCTCTTGAATGGATTTACTGCCACATAGTGGCTCATAATGCACATGTCCAGCACAAATGTCTTTCCAACCATCTACCCCACAATTCAAACACATTACACATTAAGTTAATATTTTACTCAATATTTTTTCCTTCCAGGTCTCCTTCTCTCATCAAATGACATGCAAATTAATGTTTATATTAAAAACTTCAGGGGTGCCTGGTGGCTCAGTCGGTTGAGCATCCGACTTTGGCTCAGGTCATGATCTCACAGTTGGTGGGTTCGAGCCCCATGTCAGGCTCTGTGCTGACAGCTCAGAGCCTGGAGCCTGCTTCAAATTCTGTGTCTCCCTCTCCCGCTGCCCCTCCCCCACTCACACTCTGTCTCTCAAAAATAAATAAACATTAAAAAAATTTTAAATCTTCAGACTCATTTTTATGCCATCATATTCTTCATTTTTCCCCTTCTATCAATCACTAAATTGTATCAATTAGCTTCCAAATATCTCTCTTGCCCCTCCACTTTGGTTCCCTGCTTATTGTATTCAGCAGTCTTGCTTCTCTCCAATTAATCCTTGTCCAAATATATAAAATTATCTTTTATAAAAGTTTGGATTGAATTATGGTTCTCCTGAAAGCCATGTCATGATTTCCTTTTACATGTAGAATAAGTATTGAATTATTTACCATGACATGCACAATAGCTCATCAATAATTCTGCCATATTTCATATTCCAGATTCTGGATATTTTCCAACACATTCTGTCTTCCCTTTAGTTTTCACATATATGCAGAACTCTAAACCTTTTACTTTACATCTCTCTTGACCTGCATTACTCCTACATTTCTTGCACTGTCAGATTAAGCATGCTTCTTCCAAAGTACATTAGGAAGAAGAATTAAGATAGAAAAACTGATCTAATTGAGTTTGAAAACCATAAATTCATAAGGTTATGTTTTACACATATATTTGAAATGTTGTTCATGAGGTGTTTAGCCTATGAGGGAAAAGACTGAAAACAAAGAGAATTTGTATAGGCTTAGTATATGCAAAATTTTCAGGGTAGATGTCTAATAGAAGCCATACCAAACACTAAAACAATACCTTCAGATACCATTTTCTTAGAAAGGAATGTTAAGTCATGTTATCATTTTTATCGATATATCTTAATAGCTTAACAAAGCCATTTTCTTGTCAGTTACTGTTATCTAAACAGAAGCTGATTTCTATTGGTAAGTAAGAGGTTTCCAGTGGAACTAATTAACCAGCAAACATACATAAAATAAAATGATAAGAGTGATTACCAGACTTTTGTTGTTGTTGTTATTGTCATTATACAGTACCTTTTAAAAGGTATAGTAATAAGATTATGAATAGTAATTATATGAAAAACCAATGTTTTTCTAAGTTTTGTGTTATAATTTCTGTTATACTTGCTTCTTACCAATCTTTTTAAATTTTTAAACAAGTGGTTCAACTATCTGAATATTAAATTAGAATATAAAAGTAAAGTTATCTCTACATTTCAAGAGTATTTAGATTAACTCTCAAGCAAGTGGATAAGAAATGTGATTCGCATCCTTTTGTCCTTATTGTATCCTTTTTCTTCCTTATTGAGAGAGAGAGAGAGAGCAAGTGGGGGAGGGCAGAAGGAAAAGGGGAGAGACAATCTTAAGTAGGCTCTATGCCCAGTACACAGCCTGATGTGGGATGCAATCTCAAGACCATGAGATCATTCCCTGAACCTCATGACCTGAGCTGAAATCAAGAGTCAGATACTTGATTGACTGAGCCACCAAGGTGCCCTGCCTTTGTTGTATTCTGGTTAGAGTTTATGTTTTAATTTCAACACTAGGAAATACCCCCTCCCCATATTTTTGTGAAATACAAATGTTAGAATTTAGGTCACTAATCAATTGTTCATTATTTCTGCCTGGATTTCCATATCATTGCTCAATGACATTCCAAATTGTGGGTACCTAGGCTTTTGGTTTATCAGAGATTCAACAGCTCTTTGAGACTTCTGACTCTGAAATGTTTCTTTTTAGATTCTAATCTATATCCTGTTTTTCATCTCAATTTGGATGCCTAAAAAAAGCAATATTTTCCTCAAATCAACTTCCTGCTTATAGCTTTCTTTTGAATAAATTACATCAATAACCTTTTGGATACTCATGTTTAGAAGTGCAAAGACCTTCTGAATTACTTTGCTTCTATTCTACTCATACCCTATAGTCAAGTCTGTATTAAAGTTTTTAAGAAGCAAAAGAGGAGGGCGCCTGGGTGGCTCAGTCAGTTGGGCCACTGACTTCGGTTCAGGTCATGATCTCCCAGCCTGTGAGTTCGAGCCCCACATCGGACTCTGTGCTGACAGCTCAGAGCCTGGAGCCTTCAAATTCTGTGTCTCCCTCTCTCTCTGCCCCTGCCCCACTCACACTCTGTATCTTTCTCTCTCAAAAATAAACAGACACTAAAAAAAAATTAAGAAGAAAAAGATGAAATGCAGGTATGTTACTAAAAAGCAAATGTAAGCAACAATGGAAACAGTATCTCATGTCTAACTGTCCTATAGATTCTACCTTAAAAATCCCTATCTGATCTATTTTCTTCTTTATACTCTTAATGCAATTAATGTTCTTTACTACTTACGTGTGGTAGTCATTAATTCTTCTCATTCTGGTTTAATTTTTCTTTCACATTCAATTTTACTTTTTCTCCCACAAGAACTAAACTTGGTAATGTTACTTTCTTTACCCAATAAACCATGAACAGAAGTAAAATTTGACACTTCTGGGCAGATCCTTGGGTGTTGTTCATTTCATTCTCTATTCCCTGCCTCTGTAATCATGGTAACGTGTTTTGAGATGCAGCCTGTCAGCCTGAATCTCTGAATGACCATGATAAGCAGTCTTCTGGCTGATCTGTGATAGGGATGTGGTATGAAGAAATAATTGTGGTTGTATAAATCCACTGAAATGAGGGTGTTCTTTGTTTCTGTTACATAATCACATCTTTCTTGACTTACAGTTTCTGAACCAACCTCCATTCCGTACTCACAATTTTCTACACATTTAATAATCTAATCATCTTTATAAAAGTTCAGCTCCTAACGTGACTTCAAAATATTATGCATTTCTTTACTACCTGGTAAGTTAACTACAAACTCTTTGGATCTAAATTTGAGATTATTTTTATATTCTCATCATTGCCATTTGGGCAGAAGTTGTGAAATATTTGGATACATAAGATAAAACCAGAAAAGGAACAAGTCACAACTTGGCAAGCTTTAATTCCATGACATTTGTTGAAAATCGGGAGAAAACTTACCAGAAAATATCCTCCTAGTAGTGATTTTTTGTGAGAATCCTTCTGTTGACTCAGAGTAGTCTTGTCTGCCATGCTGGTAAGCTTTCTCCATATTCTCAACAAATGTCATGGAATTAAATTTGCCAAGTCTGTTTGGCTGCTACAAAAAATATCATAGATTGGCTGGCATGTAAATAAGTGAAATTATTTCTCAAAGTTCTGGACATGGGAAGTCCAAGATCAAGTCACGGGGCAGCTTCAGTATCTAATGACAGTCCACTTTCTAGTTCACAGATATAGCCTTCTTATTGTTGTGCCCTCACATGGTGGAAGGGAGGAGAGAGCTCCCTGGAGTCTCCTTATTAAGGCACCAATCCCACTCATGACTTAATCACCTCCCAAAGATTCCCACCTCCAAATACCATCAAACTGGGGGCAAGGATTTTAACGCATGCATTGGGGGGGGGGGGAAGATTCATTCTAATGACCACATTATTCAATACAAAGTTATTCAATCAGATATAAAGAAAGAAAGAAATAGGAAGCTAGCTGAAACAGTGAAGTCAAAAGGACTCGTATTAATTAATTTCTGATTATACAGTGAATATCCAGCTGTAGACAGATAGTTACGGAAAGTGGGACTCAGGACAATACTAGCATTTCAGAAGATTGGAGAGGCAGGTAAATTAAGCAAAATAGGAAGAATTTTATAGAAACCTAGTTTTGGAGTGAAGAAGTGAAAGAAAATATTGCTTTCTCCCTATTATAAGAGTTTTGCTACTTTTACATGGGGGGTTGTTTACTCTGTCATCAGTTCTATCACATTCTGTTTATTGTTCTCACAGTATTTTTACACTCTACTCCTGTTATAACACTTATATTTGTTATATTCCCTTTATATATTTTTTATTTCTTGAAATTAGGGAAACCATATGCAAATCTTTTTAGCCAAACCCAATAACTTGCTTATTGCTAACATTTAATTAGTACCTACAAATTGATATCATTGATTAAACTGATAACTTAAGTGAATTAAAAATGATGTTCCATAATTTTTCCTTTTATATCTGGGATCTATCTTACATTCTTTTTCATTATTTCCTATGTATTAAGAGTCTATCCTATATAGCTTATATTAACTACCACCCTTACTCTCTGGATCCCAGTTTATGCCAAGAGAGAGCTCTGTCTATAGATTGTGTCACCCTTAAAATGCACATGTTAAAATATAATCCCCAATATAATGATATTTGGAGGTGGAGCCTTTGGGAGACGATTAGGCCACGAAGGTAAAGTCTTGGAAAATGAGACTAGTACCCTTGTAAAGTTCCCATAGAACTATCTCCCTCCTTCCTCTGCCATGCAAAACCACAGGGGAAAAAAAAGGTTGCTTATGCAGGAGGGGCAGGAGTTCACCAGACATGAAATCTGTAGATGCTTTGATCTCAGACTTCCTAGCCTTCAAAACTGTGAGAAATAAATTTATGTTGTTTATAATCCATGCACTCTATGGCATTTTCTTACAGAAACCTGAATATGTTTAGACAGAAGTTGGTACCAAGAAGTGGGTACTGTTGTAAGAAATACTTAAAAATGTGGAAGTGGCTTTCAAACTCTTGATGGAGCCTGGAAAAGTATGGGGGTGCATCTATAGCCTACAGTGACATGAACAGATCTTCAAAGGTAATTCTGATAAATTCCCAGAAAGAAAAGAGGACAGCTGTAGAAAAATCCTAAGTCTCTTAGAGAATATTTAAGTAATCTTAAACAGAATGCTGGAATAATATGGACAATAAAGGCCATTCTTATCTCAGAAATGAGGAAGAGGTTATTGGACACTGGAGGAAATGAGATCCTTGCTATAAATTGAAAAAGAACTTGGCTGAATTGGGTTCATGTTATGATGCTTTGTGGAAAAATAGAAATTACAAGAAATGAAATTGGATATTTGGCTGAGGAAATCTTTGAGCAAAGTGTTGAACAAGTGACCTGGTTCTTCCTGATTGCTCATAGTGAAATGTGAGAAGAAAGAAATGACTAAACTTTGGAGTTGCTAATCAAAAAGGAATCAGAACTTAAAGATCTGGGGAATTCTCAACTATTTATATTGAAAGGAATATGAAAGCCCATTTGGGAAAGAACACTAAAGGTGTGGCCAAATGACCATTTGATAAGGAGATTAATCAGCAATCTCAACAAGAAGCCAGACGCTACTACCCCAGGAGATGGAAGAATGACCCCAAAAGTCAATTCAGAGATCATCAGGGCTGTCCTTCCTATCACAGGCTCAGAGTTCAAGTTCCAGTGGACTGAGTGGTTTCAAAAGAGGGTTTCTGGCATTCATGGGATCTCAGCAGAAACTGCTGACACCTCCTCACTAGGCAGACTCCACTCCCTGCTTCTGGAACACCAACCATCTACCCCACGTGTTGCTTTGCAGGCTTAAGTATGGCACAGGTACAGGAGCTCCACTCCAGAGGGAGCAGGCAGTAAACTTTGGTGATTTCTATGATACCTTTTCAGTTGACACACAGACTACACAAGTTGAACTGTCTTGAAGGCAAGGCTGCCTTCATTTTCATTTCAGGGGATAAGACCTCTGCAGAGAGCCCTGGAATATGAAAGGCCAAGTCAGAAAGTCCAGATCAGAATGGCCACCTGTTCACATTCCAGTGTGGAGAACTGCAGGTGCCAGAAGAGCAACAGAGACTTATCACCTGGGGGAATCCCAGCCACAAGGCTTCAATCCCTGAGACCTAAGGAGGTTGGACCACAACCCAGTGTGCCTGGAAGGCAGAGCATCCAGCCAGTAGGATATTCTTAAGCCTGAAATTTTAACGCTGTTCATTCCATTAGGTTTTGAATTTATGTGGGATCTGCCAGTCCTTTCTTCTTTCTCTTTTTGGGAATGGACCATGCCTGTTCACAATTGTATTTTGGAAGCGCATAACTTATTGGGTTTACACATTCACATGTAGAGAGGAACTTGCCTCAGAATGAATTAGTACTTAAGTCTCATCTATTTGTGATTTAGATGACATTTAGAGGAGACTTTGAACTTTAGACTTTTGAGTTGATCCTAGAATGAATTAAGACTTTGGGGCTATGCTGATTGAATTATTGTATTTTGCATGTGAGAAGGGCATGAATTTTGGGGGTCCAGGAGTGGAATGCTAGAGACTGAGTAGTTGTGTTCTTCCTTTCCCAAGTCCATACATTGAAACCTAGTGCTCAGTGTAATGTTTTTAAGAGGTGGGGACTTTGGATGTGACTAGATCAGGAGGGGCATCATCCCCCTCACTCCTTCCTCCATGTAAGAACACACTGAGAAGACAGCCATCTATGAAACAGGAAATGGCTGTTACAAGATACCTAATCTGCTGATGGCTTGATCTTAGAATTCCTTAGAAGTATGAGTAGTAAGTTTCTGTTGTTTATAAATGATCCAGTCTACTATATTTGGTCAGAGCCACTGAAATGGACGAACACACCATACAAAAATATCAAAAGTAAAGGATAGTCAGTAGGTGTGGATTTAGTTATTTATTCCCATGAGTTTCTCCTGTGCAATCACCATGGGCAAGCTATGTTCCAGTGTGAAATTAGTTGCTTTAAATACACTGTACTTCATAACTACACTTCTCTGTAACTGGACTCTAGCAACCAGCCTGTCCAGGTGGTAGTCAAAGTCCCATGTAATTAAACAACAGTAAATGCATTTTCCTTTTGTTCCTCTATGCCACACCTACTCTTTTGTAAATGATCCTTCAAATTATCCTGTTAATTATCTTATCTCGGATATATCCTTTATGGTAGGCTACTAACTAGTATACACTTAGCTAAATAAAGTCTTGTTGCTGAATATTTGTAGTTAAAAGGATTTCCATAGGGTAATATTTCATAAATTTGAGACACTATATTGATATTATAATTAATAAATATATTTTGGAGCCAGAATGCTAAAATGAATATGAAAAAATGCTGTTAACAATTAGTTTCACTCACTAAGTGAGTGTTTGACTCACTGCTAAATATAAAATCTGTTTAAATATTAACAAAATCAAAACTTGGATGTCTTGTGTGAAGATATTTCTATTATGAAAATAGAATTAAACCCCAGAGACTGAAAGCTTTAAGAAACTGTTGAAAATTAGAATCTAGAATTTATTCACAACTTCATTTGCCCTGCTTCTGTGACATATCCTATTCCTTTTTTCAGATCTAGTAAATGTCCCAAATTCTCTCAGTAAATCTAGTCAATAACCAACAAGGATCATCTCTTTGGAGACATAAGCATTTCTTTTCTTATATACTTAAACACCTGAGTACAAAAATGATTGTCATTGAATAAAACAGTCATTATGTTTATATAAACTGCAGCATTCTGTCTAGACATAGAGGAGGTCAGAATGTAATGAAATGCCTCACCTCTCAGGTTTTAATTTGAGACTACATAAAGATTAAGAAGGAGGGAACCATAGTGCATTACTTATTAGAAAATATATTCACTAAGGATCTTCAAATTTATCTTTTTTGGTCTGTCCAAGTTTTCTGAATGACCCAAGTAGAGTTACTTCTTTTTCTACAATAACAGTTAAGTTATTGTAGAATAACAGTTAAGTTAAGGTCACATATCTGAGCCAGATAGATAGATAGATAGGGAAAGAAAACAAGCCAGACACCTTCTTTAAACTCATTCAAACACTCTTAGCTTAATTTATTATTTTCTACTTATAGATACACAGTCATTTAATAATGGGAATTATGACATGTTTTGCATATTTAAATCTGTAACAATGTTTTAGATAAAATGGGATTTTAGAACTTCCGATAATACTTAGAATACTTTATATGTTTAGCACGGTTGTTATCATTTACCAATTATCCAAATATTTCTACTCATGTGACGGGTATATGTGTTACTGTGAATTCTTATTTATTTATTAGTATTTTGGTCCCAAATAGATTTTAAACTGCTTTAAAACAAGGATCTCTACCATATTTCACTTAATCCAATATTTTATCTGTCATAATGTAATGAACACACAACAAAATAATCATCCATAATACTAATAATGATAACATTGATTGACTACTGCATACATGTTAAATTTTAATAAGCAGCATACTTACATTATTCCTCTTAATCCTTACTTTAGTCCTATGAAAAATTATTTTAGTTCAGGACAATTAGAGTGCTTTAATTAGGAAATTAGGGATTGTTGAGATTCAGAAATGTGTCCAATTTCTCAGTTACCAAATGAAAAAGCTCTGTAGTTTTGATGATGTTGGCAAATACTTGACAGAAAATTCTATATTTTATTCCATCTCCCAAAAGAGTGGTATATGGACTTTGACTTTTTGTTAACTTTATCTGATAAAACTTTTTCATCATCTTCTATAGTAAATGTTTTTGATATTTAAAGGTTTTGCTACCATGAGTAGGTATCTTAATAAATTGAGTACTATTATAAAGTATATGTGCTCTATTTCTTCAAAACTCAAGAAAATGGATATTAATCAACCTCAGTGGTTATATAATCACATTTCAAAGGTTCAGCACGGTTTCTGTAAAGCAACATCAGTTCAGCTATGACATAAATATAGTTATTTATAATCTGTTTACAAGTATTTGTATATATCTTAATTTCCTCTTTTTTTCTGTGAATGAAAAGAAAATATAAGAATGTGAGGTTAGTATATGTCTTATTTCTTAGATATGTGAAGACCACATAAACATAATTTTGCTGAGAGGGTACTTGGGTGGCTCGGTCAGTTAAGCATCCAGAACCTTGATTTTGGCTCAGGTCATGATCTCAGGGTTCTTGAGATGGGTCCTCGCGCTGGGCTCCGCTCTGAAAGAACCTGCTTGGCATTCTCTCTCATCTCTTTTGGCCCTTTCACCATTCATGTGCTCTCTTTTAAAATAAATAAATAATTAAAAAATAATAATATCTTTGCTGAGAATGGTGACAGATAAGTTTAGAGTATCAATTATCTTTAATATGAAGTATCTTTAAATGACTTAAATAACAGCCGAAATTGATTATAATATTCAGTAATATTTAAAATAAACTTAGTATTAAAGCAATTGAGGAAAGAGTGTATAGTATTTTTCTTTTTATTTATCAAAGCTATTAACATTCACCAGTATTATAAGTCTACCAAAAATTTAAGTATACATTTAATAATACATTTAGTCATAATAAAATAAATACTCTAAATAAATACTCATAATAATATACTCAGTCATAATAAAAATGCATTTCGACAGGCTATTTTTTCACTTCAGACTTAATGACATTTGGCGATCCTTCAGCTGTTAAGATTAAAGTACATAAAAACAAAATATAAATAGAATATGTCCAACTGCAATGTAAAATTGGCATTTCTAAAGGGATATTTTTCTAACTCAGTTCTTCTAAACAACTGGGATAGTAAGTTATGCAGATAGATCAAGAGAGGACCATACAACATACAGCTGTGAAAATCCGTACACAAATTCCAAACTCCTGTTTATGCATCCATAAAATTAATAGCCATCTTTTAGTTTTTGGAATTGAAAATTATTTTGTTGAAACTATCTAAATGTTTAATCAACTCAATAATCCTCTCCATGAATTTTGCTATTATTAGATTCTTCTTTACTTTCCTCCTAACATATTTTCAGATATCTTCCTCTTGCCACATTCTAAGCAATCAAATTGGAATAATGATAAAAAATAAATAACCATAACAAGTAATGCCTCCTGGAGAAAAACTGTTGGTTGATAATAAAGAAGTTTTATTGTCTGATCTCTTTATTACCAAAAAGGAATAAAATAAAATGACAGAAATTTGTAGGCATGGAAATGACTTTTGTAATGTTCCCTATCTTTGCAGTTCATGATATCAGAGAATATTTATATTTGCAGTTTTCTTCTGATTCTGATGGGAGATGCAACGATGTCACTTACTATGGCAAGTAAGTGTTCAATCATAGTATGAATTCTGACATGGATAATGTCTGACACACAATAAGTACTCCATTAGTATCTATGAAATATGTAAGTTAATAAGCATAAAATATGGCTTCAACATCCTACACAAAATATATTAAATATGATTGATCTTGACCATTAGCATATAGCATTCTAATTCAAAATCAATGCAAAACTTAATATATATATATATATATATATATATATATATATATATATAATGTGACTTTAGGATTAATCACAAGTCTAACTCAATTTTCATTCTCTCTTAATATAGAACCTTTCTTTCTTAATATATATAATTTTCAAATATATACACTAATACTAACCATAATCTAACTAACTCAGTGTTGTCTAAAAGATGACAAAGGTTGAAATTTTGATACCAACAAATTTTGGTGTGTAGCAAAGACATACTTGGGAATTAAGCAGTAATTGAAAGGATTTTCTTTAAACTGGACAGTGAAAAGAGAATGGTAATTCTTCATGTTATAGGAGAGAGATTGAAACTCAAAATGAAAGATAAACTTGCAACGATTTTCCATGCTAATCTTTCTAGGTAATAATGCATTCATTCCTGTAGTGAATATTTTTAATCCATTATTAGTGTTCAAAACTGTGTGAAGCATTGGAGTATAAACCATGTTTAAATGGAGTGGGAGCTACTCAAGTGTTTTAAGAGTTGAAGATTAATTATAACAATATTTCAGAATGATTATAGCAGAAGATAGGAAGAAATGAAGTTGAGGAAGGAAAGACTGTAGAGAAGAGATCAATCAGGAATTTATTACAATTGTACAAAAGTCAGAAGAGAGGTCTCAAGCTAAGGCAGTGAAGAAGAGGTGACTCCAATGAATTCCCTTTCTGATAATCAGTTAGAATATACAAAATTGCTGGTGAAAATAGATGAAGGATCTGAAAGAAATGTAGTTTTCTCATATAGGGGTGAAAATGTATGCGATTACACGTCTCCATATAACATAATTTCGTCTGAATATGTGCATGTATCTCACAGTGCTTAAGAATAGTTGTTTTTTTTAAGTTATTTATTTTGAGAGAGAGAGAGAGAGAGAGAGAGAGAGAGCGAGCGAGCACGGAAGAGGCAGAAAGAGAGGGAGAGAGAGAGAGAATCCCAAGCAGGCTCTACACCATCAGAAGGAGCCCAGGTGGAACTCAAACTCACAAATGGTGAGGTCATGACCTGAGCTGAATCCAATGCTTAACCGACTGAGCTACCCAGGTACCCCTGGACCAATTATGTCTCCAACTGAAGAAAGAAAAAGAAAGAAAGAAGAAAGAAAGAAAGAAAGAAAGAAAGAAAGAAAGAAAGAAAGAAAGAAAGACAGACTAAGCTAATAAAAATTTTTGTGGATCTAATTAATTTCCAGAATTATTTTCAAGGTTTAGTAAAATAGCTTTCAAGACTAAATATCATGACAATGAAGAGATGATGGTTTAGAACACAGAAATTGGAATTTCAGATGGAGCACGTTTTGTGCTTTCATTTACTCTGTATGTGGTTATCTGTCTGTCTTCTATCCAGCTATACTGATTTATCAATAGCTTAGCTATTATTACTTTTTTGTTGTTGTTGCTGAGTTTCTTGAAACATGTAATTAAATAAAGATGCCAAAATTTAAATCTAATAAAAATATGATGCAATACAGTTTGTACAAAGTGGGTACCTAGATCAAATGAAAAAAAGTTTTTATTTATAGCGATGCTCCTAGTTTCAGTACAACTGTCTGCTATTTGAAATCTTACAATGAAGAGCTATATTAGTGATATATAAAACATATTAATGATGCATGCAACCTGAATACATTACTGTAATTCCATTAATTGTAAAACATCTGTGACCTCCTTGAAGGCACTGTTATTTTATTCAGTTTTGTAACAGCTGCGATCAGCATGCAGTAGGTAATCAACCAGTGCTTGCTATTTCAATTATATAATGTATCTGTTATGAAACTATCTGAATGAAATAGAAAAGTAAATATTTATTACACACAAATTTATCTATAGGTGCAGAAGAAGACATGTTTGAAGACATGCTTAGTTTTCATGTTTAGAATTATGTATTAATAGCTCAATCTGTAAATAAGTCAAATACTCTAATACAATTGTTATAATGGCATGTTATGTGCATAACATTTTATGTATTACTATATATCTATCATAAATAGAAATACCTTATATCAAGGTTATGATGGATAAATACAAAATGGAATACACAGTAGTATGTTGGTGTGTGAATTTTTAAGTTTTGATATACTAATCTCCATTACTCTTTCAAAATTGTAGGTACTATCATTACAATCTCGTGTGTCTATCCAGGGCAAGGAAATGCTCATGCATGCACCTTTGTATTTCCTCTCTTTTATTCTTTCAGTGGTTGGTATTCCAACTAAATGATATCATTTGACTCAGTATTATAGATAAGACAATCTGCGGGCTTGTTTTATTTCTCATTTTCTGTGTTCTTCCTCAGCTAATTTGTTTTAATTTGATCATGTCTACATGGTTAGAAGACATAACATTTGCAATATTTCTGTTGCTTTAATACTCATATTTGTTTTAATATTTGCTCTTCATATAAATATATTCAATTATCACTGATAGTCCTTGAGCTGTAATTTCCCAAGTCATTTCTTCATTGTTTGAAGCTCATCTTCTAGTAATTTCCCAAGAAAGACTCATGGACACAAAATAAGTTCTTTCATGTTGAAAAAAAACATCTTTATATTGGCTTTGTACTAGAAGAATTTGAACTGATTATGAAACCCATGGATCACACTTTCCCTCTCTATGTAGCAGGAGTTGCTCAATTGGACTGTAATATTGAATGTTGCTTTTGAGGAAATTGAAACCAGCTGATTAATTTTCCCTTCTAAGTAATGTTATTACAAAACAAAACCTTGATACCTTTTATCTTTAGAGTTCAATGGTGTTATCTGAATGTGATAGTAAACCGTTTTTATTTAAATTTTCTTGGTATATTATACAACATTTCAATATGTAGTCTTATAGCTGTGTTCATAGAAGTATTTGAGCTTTAATGTCTAATTAGATAGAAGGAGAGAGGGGAGATGAGAAGATTCCCTTACCAGCAAAAACTGAGTTTTCTTATCTGTTGTTTTGCTGTGTTTCAAGATAGAGAGTTTCATATGTGAGGAAAGTCTGTAAAAGAGGCAAAAATGGGATGAATTCTAAAATGGAGAACCTGGAAGTGGATCCACCTTCACCACAAACAAAATGACTTCCAAATTAATTAACATTTAAGCTAAGATGAACAACTCAATTTATAGAAAGTGTAATTTACAAAAACATAGAAGTATACCTACTAGAAATAATAATTAAAAAAATATTTTCCTTAAACCAAATACATAAAAAAACAGCAGTTTTTCAATATGCTCACTTTGCCCAGTTGGGAAATATAATTTATTTATTTATTTTTTAAGTGTTTATTTCTTTTGAGAGTGAGAGAGACAGAGAATCCCAAGCAAGCCTCATGCTGTTAACACAGAGCAGGATGCCATGCTCTATCCCACAAACGGTGAGATCATGACCTGAGCCCTAATAAAGAGTTAAACAATTCATCGACCCTACCCATGTGCCCCTGAAAATAGAATTTAAAGTATAATACTATAACAATCATGGAGTGGGTGTATCTCAAGCCTAGGTGAGATTCAAGTATGTATGTTCATTTCAGGAAAATTTCTTGGAAGCCTGGCAAAGACTATTCTTTTTTTTTCCCAACATTTATTTATTTTTGGGACAGAGAGAGACAGAGCATGAACGGGGGAGGGGCAGAGAAAGAGGGAGACACAGAATCGGAAACATGCTCCAGGCTCTGAGCCATCAGCCCAGAGCCTGATGCGGGGCTTGAACTCACGGACCGCAAGATCGTGACCTGGCTGAAGTCGGACGCTTAACCGACTGCGCCACCCAGGCGCCCCATGGCAAAGACTATTCTTGGGGATTAAATAACCTCTTATCCACTGCTGTGGGTCTGGACACATATTGGACACTGATAAGATTCCCAATAGGAGACTGGAAAGTCTCCTGCAAGGGAAAAACAAAAATAAAATCTGGAGACCGAAGCATTGAAGTCAACATGTTACTTTGGTTTATTTAGAAATCCTTAGTCACAGGGCTTGGAGGGCAGGCAGGTGGTGAGTGGATGGGCCATTTTGTAGAAGATTGCTGCCATTAAGTTGCTTTTAAGTCATACAAATCATCAGAATCCTATATGCTCTGGAGAACTAATAAGATAAATGAAGAGGCAAATAACCATTTGAATTAAAAAAGAGAGGATGGTCTATCTGTAAAAGTCTCTACAACATTTAGGCACAAGCAACACCACTTTAGGACTGATGCATTGGAAAGAGATGTTCTTTCTTTCACCCTGCAGTTGCGGCACCCCCAGATCCCAGCGCCTTAGTGGACATGGGGAAGACCACCCCCAGTGTGCATGTAGACCTTGGTTGTCCTGTAGAACCTGAGTAGATGCCTAGCTTGAGAGTTATTCACAGAACAGTTAGCAGTGTCCAGCAGATATATCTTAAAAATAGGTTTCTATAAATATTCTAGAGATATATATGGCAAGATAACATTACTTACAAGGGAAAATAAATCAGCTGCCCCGTATAAATAAATATACTGGCATAAACTGGGGACAGAAATATGTCACTAACAATATATGTGAGATTTAGACCTGCCTTTATTAAAAGGGCATTAAGGGAGGAAAACAAAGGTGACTCATTGCTATTAATTGTATTTCACACCCTAGGTGGAAGAAACTGCCATGTTTACATTAAACAACAAAAACCCACATAATTTTAAGATTAAATAATGAGTAATAGACAATACACATGCACACACACACACACACACACACACACTTTACATAATAAAATATATAAAAAGGACACAGAAAATAGACATGCACTTGTCCTCACAAGAAGATCAGAGCATTTGATCTTTATGTAATCAACAAATGCACTGGATTATTTATAAATACACTAAATCTCAAGCATAATAATGGGATAGGGGCATAGAATAAGGAGGTAATTTTAGTAATGTTCTTAGAACCTTGGTTAAAGTATTTGGGGGAAAAAGAAATAAAATCTCTCCTTCACCTGACATATTAACAAAGTTAATTTCAAATGTATTAAAAAATCAAATGCAAGATAAATTATGAAAATATAATCAAATTATTTATATACTTATTAAACACATAATCTTGAGATAGTGTTTTCATTATTTTAAAGGGTATAGCTTCTTATTTAAAGGTTGTGGGGTACATATATTTGCTATAAGTTTAAATTAAAAATGAGAGTTACAAAAAACAATAAAAAATGACCAAGAATGATAGGCTGTTGATGTTAAACATGTTACTACCTGTGTTCTCCTCTAGGATTTTAAGGGTTTCCTGTCTCACATCTAGGTCTTCAATCCATTTTGAATTTATTTTTGATTATGGTGTAAGACAGTGCTCCAGGTTCATTTTTATGCATGTTGCTGTCCAGTTTTCCCAACACCATTTATTGAAGAGACTGCCTCTTTACCATTGGATATTCTTTCCTGCTTTGCCAACGATTGATTGCCAATATAGAACTACCCTATGATTTAGCAATTGCACTACTAGGTATTTAGCCAAAGAATACAATAATACTAATTCGAAGGGATACATGCACCCTGATGTTTATAGTAGCATTATCAGCAATAGCCAAATTATATATATATATATGTTCATATATATATATATATATATATATATATATATATAAACAAGATCTATGATTTCACTTATATGTGGTATTTAAGAAACAAACAAAAAAATGATCATAGGGGGATAAAAGAGAGAAATAAACCAAGCAACATACTCTTAACTATAGGAAACAAACTGATGGCTACCAGAAGAGAGGTGGGTAGGGGGACGGGTGAAAGAGGTGATGCGTATTAAGGAGTGAACTTGTGTGCTAAGCATCAGGTGTTTTATGGAAGTGTTGACTCACCAAATTCTACGTCTAAAACTAATGTTACACTGTATGTTAACCAACTGGAATTTAAATAAAAATTAAAAAAGAGAAGGTTGATACGTGTGACTACATGAAAATAAACAAATTCTATATGTTGTAGTACTACAAAATTAAATTACAAATTATATTCTAAGGCTTAATATGTATACTTTAAAAAATATACACAAAAAAGGAAAGTATTAAAAAAAAGAGATAAAAGTTATGAAGAGGGGTGCCTGGGTGGCGCAGTCAGTTAAGCGTCCGACTTCAGCCAGGTCACGATCTCGCGGTCCGTGAGTTCGAGCCCCGCGTCAGGCTCTGAGCTGATGGCTCAGAGCCTGGAGCCTGTTTCCGATTCTGTGTCTCCCTCTCTCTCTCTGCCCCTCCCCCGTTCATGCTCTGTCTCTCTCTGTCCCAAAAATAAATAAACGTTGAAAAAAAAATTTAAAAAAAAAGTTATGAAGAAATCATATTTGAAACAATAGCCGGTATTCAAATATTATCAACCTTACCAGTAATTAAAGAAAAAACAAAGCATTATCATGCAATATTTAAGAAATTCTATTTGTAAAATTTTTAAAAGAATGAAAATAACTACTATCAATAATAATGTATTAAATGATTCTGTGTAATATTGTTAGAAATGTAAATTGGTATCCAAATTCTAGAACAACATATGTTTATATGTTATCTTATTACATCTTTTAACAATGAATTAAACATTTCCGTTTCGGACAAAATTCAATAGTCAAAGATGCATTTGTAATGCTGTTTATACCAATATATTTCAATGATAAAAATAAAATTGAAAGGAAGCCAAATGTCCAACAGTAGAAAATTGTTTTTTTTTTTATTGTTGGCACTTAACATGCAATGCAATAATACAGCATTATATTATTTATATAGATTAACATTTCTTGACATGAAAGGATAGCCTAAATTGCTACACATAAACCATGAAATTATGCAAGAAATTTGGAAGACAGTATATACTCTGCCTAGCATAATCCCACTTTTTGAAAAAAAAAATAAGAAAGCACATATGCAGTTTCACAATGTTACTTAGGAGTTAATACTATATTAATATATATAGTCAATATTTATAGCTATATTTATTTTGTGATGATTTCCCCCTTTATTTATTATTTTAATTAAAATTTTTGTGTTAAATTTTGGAGTTACACTTTTATCTAAGAAGAACTAGAATCTATAGGAAGATTCTAGTTAATCTCACATATTTCATGATAGAGTAGGATATAAATATCTAGACATTAGAGACTGTGCCCACTCAGAAGGACTCAAAACAATTTCCTTACTCTGCCATTAATGTGACTAAGTGGTCTTTCTTCAGTTTTAAAAATTTCCTACTCTGATGTTTACCAGAAGGGAGTTGGGGTGGGGGGGGATGGGTGAAATAGATGATGGAGATTAGAGTACACTCATCATGATGAGCACTGAGTAATGTAGAGAATTGTTGAATCACTATATTGTACACCTGAAATTAATATAACTGCACGTTAACTATATCGGAATTAAAATTTTAAATAAAATAAAATAAAAAAAAAATATATATATATATATAAATTTTTGAGAAAAATAAAAACAAAAAATGTCTCCTCAAATATTTTAGCTTCACAAGCAAATGATTTATTTGTACTTCACCACAAGCTATCTTACTCTGCTCAGTTCTAACCTTGGAGAGACAATAAAAGAACACAGGCTGCCAACCCTTCAGGGATTGGAGAAACAAGAATTCAAGAGAGAAGCTTGATATAGATATCCCAATGGAAGTCAATTGGATCTGACTATCCATTTATACTTGGTTTTGCTCTTATGAAAGAGCTAAACACATACAAATGTATAATCTGTAGGTGGATAATAAAAGAGAAATACAACTTTTCACTGAACAATCCAATACTTTGTTAAACTATTGATGCATCTGTAGCTTGAAATTTTAAAAGTGTTGGGAAATGCAGTATACTTTTTGAGATCTAGCCATTAAGTTGTCCTTAATCATAATAAATAATTAAAATGCTTATTGAACATACATTAGACATGATTATTGTGTGTATGTATGTGCATTTGTTTATATGTATATATTGCAAGTCATTTTTTAATATTCAAATTATTTACAAATTGATTTTGAATGTTAGTGAAATCTAAGATAGTTTTTATTAAAAATGGAAAATATGTACTAATAGTATCTCTAAAATTTGAACTAGTTATTTGCAAGGGTGTTCTGAAAACGAATTATTGTGTAGTAAGTACTACACTTGGTACTTGTATGCTCTGTGTGTGTTTGCATGCACATATAAAAGCTCTCTCACAGTGATCTATGTAGATACACAAATATTCATATATCCATTACTGTTGTGCTTTGAAATAATAATAAAAAAATTAAAATGCAAGCCCAGGCTTGAACTGACAAATGCCTGCAGTTAAAGGAGGCAGAATAAGATAATTTTCTGATGCAACATGTACCAGTTTAGGAAAAAGTGATATACTGCCTTCAGGCTCAAAAAGCTTTGATCTGAGGCAATAGATTTTCTTTCTTAACTTTGCTGTCTGCAATCTGAATGAGACAGATTTACCCTGAGGTGAGAGATAGCTAGTTGTATACACCTTGCTTTCTAATCCAGAGGAGACCAAAACATTGAGTTCCATAAAAAATTAGTATTGTGAGAAATTTAATGTAATTAAATAATCGTTATGCTAGGGATCCTGAAAGTGACTAAGTGGAGCAAGAAATAATTTTCAAAAATTTCATCCTCATAAAAGAAGGAAAATAAGCAGGAAAATTAATTTTCACTGAAAAGAGGAATTGGTTTATGCCTGTTTTTAATCCTGTAGGAACAGACACTTCACAAAAGTGTGTGTATGTGTGTGTGTGTGTGTGTGTGTGTGTGTGTGTGACAAAAACCCTCTTGAAAAGAAGCTTAATATCAACAATAAGGGAAAGACAAATTCAAACTAGAATGAGGTATCACTGCACCAAATAGAATAACTGACATTTTAAAGACTGATCATGCCAAATGTTGGTGAGGATGCAAAAAAACTTGAACGCAGTCACTGCTCTTGGGAATGTAAAATAATACGCCCACTTTGGAAATGGTTCTGTTTTTCTTAGAAAAAAATAAGCAGTCAGCTTACTTTTTGATCCTGCATTTTAAGAGAACTGAATGTCAATTCTAGATTCCATTCCCTTTAATTCCATTGGTTTCCCCTCATCCTTGAGTATTTTCTCACAGGCATGTACTGATCAGCAATCTGCTAAGTAATTGTGGGAAAGAAACTGCAGATCTTTGTGCCTCTCCTTTCTGCTACTCTGTTCTATAATCTCTATCCACCTTCTTTCCCCTAGACTCATCAACTAGGTGTCTGCAACTCAGGAAGTTCATTGGGTTTTATCTCCCTTTGCCATGCTCTGGAAAACTCTCTCAAGGCAATAAAATTACCAACAATAGGGCTCATCTTGTTTCTTGTCTCTCCAGGATCACTGTCCCTCATTCCATGATTTCCAACATTTAAAAGTTGTTTATATATTTTGTCTGTTTTTTTTTTTTTTTTTTTTTTTAGTTGTTTCAGGTAGTAGTGTAAGGTTCTACCCTGTTAACGCACCTTGGTCAGAAGTATCTTATATTGGTTTCACTATCTGTTTCTCCCCTAGTTCTCCATTTTCATGAAATTGTTACTCATTATTTTTATGTGCTCACACTTAAGGATTTCTGCTTCTTTCTTGTACCTATATCCAGATATCCATATCTAACCCATGAACAAATTCGATGGGCTGTATCATCTAATATATCAAGATTTGAGAGTTTTACATCATATTCTCCTACTGCTTTAAGTCAACATTATTACTTACACAGACTGAAAAAAAATGCTTATTGGTAATTCTGCATCCACATTTGTTGCCTTTCATTTAATTATCCCCACAGCATGGCTGAGTAACACACACAGAACATTGTTCATTACATATATTTTTGCTCAAACAACCCCCACCCCAAATGCTTTCTATCTATGCAGAGAAAAATATAATCTTTCCTTTACATGAGCCCCTTCTAATATTGGGCTATCAACCCCAAATTCATTTTCCTCCACTTGCCTTGGCATGTTCTTTGTCACTGAAACATTTAACAAGCATGCTATCAACTTTCTCTAGATGCACGTTCTTTCAATTCCTTCAGGCCTATCTCATCACAGTCTTTCCATGACCGTGCCTTTCAGTGCATATACTCATGAGTCCCTATTTTACCTTAGTATATTTTCAGTTTTTATTATAACCATTAGCGCAACTTATCAAATTATATGGTTATGTTTCACACCTGCATCATTTGAATTTTGAAAACATGGCTTACTTGAATTTTATTCCCTGCTATGACCTCACCTCCACCCCAGAATCAGAAAAATCTCTGACACATTTTAGGGGATAAACGTGTTACCTGTATCAAATGTATGAGACCCACTGAAATTTACAACACCGGTCACCTAGGGTTTATTAATGTCATTTTAGAAATAATGAAAGAGATTCAGAATATTTGAGTAACCCTACCTATAAGTTAATGAGTTAATAAATTAATTTGGGACAAAATAAATTATTTTCCTAATATATATATATATAGCTGCTAGGACATATAGTTTAAACACTCACTAGAGACATGGATCATTATGATTGCATGCATAGAAAGAGGCCAATAAATGTTGGCGCTATTTTTATAATTAAATATAAAATTTGTTTTGTTATAATGTTCTAGCAGTATGAAATATAGTTTACACTGGTATTCAGGACATTTTACAAACTCTATTTTGGTTCCTTTGGAATCATGTCAACCATCCGTCACATCTTCTTGAAATGTATGGATGCTTTTTCTACATTAGAAAAATCTTATTGTGCAACTAGGGGAGGAAAATGAGGAATAGTATAGGTAGTTGGTGACATGCATTTCTTTTGTTCACAGTATCTAGTAAAATGTCTTTTTATTTAGCTAGTTTCCAGTAAAAGTATCCCCATTTGTTGAATACAGTGTTCCATGTATCTATTAGGTTAGTACTGCCAAGAGTTTTTCAAATCTCTATCTTTTTAGAATGTTTATCTCCTGAGTATATATAGATGCTTCAAACTATAGCCCCCTATAGGTGATCCAAAAAATTATCCATTTAGTTCTGTCATTTCTGCTTTACATATCTGAAGCAAAACTTTTGAAACATGTCATTACATAATTGTTAGTTTTTTGTGGTGAAAAAATATATTCTCTCATTATGTAGTTACCCTATTTATCACTGTTAATAACTGTAGCTCTAAAATATATGGTATCTAATAGGTTTATGCATAAGCTTTAACTTTGGGTTAACAGTTGCTTGATGTATATTTCTCAGCATTTTACTTTCAATATTTTGTGTCCAAATTTTAAAACTACATAAGCCATAGCTGAATTTTATTTGCTAATCCAGACTGGTAATCTTTGTTTGTTGTTGTTGTTATTGTTTGTTTGTTTGTGTTTAGTTTTACCTGTCATGACTTGTCATGACAACTGGGTACTAAGTTTTGGTTTAAGTGTATGTTAAATATTTTATTCCTCTATTACTTGCAACTACATGAAGACAATGATTTCACTATTTTTGTTTCAATAACATTTACCTAGAGATTCATAACTAATATGTAGCAATGATTATTATAATAATAAATCAGTGAATTAAATTTAAAGCCATCACTGAATTTGAAGCATCAGAATTTTTTTCTTCTTTGTCTATTCCTTTATTCAAAAAAAATAAAGATTGTGGTATTATTGAATTTTATTTACAATACCTAAAATATACTATTGATAATAACTAGGCCAATCCATTTATCCATTATAAATGATGTTTTATTATTCCCGGGGGGAGGAACAAGAATTGCCATCAATCAGTTATTATCAAAATAATTTTCAAGGATCTTCTGGAAAAACAAAATTTTAATGAAGAAGCTTCACTATTTGGACAAGACATTATTTTCACTGTACACCTTTAACTTAATGAGACCTAACTGACAGTATCTTATTTACTGTATCCAGGGAACCTGGATTTGTTTCTCAATTTGGTTGAAGTTTTCAATGGATTAGAATCTGATTAAGTTATCTACTGATAAGTTTTGAGCAGGGTTTTCAGGGAAAAAAACAACACTTAAATAGAATTTCCTATTGTTTTTGTCCAGCTTATAAAGTTTTTATTACTCAAACTGAAAGTAACTATTGAATAAACAAATTCTGAAGGATAAACAACAACTATTATTATATTTAAAGTAAACTTCTAACTTGTGTCATTTAATAACGAAGTTATTTGAATAATCCAAACTATACTTAAGTTATCAGCTCATTATTATGAAAGCGTTGATGTTGTGTCCATCATTTTCCAGCAGAAAATGTTAGATTGTACATTATAAATGACATTACATTTATGATTGGACTTACATTGGCTAAGTGAATCAAAGTACACATGTCTATAAAAGATGACCAACTTACACATTCAATAAATTGTATGAAATCCAAATACTAATGCTAAAATAAGACTTCTTAATATTCTCGCAGAAAAATTTTAACACATTACTGCCAATAAAATATTCTGGAATCTTCCAATTTGAGCCCTCATTCATTATAAAATTTATTTCAAATTGTGAACATTCAATTGTTGTAATGTTCAAAGTTATAGAAAGAACATGGAGTGAAATGCAAAATACAGCAAAAAGCAAAAAATTAAATATTATGGTTCAAATGCAAGTGGTTAGTTTGACTTAAACAACGTAGAGAAAATGAAGAGATGTTAAAATCAGGCATACAAACAAACATTAAGACCATTAAGATGTCAAGCATTTATAAGAACTTGATCATTTTATGCCCTCTTGATCTAAACAGAATGAGCAGCTCTGATCATGATGTGCCCATATGTCCAACTATATCATGCTCCTGCCTATTGAAACCTCTTATTTTCTGTATCACACTCCAGTAGAATGCATAGTCTCATTTATTAATCCTTTCCCAATAAAAGCTCAAGTTGCTAACATTATTTTGAATATTGGATGGTAAACTTCAGACTCTTGTAGAAAATCTCTATGTCAGTTTTCCAAGCATGATTCTCCATCATACCTCTTCTATACCAGTTCCCTTTTTGCCCTTCACTGTGTTTACTGTTTATTTTCAGTATTTTTCCTTTAGGAGACTCTATTATGGAATCAGACATGGAAAAAAAGAAAAAAGAAAAACCAGCAAAAGCCATCAGCCTTTATTAAAATGTTACAGCATAAGAATAGCTCTAAAATAAAGCTCATGGAGGACACGAAGAGATTTCAGATTTTATAGGGAAGATTGAGAAAGGTCAAGTACAGTTTTGTTTTGAGAGTTGTTCACTGTTCAAACTCTTGGAAGGTATAAAAATACTTGGTGTTAATCACAGTACGAAGGTTGTCAAAACTTGTGTTGCAGATTAGTAGTCATTGATTGGACAGTGTGTTTAACAAGATGGATGGAAAGGTAATAACAGATGAATAACTTGCAAGGATCAAAGTGAAAATTGTCTAGTCTTCCTGGGATTGAAGAACTAAAAATTGAATCTTGGATCTTTCTGATATATGAACAACATATTTATTCTTTTTGAGTCCTTGTTTCCTCACTATAAAATATGAATGATAGTTATTTCATAACTATTTCAGAATCATAAGCCAAATAATATATGTGTAATACTTAACACAGTTTCTGGCCTATAAAAATAAAGAGTG
Organism: Felis catus; assembly: GCF_018350175.1. Lineage (NCBI taxonomy): Eukaryota > Metazoa > Chordata > Mammalia > Carnivora > Felidae > Felis > Felis catus. The sequence goes on along the minus strand of NC_058368.1, from coordinate 59,817,938 downwards.
GCAAACATATTTATTAATAATTAGTGATTTTCTTTTGCCTTCTGTTTTTTTCTCATGTGCTCTCATATGAATTTCACCAAATTTTTGATGAAGCAAACTTAAAAAAATAAGAACTGTGATTATTCAATCTGTTGCCGTTCCTTGTCAAGATTCCTTCCAGAACATTCCAGAGACCAATTCTCAGCAGTCCTTCCTTTTCAGTACTTTATCTTTAATCTGTATTAATGAATTTGTAGTGGTTCAAAGCTAATTTTCTTACTGTCATTCTCTAACTCATTTAAACAAATGTTTATGTCAATTCCAGACAAGACTTCCATAAGATCAATTCTGTTCTGTTTAAAACCTTCAATGGCCCCTTATTTTTACAGTAAGATCTGATTCTTTAGTTCTGCATTCATGGTGTTTTGTTGTATTTACTGTCCTAAATAATTGGCCTTATTGAAGTCTAAGCCTCCTCCTTAAGTAACCTTACTCCTAGTCAAATTGATTTACATACTTTCCACCAAAAATGTCCCATAATTTCTTTTTTTTCCCCATAATTTCTTATATCTATTCCTCTGCTTATTTAGTTTTCTTTATCTAGAACTTCCTTTTTTTCTCTGCACAAATTAAAGTCATACACGACTTAAACCCACCTAATAACTATCTATCATTTATAAAGATTTCCCACACTCCCTAATATTGAGCTATATTTCTCCATTATCTGAACTTCCATAATACCTAATCTGTATCTAACATGTAGATAATTCTGTATCTACATTTCTTATTAATATTCATCTGTTAGGCCGAGATCCTTGAGAGACAGGGAGCGATTTTTTATTCCTTTTTAGATCTTCCCAAGAAGATTTAGAACACAAGTATATTTCAGTGACTGAATAGCAAGACCCTTCTCCTGCCTCCAAGTGTTGATATCTTTCCAATATAATACATCAGCTTTAACAAAGCAAGGAATCACCATTCTATATGATAACTGACTGTCATAAAACCTAAAGTTACAGTTTTCCAGCACATTGACATTTCTTGAAAGGAGGGCTCAGGTAATTTCTCTTTAGGATATCATTTGTGGATGTAGAATATCTCATGTGTTGTGCCCATAAATACAAATGAAAAAAAAGCAAGGTGAGAATCTGTAAATGTACTTGTCAGTGCAGCACAGTTTGTTTTGTAAATGATTTGTGTTGCTATAAGATCAAATGTTGTCAGTTCTTTTTGATCATACTTATCCAAGGGCAGTTTGCAGGATGAGAGTTTTCTCATATCTCACTCTCATTTAGAAAAACACAGTGACTTACTATAAAAGCTGAGCTGCTGGGTTACGCTTACCCTGACCAGTACTAATGGAATGATGAAAAGATTGACAAGTGTTTGACATATTAATGGAATTATTTTCCAAGATTTTGGAGCATTTGACTTGTAATGAAGTAGTCTACAATATTTTCCTTTATTGATGTGATTTTTACTGATTCAAGCATGTAATATATATAAAATACAGTTTCATGATATTGGTTCACAAAAGTCTTTTTGTAGGACAGGGCTATGTTTAAATGCTTTTCATATTTTATAAGCTAAGTAACAGGTAAACAAAAATATGGAAATATGCCTTAAGAAGTGGGGAACAAAAAGGAAAATTACAAAGACATTTGGCCAGGCTTCCCATTGGAAGATTTGATTTCTGGTGTCAGTTTTATAACCTAAAATCTATATGATTCTGGAGAAGTCAATTAACATTTTTTAAAACTTTGATCCCATAGATTATGCAACTGAAAAAATGCAACAACTGCCTGTGTTACTTTCCAGAAATTTAGTCAAGGTCAACTGAAATAACATATGCAAACATTTTTTAGTTTGCAAACTATAAAGTGAGGTGAGTGAACTGTAATTTTACTAAATCGAGTTAGAACACAATAAAAAACGGAACATTTGGGACGTTGGATAGTGATAAAAGTGGATAACTATTTTGGTTTTGTGTTTAAATCATTTTGGTAAATGGTACTTCCTAAGAATCTATTGAATTTTCATTGATGGAATAGGGCAGCCTAAGATAGCAGATATCAAAAAGAATTCATGTATTAGGGTAGATCAAATACACACATATGAAATAACTTTAAGCTTCAAAGACAATGAAAAGGTTTTGAGAATGTGGTAATAGATGCAAATTATGGAAGAATTCAGTCTGAGTCCTGATAAATCAGAAAAGACATCAGAGGTCAGGTTTATCTTGGGCTGGACATTAAATAGTTTGTAGAACACAGATTTTGCAAAAAGAGAGAGACAGGGAGGGAGGATATGGGGAGACAGAAATGTATAAATAAGGCAGAAGAAAACAACCAAGACCTGGTTTATGAATAGCAAGGAAAATAAACTAGCTGAAACTGATTAAAAAGAATGAAGATTGAATTAGTCAGAAAGTCCCCAGAGACCAGTTTGTAAGATTTTGGAATGAATTTCACTCCTGCAAAGCATAGTTTTTTCAGTGCCCTCTGATCAAAAAAAGGTGAAAAACAAACAAAATTCCAAAAGATAGAAACAAGCAATGAAAAAATACACAAGATTTCACATCATTGGTATCTTTTTCATGATCCAGTTGAAGAATGGATTGAAGCCAGAATGAAATGGTGATTTTCCAAGTTTCAATGTAATCTTTAGTTTCAGATTATTTCCAAATACATACACATGTGGGTGTCCTATGAAATCCGGTGATTGTAGAGGACATGCATAATGTCAGCTATCCTCCACATGGTTCCAATAAGACTCTTTAGCAGCCCTGACAGTTGCCTGGCATCAATCACAATTACAAACTTGCTTCTGGTGACTATTCGTCTTCCCCATTCCTGGTGCATATGGAGTTAAGGATTAAAATAAATCTTCGCTATTTCTCGTAATATTTTAGAGATGGCTTAACTCTCATCAGCAACAGGGGTTGGTATTTGAGTAACTGTGCAGCCAGGCAGGAAGACAGAATGAGGGAGAGCCTGCACCACAGAGAAAGTGAGCTGGACTGAACCTGCTGTGCCTGTGTTGGGCACTGTGGGAAAATTATTTTCTTCTCTAAGACTCAGTTTCCACTGTTGAAAACCAAGAGGTTCAAATGTCTCTCAGAAGTTATTTATTAATATAAAATAAAATACCTTTAAGTTTATTTTTTTAATGAGAGAGAGAGAGAATGAACAGAGGGGGAGGGGCAGAGAGGGGGAGAGACAGAATCCCCAGCAGGCTCCAAGCTGTCAGGGCAGAGCTTGACAAGGGGCTCACAACTGTGAGATCATGACCTGAGCCAAGAGCAAACGTTGGACGCTTAACTGACTGAGCCTTGCAGCCGCCCCTACAAAATAAAATACTATTACAATTTTGTAAAGTGCTTAGCATAATGTCTGGTACATAGAAAATATGCAAAATGTGATGACTAATTATTGACTACTAGACCCCAAGATTAACCTCATGTTTCCCTAAAGCAGTCATATGATGAGTTAGGGAACAGAAAGTAGTCAATCCCTTTTTATCCTGAGAGGAACCATAAGGTTATGGGGCTTAGAACTCATATTCAGACGTGTAAATTAGGTTACAAGCTCTTCGCAGTCAGGGGCAAAGTCTTATTTGATTTCTTCATCCCTAGCGCCTAGCAAAGTGCCTAGTAAATAGTAGATGCAATAAATGTTTGATGAATGCAGCTATTAAAAGGGAAAAGGAAGAGCCAAAACACGCTTTCTGACCATCAGTTGTAGCAAGTGGGAATAGACCAATTTAGATAACTTTAGTTGTTAAATGAGAAGTAAGTCTTAAGGGCTTGACATAGCTGGGTTTGAATTGAGCTGTGATACTCTTCAGTCCATCGGGGAACTGCAATAATCATGCTGGGCTGACAAGTTCTCAGAACACTTCTACCAAAAGTAGCTGTTTTGTATCATGCCTAATTGCTATCGTTTTCCTGCAAGGGTCTTTTCTGCTATATTGTACGACGATATATTTTATAAAAGTATAATCATTCCTTTTCTAAATGCATCTAACAAGAAAAATGCACAATTTTTCATCATAGAAGCATTAACATATAAGGATCCCTTATATACAATGTTGCCTAGACAAACAAATATATTAAATTTTTAAAAATTGTTTAAAGAGAGGAACATTAAAACTCCTGTTTTAAAATGCAAATGTTTTCATCAGAATACGGGGGACTGGAAAGAAACTAAAGCAAGTCTGATCAAATTACTGCGCTTCCGATAAGTGTTTCTGCCTAAAGGAAATATCAAATCTTTAATAAAAAATGTGTGAGGTCAAAAGAATTTTCATAATAATACCAGGACAGTATTTGCCTTTTCCATGGTGCTGACATTTACACTGATGGTGTGAATGCAATGATGGTTAAAATACTGACATCACATCACAAATAAAATCAACACAATATTAAATGTCCCCAGTGAAGTACTGAAATTATAATTTTACAAATTCTGGATCCTAAGTACACATCTTTACTTTTTTAATACTGGATGTGACAAAAATGTGTCAATACAGAATGCATTTTTTGTATATACTGAAATATGATACACACATATTCTTAACAATATATGTCTGCACTCAGTATCTTCATATTTTGTTGAGAATTGTTGCATCTACATTGAATAGGGATACTGATCTGTATTTTACTTTATTTTTTCTTAATTTTTTTTGGTTTGCATTTTTGGGGTTCTTTTATCAGGATACTGATTATATTCCCATTCTGTTTATAATAATTTATAATTTAAATTCGGAAATAAAGTTATTTTCCTTCTAGGACTGCATCTTGGGCTGAGAAAGTATGTGTGAGACTACTTCTGACTTCATCACTAAATCCCAGATATGCAAAACTACTTTTGCAGTATCCTGAGAAAGTCTCATATTAGCTTATCAGGAGTTGTCTGTGAACTCGCTTGTGGGAGCTCATAGAGCCTGGCTGGCTAAGATTTAAATAAGGAATGTTTGCAGCCTGGAAAACGACTGGTTTAGAAGCAGCAAAGCAGACCAGGAAAACCGGGTCTCCTTTGAAATATGAAGCGTGAAGGCAGCCTGACCTTGCCTGTGGATCAACATGTTTTCCCATTCTGTAAACGCTTAATCTCTGTAAACGCTTAATCTAAAGTAGTACAACAACTCCCTTCCTATGACGTATACGCTGTCTCTGTGCGTATGCCTTCATGTCACTACCCTGATTGTACTGTTACCCCAATAATTTGAGTACCTTTGTTCCTGCTTTTGAAACTGCACGTTCCTTTCCCGTACACTGCTTGAAATGTACTGATAATATTCTCAATAAAAACTGGAGAAAAGCCTTGCTGGGGGCCATTGCGACTAGAACGCTTGGCCTCCTCATTCTCTCCTTTCTCTGATTCAGGAGTCTGGAGTAATGGGTCATCTGCTGCCCCAGGTTTTGCTGGTCAAACCCAGCACTCGCTGATGCTCCCTCCTTTTGTTTTTTGTTTGTTTGTTTTCCATTTTGTAATTGTTTCATTTGGGTGATTTCTATTGCTCTCACTAAGATTTATTTTTCTTCAGTATATAATCTACTAACTCCTGTATTAGTTTTATAGGCTGCTGTAATGATTTACCACAAACCAAGTGGTTTAAAACAGCAGACTTCTATTCTGTCACAGTTCACAGTCCTGTTGGCCGGGATCCAAAATCAAGGTGTCAGCAGAGTCACACTGCCCCTCGAGGCTCTACAGAAGAATTAATTATTCCTTTCCTCTTTCAGTTTCTGGCAGCTATGGGCATTCTTTGGCTTGTTCTTCAGCACCTTCTCCCCTGCATGTCTCTTAAAAGGACACTTGTCATGGATTTAGTACAACCTAGATGATACAGATGACTGCCTCATCTCAAGATCCTTGATTATATCTGCAAACATGGATTTGATATTACCTTATTTTTACAAATACACTCCCAGGATTAGGATGTGGCCATATCATTTTGAGAGCCACCACTTAGCCCACTACCACCCCAATCAGTCTATTTATCATCCGTAGAAATGTGATGGTTCTTTCATTATAATCTCTGTATTCTCATTTAATATATTTCTTTTCCTTTTTGTGTATTGTAAAACCTTGGTTTACAAGCATAATTCGTTCTGGAAACATGCTTGTAATCCAAAGCGCTTGCACATCAAAGCAAATTTCAAGAACCACTGGCCGTTGTGATCATGACGTTTGGCATCAAGTACTACTGGTATTGCCAGACAAGTCTCGTTTATCAATTAAAATTTATTAGAAATGTTTTCTTGTCTTCCAGAACACTTGCAGAACAAGTTACTTGCAATCCAAGGTTTTACTGTATAAGGAACAGAATTATAACACTTTTCAATTTTGTTTTCCCAATAATTGTATCATTTATGTCATTTCTGTGTCTTTGATTTTTTTAAACATCATTGTGAGTCACATTTTTCTGTTTCTTTGCGTGTGTGTGTGTGTGTGTGTTTATTGAATGGCAGTTATTTTCAATTTTAGCTTTTTGAGTACCAGACACATAGTATCCTATAAATACTCCAGAGCTTTGTTTTGGGATAAGATTATATTATTTAAATTTAATCTGGTAATGTTAGACTTACTTTTAATTCCTCTTTGTCTAGGAACATTTTGTTTCCTAATGAGGCAATATCTTTCTGAGTATTCTGTCTGATGCTCTATGAATTAGGAGAGTCTCTACTCTGGCTTTTAGAAACATGAACTATTCCTGATCCTGCATGATCCATAGTCCCTCTTGAGTCTCCCTGGTTGTTAGGGACTGAAGTGTGTCCCTCAAAATTCACATATTGAATCCCTAACCCACAATGTGACTGTTTTTGGAGACAGAGCTTTTAAATAGGTAATTAATGTTAAATGAACTCATAAAGGTGGAGCTCTAACCCAATATAGGTGGTGTCCTTCTAAGAAGAGGAAGGGACGCCAGGAATAAGTGTGCACAGAGAGAAGGCCGTGGGAGGACACTACAGCAAGGAAACTGTCTGCAAACCAAGGGAAGAGGCCTCCAGAGAAAAAAAACTAGAGGATTTCCAGCCTCTATAACTGTCATAAAGTAAATTTATGTTGTCTAATCCATCCATTCTGGGGTATTTTGTTATGGCAGCCTTAGTAGATTAATACATTGGCCATGGACAGTTTCCTCTTAAGGAGAATGAACCCCTGCAGATCTGGGCAGCTCTAGGCCTGTGCACCTCTCCCCTCTCTGATGCTTGTCCCTGTGAACTCTCACTGCCTCAAACTCCCTGGGCCTCCAGCTCTGTTCTTTGGGAGGAAGACTCAATAGTGTACAAATGTTAACTTGCCTTAATTCACCTGATAAATCCAATGCATTTTCAAGTCTAATTAAAAAAAATTATTCTCAGAAATAGAAAAGCTATTTTAAAGTGCATAATCTTAGATTACGTAAGAAGGGCCATAAAAGCTTGGAACTGTTAGACCCCTGCACTTCAAAGCTCTATGCGGTCCTCTCTTGATACTTGTCACCATGGAATTTCTCTTTTTCCAGCTGAATATTATATTTTCATTATACCTTACTATGTATTTTTTAACCATTAATTTTAAAATTTTATGCCATTTTTCCTGGTGAAAAATTTACATGTGATCAGCCTTCCACACAAATTAGCACTAATGGTAATCTATATATATATCTATATATATATATATATATCTATATATAGATATATATACACACACACATATATATATATATATATATATACACATATGTATGTATATATATATATAATGTCTATCTATATATATGTATATATGTATATATATATATATAATGGCAATCTATATACATCGATATATAGATAATGTATAAATATAGATAGATAGATATAGCCACTACCATCAGCTATTGATTTGGCAAATCTATGCAATATCTACTGATGCTCCACAATTACACGTGAAGATTTAACTAACATTTTTCTATCTCCTCCAAATACCTCGTAACTATATTATTATATTATTTGAGTGTTTTCATTAGGTGATGTTTTATCCATAAATAATAATAATGTTATATATAATTGTTTAAGATCAAAATAAGAGAAAAATAACTTTTAAAATCCTGAAATTAATCTTGGGACTACCAACTATTGTTTCTTATTGCATAATTATTGTCATTGATATTATCTACTAATGTTTATGGGAGTGTGGCATTATACATACTCTGTGTGGCAGATGTGAACTTTTTGCTGTCAGACACTTCCTATGATGTATTGTGTGTTCTGCTTAACATCACAGTGGGGATGACTCTCACAAGCTATGTTTCCCAGTGTGTTTCCTGGTAGCCCATGCCGACTCATTTCTGCCTGGGTTTGTTCAATGTGAAGTGCTGGTATGACGTTACAACATTGAAAGGATCAGAGAAGCTTGTTACTTTCTCTTCTTTGTATCTAGCAGATTCTTGTCATCACTGTCTCTTTTCTGTTACTAACAGATCTCCAACCAGATCTTCGTAATTACAGCATTTGCCTGTTGGATCTGTTCCTCTGAGCTCCAGCAATATCACTTCCATCCTTAGGAAACCAATTATCTACATTAAATACACATTATTTTAAATACTTAGGATAGTTTATTTCATCCAGGATATATTGACACTAAAATAATTTATGGTGAAAAATCCTCATTAGAATATTAATTTTCCACATTTCCCCCTAAGGAAATGGGTACATTTATATTGATAAACTAGGAAAACAGGAAGCTCCCTAGAGCTTTGTACCTCAAGAAGAATAGGAAAATGGGTGACATTAACTGGTTCAATAATGTGAAATATTAAGGAAGAGTACAACAGTCAGCTATTATTGATCTCAATACAGATTTGAATAAGAAAAAGACACTCAAAGTGTTTCAGGATAAGCAAACAGCTACTGGCAAAATAAACCAATTTAGAAAGAATTGTAACTGAAAACCAGAATGCCCAATAAGGTAGAGCTTTTATATTGTGTACAGATACATACCCAGAAAAGCCCCCTCTTATGGAAGTTGGAGAAATCTGTTACAAAGGTATGGCAAAACATCCAAAGATATGGTAAAAAAAATACCAGTTAATAACTGGCATATAGCAAATTTAGGTGTTTACATTAACAGATCAACTCAGGGGCATACAATTGTAATGTTTTCAGTGATTGTGAGAACATAAAGTCCAATTTGTTCACTTTATTAAAAAATTAATTAAATAAAAATTTTAAAATATCAAGTGATCTGAAATCTGCCTTATAATGTGTAAATTCAGTGTAGAGATCACATATTTGTCTTAGTCTTTTGTTTATTCAACTATTTGTCTATTTCCAAAAGGGTTAAGAACAAGGTGGTTTTAATTGGCACATTGTAAAGGTTTTGTGTATATTGAATATATACTTGAAAAACATAGTGGCTATATATTTATTTAATTTATAGTTATAAAATAGTATAACGAAAAAGTCATTTCATCACAAACACCGTGACTTAGTAAAATTTCTTGTCTCAATTCTCCTTACATATAAGATAGAATTTGTGGTTGAAACTAATTGCTGAAGACTGTAGTTTGTGAAAACATAATTAGCCCCATCAAAACAAAGATTAAAAAAAAAAAAAAGTAAACCCATGATTATTGAATGGTGTTAAATGACAATAGTAGACCATTCTGGTTTACTTGTAGAGTGAGCTAACTAAGACGGGTTAAGAAAGGGAGGTCAGGCACATTCTTTCACTTCTAATGGTATTAATGGCTTTCTATTCTGTGACAAGAATGGTTGCCACTTCCCCTGCCCCTCAAATTCTCTAAGTTCTGGGCATCTGGAATTTTTGTCTTAACAACTCCTAGAAGAAATACCTAAACACTTAGTGCCCAAGAATCATAATGTTATAATAGACAAGAGGGCTCTCTTGCCTACCCTGTAAGAAGGGAGAACACTGGTATGGAGAGAGATTCTTTTCCATTGAATGGATGCCTCTTTGGGATGAAAAATGGATTGGAAGACCTCTGCCTTCTATTACCCTTGACCCAAGAGTTTTTCCAATAAAGTCTACTTCTCAAAACAAACTGATATTCAGGAAGTCATCTGACCTTACTTCCATGGACTTGATTTGAGGAATAATACAAAATAACTTTATAGTAGAGGTATTGTGTAAATATATCATTACATAAATGGAATTCTGGGGTTTTGTAAAGAGAGCAGTTGGGAATCAGTGCAAGGTTGTAGGAGGGACATTTAAGGAATTCTGATATGCTAATGTGTTGAGTTGCTGGCTCAATGGTGGTCAATATTGTGCAACTGGGAATTGATGGAAAAGAATCTGTCAATTATTGAGTAGTAAATACAGTCTCAACCTTACAGGAGAGTCAAAAGGGCATTAGAAAAATAGAGAAAGACCTAAAGTTCAAGGAAAACTAGATCCTTTTGGCAAGTTAGTAAGGAACTTAATATTTATATTGGAAATAGGACACAGGGGTGGAATTGATCATAGGTGAAGCAAATGGAAAATAACAATAGGATAAAGAGCAAGACTGTCCTAAAGCTGAGTCACTGGGTGTTTTAACCTAAATTGTTTACTGTATCTCCCACTAATATCACAGCTTCCCTAGTCTTCGCAACATGCCTATACTTATACAGGTACTAAGGGATATTTGAATACTTAGTGTGGTTAGATTTCAGAGTCAGGAATTTAGTATGTCATTGTGAAGGATTTTAAAGGTTTTAAATTAAACTGATGCAATTTTTTCCCCAAACCATGGCCCAAAACTACCTGTGCCAGAATCACCTGGGAAGTGGTTACAATATCTATTACTGTGCCTTCCAAACCCTTTAAATGAAGAAGAATTCTTGGAGTGGGTATTAGAAGTCTCAATTCCTGGCAGTCCTCTCAGGTGACTCTTATATATAAATAAAATTGGAGACTCTTAGACCTAAGAAGATGTTATTAATTGGATAGTTGACTAAACAGAGGGTATGTTTCTAAAGAAAGGTATGAGATATCAATCATAGATATCTTTAAATATAGGATTTAAAAAATCTGCTCCAAGTAGATAAGCATAACTGTGCCGGGAGGTGACCTTCAGTTCTGAGATTCTATATATTTTTTTCTTCTAAAACAGGATTAATCACCTCTCACTGAGTGGGTGTTAGTTCTAAGTATTTCAATTATTTTCCCCTTCCACATAATTTTGTTTATGAGTCATCAAAGCTAAACAGCTTTAAAAACAAATTTCACTCGTTCTAATAAATGATCCTTATGTATGTACAATATCCTTGTTTTGAACCCAAGCTGCAATTCATTTATAAAACCATAATTAATACATGAAGGTGTCTAATTATTTGATAAAGCACAAATAGGTCCCAGTATGGCTGTAAGACTATCTTCCTGATTTGTGGATTTGTGGATTTTATCTGTTGACCACATTACCTGATATACTTCTTGTTAACTGTGTATATTTCAAAAGGACTGTGTATTCAGAGCTTCAGACCTTGAGATTTATGGACCTCTCTGTGGCCTTCTGGTACACCCAATTGGCTTGTCTACATAAAAATAACTTTAAAATGAACCATAAGAGAATTTTTGTGGAACAAGAAAAGTTAAGAATGGGTAAAAATAGGAAAAATGTATGCCAGTTACAGCAGAAAATTACTAATTCTATGCTTATTTTTCATATATATATATATATATTTTTTTTCCAAACCATGTATCTTTCACATCTACTGACAAGAATAATAAAAAACAAGTGTTGCTCTTCCAAGGGGAAAATTTTACAATTAATACCCAGTTTACTTTAGTACAAGGATACTGAGCAGGACACCCATGGCTGTTTCCTGTTTCAATGATGATATGATCTACTCTGTATTCAGATGAGATTAAACCAACTCATGTTCTTGGTTCAGAGTCAAAAGCTGTTGAGGAGGAAAATTTATTGTAATGCAATATCCTTCAGGAAAAATAGAAAAAAAATATTGGAGTGTGACTAAAGACACAAATGCTTTTATGAAGACTGTAAACTCTTAAATTTTTACATTAAAAATTAGAAAGTTGTATTCACATTTTGCATTAGTTCTTCGAGAAGAAATAATAAGTTATAATTTTAAATGAGGGGCTTTGCAAAATACTTTCATTAATATTCTCTAGTAACTCTGATCCTTAGATAATGATAAAAGAATTGGCCATCACTAGAAATGAGACAGACTGGCAAGTAGAGAATAGTCTCATATCAAAATATCTTCTCATATTTTGCTGAAATAAGACATTTTTATTCATTAGTTGGAAGGTCCCTCTTTTGAAGCGCACAATGTATTGTTTGCTGATTTGGATTTGACAGTACCTTGGTCAGTTACTGAAGATATTCAATTTCATTCCAAATCAATGTAACATACAATTTTAAGCATTTCCTTTTCTGTCAGTGGATTTTAGGAATGTAATCTCTTACATTGGATGTATTCAGAATTTTTGTTAAGTATTCTGGAAGAAGCTTCAATTTTGATATGTGTGATAGATTGAATTTCTGGCCATCCATGTTCTACTACATAAATTGATATATATTTCCTTTGTGTTCACTTTGGGTTTTACATTTTATGTTTTCTTAATTGGGTTTGGGACTCTTTTCTCCATTTTACAATCACACACATATACATACACACACAACTGTATATGTTTGTTTTATTCCTAGACTCAAAATTTTTGATTTATATTTCCTTACAGTTTTAAATTTTTTGCCCGTACCAAAAGTTTTTGTCTGACTTTTCATTATATAGTCGACATAGAAAATATGCTTTAATACTAAGATAAGTTGAACAAAATAGTGTTGTTTTGGAGGAACAATTAGATAATGAATCAGGTATAAATAATGTAAAATTTAATGTTAGATGTAACACATATGATTTTTAGATATACTTTATGCTTAGAAAAATATTTAGCTAGATTTTGGCATAAGCATAATGCTATCTATAAATCTGGAGAAGCATATGATATAGATAAACTAAGGTTACAGCCACTGTGAAACTCTATTAATTCTGTGACTTTAGGCCATGAGCATTCTCACATAGCACTTTATTCAACTGTGACATAGGGATTAACATAATAATATCTATTCTCTAGATTTGTTCTAAGAAATACTCCATACTATATGAAAAGTGTTCTAGAGCAGTTTCTGATTTATAATAAATGCCCATGGGTTAGCTGTTATTTTCATTTTTATTTTTTATTATGTGATTAAAATACAGTGTTGTGGGTTGAATTATGTACACCGAAAACATATGTTGAAGTCCTAATTCCCAAATAGGGTCTTTGCAGATGTAACCACTTAAAGATGAGTTCACATTGAATTAGGGTTGATACAAATCCAATACAACTGATGTCCTTATAAAAAGAGAAGAGGACACACAGACACAAAGGGGTAGAATATCATGTAATGACAGAGGCAAAGATTGGAGTGATTTGTTTCTACATACCAAAGAACAGCAAGTTTTGCTGGTAATTGCCAGAAGCTAGGAGAGAGGCATGGGACAGATTCTCCCAGAAGAAGCCAAACCTCTTGACACCTTGATTTCAAATCTTTCCCCTCCAGAACTGTGAGAAATTTAATTTGTTTTAAGCCATCCAGTTTGCAGTACTTTGTTATGACAGCCCTAGGGAGCTAACAAACATATTTGAATTATAGCCATATGTGCAGTTACAATTGAATGGTGTAAGTAAAGCTCAATAAGCAGAATCTAAGGGCAAGTCACATGTTGAAAACACACCAAGAAAAGGCAGTAGTAGATCCATCCACCACACCTATTGGGCAATAATGGACACAGAATTGGAGAGATGACAACCAAGAAAATGAATCAGGTAGTCAGGTGTCAAGGGAGGGCAAGCATGACGTGGACCATTAAGACAGGTGGGTAAGCAAAAGGGAAGGAAAAGATGCATGCTAACCAAAAAAGCACAACACAGGGTAGTAGTAGTAGTAGTAGGGTGGATCCAATAATACGACTGTGGACTATATTACAGCTAATTATTCTGCTTTGAAAAATGTTAGCAAAAAAGTATAACTTGAAATTGAATTGTCATATACTGATCTAGAGTTCACAAGTCATTGCTTTATAAATCATTTATCTAGTTCAGTAATGGCCTTAGAATTTGAAAAGGACAAGTGAGCTTAGGGATAGGTATAAAAACGTGGCCTAGGGTAAAAATGATGCAGGGAAGGTAATTTTGTGGCAACTTGGATAACTGTTTTCTAATGTCATTAATTATCTCTTCAGGGTTTTAGGTATCATTACCACAGTCCTTTTAAGTATTATTTAAATTCTAAATTTTGAATAATTATATATATTTTTAACTCTCCTTATCTGTCTAAAATTGTGCTTTAAGTAAGTGTTTTGTGGACTCACTCTTATTCCATAAGCCTGGTATTTTCATTCAAATAAACTGAAGGAAGTCACATAAAGATTTGTCTAAATATAACTAGAAATTAGGAAGTGTTCGACAATGCTAACAATTGCAAGCTCTCTTGAACCAAGAAGGTACGTAAAATTGGGGTTTGTTTAAAGTCAAATCTTGGTTATATTTCTCTTTTTCTATCATCATGTTGGCATTTTCAGGTTCATTACCTAAGTCATTCTATTTATTAGTTTCAATGAGTAATCTCTGTCTTTTAACTTTGGCTGAGACTAGAAATTATAGGTATCACCACAGCAACAGAATAAACATGTTTAATTTCATTTTTATTTTTTCTCTATGTGAACACACTCATTTCACTTCATGTTAATTTTTGTTGTTTGGAAAACTTAAGAAAATTTTCAGAAAAAACTCTATTCAACATGCCCTATAAATGTCCTTCAATATCATATAGATCCCACCAAACTCTCTGTCTCTCTCTCTCTCTCTCTGTCTCTCTCTCACACACACATACACAAACACACAAGGACATACACATATCTTTAACAATCATATAAATCCCAGTTATGCAAATAATGTGATATATGAGTTTTATGATAATAAGTAAATAAATAAATAAATCTCATCATTTAAAGAAATCAGCTAATTCACAATCTGTTCTCAAAATCTTAACCATAGTAAATGATGAGGTGGGAAATGTGCTTGAATAAGAAAGCTAATTAAAATTAATTAAATATTAAGACAATTTTGACTTATGAATTAATTTTACATTTAGGCCCATGAGAGTTTTTAGCATAGATGGAAAAATTAAACAATAATTTATTTAGGTTGTACAAACATGAGCAAATTTCAGTTTCTTAATGATAAATCAACAAGTCATTCTCTAAATTTTAAGTTCTTATTTCACAATGTAAACAATTCTTTAGACCTTAACTTTGTGAATTTGTAGATTTTCATTGTATTTTTATGATGTCAAAATAATTGGTGAAATATTGCGTTTAAAAAGAAGCTAGACTTGTTATAGAGTCAGTTCTAATTATTATCTGGAAGTTATTATGAAAGAGATATTCATACTGTTTCTCACTGAACTTTTCACATTGTTAGCAATCTTTCATAAAAGTAAACATATCAATCAAATAAATTTAGATATGTTCTCTACACCTGTTCTTGTAAAACCTGAGATTTGTATTCAGGATATAGTCTTAATAATCGGCTCTTAGTAAAGAACTCCCACGGTTATTCTTTTTTCATGGAGATTAGAGTCATCCTCCCATAAAAAGAGAGGGTATTCAAGAAAAGCATATTTTCATGAGTACTAGGATTCATTACAGGTGGCTGTGGATAGGGATGATGAGTAACTGCCAAATAAGCAGAAAATGAAACCATTTTTCCCCAACTCTAGACATTTTCCCTACTCCACACAGATTTCTTCAAGCAAATCAGTACATATGACATAGATTAGGCACTTGAAAAAACACTTCTCAGCAGAACCAACTACATAACTTGCAGGGTCAGGTGCTGCAAGAAAATGTAGGGATTTTGTTTAACAATTATTAAGAATTTCAAGATGCTAATAACGGAACACTAAACCATGTGTGGGGCCCCATGGTGCTACACAGGTCACATACCTATGAAGCCAGCAGTACTGTTTTGGAGGTTTTTTAAGGGCTGTGTTTGATCAGACGCATCAAATGGCCACCAGAGTATCTCCAGTCTTTTATATGGTTATCCTATTTTCACTCTGCTGCCCATAAGAGCAGAAAAAGCATTTTACTGTCCTCTATTTTCTAATCCTGTTAATGTCAATACGATACCCTCCTTTCAGCCTCCATTTTCCAACAAGACAAGTTGGAGAAGAAATATCAACCAACCCACTTATTTACAACAACTTGCTCAATAAGTTATTCCATTGCTAAGGTTGAATCTTAAAAAGCAGAAGTGGTTGATATTTAATTAGGGCTGTATGTGTGCTGGGTCCTGTGCAGTAGCTTTACAGATATTAGCTCATTGAATCTTCAAAACAAATATGAATTATTTTATCTTCAATTTAAAGATGGTGAAACAGGTGAAGAAGCTGAGAAGTATGTTTCTGATTATCTATCTAGTAAGTGGTAGAATCTCGATGCAAATCAAGTCATAATGCATCCAAAATTTGCACTTTGAACTATGAGGTTATTTTATATTGACACATAATATATTTTTCTTCATGTTGTTTTATTAACTATTTTATTGCCGTGTGATATATATGTAGAAAGAAGTCTGCATATCATAAATGGACATCTTGAATTACCACAAATTACCATGAGTCCATCATTCAGTTTTCTCCTTTAGAAGTTCATTACTGTCCCCAATTCTAGCACCATAAACATATTTCCTTTTACTTAAATTTATATAAATGGAACCAGTTAGATCTATATATTTGGGAGTCTTTTATCATTATGTTTGTGAGATTCATCCACAGTGCTGTTGTAGCAGTGGTTAAATCATTTTGATTGCCGAACATTCTACCATTCAGCACTAAACTTATTTATTTAATTGCTGTTAGAGTTCAAGGTTTTTTCAGGTTGTTTTTCTATTATGGGTAATTCTGCTATGAATGTCCTTGGACAGTTGTTTTGTTGCTCTGGGAGTAAAATTGTTGAGTGACAGGTTATGCATAAGTTAATTTTAGTATAAACTGTTAAAATGATTTCCAAAGGTTTTAAAGCATTTCACACTCCCATTAGCAATCTTTAAACTTAACTATTTTTTAATGTTTACTTCTTTATTCTTCTTCTTTTTTTTGAGATGGAGAGAGAGAGCAAGCATGAGCAGGGGAGGAGGAAAGAGAGAGAGAGAGAGAGAGAGAGAGAGAGAGAGAGAGAGAGAGAGAGAATCACAATCAGGCTCCAGGCTATCAGCGCAGACCTTTACAATCTCATGACCCTGAGATCATGACCTGATCTGAAGTCAGGAGTCAGATGTTTAATCGACTGAGTCACCAAGGCGCCCCTAAATTCAACTATTTTTGTAGGTGAGTAGTAATATTTCTCAGTTTTTATTTTGCATTCTTCTGATGAATAATGAGTTTAAGCATATTTTCAAGTGTTTAGTGACCAATTGGATAGCATTTGTGGTGTGCTTGTTCATGTTTTTTGTACTTGTTTTATTGTTGCTATCTGCCTTATTTTTATTTATATGTAAAGCTTCTTTATGCATTATAAATATAATATGTATATTAGTTACAAATTTTGTAAGTATCCTCCCTCACTTGGTGGTATGCCAATCATTTTCTAAATATTTCTTATTGATAAACTTCATAAGGTAAGATATATTAAGTCAAACTTATATAACCTACAATTGAATTGATACTAGGAAGCCATAATATCAATTTCTTGAATATTACATATGTTTTCTACAGAAATTCCTCCCAATAACTTCTATCCCACTTACTTTAACTATATCCTGAATCAAACATCTTATTATTTCTGAATATTTATTTGTTTCTTTTGTAATCAGACAATGATTAACAATCAAGAAGCTACCATAAATTCATCTACATACTAATGTGGAAAAGGGGATAATTCAGGAAATAAAATTTATTGCATATCTCACTGAACAACTCCTATTCCATACGAGAAGACAAGAGAACTTTAAATCAAATAGAGGTGAACAAAACAAGGGTGTTCATTATATAAAACAATTGTAAATTTTTTTATCCCGTTAAAATTCAATTCAACTCATAAGCATACAGTAAGCATCCATTTCATGTCATGCTATACGATGGATGTGTGATATTGCAATTTACAAAAAGGTCTGTGTGTTTGCTAAGCAAGGATCTATTCATCAGCAGTTCAACTGACATGGGAAACAAGATTTTAAGTGATCCAAGATTTCACCGAGGGAATGAAAGTGGACTTGGAGTCAGCTAATGAAAAAGAATGTAGATTTCTACAAGCAGCACAAGGTGATTTCTAGTTAGCACATGAATGTAGCGGATTTGAAATTTGAATTAGTAAGTTTTCGTGCAACATTGGAAAATGGGAGGCATTAGGATTTTATAAAGGCTCTCTTACAGTAGATTTGAAAACTGGCAATGAAGATTTTAAGGCTGTGGTAAGGTATTTTTGTCATCTCACGAGATATAATTTCATACTAAAATGACTGCTTTCCTGGAATGTCTCAGGCACACATTGATTCAAAATCAAAACTGTCATAGATATGCTCATTTTAAAATCAGTTCATTCTTCAGAATTCTTCTGTGAAGTTAAGTAAGCTATCCATTCCTCAATATGTATTAGTTAAGTCTTTTTATTCTTTAGATTTGTGGTCAAACCTGGCTTTTACTTGTTATTTCTGTAACAAATGCACAAAGCTATGAACTAAATTGAAAAATTAGACTTGTGTAAAAAAAGTCTAAAATATTCTGTTCTCTTCATGTTAAAAATTACTTTCATGAAGAAATACTCTTGCAATATTATCTGAAGTCTGTGTCATTAATCCATTGTCTTAGATAACCTGTAATTTACAATTTTTTCAAATAAGATCATCAAAGAAATCTGAAGTACTATTTTCCACTTAGTAATATCTTGGAACTATGCCCTCTACCTATATTTTGAGGTCACAGAAAAGCTATCACAAAAACTCAATATGTAAATACATATGTACTGTAAATAATGCACTTAAGAGCATGTGTTTTCTTTTTTTAATTTTTTTAATGTTACCTATTTTTAAAATTTTTTAATGTTTTATTTATTTTTGAGAAACAGAGAGAGAAAGAGTGCAAGCGGGGGAGGTGCAGAGAGAGAGACACAGAATCCAAAGCAGGCTCCAGACTCTGAGCTGTCAGCACAGAGCCTGATACAGGGCTTGAAACCACAAACCGTGAGATCATGACCTGGGCTGAAGTCCAATACTTAACTGACTGAGTCTTCCAGGAGCCCCTAATGTTTACTTATTTTTGAGAGAGAGAGAAAAGACAGAGCATGAGCCAGAGGGACAGAGAGAGAAGGAGACAGAATCCAAAGCAGGCCCCAGGCTCTGAGCCATCAGCACAGAGCCAGTTGCGGGGCGGGAACTCACAAACCATAAGATCATGACCTAAGCCAAAGTTGGATGCCTAACTGACTGAGCCACTCTGGTGCCCCTAGAACATGGTGTTTTCAATCACAAATGTCTGCTTTAATCATATCTATAGAATAATTTCCTTCATATCTTAGTTTCATAAAAGTTACAGTCATCTTACACAAGAAACCCATTTTGCACTTGTCTGAATGGTGTCAGCCAATTAGAAGCAAATCTCTGTCTTAAAATTTTTCTGCTCAGTTAAAAAAAATTACTTGCATTTTTCTTTCATTATAATAATTATTTTTATTTAAAAAGAAAGTTTGGTAGCAGCCTTAAATCTGCCTCTGCTGAGTGAGTTCTTATTGCTAAAGAAGAATGGGGAAATGATTTTGTATGTTGAAGTAAAATCACCATATTAAGATAAACTGACAAATTTCACAACCTAAGAGTTAAATCAGTTTTTTTATTATTTAAAAAAATATTTAATGTTTATTCATTTTTGAGACAGAGAGAGATAGAGCATGAGTAGGAAGGGGCAGAGAGAGAGGGAGACAAGAATGTGAAGCAGGCTCCAGGTTCTGAGCTGTCAGCACAGAGCCCGATGCGGGGCTCGAACTCACGAACTGTGAGATCATGACCTGAGCCGAAGTCGGATGCTTAACTGACTGAGCCACCCAGGCACCCCGAGTTAAATCAGTTTTATAGAAAGTCTAACATTAACAAAGTAAAATAAATAAATAAATAAATAAATACCCAGAGAGAAATTGTAATGGAATAATTCTCAGTTTAAAATAACCTAATAAGAAAAGGATGCCCCATAATATTATAGCAGTGCTATAAATATTGGAAATGGAAATTCCAATTTATGGAAAGGGGCACAAATGTCTATCAACTGATGAATGGATAAGGAAGATGTGGTATATATATATATGTGTGTATACATATATATATATATATGTATACACACACACACACATACACACACACACACACACACACACAGGAATACTACTTGCCGATGAGAAAGAACTAAATCTTGCCATTTGCAACAACGTGGATGGAACTGGAGGGTATTATGCTAAGTGAAATAAGTTGGTCAGAGAAAGATAGATATTATATGATTACACTCATATGTGGAATTTGAGAAACTTAACAGATGACCATGGCGGAAGGCAAGGAAAAATAAGATACAAAAGAGAGGGAGGCAAACCATAAGAGACTCTTAAATACAGAGAACAAACTGAGGGTTGATGGGGTGGGGGGGTTGAGGGTGAGGAAAATGGGTGATAGGTATTGAGGAGGGCACTTGGAATGAGCACTGGGTGTTGTATGTAAGTGACGAATCATAGAAATCTACTCCCGAAGCCAAGACTACACTGTATGTCAGCTAAATTGAAAATAAATAAAAAACAAATAAAAGAAGATAACTTTAGTGATTTTATTAAAAACCTTATCAGGGTTCTTGGTGGCTCAGTTGGTTGAGTGTCAGACTTGGGCTCAGGTCATAATCTCACTGTCCGTGAGTTTGAGCCCTGAATCAGGCTCACTGCTGTCAGTGCAGAGTCTACTTTGGATCCTCTGTTCCCCTCTTTCTTTGCCCCTCCCCTGCTCACACTCTCAAAAATAAACATTTAAAAAGTATCTCACCGAACTTTTTTTTTTAAATTTTTTTTTCAACGTTTATTTATTTTTGGGACAGAGAGAGACAGATCATGAACGGGGGAGGGGCAGAGAGAGAGGGAGACACAGAATCGGAAACAGGCTCCAGGCTCTGAGCCATCAGCCCAGAGCCTGACGCGGGGCTGGAACTCACGAACCGCGAGATCGTGACCTGGCTGAAGTCGGAGCTTAACCGATTGCGCCACCCAGGCGCCCCTCACCCAACTTCTTTATATATAAAAAAATAAGGCCTTATGTTGCCAAAAGTTTTCTAAGCAAAATAAGAAATTATGTTAAGATAAACGGACAAATTTCACAAACTAAGAGCTAAATCAGTTTTAAAGAAATAGTAACATTAACAAAGTAAAAAATAAATAAATAAATAAGTACCTGGAGAGAAATTGCAATGGAATATTTCTCAGCTTAAAATAAGCTAATAAGAAACAGAATGCCCCATAATGTATTTATAGAAAAATTATATAAACCAGTATCTAGAGAAATAATTAAAATGTGAAACCTCAATAACAATAAATCAAAACAATAAAAATTATATTTTTATTTATTAGAGTGTTAATAATTCAAGGTTTAAATTAACTAACACTGGATGATTTTCCCACACATACAAACTTTAAAATACAATGAATCATGATCTTTACTGCTTCATAACCAAATGTGATCTTAAATAATGCAAATCCATGTAGCACTCTACTAATTATGTCCATTGTCTTTATTTTTTTTATTTTTTTTATTTTTTTTAATTTTATATATGAAATTTATTGTCAAATTGGTTTCCATACAACACCCAGTGCTCATCCCAAAAGGTGCCCTCTTCAATACCCATCACCCACCCTCTCCTCCCTCCCACCCCCCATCAACCCTCAGTTTGTTCTCAGTTTTTAACAGTCTCTTATGCTTTGGCTCTCTCCCACTCTAACCTCTTTTTTTTTTTCCTTCCCCTCTCCCATGGGTTCCTGTTAATTTTGTCAGGATCCACATAAGAGTGAAACCATATGGTATCTGTTTTTCTCTGTATGGCTTATTTCACTTAGCATCACACTCTCCAGTTCCATCCACGTTGCTACAAAAGGCCATATTTCATTCTTTCTCATTGCCACGTAGTACTCCATTGTGTATATAAACCACAATTTCTTTATCCATTCATCAGTTGATGGACATTTAGGCTCTTTCCATAATTTGGCTATTGTTGAGAGTGCTGCTATGAACATTGGGGTACAAGTGCCCCTATGCATTAGTACTCCTGTATCCCTTGGATAAATTCCTAGCAGTGCTATTGCTGGGTCATAGGTAGGTCTATTTTTAATTTTCTGAGGAACCTCCACACTGCTTTCCAGAGCGGCTGCACCAATTTGCATTCCCACCAACAGTGCAAGAGGGTTCCCGTTTCTCCACATCCTCTCCAGCATCTATAGTCTCCTGATTTGTTCATTTTGGCCACTCTGACTGGTGTGAGGTGATACCTGAGTGTGGTTTTGATTTGTATTTCCCTGATAAGGAGCGACGCTGAACATCTTTTCATGTGCCTGTTGGCCATCCGGATGTCTTCTTTAGAGAAGTGTCTATTCATGTTTTCTGCCCATTTCTTCACTGGGTTATTTGTTTTTTGGGTGTGGAGTTTGGTGAGCTCTTTATAGATTTTGGATACTAGCCCTTTGTCCGATATGTCATTTGTGAATATCTTTTCCCATTCCGTTGGTTGCCTTTTAGTTTTGTTGGTTGTTTCCTTTGCTGTGCAGAAGCTTTTTATCTTCATAAGGTCCCAGTAATTCACTTTTGCTTTTAATTCCCTTGCCTTTGGGGATGTGTCGAGTAAGAGATTGCTACGGCTGAGGTCAGAGAGGTCTTTTCCTGCTTTCTCCTCTAAGGTTTTGATGGTTTCCTGTCTCACATTTAGGTCCTTTATCCATTTTGAGTTTATTTTTGTGAATGGTGTGAGAAAGTGGTATAGTTTCAACCTTCTGCATGTTGCTGTCCAGTTCTCCCAGCACCATTTGTTAAAGAGGCTGTCTTTTTTCCATTGGATGTTCTTTCCTGCTTTGTCAAAGATGAGTTGGCCATACGTTTGTGGGTCTAGTTCTGGGGTTTCTATTCTATTCCATTGGTCTATGTGTCTGTTTTTGTGCCAATACCATGCTGTCTTGATGATGACAGCTTTGTAGTAGAGGCTAAAGTCTGGGATTGTGATGCCTCCTGCTTTGGTCTTCTTCAAAATTCCTCTGGCTATTCGGGGCCTTTTGTGGTTCCATATGAATTTTAGGATTGCTTGTTCCAGTTTCGAGAAGAATGCTGGTGCAATTTTGATTGGGATTGCATTGAATGTGTAGATAGCTTTGGGTAGTATTGACATTTTGACAATATTTATTTTTCCAATCCATGAGCAGGGAATGTCTTTCCATTTCTTTAAATCTTCTTCAATTTCCTTCATAAGCTTTCTATAGTTTTCAGCATACAGATCCTTTACATCTTTGGTTAGATTTATTCCTAGGTATTTTATGCTTCTTGGTGCAATTGTGAATGGGATCAGTTTCTTTATTTGTCTTTCTGTTGCTTCATTGTTAGTGTATAAGAATGCAACTGATTTCTGGACATTGATTTTGTATCCTGCAACTTTGCTGAATTCCTGTATCAGTTCTAGCAGACTTTTGGTGGAGTCTATCGGATTTTCCATGTATAATATCATGTCATCGGCAAAAAGCGAAAGCTTGACTTCATCTTTGCCAATTTTGATGCCTTTGATTGTCCATTGTCTTTAAATTAACTGAAGAACATTTGAAGAAATTCATATAATGAAAAAATCAATAAGGGTTTGTATTTTATTTTTGTCAGGCCTCTTAAAATATATACTTTTTTAAAACTTTTACTTCTTTTTCTTTTTTTCTTTTTTGGTAGGAATGAGGATGTCAAGAGATTTCTATTTGATCATTTCAGTAAGAACTTACACTTTCCTCATCAAGTAGCTAGACTGACATGTTTGGAATATGACAAGCTTTTCTAGCACCCTATTCAATCAATCGGTTACAAGGAAATTAGCCAAAGAAACACCGAATCCACCAATAGATTAATTATGGCCAAAATGCACTTATTTGTGAATTTTTCCAAAGCTCCAACTATGACCAGCAGCACACTATGGGACTCAGTCTCAGTATTGACATTAACCCGGCTCATTGTTCAATATCATCTGTATTTTCTGTGTATTTCCTGTCATTCAGTGGCAGATAGATAACTCAGAGAAACTAGAAGGAAGATTTAATATATATGCTTGTGAATTTATTGCAGGGTTCTTCCTTACTTGCACCTGGCCTTCATTTATTCCAGGTTCAGAACTAGAAATTGTATAGAACACCATGATTTTCATAGATCATATTGGCTAAGTCTGATTTGTGTTTAATAGAATAAAATTCATTTGATTACACAGATCTCATGAGGCTTTAACAAACTTCCCTGACATTTTAGTCATTGGGATGCCATGAACGAGTTAGCTGCCATCAAAATCTCTGAAGCTAAAACAATTCTAATTTCCAGTTTGTGAATTTTCGCGTGTGTTCCTTTCTACTTTACCTTTGAAGGTGAATTCCAGCTACTTGGAATCAGGTGTCTCATCTTCCCCCATTGAAATTAGGGAATCTATTTCCATGGCAGAATCATCTCTGGTCTATAAAGGGCAGCCAAAAGTTTGTTTTTCAAAGAACATGATGTTTTTCTCAGCAGTATCTTTTTGGATCTTTGGTGTGATAAAGATTTTGTGGTTACTCTCATGGGCCATAGCTAGGGAGTGGGTAAATAAATGTATAACTTTAGTTTTCAAAGTATTTTAGGATAATTATTCTATATTATTAAAAAAATACCTCACATCTATACCTATTAAACATAGGCCACAACAGAGCACAGGTTTCATGAGCCAGAATCTCTGAACAATACAGGCACATCGATAAATTCATCACTACCCAAATTTATGTTTAATGCCCTAAATGTGAACTCATGACGTAGTACCCTAAAAGCATACTGTAAAACATGTCCTGCTGACTTGTGTCACAACAAAAATTAATCATATTTTTTTATATTTTATATTTCTCAGCTTGAGTTTGACTTATTAACTGGTGTTTTATTCACCTCCACTTAACCTGTTTTATGAAGCAGGGATTCCTGCCCCAGTAGAGGGGATGTCTAGCATTGAAAAGATGGAATTGACAGCAGTTTATTGGATACATATACTCACAATCTAAAGGAGGGAGATGGAGCAGCACAACACTACAGGGCTACGTGGGGGCTCCATGCACGAGCAGAGTGCAAACCCAGGAGCTACAGGAGGCAGGCTATTTCAGGGTAAAAGGACCCCAGTACCCACGGAAAAATGTAACTGACTTCTTTATCTGTGGGCTGTCAGAGAACTGAAACTCTCTATTCAAGAACAAGCAGGAACTTTACCTTGTCCTCTCAATAGAGAGTGGTTGGCTAGGGGACCTTATCCATTGGAGCCACGTGGCGATGGCAAATTGGAGTTAAACCACTTGAGGCTGGACTGATTTCACCAGATAGTAATGCAATACATAATATTGTACCTAATTTTACGGCTTACATCAACATTAGGCCTCTACGAATGCTTAGGTCTGCATAAGAAGGTTAGCAGAGATAAGAAATGAGGGCAGCTATCTTCCCCTTGGAAGGCACTGTCTCGGGCAATATTACAGGTCCACAGTGAGATGGAGACATCTGCCTCTGACGGAGCAGGAGGGCATCCTTCAGCCAGCAAGGGAGTCTCAGTGCAGTTTAGGAACAGAGGCACTCCCCACAGTCCAATTTTCCCTGGAAAGTCTCTACTGTAATTCTCACATTTCATTTTTTCTGATCAATTCTCTAACTTTCAGGTAAGGGAACTGGTAAGGTATTAAATTCAATTATTACAATAATTTTATTGTCTAATTATAAATTAAAATTCTAAATATAAATTTATTTTAACTATTTTAGCTCTATGATAATGAGACAAAATTTATTTCATTTGGAACTCATTTAAACACTTATTTTTCTTGAGCTGAAAATTTAAACTTTCTAGCATATGATTTCCTTTTCTTTTTTTTAAAGCTCTCAGTATAATCAGAAAAAACAGTTCAGTCTACCTTCCTTCTAATTTTTGTATATTTTATAGTGTTTCATGGCAACAGCTATATATTTGGGAAATGAAGGTCTCAGTTTCAAAATGGTCTTTACTCTCAGTAACTAGATGAAATTGTTTCAGTAGATGTTTTTCTACTATATACCATGGACCACCATGGCTACATTTATTCATAGGAACTATTTTAAACTTATCCAGATGAGTTTACCAATCCATATTTCCATTTTCATTATTATCTGTTTCTTAAAATAATTTTATTTACAAATTATTGTGTCAGGATTCTGACTTGCAGACAATTCAAGCCACTCAAATTTGCTACACAGAGAAATAAATTGATTAATGCGTATTACAGAACCATTTGAGCTGGAGACAAGGTCCATTGAAAACATCAATAAATGAGGAGCATAATCATACCAGGAACTGATTTGAAAGATAACATTGCCATTGCCACCTGTAATCTTATAATGCAGCTCAAATAAAACCTGTACAACTCCCAGGAAACTTGATGTTATAACAATATCTATTAATGGTTTGGATGTCAGACTCCTCAAAGGATCTCTCTTCAGTATACAAATGTTCCAGGCAGAATCCTCATCCTTAAATAACTCCATGCAAACCAAAGTGCATCGAGGAGTGGATCGGGAGGCAGCGCTGCCCCGGCGGCAGTTCTGGGCCCAGACAGCTGCGGGCGGCGGGCACCGTTGGCAGAGGAACCCGGGCTTCAGCTCCCGGAAGGATGGAGACTCTCGGCCCTCCCGGCTGTGAGTCCTGCTCTGCCTTCAGGAGACACACAGAATTGGCCTTCTTCGTCTGCTGAAGGGTGTGAAGGCAGGAAGCTGGCCTCTCCCACCATCTCTCACAGGTCATCTAGAGCCCTCAACTGCTCCTTGAGTTCTTCACCTCTCCCATTGTGTTATCAGTTCTACTGCTCTGAAGCTGTGTGCCCTGGAGTAAGTTACTTAGCGTCTCTGAGTCTGAGTCTATGTCTTACAGTCTGCGAGATTTTGTCTTAATATAAAATAGTCAGAGTCCTTACCTTAGACTTCTTGGCCATGGTAAATGAGTTTGTGCATATAAAGTACTTATACAGGGCTTGCTGAGTAAATAAATATCGGCTCTAAAAAAAAAAAAAAAAAAAAAACTGGCTGGTTTTTTTTGACTGGTAGAACTTAGGTTAGGAAGCACTTTGGCAAATACTATTTATTAGATACTAAATTTGAAAGGCATAAAAAATCAACTCTGTAAAATATATATATATATATATGTGTGTGTGTGTGTGTGTGTGTGTGTGTATATATATATATATATATACACACACACACACATATATATAGGGATGATTTACAAAAGAGGGTGGATGGCTGTGAATGACAAACATTATTATAGGAACTAATTCCATTATGATAGGGAGCCTTTATAATTGGATATTAAGTCCTCCATGTGGGGAATTCTAGTATATGTATCATATTAAAGAATATTTTTCTCAGACCGCTAGGTGGCTCAGTCGGTTGAGCATTTGACTTGATTTCGGCTCCAGTCCTGATCCCAGGGTTGTGGGATTGAGCCCCAGGTTGGCTCTGTGCTGAGGGTGGAGCCTGCTTAAGATTCTCCCGCCCTCTCCTCTGCTCTCTTTCTAAAATAAATAAAATAATTTTTTTTAATTTAAAGAATATTTTTTGAGACTGTGCGTGTGTGTGTGTGTGTGTGTGTGTGTGTGTGTGTGTAGTTGGGACTGGGATAGTTTGTGTGTTTGTGTTTGTCATCTTTCATATTATTTACCTTCTGGCCTATTAGAAGAGTAAAGTGACCTAAAAATAACAATCCATGACTGTTTTATCAGATTTTATGTTTTTTGGAGTGTCTTTAGAAAAATTCTACAACAAATAATTAAGGGAAATATACTGTTGAGATGAAGGAATTACAGTGTGTAAGCAAGTTGAGTGGAGGGTGGTTAGATGTTAGGTGGGCCTGAAGTTAAGAGAAAATTTCACAGGGGCCCCTGGGTGGCTCAGTTAGTTAAGTGTCTGACTCTTGATTTCAGTTCAGGTCATGATCTCACAGTTTGTGAGTTCCAGCCCTGCAATGCGCTTTGTGCTAACATTGTGGAGCCTAATTGGGATTCTCTCTTTCCTCCCTCTCTCTCTGCCCCTCCCTTACTGTCTGTCTCTCTGTCTCAAAACAAATAAATAAGCTAAAAAATTTTTAGAAAAAAAGAGATTTCAGAGAGCTCTCCAGCAAACCTAAAGACAAAGTTAAGGTCTGTAACGGAGGCATACGAGAATGATAGTTTGATTTAAATAATTCAGTTTATTTCGATTACAAAATAAGTGGTATTTAACACAAAATTCCTTTTTTACTATCTATATAGTAAGTTCTTATTTTCCTCAAAGTTCAGCAAAGTCTGAAGTGCACAGTTTCTTTGGTGTGCCATGTGGAAAATAGGAATAACAAAGGGATATAAACCCTGTCCAATATTAATTTCTCTGCTGACATCCATTTAGATAGATCAGCATTCTATCAAGGGCACTTTGTCCAATATATCCAGAAGATGAACAGCTACAGGCTGAGTGAGCACCTATCCATGTCAAAATTGGGACAGCAGCAAAAAGAACAAAACAATAGAGAGAAATTAACAGAATGATATATGAGGATGCAAAGCTGACACTTAGCCCTGCCTCCATTTTGAATAAACATATATATTACATCTCCCAGATACAAGGAAATGAGAAATTTCACTTAGAGAAATAAAACGTAACAACAACAACAACAACAACAACAACAACAACAAGAAAACCCTTTGTCAAATGTATATTCCTGTATCCAAAACAAATACACTTGTGAACAAATTTGCTGACAAAATAGTACATCCATTTTGCAGTGCTGGTGTTTGAAGATATGGTATAATCTTTACAAATATCATAATCATAGAAGAAAATGGTCTATTTTCCACCATGAATAGACAAAATAGAAATTCAGTAAACTTAATAACTTTTAATCTTTTCTTTCTTTCTTTTTCTTTTCTTTTTTTTTTTGAAAGCCAGGACTGCAAGCCTCCTTTGATAGCCTTTGTAATTCAACTTATTTTCTTCTGCTTGTCTGTTTCCTGTGGCAATCTCTGGAGAGAGTGTAGACAACTTCTTTCCCTTTCTTTATCATTATTCAATACAGAAAATTACTCTTTTAAACAAAGGAGTAGAGTGGAAGAAAAAGGCCAACCTGAGGTTTATATTATGCAGGATTTGCCTAGACCTAATTGTAATTTGGACTAAACCATTATTCTATACTAGAGCCATATCTGTTCTATCATGATCTCTAACTGTTTATCTAAATGGGCTCAAAAGGAAGAGAAATGAAAGCCATAAATATTCTGGAATAGTCAAACAAGACAGAAAAATATGGTTAACATTCTCATAAAAACTAACTCTACATTACCATATCTAGTCAATAAGTCATAATTCACTGGTTGAGTGTGCTGGTGTAGACATGTCTGAACATAGACAATGTTTCAGGAGCTTTACAAGTTGATATTTCCCTCACTTACATGTAACTTAGATTTCCAATAAGTATTTTTCTTTTTTAAAGTGTTTTTTTTCTTTACTTTAAGAGTGAGAGAGACAGAGAACCCAAGTATGAGCAGGGGAGGGGGAGAGAGAGGGAGAGAGAGAGTCTCAAGAAGGCTCTGCACTGTCAGCACAGAGCTGGACAAAGGTTGAACTCATGAACTGTGAGATCATGAGCTGGGCCAAAATTAAGGGTTGGTGGCTTAACCGACTGAGCCATCCAGGCACCCCATTTTTCTGTATATGGCATTTTTCTGTATTTTAAGACAGCAAATAAAGATTATATGGAAATATCTCACTAATATAATTTAGATTGAGTTTATGATGCTATAATTAAGTAAATCCATAAAGTCAAAATAATCATTCAGCATAATCTTTTCTTTCAATAATGCATATGAAAATCAAGTATATCCAAAGTAGTAGACATTTTCTTTTAAAATCTGAATGGCTCGTAATTCTTAGTTTGTATTTAATGAAGATGAGGCTTCCAAATTAAGTGCAAAATATAACACCACCACCAACAACAAAAGCCCTTGAGACATGCATTTACTAATTGAAAATAATGTAATTCACAAAAACATTCATCAGAAAGGTAAGGTTGTAGAGATGATATTTTTCTCTGGACACCCTGACAGATATGGAGATTCTGGTCCATTTAATCACCAAAACAAAAATAAAATTCCTCCAGAATTAATAGCTTGGAGATAATTTTAGTTGTAACAGGAAGCCAATATAAATCTGCCAAGATAGGACTAATATGTTGTTTCTTCACAGTGAAAGTTAAATTATGATCCAACAAGTTCTAGACATGCTGTAATTTGAAGATAGCCTTATCAAAAAAGCCATAAAACTAAATAGTACAGTAATCAGTTGCTACAGCAACAGTGATGTGAAATAAATAAATGAGATCCTCAAAAAAGCAAGTTATACAAAACATGCAAAGGTATGGCATAAATTCATAAGGCATTACATTCACATACATTTTAAAAAATCTTGTTGAAAGATGAATGCTTGCACTCTTGAAAGCATCGGGTATTTAAAAACTTAGAGGTGCATGTTAAAAAATGCAAAGTGAAAGAAGTTTCTTATTTGCAAGACTGAAAACTCCCATTCAAGAGTAAAACAAAAGATGACTTTTGTGCTCACAGGAATGACTTTAAAAATTAAATATTTTAATATCATCTAAGAACGCAAAATTTTTAAAAAGTCAAACCTTCCTAAAATTATTTACTTTATTTTTCTCACTTTCTCCTACTCTTCTTTCTCTGTTTCCTTCTCTTTCTCCATATCCCTGTCTTCTTTCTTCTTAATATTCAACATTTTCAAACTATTTTATTTTATGTCTGGCTACAATTAAATAGTTAAAATAGTATTTATTATTATTTATATTTTCAGGTGAATGAATATGAGCTATAATAATATTCCATTTTGTAAAGAATACAAAATTTTAGCTTCAATAAAAATCTCTGTATTTTGCTTCAAAGACATGAAGGTAAATATCTTATTGTGCTTTATTAGATGGTGTCACAATATTCCCAAGAGAAGTACATAGTGCACTGATTGCATGGTGGAAGAGTTATTTTATTCCTAAATGAATAATTAATTATAAAATTTCAGTGACACTGAACACATCCAGTATAAACCAACATTCAATTCATTTAAATTTATACCCAAAAGTGGAATTGCCGGATCATAAGGTAGTCCTATTTTAAATTATTTTGAGGAAAGTTCCATACTATTTTTTCCACAGAGGCCACACCAGTGTTCATTCCCACCAAAAGTCTGCAAGGGTTCCAATTTTTCCACATGCTTGGCTATTTGTATGTCTTTTTTGGAGAAATAACTTTTCAAGTCCTTAGCCCATTTTTAAAATTGGGTGATTAATTTTTTAGGTAGTGAGTTGTAGGTGTTTCTTATATATTTTGGAGATCAGCATCTCATCAGATACATGGTTTGCAAATATTCTCTCCCAACTTCCATTAGTTGTCTTTTTACCCTGTTGAATATTTTCTTTGTTACACAAAAGCTTTTCAGTTTGATGTGGTCTTACTTGTTTATTTTTATTTTTGTTATTCTTGCTTTTGGTGTCAAATCCATGAATCATTGTGGACCAGTGTCAAAAAGAATTGAAATCAGGATCTCAAACAGATACTGGCACTGTTCGGTACGGTAATTGTGGCACTATTTGCAATAGTCAAGATGTGGAAGCGATCTCAAAGTTCATCGACAGATGAATGGATACAGAAAATATGGTATATACACACAAGGGAATACTATTTAGCTTTTAAAAAGAAGGACGTTCTACAATATGTGACATGGATGAATCTTGAAAACATCATGTTAAGTGAAATCAGCTAGTCACAAAAAGACAAATACCATAGTATAACTCCATTAATATGAGTTATCCAAATTAGCCAAATTCATAGGATTAAAGAATGGAATGATGGCTTCCAGGGGCTGGAGGGAAGAAGAAATGGAGGATTCCTAATCAACAAGCATAAAGTTTCAATAGCAAGACGAATAAACTCTAGAGACCTGTTGTATATCATTGTACCTATAGGTAGGAAATAATGCACAGCACCCTGAAAAATGTGTTGAGTTGGTAGATCTCCTGTTAAGTGTTATCACCAAAAAACAAAATTGGTAAATGGAAATATATAATCTAGTATTTAATCTACCTAATTTGACTGTAATTTCAGGGAAATTAAGTAGCCAAAATGACAACATGTTTTAACATTGTATTTTCATTTGCCCCAATGTGACCTACTATGCTTTTTTTTTGTACAGAATACTGAATAATTGATATACTTCAGGGGAAAACTATTTTGGATGGGATAGATGCTACCTACATTGTATCTGAAACAAAAATTTCTATTTATTAGGAAGGAAAGACTTATTAAAATCAAATATGACATCAATATAAGAGAGAGCTAAAGAGAGGAAAGATATATTGACTTACATAACAAGACATACTAAAATAGATTATTATTTTTTCATCACATGCAAGTATTTATGAGTTTGTTTGCTGTTTTCACATTCTGTTCACATTTTTAACCTTAGTAAGTGTGAGGTATTCTGTGTCAAATCTAGTTACACGCTTTCATAAAATCCATCATTTCCTTATTCTTTATTACTAGAATCCCAGATTTCTTTGGGGAAATAAAGGGCCCAGATTAATCGTTTCCTAGACTTCCATGAAATAATGAATGGAAATGCAACATACTTGTGACAAATAAGATGTAAGTGGAGGTCTGCTTGTTGAGTTGCCAGAAAACATGATTGTTCTGACTAAAACAGTCAGCATGCACATTTTATCTTTCTTTATCCTTTTTTTATTCTTCTTGCTTTGGAGTAGCAAACTAGAGATCCCAGTTTGCTAGTTTGGTAGCAAACTAGAGATTCCAGATTATTTTGTGAACATGAGGATGTAACCTCCATGTGTAGATAGGGAGAATATAAAGATACAAGATACAGATATGCTGACGACATCATCAAGCTACAACTGTCAGTCCTGGATTGCTCAACAACAATGCATTGTTGTTTTTAGATGAGATAAACAAACCTTTTGATCAATCAGTTACCTGCAGCAGAAATCAGATATCAATATAGTGTTGCACTAAACGTTCTACTCATACATGGTTTTAGTCACATTAAAGAAAACAAAATCCTTTTGATCTTTTAATTTTTTTCTTTGTGGTATATTTTCATACCTTAAATGACGCGGGTAACATCAGAATAAGTCAATATTTTCCTTTAATGACATGTTTATAAAGATTATAATAGTATCTATATGCTCTATGTGTGTGGTCCTAACCCTCATTCCTTCCAGATTTTCTATAATTCTATCACAGCCCAAATAGAAAGGGAATGGTTAAAATACAGATTTAGCACATAGATAAGTCCATCTATTGAATTGTTATTTTTTTCCTGGAAAGTTTGCGGCGATATATAAAATGTTATTTATTTTTTTTAATATTTTTTCAACGTTTTTTATTTATTTTTGGGACAGAGAGAAACAGTGCATGAACGGGGGAGGGGCAGAGAGAGAGGGAGACACAGAATCGGACACAGGCTCCAGGCTCCGAGCCATCAGCCCAGAGCCCGACGCAGGGCTCGAACTCTTGGACCGCGAGATCGTGACCTGGCTGAAGTCGGACGCTTAACCGACTGCGCCACCCAGGCGCCCCAAAATGTTATTTAAAAAACTGATACTTGATTGGAGCCTCCCAGAGAGTTTTGGATGAAAAAGTTCAATGGATTCAAGCATTTCACCTCAATGTGCATCTCATTTGTGAATCATTTTTACATGTTCACACTGCTTTTTTTTATTTAAAAAAGAAGAATCATTATAAGGAATGTATTTACACTGACATGTACTTATCTTGAAAACGTTTACATTGATATCTTTAATTTATTAAAGAAAATTTTAGGTGTAAGTAAACTGGAAATATTTAAGGTAAAATCTATTAGGCTTGAAATTACTATAATCAGATCTCTATAGAAACTTAAAGGGACTTGGAATTCCCAAAAGTTTTGCAAGTTGGCTCAAGCAAAAATTAAAAAAAAAAAACAAAAACCTCATATATTGTTATTGTAAATACCAACTTTAGGTATTATCTTATATCCTGTGGCATTTGGATACTCTTAAATTCCAACAAGGCTTTCTTTGATCTGTATGTTCCTTTGAGGGACATATTATTTAAGTCTGATATTAAAAAAATTTTTAAAAGAAAATTTAGGGAAAAATGAAGAAATAAAAAGGGCAGTTTAAAAATCATTTTTTAATCTGCAGACACCACACTTCCAATGCAGAAAAACAATAATCATACTCAAGGGATTCCAAAGTAGAAAAATTGTATGTAAACTGCCTTTAGAACAGAATGTGACATGCACTATATATAGCATGGTTATTCTGATGAGTCTATACCACTGCAAGTCTTTTCATATTATTTATAAAACCAATTACATGCTGATTCAGAAATCACATTTCACAGCTTGCCTTGTCAGATTACCACATGATTAAGACTGGCAATGATTCTTTTCTTTTTTCCTAATCAAATGACCTAGCCATTTTCCAAGGTCAGGTGCGTGTGGAAAAATGGGAGTTCACTGCCTTGGCAGTCATCTGCTTCATGCTTTTCTCATATAACTCTTCTTCCACACGAGGCAACTGTGACCTCCATTCTGTTCCTTCCTGCTGATTCCTACTTTACTCCTGCCCTCACCACCTGCAAATTCTGCTGTGATGATTGCCTAACTCTTTTAGAAGCAGTCTCAGAGTATCAGGTCTAACAAAAGATACTCTGCCAATAACTCTTACAAACATAGCAACTGTACTACTGAGATTTTCTTTGACAGAACAAGACTCAGATAGCCTACATTCAAATTTTGTTCCACTCTGGCTGTGTGATCGTGGTCAAGGTCCTGCACTGCTCTGTGCTCACAAGCCTTGACTGTAAATTGGGGATAACAACAGTGCTACTCTTTAGGGTTGTTGTAAGAACTTGACTATATAATGTGCATAAAACTAAAACTAAAATTGGAACTGAGGCCTTTGCATACTAATCATGTTATTATTTGGCTAATCATAACAGTACTATATAATAATATAAGAGTACTGGGGTATTTTAATAATGCTAAGGTCAATTATTATTATGAAACAAATTCACATGAATAAGCTCAGGCTGAAATTTACATAGTGTAGCAGACTATGAGTTTGGCTGAAATTGCAGGGGTGCAAAATAGAATATAAAATAAATGCATGAATACAGTGCTACATATTATCAAGAATGGTGACATTGGCAAAGGAAAGAAAAGAACAACAGCTTTGAACTGTATCCTCCAAGGTTTCAACCCCAGTCCTTCCTTCTGTGAGTGGGTGATTATAGATATGTTACTTTATGACTGAGATCTTTTATTTAATTAAACTTAGGAAAATATCCCTACCTTCTGTGTTGTGACACATGAGAAATCTATAAAAAGCATACGCTATAATATTATACCAGTGTTTTGCTGTTTTCTTGTGCACTGGCCTCTCACTGGCTTATACATTCTTAATGTATACATTAAGGCTGTATACAGCCTCACGATGACCAGTGGGTAAATCTTTACACTGGTTTTCTTCACTTACCATATATATTTATCTTGTATTGAGATTAATAATATTATGAACACTTGAACATCACTCTAGTTATCCATTTTAGATGCTTTCCTTTTATTTCATAATATAGAAAACATATGGCTAAATTCTTTCCATGTTATTTTATTGAAGGGCATGTTTTTTACTCCCATAAAATAAAAATTTTGGCTATACACTTAATATGGGAGAAGGATGTTAAAATGCAATGCATATATATTGATTATGTGCCAGGCATTTTAAACTTACCATCTCATTATAATTCTTAGACAAATTTTAGAACTTGGTAATGATAAATATAGTTTTTCTCAATTCCTTTAATTAGCAATCAATTATTAAATATATTTTATAGGAGCAATTCCTTTATTATGTTAGTATATTATGCTGTATTCTGATTTGATTACACACTTTTCAGTAGGATTGCAAGGAAGGTATGGAAGATGAGTACCCCTTTAAGAAAAGTGACCTACAGACGCCTAGGTGGCTCAGTGGATTGAACATCTGACTCTTGATTTCAGCTCAGGTCATGATACCGGGTTGTGGGATCAAGCCCCATGAATCTGGCTCAGTGCTCACTCTGCCCCTTTCCCCTGCTCTCGTGCACATGCTGTAGTCTCTCTAAAATAAATCTGAAAAAAGAGAGAGAGAGAAAAGAAAAAAATTGACCTAATAAGAGAACTCAGAGAACATAAATGTAAAAGAAAATATAAATAGGGGTGCCTGGGTGGCTCAGTTGGCTGAGCGACCAACTTCAGCTCAGGTCATGATCTCATGGTTTGTGAGTTCGAGCCCCGTGTCGCGCTCTGTGCTGACTGCCCAGAGCCTGGAGCCTGCTTCAGATTCTGTGTCTCCCTCTCTCTCTGCCCCTCCCCACTCATGCTCTGTCTCTCTCTCTGTCTCAGAAATAAATAACATTAAAAAAATTAAATATATATATATATAAAAATATTATGTAATATAGGAAAACCAGTTTAGTGGCACTTATTTCACCAAGGCATGCGTGTGTTTGTTGACAAAGGAAATAGAAACAGAAACATGAGAGAATTTCAGTGGAAAAGAACCACCAGGTTTAAGTAAACTAAACATTTTAATCATTTTACAAATGACACATAATCTATAAATTTATCATCTACTTTGATCAAACACAAGGCAAAAATGCACCACTCACAAAAAAAAAAAAATCTTTGACTTTAAAAGGCAAGATTGTTTAATTTCAGTCTATTCCTTATCATATGAATAGAGTCATTCTCCCACAAAGTGTGCCTGGCATAGCCTAGTATTAAAAAGATCCAGATTTATGTGTCCATATGCCATGGACCTGCTTTATGGTAAAGGCTGAACATTATTGCAGCACAGTGACAACTTGTGATCAAAGTGATGATTGTGATCATAGCCTCAACAGCTTCAAGGAAAGAGCCGTATCTGCTGAAGAGGAGAGTTGGGTGAGTTGAGTCATCTCTATGAATGGGAATAATACAACTGCCATCCCCAAGACACTGAAAAGGAATGTTTTTCTACCTTTCTCAAGGATTCAGAAATTTTGTGCCTTAATCCTGCCACCTGCTGGTATGACATAAAACTGAAAAGAGATGACAAAATAGATTTTAATATGAATTTTGCAGAAAACTTATCAAGTTTTAAGTTATTTAATAAAAAACAGCTCATGTTTTCTCAGGAAAGTTAGTGTGCTTTTCTTAGAATCTATGACTCTTTAAAAATTATATAAATATATCCAATGAAGGAAAATAAGAAATACTAGTAAGTATTTTTTATATCAAAAAGTCTCTATTTTCCATAGCTGTTTTAAGAACTTGGTTTTAAAATAAATGATTTGGGGGTGCCTGGATGTCTCAGTTGGTTGAGTGACCGACACTTGATATGAGCTCAGGTCATGATCTCGCAGGTTCATGGGATTGAGCCTGGCATCAGGCTCCATGCTGACAACATGGAGCGTGCTTGAGACTCTCTCTCTCTCTCTGTCTCTGTCTCTGTCTCTCCCCCTCTCTATCTCTCCCCCTCTCTGTCTCTCTCTATATCTGTCAAAATAAATAAATAAACTTAAAATAAAACAACATAAAACATTTGTATATAAATGAACTCAGAAAAGTATGAACGTTAAGAGAGTATTTTTATAAGAGATGCAAGTATTAAATGTAAGTGTGCCTTGCAGAACTGTTAATTAAAAAAATAAGTAACTCCTATCTCCTTGGTTTTTCCAGTTTCTTGGCTTCCCATGAGTTCTTTGCAAATGTGGGCCAGGGAATCTTAGCCACAATAGAGTCACGTGAGGAGAAACTATTGTATTATTGCCATACAATGATCATACACATGACTTGAGCTAAATCTGTACTGAGAGAAATTATAGGGACACAGTGTAATTATCGTTTGCAAGGAAACCTATATGATTATAATTTGAAGAATTTAAAGAAATTGTTTTTTTTTTTCACTTTGGGGACAAAATCTTTGTCTTATGAAAACTGATTCTTTTTTCTTTTCAGGAGAGCAGACAATTATATACTCAGAAACATAATTAGTACAATACTGATTAAAGGCAAAAGGCATTTTAAAAAGCCACTTATTAGTCATGCATTTTTTCATTATGTCAAGAGAATATCTTAGGAAAAGACCAAAAAAAACAAAACAAAACAAAAAACCTCAAGGAATTAAAAAAAAAATCTTCAGTGTAGCTAATGCCTTATTTTCAACATTTTATCCAACAATTGTTCATGCTTATTACATCCAAGCCAGTTAAAAATGTTTGCGAAGGCTTCCATAACTTCTGAGGTAGTTGTGCAGAAAGTGGAGCTTTAGGCAATGACTTCTTCGTAAATACTCTGTTAAGATACTCTGTTAAGAAATACAACCCAGGGAACAAGGGAGAACAGGGTGAACAAAGCAAGGAACAGAAAGTCAGAACAGATACATTACAGAGGTGAGATGTCTGCCCCAAGTGTAACTGACTGGTAGATCTACCTGAGATAGCCTCTAAGAATCCCTGAGGTTTTCCAGAAACTGATGGGGAGGATTTGGTTCATCAGTTCCAGTCTCCAATTTGTAGATGTTTCACTTCCAGGGGTGTTATGTCCCGGGCACTTCTGAGGCACTTCTGAGCACTTCTGAGACAAACTGTTAAACGTGATATGATTGGATA
Organism: Felis catus; assembly: GCF_018350175.1. Classification (NCBI taxonomy): domain Eukaryota; kingdom Metazoa; phylum Chordata; class Mammalia; order Carnivora; family Felidae; genus Felis; species Felis catus. The sequence continues at coordinate 59,778,916 of NC_058368.1, read as the reverse complement.
ATGTAATGTCCATTGAATGAGTGAAAATTTAGTGTACTAGTCTAGTGTACTAGTGTACTAGTGCCCTGAAGGCACTTTGATCCTTGGTTCAAATAGATTCTGAGAGATGTGGCCATGTAGGCCTTCCTTATAAAACATATGTGTATATATAAATACCCTTACTGTGAGCAAAATTTGGTTAAGTAAAAGGAATCAGGACTGACATCGTGTCATGGACAGTAAATGGATGGCTTAGATTAATATGTTAATTTTAGTAATTATATTATTATATTAAAATATATCCTTTATGTGGAACAGTGATCAAATTTTATAGCATGTAGACACTGCTCAATAATATGGTCTTATTATAGTTAAGTAGGAAAATGAAAATAAACAAGTACATGGTAAACAAAAAGTTTTCTTTCATCCTTCCCAAATTAATAAAAGGTAGTCACAGTTTTTATCAACTCTGATTTCCCCCATGAAGAGAAATTAATTGGGCTTAACATTTCTAATTAACAAAAAACATTCTTAATTACTCAATTTTACCATATCTTGTTTTTTTCCCAAGATAATATTATGTTATACAAGTTACATTTAGAAAATATAGATATTAACAACCTGGTTTGTAAGTGATTGGAATGTAATTTCATATTTTGTATAATATAATAAGTATATCATAATAGATGCATATTGACAACATAATTATAGAAAATGCAAAGTATGGCTTATTTTCATCTTGGTAAATTGAGTGTTGTTGATTTGCTACGTAAATACTTGAAACCTAAAAGCATCTTCAAATAATTTGGTTTGTCTGTTTAAATGCATTTGGTGCCTAACATTTGTTAGACACATTTCTTAGCATTTCACAAATACTAACTTTTTTAATTCTCAGGATTATCCCATAAGACAGGTAGGTATCTTATTATCACTATTTTAAGCATTTGGAAAGAGTGGCCCAAAGGCTTTAATCAACTTGCTTAATGTCACATAGCTACTTTGCTTTTCAACAATATAGACGGGTAAATATATGATGATTATTGTGATTCTTGGAACATATAACATACATATTTAATAAAAATATGATAAACATTCAGTTTGAAGCTATAATTTTAAATAAGGTAAAAAAATAATTTTGAACTTCAGCTACCATATCCTTAATGACTTTTTGTTTATGGTTAATATATTAGGAGAAGAGCTGTAAAGATCAGTGAGGCTTAAAAATGTCAGCACCTCCCTTGTAATATAGGGACACAGAATTAAACTTAAAATGCAAATAAGTCATTTGGAAATATTTGTGTTCTTCAATGAGTATGGACTATCCCATCCACACCTGATGAAACAATCAATCTTTCTAGAAAGTTGTAATTTAAATAGCAAATTGTATTTTTTATCTTAACAACTGAACTTAAATCTCAGTGATAGAAACTTACAATCTAAATTTTAGTAAGTAAAATTGTGTGCCAATTATTTCATTGTTTATAATTTAATAACCATTGCATGATAGATAATATAAATCAATTAATACAAAATTATAGCATTATTATAATTAACAGAATTTGCCTTTAAATATCATATGACAGTATACACTTTCTTCTTTGTAGGCAATATAAGGGCAATGAGTTTCATGAGGCTCAACAACTCAATGCATACCATGAACCATCAGCAGAGCACTGCATCTGGCAAGGAAGATTTTAAAAGATTTACTAAATCTTTATTCCATTATTTCATTTACAAACTTGTCTCTTCTCCTTTTGGTATCTTAAATGCAATTAGCATTTTGTTCAGTTTCTCTGCAAACAAAACATAACAAAACAAAACAAAACAAAACAAAACAAATAAACAAATAAAAGCCAACCGAGGATACTGGAAATCATTCCCACTTTTCTGCAAGGATCATCCCTGAATTTATAGCTTTACCAATGTTTTCTCATTTCCCAAGATCTCCAAATGCTGCAGCCGTGGTATATATTTCTGGCCCTCTTGCCTATTTGCGACAAGAGTCCAAACTAATCTCTGTAGTTCTATACCTCATTCAGAATTTCCTCTAGCTTCCAATCCCATTCCGGTCTCCATACATTAAACTCCTTTAACTCTTATAAAACATATTTTCCTTTAAACATTGTCAGAAAATTTCAGAAATACTGGGAAATCAGAAGCTTGTTAACTTACCTTTATTCATACACATGCATGCCTAATATCCGATTCCTCCTTCAAAATTCAGGGATGACTCTTTCCAATAATCTATCTTAATTAGTATGTTTACTGATACCTCATTGAGCCTTAGCATTCTTGAACTATTTGCTTCCCATAAAAACTTCTCTGCTCAGCCCCATCTGAAGGGCCCTTTGCTTCTCTTGTGTATTGTTAGGAAATACCCCTGGTATGATTCTTGAATAACACCTTTTTTTCATTTTTGTTAAAAGTCTTGCCCTCCCCCCTACATTTAGGATTTCATGGAGAGTTCCCTACAACCAGTTGACAGAGTTAAAGAAGACTTTAGCCTGGTTTACAGATCAGTTCCACAGGATTGTAGGCACCACTTGAAGATGGAGAGCTGGAGCACTGTAGCTCCTCTCTGAGATATTGCTGAAGGACAGTAGGGAGAGAAAGCCTCCCAGTGGCCAAAACCTCAGGCAGGATTCCTGCTTCTTCACTTTGCTTTGAATGAGAAATAACCAGATGTGCACTTATGTATTTGTTTATGTTATGATTTATGCTTGGCTGGTTAGTCAGGGACTTAGAAGGAACATGATTGGAAAATATGTGACAAAGAAATTGGAGAAGAGTTATATTACATGGAATGGCTTTGAATGGGGAAAAAATGAAGATGTTTGTGTTGTTTGTAAATACTTATCAGAAGGTGAATTCACTGGGGCAAATGGGTGGCTCAGTCAGTTAAGCGTCCAACTTCAGCTCAGGTCATGATCTCGCGGGTTCATGAGTTCGAACCCCACTTCGGAGTCTGTGCTGACACCTCAAAGCCTAGTGACTGCTATAGGTTCTGTGTCTACCTCTCTCTCTTTCTGCCCCTCCGCAACTCATGCTCTTTCTCTCTCTCTCAAAAATAAATAAACATTAAATTTGTTTTTAAAGTTGAACTCAGCTGGGGCGCCTGGGTGGCGCAGTCGGTTAAGCGTCCGACTTCAGCCAGGTCACGATCTCGCGGTCCCGGAGTTCGAGCCCCGCGTCAGGCTCTGGGCTGATGGCTCAGAGCCTGGAGCCTGTTTCCGATTCTGTGTCTCCCTTTCTCTCTGCCCCTCCCCCGTTCATGCTCTGTCTCTCTCTGTCCCAGAAATAAATAAAAACGTTGAAAAAAAAATTTAAAAATAAAAAAAAAAGTTGAACTCAGCAAAAAGAATTTTAGTTATCAAGTGATTAGGGTGATCCATTTTGTGGATACCAAATGGCCTCTTTTCCCAGCTTCCTCTGTCATTGCCCACTGGGTTGATGAGCAAAGTGGAAATGGTAGCAAAAATGGAAGTTATGCATAGGTTCAGCTACTTGGAATTTCACTCACCAAGGCTGAATGCCAAGGGCCTAATCTGTCAGCAGCAAAGACCAAAAGTCAGCCCCAATAAGCCACCATTCCGGGGGTGATGAGCCTGATACCTGGAGGTAGGCTGATTATACTGGACCGCTTCCATTATGAAATGAGCAACATTTTATACTAAGTAAAATGAACACTTACTCTGGTTTGAATTTGTCTGCAGGAGGTCTAAATTAACCCTGTGTTTTTATTGGTTTCTGGTAGGACAGTGCTCCCATTTTATTTTCATTCAAATTGTCATGGAAATTTTAGTTCTTTGCTTGTCTATATACATAATAGAACCAGTTTATTAATATCTATGAGAAAGACAGTTAGAATATTGATAGAGCTAAGTATTCTCTAATCCATTCCAGATTTGATACATATATATATAAAACTGTACCCATTAGATGTAAACTCCACAAATACAGTACTCCAGTAGGGTCAAATTGCAACTTTCAAGAGGGAAACGTTAGAAATAAAAACCTGAATTGAAAAAAATTTAAGTTATAGTCACAATATTTTGTAGTAAATAATATTTTATTCACCTATTGTATTATATTTTAAAATTAATATAGGACAAATAAATAATTTCATTAGCCTTTCTAATGACTACATACAGAATGATATGGAGAAAACTGAGTAAAAATACAGCAATTATTTTTGTGTGTTTTCATTTTAATAATCTATTTTCTATAATGCATGCATATATAGGATTATTTTAAATCTCTTCGATTTAATTTAATTTAATTTTACCTTTCTTATATTTATGATTTTTTAATTAAAAAGTGACTTTAAGGCAGCATTATAGATTTGTAAGAGGAAACAAATGCATGCTTTCATATGTTCATCATCCACCAGGATTTTTCTCCTACATGAGCTCATGAATTACTCACAACAAATGTTTGAAGTGAGAATTCTCATTACCATTTAAAATAATAATAATCCTGAGGTACAGAGAAGTTAATTAAATTGCAAAGTTTTATACAAGCACATTAGGGACAGATCTGTGATTCTAACTCAGGTCTTTAATCTCCACTGAACTTTTCATTTTTTAGCATTCATGTTACTAAAATATATATTACTATATTTAAAATAACTCTTTTCTCAGTATTTTTATTTAGAAGCAGAAATGTTGTCTTTATATTTTTAGCAAAATATTTTTCATATGCTTTTATTCCTGAATTATAGATCTTCCTCTAAAATTCTAATTGTTCTGATGAAATATTAGACTTCATCATTCAGAGATTTAAGATCAAATCCTTTAAAAATGCGTAAGTACTCAATATTCCCCATTTAAAAATAATACTTTGGGATATAGCCAGTTTCACCTTTAACAACACAATTTAGCCAAATCCAAACTCACATACTTAGGTACTGCTTAGAAGTTACCACGCCCCTGTTCCAAAGTGTGGAATGAATCTTGACTCTTATTAGATTAGGGCATAAAGAGGGGCGCCTGGGTGGCGCAGTCGGTTAAGCGTCCGACTTCAGCCAGGTCATGATCTCGCGGTCCGTGAGTTCGAGCCCCGCGTCAGGCTCTGGGCTGATGGCTCAGAACCTGGAGGCTGTTTCCGATTCTGTGTCTCCCTCTCTCTCTGCCCCTCCCCCATTCATGCTCTGTCTCTCTCTCTCTGTCCCAAAAAATAAATAAACGTTGAAAAAAAAATTAAAAAAAAAAAGATAAGGGCATAAAGAGCTAACAATACTGTGTATTGTTGGGGTAAACTACAAAAGATGCACCTTACCCAGGTACACTTTATGAATAAAAACTCTAAGCACATGATGAACGTATAATTGGAATTGTTTAAGGCATTTTAAGAATCTCTAATGATCCAGATGATATCTGCACTTCCTGATCACTGGTGCCAATGATAACATGATGTATTTAATTCTCTGTCAGCTTTAGAGAGGATGTTGCAGTTTTATGTGCATTTGGTTTTTAATATTAGCTCTGCTTCTTAATTATTGGATGTTATTCACTTTCACCTTTGTCATCTGCCCTTACAGTGGAGTTCTAAGTGCTTTCATCGGAAGTCGACCCAAAGCTGAGTCATCGGGCTGATATTCGGGTTAATTTTTCAGTGTGTCATTCAGCATCATCCTCGGTGTTGTTTTCAGCATCTACTCATGTCACTCGAGGAAAAAGCACTTATCACAGTTATAATCAGAGCTGCAGGGGCACCTGGGTGGCTGAATCAGTTAAGTGTCTGACTCTTGATATTGGCTCAGGTCATGATCTCACAGTCGTAAGATAGAGCCAGTATTGGGCTCTGCGCTGACAGCGAAGAGCCTGCTTGGGATTCTCTCTCCCTCTCTCTCTGCCCCTGCCTCCCCACCCAGCCTCCTCAAAATATATAAATAAACTTGAAAAAAAAAGACCACAACTTGGGATTCAAAAGTGACGATAGTTTGATGTGAAAAGCTAAAGTGTCCATTTCCTGAGTTATTTAAACTACCAGATGTGTTTGAACCATCTGCTCATTGGAGCCTAGGACCAGTGGCTGTTTCCCAAATTGAACTCACACACAGCTAAGTGAAGTGGTTTTGCTTTTATTTTCTCAGTGTTTCATTCTCTGAACCAAATATGTGAAATATATGTTTCTACTTGATCTCATCCATCTGAAAAAAAAGCACTCTTTGAATTTTGTGTTAGCATTATTACTACCTAAGAAAAAGCTATGTTAGCCACTGTACAAAATGTTCCAGAGATGCAAGGTACTCACTGTTATTTTCTCTTTATTATTCCTTAAGCATTCTGCCTTATTTTATGTTATTACATTAATCATCTGACATGAAAATCGATTCTAAAACATTTCAACACCTTAAAGAGAACTTTCATTTCCTTTTTTCTTATCTATTTGTAGGGGTTAATGTTTATCAGACTTTCCATTTTATCATAACCAAGGAGTGACAGGAATTTTCTTAAATTACACTTTATGACAATGAACTTCCCACAAGACAATTTAAATGCAATTTGTTGTGCGGAAAATACTTTCTTCAAAAATGTTAATTGATCTCAGTGTTTAGACATTAATTTAAAAACACAACGCTAAGTAATCAAAGCTGAGAAGACTCTACTTATATTGTCTCTGAGACATGTTTATTTCCCCATAGTATAATGATCTCTAATGAAAATCAAAAGTCATAAGGACATGGCAACATAATGAATTTTCAGCTGAAAATGAGACTTGTAAAATAGGGACAATAGGAATGTTCAGTCCTTTGGACGGGGAAAAAGAGCATGACATAAACTAAAAGCTTGAGTGGGGATTAAAATAGTAACTTGGAAAATATGTGTTTGTTCCTTATACTTAATTGATATTCACTTTAATTTAATGTATCTGTTAGAAGAAATATACTGACAATTTTGGGAGTAACATTTACATTTGACAATCATATCAGCAGGTGCAATACTGAGAATATTTTAAGTTTTGTGAGAAACATATTAATGATTTGGAGAGTAAATAAAAAACTAATAACTATATTGCTCTATTTTTATAAATATTCTGAGTCAAACTGATTGCCAATTTGAATTATGAATATACAAACATTTTAAAAATATATTAACAGATACATGAATATTTTTTGAAATAAAAGATCATGTCTGTTATAAGGCAATATGTCTTATATACAAGATGTACAGGACTGGTAAACAAAACAAACCATTATTTAAGTGTTTAACATTTCAAAAATGTCAAAAGACATTCAAAAATTATATATATAAAAATCCAAATATTATATATTTTATATATAATGTGAAAGATATTTAGGTATAATTTGAAGTATATGTATGAAAGAGACCAAATATGAACTCTAAACAATTATAACTGCAAATAAAATATCATGTATTATTAAACATTTTAGTTAAACATTAACCCAACATTTCATAACCTCTTTTGATTTAGAATGAATTTATAAGTTTATGTTGAAGTAATTGAAATAAAGTAACTACAGTTGGTTATCTGGTACTAGACTGAGTTTAATTTTCCAAGAATTAATTTTATTTAAACAGTTCTACTAGACTATCAGAATATAAAACTACAAATAGCTTTGGAGAGCGTATTTGATTACCTTTATATTTATTTTTCAAAAACAATTTTTGAAATCATCATGAAGATTGACAACCTTTATGACCAAAATTTTCAACTTCCTTTGTTTGTGTTTGCATTGTGTAAGTATAACTCTCAGCATATCACAGAGGATTTAGAGGTGTGAAGATTAACTTTTCTTCTCATTTAACTAAAATGAAAATGTGTGTTTCTGTTTCAACCCGGTAAATACAATTGCATTGCCCCTTTATCTTATTGCTTGAAATGGGTAATTAGAATTTTTTGAAAAAGTAGTAAGTTCAAAGACCATATCAAAAAAAAATATATCATTATAACTTTTTTTTTCTTGGAATCCTTTATTTTGACCAGGGTGGTTGGGAAAGAAAAGACAGATATTTCCTTCTACTACTTAGAGGTCAGAGAAAAGATTTATTTGAAGCCAATGACTAGAGCAGAAATAGGCAGGCATATTAATTACCAGTGAATGGAGCAAGATTCAAGGGACACTCACTCAAGTTGTTTTTCACCCAGTTTATAATTCAGGGTACAAATATCTAGATAGATAACAAAGGAGATTTTGCACTGAAAATTAATGCTACATAATTTGTGTTTCAGCAGTAGCTGAGCCCATAAATAATAACATTTGAAACTGTATTTAAATCTGCAAGCAGACTACCTCTAAAAATCTTACTAATAATAGAAGAAATCGAGGAAGATATGAGTAGAGCAGAAGTGAAACCATTTTCTGGAGAATCAGAGTACCAGACATGCACACAGTGCATGAATTTACATAGAGAAGAGGTAGAAATCTATTTAAACAAGATTGCAATATATAGTCCAAGCCGGTAAGTAAAAGGCACAGTTTATTTCATTGTCTAAGCAGGACAAATAGAAATGTGGACTTGAAAGTTTACTGTGGGACCAATTCCCATGTCCCCCAATCCTCCCCTCGCTCACTGTAGTATCCTGATTAGTTTCTAAGTTCTGAAACAAAGCTAATTCTTCTTAGTGGTGAATACACAATAAGCACTAAATAAGAACATCTTCCGTTGGGGAGACTGTCAACACAACTGCATATGAGTGGAAAGAGATAAAGGGAGTATATTTAGCTACAGATTACAACCATTTCCCTATGTCTCCTGCAAAATAGTAGCTAAGTTCCTTTTTGAAGTCAAGGTAGTTTCATCCATTATGTATTTTGAAGTGATATTTTGATATTTGGTATTTTTGGCAATTAAATACTAACTGATTTTGTAGTATTGATTTTTACTTTGTCAGTTAATTGCCAAGGGGTTACTATCAGTAGGGATTGACAGTAATTAGTGATAATGTAGTTTTTAATACATAAATAGTGATGAGCATTCTAAATAGTAATGAGGTTCCTAAGTAGCAAGTAACTAATTAATTATGTTGGTCATTAGGATAAAAGGAAATAAATAGCATAACGCATGAAGTCAAAATTCCATTCGTTATGAAATGATCCTAGTATATCTCTAATATTTTTAGCTTAAACTTAGTTAGTAATGAACTTGTTACCAATAAGTTCTATACAAGCAAAAATTCAATTTTCCAGGCATTTCTAAAAAAAAAAAAGATCATTCCTAACATAAACATTGCAAGTAATGCAGACAAGTATGTTAGGATTTTATTGCTGCATGACAAGAAAGTATTACTTTAGAGGTTTAAACAACACCCACTTATTATCTCATAGTTTCTGCAGGTCAAGAATCTGGTCACAGAATAACTAGGTTCTATGCTCAAAGACTCACAGGCTGAAATCAGAGCACAGACCAGACCTTTTTTTTTTTTTTTTTTGATTTGTTTTGTTTTGTTTGTTTTGTTTTGTTTTGTTTTGTTTTGTTTAAGGCAATGAGAAGAATCACTGCAAGCTCATTCAAGTTGTCAAAATTTAGTTTCACAAAAAGGCATTTGTGAGACTGCCTTGCCATATAAGCCCTTCACATTAAAAACCAGAAATAGAGACTCTGGCTCTTATTAATTCCTTCTCATGTTTTGCATCTCTCTCATTAGGAGGACCTAAGTCTCTTTTAAGGGCTCCTCTAATTAGGTTAGACCCATTGAGGATAATATTCCATTTTATCATTAACTGATTTGTGACTTTAAAGATATCCTCAAAATCTCTTCGTACCAGCACCTAATCCAGTTTGATTTAGTAACTTGGAGAGAGTTCATGTACACCAGAGAAAGGGGATCTTGAAGGGCCATCTAATAATTCTGCCTAACATAAGAGGTAAGTGTTTTGGAAACCTAAAGAGGTCTAACTTATTGCCATGTAATTAAGCATGGCTGAAGCATTCCCCCACTGTCCATTAATGGGGTAGAGCAAATCTATATTATAACCCAATTGCACATGGAAATTGATAACAAAAATAAGTTGTTTGATTTTCATTTTTGAAAAACAGTTGAAAGATCTTCTTCTTACTCAAATTCCTTCAAAGAAAACCCAGAATTTCATTAATAGATAACTAAAGAAATTTGAAAATAGACTAATACACAAAGGTATTATCCATATAATATCACAGTGAGGGCTCCCTTTCAAAAAACTTGCCACTACTCTCACCCATGCATAAATAGCTCCTGACATACCAAATCATCTTTATTCCTTGAACAGTCCACACAGTATCATGTCTGTTCCATTTGTTCAATTATTTTTTACTTAAAATTTTTTTAATGTTTATTTATTTTCTTAAGAGAGAGAGAGAGAGAGAGAGAGAGAGAGAGAGAGAGAGAGAGAAAGCATGAGCCAGGGAGGGGCAGTGAGAGAGGGAGACACAGAATCTGAAGCAGGCTCCAGGCTCCTAGCTGACGGCAGCAAGCCCCATGCAGGGCTCCAACTTACAAACCCGTGAGATCATCACTTGAGCCAAAGTTGGACACTTAACCTACTGCGCTACCCAGGTGCCCCTGTTCAATTATTTTTTCTATGTGGATTATCAGGCCATTCTGGGTGTGCCCATAAACCCCCTTCTATTTCCAAAACATCTGGCTGATATATTAAAACCTGTGTGAAGTGTTCTTTTTTTCTGGGATCCCACTGGTAACTTGTTATGGACTGAATGAACCACGCCCCCACCCCCTAGAATTCATACACTGAAGCCCTAACCCTCAGTGTGATGGCTTTAAGAAGTGAGGCTTTTTCAGGTAATTAGGTTTTACATAAGGTCATGAAGGTCGGACCTTCATGATGAGACCAGAGCTCTTTTTCTCTCTGCCATATGAGGGCACAGCAAGAAGATGGCTACTTGCAAACCAGCAACAGAATCAGCTGACATCTTGGTCTTGGACCTCTCAACCTCCAGACCTGTGAGAAAATAAATTCCTATTTTTTATGCCACCTGGTCTTATGGTATTTTCTTACAGCAACGTGAGCAAAATAAGACATTTGTATATATCTCTATTGTGGAGTTTATTACATTCAATGGTTTGCTAACTTCCCATTCGTTCTTGAATTCCATTTTGGTAAGAGGTGCTTTGCCAAAGTATGATTGTTTGTCATCTACAAACAGTAGATACTTGTCACATTGCCTGCCTCAGAGTGATCACTCAGTAAAAATACAATAAAATATAGTTGAATATATGGTCACTCAGTAAAAGATAGTTGAATCAATAAGATAAATGAATATAAGTCAATTAGAATAGAAACATAGTATGTTTTTCCCTACATACTAGCAGCTTTTAATTACAAATTTTGCCTTGTTAATTACCAATAGATAAAAGACTAATTATTATCACGGCCCTAAAAGACTGGAGTATAATCAATAGCTAAACAGAAAAGAATTGAATTTTTATACATTCCATCAACACATGGGAAAAATTATTTGCCGGTCAAAATATCACCTTTCACCACCCACAAACTCATTTCATTTTGATGGACCCTAATGTTTGCTCATATTTTGGTAAAATACTACTGTTGGGATAAAAATAAATCACATTGTTTCCAGGTCATTAAGTAATATCTACTTTCTAAAAATAATCAGCACACAGAATGAGATAAGGAACTAAGCATCAAAGGCAAACCTACATGCTGAGACTAGTAAAAATCCAGATATGGAAAAATGATCCTACTTTCATGTCTTCATACAGCACAGGTGAAATTTTTCAGGCCTTATACTTTATTTTAAAATTAAGTGTCATCTAATATCATATAAATAAGTCTGTATAATCAATAAATGGATTTCTTCATGAAATATATGGCATATTATTGGCACAAGTTAAGGTCATGTAAAGTTTAAATTTACATAAATGAAGACATACTTATATTTCTAACCAATATGTCCTGACCATTTCACAAAAAGCATAAATCAGTATTTCCATTTGATATTGATAGATTGTCAGGAAAGGAAAATCTACTTAGAAATTTCAATAGTCTAAACAAATTTTGAGAGTGGGACAAAAAAGTGCCAATATCTGTAGTAAAATATTTATTTAATGTGAAGTAATCATGCATGCTCGCAAGTATATTAGAAAAGATATACACTTTGACTAGCCAAGAAATATAGAGACAAATGAAAGATTTGTGAAATTAATTGTGCTTCTAATAAAAAGTCATAAAAATCACAATATGTAGCATGTCAAAATGTGTAATAGGCATTGTTTCAGGTTTACATGTGTTGATTAGATAAAACTTAAATACAATAATTTTCCATTTGTAGTTTTGACAGTGACTTGTTTTACTTTTCCAGGATTGTGTACTCTCTATACACACATATGATTATGTAGTTATATACAATCTAACTTTAATGCCTAGTTATTGACATGTAAAAACCACTTTTTTTGCTCAATAATTTGCTAATTAGTTTAATTCTCATTTTTAATTTTCATAAAATAAACCCATTTAACAATCATTACACAGTGATTTGAGTTCTAAGTGCCTGATTTTGTGCTTATTTTGCCATACTAATCTCACTGGAGCCTGCCAAAAACTCTGAATACTAGGCTCACATTATGTGTTTTACAAATGAAATTTGTAACTGAGGTTAAGGTAGGTTAAATAAACTGTTCAACATCAAACCACCAATAAGTATGTCAAAGCCAGAATTGAAATAAGTATGACCTGCTTAAAATTGGGGACATATCACAATCTAAACTCAGGAAATCATATCTCAATTTTTCTTATGTCTCTCTCAGCTATTCAAAACTAATGCCAGGATTGTGACATTGTATTTGGTGGAAATGAGAAGAGGCAAACTCATATTTGTAGCTCGCCTATACAAAATTTTAAAAATGAGAATTATTGAATTGGATGGTGTGAGGTATCAATTTTCTGATGAATGGATATAGAAAAGGACATATGTAAATTCTTGTGGCTATTTTTATTAATGTAACTAATGAATGTAGTCATTGTCCAAACATCCTGTTACATTTATTTCACACTGATCAATTAGTTATCCAATTTGCCATGCTGGACTACATGCAAAGACAGATATTCTGGCAGGATTTTCCAAGCAAAATTTAGTTCCTTTTTTAACATCAAAAAACAATCTTAATATTGAAGAATTAAAATCAAAGCATCAAAGGAAACTTAATGGAATAGTCATTATGCAATTCTAATTCACTCTTAGCTGCTGCCCTCCAGCAAAGCTCTTACCTATCTCTAAACGAATAAAAGAGAAATTAACATATTCCCCCAATGGTTGGGAGATTCATTTTCGTAACTTTATAAATTAATAGACAACTTTAAAAGAGTAGCTCAAATTTCTCAACTAATATTTGGATTGATCTTACACACATTAAAAATATCATAGAAATGTTGTATTATATATTTCTAATTCTTGGAATATGTAAGTTGGTAGGTCAAAGAGAGTATTAAGAGGATAGCCAGTCTTCATGTTCATGTTGTCAACCATTAGCACACTACTAAGGCTGAAAAAGACATCAGAGGCCAATCGGCTAAATCTGCCAGGTGTTCAGCTGGCTGATGTCTGAATGACCCCCAGTGGCTACCAGAAGGAATGAAAAGGATTATCTAAAACAAAGCTTCCCACCCTCTCTATGGGTTCTATCTATGGGACTCTTCCATCTTCTTGGAGTTCCAGTTATGACACAAATGTCACCCATCCACTTCCTAATATTCCCTAAATTTCCCCCTGACATTAATTTCATTTTGATAGGTCTGTCAATTTGTATGAGAGTTCTGTGGGCCATTCAAGAATGAGGTGGAGAAAAGAAGGCGTGAATAATACTGTTTCTTTACTGTATCAGAAAATGGAATATTCTAAGGGTATGACATATGACATATTATTATAATTTAAGTAAAACTGATGAATCAACCATAAATTTTAATGGGATAGGCATAAATGAAGTAATATTGGTGTCTAAAGGCAGAACAATATATTCTAAGGAATTAAAATAATCAAAATCACTGGCATACTGTGACTTTCCTGGGTGGGAAGAAATAATAATTCCAACAATTGCAAAAAAATTTCCACATCCAATATTTCAACATTTGAAATTCTCCTTTCAGGGTTCTAATTATATGAGACATATCTATAAAATAAAGTTCATTATATAATTTTAAAATGTGACCAATCATACTTTCTTCATTGAATGTGATGGTGGAATTTTAAAATATTTTTCCTAATGTTGATAGGCTAACAGAAAGACAAGGCCAATTTAAGTTGTATAATCTCAGGGCACCTGGGTGGCTCAGTCGGTTAAGCGTCCGACTTGGGCTCAGGACATGATCTAACAGTTCATGGTTTTGAGCCCCGAGTTGGGCTCTGTGCTGACAGCTCAGAGCCTAGAGCCTGCTTCAGATTCTGTGTCCCCCTCTCTCTCTGCCCCTCCCCCACTTGCACTCTTTCTCTCTCTCTCTGTTAAAAATAAATAAGCATTAAAAAAATTTAAGTTGCATAATCTCAGAATCCTTTACTAATTCAATAATGTATAGAAGCTGATAGAAAAATAACTGAAAAACCTGCCTCAAAGGAGTAGTAGGATACTTTGCATTTAATTCACATGTGTGTTGCTCTGTATTTTTACAATCCCATTTTAGTTAAGACCTGTGATATTACTATAAAGGTCCAAATCCTATAATAAGAAATAGAGACACTAAGGGAGGGATGGATAATTTAAAAACCCGTTCATCATAGAAAATTCAGAATATTACACATAAAAAGGCCTTTTACTGATCTTATGTTCTCATCAATTTCATTGACCATTCAGCATTTTAAAGCACACTACTCTGGATATCAGAGATTTACTCATTCATATCATCAATGCTATTGATTGCCTACCCTCTGTCACACATACCACATTTGCAGTAGTGAACAACTGAACAAGTCGTGAACAAGTGAACAAACACTATCCTCATGGAGCTTATATTTTAGAGGCCATATAAAATACATAGATACTTCATTATATCATTTAATTTCTGATAGTGTTAATATGATGAAGAAAAATAAAGGAGTAATTAATGCAGTGGGTTTACTTGAGTGTTGATTTTAGATAGAACTGATAGCAATGACTATGGTGATGAAGACAATTTTTGAGAAACCTAAATGAAATGAAGGACTGAGCTATAATGACAGAATTGAAGGTGGAGGAAACATAAAGTACAATAACAGTCCCGCATTTGGAACAAGTTTGGCTCATTTAACAAAAAAGGCAGTGTTGTGGCGAATGGCAAAACAAATAGGGAATGAATTTGAGGACACCTGGTCATGGAGGACTTGAGGACTGCAGAAAATATTTTGTATTTATTATAGACGCGATGGGAATCTATTGGAAATTTTTGATTCTGAAAGCCAATCCTAGGTTCTGTGTGGTAAAATTAGGGTAGATAGGAAGAGTAAAATCAGATAGACCACTTAATGGGCTGTTGTTGAAGTTCAGGCAACAGATAAATACTTATTGATTCAGCTCTGACATGTTAAGAGCTTAGAATCTGTCACTCCCATTATTACATGAAAAAAAAACTGAGAAAATTTTAAAAAATCAACATTTTTCTTGGAACTATCAGCAGATTGAGGATTAGAGCTGAGACCTGCTTACCTGGAACAGAGAAGCCTCTGGAGCCATAAATTATTAAGAACACTTCAGTGGCAATTCTCTATGAATTGTTGGAGGCAGAGTGTCGCTAGCATGGGAATGAAAAACTCAATGGGAGTACAACCATAGCACCCTTCACATACTCATGCCTTCGTGGGTTTTACCTCCAGGAATTCCATTAGCTTTTTGTGAGAAAGAGTCAAGGAAAAAAAAAAGACAGAAAAAGAAAAAGAAGAAAAAGAAAAAGAAAAAGAAAAAGAAAAAGAAAAAGAAAAAGAAAAAGAAAATACCCTCATGGCTCTGACAGTAGTTTACTTTTCTACTCTAGTGTCAGAGCCATGAGGTGATTTTTTTTTCAAGGTTCATCCATGATATAGAATGTTTCAGTACTTTATTCCCTTTTACAGTTGAATAATACTTCATTGCATGCATATCTCATATTTTGTTGATCTATTCATCCATTAATAGCCATTTTATTTTCCACTTTTGGCTATTATGAACAATGCTGCTATAAATACTGATAGTTTCTGTGTGAACACATATTTTAATTACTCTTGGTTTAGGAGTTCAACTTCTTTTGGGTATATATGTAGGAGTGGAATTGCTGGGCCATAAGGTAAATCTATATTTAAAAAATTTTTTTTAATGTTTTATTTATTTTTGAGACAGGGAGAGACAGAGCATGAACAGGGGAGGGTCAGAGAGAGGGAGACACAGAATCCGAAACAGGCTCCAAGCTCTGAGCTGTCAGCACAGAGCCCCACGTAGGGCTAGAACTCACAGACCCCGAGATCATGACCTGAGTCGAAGTCGGCTGCTTAACCGACTGAGCCACCCAGGCGCCCCGGTAAATCTATATTTAATCATATGGGGAACTGCCAGACTTTTCCAATGCATTAGGACAATTTTTTTTTTTATTCCTACCAACAATGTACAAGGGTTCTAATTTTTCTACATCCTTGCCAACTCTTGTTATCTGACGTTTTTTTTCTAGCTTTTCTTATGGATACGTTTTATCTCGTGGTTTTGATGTGCGTTTTTAAACGAGTAATAATGTACATATTGGTTATTTATATATCTTCTTGAATATGACTGTTCGGATCCTTTGTCCATTTTTAATTTGGTTATTTGTCTTTTTATATTAAGTTGTAAGGATTCATTATAAATTCTAGATATATAAGCTTTTTATCAGATATGTAATTTCTCCCATTCTACAAGTTGTATTTTTTTAACTTTCTTGATGGTGTCCTTTGAAAAATAAGTTTGATTTTTAAAGAAGTACTCTATTTTGTCTTTTCTTGCTTGTACTTTTCTGTGTCATATGTAAGAATCCTTTGCCAAATCCAAGATCATAAATGTTTAACCCTATGTATTCTTCTGAGAGTTTTACAGTTTTTGACCCATTTTGAGTTAATTATTATATATGGTTTGAGATAAGGGTCAAATTCATTTTTCACATGAACTGTTTGAGCTTTCCAGAATCATTTCTTGATAAAACTATTCTTTTCACATTGAATTAAATTGGCAACCTTGTCAAAAATTAGAAGATCAGAAGAATATGATTTATATCTGTAATATTAATTCTACTTCATTAGTGTATATGAATTTCTTTGTGTCAATACACAACTTTATTGATAAATCTTTCTTTGTAGTAAGCTTTGAATTTGGGAATTCTGAGTTATCCCACTTAGTTCTACTTTTCCAAGACTATTTTATATTGGTCTCTTACAGTTCCTTATGAATTTATAGAGTTGAATGACAATTTATACAAACAAATCAGGTGAGATTCTAATAGGAATTCTTAAAATGTAAAAGGCAACATATTGGATATGTTTCACTTTGTGTTGAATGTTGCTGGTCATTATTTCAATATGAGTGCAAATCTTACTGACTGTTCACAATAATTCTTCCCCAATCCTATGCAACAAACCTGAAGGGCTCCCAGGGCATCAATCCAACAGATAGAATCGATAGCTGTGACTAATATGGAGACATCTTTTGATACCTTCTATCCATTAGGACTTGGTCAAGTTAGATGTATTTAGACGAATGATATTTAATAGGCAGAACATTTTGGAATTCACTTGGCTTGAATTATGCCTATTTTTGTGATATATATTCCTTCATAATGCCTTTTTTTTCATTTTAGATCTGCCATCTCTTTTGATTACTGATGTTATATGGGCAAGTTCCTCCAGCTGATCTTCTAGGTCATTAACTGTTTCTTAGGCAATTATTCTGCTTCTCAATCCAACCATTGAGTTCTTTATACCTTCTCTTATATTGTCTATATTCTGTATGTCCACTGTGTTCTTTATAACCACTCATTCCTGCTTTATTATTTTAATATCAGACTGGATGTCGTTGAGGATGTCTACATGCTTGCTTGTTTTCATCACAAGACAAATAACTTCTTCTTTGAATTTTATTGAGATAGAAGGAATTTTCATTCTTAAAATTTATCTCGGTTAAGAATGAAAGCTCAAGCCTGGTTTTTGCCCTCCCTGGTGAGGATAGGGAGTACTCCAGGTGTTTAGGCTTGCTTTAGATTTGGAAACCGTATTCATACTTACTATAAAATTCTTGAATAAAACAAAAGAATGGAGAAGTGCAGGATAAATATTTTTAAGAAATCATGAAGTTTATAAATTATTTTAATTACACTAAAGACACTACGGTATTTTGGTGATAAATTGGTGATTGGTATATGAAAATGTTCATTAAATATAAGGAAGTTATAAATATGTGGGAAATAATACTGAGTGGTTTATGAAAGGTACTAGTTATTTTTCATTGTTGAAAATTCAAAACACAAGGAATAGCCACCTAGGCACAATATTGAAAATACAGAAACAAAATTCATGTGGAACATAAAAAGAATCAAACTCTGTTTCATCTGCAGAGCAAAACTTGAAGAGCACAAAGAATGCCGGCTATGTTTCCTTATGAAGCTTTCTGGTTGCGTTTTATTACTATACATACAAGTTTTTATATTATTACTCAAATGAAACTAAATATTTTCTGTATTGAAAAGACATAATTAATGTAGATTCATTCATAGGATCCATTATATTGCAGGCAAAAAAAATCAATGAAAAGGAAACATATCTGATAGATTTTTAACTCTTGAAGTAATGTAATTTTTAATTCAATTTTCCAGTGCGATGAAGTAAAATTAAGAATTTAAGCTCTTTTTTGTGGTGCCTGAGAGGCAGTAAGATGCTCTAGAATGAAGCTGAGCATTCTCAGCTCCTCGCTGCCAGAGACTCATTGAAGTAGATGATAAATGTAAACGGGAAGTGTATGGCCACAGAAGTTGCTGCTGATGTTCTGAGTGAAGAATGTGAGGGTTACAAGGTCTGAATTAGTGATGACAATGACAAGCAAGGCTTCCTCATGAAGCAAGGTATCGAGACCCATGGCCATGTCCACCTGCTGCTGAGTAAGGGGCATTCCTGCTATTGACCAACGAGGACTGGACAAAGAAAGTGCAAATCTGCTCAGGGTTGCATTGTGGATGCCAATATAAGTGTTCTCAACTTAGTCATTAAAAAAGAGAGAGAGAGAGAGAGGAGAGAGAGAAGGATATTCATGGACTTACTGATATTACTGTGCCTCATCGCCTGGGATCCCAAAGAGCTAGCAGAATTCACACACTCTTCAATCTCTCTAAAGAATGATGCCTACCAGAAGTCCCTAAACAAAGAAGGTAAGAAACCTAGAACCAAAGCACCCAAGATTCAGTGTCTTGTTACTCCATGTGTCCTCCAGTGAAAACATCAGTGTGTTGCTCTTAGCTTGCTAAGAAAAATAAGAATATGCCAAACTTTTGTCCGAGAATGAAGAAGACCAAAGAAAAATGCCAGGAATAGATCGCCAAGAGATGGAGTGGCCTGAGAGCTTCAACCTCTGAGTCTGAGTCCAGCCAAAAATGAGATTTTCTAAGAGTAATAAATAGATCACAAATTGAAAACAAACAAACAAAAAACGAAACAAAACAAAAAAGAACTTAAGAGCAAAGTCTTAGAATCTAAAGTGTGACATGCAGGGGCGCCTGGGTGGCGCAGTCGGTTAAGCGTCCGACTTCAACCAGGTCACGATCTTGCGGTCCGTGAGTTCAAGCCCCACGTCGGGCTCTGTGCTGATGGCTCAGAGCCTAGAGCCTGTTTCCGATTGTGTGTCTCCCTCTCTCTCTGCCACTCCCCCATTCATGCTCTGTCTCTCTCTGTCCCAAAAAATAAATAAAACGTTGAAAAAAAAAATTTTTTTTTTAAATAAAAAAAAATAAAGTGTGACATGCAAAGAGCAGTGAATTAATTCTAAAACAAATGGCTGAATATTTTATGTAAATCTTATTTAATAAATATGTACGAGTAAATATTCTTGACAGAGACTATAGCAAGAATAAATCCATAAAGACTATAAAAATTTAGCTCTAAAATTTAGGACAGATGGAAAATAAAATATAATAAACATGTATAAAGGATGGAATGAAACAAATTTTCAATCTCAACTCTGAAAACTCAACAAATGAACATCAAAGAATCATTTTTTTTCAGTAGATAGAAGTAGAATTTAAAACAAGGTATTTCTTTTTCAAATGACTGAGGAAGAATAAAGTGATATTTAGTGAAATTTGCAACAAAAAAAGCTATAGATATGTACATACATATATACATAGTTTTTGTTTCTTTTGATTAATTATCCTATATTATAACTGCAATTTTACCAATAAGTGTGGTTTATTTCAAGTATGAATAATACATATAATCTTCTGGAAGTTTAATTAAATTAGTATTTATTTTTTCTTTAAAAGGCAAAATTTTAGACTAGAATGGGAATAGACCATATAATATTTTAGTAAATATATATTCCAGATGATTATATATAAGTATCTCAAATAAAAAGATTGCTTTCTAAGGTACATTACAATAAAATTAAATGAAAATAAGAACATCATAATTAATGAATAACAAAAGAGTAAATTAATTTTTAAAGAATTACATCAAACTGAAAAATTTGACCAAAATTGATTTACAGTCACCTCTATTTTTTTAAGACATATAAAAATTATAATCCCTAAAGCATATGTATCAACTAAGATATGTAAGTAAATATGGAATAAGCAAAAATTATTTCTGGGTATTGTAGAAATAAAACATTTCTCCTCAAAAAAAAAAAAAAAGAAAAAACACTTCTGTACCAACTGGAAGAGAGACAGAGAAGCACTTAATTGCTGAGTAAATATTCATATTTGCATTTATATAAAGCAGATAGACTATCACAGAAATTTAAACAGTAAAGCAGAAGAAAGAACAAAGTAAACTCAAGAGACAAAGCCCTCCGAACAGTCTCCTGCACATCTCCTCAGAGACTCCAGCTAATTCTGGTGCAACATTTTAACATATCTAGCAGTTATCTGGCCTGAAAACTTGGAGATAAATATACATTGTAAAAACTGGAGACTGGGGTTAACCTTTAGTGAGATTTATCCCCATATACTGTTAGAGTTAGATTCACTATGTCTACAAAGAAACACTTCAAGAGAATGGAGAAAAAGATCATGTTCTATACATTTGTAAAAGGTGAAATAATTTTCATTTACCCCTGCAATGTCTGCAGTGGACAATCAATCACTGTTTATAATGATCTGGTTTACCTGCTTGTAGACTATCCTTGACTTTGAATTATACTAAACTAGGTATTTTACAGAGAATTAGTGGCAATGCCAATGCAAATAATTCTGTCCTGTGAAGCAATTCACACTCCCTCCCAAACAAACAAACAAACAAACAAACAAACAAACAAAAGTTGGGCAGACATTAGCATGTTTAGTTTAATATGCTTCATCCATATAAATGTGTCTGCTCTTTACATTCTTTAAATTTTATGTAAACACTTGTCTCATTTCTTCATTAATAATTAACTAAAGAAAACTTTTAAGATATGTTCATTTTACATCTGTAAGAAAGTCATGATTTTATCTTTATGGAAATATACATTTAAATATGTATGGTAACAAGAAATTTGATTCAGACTGACTTAACATGCATAATAAAACACATAAGATATTTTGATCAATGTATCTGTGTACCCAGAAGATCAAGTGATCAGTGATGTCACTCTAGTCCCAAATTTTTCCAATTTATTTAATCTGTTTTCAGCAATTTGATTTTTCCTGGCTTTAAAGTTTTCAAGATAAATTTGAACACCCATCAAATATCCAGCCACATACCTTGCCAGCTTGAAAAGTATATTTGAAACATAATTCCAAGCAAAAGTTCTATGGTTTTCTCTGAATGGACATATTTAATTTCATGTTAACATGTCACTAGGAGATGAAGATGGTGTGATTGGGCTAATCCAGGTCAAGTTTTACATGTGGGTAATTGGGAGAAAATATTTAGATAACAATATATAAAGGCTAAGCTCCTGGGAAAAAGAGAGACAAAATGTATTTAAAGCACAAACAACAGCACATAAAAAGAATTAAATTTTAAAAAGTTGTTCCATTTGTGTTGGGCAATTAGCTAGGCATGAGCAAGGAGGTTATAAAGAAGGTTCTGGCCACAACCTCTGGCCCTACCTGCCCCCAGGTTTAACAGCCACACCTTCAGAGCCTCCCCTGAGGGCTAATAGCACTGGAAAGGCCTAGCCACAGAGGTGGCTCAAAAGCCAAAAGGGGACTTCTAAGAGCTGAGCATACAGACAAAAGGTGCAACTTGCCCTTAAGTACCTTTAAGTTTACAACAAAAGCTCACTAGACACTGATAAATACATTAAAGCATAAGTACATTCAATTAAAACAGACTGCATCCTGGGTAGACACATGTGCAGAAGCCAAAATATTATACAACCACCAGCTGTCGATCAAAATTGTCAATCAAAGCCAAATGTACACATACCCAAAACAGGCTTAGAAAGATAAAGATAAAGCTTCTCAGTGCCATTGCCACTCATGCTTGGGCAGTGGCCTGCTTTCACTCTTCCAAGTATCCTTACTTATCTACTCAATAAACTCTATTCTGGTCTCGGGTCTCCAATTCTTTGGTGCATCTGGGACTAGAATGGAGCAACCTGGTAACATCTTGTTTGTCAATTTAGAAATTGTGAATTTTGTTTATAAATATTACCATTAATAGATTCAGTCAATTTAGACATGAGTATATATATATAGTTTGTATGATGATAAAGAGAAGAGGGTTTTTTTTTTTTTTTCAACTTTTATTTATTTTTGGGACAGAGAGAGAGAGAGAGAGCATGAACGGGGGAGGGGCAGAGAGAGAGGGAGACACAGAATCGGAAGCAGGCTCCAGGCTCTGAGCCATCAGCCCAGAGCCTGACGCGGGGCTCGAACTCACAGACTGCGAGATCGTGACCTGGCTGAAGTCGGACGCTTAACCAACTGCGCCACCCAGGCGCCCCAAGAGAAGAGTTTTTAAAGTATTCACCTTCTAGGGGCTCAGTCAGTTGGGCCTCCGACTTCGGCTCAGGTCATGATCTCAGGGCTTGTGGGTTGGAGCACCACCCAACCCCCACCCCCCCAACCCCTAGGATCTGTGCTGACAGCTCAGAGCCTGGAGCCTGCTTCGGATTCTGTATCTCCCTCTCTCTCTGCCCCTTCCCCACTCATTCTCTCTCTCTCTCTCTCTCAAAAATTAATACATTAAAAAAAAAGTATTCAGCTTGTATGAAAACAATAATATTTGCAAAACATAATTAGTTACCTAATACATATTTGAAAAATAAGGGCTGTTGTATTTTTCATAGCAATAATCTAAAATTCATCTTAGTACTATTTTTTCATTTTTTTATCATTTCTGAAATTTATTATTTATCCACTTTTCTTCTATCTTTCTAAAATAATTCTTATACTGCAGGGCATACTTTTTAACATTCTTACACCAACCCAAAAGTTTACGTAAATAGTTAAATGATACGCATCAATTGTAGGTTTATTTTCTGGGAATCTTTCTCTTTACCTCCTGGGAATCTGGTTTCCCCAGAAATAATATGTAAGTATAGTAAATCCCCAATGAGTCAGTCAGCTGCAATAGTTGATAAACAGTGCTATGCTGGGGTATCAAATGTAACAGAAATTGGTTATTCAACATTAAAATAGCGTGCATTATTTAATAATAAACAATACATTTAGGTTGCTGCAGTACGGATCCACTCAGATTTTTCCTTTCATATTTACATCTATATATTTAGCAGTAAAATTTATGCTAACTTTCTTGATAAAGAAAATGTAATATCAAGCAGAAACAGATACAGGAGCACATATATATGTTTTTATTTAAGCAAAAATTCAAATATTCAAACCCTCTGCTTGTACTTTTTATTTTGTATGGCACTAATAAAAAGTAAAACAATCTTCCAATTTCACCTCTGATATGTAAAGAACTTGAAAGACATATATCCTGTCCTTACAAAGGAAAAAAATAGTCAAATTGAAAGTCAATTAACTTCTTTTGGTTCATCAGGGATGCGGGGTCAAAGGTAAACTGTCATCCCAACAGTTAGAGAGGCATGAACATCCAGAAAAATACAACTGAAATTTGTTTATCTGGAACAAATTTCCAAATAAGACATCCAGATGGCTGACGCATGAAAAGATGCTCAACATCACTCATCATCGGGGAAATACAAACTAAAACCACAATGAGATACCACCTCACACCTGTCAGAATGGCTAAAAGAAAACAACAGATGGTGACGATGCAGAGAAAGGGGAATCCTTTTGCACTGTTGGTGGGAAGGCAAACTAGTGCAGCCACTTAGGAAAGCAGTATAGAGATTCCTCAAAAAAATTAAAAAGAGTTACCCTATGACCCAACAATTGCTGATACATTGCTGATTCAAAGGGGGATTACAAAATGCTGATTCAAAGGGCCACACACACCCCAATGTTTATAGCAGCCCTATCAATAATAGCCAAATTATGGAAAGATCCCAATGTTCATCGACTGAGGAATGGATAAAGAAGTGGTTTATACATACAATGGAATATTACTCGGTTATCAAAAAGAATGAAATCTTGCCATTTGCAACAACGTGGATGGAACAAGACTATATTATGCTAAGTGAAATAAGTCAGCCACATAAAGATAAATATTATGATTTCACTCATACGTGGAATTCAAGAAACAAAACATATGAACATCAGGGAAGGGAAGGAAAAATAAGATGAAAACAGAGAGCGAGGCAAACCATAAGAGACTCACAAATAGAACAAATAAATGGGTGATGAGCATTAAGGAGGGCACTTCTTGGGATGAGCACTGGATGTTATATGTAAGTGAGGAATCACTAAATTCTACTTCTAAAACCATTATTACACTCTATGTTAGGTAACTTGGATTTAAATAAAATTAAAAATAACTAAATAAACTTCATTTATTTCACATGTAGAGAATACACTGAACATATATTTTATAGTGTATTATTTTAATGCAGTTTATAATAATTCTCATATTCAATAATCAAAACAATAATAAAATAGGTTTACCTGCATTAATATTAAAAGACAAGCGATTTCACATTGTAGTTTTATTATAAAATATTGGGTTGATAAAACATTATATAAAAGTTAGTTGAGTGTGTAAGCACATTTAAATAAAGGAAAAACCATACTATATTTCAGAAAATTACATTTTGAATTTTATTTTCATGTCATCTAGAGCAACCACTGCTAAAAATAACCTATTCCCTTTATGCAAACATTATTATCAAAGAAATTGCAAATCAGATGCTTACTTTAAGGCTTATTCCTTTCTGAGTAGAGTAATTTAGAATTCTGTATTTTTGTCTTTATGTGTGTATGTCTATGTGTTTGTGTTTGCTCTCAACTTTTTGAAGGTGTTGGGAGTTATTCGAATTGGAAAAAAGTTGCCTCCTTGAAAAACTCATCCTTCTCTTTCTCATAATTAAATGTGATCTCTGTTTATAAAATTTACCTCTACCTATTCTGGATGAAAGGCACCTTGTGTTCAGTTCTCCACATTATATTGTGGACTAAAAATGGAAATTCTTGTATGCTTTTACATTTAAGTAGAATAAATCTCTATGAAAGAAAATAATACCTGAAAATACCAACTAATGGTTATTAGATATGATTTCAATGAACATGTTGCTGACATTTAAAGAGAGAAACCACTTGAAATGTTTAACAAATTCATTTTTAACATCATGTGATAAAAATGTAACTATATTTTCCCCAACATAAAAGTCTCATATTTCAAGGAAAATGTACATAAAAGGGAAAATTGCTGCACATACCACAGACAATAGGTGCATGCCTGCAACTCATTCAATGCTGTTCATTCTTTTTTTGCTATTGCCTTTACCGTTTGAAAATAAAATAACTGCTTGAAAATTCATTCACTGGAAAAATAAACATCAAGTACTAATTACTCATTTGCAATACTTTTATCCTAGACAAGCTTGGGAAATAAGAAAGAATTTCATATTCATGGAGATAGGAGGAAAGTAATTTTTAAAAGGCATGGTATGGATCCCAGAATAGATGAGAACAGCTGTGTACTGGGATAGACAAGGACAGGTATGGAAGTATCCAATCAATAAAAATACAAATGTTCACGTAAGGGCATTTTGTTAGAAATAATGTGGTTATAGTTGCTACTCAGAATATACAGAAGGTTGGTTAAATGGTCCAAATAAAAGCAAAGCTGATACAATATAATCTGAACAACAGAAGTCTGGTGAGGTCATGTTAATAGCAATCAGATGATGAACCACCGGAAACAAGCTTTGAACAGTGAGGGAAGTACCAGGTACAGGGGCATCAGTCAAAACTGTTTTGATGATGAGATTTTCTTTCATCTCCAAATCTAGCCATTCCCTACTTTCCATCACAATAGTATAAGAATAAGAATACACATCAGAACAGCTAGAACAATGTTATCTTGTTCAAGTCCTGCATTGGACTCTGTGTTGACAGTGTGGAGCCTGCTTGGGATTCTGTCTTTCTCTGCCTCTCTCTCTCTCAAAATAAAATAAACTTAAGAAACAAAACAAAACAAAACAAAAAAAGAACAATGTTATCTTTTCATATTATTAATATGCATTCTTAATTGCTCTATGAGAATAGAGATGAGATGTAATAACATTTAGTTGTTTATATACTATTAATTGGATGTTTGAAAAGCATTGGGGTACCAATGAACAAAGTGTAGTTTATCCTGGCAGCAGACCAGGAATATATGCAGCGGAATCAAACAAATAATGAAATGTATTATAAAATCTGACGCAGAACCAAGGATAGAACCAAATGTGTGTATTCTAGAAATGCTACAAGCAAATTTTGTTGTTTTAGATCACGTAAATCATGTCTTCTGATGCAGCTCATATGGTCCTGAAGAAAACAAGATGTATAATTTTTGTTTTTGTTTTTGTTTTTTACTTTTTTCATTCGATGTGTTGTTTTTTGTTTTTTTTTTTCTTATTAAGGTATAATCAAGATATTATACTG
Source organism: Felis catus (assembly GCF_018350175.1). Lineage (NCBI taxonomy): Eukaryota > Metazoa > Chordata > Mammalia > Carnivora > Felidae > Felis > Felis catus. Next base: position 59,751,852 of record NC_058368.1, on the reverse strand, counting down.
GTTTCAGGTATACAACACAATGATTCCACATTTTTATATATTGGTATACATTTTGAAATGGTCACCACAATAACTCTCGGTAACATCTGTCACTTTATAAAACTAAAACAATGTTATTACTGTATATTACAGTCCCATTACTTATCTTAAAACTGGAACTCTGTACTTCTTAACCTCCTTCACCCATTTTCCTCCCTTCTCTGTATGGACCTGGGTTTTTGTTGTTGTTGTTGTTGTTTGTTTGTTTGTCTTAGATTCCACATATAAGCAAAATCATGTAGCATTTCTCTGACTTACTTCACTCAGCATAACACCCTCCATGTCCATCCATGTTGTTGCACATGGCAAGATTCATTCTCCTCTATGGTTGAGTAGTATTCCATTGTATATATATATACACAACACATCTTCTTTATCCAGTCATCCATCCATGGATCCTTGCATTGTTTCCATATGTTGGATATTCTAATGTTTTCCAAAGAAAATATTCATTTTCCAAGAACTTTAGTATTAGTGTAAACATTAGGTTCTAGGTAGACTTTTAAATCTGTTACATTACTACAATTTAGGGATGTTTAGCTTGATATCAGTGTTGCTAAATATAGCAATTGTTACTTTTAACCATTGACTAATACGAATTACTGACCTTTGGGTATTTAATAGCAAGGCACTTTGCTTAAAAATTTTGGCACTAATTACATTAATGTCTTTAGGGCCATGAACAAAGAAGATTTAAAATATAACTTAGTAGGAGGATAGATCTAGCCTTCCATTTATATTCTACCCAAGTTCATAAGAGTGCTGTGATTTTCAGGATCACCCTTCCCTAGAATTGTCAAAGCTAAACATAGCATTTCTCAAAAACAATAAGCAGGTACACATTTAAAATTGCATTCATAAAGTTTCATTCAACTTACATAGAAATAAAAATGAGTATGTGATTATCTACCCTCAGTAATGGAGGAAATGATACAGAAGTAAAAAAAAAAAGAGATATATTTAAAATAGCATGTGGCTGGCTAGCACTTATTTCATCCTACCATGTGTGTCCTCTAGAATATTTATAATAATAAATTAAAAGATGAATTATTGACACTACTGTTAGAATCTGGACTGATTACCGCAAAGTATATTAACAACAGAACAAAAAACTTCTGTCCTTGCAGAATGGCACACTTAATTTTATCACAAATACAATCACTAAATCCAATGAAAATGAGAGATGGATATGGAGACAGAGTAAAAAGAAATCTGCTCCAAAAAAAAAAAAGTAAATATTATCAGAAGCCAAAACCAAATAGGACTGTGAATGCTGAGTGGGGATGTGTGTCTAACCTTGATTTTCCATTTGACACATCTGCTGAACCCTAGTGAACTTAAATTTCTATTTGAGGGTCACATGGATTTGAGAGAAAAGAGGTAAAATCTGGAAACTATCTTAACTTCATGGTCAAATAAAAGCTTTCGCATGAATATGGACCAAAAAGTTCCATACCTTAAGTAATGATGAAATAAATGTAATTTCATCCTATGGAATGATCCACAAAGAGAATCTCCCTATTCGAAAACTGGTACTGGCTGGAGGAAACAAATTTTCAACCAGGAATAGGTAACCACAAACTGTACCTCAAGTGCATTTGTGTTCCAATTTCAGACTACCCGTGTCATCTAAAAATTCTCAAACCACAAAATGTGTTCCTAAACAAGAAGTCAGCAAAATGGATGAGTGTATGATTAGCAAACTTCAGGAAGGGAAGCAATGATACAAAAGAAGAGTAAGTAGATATATTTAAAATAGTATCTGACTAGGACTGATGTCAGTCTCTATATCTAAAAAGGATCCAGTGAGGGATTACAACTCTAGCCACCTTCTTCCTCCTTTCTCCACTTTCTCCTTCCCTCTAATCAATTCTTACCCAATCCTGGATGGTATTAAACCAAGGTTAGAAGGGCAAGGGCACTGTGTAATTAGAAGAGAGGGAAGCACCTGGCTTATTAATATCCTTTTATTTTCACGTAGGCTTTCAATGAGGAGCAACCCTGAAAGTGTGAGGGAGAAGACATCTATTGAATAAAGTTTTGAGTTTTCATAAATATAATGTAATTACTGTAATAACACTGATATTGTGATTTTAAATTATTTGGTGCATGCCTAACATGATATGCCAAATTTCTAATCATATGTGGGCATGTTTCTGTAATATTCTAGCACCAACGACGTATGATGTTAATTATTACAATTTGAAAATAAATCCAAATATCTTACTGAAGAGTCACTCTTTTTTAAACAGTTAAATATATTTGATTATGTGAGGACTTGTTACCAAACTTACTTGGATTTTGGAGTCCCATATATTTTACAGAATGGTTTTGGGGGAACGCCACTATAACAGCATTATATCTTTCCATCTATGTGCATGGTATAGTTTACTCAATGTATTCCTCTTTTATTTAGTATATCTAAGTGATTTTAGTGGATAATTTTACTAGTATCCAAACAAACCAGAACCAGTAATCCCAAGTTTTTTTCCTCTAATAAATTTCAAATCATTCTGACTTTCCATTGACATCATACAAATGTGGTATTTAAAACATTTAATTATAGATACCAACTTTATAGGCTCCTGCTTCCTATATAAGAGTACAATACTGAAAAAAAGTCAACAAGCAAACACATATTAACATTACTTGTGTATATTTCTAATGAGCCTGTATGAATTTCTATCACCACAATATTTAAAAAATTATTGATTGCAGCATGCAATCATAGAGATGCTTTTATAAAAGATTTATTAATTTTTGACACCACATTTCTGAATGCCTTAGATATATAGGTATTTTTTGTTGTTGTTGTCCAAAGTTAACATTTTGAAGTTAGGATCTGTTGCTTAGGAATTTAATCCATGGGATAAATTTACACTCATCCTCAAAGTTGATTGTAACAATCAATAAATATGTGAAATCTTTTCTTATAGAGAGACTGGGGAAATATCTCTTTAATTTTTTTTTCTTTCCAGCCAAATATTTTCCTTTTAAAAAATACTCTCAGGATAACTGTCAGTTTTTTTCCCTAGTCAAAAAGTAGAATAAAATTTTTTTGAAAAAAAATCTGCAGGGATTCTCTTTCTGCACACAGCAGGGTTTGACCCCATGTGGACTTACTCCCTGGAGTGAGTAATTGTCCAGCTGAAGGAAGGAATGAAGAATGATCTCACAGCCTGAAAGCCAGAGAGAAACCACAGAGATTTGAAAGACAAAAGGATACTATGTTGCAACACTCTCTTGATTCTTCTTTTTTCCCCCTTGCATGACTGTGATTTAATTTTTGTGGCCCTATACATTTGATGTACTGCTTATTTCTTTCCCTACTGCATAACGAACTCATAATCTTATATGTGGGAAACGGGATTTTTTTCTCTCTATAAATAGTGATAGCATTTAACTCAGATTATCTAAAACCGTTATTGTGTTAAACAGAAATCATGGAGCAGAAGAAGAGGAAAATTGGCTCTATGTTCCTTTGAATTTTTTTTGGACATTTCTCTCCCTTGTAATTCCACATCAGCATGAATTTATCACAACTGTAATGAAAGAAACCTTATAAGAAATCATTTGTGAAAGTACACTTTTACCTACATCATTTGGCAAACTTCCAAAGCAAATCAAATAAGTCTTATGTACCTTATTGACAGTAGAATGAATTTTTAAGTGTTAGTCATTATTTTGTTTGAATTTTTTTGGGGGTCTATGTTTCTGGGTGAGTATGTGGGTATTGTATCTTTTCTTGTGTAATTTCAGTTTGTGTTTTCCATTCTAAAATAGTTTTCCTAAGTTTCTGAAATCAAAAGCCATCACAGAGAAATGATTCATAACATTGTTTGGAAAATAGTTATAAATAGTGATAATTATAATCTTTTAATAATTATAATAGCTAATAAGTCAAATATCATGACCATCCCTTGCAACATTTCATGTGTTAAGGTAACATTAAACTTTCCTCTGTTTTAAAATTATACCATGTACTCTAAAAATCTTTTCAATAAACTCTGAAATTTTGAAACTGTGTTCTTTACACCATGATGACTGACCACTTCCTTTTGGAACTGCATTTGATATATTTAAATTTAACCAGGTTTATTTACACATATGATGACTAAACATTAAATACTTATAATTAATGAATATTCTCCTTTATTCTGCATATTGTTTATTCTTAGTATACCTTTAATAATACCACATTAAGAGATATCTGAAGAGTTACAGAGGACATAGGAATGACTGGAGGAACCAAAAACTCTAGAAGTGTGGCAAATAAGATATATCCTTGTAGACAGGCCCGAGGAAAGCATAAAAAGGAAGAACTCATTTATTTTTTTAAGTTTTTACTTATTTATTCTGAGAGAGAGAGAAGAGTGGGGGAAGGTCAGAGAGAGAGGAAGAGAGAGAGAATCCCAAGCAAGTCCCATACTGTCAAGCACAGAGACCCACGTGGGGCTCAAGCTCATGAATAGTGACTATAACCTGAGCCCAAATCATGAGTCAGATGCTTAACTGACTGAGCAACCCAGATGCTCCAAGGAAAAACTCATTTAAACTCAGGTAGATTTTCCACCAATCTGTGATTTCAGTACAATTTTACCCATTCAATGCTGATTTTAATCGTAAATCATGCCGTAATCCCTACCTCTACCCTACCAAAGGAATCCTCCTCTCTCTCTGTCTCTTTTTGTCTCTCTCTGTCTCTCTCTCTCTCACACACACACAACAACAACAACAACAACGTATAAATCGGGAAGTTGGGCATATTGCACACAGCTGGGATATAAAAGTAAATGCATGTATGCTGGTTCACCAGAGTGAGTTCATGGGAAGGTATTGGGGAACCAGGGAAAAATAAAATAGGTAGCTTCTAAGGACCAGAGAAGGATGTGGCTTTACATGATGAATGTTGGTTCTCTGCAGAATCATCTCCTATTTTGTGCATATAGGATAGGATCTCTGTCTCTCTCTTACTCCATGTAGATAAGACAAAGGTGTGATTGATGCGATCATGTATCTAATTTCAAAACCAGAAATTGTTTTAGAGTGAAATGATGCAATAAAATGAATACAATTTTTCTGATAAAATCATTTTATCATGTCAAAGGACCAGTGGAATAATTCTGCTCAAGATCCATGCTCAAAAATAAGTTTGTTTATACAATGAAAATAGTATAGATATAGATATAAAAGCAAAATACAGAAATATGCTGTTGATATTAAAAGATAACATAAAAAGTGTAATTTGTTGCTACATATTCCAGTACTCTAATGAGTTTCTGAGCTTATTAGCTATTACTAATGTCAGGGTATTTTCCTTAAAAACAAATTGATTTTTCAATGTGATCTGATTATTTTTAATTTTTAAATAATTGCCTAGAGCTTTGTATCATTGTATCTTCGTGATTAAAAATTTTGGAAGGGTTGGCAGTATCTATTAACTCTTCTCTTTTGAATATAGTTGTTGTTTTTTTTTTTTAATAATATTCTCCTTGGGGTTCCTGGGTGGCTCAGTTGGGTAAGCAACCAACTTCGGCTCAGGTCATGATCTCGTGGTCTGTGAGTTCGAGCCCCAGAAGGGGCTCTGTAGGGACAGCTCAGAGCCTGGAGCCTGCTTCAGGTTCTGTGTCTTCTCTTTGTCCCTCCCCACTCATGCTCTGTCTCTCTCTTTCTCAAAAATAAATAAACATTTAAAAAGATAAAGAATATTCTTCTTAAATATGCTGAAGGTTCTAGTCAGCTGAGAACAAATTCAGTTAAATGCAGGACTTCTTAAAATTCCATTTTTAATTGAAATCTGTAAAAATTGCAGGCCAAGTATTTTTACAAGTATACTTTGTTTTTGTTTGTGTTTTGCCTCCATTCTGCCTATTTTGGGCAAATATTTTAAGAAGATAATATTTATCAATTAAATTGTCACTATTTATAAATATTTGAATGTATTGCAAAATTTATATGCTACAAAATTGTAGATTTTCTAATTTTCATTCCATTTAAGGTAAATATTATAAATGTATCCAATTAAAACTATGAACCTGTTGGGGCACCTGGGTGGCTCAGTCAGTTAAGCATCTGACTTCCGCTCAGGTCATGAACTCACCAGTTCCTGAGTTCTAGCCATGCGTCAAGTTCTGTGTTGACAGCTCAGAGCCTGGACCCTGCTTTGGAATCTGTGACTCCCTCTCTCTCTGTCCCCTCCCCCACTCATGCTCTGATTCTTTCTCTCAAAAAATAAATAAACATTTAAAAAAAATGAACCCATCAAACGATTCTTTCCACATGTTCAGATATTCCAAAGTTTAATCAAATAATTTTAAAATTAAACGTTATTTCAGGGCGCCTGGGTGGGTCAGTAGGTTAAGTGTCCGACTTCGGCTCAGGTCATGATTGCATAGTCCGTGAGTTCGAGCCCTGCGAGCCTGCTTCGGATTCTGTGTCTCCCTCTCTTTGCCCCTCCCCCGCTCAAGCTCTGTCTCTGTATCAAAATAAATAAAAAGCATTTAAAAAAATTTTAAATAAAAAAATTAAATATTTCATTATTTAGTTCACTTATATTTGTCTTGTATGTGGAATGAATTTTGATAACTCTTTTCATTAATTTTAATTCTCTACAAAATTCAGGAGTTTAATATTTTGGGGCTTCATTTGGCAATTTTAATATGAATTTGGTAAAAAGTAAAAATAAAAAATAAATTTAAAAAAAGCATTGAATACCACTGCGTGTCACTAATTTTTTCCAAGTTTTAAGTTCTAATTAACAATGAGCAGCAAAAAGAGAAAATGAACATTATCATGCTGGAGCATTTTTATGTATTCAGCATCAGCATCAGGCTCCTTATATTAAAATAAGAAAGAAAGAGTTGTGGTGTTTGCATGTGCATGTATACATGTGTGTGTATGTGTGTGTAACTTTTAATAACTTAAGCTTCTCATCAATTGGTAGACCATTACATCTTGTTTGGATAGAACCAAGAGGTGTATATTTACCACAATCTATTGCAAAGTCATTTCGGATCCACAGTTTTCTGACTATAATAAAAAACTGACTAAAATTAAAAAAAAAGTTGTTCACACAATGACATTTGCCTCACCAAATTTAGAATGCATTTTGTCATTGCAAAAATAATTTTATTATTGAGGTAACTTTTAACTAACTTTATAACATACTTTACAATGCCATAAACCCATCTTTAATGAAATGTACTTTCAAAAGCTTTACTTTTATTTCATAAATTGGATGAATGTATTTGAGCCATTTTTGCAGCTACCCAATTTTCTATCTGATGAATTAGATGAGATTGTTATAAAACTATCTACCTTTACGTATTTGCAAATATTTTCTTATATTAATAAATTCACAAGTACCAATTCAATTTTCTAAGTACATAAGAAATCTTTGATTAAAATGATAGGGGGTGCGTAGGGGGCTCAGTCAGTTAAGCCACTTACTCATGATTTTGGTTCAGTCATGATCTCCTGGTTCATGGGTTTGAACCCCATGTCCAGCTCTGCGCTGACAGCACTGAGCCTGCTTGGTATTTCTCTCTCTCTCTCTCTCTCTCTCTCTCTCTGCCCCTCCCTCACATTCTTTCTCTCAAATTAAATAAACTTAAAAAAAACTGTTTAAAAAATGAACAACATCAATTCAGAAAAAGAATCATTTGACCTAAATAAAAAGTGAATCTTCAGAGTGATATGAAAATGTTACTTCTGCAGTTGAACATGCAATATTTTCACCACATTTTACAATAGTACTCATTGATGAAGTGGATGGTGATGTTTATGCAGCAGATTTGAGTTGTCTGGTCTCATGACTTCAGTGATATACCCACTACCTCTTTCTGTCATGGTCAATTGCTAATGTCAACAAATATTTTGTTCATCATGAGCTGTCTTAAAAGAAAATGTGGTACATATATTTCATTTAAAATGCACTATCTTTTATTAACTCACTGTTACCCAATGAGCTTACTACAGAAATTTAAAATTGTATAATTAACCAACTAAAGACAAGTAACTCTAGAGTTGCACTATGGAAGAAATGATGAAACACCAGTCTTAGTCAGTTTGGGCTCCTGTAACAAAGCATCATATATTGGGTGGCTTAAACAAAAAAATATATTCCTAATAGCCCTGTGGGCTGTCAACTCCAAGGCCGAGGTGCCAGCAGATTCAATGTCTGGTGAGGGCTCACTTCCTGATTCACAGAAGCTCTTCTCACTGTGTTCTCACCTGGCATTAAAAAGAACGAGAGAGTTCTCTGGATCTTTTATAAAGGCCGTAATCCCGCTCATGAGTATTCCATCCTCATGAACTAATCACCTCTCATAGTTCTAACCCACTAACGTCATAATCTCGGGAGTCAGAATTGCAACATATGAATTTGGAGTAGACAAACATTCAGTACAACTATCACTGGAGCTTGCAGATGATTCTTTACATTTATCATACAATTATACATCCTCTATTTCCATACTGTCAGGAAAATAAAACAACCCTGACAACCTAAAGATTTTGTACCAATGAAGAAGAGAGAAAGAACACAATTTATTATTGAGTGTGTACATTCATTTCTTATTTTGCTGTGACAGGATACTATATACTTAGTGGATTAAACCATATAAAGGCATTCTCATATAGTTCTGCATGTCAGCAATCCTAAAATCAGGATGTCTGCACGGCTGCATAATTTGTGGACTCTAGTGGAAAAGCTGTTTCTTTGTTTTTTCCAGCTCTAGAGGCTGTCCATATGCCTTGACTCCTAGACTTTCATTACCCCACCCTCTGCAGCTGTCAAGGTATCTCCTTTTCTGCCTCTGCCTCTTCTGCATTTCTTCCCCTTACAAAGATTCTTGTGATTGCATGGGCACATCTGGGTAATCCTATCTCAAATCCTTAATTTATTCACATATGTAAAATCCCTATTACTATTTAACACATTCACTGGTTTTGGGGATTAGGACTGGGACATCTTTTTGAAGCCATTATTCTTTGTACCTACGTAAAAATTAATAACATGCGTGTAGGGAGCTCAAAAAGGGATACAGAATTAGAATAAAATCTCAGAAACGCCATACAGCACAGCAGAAGAAAAAATAAATTCTCTGATCTTCTTGAGAGACCCAAACCTATGCTTCCTAACAATTTTCTTTACATGTCCTGAGAGACCACTGACCTAATTTGAGTGGTGCAGTTTTATATATCTAGAGGTCATTTGTTTGGCAAACTTGGGAGATATCCCTATACTGTAAAACCTGGAAAACAACTCAGTCCTCAGAGAGATCTCTATTCCACTGGTCAGAGTAAGGACTCAGTTTCATATGTTTCCAAGGAAACATTTTTAAAAAAAGTGGAAGGGAATGCCAAAGAAAAACTGTACCTGATTGAGTTAACAAAGGGAGACTTTACTCTAGACTACTGTAATAAGAAGGAAGGGTTGAACTCAGCTTTGCTGAAAGAAAATGTGGGAGAGCTTGTAAGTGCTGGGTCCAGCTAGTGAAAAAGTAGTGGATGACACTTTGGAGATGTAGGTCAATGGGATTAGACCAAGTATGCTTGTTAATTTGTATTTATCAAAGTTAGGCTCCTCCCTCCCAGAGAGCCTGAGAGATAGGAGCTCTATCTTTCTTAAAATTACATTTCAAAGGGATGACTCCAGTTCCTTGAGAAAGACAGTCCCGGGTTATAAAACTTGCCAGAGGCTGGAGGGGATTTGCATCTCAGTGGGTAGAGAAAGAATTACATTGTGAGTTTCCTAAAGTAAATGCTCAGAGACAAATGAGGTAAGGGGCCTAGATTTAGGAAGAAACCTATCTGTAAAGTTGGATCAGATTGAGGGGAACATGAAGTAAGTCTTGGTCAGGGAAAACTACCTTTTTGCTCCTTGGAAATGGAGAAAGACATTTTACTTACCCTTACATTGTACCTACATCTTACCTCTAAGTTTCTACGTTTCTTCCCAACCTCATAGACTGGAAGCTTGGTTTCTAGCCAGTTCAACACGTGACCCTCAGGACCACCATGTTCAATACTACTATCATGCTGGATGGTATCAGCTGCTTGGAACTACTTCTGTCTAAGAACATTGCATGTTATCAGTGATTGCAGACCCTGAAAGGGAGTTTTTAGTTATGGGGAGTGTGCATATATCCAGGAAAAGAAGAAAGGGTTCCTTGATGGTATTTTTTTTGAGGTTTGGCCGTGTGTTAAAATAAGAACTCTACTCTGCAGTTATGCATCGTGCACCACAGCAGAAACTGGAAATACAATGCAAGCCCACCCTGATATGTTAATATACCCTTGAATAATGTTTCACAACAGTAGAGAGAAAATTTTGACATGAATTCTGAACCAGAAAGAACCCTGGGATAGCAAGATAAACTAAGGAAATTGTGGGCAAACTCTGACTTCAGTTGTTGCTGCATTCAGCAATGACACATTGTAAGAATCTGGTTATTGGCAATAGAGAAGACTCTGTAACCATGAGAAAATCAGAAACAAGATATCTATTTTTCTGTGGACAATGCGCACCCACGCAGCTTGCTGTCTATGAGGTAAGATGGAAAGTGGCATTACCTCCAGGAAAGATAATCTTTTGAAACAATTGTTAACTGGAGTTAGGACATAGCTGAAAACTAAGCTGCAGCTGGAAAACTGAGAGGCATATCCAGAAACAATCCTGGAATTGATCAGGCTCTGCCTATAGAACTAGATAAGGGAAAATGCAGAGATTACTCAGGAATGAAAATACTGATCTATAGAACAAAACCAAGGCTTGAAGACCTCAAAAAGCATATTCAGAGTTTTGAAATATGTAAGGCCATGGCTCTCTAATTTTTTTCCTCCACAAGTATTAACACAATAACAAAAACTGCTGAATATGGCATTTCAATGTAAGTGGATAAATTAATAATGCACAGGCACATCTTCTCTATAATCTGTTTAAACTGTTCAAATGGCGGTATAAATGATAAGTGTTTAAGATAATCTGTTTATGAAGATATATTTGGGTGTCTGCATGCATGGGGACACAAACGGAAGAGCTGAATACCTGTAACTATTTTAAACCTAAAATATATAATCAATATTCTTTTAAGTGTTACCTAGTAGAGTCATTTTCTTTCCTTCAAAATCTTGATTTTTGATATATGTATATAATTTGATATGTATATAATTCACCTTAAAAGTATAAATAATATTATCATTTAGATAATCTCTATGATAAAAAGATAATTTCAAAAAACATATTTTAGTATTTATATCTATGTATTTAAAGAGTTAATTTGAGGGAAAATAAATCACTCAACATGCAAGATGATTTTAAGTGGGAAAAGAATAGGCACAAACTATTCTGCCCTATTGCTTTCAGGAGATTAAACTTTATGCCAGGCTCTCCTTTGTCCTTTATATCTAGAGACAGAAAGTCACCTTGGGGCATATCATCTTCTTTGTTCTGCTAGAAGATATATGATTTTCCTTTTTTATCCATGCAAATGTTATGCCAGAAGGCACATTTAGACAGGGTGAGGGTGTAGAAGGACCTATTGTGTCCTCACAAAGGGAGCTCCTTACAAAGTTTTCTGGCTGCAGAGCTATCACAAGGGTAGGAGTGGAAAGTCCACTGCAGAGCAAGTAGCCTTCTGGGAGCCGAAGGCTAGACACTCACTCCTTCCACTCCATTGTTCAAATCTGCGGGACCCTCTGATGGGCTGGAAGGTTTGGAGGAAAAGACACAGCTAAGAGGCGCACCCCATGAAAGATACCAGCTTCATGGTGATTGACTTGTGATCAATACTAAAGACTGAAATTCCTGAGCATATGGCTAAGGATGACTATAGTGTTTGGGGGAAATATAAGGATGATTGGTTAAATGTGTAAGGGCTGCTGTGCTCACATTGCCCCCAGTGCCCAGTGATTTGAAACAAGCAGAAGATCACATTAGCAGGGAACGAATGTCCATTACAAGAGGCAGGTCTGGTTTACCAGCAGCCAACTCAAGTCACTGAGAAGCAGGAGCTGTGACAGACTGGTGAAACCCCACGTTTTCTGCCTAATACTTGGGACCTTAGTTGGATATAAAAAAAGCCCTGGAATTTTGGTCAATTAGAGGTCTTTAAGAAAAATAAACTTCCTACTAGTAAGGACAAATCAGGGCAGGAGGGGAGAGGAGGGATACATCTGTCCAATATATATTATAAAACAAAGATTGGTTTCATGTGCTGCTGTGAATTGACCTAAGTAAGGGTTGTTCACTTTCAATGGATATTGTAAAAATCTTATTATAAGGCTACTTCCTGCAAGCATGCTATCAGACAGTATGATATAAGGAAAGTGAATTTCAGACTGAATTCTGTCACACCTGCAAACATTTATTAGCAACCAATAAAGAAAATAGTTATAGAACCAATTGGTAAGCTTGAAGAAGCCATCAGCTCTCTGGCCTTTTAGCCACTCTAATAAGACTTTAAATAAATACAGTAATGGTATTCAATTCGCCTTCTAGTTTAATTACACAACAACATTTTCTTTCATATTTGTAGTTGGGATGTGTTTTGTCAGTATCTAGGCTGTCATTTCCAAGGGAAAAAATCCCTCAGTCTTTCGAAACCCAACAAAGTACTCCTGCTACGCCAAAAGTGTCTTAAAGTTAATTATAGGTAATATTACATATACAAATCAAGTTGACTAAGCCAAGTACAACAATATAATTTTTTTCTGGATTACTTGTAATGTATCCTTCTAAAACATGAAAAAGAATTTGGGAGAAATATTCAGGGAAGTTCCTGGTAGAGGTAACAGCAATTTGAAAAATGAATGGGTAGGAATCGTAACTTAGCTTCAAATTTTAGAAGTATGAAGAAACTAAACTATATAGTTTTAAAGGGATAAACTGTTTCACTTCAGATAAGCTGTTATACTCACAGACTTGAGGTTATAGCAGGGAAATGGATATTTAATATGCCTTGGTATTTGTCTACTTCTTGGCCTGTTTGGTCGTTACATAAGTATGATGATTCAACAGTCTGCACACTTATAAATTCTCTAGTTTTCTTTATTATGTTGTATGTGAATAACAGGTTTAATGGAAAATATTTTAAATATTAAAAACAGAAACAATAAATGTGGATGAATAGTGGGGAAATTCTCAAATTTACTGAAGTGAATCTGTAGAAGTTTTGCTCATAATATGCTTCAGCTGGTATATGAAGAATGATTTGAGGATTTTCAGAAAGAAAGTGAGCATTCTAGGGCACACTGACTAGAGATGTGGAAAAGCTTTGAAAAATGCTTAGTGTGGCTGTAATGTAAGGTGAACACAGGAGTGTGGTCTAGTAAGAATTCATAAAGGAAAGCAGAAGGCCGACTAAGAATTGTTTCATATTCCCAAATCAACAACTTCATATCTTATTCTTTGAAATGTGAAGCCATTTAATTTAAACAGACTCAGTCGGCAAAAGAACAAAGAATAAAATCTTGGGAATTATTTCCATGAAATGATTGGATAGAAGTTGACTGCATGAACATGAACTCAGTGCTATTATAATTTGATCATCCTCAGCATTAAAGGTAAGGGAACTGATTTACATTGTGCTTAAGTAATTTGCACAGAGGGCAGATAGTGGTGGCGAGATTCAAAGACCGCCAATTCAGAATGGACCTACCATTGAATTACTGAAGTAAAGTATAAGTGGAAATTACTGATAATAAGCAAGTTGATGAGCCAGTTCTGGAGGGTTACTTGAGTATCCTATTACTAGATGTTTGGAATGCAAACCCAGCTGTGATTTAGGTGTCAAATGCCCAGACAGATATAACAGAGGGACCTATTAGGAAGAGGACTGTAGTGAATGGTATATCAAGGTACTGGGATTTAATGCAGTTGGGTGTTTTACCCGAGGCCACCAGAATGTCCTAAAAAAAAGTTCACACCAGTCTCCAACAGATCTTGCAAAATATATAGAAGAACAGGTGAGCAAATTTCATTCAAGAAGCTACAAAGGGATTTTTGTTTGCCTGATGACTATATTTCAGTCAAAAGAAGAGGTTAGAGGCAGTAACTTTTTGAAAAAGTTTATATAATTGAAGATCATATGTTACATTTATCCCATACATGCCTTGATTTTGTTCAAGCTTTAAGTAGAATCTGCCAAAACGCAACTCGATTCACTTTCTCTCTTCCTGAAACAACTGAAATTATAAGAAAAACAGTGCGTTTATAGCAACTGATATTTTACATTGAAAAATGACAGAAATGTAGGTTATAAAATATTGTTTGTTTTTTTAAAAGTTCGATATAATGGAAATGTAGGATATGAGTATTTAACCAAGCCAGGTTTTCCAGACCATTATTCAATGCCTGACAGGAGTGGTGTATTGCAATAGTTTACTCAATAAAAGATACACCAAGATCAGGATTCAGATGTATAGATGTTACGTTATAATACGAGGGAGATAAACATGCATCATATTCAGTTTCTAGTAGGAAAACAGTGTGCCAAAAATCTAAAGTAGATTTTTAGATTGTGATTACACACAAAGAAGCAAAAGCATTTCTGAAAATCTTTGTTGTCATGTAGGTCAGGTTTCTAAAGGGCTACAGAAGACAAGGAATAAGTTATTTATAATCTATTCAGTTATTGCTATTGTGTCTTACATTATTCATTGCAAAAATCAAAGAGCAAGCTTAAGATAATTTGTGTCAGTTCTCCAAGTTACAAACTTATAAAGAGATTCAGGAATGCTGAATTTATAATTCTGATAATAGATGCAATTGTGATTTCTATCATTATATGTAGAATACCTACACTGGAAAGGGATCCATTGATCATCTGAACAGAGTGTAAAGTATACAAATAGGGCATGTAATCATTTAGCAAACATCTAGGTTAAGGTCGGTGGAACCCATTGATTTCTAAATACAGCCTTAGTGCTACAGGTACTAATACAACAGTAATTTCATGACAGATTTTTAATTTAAGGAAGTGTGGAAGAGAATATATATAGGGTATCTTCTGTGTAAAATGCATGCACATTTATTTATTAAATATATACCTGCATGTATGCTAACATATATATGGAGAAAGAGAGAATTTCTATCTAGCTATTTATGTAGAGTATCTCTGCAAAAAGGGGAGAAAAAACTCATAACTGGATGTTTCAACAGCAAGTAATTACATCATAGTGACAGGGCTGTGAAGAAAACTTATTTTTTGCATCACATCCTTCTCATTTCTTGGCATTGTGTCATACATATGTATTCTCTATTAATATTATTTAATCATCTAATTAAAAAATATGTTTGAATGTAGACTTCTGGAAAACAGACTATTGAGGAGTCAGGAGCCTGCATCTAACTCTGAGATTCTAGTCAGGTTAGTAAACATTGGACTATTGAATGTCATAGTGCAAATAATAAAATTATAATGTGAACAAGACAGAAATTCAAGCCATCAGATTCTTATGAGTTTGGAAATACTAATGTTTTCTACTGAGATGGTTAAATTAGAAAGTGATCAACATGAGCATTTCTTCTAACCAATATAATTAGAAAACATGAACTCCTACAATTATATCCTAGATGAAGGAATAGTATCCTATTAACATTTTCTGATCCAGTACTTAGGTCAGAATTTCTTTTCTATAAATTTCATAAGTAAAGAGCTACTCACTCTACCATTATGTATTCACTCTTCAATTCTTAGTTGATTTAATCAAACTGACACCAAATTGACCAAAGTATATAATTACTTTAAAACTGTTTTAATGCAGAGTCCACTATGCCTAGAAATAAGATCAAATACTCTTGGATAATGAAACATTTTATTTTTTAAGTTACTTCCAAAATATGAAATTATCTATACCTAGATATTACATAGATAGATAGATACTTAGAGTATAAGTGGAGACAATGAGATGGTAATTTCCTTTCAGTTTTAATTTAGATATTTTGTTGTGATAAAAAATCCTCTCTTAAATCAAGAAACATAATCACAGTATTTAGCAGCAATAATTATCAAGGCAGTTGGACAGTGCCAGGACTCAGAGAATAATAGAAACCCCACAGAGGAAAGGAAGATAATTATTGTAAATGCCAAAAACCTCTCTTAAAGAAATAGAGCAATTAAAAAATGCACTGAACCACATGTGTGTCCCCTGCTTTGATAAAAGATGCTTTAAACATTCCTATAAATAAAAGATAAATACCCATGGAAATATTTGATGGTCATTAAAGAGTCTTTCAATGGTTGAAAAATAGAATGAAATGATATACCAATAGATATTTTTGAAATATTAGAGATTTAAATAAATAACTTCCTTAAAATCTTTAAAATGGATATTTTCAAGTATGAAACAATAATTTTAAAAGAACACATATTTCCGTAAAAGTCTTGGCTGAAGGTGATTAAAAGCATTGTAAAGAAAAAGATCTTTGGTTAATATTTAGATTCATTCTAAATAGATAAGCCTTATAGTGTTTTTACCCTTCTTTTTTTTTTTATATGAAATTTATTGACAAATTAGTTTCCATACAACACCCAGTGCTCATCCCAAAAGGTGCCCTCCTCAATACCCATCACCCACCCTCTCCTCCCTCCCACCCCCCATCAACCCTCAGTTTGTTCTCAGTTTTTAAGAGTCTCTTATGCTTTGGCTCTCTCCCACTCTAACCTGTTTTTTTTTTTTCCTTCCCCTCCCCCATGGGTTCCTGTTAATTTCTCAGGGTCCACATAAGAGTGAAACCATATGGTATCTGTCTTTCTCTGTATGGCTTATTTCACTTAGCATCACACTCTCCAGTTCCATCCACGTTGCTACAAAAGGCCATATTTCATTTTTTCTCATTGCCACGTAATATTCCATTGTGTATATAAACCACAATTTCTTTATCCATTCACCAGTTGATGGACATTTAGGCTCTTTCCATAATTTGGCTATTGTTGAGAGTGCTGCTATGAACATTGGGGTACAAGTGGCCCTATGCATCAGTACTCCTGTATCCCTTGGATAAATTCCTAGCAGTGCTATTGCTGGGTCATAGGGTAGGTCTATTTTTAATTTTCTGAGGAACCTCCACACTGCTTTCCAGAGCAGCTGCACCAATTTGCATTCCCACCAACAGTGCAAGAGGGTTCCCGTTTCTCCACATCCTCTCCAGCATCTAGAGTCTCCTGATTTGTTCATTTTGGCCACTCTGACTGGCGTGAGGTGATACCTGAGTGTGGTTTTGATTTGTATTTCCCTGATAAGGAGTGACGCTGAACATCTTTTCATGTGCCTGTTGGCCATCCGGATGTCTTCTTTAGAGAAGTGTCTATTCATGTTTTCTGCCCATTTTTTCACTGGGTTATTTGTTTTTCGGGTGTGGAGTTTGGTGAGCTCTTTATAGATTTTGGATACTAGCCCTTTGTCCGATATGTCATTTGCGAATATCTTTTCCCATTCCGTTGGTTGCCTTTTAGTTTTGTTGGTTGTTTCCTTTGCTGTGCAGAAGCTTTTTATCTTCATAAGGTCCCAGTAATTCACTTTTGCTTTTAATTCCCTTGCCTTTGGGGATGTGTCGAGTAAGAGATTGCTACGGCTGAGGTCAGAGAGGTCTTTTCCTGCTTTCTCCTCTAAGGTTTTGATGGTTTCCTGTCTCCCATTTAGGTCCTTTATCCATTTGGAGTTTATTTTTGTGAATGGTGTGAGAAAGTGGTCTAGTTTCAACCTTCTGCATGTTGCTGTCCAGTTCTCCCAGCACCATTTGTTAAAGAGGCTGTCTTTTTTCCATTGGATGTTCTTTCCTGCTTTGTCAAAGATGAGTTGGCCATACGTTTGTGGGTCTAGTTCTGGGCTTTCTATTCTATTCCATTGGTCTATGTGTCTGTTTCTGTGCCAATACCATGCTGTCTTGATGATGACAGCTTTGTAGTAGAGGCTAAAGTCTGGGATTGTGATGCCTCCTGCTTTGGTCTTCTTCAAAATTCCTTTGGCTATTCGGGGCCTTTTGTGGTTCCATATGAATTTTAGGATTGCTTGTTCTAGTTTCGAGAAGAATGCTGGTGCAATTTTGATTGGGATTGCATTGAATTTGTAGATAGCTTTGGGTAGTATTGACATTTTGACAATATTTATTCTTCCAATCCATGAGCAGGGAATGTCTTTCCATTTCTTTAAATCTTCTTCAATTTCCTTCATAAGCTTTCTATAGTTTTCAGCATACAGATCCTTTACATCTTTGGTTAGATTTATTCCTAGGTATTTTATGCTTCTTGGTGCAATTGTGAATGGGATCAGTTTCTTTATTTGTCTTTCTGTTGCTTCATTGTTAGTGTATAAGAATGCAACTGATTTCTGTACATTGATTTTGTATCCTGCAACTTTGCTGAATTCATGTATCAGTTCTAGTAGACTTTTGGTGGAGTCTATCGGATTTTCCATGTATAATATCATGTCATCTGCAAAAAGCGAAAGCTTGACTTCGTCTTTGCCAATTTTGATGCCTTTGATTTCCTTTTGTTGTCTGATTGCTGATGCTAGAACTTCCAGCACTATGTTAAACAGCAGCGGTGAGAGTGGGCATCCTTGTCGTGTTCCTGATCTCAGGGAAAAAGCTCTCAGTTTTTCCCCGTTGAGGATGATGTTAGCTGTGGGCTTTTCATAAATGGCTTTTATGATCTTTAAGTATGTTCCTTCTATCCCGACTTTCTCAAGGGTTTTTATTAAGAAAGGGTGCTGGATTTTGTCAAAGGCCTTTTCTGCATCGATTGACAGGATCATATGGTTCTTCTCTTTTTTTTTGTTAATGTGATGTATCACATTGATTGATTTGCGAATGTTGAACCAGCCCTGCATCCCAGGAATGAATCCCACTTGATCATGGTGAATGATTCTTTTTATATGCCGTTGAATTCGATTTGCTAGTATCTTATTGAGAATTTTTGCATCAATATTCATCAGGGATATTGGCCTGTAGTTCTCTTTTTTTACTGGGTCTCTGTCTGGTTTAGGAATCAAAGTAATACTGGCTTCATAGAATGAGTCTGGAAGTTTTCCTTCCCTTTCTATTTCTTGGAATAGCTTGAGAAGGATACGTATTATCTCTGCTTTAAACGTCTGGTAGAACTCCCCTGGGAAGCCATCTGGTCCTGGACTCTTATTTGTTGGGAGATTTTTGATAACCGATTCAATTTCTTCGCTGGTTATGGGTCTGTTCAAGCTTTCTATTTCTTCCTGATTGAGTTTTGGAAGAGTGTGGGTGTTCAGGAATTTGTCCATTTCTTCCAGGTTGTCCAAATTGTTGGCATATAATTTTTCATAGTATTCCCTGATAATTGTTTGTATCTCTGAGGGATTGGTTGTAATCATTCCATTTTCATTCATGATTTTATCTATTTGGGTCATTTCCCTTTTCTTTTTGAGAAGCCTGGCTAGAGGTTTGTCAATTTTGTTTATTTTTTCAAAAAACCAACTCTTGGTTTCGTTGATCTGCTCTACACTTTTTTTAGATTCTATATTGTTTATTTCTGCTCTGATCTTTAGTATTTCTCTTCTTCTGCTGGGTTTAGGCTGCCTTTGCTGTTCTGCTTCTAGTTCCTTTAGGTGTGCTGTTAGATTTTGTATTTGGGATTTTTCTTGTTTCTTGAGATAGGCCTGGATTGCAATGTATTTTCCTCTCAGGACTGCCTTCGCTGCGTCCCAAAGCGTTTGGATTGTTGTATTTTCATTTTCGTTTGTTTCCATATATTTTTTAATTTCTTCTCTAATTGCCTGGTTGACCCACTCATTCGTTAGTAGGGTGTTCTTTAACCTCCATGCCTTCGGAGGTTTTCCAGACTTTTTTCTGTGGTTGATTTCAAGCTTCATAGCATTGTGGTCTGAAAGTATGCATGGTATAATTTCAATTCTTGTAAACTTATGAAGGGCTGTTTTGTGACCCAGTATATGATCTATCTTGGAGAATGTTCCATGTGCACTCGAGAAGAAAGTATATTCTGTTGCTTTGGGATGCAGCGTTCTAAATATATCTGTCAAGTCCATCTGATCCAATGTCTCATTCAGGGCCCTTGTTTCTTTATTGACCGTGTGTCTAGATGATCTGTCCATTTCTGTAAGTGGGGTGTTAAAGTCCCCTGCAATTACCACATTCTTATCAATAAGGTTGCTTATGTTTATGAGTAATTGTTTTATATATTTGGGGGCTCCGGTATTCGGCGCATAGACATTTATAATTGTTAGCTCTTCCTGATGGATAGACCCTGTAACTATTATATAATGTCCTTCTTCATCTCTTGTTACAGCCTTTAATTTAAAGTCTAGTTTGTCTGATATAAGTATGGCTACTCCAGCTTTCTTTTGGCTTCCAGTCGCATGATAAATAGTTCTCCATCCCCTCACTCTCAATCTAAAGGTGTCCTCAGGTCTAAAATGAGTCTCTTGTAGACAGCAAATAGATGGGTCTTGTTTTTTTATCCATTCTGATACCCTATGTCTTTTGGTTGGTGCATTTAATCCATTTACATTCAGTGTTATTATAGAAAGATACGGGTTGAGAGTCATTGTGATGTCTGTATGTTTTATGCTTGTAATGATGTCTCTGGGACTTTGTCTCACAGGGTCCCCCTTAGGATCTCTTGTAGGGCTGGCTTAGTGGTGACAAATTCCTTCAGTTTTTGCTTGTTTGGGAAGACCTTTATCTCTCCTTCTATTCTAAATGACAGACTTGCTGGGTAAAGGATTCTCGGCTGCATATTTTTTCTGTCTAGCACCCTGAAAATCTCGTGCCAATTCTTTCTGGCCTGCCAAGTTTCAAAAGAGAGATCAGTCACGAGTCTTATAGGTCTCCCTTTATATGTGAGGGCACGTTTACCCCTTGCTGCTTTCAGAATTTTCTCTTTATCCTTGTATTTTGCCAGTTTCACTATGATATGTCGTGCAGAAGATCGATTCAAGTTACGTCTGAAGGGAGTTCTCTGTGCCTCTTGGATTTCAATGCCTTTTTCCTTCCCCAGTTCAGGGAAGTTCTCAGCTATTATTTCTTCAAGTACCCCTTCAGCACCTTTCCCTCTCTCTTCCTCCTCGGGGATACCAATTATGCGTATATTATTTCTTTTTAGTGTATCACTTAGTTCTCTAATTTTCCCCTCATACTCCTGGATTTTTTTATCTCTCTTTTTCTCAGCTTCCTCTTTTTCCATAACTTTATCCTCTAGTTCACCTATTCTCTCCTCTGCCTCTTCAAGCCGAGCTGTGGTGGTTTCCATTTTGTTATGCATTTTGTTTAAAGCGTTTTTCAGCTCCTCGTGACTGTTCCTTAGTCCCTTGATCTCTGTAGCAAGAGATTCTCTGCTGTCCTGTATACTGTTTTCAAGCCCAGCAATTAATTTTATGAGTATTATTCTAAATTCACTTTCTGTTATATTATTTAAATCCTTTTTGATCAGCTCATTAGCTGTTGTTATTTCCTGGAGATTCTTCTGAGGGGAATTCTTCCGCTTGGTCATTTTGGATAGTCCCTGGCGTGGTGAGGACCTGCAGGGCACTTCCCCTGTGTTGTGGTGTATAACTGGAGTTGGTGGGTGGGGCCGCAATCAGACCTGATGTCTGCCCCCAGCCCACCGCTGGGGCCACAGTCAGACTGGTGTGTGCCTTCTCTTCCCCTCTCCTAGGGGCGGGATTCACTGTGGGGTGGTGTGGCCCATCTGGGCTACTTGCACACTGCCAGGCTTGTGATGCTGGGGATCTGGCGTATTAGCTGGGGTGGGTAGGCAAGGTGCACGGGGGCAGGAGGGGCAGGTTTAGATCGCTTCTCCTTAGGTGATCCTCTTCAGGAGGGGCCCTGTGGCAGCGGGAGGGAGTCAGATCCGCTGCCCTGCCGGAGGTGGCTCCGCAGAAGCCCAGAGTTGTGTGTTTGCAAGGAGCGAGCAAGTTCCCTGGCAGGAACTGGTTCTCTTTGGGATTTTGGCTGGGGGATGGGCGGGGGAGATGGCGCTGGCGAGCGCCTTTGTTCCCCACCAAGCTGAGCTCTGTCGTCAGGGGGCTCAGCAGCTCTCCCTCCCTTTGTCCTCCAGCCTTCCCGCTTTCCGAGCAGAGCTGTTAACTTATGACTTCCCAGAAGCTAAGTCGCGCTTGTTGTCGGAACACAGTCCGTCAGGCCCCTCAGCTTTTGCCAGCCACACTCGGGGGCTCTGCTTGGCCGGCGAGCCGCCCCTCCGCCCCGGCTCCCTCCCGCCAGTCCGTGGAGCGCGCACCGCCTCGCAGCCCTTCCTACCCTCTTCCGTGGGCCTCCCGTCTGCGTTTGGCTCCGGCGACTCCGTTCTGCTAATCCTCTGGCGGTTTTCTGGGTTATTTAGGCAGGTGTAGGTGGAATCTAAGTGATCAGCAGGACGCGCGGTGAGCCCAGCGTCCTCCTAAGCCGCCATCTTCGTGTTTTTACCCTTCAATTAAAACTTTTTTTAAAAAAAGCTCAATATGTTATTGATACACATTTCAGTAAAAATGGTGCAGTTTCCATGCTGTTAAGCCATATTAACAAGCCAAATGACTTATAGTTTGCAGATTTCACAAAAATAAACAAGGCAGTGTGTTTGCAAAGTAAATCATCTAAATGGATTTATCTAGGTACATTAAGTGAAATGATACTAATTTTCAGCTTATTCATTTGACAGAGCTTATCCTATGTTTGTCTAGGCAGATTCTGTAGTTTGGGATCACTGACATTGATATAATCATATAACTGTGGTAAACATGAGAAAACCAATTTACATAGATATATTCTATTGAATATAACTGAGGGTTTTAAGGCCTAAGGATTTTCAGCATTGTCTTTTTACCCTTAGAGGTGATAATTAAGTTTAGCTTCTCTCTAACAAAGCATTGATTAGTTATAAACATTTATTAGTCTACTACTAGATGATTACAAGTAAACTAATGGATTAGCAAGGGGGAGAATTTGATGGGATCATTAGACATTGCTAAAAAATAAGTGAATTACATATAATTATCCTTATTTCTCCTCACTGGCTTTACTATGTTTATAATACACTGGATCATGATGATACACAACATTTTTAATGTGAACAAACTGTTGTTTGTAGACATTTGATAGTATAAATATATTTGCAAAAACAGATACTGCTTTTTTAAAAATAGCACATGACTATTTATTATTTGCCCTCGCATGTCAATATATGTATAAGGTAAATTCCTAGAGATGTTGTTGGTGAAATATAGCAAATGCATATTTTAAAAATGGCCAAGATTGGCCACTCTCCCCACTCCCAAGTATTAAAAAACTATAGTGTCAATTCAGAATATCAACAAAGAGCATATGAGAATTCAGGCTTCTTCATAATCTCTCAGGCAACGTGTATTATAAATTATCTGGTTTTGCTCTCTTGAAATTTTTAAAATTACATCTCATTGTTATTTTAATTTATATTTATTATTACCAAATTTAATATTGTGTAATATATGGGATGGTAACTTAAATTTATTTATGTAAAATTCTTGATGCATAATTTTAAAACAATGTTGCTCATTGATGTGTAAAAACCTCTGAAGAAATCAAAACATCAGAACAAGTGTTAAGCATAGAAATTAGTCCTGTTAGTCCCTTTGTTTTTAGTTTAAGGTATTTTTGCTGAAATTATTCTCATTTTTTTTATAGTCATAATTAGTAATATTTTCATGTAAGAGTTCTGGATCTCTTGTGTTTATTGCCTTGCTAAGAAAATAAAGTTTCCTTTTATTCCTATTTTACAAAGTTCCCTGGTCATGAGCAGGTAACATTTTTTAAGAGATATTTCCATATTTATTGAGATAATCAAAACTACAGTAGAATAAAATATAGTAATAGTGACAGTAAAAATCTACCACTTTAATGATAATCCAAGAAGTTTCTCATGATTATTATTTATTAACCAGAGATTTTAACTAATAAAATGTATTTGAAATGTAAGTTCCCATTTACTTCAAGTTTACTTAAAAACTAAATTGTAACTGGGGCGCCTGGGTGGCGCAGTCGGTTAAGCGTCCGACTTCAGCCAGGTCACGATCTCGCGGTCCGTGAGTTCGAGCCCCGCGTCGGGCTCTGGGCTGATGGCTCAGAGCCTGGAGCCTGTTTCCGATTCTGTGTCTCCCTCTCTCTCTGCCCCTCACCTGTTCATGCTCTGTCTCTCTCTGTCCCAAAAATAAATAAACGTTGAAAAAAAAAATTAAAAAAAAAACAACTAAATTGTAACTAATATAACATTATAAATGTTTTTTCCCTGAACTTACTGTACAATTGTATGGTTATTTTCCATTAATTTTGGAATTTGGAATTGTGTTGAGTTATATTGAGAGGATTTTTAATATTGACACAATCTTAGATTTTATGTTTCACATAAGTCTATGAATAAATATAATATAATGACTGATTGATTTGGACCTCAATATCATATAATGTAAAAATCTTCACTGAGTGGGGCGCCTAGGTGGCTCAGTCGGTTAAGCAGCCGACTGCGGCTCAGGTCATGATCTCGCAGTCCGTGCGTTCGAGCCCCGCGTCGGGCTCTGTGCTGACAGCTCAGAGCCTGGAGCCTGTTTCAGATTCTGTGTCTCCCTCTTTCTGACCCTCCCTCGTTCATGCTCTGTCTCTCTGTCTCAAAAATAAATAAACGTTAAAAAATTTTTTTAAAAAATCTTAACCGAGTTAAAAGAGACAATATCATACTCTTTTTAAAATTTCTTTTTAATTTCATATATAAAAAAATAAATAAATAAATAAATAAAATAAAATTTCTTTTGAATTTATAATTCTTTCAAAATGAAATGTTAAGAAAATAAAATAAACAGAATGCACTATTACTACATGCAACAATATGAATGAACTTCTAAATATAATGTTGAGCAAAAGAGGCTAGATACAAAAAGAAAACATAGCATAATGTCATTACATATTAGGTTCAGGTTTGGTAATGGCCATGAACTATAGTCTTCAAGTGTTGTGATATATGTAAAGTCCTTCCAAACAAAGCATCCAGCTTTCACTTTATCTGTTGTCATATTGTCCCCATTTCCCTTTGCCACATTTTAAAATAATTTTGTCTCCATTTTTTAAAAGATAGTGTAAAGGAGCCATAACAAAATTATGAAAATCACACAATATGTTTTGCTTCCCATTACCGATAGATGGGAAAAATAAGAATACAAAATCTAAATAGAAAGAAAAACTTACATGTAAGCAAAAACTAGAAGCATAAATTGAAAAGAGTAAAACACAATTGTTTCTTTTAAACACATGGTAGATTTTTAAAATACAATGAGAAGCAAATTGCATTAACATAGTTTTCTTTATTCAGCTTTTTATTTTTATTTTTTGAGTGAGGAATAAAATACTCTGGTTTCTTTGGTTGTGGAAACATCAAAGAATAATTGTGACAATTAAACAGAAAACAATCTTTGCATCTATATAGCTACAGATCTATAAAAGACAAACATCGACTGAAAATTTTCAAAAGTCTTCCCAATCATTTGACATATGCATTTTTATTAAGTGATAAACAGTGAAATTAATATTTCTGATTAAACAAAAAATACGG
The DNA here is from genome assembly GCF_018350175.1 of Felis catus. Taxonomy (NCBI): domain Eukaryota; kingdom Metazoa; phylum Chordata; class Mammalia; order Carnivora; family Felidae; genus Felis; species Felis catus. The sequence goes on along the minus strand of NC_058368.1, from coordinate 59,726,251 downwards.
AAATGATAACAAAGCAGATATATCTGGTTTCCAAAAGTCTACAGCTTACAAGGCAAAACAGGTCAAAACACAAAACACATGATGTATTTAAAATAATTTATTATTAGTAATAATAATAATAGGATCATTGCCCCCAAAGAATTTGATTGAAATGGCCATCTATACAATATTGTGTGTATATATTACACTCAAGTATGGTCCTATGTTACATTCTTTAGAACACTGAACTTTTGATTCCTGGTGAATATTAAAATATCTGATACTAAATCTGTCTCAATGATGAAAATAAATGGAAACAAATAAATACTACCTAGGGTTATTTGAATTTAATAGAAAGTTCTTGGGATAAGAATTACCTTAGTCCAAATAATAACTGATGATTTCAACATAAAAGAGAAAATACTTTGGAAGAAGTAGTGTCCTTTTACAATAACCCTCAAACCTCAAATTATAGTCAGCTTGTCTGCCTTTCCAATGTAGATGGAGAATTCTGGCATTGCAGATACGTCAATTCTCCTAGTAAGTGATTCATGAGTATAAACTATTCATTGAAAGGTATAAACAATTTTCTTCAAAACAAGCTTCCTTGGAGTGTGTGTGTTTGGGAGGTGGAGTGCTGTGGATAGGCAGAGGTAATGGTGATTATGTGTTGCTCTCAAAATTAAGAAGTAAGCCCACATGTACGAAATCTTTAAATAAGTAGCAGCTTATTTATTTTTTCACCCTATAGATAACTGGATGATACCAGTGCATACATATTGGATTTATTTCAGCAATAGAGATCACATTACATGTTATGTTTTACAGCTGTACTGTACTCAAAATCAAGGATGTTTATAGAAGAGTCTAGAGTTGTTTCAGGGTCACCATTCGATTACTTTTTGCATTAATTCCTGATTTTAAAGTAAATCTGCATAAGAGAAAGTTAATAATTTGGGGATCTGATTTATCTGGAAGTACTTTTCTTCCCCCAAATTTAGGCTTGAAACACTTTACAAGAAAAAAGGGCAGAACTAGATATTGCACAGGAAGGAAATTTCATACATAATGAAGTAAATTCAATAAAGAAGTGTAATAAGTTAAAAGGACAGGTAAAGTTATACTTTAAAAATCTGAATATATAGATGCATAATTAAACAAACTGACCTATAAGCAGGTACAATAGGAGGAACAGATTTGTAAAAATCTAGAAATTAGATTTGATATCTAAAATGTAATACTGGAAATTCCACAAGCTTTCCCAGACAGTTTTCTCATTCTGTGCTTTGAGAAATAACCCTGAGATCCTGTAAATTGAAACAAAGCAAGAAAACTTTACGGCAGCAACCTGCTCCTTTACACCGTGGCCTTGGAGTAATGAAAGGTCAGGACCAGTGATCATCTATCTCCATAATTTCACTAACAATTGACAAACACAATTTAGAAACTGCCAAAAAGTGAAATTGATCTTGTTCTTAGTGAAAATTGTATCTATCTGTTTAGATTTCTCTACAATGGTATGATAGCAACAATGATAAAGAATTCATTCACATCCATCAGGAAAAGTATGAAAGCACTACTCTGTAAATGGTTTGATTCAATTTACAGAACAGAAATCCCATTTAAGTGATATATCTTAGAACTAGAAATGTTCTAATATTTTGTCTTTACATTTATTACATGCAGCTATAATTCTGAAGCAGACATAATTTAGGAATATACAATTGTTTGAAAAGTTTGAAGATGCTAATTTATCAGCATATATAGTTCCCCTAAGAGCTAACACTTTCTTTGTTATTTTCTAGAGATTAAAAATATATTATAATTCAAGAAGGATGGCTGCAAGTGTTATACTATTAAAAAAACTACTTTTTGAAGATGAAAATCATATTTTGCATTATTAATTGAAATGTTTGGCATCCATTATTATTTTAAAAAGAGATTTTAAACAATTATACTTAAAACAGAAACATGTACACCACATGCTGTTAGTAATTGGTAGCAAACTGGAAATCGGTGCATAGGTAAGTTTATTATTATTATTATTATTATTATTATTATCATTATTACTATTATTTCTTAAGCAAATACAGTTTGCCAAATAAGTATACTACATTCACACATACACAAAAACACACATGGTAGAATTTTATTTTAGGTAAAAGCAATGATCACTAAACATTATTATAACAAGTGTTTATTTTCTTATGTTATTTAAAATAATAAGCAACCATCAAACCTATTTAGGGAATGAGTGCAGAGACAGTAAAAACTCAAGGACATTCACCTCCATTCTCACCAATTACACCTTGAAAATACATAATTAAATATATTAGAAATCACCGTAAAGTGAGAGTCAGTATTTCTATTACAGTCAGAAAAAAAAAAATCAGAAAAAAAAAATCAGCTGAGGTTTAGCTCATGGGTTTTTGATATATATCATATTTTTTGTTTGTTAAAATGGTTTGCTCTGCTCATGCACTGCTTAGCATTCCAAAGAGAATTAAGAAAATTAAGCTAAAGCGATATTTATAATGATTATTATTTAACTATATTCCTAATTTGGGATCCTGAATCTTAACTAGAGTGAGAATAATTAAATCATGCAGCTATTTACCGAGAATACTTTAAAACATTACATGATAAGAATTAGAGCATTTCAGAATATTGTGCATTTGTAAATATGCATGTAGGTATGCATGTGCATATATATATATGTACTTCCATCTATAGATGAATGAATATGCATATATGCAATGCATACTATTACCATATGAAATATTTATCAGTATTCATCTATATTTAAATAAAGGACACAGTAAAATATAGATACATATTAAATGCTCCTTTTGAAACAAGGAAATTATTAGTCAATATTATAAGTAGCATACTATGGTTTGTAGTAATACAGTATCAATTAAAAATTCTTTTCTTACAGAGTATATATTAAAATTCTTACTCTAGTATGGCTAAGAAACATTCAGGTTTTAAATATACTTTTATTATTTTCTTGCCAAACTCTGCTGATAGTTTCCTCTACGTTTAATGAAAACACTGGATCACTACCATATCTATTACAATTTCTGGCTCTAAAAACAGTATTTGTTTTCAGGTTCTGTTTTTTCTTTTATTCCCTTGTAATCTAGGGATTTTCATCACAGAGTTGTTAGGATAAAATGAGACTAGTTATGAACATAGGCTCAGGGACGAGTAGGTGGCTCAGTTGGTTGAGCAACTGATTTCAGCTCAGGTCATGATCTCACAGTTCATGAGGTGGAGCCCTGCATGGGGCTGGCTTCTATCAGCAGAGCCTGATTCTTTTTTGGGTCCTCTGTCCCCCTCTCTTCTACCACTCATGGTCTCTCTCTCAAAGATAAAAAATAAACATTAAAAAAAGAAAATAGGTTCATAAAGTACCTTTCATATACCAAAAGCTAAATTAATGTTGATATAATCTTCATCGTCATCATCAACATCATCATCATCATCATCATCATCATCATCATCAGTGCCAGTAGAACTGTTAGCAAAGCTCTGGTAATAGTTTTGATCAAACTCCCTGTCTTCATCTCTGTGATGCAGTATCTTGTGCACTGAGGTGAAGAGAGTTTTATGACCTAATCCTTTTAGCAGGAATTATGCTTTTGTAATTGAGGTCCAAATAAATGACTCTGTATACTCTGAAGAAAAATAGGAGCCATTATATTTCCTTCATAACACAAGACTCTCTTTCCCTTGACTATAATGTTGTTTGTTTCTTTGTGTGTTATTTGGCTTACCCAGTGGCCTACGTTATAGAAATGTTGGTCATTTTTTTAATGTTTATTTGTTTTTGAGAGACAGAGACAGAGCATGAGTGGGGAAGGAGCAGAGAGAGAGGGAGACACAGAATTCTAGGCAGGATCCAGGCTCTCAGCTGTCAGCACAGAGCTGGACGTAGGGCTCAAACCCATGAACCATGTGATCATGACCTGAGCCAAAACTGGCGTTTAACCAACTGAGCCACCCAGGCACCTCAGAAATGTTGGTCATTTTTAAATTAATAGACTCTATTTTGTAGAATACTTACAAATTTACAAAAAAAAATGAGCAGAGTACAGAGAGTTATAATATGTCCCTTTCCCCCAACTCAAACACACACACACACACACACACACACACACACGCGCGTGCGCGCGTGCACACACACACACACACACAGAGGCAGTTTCCCTTATTAACATTTGCATCAGTGAGGTAATTTGTTATACTTTATGAACTAATGTTAATATAATATTAGTAACTAAAGTGCAAGTTCTACTAGAGTCACTGTGTTGTATGTTCCATAGGTTTTGATAAATGCATAAAGACATACATCCACCATTACAGTATCATACAGAACAGTGTCACTGCCCTAAAAGTGCCCTGTTCTCTGCCTACCAGCCCTCTTGCCTTGTCCCCAAGCCACTGGAAACCACTGATGTTTTTTCATCGTCTTTTGTCTTTTCTACAATATCATATGGTTCGAATCAAATAGTATTTAGCTTGTTTAGAAAGCTACTTTACAGAGTATTTAACGTGTATTAAATTTCCTCCATGCATTTTAGTGGTTTGGTAGCTCATTTCTTTTTTCACTGAATAATATTCCTATTGTGTGGATGCACTAAGTTTGTTGAGCAATTCACCTGCTGAAAGACATTGGTTGCTTATGAGTTTTAGATATTTTGAATAAAGGTGATGTGTTGTGCTTACCAAAAATTAAATATATTTACCTTAATGATTGTTTTTGCCTTTCATAAGTACTTTAAACCAAGTATCTTTTTTATTTAAATAAAAAAATAAGATCTTCAGGAATATACCAGTAAAAGTACTATAATTATGTAAGCTAACAATTGGTATAGTAACTGTAAATTTGAACTATCTGATCTAGACAGAGAGACTAAGACATTTAAATATAACTATGCTGAAATATTTACGAGGACAAGAGTATTTTTTTTACTATATAAGGGTATATCACTATTACAAGACATGTGTGTCATAGTATTATTATAGGAAGAAAGAGATTCTTGCCGCTACTGCAGAATTCTAAATTATTTAATACATTTCACTCTAATAACGTCTCAGCACACAAGTACTGAAGTCTTGAACTGCAGAAAATTCAAATCATCTCTTTATGAAAGAAGTAGTTGCAAAAAGGAAAATATGGTGCCATGGAAAGTACTTGTAATCAAATATCAGCAAAGGAATGCCTACTTATTTATTATCCTAGAATAAATTGGCATCCTAGATCTTTTGTGGTTCCACTAAGCCAGAATCTGCACAGCAAAGTCTGAAAAACACTTTCTCAATTTATTTGTTTTTAACTTTTCTTTCCCTTGCGTTAAAAATTTAGTTTCATAGTTTCACAGACTTTGCGTGTTTCTATCGTTGCTAAATATCTAGTATATAGAATATTGCTAATACTTTACAGGTGCTCAGTAGATATTCATAGACTAAGTAAAAAACTGTCCCTGGATAGAGAATAATATGGTTTCTCCAAGCCCTGAAAAGGCTCAATCCCAGAGTGGTATGATTTCTGGGGATTGGGTGACAGTCCATGAAGGCAACCTAAAAGAGAAGACTCCATAATCAACTTATGCTTAAAAAAAAGCCTGAAGTGTATGTTTATGCATATATGTGTTGTGTATATATAACAGTGCATGTATATACTATTTGTACAAATATACACATAGAAATGCATACACCTGTATGAAGTGTATTTAAACTCTGACATGTAGTTTTTTGAAAGTTGCCATTTCCATTAGATTGTAAAAGTGTCTTCACATTAACACATACTTTTTTGCTGCCCTTTGAAATTCTGAAACTACCATGAAATACCATAGGAAGAAGCCCAGGCTAGCCTATTGGGTGACAAGGAACCACAAGGAGCAGAAATGTGTTGTCCCAGCATGCCTCCCTATTCCATCAGGCCGTCAATTGCCGAACACATGAATAAGGCCATCCTAGAGCATTTAGCAGCGAGGTGACTCATCAGCTAGCAATAGATGCAAGGGAGAACCCAGCATAGATCAGCTGAGCAGCCTCAGAGGAATCACACAGCTGAGCCACAGAATGACGGGCTGGATAAAATGATTTTAATTTAAGCCACTAAATTTGTAATAGTTTACCATGCAGGAAATCCTGGCTCATGAACTCTTGATGCGTTTACACTTTGTAAACAAAATATTCTGGGGTAGAACTTCTTTTCATAAAGGTTAAATTATGATGGGGTGGTATAAGGCTAAAATTGCATGAATATCAAAGTAGGCTTACTAATAGGCCAGAGTGCACTGCAGAATAATCAGTAATCATTTTACGGTTTTGTAAATATGTACTCAACAACATTTTCTTTCTCACTCTCCTGCATTAATAAAACAGTTTTGTAGCATTCTTATAGTACATTAGGTTTAAATTATCACATGCATTTTTTTTGTAAGTTCTTCAATGAGCACCCATACTGTGTTCTTCATTTTTTGAAGGCTGTTTGAGCTCTATGCTGATTTTTTGGTTCCTTACACTAAATGTATTTTTTACCAAATAAATGGCTTTATCTTATTTCTTGTGAAGACACTCACTTGTGAGTACACATACTATTTAGTTATTTTATAACATTTTAGTAAATGTAAATATACACACATATACACCATCATTTATTTTTATTTGTTTTATTTTTATTGACATACAACATTAGTTTCAGTTGTACAGGATAATGATTCAATATTTGCATATATTGTGAAATGATCACCACAGTAATTCTAGTTAACATCCATGACCATACATAATTACTAATATTTTTTCTTGTGATGAGAACTTTTAATATCTACACACTTAGCACTTTCAGATACACAATACATTATTATTAGCTATAGTCATCATACTATATATTACATCTCCAGGTCTCATTTATTTTGTATCTAGAAGTTTGTATCTTTGACTACCACCACCCACTTCACCTACCCTCTTACTTCTGCCTTTGATGATCATCAATCTGCTCTCTGTATCTATGAGCTCTGTTTTTAAGATTCCTTGTATAAGTGAGATAATATGGTATTTTGTCTTTGTCCATCTGACTTATTTCACTTAGCATAATGTCCACAAAATCCATCCATGTTGTCATAAATGACAAGATTTCCTTCTTTTTTATGGCTGAATACTATTCCTTTCTGTATATATACCACATTTTCTTTATCCATGCTTCCATTGGTGGACACTGAGGTTGATTCCATGTCTTGACTATTGTAAATAATACTGTAGGAAACATGGGGCACATATATCTTTTCAAGTTAGTGTTTTCATTTCCTTCAGAAAAAATATGGATTTTATAATTTTCAAACACATTGAAATCCCAAGCTTTCAATACAGCGTAATTCTGAAAGCTAGCATGATAGATACAATGATATTTTGAACCCACAATTTTAACCCTCAGTAAAACAAGAGCAAAGGCTTATTTTGTTTTCTTTGACATTTTAAAACCAATTTTCATCAGAGTGATACACACACGATAGCATATATTTGCACTCAGAAGAGTTTATCACAAAGCAGTTTTCTTGTCTAAACTATTTAGTGCAATTATATCTAGCTGGTATAAAATACAAATCCCAAATTTCTGCAGCTTAACACATGAAACGTTTATTGTTCTTTCAAACTGATGTGGACATTCCTATAAGGGCTTCTGTGGTAGGCAGCACTACTTTAAGTGGTTCTTGGTATAGACAGGAGAGAATGGAAAAAAAAGGTAGCTGAGGAGCTGTTCATGGCCTATTTCTATTCCCTTCCCACTGGCCTGAACTACTTGCATGGTACCAAATGGAGGCATGAAGATTTGACAATTCACTTTTGCATGCACAGGGTAAAAATGAGCAAGTTTCAAGGACAAATACCATTGATCTCTACAAAACCTGCTTTATCTATCCAAGTTCGACTTCTCAAAGGCAAATTCTTATTTTTTTTAAGATGCTCCATCCATTTCTCCATTTATCATTGTAAGAAAATTTGCACTGGCTCCTTCTTGTAAAACATAAAAAGTACAATGCTTATTCTATTCTCTTTTCTTCCCTCCTAAGTAATATGTATTTATATCATTGATTCCTTTGGATCATTTAATCACTGATTATGGTCTCAATTTAAAAACAATATAAAATTTTATACCTGTTTCGATCAACTGCTAACAGAATCTCAGGCCTGGACTGAGAGTAATTTTTCCTCCGAATCTTCCCAGTGTCTAGCAATAATATTTTTAACTTAGCATTTTCAAGACTTTTAGAATTATTTTATGTTTTGCCTTCAAAACCAAGTTTTAATTATATATCCCTAGATTGATAAAATTATGATGCAATATAATTTTTGCATTATTGTCGCTAGAAAATTATGGTTAATTATGTGTCAATAATTTAAATATTCTATTTTCATTTATATATGGCTGTTCTTATCACTCCATAGGCACTCAAATATGACTATCCTTAGCTTCAAAAACAAATATTTTGATTTTACTGTATACTTTAATTTTTTTTACCTCTCCACTACATCTTTTATTTTATTTCCTCTTTGGACTGTAACTTTTATATATAAATATTTTTTACTGGAGCTTCTGATTACTCTTCTTGATTTTTCATTTTTGTGCCTTTATCACCACCAACTTTTTCTCTGTTTTCAATCATACTTAATGTTTTTTTCCTGATCCCTTATTTCGTAGAAATATTCCTACTAAATGCCTCTGTATGCTTTTGAGAAGACACTCACAAGACTATTGCAAGTTAATTATCCAACGCTTTATATATGGAGTCATCATTCCTGGGCTCTACCTTCCATATTGCCACCTTTCAGCCACGCATGTCACTGAGATTTGACTGGAGATAGCATAAAAAAGTCATCAGAAGCAAATTTTCATTGTCTTTTATGTATGAAAAAATCATTATGGCTTCACTGTTGACTATTAATTTGACTGAGAATAGAATTTTAGATAATGATCCCAAAGTGTCTTTTCCCTCAGAAATTTGACAGCAAGACTCCAGTATCTGTGATGTCAAATATTCTCTGACGCTTTTTCTATTCTCATTATTGGGAAATAATTATATATTTTTCTCTCTCTTCTGTCTTAAGGATTTTTTCTATGTGTTTCGTGTTTTGAAATTCTCTACATATGTGTATGGATATGAGTACTTTTTTCATTTATTCACTTTAAAATGAACTCTTTTGTGTCACTTAAATCTCCAGGAAATTTCTTTCTTTATTTGATAGCTGAATCTCATCCATTTGTTTTTTCTCTTCTTTTAATAGGTATTTTACTGCATAGATTGTTGTGGACATTTGCTCAGCACTGAATCCCCTCTTGTAAATTGAACTTTGGTTTTATTGAGATTATTACAACTCTACCATATAAACATGAAGTTCAGGGTAGTTAATCCTACCCCCATCTTATTTTTTTTCAAATTTACATGTGATTTTCCTTGCCATCTATTTAATTCAGGGTTGGAAGTATGGCACAATTTAGGCCAATGTATACTAAGAAAGCATATACACTGAGGCCATAGCTAGATAATTAATTTGCATGGCGATGGCAGAATGAAACATAGGGTCTCTTCTTCAAAAAGCAAGGGGGAGAAGTGCCATGAAAGGTACCACAATATAACACTTGTTCTTTTCTGTCTTTCTTTCTCTCTTGATTTGTCCTGTGTTTTTATTTGCTATTTAATGTCATGCTTCCTCTATCATTGGAAACTCAGGATACCTGTCGGGTGAGTACAGACTCTGACAGGTACCCTACTGACTTACAGAAAGACTCTACTCCTGTGTAGCACACCAGTTGCCTGTCCTGCCTCCTGCCAGACTGCAGACTATGGGCAGTTCCCTTCCTGGGATAAAGAAATCAACCTCCTTTTTGCAATCTCCCCGGTCTCAGCCAATAGCAGGTAGGTATCCTCATGGTTTTGCAAAGTCCAGCCTCCCCTTTGCACTCTCTGTGGTCTCAGCCAATAGCAGGCAAGTGTCCTCATCGTTTTTGCAAAGCCTACTCCAGGGCCTTCTCAGTACCTACAGGAGAGGTAGGCAAAGGCTCACCTTTGCTGAGTCACCAGCTCCAATGCACCATGGGGTACCAGGCTAACTCCACAAAAGCTGTCACTGTGCCTTTCTCTGAAACATTGCTCCTGAAGCCTGTGCCTTTCTCTGAAACATTGGCTTTGGCTAGGCCTTCTGGAAAAGCAGCTTTTTTCGTGTTCTGCTGAATCTACTTGGAAAGGCCCTCCTTATCTGGTTAGTAGTGGACAGATGTGACATGAGAAACCGCTGTTGCAGCCAGAGAAGGTAGCCAGGGGATGAAGGTCATGAGAGGAGCAGAAACCAAGACAATCGCAGAAAAAAATGTTGAGTTTTTTCCACAGAACTTCCGTTACTTAACTCATCTCTGGACATTTCAGAGACAGGAGCAAATACATTCTTAATATAATTTAAGTGATATTTCCTCATATGTGATTGGAATAATCCAAATTGACACTTAAGTTTGTACATTTCCTGAAATTTGTGTCCATCTTTTCCTTCTTAGGCTTTCTTTGAAAAATTTTCTCTATATTTTGGGGGAATGTTTTTGAAGACATAACATAGAGCTCTTTTATTTTTAAAGTATAAATTATGTTTTTAGTTTTTGAGGTTTCTTTTTTCTAATTTTTATTTTTCTATGGCATCTTATTTTTAAGGAATGTATTTTAATTGATTAAATTTAAGCTTAGTTTATTTTAAAACTGTCATTTTTCTAAACAATCTCTGTTTCTCTCGGTTGAGGTATTTATTTTCTTCTTTGCTGATAGGTAAGTAGATCTGTTACAGGATAGACCATTCCTAAATGGGGGTGCTGTAAGCTTTCCAGAGATCACCTTTGGAAAGCAATTGGTAGAACTCACTTTAAGATGAGGAGATGGGAATGCTTTTGGGTTATGGACAGTCCCTAATGACACTACCAAAGATAAAGTATGAGGGCCTTATCTGCAGGCATTCACATCAGCATTAGATTGTCTGGAGACAGTGCAGGCTCCCGATTCTCTTTCTGTTCCCAGTGGAGGGTATAGCACCATGGATTGGAGCTAGCTTTCTCTTTTTCTTTTTTTAAATTTTTTAAAATTTATTTCTGAGAGAGAGAGATAGAGCACATGAGCGGGGGAGAGGCAGAGAAAGAGCGAGACACAGAATCTGAAGAAGGCTCCAGGCTCCAAGATATCAGTACAGGGGCTCAAACCCATGAACTGCAAGATCATGACGTGAGCCGAAGCCGGATGCTCAATTGACTGAGCCACCCAGGTGCCCCTGAAGCAGGCTTTCTAATACAGACTCTTGAGTTTATTCCTTTAGTTTTAGTATGAATTTCATTACAACTCTCTCCTGCCTTCTGACTCTGAGCCCAGAATCTTTCTGAAGGCCCCCTGGGCCAACTTCTCTTTCTTTTTGTTGGGCAACATTGAACCATAGTCTACTCTGACTTTGATCATGTTTCTGTTTCATCTTCAATTCATTAATAAATTAATAAATCTGTATGATTTTAACATCTTCAACTATGACTTTTCCATGTGTGTATATATATAATAAATGTAGTAAAAGAAATAAGTGAACTACAATATTGTTCTCTCCACAATAAGGTAAATTATTGAGTCAATTATAAACATAAGAGTAACCTTGTGACAACAGCTTATAAACAATCTAAACAAAGCCACAACTTACACCGAATGTGCACTTGATAATGTGTTAAGGTATATATTAAATTAGTATTGAATTATCTGGGAAGAACTCATGGATTTCAGTCATCGAGGCACAGTAGATCACAACCAAAACTCTGGTTGGTAATCAGTCAAATTGCCACTGCCCAGAATACTGAACACAATCATAATAATGAAATGATATAGCAAGGTAGTCATTACTAGCAAAAAACATAGTGAGTCTTCATTTTAAATGAAAGAAAAGAAAAATTTATATAATCCTGTTAAATATGTCAGCCAGGAGAAACAGAACAATAAAATTAATAATGTGTTCTCTGATAATACAGGAGCAAGCTGAATGATAAATCAGATAGGATGGCAGATAGCGAACCTGAAAACATTAAATCTGATACCAATAAAACTAAGAAAAGTGTTCACGGAAGGCAAACACATGAAAAAAGTAAAAATAATAATGGATGCAATAAGGGTGATTTAGGTAATGCTGAGAGGCTTATCTTTAAGAGAAATGACGGAATAATGAATGCCCTAAGTTTGTTCAAAATGAATATGAGCCAAATTAGGAAAAAAAAATTAAATAAAACCAGTATATCACGGTTGTTGATACTATATATTGTGAATTAAAGTCTGAAAGACGTTCCTGTTTTATTTTTTTTTATTTTTTTTAATGTTTATTTATTTTTAAGACAGAGAGAGACAGAGCATGAACGCGGGAGGGTCAGAGAGAGTGAGACACAGAATCTGAAACAAGCTCCAGGCTCTGAGCTGTCAGCACAGAGCCCGACGCGGGGCTCGAACTCACGGACCGCAAGATCATGACCTGAGCCGAAGTCGGCCGCTTAACCGACTGAGCCACCTAGGCGCCCCAGACATTCCTGTTTTAAAGTAACAACAACTATAACAGCTGCCGTCTATGTAATAAAAATATTATATACCAGTATACACTGAAGCCAAAATTACATAAGCATAAATATAATAGCATAATTTCAGGAATCAGTCCACTATATGTATCTCAGTTTATCCTGGCTTATTGCCCTTCTTTACAGGTTTTTGTTTTGAAACAAACTTTCTAAGAACCTATTTCTATTCCTATTCTTATACCCAACCAAGACATTCACCACAATGCAGAAGATGGGGGGTCTGCCTTCTTCAGCACAAACCATCAAAACCTGCCCTCACCTCGGGAAACAACATTTCTGAGATCGTGCCAGATCCTGCTTGGGATCTCAGCCAATTCTAACCAAACAAACAAACAAACAAACAAACAAAAAACAACTCAATGAAATAAAATAAACAATCTGACTAAAAAAATGGGCCAAAGACCTTAACAGACACCTGAACAAAGAAGATATACAGATGGCAAATAAGCATATGAAAAGGTGCTCCACATCATATTTCACCAGGGAAATGCAAATTAAAACAATAGATGCCACTATATACTTAAGAGAATTGCCCAAATCCCGAACACTGATGACACTGAGTGCTGGAGAGGATGTGGATACCAGATATTCTCACTCATATACCTGCTGATGGAAGGTAAAATGCAGAGCTACTTTGGACAAAAGTTTGACAGGTTCTCCCCACCCCCCATCCTGCCTCACATGCTGCCTAAACACGCTGTTACCATATGACCCAACAATCTCACTTTTTGAAATTTACACACAGACGCTACAAACTTACTTCCACACAAATTCTTGCACACAGAAGTGTATAGCAGCAGTTTTATTCATAATTGCCAAAACTCAGAAGTAACCAAGATATTCTTCAGGAGTTGAATGGATAAACACTCTCTGACACATCCAGACAGTGGAATATTATTCAGTGCTATAAAGAAGCAAGCTATTAAAAGCCATGAAAAGACACAGAGGAACCATAAATGCATATTGCTAGGTGAAAAAAATCAAATCTGAAAAGGCAACATATTGTATGATTCCAGCTCTATGGCATTTTGGAAAAGGCAAAACTGAGGATACAGTAAAAAGATCACTGGTTGCCAGAGGTTGCAATAGAGGGAGGAATAAATAGGTGGAGCCAAGTCTTTTTTTTTCTTCCCTCCCACTTCGGTGGAAGACAGTGGCTAGAGTGGGCTGGATTTGGGTCAGTTTTTCTCTGAAAGAACCCCAACAGGTAAGGCTCTGGTTAACTAGTTTCTCCTGAGGGCAGGCCTTGTTAAGAACAGACTGCCTGGACAATTTCAAGATAAATCCTTTTCTCCTCCCCGTGCTGGAAACATGAGGGGAGTTTTCTCTAATATTTACTACTGAAGATGGTTAAGCTCCTAGAGGTAAGATCACAAAACTGTGTCCCCTCCCAACCCCATGACTGGGTTCTAAGGTTTTAACTATTAGACTTATTCACAATATGGCTCCAAATATTTATCAATTACAATTCAGGTTTTTCTACACAGCACTGGTTCCCATGGTATTTTACACTCATGAGACCCTTCTTTAGTAAGACATGCCCCCCCATCTGTCCATGGCTCCCTGTAAATAAAAGAAATTTTGACGCCGCAGAGGTGGGATTCTATTTTTTCTGGTAACAGTGACCAAAGGTCACAATCGTATTCACTTGCCACTTCTTATATTTCAATTACCAATCTAGCCTCAGACATTTGAATTATCCCTGGTTTAAAGGATTCTTCATAATATTTACATAGTTTTCTCTGCTTCTGATATATTGGGTATAACTGTAAACCACCGAGGGCCATAAAATTTTATCTACTGAGTAATATACAAATTCAACTCATGCTTCTAAATGTTAATATGAGTGTTAGAAAGTGGAATATTTCTAATATCCAAGTATAGAATGAACCAAATGGTCTGAATGGAACATTTAATGACATGTCAGACTCCATAAACATCTGGTGGACTATAAGAGCCCACTATTTTGCTTTGTCAATAGAAGAATAGATTTTAATAATTTTAACCAAAAATAATTTTTATACTTAAATTGGGGAGATTTATAATGTTAAAAGTGACATTGCTTTAGAAATAATAAAATGCTAGAGTCATTTCCAAGATCATTATATTCTATGGAGGAAATGAGAATAGCATGTCCTATATTCTACATGCTGTGTGCGTGTGTGTGTGCACGTGTGTGTGCGCGTGCATGTATTTTAATTTAGGCAGGATATATACTAATGCACTGAAAAGTCATCAACCAAGTTTGGTGAAATACATGTTTAATGTATAAAAAAAGACTGTGCTTTTAGGATTTACATGCTATATTAAGTCAAGCTGAAGCCATAAATCACACGTATAAATATTTGATTTCTCTACTCCTACACATTTGCTTCTCAACGTTACTGCAAAAAAAGGCAAAGCTATGCAGATTGGTGTCCTCATTTACAGTCATGGCTTAAACAACCATTTATATGATGTTGATGCCAAATCTATATCCTTAGCATAAATCTTCACCCTGACCTCTAACTTGGAACATTTTTAAATAATTTACTTATTTGTTTTATAATATTTTTTCCTTGATTGTGCCCTGGATATTTTTAACCTGGATGTGTCCTGGGTTTCAAACAGTCAACTAGTCCAAATCTAAACTTATGACAATCTTTGACAAATAGGTCCTATTGTATATATTGTATATTCTACCGTTAGCATTACCCATTACCAGTGACCATAAGAAAAAGCCTGGAAGAAATCTAAGGTTACATTTTCTACTTGTTATTCACATTAAAGCAGACAAGAAGTATTTTTTATTCCGACTCCAAAATATTTCATAAGTGCATTAAATTCTTTATATTCATTGTATGTTATGGTTTTCATTATTTTATATTCAGATTATTTAAGTAACTTCCTACCCAAACAATACAGATATATATTTACATCTGCAAGATTTGGATATATCTATAGATATAGATAGCTAGGTATCTAGATATAGATATGTTTATCCTAAAATTGGAACTGTTGAGGTAAAAGTAATATGTATTTAAAGTTTTGATAGCTATTGCTACATCGCTCTACATAAGCTTTGCACCAATAATACAATATTTGTTCCAATGTTATTTTTGTATATTGTTCTTATGTTCTTATTTTTGTGTATTGTTCATCAGCAAATAGTAGTAATATATAGAAAAAATGGTGAAACAAAAGAAAAAAAATAGTGGTGAAATAGTCTCCCTTTTAGTATTTATATACTACATTAGGTACAGTTCCAAAAGAATATGAAGCAATATTAAAAGTGGGCATATTTTCTTGTTCTTGAACAACAGGGTATCTCTTGAATTCCTTTGATGAGAAGACAATTTGAGATGCACTTTTGAGATACATAAAAAAAAAAGGGAAGTTTTATTTGTTTTTGTTTAATGATATTAATTCATCAAAATAACTGCCTTCTTTTTAATCACTTATCTATTGGTATAAAAATTTATAATACAGTCTCTGTAAAGAAGACCATTGTGGAATTTCTGAAATAAAATATAATAGGCCAAAGTATATTACTCTTGAAATATATTGAAGGAATCACACCATTGCCAGGAAGTCTGTGATAATATTTTACTAAGGAATTGTTCTTTTAAGTAAAACAAAACAAAACAACAACAACAACAAAAAAAAAAACAAGAAAAAAACCATTTTGTTTTCTGTACTGCTCATACGCCTCAAATAATTCATACAGGGGCACCCGGGTGGTTCAGTCGGTTAAGTGTTCAGCTCTTGATTTCAGCACAGGTCATGACCTCATGGTTCATGAATTCAAGCCCCACATCTGATTCTGTGCTGATAGCAAGGGGCCTGCTTGGGGTTTTCTCTTCCTCTCTCTCTGCCCCTCCCCTGCACTCTCTTTCTTTCTCAGTCTCTCTCTCTCTCTCTCTCTCTCTCTCTCTCTCTCTCTCTCTCTCTCTTTCACTCTCTCAAAATGAATAAATAATTCAATATAGCTTGCCTTCATTTCTTACTTTCCATTAAATGATGGAACTATTCTAATCAGGTTCTACTCTCAATGCTACATGGGAGCAATGCAGATGTGCGCAGATGAACATGCAATGGGTTGCATTACTGAACTTTGAATTTAGGAAATCAGATTTTTATAATGGGTAGCAAACATACCTGCTCTTTGCTCAGGGCCACAGTAGTTTGCTGAACCTTGTTCTACATCAACAACTCTATATCATTTCCATACCAACAGAAATGAACTTTCCTAATACCATTTATTAACACAGAGTTTCTGGATTTGGCTTTTACAATGGCTCTTTTTTTATCAAGTCAGGATCCAGGATCCAGATTCTTCCATTGTACATTCTTGTTAGGATTCTACAATTCTTTCAAACTAAAATGGCACCCATCACTCTTTTCTTTCTTTCTTTCTTTCTTTCTTTCTTTCTTTCTTTCTTTCTTTTCTTTTCTTTTCTTTTCTTTTCTCTTTTCTTTCTTTTTTTGTTTCAATGACTTGTATTTTTTTAACACAATCTGGCAAGTTTCCATAGAAGTTAAACATTCTGGATTTATCTATTTCCTTGTGGTATCATTTAATTTTGTGTCCAAAGAGGAAGATAACTCTAAATTGTAACTAGAGTCAGGTTAAATACTTTTGGCAAGAATCCTTCAGAGTCTAACTTAATGTTACATTCCATTAGGCAGCACCCATTATAGGTAGTCTAACTTTTAGTGAGGTTAATTTTAATCATTTAGTTAAACTGATGACTGTCAGCTTTCTCCACTGGAAAAACAGGTCCCTTTTTCAATTACAAAGTAATATATGGATTAATAAAGCATTAGCTTTCAACAAATGCTAACATTTATTGATGATTTTGCCCTGATCTATTATTTCGTTAAAGATACCAAAATGGTGATTTTTAGTACTATAGTTTTTATTCAGTAATTGACAAAATCATACTAGAAATGCCATTAAATGTGAATGAACAACAGTTTTTCTTTAAAGTGTTGAATCAAGTATCTTTTTCACCTATGACTTGTTTCTTATAAGAAGTGGACATCATAATATCTACAATGGTGGAAATATTTTTCTCTCTTGAATATTCCAGTGGACAATCAATTTTTCGTTCTGTGCACATATTCTTCAAAATTCAGGTAGTGGGATGCCTGTCCTTAAACTGGTTTTGGTGTCAGATTAAAAAAAAACGATTATTTATCATGTACTTCCTTGACCTCTGGAACAAGATGTCCTAAAATCAGAGTTCTTTCCCAAATCTTCGAAGTCTCTGATCTTTTATTCACATGAAAATCTAGGTGAAATATGGCTCATTGTTTCTGGGTCTTGTTTGTTTGTTTGTTTGTTTGTTTTGGGAGAGAGAGAGAGAGAGCCCACGCACAAGCGGGGGATGGGGCAGAGGGAGAGAGAGAGAAAATCTTAAGCATGTCCCACGCTCGGCACAGAGCCTGACATGGGGATCCGATTTAGGCCAAAATCAAGAGCAGATACTCAACTGATGGAGCCACCCAGACGTCCCTCTGAATCATTTTTTTCTAGGTTTTCTCAGTGACGCAGCTTAGGAAATATATATTTAAGATTCATGATTAAAATTTGATTTTGCAAGTCAAATTTAACCCATTAAAAATTCTAAAAACTTTATATTTTTATTGGTTTATATTGGAAGACGTAATAGAAAGTATGTGACTGCTGGCTGGCCCTTGATCTGGACCTGGGAAATCAGAAGCTCCTCACCCCATCTTGGTATAAAGATGGACATATACATCAATTAAAAGAACCAAAATTGGAAATTAACTACAGGATTATGCTAGTCAAAATTCTTTGAGAATTTATATGCTGACCTTATGTTTAGTCATTAAATACCTCTGAGGTAGATTACAGGGCTTTGCATACACTTTTGTATCTAGACCATAAAAAGGTCTAGAACTCAGTGCTTTAGGAATGGCACTTCAAACTTTTAGATACACCACGCAGTGTTTGGACAGGCTTTCTAAACATACATTATTAAATATGAAGAACAAAGAGGTATGACAAACCATAGCTAAAAACAGTGTTTATCCTATTCATTAAAAATATAGGTAGCTCCAAATACATAGAAGTGTTTCTTAAATTTAATTTATGACTCAATTATCTAACAATTGGAAAAAAAAGTTACTACTGGGACAAAAATTACATATATGCTAAGTTTCATAAGGTAATAAAATGTAATATACATACCCATTATCATGGATTTAAAAAACCTAGTATTAGTTTTGTATACTCAGAGATCTCATATATTGCTTTGCATTACCAAAGTAAGAATAAGTTTTCTGATTCTAGATAAACTAAAAATGTTCATCTTACTTTACACTATGAGAAATATATGTATGTATATATTTCTCACAGTGAATGCTAAGATACATATACATATTACATATCTTATGAAATATATATATCTTATGAAAGGTATGATATATGTGTATATATAACTTATAGTAACAAATATGTATCAATCCGTGTAGTGTGCCTTTAGAGTAAAAAAGACATGTAACCATGATCAATCTCTCAGAGTAAACTATTCATAAAGCACCAGATCTGAACTATTTTCCCCCTCTGGCATTAAACGAATCTAATTACCTTTTACAAATGGTTGGAATGATTATCTGTAACTTCATTGATTGAATCACTCCTGTTAGTTGATGACAAATCAATGTCCATGTTTAGATAGCCTCTACCTATTGACTTCAATCAAAGAATTAATGATTTTAGAAAAAATAGATTGACTACATTTAAATCCATGTTTAGTAACTAGTAACTACTGGGTGTTTTAAATTGAAAAACTGCTTGATTAAATTCACTTGTTTTTTGTTAAGTTCATTTGTGATGTAGTTTTAACTGTAGGGGGACGAAGAAAAAGCAAAAGCTGTTCGAGATTTTTTTTTAATTTGAGAGAGAGAGAGAAGGGCAGAGAGAGAGATTTTTTTTCCTTTTTTAGATATTAAATTTTTTAAATGTTTCATTATTTATTTTGAGAGAGAGAGAGAGAGAGAGTGCACTGGGGAGGGACAGAGAGTGTGGGGGAGAGAGAATCCCAACAGGCTCCAAGGTATCAGTGCAGAGTCTGACACAGGGCTCAATCCCCAAACCCTGGAATTATGACCTAAGCCAAAATCAAGAGTGGGACGCTCAACCGACTGAACCGCCCAGGTGCCCCAACAATAATTTTAATAAATATGTTCAACGTGGAAAGAGGAACACAATGCCTTAGTAAACTGTGACAAAACTCAAAATAAAATTTAGTAATAGAAGAAATTATTTAACACGTAATAATAACAGTGGCTTTGCATTTTTTATTGTAATTGCCTTTTGTCCCTCTGATTGGTCTATTTAGAACTCTGCTTTCATGACACATTCTTAGAAAGGATGTACTATCTAAAACATACTCTACTGTAATTCATCATATATAACATAGTTTTATTTTTCTGCTGTTTTTCTTCATAACAACTGTCACTACTTGTTTATGTTTTATTTGCTCATTAGCTCTTTTCCAGAGAAGATAGACTTCACTTCCAAGAGAGCAAGGTCTTGGTCAGTTTTATTTATTACTCTGTTCTGAATGTGAGACATATAAATATTCTTTAAATATGTGGGATAAAAAACAAAAACAGCAACAACAACAAAAACCTGAATCTTTGTCTCTTCCACCAGACTAGACCGTCCGCTGGATTTGGCAGCGAACAATCCCTTTGTTGCTTTCTCACTGCTTAGCTGTGCACCTGGCACTTAATAGGAACTCGATAAAAGTATGTTGACGGAATGAGCAAATGACTACACAAATGGCTACATTAAATTCCCCTTTCTAACGCCTACAGACTCAGATCAGAATTCCTGGGAGAGATAACAGCAAGTGAAACCCAGAAAGATGTGTTTCACTAAAGAGTTCCTGTGAATCATTAGACTCCCAGGGTCACTGCTGGGGAATGAATTAAACCGTTGTGAATGGCAGTGTACCACAAAGACACGGAGGCACAGGGGAACAGCTTCTGCACATATCTGCACAGGCACTGTTGGCAAATCCGTAGGCATTAACGTAGCAACGTGCTACAGCCGCTGCCAGCAGTAAAGATGTATGCTCTGCAGTCATATAACCACAGGGAATAGCAGCCAGAACCGAAAGAGAAATAAAAATAGGAAAATAGCAGATCCAGAAAGTTGGTGCTGACAATGGTGATTGTGAGCATATAAAAGACACCCTCAGGCAATAATGTTGGCTAGAAATGCTCAAGGAGCCCTGTAAGTCTCCAATCTCAGACATTGACAAAAACGGAGAAATAACATTTGCCACTGTGCAGTGAGAGTGTAATTTTTTCTCCCTAGGCTACTAATAGCAGAGCAAACACAAGTGACATAGATATATCAGAAGACAGTTATGTTCACGGAGTCTAGGGTGCATAACATGCAATCCTTGGTGATTCTTTCAGTGCCTTTTAAGGACTAGCTGAAAACAAAAGTACAGATATTCAATGGAAGAGCTCCTCCTTGAAAAAAAAATTCCATAAATGAGGTCATGAGCAATTATTGTTTACAGAGGATCTGTGCACAGCCTATTAATAAGTGCACTGAAGATTCTCAGAAATAATGCTAACGCTTGGTCTAAATATTGTTTTTTGTAATTTTTAACTTTTTTAATATTTATTTTTGAGAGAGAGAGACACAGTGTGAGTGAGGAATGGTCAGAGAGAGAGGGAGACACAGAATCTGAAGCAGGCTCCAGACTCTGAGCTGTCAGCACAGAGCCCAACGGGGGCTTGACCTCACGAATGGTGAGATCAGACCTGAGCCGAAGTGGGACGCTTTACTGACTGAGCTACCCAGGTGCCCCACTAAATATTGGTTTTGAACATATAAATAGGAAATTTGGCAATCTCATATCAAAATAATTGTGTAATTATAGGTGTCTTCTGGTTATACAGAGGACACACTAACCTCGCCCAAGAGGGTGGCAGAGAAAGGTGCAAAGGCAGCTTCTTTGAAAATGGAACATTAAAGCTGAAACCTGAAGGATGAGCAGGAGTCAGTCAAGAAAAGAGGTGGCGATTGTGAGGAGTGTCCCAATATGCATCGTTATGTGCTTTAAGACTCCGAGTAGAGAGTGCAGAACCCAGGGAGGAACAGACATTTCTACCCATTTTGAACTGTAGGTGGTTATATCTAGGGGTAGAAGACTGAAGAAGGCCACAACATAAAGGCTTATTTTTGGCATGAAAATTTATAGAAATCATGCTTTCCTCCATTGATACTTGTCATAAATTGCTATAGCATTGGCAATGGATAATGCTGTTTTCCAGGACACAAACTCATTAGGAGAGAAACTGGTTGATATCCTTTTTATCTTGTTTAATGTCATTGTAATAGAACTGCTGAATTCCAAAATCTTACGTTCTTCTATTCAACTTTCAGAAAACAACTTCCTATTTTTTCCAGTTGTACCCTACTTCAACTACAATCATTATTTGCATTTTTTGTTTACCCTGAAATTCATGACTGATCATTTCATAGCTTCATAGCATCACCCACAAAACCCCAGACTGCTTCATCAGTTATATAGCCTTTAAAAACCCACACCTAGAATCAATCTATTGTCTGTATTTTGCTATAGTGTTTTCATGATCACTTAATGATATTAGCCAAAAATCTCATAATCATATGAATAATTGACTCTACAAATTATGTGTTTGCTGGAAACTAATATCACTTCTGAAAGACTTTATTTTCCTTACTTAGTTTTTTATATTACTCCCATCAATGGTTCCAAAATGGATCATGGTCAGCTATGTTGGCTATTATACAAGTTCTTTTTTGATCTGGCAACAGTCAGCTAGCTCAACCTCATCTTTCAAAGCAGACTTAACATTCCAGAACTCCACTTCATAATCCAGAAATAGCAGTCTATTTGAGATTTTGCAAACACATTATATTCTATTCACACCTCTGCACATTTTTTCATATTACCCATGTCTGAAATGTTTTCATGCTGTGTCTTCTTCCATTGAGAACTCCACATCATCAATTCAAATGTAATTCTGTAATCAACTCTTCTAGGTAGCATTTGCTGAATATCTGCCAAGTTCCCAATTAAACCTGCCTTGAATGCCAATAACACTCTCTATGCATTATGTGCACACATCTATGAAAATCCTCAGAGGTAGTATTAAAATGCTATGTGTATTTTCTAAAAACAAAAAAATAAAATAAAGGATGAAAACTGTGCTGTATTATTTTTTAAATGTATAGACCACAAAATGATAAGCGATACAAAGTGATTACAATGAAATAAGGGAGATATCTTGTGATTATGTTGCCCTGGATTGTGATAGTTTGCTTTTCCTCTGTAGAGATCCAGGGTAGGTGAATGACTGGAAACATGACACTTAGGTTTGGACCAAAATGAAGAATCGAAAGCAAGATTTATTCTCCCCATAGAAACATTAAATCAGTAGGCAAAATATTGGAAAAAAAAAGTTTTTTAAGATTCTAGATCTCAGATGATTAAAAATTATCCTGAAGAGAAAGGAAAAAAACGAGGTGAGTCACATCACTGTCCCAGAATAGTACCTGATATGGTTTGCAGGTCATGGTGGAAAAAGGAAGTACCCAGAAGAAATTAGACACTGGATTTAGGAGAAAATCTAAGACTCCAGGAAGACCAAGATGACTAAGTTCAGAAAACTGAGAACTTCAGAAAAAAGAAACACACATGGAGAACTCTGAAGTTCCTCAGTGGGTTCTTCTGCATATTCAGCTGTGTACTGATAAGTATATATATGTAAGAAAATTAGTTAGGACTTGCTAAAACATCCATTTTGAAAGGATTAGAGGTGAGAGTGCCCAACGTTTGCATGTGGCCAGGAGTAGTGCATGTTTCCACTAGACATGAGAAAGCCTCAAGATATTGGAAAGACCATTAAAAATGTTGACTAAATATTGAGATACAATTAGCCCTTTTCTGAAAATGAACTTATTCCTCCCTAACCAATCATAAAAAAACAAGATGCCAAAAGATACAACTTTTGCAAATAACTAAATCATTTCACAGAATAAGGGTCAAGAACATTGATAGGACACATAAATTATCAGGTGTGAAAAAAAGCAAGAAATATAAGCCATTATGGCAAGAAAATTTAACTATTGGAAACTGACAGAATTGATACAAATATTTAACTTAGAAGAAAAAGACATACAACCAACTGCATTTCAAATGTTCAAAAAGTAAGTAGAATCATGAAAGATATGTCTTTTTCTAATGCTTATTTTTGAGAGAGAGAGAAAGAAAGAGAGATAGCAGGGTAAGGGCAGAGAGAGAGGGGGTCAGAGGATCTGAAGCAGGCTCCGTGTTGTCAGCAGAGAGCCTGGTGCAGGACTTGAACTCAGGAACCACAACATCATGACCAGAGCTGAAGTAGGATGCTTAACCAATTGAGTCACCCAGGAGTTCTGAAAGAAAAAAGTTAATCATATATCTAGATGTGAAAATTACACTGTGTGAAATTTTAAAAAAGCACCAGGTGAGATTAACAGCGAATTAGACATCAGAGAAGAAATTATTAGTAGATTTAAAGTGAAAAATAGAAACTATAAAAACTGAAACAGTAAAAAGTAACCAAAAAAAAAAAAAAAAAAAGGAAGGCAGGAACATTGCTGAGTTGTAGGACAACTTTAAGAAGTTCAATGTAATTGAAGCTTAAGTTTAAATTCCTGAAAGAGAAAAGGGATGGTGGATGACAGTAAAAATATCTGGAAAATCATGGGCCAGATGTTTCTACACTTGTTGAGAACTGTAAACCTACATATTTAAAGTGTTAATTAAACTTTAATAAAAGAAATGTGAAGAAAACTATACTAAAGCACATTCTAAGTAACTTGCTCCAAACCAGTGATAAAGAAAACAAATGTTAAAAGCAACCAGGGAAACAAAGATTTGTTTTATGTAGATGAACAGACAGAAGGTTGAGGGAAGGATTATTTGTTGGAATTATGCAGGTGAAAGGGCAGAAGTATAACACCTTTAAAACACTAAACAATTACAATTATTTTTGAGGATTTCAATATATCCCCTATAACTGATAAAGCAGATAAACCAAGAATCAGTAATGTCATACAAGACTCCAGTAACACTTCCATCATTGACTACTTATGGAGCAACCTACCCAACGAGAGAAAAATATACTTTTTTTTTCAAGCAGATATGGAACATTTACCAAGACAGAAGACAATCAGGACTGAAACAGTCTCAACAAACATAAAATGATTGCAGTCATAAAAATATGGCCTCTGCCTACAGGAGAATTTTCTTAGAAACCAATAACATTTTGGCTAAATACAAAAATGTATGACAACTAAAGAGTACACCTGTATGTTACCTAAAAATGAAAGTATTTTAAAGCTGAATGAAAATATAAACACATCAACTAAAAATTTTGAGGATACACCTAAGACAATACTTATGTATTTCATGGTACCAAACACCTATAAGATTAGCCTATAATTTATGACCTCAGTTTCTATGTTAAAAAGAAAATAAAGTAAATCTGGAATAATATATAAAATAAACTAACAAAATAAAATAATGAAGATAATGGCATAAATCACTGAAATAGAAAAAATAGAGAAAATAAATGATGTCAAATATGGTATCTTGAAAATATTAATAATGGTTATCTTCTAATCAGATTAATCTGGACAAAAGAGTTTATTTAGGTGCCAATAACAGGAAAGAAAGAAGGGTCACTGGAGTTTCTACAGGTATAACAGAGTATTAAGATCATTTAAAAATATCTTTATGCCAATAAATTCAACAACTTACATGAAATAGACAAATTCCTTAAAAGAAACATAGTATCAAATTCCAAAGAATTACAAAAGAAGAAATTGATAATGTTATAACCAACTGATATATTTGACTTAAACTTTCCCATAATGGAAACCCCAGTCTCAGATGGCTATATTTATGGCACCTACCAAATTTTCAGGAATAAATAATATCAGTTCATCAACATATCTTCCAGAAAATTGAAAAGATGGCAATATTTTACAACTCACACCATGAAGCAACTAAATTACAAGGAAAAAATTCCACAGACCAGTATGTCTTACAATGCAAAAAAATCAAAATAATTTTAGCAAGTAAGCATCAACAATACATACAAATTATTTTATATTATGGCCACTTAAGGTTATGTTAGAAATGCAAGTTTAGTTCAGCTTTCAAAAATCAAACAATGCAGTCCATCATATCTTCAACTTAAGGAAGGGAAAATTAAGACATCTAGATTGGAAAGGAAGTAAAACTGATTTTATTTGTAAAAAAAGAGTTTCATGAATTATTTGTATATAGAATATAAAAATTAATCTCAAAACTCAATAGACAGAAAAAAAGAAAATGGAAACATATTTGAATAGATTCTTTGCCAAAGATGCAAATAAATGCATGAAAAGAAATCCATCATTATTAATCATCAGGAAAATGCAAATTAAAATCTCCTTGAGATGATATTGCATATTTATTCGAATGGCTTAAATTAAAACGACTGACCATACTACATATTGTAGAGGATGTGCAGGAACTGAACTCGAACTTGAGTTCAAGTCTTCAATTTTTAAATAAACCACGTGGGCCCTATTTTACTCTTCTGCAAAATATAATCAGTTACATTTTCTCCATGGGGATATTTTGAAAATACACAATATTATATGATTAAAACACCTGACAGGGAGAATGATATACAGTTTTTTGTTTTGTTTTGTTCTCTGTAAGTAAGCACTATTGTCCCACTCTACCCACACAGTCTATTATCCAAATATCAGCACATCTGTCAGCTTTCTTTGGGATTTATTTTCCATGCCATTCAGTAGAACAAAATAAAAGACTGGTTAAAATAAATATTAGAAAAAGATAACACAGAATTTTGTGTACTAGATATACAACAAAACATGGGTATAAATTAAATGTAATGAAAATGTAAAAGTAAAAACTTAAATTGCTTAGTAGTAATTATGTATGATTTCCCATAATAAATACTTTCTTCCATTGTTTCATTTATTTTTCCCAAGGATGCTATATTATTAGTTATATAATTATCCATATATGATGATGAGGACACTGTGGCTCAAAGAGATTAAGTATAGGATCACATACAGATGATCTGAAAGACCAAGGTCTTTAACAATTACAAAAATATTCTAAATACCTGATTAGAGTGGCCAGGTAAAAAAAATTATAGTAAATTCATAAAATGGAATACAAAGTAGGCATTGAAATTCTAATAATAGTGGTAATGATTCTTTACTGATTACCTGCCACTTGAAAGTGTTTTATGCTAAGTTTAGTTTTATAGCCATTCTTGTGATAATCATCAGTGGATTCACAAGAAATAGATATTAAGTACTAGGTTTTAAGTAATAAATTCAGCACACAACCAAGGCATATGGAATGAATTAACCATTCCGTGGTGAAAATGAATGTTTGCTTATGGGTATAATTTTCTTAAAATATTTGCCAAAATATACCATTGTTTCTAAGTAGTGGAATTATAATTTATGTCTTGTGACTTCTATTGAACTGGTTGTGATGATCATGTATAACATCTTAAAGTTATATATGAGATAGTATAAACTATATTTTGGAAAAATAATGTTCCTGTAAACATGGTTATACTTTTACTACATAGTCCACTCAGCATTGTGTCTGGCACACTGTAGGTACTCAATAAATATTGTATGAATGAAAAATATAGCGCCATAGTGGGTTAACACTTTTCCCATTATGGTGTTGAATAATAGAACTGAAAAATTCAAAATTTGTATAGAAAACATATAAGAACATGAGAAATGGTTCAGTTCTATTAGTAAATGTGCTTGCTCTGCATGTTATTTAAAAGTGATATGTAGGGGCGCCTGGGTGGCTCAGTCGGTTGGGCGTCCGACTTTGGCTTCAGGTCATGATCTCGCGGTCCGTGAGTTTGAGCCCCGCGTCGGGCTCTGTGCTGACAGCTCAGAGCCTGGAGCCTGTTTCAGATTCTGTGTCTCCCTCGCTCTCTGACCTTCCCCCATTCATGCTCTGTCTTTCTCTGTCTCAAAAAAAATGAATAAACGTTAAAAAAATTAAAAAAAAATAAAAGTGATATGTAAACTATATCACAATGAGGCTTTTCAAAGTAGACAAAGCTCTAGACTCAGACATAGATACTATTGAACTTTTGAGAGACCTTCTCATATGCTTTGTTGTTAAAAGGAAAAATCTAAGGGGTGTGTGTGTGTGTGTGTGTGTGTGTGTGTGTGTGTGTTTGTGGTGTGTGTGTGTGTGGTTTTCTTCTGATCAGTAAAGCTCAATTCCACCTCAGTTCTTATTTCCTGGCTCAGTATTTAAATCAAATTCTAAATGTATGACAAATGAGAAGAGTAGGAGTTTATGATAATTTGTAGATCTATCCTAAGGATTTCTTTTCTTGTAGCAGATATGGAGACTCACTAACTAAAGTAAAATCACATAATTAAAGAACAACAAAACAAAGCAAAAACTTATTAAAATGGTCCTGGGTGACTCAGAGAAATGAGTTAGTAGAAAAATCAACCAGGAATTTAGGAAGATGAAAATCAGGAAAGTGCCCAAAATTTTAATTGCAGAAGTAATTTTGAAAAAAGTTCAGAGTGCTATACAATAAATTTGATTCAAGAAAATTTAGTGAAAGAGCTAAATAAAGAGCTAGAAGAGTATAAAATAACAATAATAAACAAAAATAAATGCAATCCTTGATAAAGGCAAACCCAGTAACATTCATTATATGATGACAAAGCAGTAGTTGATGTAAGTGACTTCCATCCTCCCCTATATATATGATCTTCTTCTTTGCTCAGCATCTCCGTAGCACAGTATTCTTTGACAAATGAAACAATTCAAACTTTCAGTCAAGAAAAGAATATCCCTTTGGTATAAATTCTTGCATTGACATCTTGCTGGTTATTTTCCACTAACATGAAGTAAGAACCCTAACTATATAGAAAATATCCCAAGAAATCATCTAATTTATATCCAAATACCTCTTGTTTTGACATCTTTGTGATCTTCTGGTGAAGGATTTATTAGAACTCTCTGATTATCTAGCCAGAAAGTTGTATTGGATAACTTTGCTTCATGAAAAATAACTACATAACTTCATGCTCTGTGTGTATTGACATAGTTTATCTATCTATCTATCTATCTATCTATCTATCTATCTATCTATCCATCTGTCTTTATAGTAAGTCAAATTCTGTCAACCATGCAAATTTTTTTGTTTTCCTTTTTCACCCCTGACCTCGATGTTCCATCACTAAGTAAGGCTGAAAAAATATGACAGGAGACCTTAAGAGGTTGACTTGAAGCTGAAGGTGTCCCATCACACAAAACCTTTATAAAATCTGGATGATAATGCTTTTGTCTCCTGGTTTTCTTTTGTTTTGTTTTGTTTTTAAAACTTCCAGGATCCTGGTAGTAAATTCTACACAGGAACAAAAATGAGAGTTTAAGAAATACAACCGGGGGGCGCCTGGGTGGCTTAGTCACCTGAGCGTCTGACTTCAGCTCAGGGCATGATCTCACGGTTCGTGGGTTCAAGCCCCGCGTCAGACTCTGTGCTGACAGCTC
Organism: Felis catus; assembly: GCF_018350175.1. Classification (NCBI taxonomy): domain Eukaryota; kingdom Metazoa; phylum Chordata; class Mammalia; order Carnivora; family Felidae; genus Felis; species Felis catus. Next base: position 59,696,995 of record NC_058368.1, on the reverse strand, counting down.
AGAGCCTGGAGCCTGCTTCGGATTCTGTGTCTCTCTCTCTCTCTCTGCCCCTCCCCTGATCATGCTTTGTCTCTGTCTCTGAAAAGTAATAAATGTAAAAAAATAAATAAATAAAAAATAAAAGAAATACAATCAGAAGCCATATGATTACAGGAGACAGTTTGGATGTGAAAACAATATACACATGTAATTTCTGGTGTCTTTAGTGATTATTTAGGCTTCATACTATTGACTAGAAATCTCTCAAGATGCATAAGTAACTATTTTAGGAATCATGAATCCCTGACCATGGAACAACTAGTCTCTTTTAACTTAGCTACTAATCATAAACTGCGTGTTATCCGATGCGTGCACAGCAGCAATCCACCTTTAAATAGAAATGGTATATACAAATTGGACCCAAAAAGGTTTGAAAAGATGCAAATAAATTACATGAGCAGGTGGCTCAGACTCCCATAATACCTACTCCTGCTTCTCTGCCACATCTCCCTTACAACACTGGTATGACCTCATGGGGTGTCCACTATGACTATTAACGGAAGAAGGGAAAAATGCGGGCTTGGTTTGCAGCGAAGTCCGTATCTGGAAATGGCATTATCTAGAAGTGAATGCCTGCTGAAAAATAGTCCTATGCTGGGTCGATTATGAAAAATAATGTTGAAAATAAAATGTCAGAACTTTAAGCAAAATACATGGTTTGCACTTTGTTAGGAAGGAAAGCTGGGCAGGGCCAGAGGTCTTGGGCAATGATTCATGGACAGTGTTAATGGGTTGACTGGCTAGTTAGGATCTTAAGAAGTCAAGATTAAAATATCAATGACCAGGCAATCTGAAGAAGAGTCATTTGGATATACATCTCGGAATACACACAAAATATGACTTTTTTTCCCATAGAGATTCCCATTTGAGGACATTCTCTGCCCAAATGTGTCAAGTAATCAGGTCGATAAGATATACCGTCCTGTGAGTGTCATCTTTATTTAGTTACCCATGTTGTTCAATAGGCACTAGTTCAACATGGCCACAGTGGCACAACTGGAAAGCTTGGATGAACTCAACAAAATGCAATCAACATAGTCTTATCTGCCGCTGCAGCACAGTAAGCAACTGCATATTTATCTTGTTTATCAGAATCACTCACCCCAGCTAGTAATAACCTCATTTGTAAGCTTTCAGATTGACTCGAACAACTTGAATAACCATTTTTTGTGGGGCTCAGTCAATTTAAGGGAACCCTAGCTTTGCTCACTGGGCTGTTATTTTTTGGGAAAACATTCTATACACCCAGTCTCAAAAATTATGGTAATGGAAGCAAAAATTCGGAAACAATATGGGTTTGTGCTGATCAAGGAAAAGCTTGCTGCCTCTGCTTTGAATCCAGCCTGTCCACAGCAGAAACCAATGTGAAGCCCCTGCCTACGTGGGAGTTATTATTTTTTTTTAATGCAAGAGGCTGTAATCTGTCCTCAAAGAGATATTTACATAATCCGAATAAACATGTGCCTCCTCACAACACTTTTTGCCAGCACCACAAACTGTGAATTAGAGGTGCCAATTGAATCAACATCAGCCCAATGTTATGGAGCCTAGTGATAATTTTCTCTCTGTGGTAAGGTTTCCTTCAACTGAAGAAAGGGAATGAATAGTTGCTGAGCAGCAAAACGGTGGGCTTTTCTGGTTTCCTCTGTTTAACCCTTTACATCGACTCTTTACTCTTCAGACCCATGTAGGCTGTTTTAATGGGCATGCTTACTGTTTGGCTTCATTTTGTGTTGGACCAAAGACATACATCAGAAGAAAATAAAAATGAGAAGGAGGGTGAAACCAGGTATTTCCATGTTTCTCCCTCTGTGCTGTTTTGCTATACCATCTGCAGTACTTGTGATCCTTCTGACTATACCCCACATACCCCTCCTCCTTGGAAGCCCAAGCTTACTACCTAAAAAGGCTACAATGAGATATACCAATTCTAGCCAAGTCCTGGCTTTTCCAGCCATTCCAACTCAGGTACCAGACATAGAATTTAAGCTACCTCAGACCCTCTATATCAGTACAGCCATTGAATGAATATTGCCAAGTGACTGCGTTGCTAACCTATGAATCAAAATAATTGCCTACCTGAGTTTTTCCCAAGCTCCTAACATACAAAATCAAGTGTCAAAAGTAATTACTTTTTAAAACCATTATATGTGGCATTACTTTGCTATGCCACAATAGGTAAGTGGCTCAGATTTCGATAATTCAATAGCAGAATGGTATTGTAAAAACATGTAAACTATGCAGCATTATTTGTAATGGTGGTAGGCAGAAACCAACAGTGCCTGGAAGACTGTTCATGAAAAGTGGAAGCCTCAGTAAGGCCGCTGAGAGCTTGAAGAAGAGTGAAGGTGAATGCCTTTGCAGTGTGGAAAAAACAGGAATATTTTTTATGTAGTAGTGGAAATTTGGCAACACTGTTTGCTATAGTAACATGGGAAATGGAAAGAAAATCTCGTGAACTCCTGTACATGACAGGAGATTTCGTGCAGGATAAGAAAATGACAACTGACTTCTGACAATAATAAAATATGAGAAGGAAAACAATGAGTAGGTACTGGTTTAGTTCCTAAGAAAAATACTAGAGGATTTATGAAAGCATGACTTTCGGGTTTTGAAAATATAACAGGTTCTTTTTTGTTTTTTTAGCATTTATTTATTTTTGAGAGAGAGAAACAGAGTGTGAGTGGGGAGGCGGGGAGAGAGAGAAGGAGATACAGAATCCAAAGTAGGCTCCAGGCTCTGAGCTGACAGCACAGAGCCCGATACAGGGTTGAACTCATGAACCATGAGATCATGACCTGAGCGGAATTTGGATGCTTAACCGACTGAGCCACCCAGGTGTCCCCCAAGATATGACATGTTATGATCCCCAATTCCTTGTAGTAAAAGATTTTCAAACTAAGGAATGGTATCAAGATAAAGAGTAAGTCCAAGATGCTGACAAAACATGACCTGAGAGCTAAGATGTCAGGTGAGTGCCTGTAAAATACATGGGCATATCTAATAGGCTTTTAAGACGGTTTTTAACATGTATTTATTTTTGAGAGAGAGAGAGAGAGAGAGAGAGAGAGAGAGAGAGAGAGAGAGAGCGAGCCACCCAGTGTGAGCAGAGGAGGGGCAAAGAGACAGGGAGACACAGAATCTGAAGCAGGCTCCAGGCTCTGAGCTGTCACAGGGCTTGAACTCACGAATCACGAGATCATGACCTGAGCCAAAGTCTGGGACTTAACCGACTGAGCCACCCAGGCACCCCAAGACTTTTTTTTTAATTACAACAAGTGCACTCCTTAATCCTTATCTAATAGGTTCTTAATATTCTTAAGGGTATTGTAAAACAGAACCCTGACTCTCAGCCCAAGGTAAAGATGAGGTGGTCTTTAAACATGTCAAAAAAATAATAATAAAATGGATTATAATTAGGTACACAGGAAGCACAAACTATTTGTAAAGTAATTATACTTGTTCAACTGAAAATACAAAATGAAAAGAGGCCTTTAGACATTCAAATGTCTGCAACCAAGAGGTAAGTTGAAAGCTACTCATTTGAAAATATGGTCACTGTTTAAACATTTATTTATTTTTGACAGAGAGAGAGAGAGAGAGAGAGAGAGAGAAGCAGAGAGAGGGAGACAGAGGATCCAAAGCAGTCTCTGTGCTGTGAGCACAGAGCCTGATGTGCCTTGAACTCATGAACCATGAGATCATGACCTGAGCTGAAATCAAGAGTTGGCTGCTTAACTGACTGAGCCACCCAGCACCGCAGAAAATATGGTCATTTTAAATGAAAATGTAAGGATACTTTAGTGAAAAGATACAAGAAAACAAAAAACAGATCCAATAGCCAAGTATCACTTGACTTCTATGTACCTCCATTCACTACCCATCATCCCCACTTTTTGATTGAGACTGTCTCTTGTGTTATCTCATCTCTATCTAAAGCTTATATATTGGATCTTTGGGTTAAAAATAACCTGTCTTTTTTAGTTCACAGGACTGTAGCATAACAGAAACTCTCTTTTAGAAAATATATCCAAAGAAAGTCATTTGCACACTAATAAGACCCTGAGCTCAGCAACACTTGAGCTGATTTCATAATGGCATGAGACTTTCAGGGACTTCTGTAGGGGGTAAGTATATCCAGCATCTGGGAGGGATGCAAATTATTAGAAGCCAGAAAGAAAACCGAGATAGCTACATTCCAATGGTCTCCAGTTAACCACACCTCCTAATGTTGTTGAATTCTTGGAAACTTTTAAACTGCCATGTAAGAAGTACAAATATCTGAAGAGATCTAATCTGTCAGAAAGCTCCAGGTAGACACACAAAGTACTATGGAGAGACACTAATTCTGTCCAGTTTCCAGGTGTCCTAGCCATTACAGCATAGGTATGAGCCATCCTGACTCCCCCATTCCAGACCAGTCTCCAGCTGAGTATATGTGTAGATGAATGCCCTAGTTGCACCTTTTAAAAAATATTGATCCACAAAATCAAGAGCAAAATACAATGGCTCCTTCAGGCTATTAAAATTTGTAGTGACGTAAACAATAATATGTTATTGGAATATATTTGGCATTAAAACAATTAAACTCTGTAATTACAATGCTAATACTATTTATATGCATTGCTCCTTTCAACTAATACACATTCTTATCACATACATTCACTGGTTGATACATTACTTGATTATTTCAGTCATTTTTTTGTTATTGTTTTTAAATCCTTGTTTTGCACTACTGATACTCATGAGCTGTTAAAAGTCTTTTTTATAAGCCATACATGTAACAAAAATTTTAATTTTCATCATTAAACATGAATCAAATTAATGAAGTGATAAATATCTCGTGTGGTCAGACCCAAACCATACTTTTAGAATAAAATGTACAATTCACAATGATGGCTGTTATAACTAGTCCAATCCTAGGACAATATTCATAGGTTCAAAATCAATTATTTTCTAGACCACTGGTCTTTCCATCCTTCTGGGAGAAATGAGTGACAGAAGGACAGGTTAAGTAACGATGTACTTTATTATGTACAATGTCTTTTAACAGAGCTAGAAATAGAAAGAAATCCATGTGCTACAATAGAATCTCAATCTCTGTTGAGCAAGCAATCACAGATTAAACCTGTAAAAAGTACCTGCATTACTTACACCATGACCTCATTCTTGCTCTTCATCAAAAACCTTTTCAAGAGCATTCGCAAACTGTCCCCCAAGGTCAAGATAACTAATTAATCTCCATTTTAATTATGATTTATGTCAATTTTGTGTTCATTATAATGTCAATAACATAGGACAGATCACTATTGCTACGGCAACCAGGAATGCTGTGGATGTGACTTCCAGTCTTCCCTAATAAGGCAATTGCTTTGGATTATCTCAATATAATGCACAAATAAATATAATATATACCACAACCCTACCTATGTATTACATTATTTTCTGGTTATTCCCCCAATTCCCCCAAATTAGGAGTTCATAATTCCACCCTTACTTTTAAATTAGGGAGATAGATATGTATATAAATGCATGTTTATATTTTTATTTATATATTTATAAGTTATATATATGTAATTATATATACCTGTTTTATACATATATGTAATTATATATATGTAATTATATATGTATACACACACACACACACACACACACATATATATATATATATATATATATATATCCATTCTAATAAAAGACTGTAATTTGCCCTTCATGTCAAAACATTTATTTTGTAATTGTTCCCCATGGATTGGCAGATGAAATATGTATGAATTCAAGAAAACTATTAATTCTTTATTCATACATAAAAATGTGTTAACTTGTACATTAAAATATGCACCTTTTATTCAAAAACAATATGAGAGATAACTGCTCAGGATTAAGTTTCTTGCAACACAAAAATTAAAAGTACACAATTCATACAGAAGAAAAACTGGCTTCAAGGTGCATGTTCAAAATTGGCTTTTCGTTTCATGCTGGGATGAAAGCCGAGCTTTGGAAAATAACTGATGCTGCAACTGATATGATGATCCTGCATCTTCTCATCCTTCATAATATTAAGTAGATCAGTGATAAAGAACAAAAACTGTTTTTATGAAAAATGGTGGCCTGTGTATATCATATTTTATAATAAAAATACTAAAGTGCTCAGCTTTACTGTGATGATTTGGTAACTGTTGTAAGTTAAAACAATTTTGTTGTAATGTTCTTCTCTAGCACAAAATTAAAAATGTACATATTGTAAATATATTTACCAATTCTTATAATAAGTAAATTTATCTGCCAAATTCTTGTTATTTATTTAAATCCAATTACACATTTAGTTTATAATTGCAATTCATACCATTCAAAGTATTATAATTTTTCCAAGGTCATAATATAGTTAAGTCTTAGAAACTTGGCCTTAAAAAAATTTTTATTTTGATGATGTATGCAAAAATACAAGCAATTCACTGAATGAAACTGATAAAACTCTAAAATGAAATTTCTATAGCTCTATATAAAATATTGAAATTCTTTTATATGAAAACATAATACCATTCAGGCATTGGTTTTACAAAGTTTATTTAAAATTCTCTAGACAGAAAAAATTTGTATAGTTCCATTCTTCTGTAGGTATAAAATACTAGCTGAAACCCTATTGTGTATATTTATACATACTTTATCTGAATAAATCATGAAAATACAAGAGAGCATGCATATGTTTGGTGGTTCAGAATATTTTAAATGGTGACCAGTATTGAAAGCTATTTCTGTGGAAGAAATTAATTAGTACTAAACTAAGCTCTGACATGTTGGGAAAAGGGAAAAAAATAACCCAAATTGTTGCTATATGCTATGTTGTTATGTTTTGTGTGTGTGTGTGTGTGTGTGTGTGTGTGTGTGTGTGTTCAACCCCATTCACATCATTCTAGTAATCGACTGCTTGAATTTGAACTTCAGCCTCACCACTTCTTATTTGTGTGCCATATAACAATTTATATAACATATGTTTTGCACTTTTTTCATGCATAAATTGAGGGTAGTAATGATACCTATTACACAGTCGAAGTGAGAAAATATAACACACTTGGAATAGCACATTAACCTTGGGAAGTAATTATTCAGTAATGTGTAAGTAATTTTATAAATTAGGCTTGGTAGAAAAAAAACAAGGATTAATTAATAATCAATAAAAATAAACAATCCAGTAGTGTGTTTAATTTGTATCATTTAAAATTGTTTTTCATTAACTCTTTCAACAGCCAAGTACTAATTCGCTTCTGAATTGTAATGCATTTTTTCTCAATTCTCTATTTTGGAGTAAATGTTAGCAGATCACATATCTCTGTTGCATATATGTGAGTACAAATTGAAAATGAATGACAAGCTACAATATACCTATCAAATGACACTCTAGTCAATGATAGCATATTGGGTTTCAACACTCCTGAATCAGGTCCGGCATTAAGTATTCAAAGACTCTAAACCCCAAATTAAGATTAATTAATCAAAATTCACCATGAGAAACTATGACATTCAGATGTGCTCTCTGTTTGGGCCCAGGCTGGACAATCTGTTCATATCATATCAGTTTCTGAAACATTTTTTCCAAATCTCTGCCCTGCTGTAGTCCCACCTTTCATCAATATTTACTGGTTCTTTGAACTTAAAAAAATTATTAATGTAAGAGTCAGATTGTAGCTAAAAAACATCTACCAGACTAAGGAAATTGTTATACAAAAGAGTCAGTCTACACATTTGTCAATAATTTGTCAAATTCACTATTCCTTAAAACAATATAGATATGTTAATCTCTTAAAATGTGCATAGCATCACTAATGGAGTCTGCGTGTTGAGCTAGTGCCATGGATAATATCGTGTGCAATTTGTTTTATGCCCAAATTAAATTTGAAAGTCTCCTCTATTAATATGTCTAATTTGTAGTCACTATTTATATGATTTCTAATTTTACTTTGATCCTACGCAAGTTTATGACACGCGGAATAGCAGCTGTACTTCCCTGGGGAGGAATAAGACACTAGATATGGATCACTGCTTTAGAAAAACAACAATTACATGACAATTCAGTACATTAGTGTTCCAACTGTCAACCACACAAATTCTGAAAGTATTTCTATATGAATATGGATATAGATTTCTAATGCCATTTCAATTTTATTAAATACATTTTTATATTATTTGAAACATAAAAGTTTGTTTATAACACATTACCAAAAACTCCTATGAAAAAATAACACTATTCAAATAGTTTTAAAACTGTTCAAGAAACTACATGGTATATGGACTCAGATTTTATTGAAAATTTGAATCAATAAAAAATGATACGCTGATTATGTATGTCTGATTTAAATTCTTATCTAAGAAGCAACAATTAAGGATGACTAAAACTAAGCGCCACAACTTAGAACTTTGCACAAAAATGTTGTGGCTATGAAATTCATGCTCTCAATTTGTCAATAATTTAATATTCCCTACAAACTACAAACAAGTGTCTTAACATTTTCACACTTTAAATGAAACACTAACATTTTCATTGTACTAGTTGCGAAGTGGGAGTAATGTTTCCTACAGAGTTTCATAGAAGCTCATAGAAATAAAACAGGAAATTTTTACTTAATGTATACTCTATATTTCAAAATCCAAATTATTACTACTTGCAATATCCAATATGGAAAAAGGTGTAAATGCCTTTGTAAATCCTGGACCTATTTTGGAATGTGGAATTCCTTTAAGTTAGAAAATAATGTAAATATTTATGCATTGCAATAGCACTGTAACAGCATAACTGATGTTAAATATATACATCGGCTTTTGTATATTGCTAGTGAATGATCAGAAGGACTTTAGTTATGTAGAAAATACATACTTGGGTATATTTTACATGTAATATTTGAATATATACTTATGTATTACATTTGAATAATTACCTATAGTGTGCATGTATGCAAACGTGCACAGGCAGAAACTCTCCCTGACCCCACCTTTATCTCCAGCTATTACTTCATTTCTTTGCTCACCTTCACAACAAACTCTTAGAATGATTTCTACACTTAACTGCCTCCATTTCTTCATGTCCCTGACCTATTGAATGCATTCCAATTAGGTATTCTCACCATAACACTACGACAAAATCATAAAATATTTTTCCAAATTATCAGATATTTCCATTGCAAGATTTGCATTGATTCTGTATAAAAATATTTCCACTTCCATGTTGAAGCATTTTCTTTACTTGGCTTCTGAGACATCATACAGGCCACTATTTCTTGGTCACCTTTGCTACTTAACTTCAATTTCCCAATCTCAAATATGTAACTCAACTTTTCTAATCTCTTTTCCCCTCTCTATTCTGATCCCTTAAATAATCTTATAGTCATACGGCTTTATTTTATATTAAATTAGAGGCATATGGTTTTAATTAAATTATATAACAAAGATTTATCAATCCAGCAACTCCTTCATTGAACTCCAGCCTCCCACCTCAAGCTGTATTCATGGCATCTTCTCTTAATTATCAAATGTGTCTCAAACTTATCATGTCCAAAACTGCCCTTGTTTCCAACCCAAGCTCATAAAGACTGCTGCTCCCCCGGCCTGTTTTTCCCATCAACGTATATCACTCAGTTCCTTGGTCTCAAAAGCTTGGCAGCCTCAAGTCTTGTTTTCTGACACCCGCATGCAATCTACCTTCCTTCTGGCTCTACCTATTAAATATATTCAGACACTGTACTGTTCCCACTGCTTCCTCAGCTGGCGCTGCGTTCACATTTCTTTCATGCACTAAAGTAACAGCTTCCAAGTTGGTTACTGTACTCTACTATTCACTTTCCTATGTTTTTCCTTGTCAGCAGCCCCTGAGCAATAGTTCTGGGGATTGGTTTTGTTTTGCTTTTGTTTTCATTTTTTGTTGTTGTTTTGTTTTGTTTTCCTTACGGCAGTGAGGATATTGCTTTAAGCATCAGATAATCAATTGTTAGCAGGCAAAGAGCAAATTAAATCTCTTAAATCTATCAGTTTCCCACATCATCATTATCTATATTCTGGCCTTTACCATCACTCACTTAAACTATAATAGTCTCACATATGCTTGTTTGATGTCACCTTCTTGGATGGTATTTTTGAATGCCATCCTGCTTTGCTGCAAGTTCTTCCCACACTTAAGTAGTAGATGTGTTTCATGAAAATATTCTGTAAGTTTTTTGTATGTGGCATAAATCTGTTGCTCAGTCTTTGAAGAGTTTACAAGATAGATTTCAATACCCTTGATATACCTTCTAAGTATATGATGTACCTCTGGCTGCTTCTCTAATCTCTACCCCTCACCACCTGGTCCTCATTTACCACTGCAAGTAATACTGTAGCAATTTTTAGGTCTTTATCCCTCTCCATACTAGCCATGCTATTTCATGTTTTAGTATCTTTGTAAAAATTACTTTTTCCGTCTTCACAAATTCCCACCTCCGTTCTGCATTCTTTGCCCAATCCCATTGTGTTTAAAATTAAAGGCAGATGTGCCACATTTATAAGGACACTATGCCCCCAAATTCCATATAACTTTGCTGAGCTGGAGTAGATTTTATAAGCTTCTCTAATTTCAATGCATTAAGAAAATCATGTATTAAATGGAAGTATCATAGGAATAGTTACATCATGGATCATACATAATTCATATTATGTGCTTGTACAATTGCCTAGCAAATTTTTAACAGTGCAATGTAGGTTAATATTATTGTGTTATTGTTAATGTGTATGTTCATGTATTTATTTATATTAACTTGCAACTGTATGAGAAAGTTCCAATAATGCTTTTAAGAGAAATTCTTACAAGGAGGGAATAATTGCTACTCAGAAAAACACTTTTATAAATCATTTGAAATAAAAAGTATCATGGATATGAAGCAATACTCCAAGGAAATAGTCAATAAAGAGATATATAATTCCTTTTGCATTAAAAAGGAGAAGGGATTTAGAAGTGGCCTTGGATTGTGGAAACAAAACAAAACAAAACAAAACAGAGCAGTGGATTGGCAGAGCCTCTTGGCAAACTGGCTGCAGTTCTTTTGAGAACTGGGATGTCTGAAACTCAAATTTAAACAATTTGGCTTATAGTTGTCTAAATCCCCTGTCCCACCCCAAAAATAAACTTAAGAATGTGTGGCACATGCAGGGACTGGTAGTTGATTTTGTCTTTGTTGCATGTTAATTTGGGGGAGACTTGTCTATATGAACTATATAAAGGGGCTGAGATCCAAATTTTACTCTATGCCAAATCAGAAAAAAAAAAAAAAAGACAAGTTGTAGCTTTGGAGGATATACACTCGGACAAGGGAGCAAGCATAAGGTAGTGATCACCATGAGAAACTAAGGAAGCATTCAGGTATTTGGAGAAACCTTACACAGAACGTGAATAGGGTTAATTTAAATCATATCTATATCTCAATTGTCAGGGGTCCTGGCTAAAGTCTGGAGAATGCTTACATCCACCATAATGGACTGTACAAATGTTTTCCATGTCTGTCTCCACTATGTAATGAATGATCTGATTTTGAAGAAAGGGTCTGAGCATCTTTTTAACGATTACAGCATGTGGCACAAGTGGTCACTCACAAATATGTGCTTTGAATTCAATCCTACACATTGGCACAGTCAGGAAAAAGGATATGTCCTCAGTCTCATTACTAGTTTTCATCCATTGCTGATTCTTCTCATAAACTCATTGCTGACTTTTGATGCTGCCGAAACTTATTTATCTAGAAAAGATTGCTAATACATAAGAAGATTTGTTTGGGGTTTTATTCCCTATGTATTGATGGCATCAATTTTAAAACCGGAGACATAAAATAAAGTAATAGGGAACCTTTACCTTTACATACAATAAAGTTAAGCCTACTATAAATGTATTTTGGAAATGCAATATAGAAAAGAAAATTTCATAGGAATTGGGATATAGATTTCTTTCTAACGAACTGGTGGTAAATAATGAATTTTAGGCTTTCCCTTACAGATCTGTGCATGTGTTTCTTCCCCTCTAAATTTAAAAAAGAATGATTATTTTTGGAATTCTCAACAATGTGTACTATGTGGTTAATCAAACTTACAGCTATAAAAAGACAATATTCTCTATATGTGAAACACTGTATGGTTTAGGATTTTGTAACTTTTTATTATGATTTTTATAGTATTTTCAAAGTACTCTTCCCTGTTTTACATGATTGAGGCCAATTTACAAAAATAAACATGATGTGCTATTTCTTAAACATATTTTACTATAGAAAGTAGAATATTAGTAATATAATTCCTTCTTCCAAGGCCCAATGTCATAACACTTGCAGAAGGAAAAGGTTTATAGCAGTAACTCTTTAATACTGAAAATATTTGGTCATAATGCAACCATAACTTGGGCACTATTTTTTTTTTATTTCTAGTATTTAATTTTATAAATTTACTTAAAATTTTTTTTTAATGTTTACTTACTTTTGAAAGAGAGAGAGCATGAGCAGGGGAGGGGCAGAGAGAAAGGGAGACACAGAATCCCAAGCAGGCTCAAGGCTCTGAGTTGTCAGCCCAGAGCCCAATGCAGGGCTTGAACCCACGAATCATGAGATCATGATCTGAGCCAAAGCCGTAATTTAACCAACTGAGCCATCCAGGCACCCCTACAAAATTTACTTTTATATTATTGAAAAATATGTAGTCACCAGGTCTTTGGATTTATCTTTCATTGAGTGATACTGTCTATTGCACATGAATCTCTTATTTAGAGAGTACTCCTATCTTCTTCTTCAACCAGTCAAGGATTAGTTATGGTCTGCTGTAAAAGTATCATTCTGGGACTTCTGTTCATGGCAATTCTTAGAATACATTTCTATATATTCTGTATTTTTTAAGAGTGATTTTGTCTCTATTTTCCTCCATTATGTGGCTTTAATATATTCTTTTTTACATTAATCTTAACGGTGAATGGGAGGTACAAAAACATAAGATAGGAATGATTTATTGGTGTATTCATTTATATGTTGAAAATAATTTCCTTTGGAGCGCCTGGGTGGTTCAGTCGGTTAGTCATCTGACTTTGAGTCAAGTCATGATCTCGCAGTTTGTGAGTTCGAGCCCCACATCAACTCTGTGCTGATGGCTGAGCCTGGAGCCTGCTTCGGATTCTGTCTCCTTCTCTCTCTGCCCCTCCCCACTTGTGCTCTGTCTCTCAAAAATAAATAAATGTAAAAAAAAAGAAAAGAAAAGAATTTCCTCTTAAATTTTCTCTAAAAGTGTGATTGATGTAAACTACTGTCAAATTAATGATATTGTCTTTGTGATTCACATGCCTTACAATTAATATATTTAAATGAAGCTTATTTCTTATAATAGTTGTAGGTTTATGAAAAAATACAGCAAAGCATAGAGTTCTCAGCACAAACGTAGTTTCCCGATTTATTAACATCTTATCTTATTATTTTTGTATAATTAATGAACCAGTATTGATATATGATTATTAATTTCCTTAACTATGCCTAATGTTCTTTTCCTGTTCCAGGATCTAATACAGGCTAACACATTACATTTAATTGTTATATCTCCTTAGGTGTCTCTTGGCTGTGAAAGTTTCTACAGCTTTCCTTGTTTTTGATAACATGAAGAGTTTTGAGGAGTACGGATCAGGTATTTGCACAATATCCCTCAACTGGGATTTGTGTGATGCTCTTGGTATGATTGGGCTGGGGTTATGAATTTTTAGAGGAAGACTATAAAGATAAAGTGCCATTTTCATCACCTCATACCATCAGCATGGCTAGGCACTGTTGATGCTGAATATGATCACCTGGCTGAGGTTTTGTTTGCATTCGTCCACTGTAAAGTTTTTCTTTGTTCTTCCTTTTCATATCATGTATTTTTTTATTTTTAATTTTCTATTCAAAAATGAATTATTACACAATTTTCTTTTTCCCTTTACCCTTTTTTATTATTAATGTATACTATTTCATACACTCATAATTTTTATTTTAAAATAGTCTCAGACTGCGAAAAGTCTACCATTTTGAAATGGAAGGGTTGAATTACTTTAATAAACCATTAACTCAGGGAATTACAGTTTTGCCTTAAAGGAATTAACATCCATACCATGAACTGAATATAAATAGCAGAAAGAAAATTATAAAAGAACTTTTCCATTGTATTCTGTAATGGCTCCATGATGATCAAATGTATCTACAAATGAATTGGTATGGAATAATTATAAGATGGTAATATTCAATTAATTTTAACGCATTTTTTAAATCTAGGGTGCCATGCAAGTTTGAATCCTTTAATGTGCTTCTCTTTGATTAGTTATATATCATTATTTTTCCTGTTTGGGAAATACATAACAACTCTGCTCTGAAGTTAATTTATGCAAATATGCACTTTGATCTTTTATTTTAAAAATCATAAAAGTTCTTAATGTTTATGTCAGGAATATAAATGTTTTGACAAATTATGCTATACAAGATATAAAATAAGTTTATTATGGTTTAGTAGTTTTGACAGAGTATTTTTAAAAAACTTAGCTTATTTATAAATAAATACCATATTTAAGAATCGAAATAATATGTCACTTGCTTTGAAAAGTAGTATCAACTTGGTATAATTAACAATTGAGAAGGCAGTCCCATATTAACACACTTGGCAACATGCTTCTAGGATTAGTTCAACCCTTGTAATTCAATTCCTGTGAGTTTCTAGCCTGTGATGAAGTGAAAATGTAACAATTTAATGGCGATAATAACATTTGACAAGTTAAAATATAACTAATTTTGTGAAGAAATATGATTCCTAGATGTAATAAGCAATCAAAACAAGAAAAAAGTAGGGAGAGTGAATGGAGAGTTACAAAATCCGTGGATAATAAATAGAAATATTTACACATGAAAGTGCTTCAAGTATCATGTAATTTGTTATTTGGCTTTAATAAGGTAGTAACTACAGAGGAACTGCTTATCAAATAAAGCTTTAGGAAGCTAATTACACTTACATAAAATAACCCTTTCAGTTGTGAGCTACAAATTGAGTGAAGAAATCTATCATTACATTTTTAATGATATACTCAAATTGAAATGTTTAGACATTTTTAGCATTTAGCAATTTTCTAAGTGTGAGTCAGCAGGTTAAAAATTAGCATACTTCTTCAATGTAGGCTAATTTAGTTATTAATATACATAATTTACTTAATGCAAGCCACTTTCTGAAACATTCAATTTCTTAACCTTTAATGAAAATCTAATGTCTTAATAATAATATAGTATTCTCTGAACACGACAATTTAGTGAAATTATCACATAATTTAGCTTTTTGCTTTCAGCAGTCAATGAGCTTCTATCGTGTTTGAGTGTGTTTTGAAAAACCAAAAGCTCCCCTGAAACTATGAAATGATTTAAGATTTTAAATTCTTTTATACAGTACTATTTCCTTCCAATTGTACTATGTCACAGAGAAGAATGATCTTATAAATAAAAACATATTATTTTTAAAAACTATAACTATACTCAGTGCTAGTTTAATTTTTAACTGGCCTATGACTTTTTTTGTACGTTCTGAATTCTCTGTTTTTTTTTTTAATTTTTCTTATTTTAGCCTTCTCTGGTAGAACATTTTAACTGTCTCACATTGGTTTTTGTTAGAAAAATGAAGCGAGGTAATTTACCTAGTGGTTACAATTAATGCCATAAACTTATAACAATTTATTTTATTTAATACTACATTAGATTCAAGTATTAAAAAACTCCACTCTTATTTGAGATCTGCAATGGGCATATGGCAAATACTGTTGGTAAATGTTAAATGTTTTTGGTAGATCTCTATGATAATTCCAAACCAAACCTGCCGCATTAGAAGCAAAGCTTTTTTTTTCCCCGCTGGAAAACAAAAACAAAAACAAAAACAAACAAACAAAAAACTCTTCTCTTATAAATCACCATCTCTCTATCTTTATGTTATCTAAAATCATAGTTTTATATCTTATGTGCCCATTAATCTGAAGTTACAATACTGTTTTATTCATTTATTCATATTGGGGGAAAAAAGAGAAGTTAAAGCAAAATATAGTAATATTGGTAAAGGTAACTATATAGGTAGATACAAAAGGCAATTTGCCAAAATAAATTGATGACTTAATGGAAAAATTGATATCAAATGATAATAATTATCCATATTACCCATGGTTTGAGTTCTACGTGAATATGCAGATTTTTAAAAAATCTAGCACGGCTTTGGGCAATTATAAAATTAGCATCTCTTGAGCAGTTTCATGCAAGCAGTTTCATGTAAGTTTCACGTGAGCAGAAAGTATTTGGGCACAAACCATTTGATATATAATAAAAGAAGAACTTTTTAAAAATAATTCTAAAATTTCTAGTCATTTCTTAAGAGTTTTACAATTTCCAGGTGCTATGTTTCTAAAATCTAAGCATTCCAATTGCTATTTCTTAGACCATACCCTGCCAACTCTGGCCTAGATTTTTGTGTTAGTGCCTAAATCCCTTCCTCCAAATTATTTCTCCAAGATGTCTTAACACTACCTTTAAGAAAAACTCTCATGCGTATCTGGACTCTTAGCCACGTTTGCTTGGCTTGAAACATACGTTATATCCCTCAGGAAAAGAGACTAATGACCCCTAGGTTGGCTCAAAGGTCAGTAGAACTGCCACATCCACCAATGTCCCAGAAGGTGTTGACCCAGTAGGTGAAGTCAACACCTTCATGGCTCTAGAGGGTAGAGTCACCTACTCAGTTCCAGAAGGTTGACTGTTGCTCCTGTAGGCCAAGCTGTGTGTATGCTAGGGGCAGGAAGCAGGGTGCATCAGTGTGGTGGTAATGACATCTGATAAACCTATAAACCAGTAGATAAAATTGGGAATCGAGAAGTATTCTAAAATATCTAGTCAACTGATTTTCCACAAGGGTATCAAGACATTTCAATGTGACAAACAGTAGTCTTTTCAACAATTGGTAATTGACCAACTGAATAGCCACATGCAAAAGAATGAAGCTGAATCCTTCCCTGGTTCATACAATATAAAGAAATTAACTCAAAATGGATCAGCCACCTAAACATAAGAGCTGAAGTATAAAAGAAGAAACCATAGAAATAAATCTTCATGACATTGAATTTTGAAATGGGTTCTTAGATACAAACAGTAAAACCATGAGTAACTGAAGAAATAGTAAGTTAGGCCTCATCAAAATTAAAAACTTGTGAGCACCAAAGCACATTTTTAAGAAAATACAAAACAATTTACAGAACAGAACCTATTTGCAGGTCACATGTCTGATAAGGGTCTAGTATCCAGAGTCTATAAAGAACAGCTACAATTTAAGAACAACAACAACAACAAAAATCCAATTTTAAAAAGGGCAAAGACAAGAATAGACATTTCTCCAAAGAAGACATACAAATAAAAATAAAGAATAAGGGCTTATAAAGATGCTCAACATCATCAATGCAAATCACAACCACAATGAAATACAACTTCACACCTATTAAGACAGATTTAAAACAACAACAACAAAGGAAAATAAGTGTTGGCAAAGATGTGGAGAAATTGGAACACTTCGATATTGTTGGAAGAAATGTAAAATGTCACAACACTTGTGGAAAACAGTTTTGTGCCTATTCAAAGAGTTAATCACAGAATGATAGTAGAAGCCTATAATTCTACTCTTACGCGTATATTGAAAAGAACTGAAAATAAGGACTCGGATAAGTACATGTACATGCATGTTCATAGGTACACTATTCACAATAGCCAAAAGGCATAAACAATCCAAATGTCCATCAATGGGTAAATAAATAAGTAAATGATGGTATATGTATACGATGGAATATTTCTCAGCTACGAAAGGATGATACATAATAGGTGAATCTTGAAAACATTATGCTACATGAAAAGATCCAAACACAAAGTGTCTCAGGTTATGTAATTCCATATATATGACATACCAAGAATAGATAAATCCATAGAGATAGAAAGCAAATTGGTAGTTGCCAGGGGCTGGGAGGAGGGAGGAGTAAGGAGTGACGGCTTAATAGGCATGAGATTACCTTGTAAGATGATGAAAATGTTTTAGAACTTGATTTAGGTGGTAGTTGCAGAACACTCCTGATATATAAATGTTATAGAAATGTACAGTTTAAAATGGTTAATTTTATGTTCTGTGGATTTCACCCCAATAAGAAATGAAAAACTATATGCGATTTATTTGAAATCCAAATTTGATTGAATATCCTGCATTTTATCTGGAAATCTATCTATATCATATTATCTGTATCACTTAGTGAAATGACATAAAAATAGGAATTTAGTGAATTATTTTTTAAAATAGCAAATAGCTTATTGTTGCCAGTTACTCTTTTCAGTCACTGGAAACAAGACAATGATTCCACTGGCACATAATAGTCATTTTTGTTTCCCAGAAATTTATGCAGCTACAAAGAGCAGAGGTTAAAGATCCCTGTGTTTACATAGAAATGATAAAAAAATTCTGTATAAAAGTCACTGCTCTCTTCTTGATTTTTCTATTATTTATAAATCACTATTCCTATTCCCCTCCCTGTATTCCTAGGCTAGGCTTCATATCTTATTTTTATTCCCAAAGGCAGCATCAAATTAATAATATATATACTGATTGTTTTAAACTTTGGTTTTAATGTCACATGATTTTCTCCAGCCACAACACCTGTGTTTCTCATATCTATTGCTTCTTGGGGTATATAACACAATGCCATAAGACAACTCAGAGAAAGAGTGAAAGCAAGACAAACATAAGACTGAAGTATTTATTTTCCTCTTCTTTTAATTTAATAGAAGTGACCTTACTGATAGTTTCTTTTTTCTAACAGAATAAAAAAATAGCTGTGATTTTTACAATCTCTTTACAGTAGAACAAAACAGAGCCTAGAAGAAATGTCTGTGCACCTAAGCTAAGCTTGAAGCACTGGGATGTTTATTAGATGGTGGGCTGGGGTTACATGACAAGCATCTTAAAACATGATTTGAAGTAAGGCTTAGTGAATTTTCTCTGCAAGATGATCCCACTAATAGGAGGGCAGCATGGATCAAGCACTCTCTGCCCACTGTGGAAGCAGGGCTAGCTGAAAGTGAGCACAGGCTTAGTGGAAACCATGGCATTCAAAGAGTGCCAACTGTGGATTTAAAACGAGAAAGAGATGAGCTCAGCAAGTCAGAGGGATCAAATCCTCTGGGTCCTTTGACTTCAGGAAGACTTCTAAAAAAATATTGTGAAAATAATTCCTGAAAGCAGTGTAGTTCAAATTTGAATTTTATGGATCCTCTATAATGGGCATAATTTCAGTAAGATAACTTATTTATTTTGCATTCCTACTTCTCATAATCTCTGTAAGCTTGAGTAACTGAAGAAATAGTAAGTTAGGCCTCATCAAAATTAAAAACTTGTGAGCACCAAAGGACACTATTTCTATTTCTTATTTCTCATAATCTCTGTAAACTTGATTTCAATGTCAGAAGAGTAGTCAAATGTTTGTCCTATATTTACACACACAAGTCATGTGTCTTTAATACAGCAATCAAGGTTTCTCTTTCTCTCATGCACAATATATTTTTCAGGATACAGGTTTTTTCACTCAAACAATGAGTTTAAGAATTTAGTGTTAATACAGTAATAATCAAAAGCAAAGTAGTAAGATTCACAATATTGATTTACACAAACTTTCTGAACATTGCAATAAAATGTTCCCTATTTGTGAAATCAAGATATGCTATGTCTTTTCATAATAATAAAGACTGCATACGTCCTAGTTAAATTCCAGTAGAACTCATGTGGTACACAGCATTGAGTTTTTAAACAAGTAATGGCCATGAGCTATTATTCCTAGGAAGGGTAAATTGCAATACCACGGCAGTACAAAACCAGGGAACATAATTCTGACATGTACACTGATCAGAAAGTAGCAGGCTCTTTCAGAGGGTACTTAACATTCCCCTCTCATTCCCATAACAACTGAAAGAATGCTGATGCTGCTTAGCAAATCCAGGCACCAAAGAAAAAGCATGAGCTAGAATCACACTAGAGAACTAGAATGATACCGATGGTTCCTGCAGGTAAAATGAATAAAAGCCACCATTTTGAAAAATGCAAAGTAGAGCACTGAAATTTTGAGTTGAAATCATTAGATTTGACTCAGTAATTAGAGTTAGCTATTTTTGTACCACATTACATGTGGTTATCCAAAGCCTGCCTCTGTTTTGGTATTAAGGCCACAATAACAAGCCAGACAAACAGAAAAAGCTGCTGCTCAGAGACTTAAACCTCATGAAACAGCTATAATACAGCAAAATAACAACAGTATGCAGAAAATACTACCATCAGCTTCAAAGGCCCTGGGGTGAAGGTCTGGTCTGTGTTTGTCTGAACAGTTTAGGATTGAGAAGGACAGAATGATGAGTCCAGAGAGACAAAAGCTGCTCTGCATGGCTAAAGCATAGGGTGTCTGTTAGGAATGGGAAAACTGGAAAGGAGAGGTTGAAAATAAGAGGCCACCATGAAAAGCCTTGTATGCTGTGTAAAAGAAAATAAAAGAGGGTACCTGGGTGGTTCAATTGGTTGAGCATCCAACTCTTGATTTTGGTGGGGTCATGATCTAAGAGTTGTGGGACTGAGTTCTGCTTGGGGTTCTGTGCTTAGCATGGAGACTGCTTAGACATTCTCTCTCTCTCTCTCTCTCTCTCTCTCTCTCTCTCCCCCCCCCCCGCTCACTTCCCCCCTCCCCCAATGTGTGTGTGCACTCTTTCTGTCAAGTAAAAAAAAATAAGAGAATAACATGGAATCATTAAAATTTTAAATCAGGAAATTGACCTGAATGAACCTGTACTACAGAAAATGTAGAAAATGGTGGAGTTGTGTGTCAACAACAACAAAACAATAACAAAAATAGTGCAATGTCAGTGGAGATAGAAATGAAAATATGAGTATAATAGAATTTAGTGAGTGGTTAGGTATAGGACTAGATAAAAGGAGAGTCAAAATGGCATCTTGGTTTCTGAATTGGTCAACTAACTGGAGGGTGATATAATTCACTGAAATAAGGTAAATGGGAGAGAAGCAGGTTTGGTTTGGGACATGCTGAGTTTGTAATGTCTGTGGTTCATACAAAGTGAATTGACTCAGGCTTGATGCTCTAAGTGTGAACTAAATTCTCAGTGAATTAAGCAAAAAGACAAAGGTTTAATCCTCATTTGTATTACACACTCATTGTGGAAGAGAGGTGTTTTCTGATTTCCAGATGCTTACTTATTCCAGTGGGATCCATTCCTTATTCAAATGTTTCATGGAAAGAGAATCAGAGGCTCCAGTGAGTTCTGTAGAGGCATGGTTTTAGAGGCACTATGATTATTTTGTCAGTGCATGGTGCTTCAGAAGAAACCAGGCCTACCATCATTGATTGCATACTTATTGGCTTCTATCCCAGTCCCATTGTCATTATATTTTTCTGCATAAGAATCAAGAACAATAGTTCTTAAGAAGGGGAGACTGCTCAAGTAATATCAATCTCAACAAAATATGTTCCACACTTAAAAACTCAACAATAAATTCACAATTTCAGCCATTTGCTTAAGAGTAAAAACTTTGAACTCTCATTGAATCACTAGAGGGTGTCCCAGATGCATCTTGTAGTTCTCAAGAATTAGAGTTAGCCCAATGTATTTAGGCCCTGGAATTCATGCTGAATTGCCAGATAAGAAGACTTCCTTATCTGTCAAGTAAGCACTTCTTTGGAGGGTTGTTCAATTCCAGTGTACCTGACTTGAGACAAGCTCAGTGCAGAGGTGCTATTACTAATGTTGAACACCCAAATGGAAACATTCAAATATTAGATATCTTTTCTTCCAGGAGTCTTCAAGATTGCTATACAATAACCCACTTTTTAAGGCCAGCTATGCATTAACAGAGTACCATGCTTCCCAGGGAGCAGAAAAGTCCGTACTGTTTACTAACCCGAGGGGTGGACTCCAAACACTACTGAGGCATTGGTTTCCAACGTCCATCTACTGCCCAACTACTGGGCGTTGGTTTCCAACGTCCATCAGGTCTCTCCTAGCAACTGATACAAGGCAATTTGCCGATTTGCCTGGACACATCTTCTACAGCTGACCCTCTCCCCTGTGGGGTCTGAAATACTGAAAGCTGCGGGCATGTCTGAGCACCACTGACATGTATCCTTACATTGAACACAGGAGCATACAGTGAGTTCTAAACAGGGAAAGATATTCCCACACCAGGCAATAAGCTGGGCACAGACTCTTTAAGTGCTCTTTATCTCTTTAAGCATTCCAGGCCCACGACCTATTTTTATGTGACTAAGCAGAGGTCAAAAGACTATACGTCTGGAACTGTACTTCACAAACATATTCCATGTGAATACTAAGAGAGGTTTTTTTAAGATACATGGAAGACCTCCAGTAGAGGAAAAATGCCTTTATGTGAATCAGGATGTGATACTTCCTCACTGATCTGACAACTTAAGTAAATTCTATACCTCAGTTTTTCGTTTCTAAAACGAAATGGAGACTAGATGTGCTAATTCATGGTAAATGCCACACTATAAGGGCTAACAAATTTATCACTATTATTATTACTATTATTAACAATGTAGTCACTTGTCTTTCAAATAAAAACTAGAAGAGCTCAAAAAGATTTCTCCTGGATCAAATCATCGGCTACAGGATGACTGGCTGTAAACACCAACAGAGTAAGTAGTTGCAAATTCTATATTTTATTATGATTATTAGTCATGAATTTATTAATATTGTATTACTAGTTTAAGTTTTTGTTTAGTTATTCACTGCACCCTTACGTTTTGGGTAAAGCATTCCCCATGCTATTATATTGTCACTTATAAATCTACCCTAATCTTCAGTCTCTGGAGCTAAAAAAGACATAAAAGCAAAAAAGAAATTTTAAATATCATCTCTGAAACTAGTTATCAGTAAACTATGCTCCATATGAGATTTGCAAACACAGTTTGAAAATGAATATGTCTGTCTATATATTTTAAATTTTCTCTGTTTTCTTCTGGAAAACTAACACAATAGTTTATAGAAAAATCTTTTATTTGGCTATGACCTATAAATTTGTTTAGATTACTTAATTTTGAAATATTCAATGATTTGATTTCAAAATTGGAGGAAAAATCACAATAATTATGTATTGTTATTGGATATTCACAAGTATAACTTAGTACACATAGCATATTTCATTCAAATTTTAATGATTATAAAATATTGACATATAAAATAATTAAAAATTTTTTTGACATTTATTTATTTTTGAGAGACAGAGAGAGGCAGAGCATGAGCAGGGGAGGCGGAGAGAGAGAGCAAGAGATACAGAATCTGAAGCAGGTTCCAGGCTCTGAGCTGTTTATTAGCACAGAGCCCAACGCGGGGCTCGAACTCATGAACTGCAAGACCATGACCTGAGCTAAAGTCCGATGCTCTACAGACTGAGGTGTCCCGACATATAAAATAATTTTTGAAGTGATTTTGAATAGTATTCTGAATTCAAGGTGCAAGATATTTTTTAAAAATATGCAAGTTCAGAAATGTTTGAGACCAATAAAAAATATAACATTTTATTAGATAGACAAAAATAGACATAAAATGGAAATAACTATATTTTTTGTATAGGAAACACAGAAAGGATAATCATTAAAGTTTATTTACTGTTGGAAAAGACAAAAATAAATATGGGCCAGAAAGAAGCAAGTGTGAAGAATACCTTAGAGTGGAGTGACGTGATTTTTGAATAAGTGAGTTGCAATGCAGAAGACAGTACGAAGATGAAGTGACTCATTGTCCCATTGTACATTGAAGCATAAGTGAGTTCTATAATAATCTTCATGTACTAGAGGACAGATTAGTTATCATCCGAGGAGACCCTGAACTGTCAGGAGAAATTCAGTATAATGGTATTTTTTTTTTTAACCTTTCAAAAGCAGACACAGGTCTTTCAGTGTGGAGTGCTTATGTGGCAATCAAGTGAAGAGCAAGAGACTCCTCAAGGAATAACTACTGGAAAACTAACCCAGAATTATAAAACTTAGCTAGAAGCTTGGTGAAATTTAAACTCAAACAATAAATTACAGTTTAAAATGTTGAGCCATAAGAGAAGAAATATTGGTAGACATCATAAACTACCCAATCATTCTCATTCCTAACGACACTGATGGCCAGCATCAGAGGAAGAAGCCAAGGTCATTTGACTTCAATCTGGGAAAATCACGGGTCAACCAAAGCAGTTCATAAATGTTCATCCATCTTCCAGGGTCAGTAAATCCAGCCCCCAAGGGGGAATATATTTCATACTTAGTAAATATTTACTCAAACATGAATATTTGTGGTGGTAGGTAAAAGCTGTAATCTTAGAGATCCTGAGATTTTAACTAAAAAAAAAAAGTTATTAGGTAATAGGTAATTTTTTTTCCCAGTGTAGGTATGTTTTGAAAAGTCAGATTCTACTCTAAGAAATAATGGTTTATTTTGTAAGCAATTAATGGGATATAAAAGTTTGCTGTTTTCTGTTTTATAAAATTTTAGAAAATATGCAAAATCATTTGTGCTGGGGATTTAGTTTGTTTAAAGCCTGAAAGAAAGAAAAGAGTATATGAAATTAACATGAGGCTGCTGCAAAGTGAGGTTGGAGATAAGGTTTGTTATGTAAAGACTTTAAGTTTATTTTAAGAACAATAGCATATAACAATGACTTTCTCTTCCTAGAATTTTACTCCAAATATGGAGGATGTTTGGATTGGTAGGGAGAAAAATAGGAGGCTATTTCACTAAGCAAGAAATTAGAGGCTTGGAACAGGAAATATGGAGAATTAAAAAGGGAGGGTAATTGACACATACAAAAAACATTTCAAGAAGTCAATACATCTTTGCTAAGAATGGAAATTAAGGCCACATATTTTGTTAAACACTAAGTGATTATTTTAAAGACAAAATCGAACATATTAAACACAATCCATACATTTCCAATAAGTAATGAAACATAATGTGTACTTCAACAGAGACCTCAGGAGGAAAGATAAAAATAAGTAAATATTAAAAAAAATAAATCAATAAGGCAAATAATAAAGCAAAATAATTAAAAAAACAATGAAACTTAAGTGCAAACTAACAAGATATGCATACATATGCATTTACAAGAAGGGACTATAATGGGAAAGCACTGAAAAACTGGAACAGCTGATCTTTACTTGTGTCCAGTTACTTCTACATGTAAGAACTCTGTGATGACATTAGGTCTGCCATAATAATCCAGGATGATGGCATTATTTTCAGGATTAGCATTATTAATTCCATATGCAATTTTTTTGTACTTTTTTCTTAGAAAGAGAGAGAAAGAGAGAGAATTTGAAGCAGGCCCCACGCTCAGCTGGACTCAGGGGTGGATCCCATGACCCTGGGACCATGACCTGATCTGAAATCAAGAGTCAGATGCTCAACAGGCTGAGCCACCAGGAGCCCCTATGTCTGCAATATTAATTCTCCCTTTCCATGTAGCATAAAATATTCATAAATTCTAGGGAGTAGGACATGGGCATCTTTGCGTGGAGGGGGCAGTAAGTGGCAGCATTATACTGCCTAGTACAAATATTTAGGATAGGTAAAACGAATATGTTAAATATGTTTCTATTTGAGGAAAAAAAAGGTAGTGGAAATGGAGAAACTGAATACATATATATATATATATATATATATATATATATATATACACACACATATATATATATATTTTAATGAACAGTTAATTGAATGAGATGAAATTAAGGATAGAGATGCAGGGCTTATTCTTGCAAAGCATATAATCTAATTCCTTAGATATCTCTTATCTATATTTAGACAGTCAGATCAAATATCAGCAATTATCCCAAATAAAACATTTTTATTTTCTATTCAGTAATAAATAAACATTAATTATCCATCACCTAATTACATAATTAACTGTCAAATTATTTATTAGTGGATATCTACTTTTTTAAACTAAGTACTGTGGTAAAAGATAAGTAAGTTATAAAAATTTGCTTCAAGAAATTTACTAGTTTATAGAAATCATACTACTCAGTTAAAATAAATATGTGAAATCACATAAAGAAGACATTTTAATTCTTGAAAATAACAGCCACAGCTCGAAGCCCCTAGCCTTTCATGAAAGGAAATATATGGCAGTTATTTGCCATTCTGACCATTGCAAGGCACTCACTGTAATTTCTTGTACACTGTATCTATGATAGAAAATGATGTATGTTCCAGGGAAAACCTCTTAAGCTCCACCATACACTAAATGGCATAAAGAAGGAATAGTAGACCCAATAAATGGTCCACAGAAATGTCCATGCCCTGATCCCCGATGCCTGTTACCTGGATAAAGGAATTTTACAGCCATAAAATTATCGACTTTTAATAATAGAGACAATCCTGGATTATCCAGGTGAGCTGTTTTTTTTCTTTTTTCTTTTCTAAATTTTTTAAATGTTTATTTATTTTTGAGAGGTGGAAAGGGGAAGAGAGAGAGAAGGGGACAGAGAATCCAAAACAAACTCCAGTCTCTGCGCTGTCAGCAGACAGCCTGATGCAGGGGCTCGAACCCACAAACTGGGAGATCGTGACCTGAACCAAAGTGGAACACTTAACCGGCTGAGCTACCTGGGGGCCTATCCAGGTGAGCTCTTCAAAGCATAGAACTTTCAGGGCACCTGGGTGGTGAAGTGTCTGACTCTTGGTTTTTGCTCAGGTCATGATCTCAAGGTTCGTGAGATTGAGCTCCACATCAGGCTCTGCTCTGACAAAATGGAGGCTGCTTGGGATTTCTCTCTCTCCCTCTCTCTCTGCCCCTCCCCCAGTCACAAGCACCCATACACGTGCACACTCTCTCCCTCTCTCTCAAAATAAATTAACTGAAAAAAAATGCAGAAAACTTTCTCAGCCCGTAGGCGTAGAACATGGCAAAAAGTGAAGTCAGAAAGGTTCCCTGTGTTGAAAGGATTTGATGCATCATTGCTGAATCTGAAATAGGGATCAATGTGTAAGGACCAGAGAGAATGATTCTAGAGTTAATGGAAGCCATCAGCTGACAGACACCAAGGAAGCAGGGAGCTTATTTTTACTGCTTCAAGGAATCAGATTCTGCCAACAACCTAACTGACCTTTGAAGTAAATTTTTCCCAGAGCCTCAGCGCACCAATTCAGCCAGATAATGCCTTGATTTTTTTGGTGCTGTGAATTATCAAAAAGAAAAATTAATCAGGCTAAACTGGACTTCTGACCGACAGAACTATAAAAAAAAAACAGTAAATCTGTATTATTTTAAACTTCCAAGGTCTAAGGAATAACATCAATCTTAAAATAAAAATAAATTGAAATAAAATACATAAATGGAAACATACTTAATAGGAGTATAGCCATCAAATAGAGTAATACTCAACAATAAAAAGGAACCATCTGCTGATGCTGACAACAGAAATAGTTAATCTTAACAGTGTTATGCTTGAGTGAAAGAGGCTGAAACAAAAGTGCATACTGTGTAATTCCATTTATAAGAAATTCTAGAATGTGCACAATTTACACCTGTGGTTGAATAAAAAGTCATTCATAGGTTGCCAGGGTTGGGGAAGGGAGTGAGTTTGACTGCAAATGGGTGTAAGGAAATACTTTGAGATGGTAAAAATATTCCAAATCTCGATCGTGGTTCTCGTGTTATGGGTGAATCAATACTTTCAACTCCTCAATCTGTACAACTAAAATATGTATGCTATAGTTCATGCACATTATATTTGGGGGTTTCTCTATTTTTGTTATTTCACTCTCCAAATCCCTCTCCACATGGCAAAAAAAAAGTAATATAAATTAAACCATCTTAAATCATGTTTTAAAAGTATTCAGTGCCTTGTCTCAATCCTTTTAAAAAATATTCTATTTTTCATCAGCTTTCTCCATACCTGCAACACTCAATAATAAACATGATTTCATTTATTTGAAATAAGTGATGTCACCTCATCACTAGGTCTCCTTTCTTAGAGAGCCAAATACATAGAAAAAATGCTTATTTTTAAAATCATCACCTTCATTCTTTGACTCCTTCCTTATATATATCATGGACTGTAATTACAACTTTATTAACCTTAAGTCCAGTGTACTTCATAGTAAGCTGAGTGAGTCAAAACACTGTTTCCACAATTTTCTTGGCAATACAAGCTCAGTGCCTAACACCTTACCTGCTATACACTTTTCAAAATATATTTGTTGAGTTAATCAATAAAAAGATAAATTTTTAAAAAGTATGCATTGATATAAGGAAAATATACCTATTATTTTAATTATTCTCCACTCTGCTTTGTTTTTTAAGCTATTCTCTTATTTATAACTTATCTCTGCAAAGTAATAAGCATGTTCTGGGCAAAAGTGATACCTTTGTCCTTACCACTATATAACAAGCACCAGGCAACTAGGCTTTCAATCAATATTTAAAATAAATAAATAAACAAAAAAAAACAAATACAAACAAATACAAACTGTAAGCCAAATGTAAATTTAAAAGTTGTAATTATGTTTCTTCTTCTTTACCTTTGCTTCCCCCAACTCCCCCAAAATAGCTACTCTCTGATATTAATTAAATCTCTGAATTAATTAAAATATATGCAAACTGGAAACATTTCCAATTAAAATTGTAAAAAGCTTACACTTTAAGGCTAATAAAAATGGCTGAAAAATAATTTGACATAATTTGTGTCATTTGTTGGTGTAATACATTATTATACAGAATCAAATTACAATAAGTTATCAATCTGCTGGTTCAAGTGGATATAAACTTCTTTGTGGTTCATACTACTATAAACCTCTTTGTTGTTCAATGTAGAAATTAATTTTTAATCTCTAGTGACTCACCACCAAGGGAATTGTGTAATTGGAAAGTCATAAAATTAACCTAATTGTTTTAAAGAACATGACGATTTTTATACCTTAAATACTGGGGTAAGTAAACTGTTGTCTGCAGGTGTCAAGAGAATGTAACTTTTAGAAATATTTTTTAAATTATTAGAAAAAAATGAAAAAGTCAGCCAAAATTTTTATCTACTATATAGTTTTTATTATGCTTATAATGGCTGCTTAATTTGTTGTCTTCAAGTAGTTTATATATTACATTTTCTATATTTCAGTTATAGTGTCAAATGTTCAGGATATCTTATTTGTATACATACTAAGTTTCATTAACATCCACTTTCAAGTGTAAGGTACTCATGCATTAGGTAAAGGTAATATTCCCTGAAGAATCTCAGATATTATTCAGGCAATGATAATGACTATAATGTTCTTTTGACAAGGAAATGTCATACCATAAATGTGTCATTTAGAATTCTACATTGAATAAGGTCATCACTGAGAGAATTTTTGTTTCCCTTTTTAGAAAATGACCTCATAAATGTCTTCCAGTTTCTATGTTCTGATATAAATGGCATTTCTTACTAAAACATGAACTTTTAGTAGGTCATTCATAAGCAATCCTGCAAAGTAGGGGCTCTAGACACCACTGCCATAGAGGCCAACACTTTCCCAGGAGAAAATAATCTTAACGGACAGAAGTATCAATCAGAAAAAGCTTTAAGAGTGTGCATATACTGTAGCACCAATTTAGTATGATTCAGGAATGATTTTATGTGCAGAAGATTTTTTTATAAAGCCAATAATAATAAAAAATAATAATAATTAGTTACCATTAGAATAAGTGATCAAATAAATAAATAAATAAATAAGTGATCCAAAGGAGAAATGGAATGTTCTCTGATAACTTACCTAAGATAGCCTTAGGGAAGATGCAACAAGTTTGTAAAGAAACTCTTCTATTATAAAGTACTATTGCAACTTGCATTTTACATATGTGAATATAAGCTATGTATGTGGAGATAAGCAATGGGATGAGTGCCTTTGTGCAAGTCATAAAGCAGTGCCTAAAAAAATTCACAGAAGTTATTGGAAGTACCAGACCACCTAGATTTAAATTAAATAAATGAATTATTGGAGACTTCTAACTTTAGGCATAATCTATTTACACTTTTATTAACACTTAAGTCAATATAGTGCAACTTTGATACAGTGATAACTGAACTCTGTTGTTCTGAGATTCCATCTTGAAAGCTTTATTACAAAAATTCTTAAGCTCACCTACTTACAATTTTTTACTATTAACTCCCAAGGTATAATCTGTCTATAGTAAAATGCATCCTTTTTAAGAGCACTATTTTATACTTTTTAAAAAATATGCACACTTAGGTCAACACTACTGAATTCACAGTATACAAATATTCATCACCAGTGGGGCTTCCCTCCTGCTCTGTGATTTTATGAGTCCATGTGAGGCAATTCTCCATGGGACTCATATTTCTTCATATCATGCAAGTGGGATATTGACTGTTCTTTGTTCCAGATTAAATTCTCAAAGAAGTTTTTAGAGCAAACAGTCTTGGGGGTGCCTGGCTGGCTCAGTTAGTTAAGCATATTGATTTCAGTGTCATGTGACTTTTTTTAATATGAAATTTATTGTCAAATTGGTTTTCATACAACACCCAGTGCTCATCCAACAGGTGCCCTCCTCAATGCCCATCACCCACTTTCCCCTCCCTCCCACCCCCCATCAACCCTCAGTTTATTCTCAGTGGGTGTCATGTGACTCTTGATCTCAGCTCAGATCTTGATCTCAGGGTCATGAGTTCAAGCCCTGATTGGGTTCTACAATGGGCATGAAGCCTATTTATAAAACAAAACAAAACAAAACAAAACAAAACAAAACAAAACAAAACACAGCCTTGGGGCAAAGAAAGAGTACCTCTCTCCAGAGTAAATGGCAGGCAGTTTACTGTCCAGTATAATAAAGATAATGTGTTCCACCAGGGGAAAGGACAGTCATGTATACTGCCCATTATAAAAGATTCCGGTTCCCTCTCCTGTAACACAAACAAGTGTCTGCAGGTGTCATCTGACCTATCTCTTACAGCCACATGAGCATTTAGGCTCAGGAAACATGAGGCTAAAATGCTGATACTCTGCCTACCACTATGTGAGTGTGGTGAATAATAACTTGAACTTCATCTCTGATCCTGGAGACTTATTTCTTCTACCAGTATTCATGAGACTTTGGCAGGCTCAATTTTTAGCTTGTAGGTAGATAACATCTCAAATCATTCAGTTTTTGACAGTTTTGGTGATAATGATGGGATGCTGGAAGAAATATGGCTTTCCAGAAAAGCAAGTTTGAGGGCCTTATAGACCAATGCTGGGCTTTGAGAGAAGGTCATGGGAATAGGCAGTGAACATGTTGATCAAACTGTATACTCAACCAGGCAACACATTGTCCTTGAATTTATTGTTTTCTGATGAGCAGGAACTGGGGAGGTGGATGTGGCAGATTACTGGAAGAAGGTTCAATACAAATGTTGCAAACTATTGGGGAACCTGGTTCAGTAGGTTGAGCATCTGACTCTTGATATATGCTCCAGTTATGATCTCACAGTTCGTGAGTTCGAGTCCCATGTCAGGCTCTCTGCTATCAGCACTTGAGCCCGCCTTGGATTCCCTGTCTCCTTCTCTCTCTGCCCCTCCCCTGCTCTCTTTCTTTTTCTCTCTCTAAAATAAATAAACATTAAGATTTTTTTTAATTTTAAAAAACTTTAAAAAATATTACAAAATGTTACCCTGGCTCTGTTCACTCTCCTTGGGGTCTGAGGTCTTTCTTAATAGTCTGGTGGTCACTCTTAGGTCCACCCCACTTTATCAAACAAGGCAAAGACTGCTCCTAAGTAAGAAGTTTCTGACCCATTTTCAAATCAAATTACAGACATATACCTATACTGCATGCAAAAGCAAGGAAGTCCGTGATTGCTGTGGGCAGAAACCAGGGCAGTTATCAGTACTTTTGATGTTTGGGAAGTGAGGAGCCACAGTATGTAATTTGTGTTAAAGAAAAATGTAACAAGTGGGAAGTCTTACTGCTTCATCTCTCCTGGAGTTTTTCACACCAACAGCCTACCAACTGAAAGGCAAAAATGAACATCTCACTGGGATTTTTCTTTTCTTTTCTTTTTTTTCTTTAGGAGTTTTTCTATGTTTTGTTGTTGTCGTTATTGTTATTAGTTTGCTTTATTTTTCAGTGAGACCTAGTCAATACAAGGGAGGTCTTGTCTTCCCGGAGATTTCCCTGAGACAAATGAACTTCTGTGGGAAAATACAGATGAAGCATTGACTAGTAACTATGTTCCTATTGCCCCAGATCAGGTTTACTATGCTGATTAAATTGACCCACTGAATAATGAGAAACTGACACAAAGACATCTAGACAAAATCTTACAGTCAGTCCCCCTGCCCTGAAACATTATGTCAGTCATTACTTTGTTATCAGGCAAGAACTTAAGAGAGATCCCTTTGGTAATGCGACTGCAAATTACCTGGATTTAGTAGCCATTAAGAAAGTTTCTGCAGTGTGAATCAAGTTCATGTAAGTTAAGTTATATAAGTTATAAGACATGGGGCTTCAGCCAGAAAGGAATGTATCCATGGCTGCTATTTCACAAATAACCCCAAAACTAAAAGAGATGGTGACAGTCATGAGTATCTGAACACCTGATGAAGAGTGGATGGAGAGTCAAAAGTATTTGGAGGTTTGTTTGGTTATTACAAAGTTCCATCACAATATTTGCAACCAGAAGTGTATTTGAAAGCCTTCTTTAAGGGCATGGAGCTATGCTCTTTCTTCACTCCTGATCCCTCCTTTGCTCTTTTTCCTGATTTCAGTAGTCACCTTAAGGACAAAGATAATTAGAAGTGAGACTGAGATCCCTCTGTGCTCAAGGAAGATTAAAGATCACACAGACTGGGGTGCCTGGGTAGTTCCATCAGTTAAGCATCCAACTTCATCTCAGGTCAAGATCTCACAGTTTGTGGGTTTTTATCCCTGTGTCAGGCTCTGTGCTGGCAGCTCAGGGCCTGGAGCCTGCTTCAGATTCAGTGTCTCCCTCTCTCTGCCCCTCCCCTACTCATGCTGTCTTTCTCTCTCTCTCAAAAATAAACAAACATTAAAAGAAAATTATCACACAGACTTACCTGAATATGTTGGGGAATTTCAAGGAGGGAGAGACTCAAACGTATGACTCCACTGCATATGAGCACAAAAATCAGGACTATGGGAGGAAGAGGTAACTGAATTTAGCTAATAGGGCTTGTGTGGGATTCACAGTGAGGAGGGGAAATTTGGGAGAACTTGACTGTGGGGGCCTTGGGCCAATTCCATGTATTGTTTTTGTTTCTTCTACATCTTAATGTGTAGTTGGAATTTATGTTAATGTATGAATTTTCAGTCCCATAACTGTCAGAGGGAATTCTGACTGGGAAGAGTCCTATGTAAACAAATACTGGTGAGACACAAATTACTTTCCAACTTCCTCCCTGTCCCTACCCAGGTGGTTGAGCAAAATTAATATAGAACCTCATAAGAAGAAAGGAAACTCACAGGCTTGGCTGGGACTTAAAATATGTAGGGGTATAAGAGATGCCGTATGTTAATATCACAGGCCCCTAAGGTAGTGAGAAAGCCTAATAGGAGCTGGAGGATTAGAGTGGATTATCTCTTTCTGACTTAATTTGTTTCTATTATAATTCTGATTCTTCTGGACACTGTGACTATAACTAAACCATTAAGAACAATGGAAAGTACTTTGTTTTTTTGGACACTGCCAACATCTTTGTCACATCACAGGTAACAGAAGATGAAGATCAGTTTGCATTTACATGGCAAGATCTCCAACATAGTATTCTTGGTGGAACATAATTTAGCATGTGACCCTACAGTCTAATGTCCAAAGCACTCAAATTTAACTAACAGGGCTCACAGTTGAAAAGGGAGGTTAATATGGCTTGTGAATTGTTTCCTTTTGGCTAATTGAATGTAATGTTGTTGCTTCAACACCTCAATGTGTCTCAGACACTTACTGTTTTTGACAGTTCTCTTATCCATTTTTCTAGGTAAAGGGTACATTAAAAAGGAGTCTTAATTTAGGAATAAAAAGTGTTTTTTTTATTAATTTCATGTATTATTGCCACTCTGTTCTTATTAGCTAACCTCTACATTGCTATCACCAAGTAAAGATTTTACCTCATTTCTTTCTATATTTTAAGAAATAGGAAAACTTTAAAGAGGTATGAAATGAAGTCACATACGTAGCTAGAAGGGAACAGTGAGAATAAGAACTTCATATTTTCATATTTTGTGGCTTGTGGGTTTTAATCATATGTGCTGTATAATAAGTAGAATCACGGCCTCCCAAAGATCACTGCAAATCACTGGAACCTGTGAATATGTTATAGTCCCTGGCCTAAGAGAATGAAAGTAGCAGATGGAATTTAGCCTGCTGTCAACTGACCTTAAAACAGGTAAAATACCCTGGATTATCCTTGTTGATCCAATGGAATAAAAAGAGTTCATAAATGTGGAGGAGGGTGGGCGAAAAATGCAATGGGGAAAAGACTTGATTGACTGGCCATTGCTGACTTTGAAGATGGAAGAGGGCACGGATGTGGGCAGCTGGGAAAAAGCTGGGAAAGGGAAGAAGGCAGATCCACCTCTAGAGCCTTCCGAAAGGAGCAAAACCCTGCCAACATTTTGGTTATAGCCCAGTAAAGTTTATTTTAGATGTCTGACTTTTCACAACTGTAAAATAATGCACACATGTTGTTTTAGGACACTAATTTTGCAGTAATACATTGCAGAAGCAAAAGGAAACCAATATATGCTCCTACATGCAGGCTACAGTCTTCAAATCCAATCTATGAAGCTCAACGTCTACAAAATCATGGTAAATAAAACTTACATTTAAGCATTTTAATTAAGCTGTAGTGTGTGTATGTGTGTGTATGTGTTCATATGCATGTATTATGTGAATCATTTGAGTTGCCTATATAAAGTACTCTAGTACTCATGATTTCTGCTACAGCTGTGGAAATAGAGAGAAGTATATATAATTGTTACATACTTAGATACAGTGTTAGGATGATTAAGAGAATTTTAGATAGTCTTCCCAAGTCCTGTTATCTAACAACAATTAAAAGAAAGTGTTGTGAGAGAGTGAAGTATCAAGGATAATTCCTAAGCAACTGACTTGAACATTTGGATTGATGCAGATTCAATACAGAGACAAAGGACTAACTCTTTAATCAAAATAGCTTAAGAACTGTATAGTTTAAACTAATAGTAATTCAATACCTTATTTAAAATTGGCATGCATTAAAGGTACAAAGGGTCATAAATCCATATTAGATGCTTTGGGGCTATTCCACATTTCTTTGGTTTTCCTTGATGGAAAACAAAAACATTTCACTTAAACTTGTGTTAAGTGGAGTTAACGAAGGAGATGAGATGTAGGCGAAACTCTAAAAAAATGCAGAAATCTGATCAATTCATGAATATAAGGGATCTCTGTCCTTACTCATTTGGGTTAATATACCCTATAAGAAAAATATGCCAGAATATGTGAGGACAAATATTATGGCTTCAAATCATTAAAATCACCATTGCATGCTGACTCATTCATGAAAATATCCAAGGTATAGGGAAATGTACTGAGCTGACTAAAAGATGATCAGTTATGAAACTAATAACTAAATGAATATGAAAGACATTTTAAGTACTGCTTTCCTCATCTATAATGTGAGAAATAAGCTAGACTACCTGTAACACCCTTTAAATTCAGCCACACTTCACCAGTGGCTGTCTCATTTAGCACCACAAAATTAAACCATGCCCTGGAATTATGTAAATCATTTCTAAAATGTCTTATATAAATGTATATAAAAGGGAGAACTAATATTAAAGGACTTCTAAAAATGATCTGATGTCATTTTCATTTTAATTAGTAAAAACAAACAAGTGAAAATTTGCTTGAAAAATATCTACTTATTCCAGTTTTCACTTGTTTCCCCTGAAGTGTTTTTCAACTATAAAATTATAATACAAATTAAGATTCATTTTCAAAGCATCCATCTTCCCTTCACACTGCCTTTCATCTGAGGATCTAAGAAAATTTCACATCTTTTCATGATTTGCCAGAGGCTCACAATGAGTCCAATCTCGACTCACTTCTGTGAAACTGTGTTCCCCTATTTGAATGAACACTTAGCTTTACTACTGTGGGGCCAAACTGCTGACCTGTTATTCTAAAAACAAAGCACTCAATTGCTCAGCAGTTACTGTCCCAACAGTTTTACTGTCCCAGCTGGTTAGGAACCTGTCTAAAGGAAAAAAAAAACATTACCTTTGTAGCATGATTTTTAAAACTTCCAATAATCAAGCACAGAGTTAAATGTAAGACTGTGATCATTTCTTTATTCTTTTTCTTAGGGATCTTTTATTATTTTCCATATGGCTTTCTAATCATTATCATTTATATTGGTATCTTAATATAATCTCCAAATGTCCTTGGAGCCATTCTTCTTAATTTTTTTTAATGTTTATTTGTGACAAAGAGCGAGCATGAGCTGGTGAGGGTCACAGATAGAGGGTGTAGAGTATCTGAAGCGGGGTCACAGCAGAGAATCTGATGTGGGGCTTGAACGAACCTTCGTGAGATCATGATCTGAGTCTAAGTCGGACGCTTAACCAACTGAGCCACCCAGGCGCCCTTCCTTGGGGCCATTCTTATTGTTCTCTGGCCTGAGATGTTTATTAAGACTATTTCAACCTTTCTATATACAACATTCAAGTACTGGGGAAGAAAAAAAATCATAAGGTTCAACTTTTCTTTTGATTATACAATTGTACCCCAGGAAAGCACAGAGGCATATATTTGCTACTCTCTGCCTGGTTATAACATCTTTTATAACATCTTCTTGTTTTTGAAACTTAACATGCTCATTAAGGTCTAGCTAGAAAACCATAGTAATTAGAATCCCCAGTACATATTAAGTACTTGACTCAGTTATTATTTATTATTACTCATGATATACAGATCATATGATGTGATTATGCTGTGATATAATAAAATATAACAAAATAATACATTAGAAATATGCATATGAATAAGATACACTTCCTATGCATAAATAGTTGATATTGTGAGGCAGGAAAGGAGAAATGGTAGTGTAATATTTTATCATACATAATCATTATCCAAGAAAAATGTTTCATTTGACAAGAATGAGAAAATAGTAAAAGAAATGGTAATGCATATATAATCATAGTCATCATAAGAGCTATATGTGTTAAAAACCATGTCACTACTTAGCATGAATTTTCTTGTCTACCCATTATAAAGGAATTCGATTAGGAATTAGAATTGTGGATTCTTTTTATTTCTGTAGTGGGAACTCAGAAAATCCAGTAAATCTGAGTCTTAATGTGGCCTAATTGGTAAAACTGGGTATCAATAATCTCACAAACTTTCATGAGAAATTGGTGATTTTGTGTGAAAGTACTTCACACCTTACAAGGTAATATAAAAATGTAAAGATCTTTAGTAGAGTTATTAACAAGAATTTACAGAATCCTCTGTTAGATGCAAATATGAACCAGGGAGCCCCAGAAGGAAGGGGAAATAAGAACGGATCATATGCTGAGGTTATGTAACGGAAAATTCTCTGCAAATGTTTAAACAGACTTTGCCAAATTTATATAAAAGATATCATGAAAATGTTTTACTCCAAAAGTCAGGAAAGTCACATTGTAAAACATGTAGAAGAGAGGATGAAGAGAAGCTGAAGCTGCAGTAAATGGGTTTCAGAGAGAAGCTGAAGAGATCAAGGGCTGCAAAAGAGGCATCTAAGAGGCTAAGGTGAGTGAGACAGGCCCCTCAGGGCCAGCTGGGCTCTCTGAGCCAGTCTGGGAACTCTGAGTGGGGAGCAGATCTCAGGATGAAAGCCTGGGGCTGAGTAAGGCAGGAAGCAGAAGGTGGCCTTCAGATACTTTGAGTGTTCATGTGTCCCAGACATCAGCCACAGACACAGTCGTTTTCAGTTGCTTTATAAACAAGATCACGCATATAGTGATATAGTGATAAAGTAGCTAATATCTATAATAACTAATATAAAAATAGCACATGTATGTGCGTGTCTTACCATGTTTCTATCATTTACCTTGTGCCAGCTAATGAATGCTGTATTCAGATTATCTCATTAAATCCTAATAACATGCAAATAAAGAAACTGTTATTATTACTTTCATTGTAGACAAAGGAAAAAAAAAACAACCTTGAGTAATTTGCCCAAATTGGGTATCCAATAAATTTCTATAGACAGAATTTAACACCAGTCAGTTTGATTTCAGAAACAGCGTTCTCAAGACATACCATTTCTCTTGATAGAGTCTGTTTTCCTTTCCTTTCTTTTTATTTTTTTTAATAAAGGTCTCTTCTTTTTTTTTGTTTTTTGTTTTTAATGTTTATTTTTGAGAGAGAGAGACACAGAGCACAAGTGTGGGAGGTGCAGAGAGGGAGACACAGAATCCGAAGTAGGCTCCAAGCTCCGAGCTGTCAGCACAGAACCCGATGTGGGACTCAAATTCACGAACCGCAAGATCATGACCCAAGCCGACACCGGGCACTTAACCGACTGAGCCACCCAGGTGCCACAGTTTTCCTTTTAATATTATTTACTTATATACTTATGATGTTGAGCTGTTTATCCCATTGCCTCACCTGGCGAGATTACACACACACACACACACACACACACACACACACACACACAAACACACAAACATACACACGTGTGCACAATGGCAATAAGATAAACCCCAGGTAGCTGCCAAAAGAAAATTGTTTAATAGACTGACAAGAATTATGCATTACCTGAATCAATAACTTATATGCAGGGGACTAAAATTCAGGAGTGTTTTGCCTATGTCTGAATAGAAGTTATTCTTTTCCCACAAAATGTCAGTGTTATAGCACTCTTGACATTCAGTGGAAATTCCAGAGGGCAGAAGTGGCAAGTTTCAGATAAGGTGCAGGAATACATTAAGCACTGATACATCTCTTCAATCCCAACATTTTATTTAACAACAAAAAAGGCAATGATTCAAAGCGTAAATATTGAGGAATTTTTAATGAAGTTGCTGTGGTCATGTAATTGTTATTTACACTTTGGAAAAATGGAGAAAGCCTTCCAGATGGTAAAGGGTGTGAATTGTAAGGCACATTGAGTTTACAGCATGTGGTGGAAGGAGAACAGGGGGTGAATTGTACTAGAACAGAAACTTTACTTTCAATAACATGGGAACTAGAGTATCTCCAAGTCTTTAATCTCTCAAATCAAAAGAGATTAAAATACAACAAAATAAACAGTGTATCTGTTGTGTAACTTATAAATCTATTTGTATTTTATATATTCTCATCAACCTTTGACATTTCTACTGATTTCTTTCTCATGTTTTTTTATTTGAGTATATGACATACAATGTTACGTTATTTTCTGATGTACAACAAATTGCTTCAACTTCTCTATAGGCCACATTCACCACACATGTAGCTACCATCTGTGCCATACATCACTATTACAACATCGTTGACTATATTCCCTCTATAGTGCGTTTTATTCCCATGACTTATTCATTCTATTGATTTCTTGAATATTTCTTGAAAAACCCCTGCTTCCCTTCTTTCCCATCCCAATTCAGACTTTCATTTTATTCAAGCATACCCTGAAAGTGTGCTATTATTAAGTGGGAACCTGGGATTTAAAGCAGGAATGCCTACCTAAGTCCTTTACTCTGTCTTTATTTTTGTACATTCCCAGAAACAAAACTTCAAGCTACATATCTGAAAACATTACATATAGTAGCAGTATATCTTGGATAAATAGAATATTGTAGTTAATACTTAGCAGTGGCTGACATAAATATAAGGGGGTTTATTAAACAAGTGCATTTCTCACTCAGCATATATCAACTCAAAGAAATATTAAAGGCATTGTATCTCTGTTTCGTGTGAAAGAATCTAAGTCCTTTGCCCCAAAGATAACAGGACTGCATCTCTTAGATATGAACTTTCCTTTCTTTCCATATTACAGTGTTTGCTTCAATGAATGTAACTGATCAAGAGGGACCGGACTTTCTCCTAGAAAAAATAAGTCACACATATCATTCTTATTAAATAATAAAAAAAATCACTTAAATGATTAAATTAAAATAAGGTCAGAATGCTTTTAACATAAATAGTAAAAATTAATTCTGAAATATGTGAAACCTTGATGT
Organism: Felis catus; assembly: GCF_018350175.1. Taxonomy (NCBI): domain Eukaryota; kingdom Metazoa; phylum Chordata; class Mammalia; order Carnivora; family Felidae; genus Felis; species Felis catus. The sequence continues at coordinate 59,656,651 of NC_058368.1, read as the reverse complement.
GAACTTATACAACGTTATTTATAACTATTATTTGGTACACATACATTTATACATTTTAAATAAAATTATTAGAGCACCCATTTATAAAATGGATTACCAGGGATCAAAGTTCTTTTTATATCAGTAAAAAATGATTACAACTAAATTTGCTACAGGAGCAGGAAGATGGTAGCTGAGTAGGAGGATGCTAGGTTTGCCTCCTCCCATGAATATAACTAGATAATTATAAAATCACCCTAAATACCCCAGAAATTGACCTGAAGACTGGCAGAACAAACTCCACAACAAAAGGGAGAGAAGAAGCTACGTTGAAGAAGTTAGGAAGTATGCAGATGTGGTTTAGGGAGAAATGGATTGTGGCTACTAGAGAGGGGAGGAAGCTGTGGTCAAAGAGAAGGGCAAGAGGGAGGAGTACACAGGGGGAAAACAAGAAGAAAGTTTCTTCAAAGCCATTGGCTTGGAAAATGAGACAGGCTGAATTTTGTAGCTTCTTGTACCCAGCAGGTCTTAAAGTCTGGAGTTTGGAAGGGAGTGCCTGGGGCACACAGTGGGGAGATTATTAGCTCTTCTCAGAATGTTTCCCTGAGAGGCAATGTTTATGGATACACTTCTCCAGCACCGTGGCTCAGCACACAGAGCCACCTGCAGAAAGTAGAGCAGCACTGACACTGGCTGCCTCACTTGCTTATAACATGCAACACAGCCCTATGCTGAGAAAAAAAGAATTATGCAAAACAAGAATAGACTAAGGGAACTCAGTGACTCAATCAAATGTAATAACATTCACATTGTAAGAGTCTTTGAAGAAGAATAAAAGAGAAAAGGAGCAGAAAATTTATTTAAAGAAAAAATATCTGAAAATTTCCCGAATCTAGGGAAGGAAACAGACATCCAGATCAAGGAGGCACAGAGAGCTCCCATCAAAATCAACAAAACCAGGCCAACATCAAGACATAGTAATTAACTTTGTAAAATATAGTTATAAAAGAAAAAGTCTTAAAAGCAGCAAGAAAAAAGAAGTCATTAACTTACAAGGGAAAACCCATGAAGCTACTAGGAAATTTTTCAACAGAAACTTAACAATGGAAGGGAGTCCAATGATACATTCAAAGTGTTGAATGGGAAAAATCTGAATCCAAGAATACTGTATCCAGCAAGGCTGTCGGGAAGAATAGGAGATATAAGGAGTTTCACAAACAGGGGCGCCTGGGTGGCTCAGTCAGTTAAGTGCTTGACTTTGGCTCAGGTCATAATCTATCTCATGGTTCGTGAGTTGGAGCCTGATGTCAGGCTCTGTGATGACAGCTCAGAGCCTGGAGCCTGCTTCAGATTCTGTATCTTCCTCTGTCTCTTCCCTTCCTCCACTTGTTCTCTGTCTCTCTCTCTCTGTGTCTCTGTCTCTCTCTCTCAAAGATAAATAAATGTTAATTTTTTTTTTAAAAAGAGTTTCAAAAACAAAGAAAAACTAAAAGAGCTCATGACTATTAAACTATCCCTGCAAAAAATATTAAAAGGGACTCTGAGTGGAAAGGATAAACCAAAAGTGACAAGACAAATGCAGGAAAAACAAAAGAAATAAAAATAAATAATTATGCAAAAATAAGGAACTCACACAGAAAAGAGGATGTGAAATATAATAATATATACCTAAAACACCAGGAGGAGAGGAAAATAGAATGGATTTAACTTGAATGGCCATCAACTTCATACAGACTGCTATTTGCAGAAGTTATATACGAACCTAATGGTAATCATATATCAAAAACCACCAATAAACATGCAAAGAATAAAGAGCAAGAAATTCAAATATATCACTACAGCAAATCAGCAAACCGTGAAAGAAAGACAAGAATCAGAAAAAAATCTCCAGAAATTAACCACAAAACAAGTAATAAGATGGCAATAAACACATATCTATCAATAATTACTTTGAATATAAACGAATTAAACATTCCAATCAAAAGACACAGGTGTCCTAATGGATAAAAAAAATAAGACCCATCTTTATGCTGCCTTTAAGAGACACACTTTAGACCTAAAGATACCTGAAGACTGGAAGGAAGGGATGGAGAAACACGTATCATGCAAGATATTAAAAGAAAGCTTGAGTAGCAATACTTTAAAAACTGTGAAGGCAAAAGACAAAGAAAGTCATAATATAATAACAAAGGGGACGGTCCAACAAGAAGGTATAACAACTGTAAATATTCATGAACCCAACTTTGAAGCACCCAAATTTATAAAACAATTAAATACAAACATAAAGGAACTAGTTGATAATAACACAAAAATAGTAGGATACTTTAACACCCCACTTACATCCATGGACAGATCATCTAAATAGAAAATAAACAAGAAAACAATTGCTGTAAATGACACACTGGACCATATGGACTTAAGTGAAATATTCAGAACATCTCATCCGAGAAGAGTAGAATACAATTCTTTTCAAGTGCGCATGGAACATTTTCCAAAACAGAACACATATTAAGTCACAAAACAAGCTTCAACAAATACAAAGAGTTTAAAGTCATACCATGCACACGTTTTGAACACAACATTATGAAACTAGAAGTCAACCACAAGAAAAAATCTAAAAAGACCACAAATATATGGACATTAAACAGCATACTATGAAACAGTGAATGGATCAACCAGGAAATCAAAGAAGAAATTTTAAAAATACATGAGAAATAATGAAAATGAAAACAAGATGGTCTGAAGTTTTTGGGGGAGCAGCAATTAAAAATGGTCCTAAGATGGAAATATATAGCAAGACAGGCCTACCTCAAGAAGCAAGAAAAATCTCAAATAAAAAATCTAACCCTACACCTAATGGACCTAAAAATGAAACAACAAAAGAAGACTAAAGTCAGCAGAAGAAGAAGTAATAAAGACTACAGCGGAAATAAATGACATAGAAACTAAAAAAAAAAAAAAAAAAAAAGAAAGAAAAAAAACAATAGAACAGAAAAATAAACTTTCAGAAGCTGGTTCTTTGAAAGAAATTAATACAATTGATAAACCTCTACCCATTTATATCAAAAATTAAAGAGAAAGGACCCAAATAAATACAATCACAAATGAGAGAGAAGAAATAACAACCAGTACCAGAGAAATACAAATAAGTATGAGAACATTATAAAAAACTATATGGCAATAAATTAGATGCCTGGAAGAAATGGACAAATTCCTAGAAGCATATAAATTACAAAACCTGAAATAGAGTATGCACAGACTGATAATCAGCAAAGACACTGGATCAGTAACCAAAATCTTCCAACAAAGAAAAAGTCCAGGGCCAGATGGCTTCACAAGCAAATTCTACCAGTTTGGGAATGCAAACTGGTGCAGCTACTCTGGAAAACAGTATGGAAGATTCTCAAAAAGTTAAAAGTAGAATTATCCAATGATCCAGCAATCACACTAGTAAATATTTCCCCAAAGAATACAAAAATACTAATTCAAGGGGATACATGCACCCTGATGCTTATCACAGCATTATCTAGAGTAGCCAATTCATGGGGATAGCCCACGTATCCACCACTGATGAATAGATAAAGAAGATGTGGTATATATGTACAATGGAATAGTACTCAGCCATAAAAAGAATGACATCTTGCCACTTACAAGGACAAGGATGGAGCTAGAGTGTATTATGCCAAGAGAAATAATTCAGAGAAAGACAAATACCATATGCTTTCACTCTTATGTGGAGTTTAAGAAACAAAACAAATGAGCAAAAGAGAAAAAAAGAGAGAAAGGCAAACCAAGAAACTGATTCTTAACTGCACAGAACAAAATGATGGTTACTAGAAGGGAGGTGGGTCGGGGCGGATGAGTTAAATAGGTGATGGAGACTAAGGAGTGTACTTGTGATGACTAAGGTATTGCATGTAAGTGCTGAATCACTATATTATTTACCTGAAACTAATATTATACTGTTAACTAACTGGAATTTAAATAAAAACTAAAAAAAATGTCCTCATCGCAAGAAAAAAAATATATAACTAAGTGTGGTAATGTATGTTGTTAATTAGACTTATGGTAATCATTCTGCAATACATTCAAATATTGAATAATTGTGTTGTACACCTGAGACTAATATACCTTTATATGTCAATTATATCTCACAATCAATCAATATGAAAGCCTGTATGCATGTAACAATTTGTGAAAAAAAAGTAGGACATTATGAAAGACAATCATTTTAGATTGAAAAAAATTAACTCTTTGAAAACAATTTGCTATAACTTATCAAATGAGTATTTGCATTTAACAAACTAGATATATGTATTATGTGCATACATGCATATATTATTATTCACACATATACATTACTCACATATGTATTATTCAGGTACACACACACAGAATATCTTAGACATTCTCTCTTAGAGCTTTCGATTATTTCTGTTATAAGGATAGTGAAACTATCTTGTCACTTGAGCACCAGAATAAAAGCTCTATGCTTCCTAGGAATAAAATACATATGCACAAGATGAAAAAACTATTATCTTCAGTGAGGGTATGGATCAATCACTTTCCAAAAACACAAGTTCTGAAAGAGGCAAACTTTTTCCTTTGGACACTCTTGTTTTACTTATTACATTTTATGCAATTTACTTAGGTATGTTATAATTTATAATATTTAAAATAGCACTTTTAAAAAAAAGAAAGAAAACTATATGTTCAATATTTATAACTTCTGCTTAAGGCCTGGCCAGAGAACTTGGCTATGTCAATGGCTTCTTCAAAATATATTATTTAAAATCACTGAGTTTCCATAATTAAGAATCTGATTCTGGAGAGTCTATTCTTAAAAGTTCTGAATTAAACGAGCTGTATTCAAAGCATCACAAAATTGGTAAGTGACATCTGAAACAATATGTGAGGGAATTTGGAATTCCAAAATTTGAAATGGAGAAAATTACTTCTTTATTTATTTTTGATTTTTATTTATTTTTGAGATAGAGTGTGTGGTGTGTAAGTGGGGGCAGAGAGAGAGAGGGAGAAATAGAATCTGAAGCATACTCCAGGCTCCAATCTCTCAGCACAGAGCCTGGCGTAGGGCTCGAACCCAGGAACCATGAGATCATTACCTAAGCCGAAACTGGACAGTTAACACTGAGCTACCTAGGTGCCCCTGAAATGGAGAAATTTATTAAGATTCAGGTGGCTTTGATTAGCCAGACCTCCCTTTATACTAATAAGATTCAATTGAGAACTAATGGAGTGTTCTCTCTCTCTCTCTCTCTCTCTCTCTCTCTCTCTCTCTCTCTCTCTCTTTCTCTTACAATGCTCTTGCTATCTTCCTTAAAGAATCATCAGCTACCTCACCGGAGATGCTTAACTTAACTTAACTTAACTTAACTTAACTTAACTTAACTTAACTTAACTCCTCATTTAGAACCTCATCATCCTCATTCCTGCAGACCCACTCAGATAAATAAATCTCAGCCTAACAGACAACAAGTGGCCAAGCAAACTCAGAACTAAAAGTCTTATGTTCTAAAAAAATTCAATATCTGTATAACTTGTTTTAAGAAAACTAGATCGGGAACTAAATTTAGGCCATTCTTCAATTTATGAGTATGTGTAAACTTATACTCTGTTTTCAAGATATTAGCTTAAGCAAAATTAAGTCCAAATCTTTGCTACCATGGAAGCAACATCACAACATCCCTGAAGAAACCTCCAATGTCAGCCTCACTATTAAAAACATGAAGGATTCAGAAATGGCAGTTTCTGTCTCTTCCCCACTTTGCCCCAACTTGGCCTGTTCTGATTATCAGATGGTCCTTAGATTCTGGCAATGAGTATTACAATCTTAATCAGAGGCATATCCAACTGTAGAAGTTCCCATAATTAGTTATGTTCTCTTTCCTGGAGAACATCAAAACAGTCCCCTGGACTCTGCTTCACAGTTGTGAGTGCCAAATGCTTTTTCAGTGAAAAGTAAAATAAGGTTAATTTTACTTAACAGTGCAGGAAGTATACGTTAATTGTTTTGTCTCAGTGCCACAACAATTCCAGCATGTGTTGTAATTTATTCACAGGGATTTTGAGAAATCATGCTGGTCCACTAAGTGGTAAAATGACGTTTGCGGAACCTGCTAGGCAGAAAGAATAAGCTACCCAGGGTGCCTCTGTCCAACGTCTTTGTCTTGGGTGGGATATATACCCATTAAATGTAGGGTCTTGCTGCCACCATGACCCACGTCTGTGGGAGGTCTAGTTGTGTAGAGTATATCAGGATGTCTCATGAAAGAATAAAAGTCAACTAAATCCACCTGTATCCTCAAAAGTAAGAAAGAGCTTGATGGTCTTTGAGCTTTGCTGGCAACATAACTATGTTCAATTCTGTAACTCCTGCTCCATTTCACTTACTCTTTAATATAAGGCTTGTTGGGTAAGATTGTAATTTAGTTCATAGATTACAGCAAGTTAGTTTGTGATGTTAATAGATACGTATGAATATTGCCTAAAGATGGATGTGGTGACCGGTAACACTTGTATTTTCACTGTTAAGGAGCTAATATGCTTCTAGTTACTTGAAGGAATGAGCTGTTATACCTGTGGGAGCATACTGTTGCTTACACATCTGTAGTGAGAAACTGTAAGTAGGAAGTTGTCTACCTACAGACGTTTCAAAGGCAAATGTGTGGCTTTACTGCTGATTACTGCATATTGGCTCACTTAGTATTGATTCCAACTAACTTTATTCAATAAATCCCTTGCAGCTTGAATTCACATGACCTCGGTTTTGCCAAGCAGAAATACAAGAGAAAGATTAAAAAGATAGAATTGAGCAATATGAATTGGCGGCCACATCTGGGGAGACTGTTTCTTGCAAAAATAGTGTTTTGTGATCTTTGGCCACCTAGGGTAAAGGGACTACTATCCAGTTCCTAGTATCATGTCAGAAAGAAAGAAATAACAGTAGGAATGCCTTTCTCCTAAAGAGGACAGTGGGCTAATTAAGTGTTTCCTCCCGCTGCATTGTTACTGGATGAGAAACACACAGTTTGGTTTTCTTGCTCTCACTGAAATTTCAATAGCTGCATAATACAGCATATTAAGTTCACTAATGTCCAAATTAACTGATAGAGCTGCTTGTTATTAAGATTTCTGATTAATAAATTCACAAGTAGGCTATATTCCAGAAATGCAAGGATGGACTAGTGGTATAAATTATAATGTTGTATTTCCTTAAATTAAGCAGGTAAAGGAAAAAAAAAAACAAGCATTTCATCCATGCAATATGTAAAAATTAAATATGAATGAATTCCACAATTATTCAAAATGTATACACTAGATTTCTACTGCAAGTATACATCAGAGATTAAATACTAATGGTATCATTACAGTCAAAAAAAGACAAGAATGCTTATAATCACAACTGATATTCAGCTTCCTTTGGAGGTCCTATTCACTGCAACAAAATCACACACAAAAAATTGTAAATATACCAGTATAAAATATCACAATCTCACAAGGTTGATCATTTTTCTATCTCAAACATCTAGGGAGATCAACTAAAACAATTAAGCTAGTTATAAATGCTAGGGAAATTGGCAAGATAAATGATAAACATAACAGAAGTAACCACTATGCTTTTATGCCAATAATAAATGATAGAACGTGTAATGAGAAAATATTTCCTATAGTCAAAAGAATTTTAAATCAGTCAAATGCAGGCTGGGTGTTGGGGCTTTGATTAGGGTGTGCAGGAGCTCAGAATGCAAAGGCAAATTGCTACATGATACTCCATATAGTTTTGAGATTCCAGCCTCACATCAGCAACACACACTCATTTCACAGGAAAGCAATGGAGAAGGCTTGGACAACTCTGAAAACTAAAAACCAGGGGATGATAAAGCATGGATCCTGTTAAATCAGTAGGACTCTAGGGACAACAACAGCCTTTATCCTAATCAGCAAGATTTAACTGTTTGCCACCACATTGTAGATCTATTTACCTGTCTGTGTGGGTTTGTATCCCATTTGTGTATTTGTGTATACACAAATATATATACTTGAGGCATATTGGGGTAATTGATGAACATTCTAGTAGCCCTAGGTATTTTAAACTGTAAGTTATTAAAAATTTAAGGGAGTTTATAATTCCCTTGATTACTACTTGATTGCTTAGTAAACACATTCAAAATTGCTCAATGTTTTATCTATTAAAGCTTACCCATGTATTTGAGAATTGAAAGTTTCAATCCCAATTAATTTACCCTTCCTGAAATTCTTTCACTTGAGAACTACCAAATAGCTGTTAAAATATTTAAAATATTTTAAAATATTAAAAAATTAAAAAATATTAAAAACATTATTCTATTAAGACTCAATATAACTAAAATTAAAGTGCACTTTTTTTGTACCAACTATGAAAACAATTTGAAGCAATGACCTTATTTTGTAAATTCTGTTCACTATGTCTTAAATCACATCTATCTTCAAATTATCTTGTAAAATCTGTGGAGAGCTCTTAAAAGCTAATGAGGCCTTTGATAGAAGATGTAAGACAAGAAGATTCACTCAATTACCCTGTAATATCAACTGACAAGACCAAACTTTTCTTAATTCTTTCTTGTGCCCCTGCTTGCCTGGTTAACTCTCTCTGTGCACATAAACATACATACATGTACATGCATGTGAGCATGCATATATACACACTCATAAATACTTGGGAGTTACACTCATTGCTATTGGGGAATATATTCACCTTGTCGTATTAAAAATGTACATTCAGCAAAGATTAACAGATATCATTTATTGGACTATCATGAAGAAAAGTACAAGCACACATTATGTGTCCCAAAATAATGGAATGTAATTGAGGGTGCTGAGTTAGGTATTGCACTTGTTCTATAACCAAAACAAGAAAGAAAAAGAAGAAAAAAGAAGGAAAAATTAACTGACAAAATTTCCTCCACACCTAGGCTACAAGTTTTCAATAAATTATAATTTTGAAAGTGCTGCTTTAGGTAACATAATTGAGGATGCTTTGAAATCTAAGGAAAAAATACACTTTTCTTATATTGCTTATGGTTAATTATGGTCATGTAAAATAGAGTTTTATGATGATACAGTCTATGCATTCAATCTTGAAATTAAAAAAAAAGCACTATATAAGTCTTCTTGAGACTTTATGCAAATAGACTATGCCAAAATATAAGGAAACAGAAAAATTCAAAGTAGGACTCTGGAATATCTTTAAGAAAATGCATCTATGTGTCAAACATCTGTCAAACAGAATGCTTTATTTACATTGCTACAAAGCATGTTATAGGAAGGGGGTGGGGGTGGGCAAAATGGGTGAAGGGAAGTGGGAGATACAGGCTTCCAGTCATGTAATAAATAAATCATGGGAATAAAAGGCACATCATAGAGGATATAGGCAATGACATTGTAATAGTGTTCTGTGGTGATAGATGGTAGTTACACTTATGGTGAGCATAGCATAGAGAAGTTGAAACACTGTGTCGTACACCTGAAACTAATGTAATATCAGTGTTAACCACACTCAAAAAAATTTAAAAAAAAAGAGAAGGGCAGAAGAACTACTTTTCTTCCTAAATGTATAATTTACGTTCATTCTTTTGATGAGATATCTTTATTAAATATTGAATATATGCCACTGAACTAGGTATTAGGGACCCAATGAAAACCAGTCTCTGTCCCTATCCTTATAATGTATATAGTTTAGGGACAGGGGTGTTTAAGTATGCTGTTATAGTTCTTGGGTATACTTATTTGCCCTAAAGAAGAAACACACACTCATGCACACTTACACATGTACACATTTCTGCTATAACTTTGCTTTGAAAATATAATTCTTAAAATTATAATCTATGTTGTAGCACAATTAAGTACTCTGGGTGAGGGAGGGATTGGAGTGCTTGTTTTTTATGCAGTTTTTGCTGTCTATTTTCTAGTCTGACACCAAGAGTGAGCTTCTCTCCATGCACTTATTCACTACCAGGTGTATAATCACCCCAACAAGCAGTCTGTCTACAGACTAGTATGAGGGGCTGCCCTTCACCTTACTGCACAGAATAGTCTCATGGACACTCAAGTGTTCAAATGAAGGTTCAATTCTGCATGGACCAGAGGTGAGGCACCGAGACACTTTCTTTCTACTCTCCCCCAAATTTAGGAGAGAAAGATTTATCTCTTTCTAACTTTAGATCTATTTTTTTCAAGCAATTCAATAGACGGAAGATAAATTTTCCAACAAATGGTTCTGAAGCAATAGGACATTCACAGGGGGAAAAAAAGAACCTCAATCTAAGTCCCACGTGTTACATAAAATAGTTTAAAATGCATTACCCACAATAATGAAAACTTAAAACAATGTTTCTGTAATTAAGAGAAAAAACTGGATCTAAGTCTAGGCAAATAATTCTACAAATTGATACCAAAAGTACATTTAAGAAAATTTTGAGAAGTTAGCCCTTATTTTTAAAAAAATGTTCTGTGAAGAAACCTTTTATGAGGATAAAAAGGAAAGCTACTGACTGCGAAAAAATACTTACAAACGATGTATCTGAAAAAGACTTCAATAAATATATAAAAAGTTCTCCACGCTCATCAGTAAAGAAAAAAAAAAAACAATTCAATTAGAAATTTGGAAAGTCAGAACAGAAGAACATAAGGGAAGGGAAGCAAAAATAATATAAAAACAGGGAAGGGGACAAAACAGAAGAGACCCATAAAATGGAGAACAAACAGAGGGTTACTGGAGGGGTTGTGGGAGGGGGATGGGCTGAATGGGTAAGGGGAATTAAGGAATCTACTCCTGAAATCATTGTTGCACTATATGCTAACTAATCTGGATGTAAATTGAAAGAAGGAAAGAAAAGAAAAGAAAAGAAAAGAAAAGAAAAGAAAAGAAAAGAAAGAAAGAAAGAAAGAAAGAAAGAAAGAAAGAAAGAAAGAAAGAAAGAAAGAAAGAAAGAAAGAAAAAAAAATTAGGAAGTCAGGAGCAGACATTTCTCCAAAAGAGACAGCACTGAGATGCTGGGTGTCAGAGGAGTCGATTAAAGTAAAGACCAAAGTGAAAGTGATCTTTCTGATGGTATAAGCAAGAAGCTAAAACCAGAGGACTCATTGATTCACCTTGTTCCATTTTTGTTCATGGAGTGGTGCACAGGTTGAGGGTCAGTTGGTCAGTGAAAACCTGGGAGCTTTTTCACTTTCAGGGGAACCTAGGACTTAAGGGCACAGCAGTTTTGTGGACCTTGGAGTTGCAGGAACATTAGAGAGAATGTGGCAGGAGTGGAAAAAATACTGTCTGCTAAGTCAGAGCAGGGCAACATGTCATCAAGGTTTCCCCCATCCCTCCATTAGGAAACTTCAGTTGAGGTGCCTGAAGAAGACCTATGCCTCAGGCCTCAGATAAAGAGACCTAGGAATGGGCTAGAAATACAAATACATGACCTGCCAGGGAGGTCTGAACACTCAACTTTAGTTCCCTTCAGAGACTGTATGTAGTGTACTGGCTGTGTGCCAAATCTGGTGTGAGGCAGGCAGCTTTCCTGGGAACACTGTTAGGTAAAGTCACTGTAGTTGGCCTGTGAAGGAGGAGAGAGAGTGAGAGAAGGAGAAGGGGAGGGAGAGGGAGGAGGAGAAGAAGGAGGAGGAGGAGGAAGAAGAAGAAGGAGGAAGTAGGAGGAGAGGAGGAGGAGGGGGAGAAGGAGGAGGCAGAAGCAGAAGCAAACACAGGGAAAGTGGTTACTGAATGAAATAAAAGAATGCTAGCAATGCTGGAGGCTATCAATCAAGTGAGAACTAAGAAAGAGGGAAGTTGCAAGGGCAGCAGCCAGGGTGCAGATGCTATTCACTTTAAGGATCAAGATGTTTGCAAAGTATTCTAAGGACAATGGAAATTCACAGATGGCTTTTAAGCTGAAAGGTTACATACTTACATTGGTCATTTTACAAAGTTACACCGACTGCTTGTGGAAAGTATATTATACTGGCTTCAAGGCAAAACTGGAAGTAGGATGGCAAAGTAAGTTTATTTTGCAGTACTTTAGAAGACCTGCTAGTTTCTTAGATGGGAGGGGGTTGGCTAATTCAAGCAATATGTTCTGAATCACAATTTATATTCTTAATTTTGGGGCATTTGAAAGTAAGGGACAAAACAGGAATGACTTCTGATATCACGGCATAATTAACAGAGAGTATAGAGATTTTCTATTATTATTATTATTATTATTATTATTATTATTATTATTAGCTCTGGAACAACAAAACTAAAACAAATTTGGAGAAAAAGAAATGCTTTATTTTGAACATGTAGAAGAATGATCTAGGAATCAAAAAGGTAAGGGAAATCGACAATTTTGGAAAACATCCCTGTAGTAAATACTGAGTTAGAAAGAAATATTTAAACATATATAAAAGTATTTAATAGTTTAGACATATCTTAACTGACATAGACCAAATCACTACTTAGTTTATTCCATTTATAAATTAAGAAATTTTAGAGCCTGCTTATAGCAATGAACTGAAAATAGTAAGGGTCATGCTGACTCTTAATTTATCAACTATTAATTTCTTTGTTTACTGGGGTTGACCACTGAAATTCTGAAAACTTCTAGAATGTCCATTTTGAGAATTCATGTCAAACAGTAAATGGAATGCTTTTTGTTATGAGGCATGGACAAGGACAAAGTCAAGGTGTGATTTAATAGTTTCTATCCAAGTCTCCCTTGTAGCATAGGCCATGATACTAGGTGAAGAAAATATACTAAATCATTTGTTGACTATCCTTTTTCTGTCCCATTAAAATGTGTACTTATAATAAAATGTTCATCTTTGAGATATCTGTCAAATAGCTTTGTGGGAGAAAAAAAAGTTTAGGTGAAAGAGTAAGGTTTTATTTTCATATAAGCTTATCAAACTACTGATTTTTATTCCTATGGGTACCATGTTTATGGGTACTCCTTCTAACTGGGGAAAACTGCATGATAATTAAATAATGTAGGTAGGAAAACCTGAAAACATATCATTGCATATTCATAACAAACTTGAAAGTTATTGTCATTTAATATTTTTTGACTGATGATGTATTTAAAGTATTTCTTTAAATTTTTTTCATGTTTAGTTTTATTTATTTTGAGAGAGAGAGAGAGACAGAACACGAGCAGGGGAGGTGCAGATGGAGAGGGAGAGAGAGAATCCCAAGCAGCCTCTGCACTGTCAGCACAGCCCCCATGCAGGGCTCAAACCCATGAACCTGAGATCATGACCTGAGCCAAAAATCAAGAGTTGGACACTTAACCAACTGAGCCACCTAGGCACCTCTGATGAAGTATGTAGCTTGTTCAATATCATAAAAAAAGGTCCATGACAGGATAAGGATTCAGAACTAATTCTCAGGTTCGGAATCTCATGTTCTTTCCATTACTCGTTTAGGTTTCATAATTAAAATAATGTTAATAGAAACAGTAACAACAATATTAATTACTTCCAAGCTCTCTTTTGGGATTTGGATAGATTTGAAATTTCTTTAAATTTTTTTTAATGTTTTTTTGACAGAGAGAGAAAGAGAGAGAGAGAGAGAGAGAAAGAGAAAGAGACAGAACATGAGCAGAGGAAGGGCAGAGAGAAAGGGAGACACAGAATCCGAAGCAGGCTCCAGGCTCTGAGCTGTCAGCACAGAGCCCTACAAGGGGCTTGAACTCACAGACTGCGAGATCATGATCTGAGCCGAAGTCGGACACTCAATCAACCAACTGAGCCAGCCAGGCACCCCCGGATAGATTTGAAATTTCTTAATAGAAAATATTCTTGATGTTATTCTGAATTTTTTTCTAAATATTTTGCAAAGAAAATGCACTTTTTTTAATGCATAGTGACCTACATGTATACATTTGTTATTTGCTTGGACTTAATTTCTCTGCAGATTAACATTTTCCTGTTTATTTTATTCATCAAATATTTCTGGAATGCCTTTTACATTCTAGTCACTGTGACACATACTAGGTTTTGATAATTTCTTCATATTAAGTTCATTTGTTAAATGTATTTCAAAATTCACCTCAAATTAGGCACATATCAAATAATACTTATCTGATATATTCTAGTATATTTTTAATGTTTATTAATTTTTTGAGAGAGAGAGAGGGAGAAAGAGTGAGAGAGACCACGAGTGGGAGAGGGGCAGAGAAAGAGGGAGACACAGCAGAATCAGAAGCAGTCTCCAGGCTCTGAGCTGTCAGCACAGAGCCCCAGGTGGATGGAACTCAAACTGGGAGATCATGACCTGAGCTGAAGTTGGAAGCTTAGCTGACTGAACCACCAGTGCGCTCCGATTATCTGATATATCCTAGTTATTGTAATTATTTTATGCCATTTACTGGCTATCCATTTTTGAAAACGTATAAGAAATAACAATAAGGCTCCTGGGTGGCTCAGTCAGTTGAGTGTAGGACTTTGGCTCAGATCATGATCTCCTAGTGTATGGGTTCCTGCCCTGCAGCCAGCTCTGTGCTGACAGCTCAGAGCCTGGAGCCTGCTTCAGATTCTGTGTCTTCTTCTTTCTCTGCTCCACCCCCACTCATGCTCTGTTTCTCTCTCTCAAAAATAAATAAAACAATTTAAAAACTTTTAAAAAGAAATAACAATGTACCATAATAAAGTAAAATAAATGAATTAAGTGAAGTCTGATGGGAAGATACTGCATGCACAGGTGGCTTTGTCCTGCACAGTCCTACTTCCTACACCTCCCTGTTTCCCTGAAAAGGTTGGGGACTGTTCCCAGTATCTTGGTGCCAGTGGACCCTCCCAGCTTCCCCCACCCTCATCCCACCCTCCCTCCTGTTCCATCACCTCTGCGGCCCTGCACTTGAGTGATCCCTGAGTTGAGAAGGAAGAGGAACAGAAGGAAGAGGTTGAAGAAGGAAGAGGGTAGTGAGTTAGCTCATGTTCTGCCATCTGTTGGGCATGCCGGTAGGCCCAGGAAGTGTTGGGAAGGGCCAGGGATGCCATCAGTGGGGCATTCCAGAGGCTGTTCTAACCCCAACTGGAAGTGCCAAAGGCTTTCAGGAGACAATTCGGTGAGGTAAGCCCCTCATCCTCCTCTGATTCAGGTAGAATGCAGCCCAGCAGGGAGGTTGCAAGCTCTGTAGGGTCACCTATCCAGGAAGAGTTAGGGAGAGTGACTAACACACCTAGTGTGGCACCTGTGGAATTATAGGCTGGGGCCAAAGTGCAGTGGTGAAGGGTGTACATTCACCCTGAGTGTCCTCGTATGCAAGGCTGCATGACATTAAATACTAAGTTAAAAAATCAGAATGACAAGTGAAAAGAGAGACTGAAGAATAAAGAAAAATATAATGTCGCCCATACTTTCATTTTGCACTGAGTCGTACACACTATATAGCAGCTAGCACAGTTATTGTGAAGAAAAGATAATTCTTAAAATATAAGAATCTTTAAGATTGTATTGTACCCTTTGTTGGTTTTAAACCATTTTTCTATATATTATGTCATTAAAAATTCACAATATTCCCATAAATTAAGTTGATTGGATGTTACTATTTTTTGTGCTGTGAATTTAGGGAGAGCAGGGTCTATGTGGAAAAAAAAATCTGTGTGTTGAAAAGTTAGTGAATAAGAATTTTCCTAGTTGTTAATCATCTAAGATAAATTAATATAAAATAAATTACCCAAGTTCATTAGTGCTGTAACACAAATAATTGAGACTGCATTTTGTTTTATGATTATTATGATGCTTCTTTATAATTCTACACTTTGCAGCTTCAGATTTAGCTTTTAAAAGTTTCAAAACCAACAATTTTACCTTCCTCCCTAACTCTAATCTTTCCATCTTTGAGGATCACTGATGTTCTAAGGATTTGAATGATTTTAAAACCTGTACCAGCAATTCAAGTACATCCTTCTTTCATCCAGAAGAGAAAACAACAGATTCATAGATGGAAATAAAATCAAAATCAAATTAAAACCAGAAAAAAATATACAGACAGTCAGGGACAGAGACAAAGACAGAGAGAAGCTTTAATTTTTGGTGCATACAGTTTTAAATCTTGTAACTCTTACTTTCAATTTGCCATCCATTGATTCATTGTTATCTACAAATAAAAAAACAAATGCCTTAAAGCCATCGAGATACCCTATACTGTTTCTAAAATCTGGTACTGAGGAAGCATATATGTATTCAAAATTAATAGATCCTGTGTATTCTTCCTTTATTCAATTATCTTCTGACACACATAAAATCCCCCCAACGGTTGGTCAACTCTGATCTGCGCCTGTTGTTCTTCTCCTTAGTGTTATTCTCAAAGCAGACACAGAGATGTCTTCTACATGCCTTTCTTTTTTATGGCCTATCCTTTTGATATTCACTATTTTTACCCTGTGGTTTTTCTCCTTTCCAGGATCTCCCCTTCCCTACATTCTCTCAAAGGCTAATTCTGTAAGTCTTCTTTGAATTTATACTTTTCATTTTCATGAATAAAGTGGATAGTAGCATGAAATCCTTAGAAAAGAAAAACAGCAAGTTGCAGAAAATTATCCTATTAATTGTTGAGACATATTGTCCACTTGGATCAGAGGTTCCAAAAAAATAATTATCATGTTCGATATAGGTAAAATAGGAGAGTTTAAACAAAAATAAATGCCAAAGTGAAAGAACTGGTTTATATCATCTTCTCTCTTGAAATGCTTCAATCAAGGCACACAGAATTTAATGGTGCTCCTTTCTGTTTCATACTGCATAAAGAGCAGAAAAGCCATTTCACACTTAACTTGACTCTAAATTTAACAAATACCCTTAAAGTGAATTTTGCGGATTGTCAGTAAAATAGATGAATGAGAATTAGCACTCACCTTTAAAAGTCTGAGTGGCAGTTAGGGAATTAGTTCACTCCAACTTCCAGATTTATTTGTATTATATAGTATAAGTAATAAGTGATTCATGATTATGATTATCTAAAAGAATAGACACTTTTGACACTAAAAGAATGATTTTTAATGGCTTCTCCATGTGATATACTGAAACCACTTTCATAGAGGCCCGAGGGAAGAATCAAAATCACCTGACAAAAAAGCAAATGACTAGTAAAGCAGCTTCAACATCATAAGGATGGTCATTGGTTTAGCCAGTGATTCATTATTCTTAATCCGTATCCTACTAACAGTGGAGAGTATTCATGAAATTGAACCTTGCATTCCAAAGAAGTCAGTGAAGTGTGTCAGACAGTAAGTAATAATGGCAGTCAAATGGCAGAGTCCCTAGTTTAAGTCATCTACTTAAAAAATATTTTAGTCAAAAACCACTGGTGGTAAAGTAGTACAGGTAGGGGTTAATTATGTATTTTCAGAAAAAAATACCTATTCTTTCCTGTTTTTTGACAACAAAAATTGACTTCCATTTGTTGAATTAGCTACTCCACACCTTGGACAGTCTTGGTGGAACTATCATTATTAGCTAACCTGCCAACTCCACAGGATAGCAGTGGCTGCCTAATTTGAACCGTTTCACAAATACTTTAAACATACATATTTATAAGACAGGAAGAAAAAAGTCATCATTCAGTATTTGTTGTATTACCTTCCTTCTTTATAGAGAAAGTAATACAACAAACACTATTTTGGATATAACTAGGAAAGTAAATATCTGAAACCAAAAGACCAAACTACTGAGAACAAGCCTGATTTGCGATCAGGTGAAGACTGTGCATAAAAAGAGCAAAGAGCAAAGGTTTAGATACAAACAGAGAGACTCCTGAATGGTAACATTTGAGAACAGATCTGGGGATACTGGCCACTAGGGAATTGAAAATAGCAGGTTTAAAAGCAGGTAGAATTTAAAAATAAATCAAACAAAGAAAACAAAAGACAAAAAAAGACTTAAATATAGAGAACAAACTGGTGGTTGCCAGAAGGGACGTGGGTGGGGAGAAGGGTGAAATAAAGGGGAATAAGAGTACACTTATCTCCATGAGCACTGTAAAATGTATATAATTCTTGAATCATTATATTGTACATCTGAAACTACCATAACACTGTATATTAATTTTACTTGAATTTAAAAAAAGCAGGTGGAAGCAGGGACAATAGAATTGAAAATGCATGACTTAAAGGATAGAAGGATGTGGACTGAACACAAATGCAATCATTAGGGGTTTGATTATGAACACAAAGAAGAAAATATATTTTCTTGACCAATAATATGTAATATTAACATAAACATTAATACTCACATATTCAAAAATAAGTTTACCATAGAAATAGAAAAATAATCTGAAGACACACTAGCCACATTCATGGGAAATACAAATACATGAGTAGCATATATTATTATATTAAAATTAAAAATATTTTATTTTGTGTTTCTTATGTGTAGATCAAGTGTATGATTTTGTGGTGGTGCACTGAAATTGTGCTGGCCTAAATAACCACCAGTTGACTAAAAACCTCTTCTAATTAAGAAGTGATTGTGGTTATAACAAGTATGATAGCTTTAATTTCTTATCTTTGATTTGACCTGAGTGAAATGTAAGAAAATTTAAAACAGAAACTATGACTAAAATAACACTGTGCAGAAATAGCAACATTAAAACCGACAGGTATGTAAAGCAGTATTGAGAGAGGGTTTGTTGTGCATGTAAGAAGTTGGCAAACAGCTCTGAAACTGACAACAGAATGAGGCTCAAAGGTATATTGTTACAACACAGTTTATACAGTGAGAATGCAGAGCTCAGTCTTTCTTTGCAATGATTGGTTATAGCATTACAATTTTTATAGTCATTGATGATTGGTTAAAAGTGGTTACCTCATGCTAATTTTGGGAAACAGATTAAGTTTCAATTATGATTTTCAGAGGCATTTATAAGAAGCAGTCTAAATTTCACTTGTTTTGCAACATAAGCCAGATTAAGCCTTGCTTACGCATTTTAAAAGGTTTTATCTGCTCAGGGAATTTTCAAATTGGTTTCTATTTTGTATTTTACTTTATTTTTTTAATGTTTATTTATTTTGAAAGAGGGAGAGAGTGTGTGTGTACACGCCCGAGCAAGCAAATAGAAAAGCGGCAGAGGAAGAGGGCGAGAGAGAATCCCAAGCAGGCTCCACACTGTCAGCCCAGAGCCTGATGAGGGGCTCAATCCCATGAACAGTGAGATCTTAACCTGAGCCAATCAAGAGTCGGATGTTTAACCAACTGTGCCACCCAGGCACCCCTGTATTTTACTTTAAAAATACAGGAAACTGAATTCCAAACAGTATAATTAAGTCATTATTTTACTCATTCAGTCTTCACTTTAACAAATATTGCATTCCAACTTGTGTAGGCACAGAAGCATCAATATGAAATATGAGAAAGAAAGTATAACTAAGATTCTAATTTACTAACTCTAAATACTCTAATTACACATGTTCTTCCAACTATTAAAAGTATATTGTCTTTAATGAAGCAGATGTCTGGATATATCCAATAATTTTAGACTTTTACCACTGAACTCATATTTACAAAGAAAGTTATCATTTTGACTTCATTGGGGTAACTGAAATGTACTGTGGAAAAATGCTAATTTTATGGACATAAAATTATTTTTTCCAGGAATAAAATATATCAGATAATTTCAGAAAAAGTGTGTGACACTTTTATATTTAACATTTCTTACTGATGTTTTTGACCTAAAGATATAGCATTAGTGGAGAAAAAATTAACATTTACAGGTATGTTCTATTCCTGGATGCAATTATTTTGCTAAAGGCTCAAGTTGCCTATGAAACCAAGAAATTGAAAGTGAAATTCAACTTTGAATTCATTTTTAAAAAGCTCTCACATTGCTAAACATTTGTTTGCCAAAGGAATCAACATTTGTTTATCACATTTAATTTAATTAATGATTATCATTGATTTTCAAGAGTTTTCTTTCCCTCAAGATATTCATAAATGAAACGGCTATATTATTAGTAGCATGGTTGTTACTATTTGATAGGAATTCCACATGAAAAGAAGAGGAATTCATCAAGATTACAATCGTTTTACAATAATTAAAGATGCATACCTGTTGACATAAAAGTTGTGATTTTTGGCTAATGATCTGAGCAGGGTCATGTTGTGATTAGTGTGTATCAATTCTTCAACATATATACCAACTGTTTCAGGTGTATATTAGTAAACAATCCTACTTTACATATGAGAAAACTAAGGCACTGAGAGGCTAAATAGCTTTTCCAAGCTTATATAGGTAAGAAATTTTAGATCCTGGATTTGAATCCAATATTACAATCTCAAAAGATCATCTCTATTCCTTTCTAAGCCCAATAACTAAAACTGCATACAAGCATATCAATGTACAAAGTGGTACAGTGGCACAGAAAAGGGGGTTAGTACATCTTCTAGAATAAAAAGAAGTAAATTATGGACTAAAGCTTAAAACAGCAAAATACTTAATTTGCATTATTTTACAATAATCCTTAAAAGTAAAATGAAATTGGCCTTATTTGTATTGTCATGATTCTATACAGCATATAGAATATCAAGATTTGAAATTAGCTTCAAGAATAAGAATAATAGCTTTTTGTCACAAACATTATATCTAAGACATAGGACAGATTAGAATAATGTGTTATATTTTCATGTTTTCATGGCAAATTTTGATACATTTATGAATTAACCCAACTTTATACAGTGCATAAGTTTTCCCAAGGACTTCAGTTATGTATTGAAATAATGTAGCCTACTCTTTCTTGAATTTCTTGTGTATGATACATCATCACTGATTTTATCATTACATCATTTTACTATGTATTTTTTTCATTGCATTGGATTATTTGATAATTATAATTGCCACGGCTTAAGTATCTTTCAATCTCTAGATTTCACTAAAAAGCTATTATGCCTTAAAAAGAAATATATGAATCTAATCATTATATATATTTGTATTATTTAATCACTTTTATGAATTATATTTTTATTGTTACTCTTTTAGCAGTTTTATAACTAATAGGTAATATATATCACTTTCAGATATAATAAATATCACTGTCTGATCATGATAATAGAAAAAAGTAACAAAAACAACAAAAGAGATGCAAATGCTTGTTTGCAATTGTTTTATAAGAACTAAAATATAGGAAAGTTGTATTGTCAACATGTTAACATAGGGTCTTCAATCTCTATACATTGCATCACTTTATGCTCAGTGTTCCAAGGGTTTAAAAAACATTTTCTAAAATGAGCCAGATACTAAATAGATCACACTTTAAAAAAATCAGGGTTATAGACCAAGGAACAAAATTGAGAATATTATATAAGTTCTTATATAGGCATTTAGAATGAGCCACTTTAAAATGTTACATAAAAACAAAATATTCTTTGCTCACAAAACAAGTGGAATTTTGGATTTGGCCACAGCCATATGGTTTACCTACCTCTGTTTGCGAGATTAGGTCAAAAAGTCAGTTAGGGGTCTCCTTCATTGACATATAAAAAAAGAAATCTCTCTTTACATTGCCCCAAATATAAATTTTTATTTGGGTTGGTGAGGACATATAAAAACTGCCCAAATTAGTTTACAAACTATAAAAAATAAAGGTCTCAAAACTGAACAATAAAGATTACTCAAAACCAAATTTTACAAATCTTTGTCATTATATTTGGAAGAATTAATTTTAATTCATTTTTAATTGAATATCTAAAAATATCATTATATAGTATAATTGTAAAAACAATTCACCTTCATATCTAGGTGTACTTCTTTGATTTTTGCTTCTGTGTTTTCTTTTTGTGTTTATTTAAATTTTTTTTTTGAAGTTTACTTATTTTGAGAGAGAGAGAGTGAGAGCGTGCGTGTAAGAGTGGAGGAGGGGCAGAGAGAGAGGGAGAGAATCCCAAACAGGCTCTGTATCATCACAGAGCCCAATGCAGGACTCCAATCCATGAACAGTGAGATCATGACCTGAGCTGAAATCAAGAGTTGGCCGCTCAACCAACTGAGCTAGCCAGGCACCCCTGTTTTTGTGTTTAAATCCAAAACATCACATCCTGGTCTCCAAAACCTAAGCTTCCATGCATTTATAATTTATGAAAAAAATATAATATGAAATTTAACATTTATAATTATATTAATAATATTATGGAAATAATTCATTTATAGTATTCCTTCATATCAAAATATGCTTTTATACTTTATAGGAAAAAATAAGAGACCATGAATATTTTCATACTAATTCATTCAAAGTATAGATATGTTCTGTGGTATCTAGGGGTAAGTGGAACTTCTAAGTTCCATGCAACACTGTAGATTATTAATTTTCTTTTTAAAAGTGTATCAGAATACCCAGAAAAACCTGGATAATGGTGAGATAATAAATTTGTGCTGATTCAACCACTAAGTTTAGGGTAATGTTTCATGGTGGGCATTGAAAACTAATGCATATATCCACAGAGAAAATCAAATGTGGTAAGTTGTACAAGATGTTTAATAAAAAAATATGCTGGTACTCTTTCAGGTAATTATTTATGGTAACCATAAACAACTAATGCATATACCCATGACCAAATAAAACATGGTAATTTGTACAAGGTGCTTAATAAGAAAACATGCTAATAATATTCTTTGATATATTTAATACATCTTTGATATATTTAATAAACTATATAAATATTAATACTAATACTATTAATATTAAATGATATATTGAATAAAATATTTCATTTTTAAAAAAATACAGGCTCTCAAGGAGAAAGACAAGTCAGATAAGAAAAGCACTTAAGATATATAAATGAAAATTTTTATTAGGCATTTTGTAGGCATTTTTTCACTTTATCCTGACATATTTTTAAGCATATTGTACATTAGCAAATAAAGTAAGAATGGTTTTATATCCACCACCTTGCTTTGATATATCTTAAATATGGTAATATTTCCTATACTATAATTTATGTAGGAAGGTTTTCCAGATATATTTGAAGTCTTGAAACTAATTTCACTCCTATAATTCCTTGCAATACATTTTAAATATGGTATTTACTATCCTCATGCATATTTTAACATTTAACTACATATGTAGCAAGATCTTCTCTCTTTACCTGTCACTATATCATCTGATAACATACACATTAGTAGATATGCTTCCATTTATGTCAATCCATGGTTAATAATATGGCTGTACCATCTTATACTGATAAAACATTTCTATTGTCTCAATACATTTGGCTATTGTAAACAATGCTTCAGTGAACATTCACACACTTGGTTTTTCCCCTTTTGGCACATATGTATAAATAAAGGAGTAGAACTGAGTACTGAGTGATATGCATGTCTTCACAATTTATGAGATCTTGGCATATTGTTTTTCCAATTTTTTTATTATTTACACCTTTACCAGCAAGTAGGACAATTCTAATTTATCCAATATGTGTCATCATTTAATTTTACCATTTACCTTAATGTTTTGTGTTTGAAATTATGTATTAGTAGAATTTTCATTTATCTGAAATGAAGTGAGGTACATTACATTCATTGCTATTTATCTTCTACACATTGTCAATTTACAACTTCCATTCATTCTTTCATTCTTTATAATGAGTTACCCCGCTTTATTGATAGAGAGGTAGAAATTAAGATAAAGATAGATACAGAGATCGAGATGGAGAGAAAGACGGAATAAGAGAGAGAGCGATTCTGGATACTTATGCTTTGTGTTTATATGTTTCAATGATCATCCCTCAACACATTTTTTCTAACTTTATCTATGATACATTTGTTGAATAGATATTACTAGCAAAAGCACATCAAAGCATCTGTTATTTTTTTAATATTTATTTTTGAGAAAGAGATAGAGATCATAGGAGAGGCAAAGAAATAAAGAGAGAATCTTAAGCAGACTCCACACTATCAGCATGGAGCCTGATGCAGGGCTCGAACTCACGAACTGAGAGATCATGACCTGAGCTGAAATGAAGAGTCGGACACTTAACCGATTGAGCCATCCAGGCACCCCTGTTCTTTAATTTTTTTGTTTTGTTTTGTTTTGTGTAACATATTTATGGAGGAGAAATGCAGGATATTAAAATAAAAGTTGATCATTGCCCTCTTACTCAGCCTAGAGAGGACAGGGGACTGTCTTGAGAAAGGCGGTTGGCTTCTAGATTGCAACAGATTGAAGATATATTTCCTGTGAACCATTTGAGGAACTGAGGTAGAAAGATGGAGTACATGCCTCTTAAATAAGAGTCATCCCATTTGTGAGAGTCATTGCAAACATCAAGGAGACCATAAAAGAGAGGTCTTACTGGTGAGCGTTCTCTGAACAACATATGGAAAATACGACACACACACGTACACACACAAATCATTATTTGAAACATGCCATAAGTAGAAACCACCAGTGAAGAGTCAAGTAACCCTGCCAATTATATCCCCTACCTCTGTCTGCTTCTTGTTCCAAATGTGATGAATCCCACAACAACAGCTAGAACAGAGAATGAAAGTAGGTGAAGAAAAAAGACCAAACGTGTCCCCCCTTGCACTGTGATTTTACTGGCTGAGGACAGCCTTGAACTACACTTAAGTTAAACAAGTTTGTAGTTTTCAAAGTTTTCTGGACTGTATTTTATTATTTGACCCATAGACTATTTATTGTCTTCTATTGATGGACAAAACAGATATTCCATTCTGGGTGAGAAAAACAACTTGGGAGAGTAAATGGCAAGAAGATGTAAAAAAAAGAATAGAGTCGCTTTATGCTGGCACCCTATGTAGTTCATTCAGTTCATTCAATAAACTTATCTGTATGCATGGGCCAGGAAGTCACACAGAGTGTCACAGTCTTTCTGTTCCAAGCAGAAGGTTACCAGCATGTTTAATGGAGTTCTTTTATCTCTCTCAGGGTGGAAATCCCTTTGGGAATGAAGGGGTTATCTGTAGACACTCTGCTTCCTGAAACTTAAAACATTTTTGCTTTAAAAAAGACCTTCAAAATCTTTCTATTCTTTATAATGGAACTTAGCATGAGAGACATGACAAATGAGCTTTTCTGATGAGCCATGCTATATTTGATACTCTCTGATCAGCTGGCTCTTACCTGGGTGAAATAAATGAAATAACTTGTATTAGTAGAATTTTGTCCATTCTGCTTTCTTTTGAAAACATATTAAGTATACTAATTCCAGGTTTTGCTATACTGAATCATTTTGAAATAGATCAATGAGCAATGAGCAATGAGTTTGTGTCACTTTTTCTTCCTGAGTATCCACAGATATCTTGGATCCCTATAAGAACTTAGTTGGCCCTGGAATGTCCTATAACTACTTTCAAAACCTGGAAAAGATGTTTCTGAGGAAAACTATTACATCAATTTATTAAACGCTATGAGACCATATATGTTACCCCATTAATTTGTGATTTTTTATGCCATTCTTGAAAAAACTAATATACCTTTGGAGAAAGCTCACATGTATAACAGAAATGCCTGTTGTGCTACTATTGCTGTGATTTTTGATTTGTTACTTTTACTCATATCTTGGATATCTTATCTACTACTAATGCAACTCTGAATATTGTTCCTGAGATAGGTGATACAATTTCATTGATAACTGACTAGTAGTTACATGTTAAGAATTTCGTATTAACAACCTTCGTGGTTACAGCCAAGTAAAAAGCTAGCCATATCCTTCCCAGATGGTCTTTCTACATGATGGAAAGTGGATGGGAGACACTGGCCATCAGGGTCGGATAGAGAGTCTATATGTTGCAAAACATTTCTTGAACATTTCTATTGATTCATTTTCCAGGTCACAGAGTTTCCCCAATTAATGAACATCATCAGCAAGTTTCTTTTGTCTTTGTGTTCCTCTGTTCTCTTCTATCAGTTGCTTGATTTTTATTACATACAGACCCCATTTTATCTCACCTCCATAAGAGACATTAGAACTCTCAAGCCTAATGTGTAATTAGAAGATATATAACATCATTCATATTCTACTGTGTTAAGTATTCATAAACACACCCCTACACAAATACACACACACTTTCTTCTGCTAATATTCACTGTCCCACATAAAGATTAATATTCATAAATGTCATGCCATGAGATATCTGCTTAGTATGCTCTAAAAGTCTCCACATTGCAAAACCAAACGAAAATCATAAAATTCAACTACAAGGAAGCAATGATGAGAAAACACATTATTTAAATAAAGATAGAAGAAATTTCTATGCTATCATAGATGCATAGGAATTATCATATTCAATTAATAATAATTGTAGAAGTTTTGGGGAAACTATCATTCAATGATTGTTTTAATTTTTGTAAGATCAAAATTTAACACAAATTCTGTATCTAAAAATAAAATACAGTTAATTAAATATGATACAACAGAATTATTTCCAGTCCTTAAATAGTGTGTGTTAATTTGCATAGTGGAAAATAACCACAATTATATTTATATAATGGAAACTAGAAAAAAAGCATGATTATATATTACAAATTTTGGTGGAAGAAATATCTCCTTTTTGATATTTTTCTGGACTCTCATAAGAGGATTTGTAGCCAAATTTTATCACTTTACTCAAGTATTTAGTAACTTCCATTTTATGTTATTGTTGCATGTTTCTTCATTTTGATTAGTTGAAAATTAAAATAATGCTATTTTTATGAGATAAAATAAATTTAGTGATCAAATAACTGAACAGAGAAATGAAGATATGTTGACACACGACTCTGAAGAAAGACATAAATTAGATATATTCCAATATTTATTTCAAATATTTTGGGGATTTGTTTTACTACTGCAAACACATCAATATGTAAGTAATCGTAATGTTTCTAAAATAAACATAATTCACCTCACAAAACAATTTTTTAATGTGTATTTATTTTGAAAGAGAGAAAAAACAAGCAGGGGAGGGTCAGAGAGAGAAAGAATCCCAAGCAGGTTCCACACTGACAGTGCAGAGCCGAATGTGGGGCTCCACCCATGAACCAAGAGATCATGACCTGTATTGAAATTAAGAGTCAGTACTTAACCCACTGAGGCACCCAGGTGCCCCTTAAATAACAAATCTGACCTAATTTCTTATTTGTTCTTTCCAGGGAATACATTTGATCATGTATATTTAAACTTTGGTGCAAATGAGTTTTATATATATATGATATAAATGTATCATATATATATGATTATTTAGTCATATAACTATTATATATCAATTATATATAATTAATTATATGATATATTATTTATATCTTAATTATATACAATTTTCTAATACATATTAGAAAAATCTGATAGTGAGTTTCTATAGTGATTTTTTTAAAGAACATTTATTGTTTATTAAAAAACATTGGGGACCTTTTCCTTTTTCTCATCCTTTGAATATTGACTGCATTTTTTCACAAAACTTTTGGTCTTAAGATACCTTCCCATATTCTAAATATCTCATTCGTATTAAAGACAGGAAGAAGAAGGTGATTACGGCAAGAACACATTTTCTTCTCTAGCCCATGTCTTTTATAATGCAACAAAAACATTTTCAAAGGTCTTCCCTGACTTCATGAAGGTCTATGGGCCTTCTCAGAAGCAAGAGATTGAAGGAAAGGGAAAAAGGAAAAGAATTGGGATGAAGGAAAGTGTGAGTGTGTTTTTGGCCATGTATTGACCTAAATAAGTCCTTGATGTTATATTAAAAAAAAGGAATATTATAACTATGTTATATGAAATACTATTTATATAAAATTAAATATTTAATGCATGAAATTTTATAAATAATATTTTAAGTTAATTCAGAAAATGTAAGAAATTTATTATTGTCTTGTTTGGCATTTAAATTATATGTAAAACTTCCATACTTTATTTCAATATTTTTCTTAATATTACTGAATGAACAGCATCAAGTTAAAGCTGCCTTTATTTTTAACGTTACGCTTTGTTCATTATTATTATGTAAGGTAAGAAAAGTAGAGGTGTGTTTTGTTATGTGTCTGCAACATCATCATAATTTACAACAGTGCCTGTAACAAATAACTATTAGACAGTTAAATGAATGAAAGCATATAAAATCATTATGTTGTTTCCTGGACCTTTACTATTAGCATTAACACTGTTATCTGTTCCTCATTTAATAACAGTTTTATTTCTACAACTGCCTTTAATATATAACAGCAAACCAAGAATTGTTTGGAGTAGGTTTTAGAAAGAAAATCATAAAAAGGGGAAAAAACTAAAGAAAAATAGCAACTGCATTAAAAACTCTGATTAAATAATTTATTTTTTAAGCATTTGTATCAAATTTTTACACTGAATAAAAGCCACGTATATTCAATAAAAGGTCAAATTACTAAACTGATTATGTGGAAGATAAGATAGTTATTATATTTTGATAGTTTACATAATCTTTTCATGATACATACTTCATTATAATAGCATTTTGAATTATTGTGTTGTTGACAATCTGTGCAAACCTCTGAAAGATAAATCAGTACATGGTTCCTGTCATCATTGAAGGTTAATAAGAGAGAATATTTCAAAGCTCTGTAAATGTAAAAAAGAGAGTAATAATTAAAATAAAATTTCAGTTATATTTCCTAAATCTTTTGTGCTGAAAAATTATAGTTTTCATTTTATTCATGTTTCATGTCCTAACCAGAGGCCTTTATAATACATACATACACATGACAGCAAGAAAGAGCTAAATGTCTGCAAAATAGTATCCTCTCAAACAGAATGCATCATTCTTTTAAAAATACTGCTTTACTGCGCATTTGATGCTGTATATAATGAATTGTTTTAGTGCTTAAATTATAGAGGAGTAGTATGTGTAGAGTGACAGACTGAAGAAAAATCATCAACGTTAGTATTAGTAGAGATGGAGAAAACAGACAACCAGATTCTAATAGGCACATATTGTGATATCCATGGGAGATAAGAAAATAGAAAATACCAAAAAACTTAATAAAGGCTTTCCTTTTCCTTTTCAACAATGCTGCACAGACACCGAGGCAAAATTACTTAAAAATGACAAAGTTCTAGAGCTATGTGGATGGCATTTCTGAATTCCATGTATAAAAAGGAATTCTTATAGTATATATCCATAGACAGTAGTACTTACAAAACAATCAAACCTCTATAGAATTACATCTTAATTTTTTTAAATGCTTGTTTATTTTTGAGAGAGGAAGAATGATAGCATGAGCTATCTCTCTGATAGCAGAGAGAGAAGGAGACACAGGATCTGAAGTGGGCTCGGGGCTGACAGCAAAGAACTAGATATAGGGCTCGAACCCATGAACTGTGAAATCAAGACCTGAGCCCAAGTAGGATGCTTAACCAACTGAGCCACCCAGGTACCCCTAGAATTACATCTTTAAAAATAAAAACTAGAACTTAATGTCACAACATTTCGTTTTATTTCAAAATAATTACCAATGTGTAAAATTGTTGCAATACTTGTACAGAGAACCTTTTTTGCTTGAGCAATATAAAAATAAGCCACTGACATTAAGCCCTACCATTTCATAACTCTTTAGTAGGCATTTTCAACAAATAAAGAGAATTTTACATAATCAGAATAAATAAAAATTATGAAATTGGATTTGATCCATGTATATATTCTTATCTACACACCCCATTCCAGTTTTGGTAACTGTCTTACTAATCTTTATTGAAAAAGAGAAGCAAGGAAGTCAGCATGAATGGAAGGGATGGAGGGAAGGAGGGAGAGACAAAGGGAGAGCGGTAAGGATGAAACGTAAAAACTGATATATTATCAAGAAATATACCCAGCCAAAGTATTTTTCACCTGCCAGAACAGAGGTAAGAAAGAAACTTCCATACATGCAAATATGAGATAGCTACATAATTATTTGATATACTATAATCAAATGAAGATCAAATCAGAAAAAGAAGTTAATTGAAGACAAAATACATAAAGAAGATTAGTATTTCTAATACTATGGCCTAAATCTAAAAACAAACAAAAATTAAGACAATAAGAGTGTGCACTGTAATATAACTGCTATAACAAAAAACTTCTCAAGTAAAACAGTTCTCATAAGGGAAATCATAATAGTATTTTAAATTGTTTCTACCTGTCCCTGGGATAAGCAAGTAGATGGGAATTGGGTTCATCAGGAGAAAACATACATCATCTTAATTATGAGCAGGGTGTAGATTATAATATTGAAATGATATTTTGAAATGATATTTTGAAATGTTTTGTTTTGGGAGGCATACTTCCTGTACAATATTAGAATTTACATATAGAAATGCCAATTTAACTATATCTGTTCAACTAGGAGGAAAACAATGCGAAAGGCAGTGGTCCTTCAACAAATACGATAAAATTTGGGAAATAGAGAAATAAAAATTCATTAATCTAGGATGGTGTAGACAATGGTTGAAAAGAACAACGGAATAAAATTCAGGTATGTTAAATGAGAAAGAAATGAAAACACTGCAAAATAAGAACTGTGAAAGAAACAACACTTACTCATTGGTTTCATTTTGTGTGTTCTTTGATTCTCACAAAACCCTTAGAATACTCTATTTTGTGGGTAACTATGGCCCTCCAGCCATCAGCACTCCCATTTTCTGAAGCGCTGAACTCATCTCTCTTCCACTGGGGTCCAGCAAGTTACTTTGGTTGACAAACACCTGCTCCACTTTTAAAAGTGCACCCACTTCCCTTGTATTTGAATCCCTGGTAAGAGAAGTTCACAGTTTATCTCTGTGGGAGCTCAAACAGTAATTGGAAAACACAAGCTGATTTTGATGCCTGAAATGCGCTCGAAAAGACTTTTGGGTACAGTGCTGCAGTTTCCGACACCAGTTATTTCCTTTAATCTATGCCATTCCTATGAGTTCTGTTCTTCCTATGCAGGCCCACTCATCACCAATGTCCTCCGATGATAATTGGCATCCCTGTCCATTTTAACAAACAAAAAAACCAAAAAGTTGTAGTAATCAACCTTCATGCTCCTTTTTCTCACAACTCTATCCTTGCACACAGTTAATTCTCAACCAAATTATTGATTTTATCTCCTTAATAGGTGATGAATTCATAAGGTGTGTCCTTTTATTCCTCTTCCACACTGCATTGTCTGTTGTACAGAATGGTAAAATGTAGATACTTAAGAAATAACTGAGTAAAAGACTGTAGCAGTAAATGTGGAAAAGAAAAAAAATAGTAGCAACTTTCAATCAAGTTCATTTTCAGGTAATTTGAAAACAAAACAAATCAGCCTAATAAGATACTAAAATCCTCTAAAAATTTTTTTATTAATATTCCTCTTTTTTTCTTGTTTGCTGCTATGCTCCCTGAACTTTTCTTATACCACTTTATATGCAGTGATTACCAGAAAAATTTTCAAACAGAATTTGTTGAGTTAGTGACTGAATGCTTACCTGAATACAGAGTAAATTTATGCACAGACATCCATAATTACAGAAGAATAAGATGGCCATAGTCTACTTTCTTCATTTAATTTGTCACTAAACTTGATGGAGAATAAGTGTTGAAGTAGTCTTCTAAACTGTATAATTTTAAACTTTAGAAAACTGTACTCTTGGTAGTTCTGATATTTTTGACTTATGTCTATATATTAATACTCATGAAACATTTTTTTTAAACTTTTTTTTTCAACGTTTTTATTTTTATTTTTGGGACAGAGAGAGACAGAGCATGAACGGGGGAGGGGCAGAGAGAGAGGGAGACACAGAATCGGAAACAGGATCCAGGCTCTGAGCCATCAGCCCAGAGCCCGACGCGGGGCTCGAACTCACGGACCGCGAGATCGTGACCTGGCTGAAGTCGGACGCTTAACCGACTGCGCCACCCAGGCGCCCCTACTCTTAGTTTTTTAAAAGCAAAACATGAAAAGTACGCTCATTCACATTTATCATCACTTACGTATATTTTAATATGCATTGAGTTTAAAAAATGTTTCATGAGGGGCGCCTGGGTGGCGCAGTCGGTTAAGCGTCCGACTTCAGCCAGGTCACGATCTCGCGGTCCGTGAGTTCGAGCCCCGCGTCGGGCTCTGGGCTGATGGCTCAGAGCCTGGATCCTGTTTCCGATTCTGTGTCTCCCTCTCTCTCTGCCCCTCCCCCGTTCATGCTCTGTCTCTCTCTGTCCCAAAAAAAATAAATAAATGTTGAAAAAAAAAATTAAAAAAAAAAAAAAAAAAAACTAAGAGTAGGGACACCTGGGTAACTCAGGTGGTTAAGTGTACAACTCTTGATTTCAGCCCAGGTCATGATCTCATGGCTCGTGAGATCAAGCCCTCCATCAGGCTCTGTGCTTATATTAGCACAGAACCTGTTTAGGATTCTCTCTCTCTCTCTCTCTCTCTCTCTCTCTCTCTCTCTCTTCCCCACCCCCCCCCACCTCTCCTCTGCTTGTGTGCTCTGTTTCAAAATAAATAAATAAAAATTTAAAAAATTAAAAAAAACTAAGAGTACATATACTTTACATCTAAATGGATTTTCTATCTAAAATGTTTAGGAATGCCAGCCTTATGTTCAATCAACTGAATCAAACATAATTCTAAATGTCACCAAATCATCTTATATATTTCTCAAGATATGAGAAGAAATTCCTTGAATATGTTATGATTTTTCAGTATTGTTATTTGGGGTATATAAAAAACTTAATGTTATTAGAAGAAAAAATATACAGTAAGACAAAGAATTTTTCACAATTGATGTTAAATTACATATATAATATTTTATCCCTTCTATTAGAATACAAATCTGTAAATTATACATTATTACTGAGCTGTAGAGTCTCTAACATATTGCTTTTTAATTGTACAAGAAAACTATAGGGACCACCTAGAACCCATACATGGCACACAAACACATACCCCCTCTCCTCTGTCTATCCATCTTTTCCTTTAAATTCAAATATACATAATTAGGCATGTAGACGGAGTTTGATCCTACTATTCCACTATGTA
Organism: Felis catus; assembly: GCF_018350175.1. Lineage (NCBI taxonomy): Eukaryota > Metazoa > Chordata > Mammalia > Carnivora > Felidae > Felis > Felis catus. Next base: position 59,623,699 of record NC_058368.1, on the reverse strand, counting down.
AGTAGAGTAACAACTAGACTTTCCATATTATAAGTGCTTGCAAATGGTTTTATAATATGTAGTCATGATTAAAGGATAAAGCAATGACCCCAAGAAAAGAGAATTTACCAGGAGAATAAAATAAAACATGAGACTGGTACTCCAGGGAGGAATCCATAGAAGGAATTGTTATGAGCTTATTGCTGTCATCTGGGGAGGATGAAGAATAATATTGATGGGAGAAGTCTTTGAGTGAGTAGAAATTGTTTTTTTATACTAGAAGACTGAAACAAAGTAACGAGTAATTTTAAATTACCCATTATAATTGCCTATTAGATATTTAAAATGTTATTTATTAATTAACACTTTATTCTTCCTATGAACATACAGAAATATACCATTTCTGATTAGAGACCATGTTCTGCATTTTACAACTTTCAATATCCTGTAATAAAATTATATTAATTACCTACTATGTATAAAGGCACTTTACACATAATATTATATGATTCCTATAACAAACTAATGAGATATTTACAAAAAAGAAACTTCTAGTTTCATATGATAAATTCTTCCCAAATTACACAGCTTTTGGACTGTAATTGAGTTTAATCCCTTAGGCAGAGAGAATCAGTAGATAGTTACAGCAGCATGACTACACACGTTGTTTGGAGGTAGGAACATACCATATTCAAAAGTGGCATGTACAAATTGTAGATGAGAAAACTCCATCCAGTGTGGGTTTCAATTTCTTCCACTTCTGCACAGGGATCACTCTGGGCTTTAGTCAATTCTGGGTTTCAAGATTCAGAGCTTTCTAGGGGAATTTTCCTGTGTGGTCCCATTCAGAGGGAGTTCTTTTCTCCCCTTTATAGATAAATATGAGCCAACTAGTTGTGTTGGGAAACTGTTCAATCCAACCATCAAAGTGAAAAACAAACATGATGAAACAAAATCATACAGTGTAGTGGCAACATTTGGTTTTTATCACAATTTTGTTTGTTTTAAATAAAACTGAAACCATTTACTTTATGTTAATAGAGATTCTTTAAAAAAATATTTTTCATGTGTTGATGCTGTTAATATAACAGCATGTGCTTTACCAGTAAAGCAAATGACTCTGAGAGAACCCCTTGCCACCTGCTGAAAAGGCACCTTCCAATGAATAAACTTGATTTCTGAGTTTGGATTCTCAGAACCTTCCTTGTAAATTAAAAGTATAATGTCTGCTTCCATCTCAAAAACAATTTGACAGCCTTAAGTTGTAATGAATTACCACCAATGTCTGGAATAAATACAGCCAGGGCTTCAAGTTAAGAAATTTGACTTTTTTTTTTTTTTTGCTTGTAAATTGCTCACCCTGGAAAATATAACCTCATTTTCATTAAGCAGACATTCTATTTTTGAAACAGTTCAGAGATTATATCTCGTGCTTTTGTTTAATGCAAACATAGAATATATTTCTATAGGTAATGATGGATGAGGAATATAATAATGGTAATGAACAATGAGATGAAGGATTATGACAATACATTTCAGGGACTAATACCACTAAAAAGCATTTTTCTCATCTGAAACATGGGGAGAAGAGTGGAAACTAAAGTGGGGATTAAAAAGAGCAATGCATGTAAACACAGCAAAAGTTTGAAAGTAAAAATTAAGTTAGAGAAAAGCATCATATTAAATGTAGTAATCTCAGGTAAATATTGTTACAAAATCTCAGAAGTATAATGAAATATAACCCCAAACTCCCCCTTACTCTATGAAGCATTCTGGCTAACTTTTCATTTGGATGGATTGCTATGGACCTAGACTGTTAAGGCAAAATGGTACAAGAGAAAATATTCAGATATTTTCTTGTAGAAAATACACTGATATTTTAAAAACCTTGGACTTGGAAATGAGAACTGAAATAATAGATCATAGCACAAACTATAGGTTACTTGTGAAGAAATAGTTACATGCTATCATATATATATATATATATTTGTTAAAATATAAAATATATACATACGTATATATACGTGTGTGTATATATATACACGTATATACGTATGTGTGTATACATGTGTGTATATATATACGTATATACGTATGTGTGTGTGTGTGTGTGTGTGTGTGTGTGTATATATATATTTGTTACTTTGGGAACAGAGACTCATATCTCAATTTCTATTTACCTTTTTTTTTTAACTATTATTTTTCTAAGAGAGAGAGAGAGGCAGAAAGAGAGGGAGAGGGAAAGAATCCCAAGCAGGCCCCATGCTGAAGTGTGGAGCCGCCATGGGGCTCAATCTCACAAACCTGTGAGATCATGACCTGAGCCAAAATCAAAAGTCTAATGCCTAACTGACTGAGCCATCCAGGCGCCCACATAATACCTTTTAAAATTGCATTTGAGAACCATATTTAAGTATCCTGATATATATGAGAAAAGTTTTGCTCTTTACCCTCCCCTTACTTTTTGTATCTCCCATATTTCCAAATTATTAATTATGATATTAATTTTTCTTATCCATTTTTATTAGATTTATTCTTCTAAAATTGATTAATTCTTCTGTGCTTTACTGTTATGTAAATTACAAAAATTGATAACAGTGATTACATGCTTCAGTTTATGAAATTATCAACCAGTACATGGTTTTACTGGATCCATAAATAAAGTGATTATCATGAAAAATGACTCTCAGAGGAGAAAATTGAAGCATACAAATCAAAAGCTTTCTCTTCTCTTACAAGTCAAAAGAATTCTGAGAAATATTCTGTAAGTTAGTTTGCTTCACCTCTGAGCCATCAATTTCTTATATAGTTCCTTTAACCAAGTTTACATCACCATCTTTCAATCTGCATGAACGTATAGTTTATAAATTCCAATCCGTTACTACTACTATATGTGAAAATATATAGTCTATTCTGATTTGTATTTTTAGCAGAAAGGACACTTATTCTGGGATGGCTGTCACTGTCCTCTTTGTGTAATTACACTCTCCTTGAAACTACGACTACTTCTTATTTAGGTTCTATTTTCATTTTGCTAGAGGGTGTCTTAAAATGAGATCTTTCCCAAAAATAACATATTTGAAGTCAATGTGTTTTTTAATGTATGAATATGTACTTATTTTTCTACTTCAAGGGCTTGATATTTTTGGGATATAATTCTATGTTATAAATTGTTGTATGTTATTCTCTTTTTTTCCCTAAAGAACATTCTTTTTTTTTTTACATCTATTATTTTATAGGACCATTAAGCAATATCACAAAATGGTAAAATAGAGGATATCTTCCTACATTAATTTCCAAGTCTATATGATTTAACCTTTCACATTTTAATCTACAATTTACCTGGAATTGATTTTGTTTATGGACAATGATATGATTATGTTCTCTTCTTCCTTAATATTAATAACCCAACAAATCCAACACAATTTATTTGATAGCTTTTCATTTCCTTACTGTTTTCCAGTGCCAACTGGGTCAGTTCTTTTATGCATGTATCATTTCCACTGGTTAATTTGCCAATTACTGCATAAAACCATAATGTCTTAATTTCTTTATTGCCATAATTAAGGGTTTCCCCCCCAAAATTATGTTGATGTAAAACACTCTAAATCATTCTTCACCTCAACAATATTTCTGGCTATTGGTGTTCCTTTACATTTCATAGAAATATTAGATTAGCCTTGCCATTTTCCACAGAAATTTCTCCTGAGGAATTGGTTTGATTGACATTGGCATCTGTACAGTTTAGATTTACTAGCACTATTGCTCCTATGAAAATTCTGCATATATTTTTCTTGCAAAAATGCAAACATTTCTGTTTCTTATAGATGAAATTGTATGGTAAGTAATCTTTTCTGGATGGCTTCTTTTTTCAGTAGAGTGTATGGAAATGCATCTTTTTGTTTGTTTCAAGTTGTTTGTCCACATTCACTGTTCTACAGCTTTCCATTGACAATGAGATCACACTTTAAAAAATCATCTGCTTGCTTGGAAAAATCTAAACTACTGTCTATACCATACCATAAAGCACAACATGTGTTGTATGTCCTAACAGATGCTCCTACCCAAATACACCTTTGTATATAGATCTTTAAGTGACTTAATCTGCACTCTTACTTATAACTCTCTTGAAACATTATTATTCTCTCAAATCCTTCTTGTTTTATTTTATGTAAATTTGGGCTGATTTTAAAATACCTTTAGTGAATTCCTAACATTTTAGCCTCTCCAGCACTCTTGTTTAAATGGTTATATTCCTAGAATGAAGGACCAGTTAACTTACTTGATGCTTGAGATTATAATAAATTTTCATTTAGACAGCTGGTAGAGGTATTTACTCTTTTACCATTTTCATCTAGTATTCTGAGCACTTCTCAATCTTTGTTATTTTTCATTTACACATTAAAATGAGCTAAAATTATAACTTGTATTTCTAAATACTCGCTATGAATCTTTCTCCTCTGTCCTTTTCATTTTCACTTTCAGTATTGCTATAGTGTAGGTAGTGGAAAGAAAGAAGGTAAAACAAAAATAGCTATTATTTCTGAGAATTCACTGAAAATTATTTGCTATATTAACCTATTATCAAAGAAATACCATATTTGTCTGACCTGAAATAGATTATAGAAATGGAGCTTGCTTATTTATTTAATAGCATAATTTGATGTGGACATTTTAAAGTATTTGATATATTAAATTCAGCAAGAGGGGGAAAGGAAAATAACCTTGCAAGAGGTTATTGTAATAATTTTTATACACTTCACACTGTCTCTTTTAGTGCGTTCGAGCCTGCTGCACCACTTTCGATCTTTTATTGAACAGTTATCTTTAATAGTACAATGCATATATCTTTTAGTTAATGAAATGAAACTGTACTGATCAGGTATTTCAAACCCGCAAGTAAAAAACAAACTATAACTCACACAGTACTCAAATATTTATTTTGTTTCATGGTCTAAATCTGCACCAACTTTATTCATATACTAGAATCTACATTATTGTGAGAGCCCATGGTTTAAGTCTAATATGATTTTTTTTCTTGGTCTCATTTCACCATGCTTAATCTCTTCCTTTACTTCATTTACACTTGAAAAATATCAAGATAAATCGAAAGATCGGATACTGTCTACACTTCAACATATCTTCATAAAAAACAAAACCTTTACAAAAGTGAAAACAGGAGTTCAAATTTGCTGGATGCCACAATTTCTATACTTTAAAATATTTACAGAGATCGTTTTTGGTCATATTGTGCTATTTTCTTAGGACTAACTCTTTGATGTTACTTGATGTATTAAATCCCAGACAAGTGCCAATTCTATTCTCTTTATGATCATCTTGCCTGAAACCATAGTGTTTGTAAGCTTTCAATACTTCTTAAGTTTTCACCATGCCCTACTGTTGTAAAGTAGATATTCAGCAATGAAAAGCTTTCCAAAACACAGCATTTTCTTATTCTTGTTCAAGGATATTATTTTTTGGTAACTTCAATATTTTAATCTTATCAAATAAAAACTCCACAGCTTCTAAAAACAAAGTTGAAATTTATATAAGCATTTTAATTAAACTTTTTAAATACTCACAGCTAGATGCCTAAATTACTACACTTTATTAATTAAAAATCACTATTTTCGGGGCACCGGGGGGCGCAGTCGGTTAAGCATCCGACTTCAGCCAGGTCACGATCTCGCGGTCCGTGAGTTCGAGCCCCGCGTCAGGCTCTGGGCTGATGGCTCAGAGCCTGGAGCCTGTTTCCGATTCTGTGTGTCTCTCTCTCTCTGCCCCTCCCCCGTTCATGCTCTGTCTCTCTCTGTCCCAAAAAAAAAAAAAAAAAAAAAGTTGGAAAAAAAATCACTATTTTCTATTTTCCTTGTCCAGCTCTAAAAAAAATAAAATTGCAGAAATTACTCTAAAAATCTATCAATTATACTGAACATCAAGGATATTTATTCATAACAATTATTACTTTCATATAAATACTTAATGTCTTATGATATCTGGAAAATATCTTCTTTAAAATTAACATAACTTGTCTGTGACAGCTTTGAGGATTTTGTTTCAGCAGATGTGTTACAAATTAACATGAACAAAATTGTGAGAATGTGTTTCATTTTAAAAGCTTATTGGTAGCAATTAAAATTTTTTAAATGGTCCTAATTACTTAGAATACATGATGCTATTTTTACTAATTCTTGTACTTTCCCATGCATAGTGCTATTTACATTTGTAATCAATGTTAATCTTAATTGTATTATTTTCCTCCACAAATATACGTTTATTTAAAATAAAAGAAGAAAATACCTCTAATGGAATTTAGGACATGTACCTGAGATACCAGTATGCATAATACCACACATTTATTTTATACTTTGAAATACAATCCAATACTTTTTACTTTGTTACTCTACCAATGGCCTCTGTTCTATGTGCCCTTTCAATTGGCTGAATGGAGAATGCCATTGAAACCTAAAATGTGGGTGTGCTGTGTGCATTGTGTGTTCCTTGCTCTTTGATTGCCATTGCTTCTAGATTTTGAGAAGAGAGCAATGGATTATGTGTATGATCTAAATTGTACATATACATATATATCAATATTGCTATTTTTAAACATCTGCATGTATATTAACATAAAGATAAGTTTATTCTGACATATCAAACTTGAATCCACGATTACGTGGATTATCTTAGCCTCTACTTCTCCCCCCCCCACCTTTTTTTTTGTAAATCTTGACACCAATAGTGAGAAACCTGGCTCCTATCACCAGCCATTCTTTTATAAAATTGTTCAATTTCAGCATGCATGTATAGTAGTATCAAAATTGTCAGCTTATACACCTATAGTAAATCTCTATATCAACTAGATTACAATTCTTTTGGTTTTAGTTTGGTTCCACTCATTGCCAAAGTTACTTATGCCCACACCATTACCCAACCCCGGCAGTGATGCTATTTCTTGAATTTATAATATAAATTCTTTTCTCCTAGTTTCATTCATCCCTGCGATCTCCCAACCTTCTTTATTCTTTTTAATTTTCCTTAAACTAAGATTTTTCTGTGCTGAAAAGTCCAATGGGTTTTGACAAATGCATAGTGTCATTTATCCACCATTACAGAATATATAACAGAATAGTACTACTGGCAGGATTAATACTTCTGCTGTGCTTCACCTGTTCAAACTTCTGTACTCCTCCCGTAACTCTGGCAACCTTTGATCTTAACATCTTTATAGTTTTGCCTTTCCAGAATGTCCTAAGATTGAAATCATACAGTATGTAGTCTTGAATTCTTTTCTGACTTGCTTCTTTCAGTTAACAATGCGCTTTTAAGATTTCTCCATGTCTTTTGTGGTTTGATGTATTATTAACTTTATTGTTGAACAATAGTCCATAGTATTTATGTACAATTTGTTAGTCCATTTACCTATTGAAGCACATCTTGTTTATTTCCAGTTTTGGGCATTTATGACTAAAGTGGCTACAAACCACTTAGGTTTGTGGATAGGTTTTTGTGTAAACATAACTTCTCAAATCACTTGGTTAAATATTCAGGAGTAGAGTAGATACATCATATGCTGAGAGAATATATAGAGTATATATATATCAGTAAAAGAAACTGCCAAACTGTCTTCTAAGGTGGCTGTACCACCATTTTGTTCCTACCATGGCAAGTTAGACGATAATGAATTCTTCACTGGACTTTTGTTCCTCCTTCACTTTTTTTTTTTTTTTTGAGAGAGAGAGAGAGAGAGAGAGAGAGAGAGAGAGAGAGAGAGAGAGACATAGGAAGAGAGACAGACTCTTAAGCAGGCTCCATGCCCAGCATGGTGCCCAGTGTGGGGCTCAATCACATGACCCTGAGATCATGACCTGAGCTGAAATCAAGGGTAATGGTTAACCAATTGAGTCACCCAGGCACACCTCTCCTTAAATCTTTAGGATCATTTCACTGGATATATAATACAGCTCATATATTTCACTCCCCTCTCCTCTTGTTTGCATGGTTTCTCATGAGGATTTTATTGTAGTTTTTATGTATTTCTGTCATGATGGGTTTTGGTTTCTTGCATTTCCCTTTGATTCTTTCTCACAGGTTTCTCTTTTTGCTCCCATTACACACTTGCTGTATATGTTTTCCAATATGTTTCTTAACATAGTAATCATTTTACATTTTAAATTATTTAAAATTTTCCGTCACAGTTTCAACATCTATGTCATATCAGAACATGTCTCACATTTGCTTTGTTTCTTCAACTTATTTTTATCTTCTCTTTTACATTTCCTTTATTTTTTTGTTGTTGTTGCAAGCTAGACATGATATTATTAGATCATAGGAACTGAGATAAATAGACTTTTAGTCAAAGGTTTTATGTTTATTTGGCTTACAGATGCCAGGGGCCTCGAACTCCTCTCCATTCTGATTTTGTCTCCTCTATTGACTTAGGATTTCCTTAAGTATTCTTACATCTGCATTTGGCAGCTCTTTCACCTCTGTAATTCATTGATACTAGAATTCTATTGGTGAGGTTTGTAAGGGGGAAAGGAAGGAAAATATTCTATACCCTTGTGATAAAATTTCCATATTTACTGAGCTTCTGTGACCTTCGGTGTTTTTTAATATTTTTTTCCTTCTCACATAATACATAAAAAGCCTGAGGGCACTAGGGTGGGAGAATATCCACCTTTCAAGTCATATAATACCCTGGTAAAGTCCTTTTCCCTGGAGAGTGTGTCATTTTATGGAGAATGCTCTGGTAGTGTTTCCTAGTGATTCCTCTTTCTCTTTCCCTACTAGGGCCATGACGAAATTTTTATTGGCTTTTCACTGACTGTGAGAATGTGGTAAGGTACCAGAAGGTAAAACCCACAAAAGTCTAGGAGTGGCCCTGTAAGACTAAAGCCTCCAAAATTTTCACTCTCCACTAATTCCCCAATTACCTTACAGCATTTTGTCAAAATCACCATGTACATTTCTTCCCAGTCTGTGCTTCCAAAGGATTCTTCTCCAGTGAGACAATTCTAATCTGTGACTTTCTAAATGGCTGTTTCTACAAATTTGGGGACAGTAGTTTTCCTCGTTACCGCAATTCTATCACAAGTCTAAGAAATTCATTGATTTTCAGCTTATTCAGCTTTTTCTTGTGAGAATGTATGTGAAGACTTCTGAACTCTTTGGAACTGGAGTTCAGAAAATCCAAGAATTTCTTACAGGGTTTCTTATTTCCCTTTTTAAGTTTGAGTGCACCTGACACACAATGTTACCTTAGTTTCAAGCGTACAACATAGTGATTCAACAACTCAACATGCTATGCTATGCTCACCACAAGTGCAGCTTCCCTTTGCCACCATACACTATTACAATATCATTGACTGTATTCCTAATGTTGTATTTTTATCCCCATGACTTACTCTTTCCATAACTTGAAGGTTGTATCTACCAATCCCCTTCACCCATTTCCCCCACCTTGCCACATCACCCTCCCCTCTGGCAACCATCAGTTTGTCCTCTGTATTTATAGGTCTTTTTCTGGTTATTATTTTCTGGTTTATTCATTTGTTTTGTTTTATAGATTCCATATATAAGTAAAATTATATGGCTTTGTCTTTCTTAGTCTGAATTATTTCACTTATACCCTCTAGGTCCACCCATGTCACAAAGGCAAGATCACATCCTGAAAGGCGCTTTTTTTTTTATTTTACCCCCCACTACCAAACTCCACGGTGTTGATAATTTCTTTTGTTACATAGATGAGAAAAATAAGGTCCAGTTATGATTAATTTACTTCCCTACAATGAAATAGCTTGTAAAAAGTAGAGCTGGACAAAACCAGACTCTAGTGCTCAATCTCCCAACCATGGCACTACACTGCCTTTGAACTCCTTATAAGCACTTAAATCAGAAGGAGAGAATAAAATTCACTGAGATTGCATGCAATGTAGACAGTGTACAAGTCTTATTACTTTTCTGAACTGAGTACCCCATGTCATGGGCTATCATGTCACTAATTAATTAGCACTACTGAGGAAGTTTCTATTGTTGAAACTATCATGTGACTTGTGAATCTGTTCAGTAAATACAAGACATTTTCTTCCAAGAAAAGAGATACATGAGCATGCATGTAGTTAGCTCTTTGTATTATATGGACTTAAGAGTATTTAGTATGATGTGATAGAACAGTGTATAATTAACTCACCAATATTTTCCAGCATTTTGAAAACAAACAAACAAACAAAAAAAAAAAAACAGAAAAAGGAAGAAACTGCTCTTTTTAGGGCCTAGTCAATGCATGTAACAGTTTTCTGTTCTAGACCATCATTCAGATGTTTATATGGTGAGTTAAATGTAAGAACAGATTAGGTCTCAAGAATCTAAGAAACTATTTTGTAATCACTCCTTAGAGTACCAGTTGATAGGGAAAAGTGAAAATATATTGATTTATTGCAGAATATTTTAATGTACCTGAAAACAAAATAATATAAAAAGATGAATCAGAAACCAATGGTAAAAATAAAAACTTGACCTTCAAAAACATGTTAAAATCATGACCAAAAAAATGTTAAAAATAATAAAACAAAACCTGATATGTACTGATTATTTGTGAGTTGTAATTTGTTTATAGTTGAATTTTGTTTAAAAGGTATGGAAGGAAATAAATCCCGAAACATAAAAATGCAATACATTCATATATGTAAAAATAGGAAACAGTAATGGATACCAATGCAATATTTAAAGTAAAACGAAGAAAGCAAATCTCAATGTTAAAAATACGAAAATGAGTACTAGACCTTGTTTTCAAGTATATAATATACATTATCTTAGGTTGAATAAAATTAGAAATATTGTCTCAAGTAAATGAGTTATTATTTTGCCAGTTTTCACTTTAGTTATGGTGTATATGATTATGTACTCTGGCAAACTATTCTTTTATATTTTTTAATTAAAATTACCTTCAAATGTTAATGAAACATTTCTTTCTAAATTGAAATTAAAGATATTTAGTCTTTATTTTTGAAAATTAATTATACACAAATATAAACATTCAGTATTGGCAGGTTATTATTAAGATACTAACTTACTAATGCTGAGAAGCTGGTACACTATAATTTACAAAATAAGTGATGACCTACAGACTTTATCATTGACATTTCAAAATTGAGTCTTATTTCTACATATACAGAGAACATAAGTCACACACAGTGCATGCACCTTTGACACAGAGTTCATTATAGCAAGAAAAAATGTTGTAGCAATGCATAGAGAATCTTTGCATTAAATTAAATAGAATACTATTTTTGTGACATTTTGGAAAAATGCATCTGTTGATATAGGAAGCATATTATTTTAGATTCTTTTCATTAGATTCATTTTTTAGTAAGGGCATGATAATACAATAATTAAGGTATGTGGGATTGGTAACATGGTTTGTAAAGCAAGAAGCAAGCAAACTATGTGTGAGAGAAATCAGTAAAACTAAATAGTACCATTGCCAGATAAACAACAACCAAGAACTCACTGGCCTTTACAACGTAAAGATTGCAATCAGTTTGTTTTTATTTTTAAATGAAAGCTGAATAATAACTGGGTGTTGCACGTAAGTGATGAATAACTAAATTCTATACCTGAAACCATTTTACCATATATATTAACTAAATATATTTAAATAAAAACTTGAAATAAAAAATGAAAGCTGGATATTAATTTAATGAGAAAATGCTTTTATCAGACAACACAATGTTTAAAAGTATTTCCTGAGGCCAGACTTTGTTCAAATATAGACTTATTAACTTATCATTAAATGCATTTCTGCTTCAATGTTCTTTTTGTAAAATAGTGATCATCATAATGATGATAATAACATTATATAACTCTTACTATATGTGTCACAGATTTTGACTTATATGACTCTCTCTACAACTATTATTTCCAATACACAGTAGAAGAAATGAAGTTAAATATCTGATTAAAGGTCACCTGTTTGATTATAATAATAATAATGCCTCCCTCAAAACATATGATGATGATGTTTCAAATTTTCATGTATGGATATGCAGGATGTGGATGGAGAATTCAGGAGATCTTCTTTAAATTATACCAGCTATAAAACCAAAACCAGTCACTGTGGGCCGTGGATTACCAACCTAGTGAGGAATGAATGATTCAAAGTGTCATGGATCAGAAGTATGCACTTAGGTAAAGAAACAGAATGAAAGGTTCAGAATTCTTTGGGTAGTGAAATACTTGGAAAGGGGGAGAATATCTCCTCAAAACTATTCAAATATTGGTAAGGTGTATTGAACTTAACTTCTACAAGTATGGCTTTATTTTTTTAGGGAAAAAGAATACTTATTTTCAAATGGGTTTACTGGCTAGCATTAACATTAAAACACATATTTCAGAACTGAAAACATGAAACTTGAGCTTAAGAATTATCTGAAATTGTAGGGAAGACATGGGAATCATAGGTACACAATTGGATGTTTGAGACAATATTTTTCTAATACTCTGAAAAAAAATGTAATGTCAGTACATAACCAGAGAACTTTTTTAATGGAAATGATGATACTAATATGTCATTACCTGCCATACACTAATGTATGTATTATATGTGTTGACCTTATTTAATTATCAAAATGAATACAGAAAGAAGACACTATAATCTTAATTTTATAGATGTAGATGAGGAAACCAAGGCAAGACAGACTACGTAATGATTCCTAGGTCATACGGCTCTTAAGTAATTGGGACTAGGATTTCAATCCAGGCAGTATGGCTCTGGAAACGGATATTTGCCACTACCTACATAATCTTACATAATGTACTTATAGAGATTTGATAGGCAATTATATTCTTCCTACTAAATTTACTATAAAAATACAAAACATTATTACATAAAGTAATTTATAAAAAAATAATTTAGACATTGAGTCTTAACCCATTCTTTTTGAATTCACAATTCAACATGTAATTTCAGCACAACACCCAACACAGTGCTCCATCCCACAACCCTGGAATCATGACCTGAGTACAAATCAAGAGTTAGATGTTCAACGGACTGAGTCAACCAGGCGCCCTCAATAGTTTTCTTTAAACTATTTTTGATATATGTAGGTTTGCATGGGGTTTTCCTGAATATTCAGTAGAATATGTGCTTTACTTCTGTAACAGATAACCAAAATCACAGAAGCTTAAACAAATAAAATGTTTCTCTGCTATATAAAAATTTTAACACATAAATGGCTCTGTTCTTCAAAGAGCAGACACCACTGGTTAGTCACCCTTCCAGATGTGGTTTAAGAAGACTGACCAGCATCTATGTCATAATAGAACAGGGAAATAAGACATGAAGGCTACTTTCATTCCTTCCAAGGGCATGACCTGGATGTTGCATACATCATATCTGACAAGACCTTATTGGCAAAAATTTAATGACATGACTCTACCAATTTGGTCTTCATGCTGACAGCCATGAACACGGAGAAAATTCTATTCATATGAGAGGAAACTACCAGTCTCTACCATATCCTCAAATAGAAAAAGAGAAATGAAGCAACTTTTCTGAGACAGAATTTTCTGGATTCTAGCTTGTCATAAAGGAATTGGCAATCAAATCAGACACTGCAGTTTCTGGTCAGAGTTACAAACTATTACGTCCAAGGCAGAACATCCTCAGGACTGGAGCAGAACTATTCAAACTTTATATATATCACATGCGATTGAGCTGGTATATAGTGTGTACCTTAAAGTGTGAGACTCACTGACACATAACAAAAAAGATTATAGGCCATCATTTAGCTATTATATGTCTCTTAAAGATATTATTGTACACATTTCTCTGGCAGAATATGAACAGATCCTTGACAGTATTCATAACTGTTAGAATATATCTGTCAACCTTTCTGACAACAGACCTATAGCCTGGAGGAGAAATAACATAAAAGGGAAAATTCCATACATATATATTTTATAATTCAAGATATTTTTTTGAGAAGCCATAATGGATGTCACTACATGAATTTTGGAAAAGCAGGAGTTTAATGCAAGATACTGAAGGATCAATTTACAGCAAAATGATACTGTTAGAAACTTAGTATGACACTGACTCCAAATTCTTTCTATTTATGAAAGTATGTTAGGATTAAAAGAAATTAAAATAATGATTTTCCTAAGAGGAACATATGAAATAGAAGAACCAAGAGGTGCTTGTTTGTTTGTTTGTTTGTTTTGTCCATACATTTTGGCTAGGGTCCTTGCAGAAGAATAAATGAAGGTCCTTAATTTGGTCAAAATGATTACTCTCTCAAGATCAATTACTGAACTGGTTAAGCATCCATTAATTATTATACATGTTTGAGATTTAGTAGAAATGGAAGTGATGGGTCTCTCTAGGACTGTGGGTTTTCAAATTCAGTTCTAAGACCAGCAGTAGAAGCATTCCCTGGTAATTTGGTAGAAACACAAATTCTTAAACATCTGCCCAGACATATTCAATCAGAAGTTCTGTAACTAATAACCGGGCCCAGCAATCTGTGTTATATTGTATTCCAGGCAATTCTGACACAGCTAAAATACCAGAACAACTCTTCTAGAATACACTCAAACAGGAAGGACCACATCAGGCTCGGATGTACGCTGGGCAAATTAGAGAAGAGCCAAGAGCTTTTAGAGACTCTGTGAGGTCTATGTATTCAAAATACTATTTCTTTCTTAATTGTACAGGTTGTAACTCTTGTATATTTCTTTGGATTTTACTTGGACTAAATGGGTATTCTATGACAAGTGTTAATTTCATACAAAATATGACAAGTAAGACTTACTGAATGAACTATTGAGGCTTGTAAAATTAACTCTGGGAATATTTGTTTTATTAATTCATGACAACTCTAGATGACTAATATGTCAAATAATGGTAATGCTTAGATCCCTGGAGTCACATATTTAACAAACAAAAACATGTAATCAGCTCTCTAATGTAGTGATTTATGTTTCTTATCTGATTGCCTTGGCAGTTTAGCATTATTGGACAGCGTAGTTTATCAATTTTTTAATAAGATGCTATTTTAAAATCAAACTTTTGATTATATTAACAGAAAAATAAAACATAACAATAAAAGCAATGTATATGTCAAATATGATAACTTCAAGATTTACAAATAATAAAACATGTTACAGTTAAAAATGGTGGTTTTAAAGAAGAGGTGAATGTACAAGTGGCCAAAAAGATTATAATTTGGTTTTTCATGGCCTCAATTATATGACACCATTTTGTATATGCATTTACTTTCCTATAGAAGTATTGCTTGATACTGTCATTTATGTGCAGGACACACTTACTTTACTTATTTTATTTGATTTTAAATAACTTAATGAAACTACTTCTTAGTAAACTTCTCAATATAGTGACAATTTCATGAATAGGAATATTCTGCTTGATTACTCTGATTATTAATATATATTCTGACAGCTGCATTTAATGAATTGTATGATTCTATTTTTTAGGCTTTTATTATTTTATTTATTTTTTACTTTTTTGTAAGTTTATTCATCTTAGAAACAGAGAATGCTGTGTGAGAGGGGCGGGGTGGGGGGAAGAGAGAATCCTAAGTAGGTCCACACTGTCAGCACAGAGCCTGAAGCAGGGATCAGTCTCATGAACCCTAAGATCATGACCTGAGCTAAAATCAAGAGTCAGACCCTTAACCCACTGAGCCACCCAGACACCCTTATTCTTTTCTATTCTTATTTGCTGAGTTTTCATAAACAGGTGTAAAGTCTTTTAATATCATTCTTATATATAGTTGATGATCATTTATTTCTTCTGTAGGTTGTTAAACTCTGTTAACCTATTAATCTTCATTTCTTGTTTCACTATGGAGAATATAATCAATACTAAATATGTACCTGTTAAGCAAATTATGATAACATAGATTCACATTCAAATGTGAATGATTTAATCAATTTTTCATGATGAATTTTAGCTTACTATAATATCTGATTTACCTGTTTTAAGACATGTTTAGGATTTTTACATGTATGTCTATTAATGCAATTGCTTCAGTTTTTTCCTTGTACATACTGTCTTTGTTTCTAGAATCAAGTTTATACAACCTTTGCAAAAGATAATAAGGGTTAAGAGTGTTTCTTAAAAAGTATATGTTCTGAACTATATTAGACTTTCCTCTATTTTCAAAGGTGTATTTTACTTCTCTTTTTCTGTTTCCTGAAGTTACAGAATACACACACACATATGCATCAGGAGTGAATTATTTATTTGGGGATAATAACAGTTGCATAATACTGGTTTGAGAACTTCAATCCCTAGGACAGGTATGGAGCCTGCTTAGGATTCTCTCTCACTCTCTCCCTCTGCCTCTCTGCCCCTCCATCTACTTACCTGTGTACATATATGCATTATCTCTCTCATTTTTCTCTCTCAAGAAAAATAAATAAAAACATTTTAAAAATTAGGTACTGTGATTTGTATCATATGTATCAGTTTGTTTAAACTGAGGACAGGTACAAAGACATCTGCAGAATTTTGGTGTGGTTTTCCGAATTCCAAAATTCTTCACTAAGAATCTTTAACTAATGGGGTAAATATCAGTATAATTTTATAGTTCTCCACAGATGACTGTGATGATAAATTCTAATTATGCATCACTAGAATAAGCAAGCTACTATGGCTTTTCTGATTTTTTTTAAAATTCTCTCTGCTTCATGAGGAACAACCAAACTGAATATGGTCAATCAATCAAAGTACCAGGGGACACAGATTACGTGGGGAGGGGGTGGGGATGACTTGGCCAATGTTATTAAACTTCCTATCTTTGCTTTTTGGTACTTATCAATTTAGGCTCCTACTCTCTTACAGAGACTGGGAGATAGGGTCCTTCTCTTTCTTGATGCATATATATCAAAGAGATGGCTCTAAGGTTCTTGATAATGACATTCTGTGGTATAAAACTGGCAAGAGCCTGAGAAAACACTTACTACCCGAAGTGGCAATGGTAAATTACAAGTTTTCTAAAGTAAAGGTTCTAAGAAAAGAGATGTCAGGGACCTATACCTGGGAAGAAACCTATCTTAAGTATAATTAAACTGAGGGGAACATTAAGGCGCTGTTAGTCATTACACAGAATGTCTAGAGTTAATTTCAAGCAAGCAATGATTACAGATCAAATTTCTATTTTTTTAATTTAAATATTAGTTCACAGATATTTTTAAGGGGGTTAGAATCCCATCGTGGACAATTTGGAAAACGCTGTCATAATTTACATGGTTATTAATAAAATATTACAGATCCTACCTAGGCAAAGGGAATAGCTAATATCTTTTTCCAGAAATAGTTTTTTTTGGTTTGTTTTTGTTTGTTTTAAATTTTATTTATTTATTTTGAGAGAGACTGGGGGAGGCGCAGAGAGAGAAGGAGAGGCAGAATCCCAAGTAGGTTCTGTGCTGTCAGCACGGAGCCCAATTCAGGGCTGCATTTCATGAAAAGTGAAATCATGACCTGAGCCAAACTCAAGAGTCAGACATTTAACTGACTGAGCCACCCAGGTGCCCCTCATCGAGAAATAGTTTTCCAATATAAAGCTTAATAATGTTAAAGTTAAAAAAATACTAATTTTCATTTCTAGTACAACATTAAAGCTTATCTACTGTGGGGGCGCCTGGGTGGCTCAGTCAGTTAAGCTTCCGACTTCAGGTCAGGTCATAATCTCTCAGTTTATGAGTTCAAGCCTACATAGGGCTCTGTGCTGACAGCTCAGAGCCTGGAGCCTGCTTTGAATTCTGTGTCTCCCTCTCTCTCTGCCCCTCTGGCACTCATGCTATGTCTTTCTCTCTTTCAAAAGCAAACATTAAAAAAAATGAAAAAAAAAAAAAACCTTACCTATTGTGAAAACATTGTTAATCCTTCTCAATAGTACTTTTTTTCATAACTGCTATGTGATCTCTCACTTTTTCTCATTACCTATATAATTATTCCTTCGCATTAGAAGCAAACAAAAATACATGCAAAGAAAAACGAGAGACAAAGTAGGAAATGAGCACGCTTGAGAAGACAGCGTAAACACATAGCTTATGTGGAAATGATTTAAAAAACACATTTATTTCTTAATTCTTACACAGTCTGCTAGTTTCCAGCAATAATTTGAAAGAAAAATTTCAATCTTGAACAGTGGAAAATTCATACATATATTCATTCAAAAAGAGGACTTGTTACATGCAGAGTACACAATCTGTGCTTTCTCATGTATTGAAAATAAATTTACTTGCTAGGCATGTTTTATAAGGAAAGTTGAAAATATAATTGTATTGATATTGGAAATATTTTCATTAAGAATTTTGCATGTCAATGAACACAAAAAAGGAACTATCTTTAAAGATTTAACTAGTAGGGCTAATAGAGAAATATAGTGTATAAATATATTTAATATATGTTTATATACATTTAATATAGTTATAGTGTATAAATATATTTTATATTTTATTTGTCTCTTAAAGTATCTCTCATACTCAGAGAACAAACATTTGGTGTTACAATCGTCCAGGTTGAAGTTGGATTAAAAACAAAATTATACTTATTTTATTATGCTTCTGTTTAATATTATTACTATAACACTAACAATAATCCACAAAATTATTTGATTAATTATAAATCTTAAGGATATGGGCTAAGTGTAGTCTAGAATAGACACTTCCCTACTCAGCCCTAATATTTATCCAACGACCTTACTTAGGCTGTTTTCCAAGTAGGAAATAAATGTACTCTGAAATATACTTTCATGAATATATGGCCTAAAAAGTTTCATAAAATATATTTTCTGAATTGCCAAATTTTAGGAGCATTAGACTCAGTCTCAGTTGTTCTAATGTGAATGTAAGCATGGATAGTAAAGGGGTTACTAACATTTACAAGAAAGAATTAAGGAAAATTACATGGCAAATTATTAATTAAAATTATAAGGTAATAATTTACTGGGAAAATACCAATATAGTCCAGTAATATGTAGACAAGTGAGTGTAAGAATAAATAAATAAATAAAGGAAAATAATAAGTTTATAAAATCGTCAGAAATAAAGGCCAATACAGATGATTCTGTAATTCCAAAACAATCAAGTTACAGATAATCACACAAACCAGAAGACAAAAACTTCACACTACATATTTTAAGAAATGAACTGCCTAGTATTGATAGTCTAGAAAAAGTAGTACAATAATATTTTATTCTAGCATTGGCTATACACAAAACAAATGTAGCAATGCTTTAAAATCATGGTATTCTATAAAACAGAAGGGTAAGTTTCTGAATACAAAGTTTAGTGTCACAGTATCTATTAAACCTTTAATCAGTATACCAGTAAGTAAGTATATTGAAAACAAATACACATGAAAAAATTACTTTAGAAACTTATTTAAGGGGTGCATGGGTGGCTCAGTTGGTTAAGCATCTGACTGAGGCTCAGATCACGATCTTACAGCTCGTGAGTTTGAGTCCTGCATTGAGCTTTCTGCTATCAGCACAGAGCCCACTTTGGACCCTGTGCATCCCTCTCTCTCTGCCCCTCCTCTGCTGTCTCTCTCTCTCTCTCTCAAAAATAAAATAAACATTAAAAAAAGAAAACTATTTCAATTCACATTGAAAAACAATATGGAGTAATATGGGTAGATTAATGTAAATATCCATATTTTTAAAAGGAAATATAATGGAAATATGGAATTACTACACCTAGAAAAACTATAACTCATTATTTACCACCTTGTGGATAAATATGAGACTTGTTCCCTGGCCACTCCATTCTTGATTATTGCACCCAGACCAAAAATGGCCATAGTGTAAGGCATAAGTTCATAAACCTTCTCTTTCCTTCAACAAAGAAAATTGAGCTTTTGTCATAGCTGTATGTTTAACCTACCAACAACAGAAGACAAACCTGTGCTGTTGATATAACACCATCTCCCAGGTGATAAGTTACCTTGTTAGTGGCAGGTTTACACTCTTAGATTTGCCTTCTCTGTTTAATGTTTCTAATAACACTACTGTTTCTTGGCTGACCACTTCCTTTTTGACTGTCAAAGTAATAACCCAAACAAAGCATTTTTATCTTGTATGTATACCAAATATTTTGGGGTCAATAAATTTGGATATTTTAACACAAATGCATCCACTAAAAAAAAAAAAAAAAAAAAAGAAAACATAATTATAGCTCTGATGAACCAGAAGCCAAGACTACTCCATGAAGCTCTTGGGTTTCTGATGCAACTGAGATGTTGAGCAGTAAAGGGGGTGACTGGAGTAGATGGAATAATTAATTCTCTTTACCAATGTTGTTTTGCTGAAATACAATTAGAGCAGGGAGGACTACATTTAAAACTGAAATTTCCTTTAGTTTTTCTCTTAAGTACTACAATAATTCACAGCAATGAGGAGTAGGGTAATATGATAAAAACGACATTGCTATGCCTTCAGATACTGCAGCAATAAATGGTTGGATTTCTGCCCTTGTAACTAATTTGCAAACCAAGGACAGGAGAATATCTAATGGGTGGTAGAAGAAGTCTATTATGATTACCAACATAGACTTGTGACAAGCTTTAAGATGTACATAATATTTATGTTTACACCATTACTAATTATCCTTATCCCCTTATTTATTTGTTTATTTTTGTAACCCTATTTGAAGAACACAGTGATGGCTAATATGTTAGGCTTTAGTTGGAATAAGACTTGACAGCTATCCACCTGTCAATAAGAAGAATGATGATGATGGATTTTTGTGAATTTTTATCACTGGAAGCATATTATGTTTACCTGAACTAAAAACAGAGAGAGTGATAAAGGAAAAAGAGAGTGATTTTGTCAGATATTTTCCACTTGATTTTTCTATACCCACTCTTTTCTGTCCTCATTCCTGCTCTCTTCTGTGGAAAACTGATTTGTTTGAAACATATTGATGTGTCCCATGCTTTTTGACTTCACTTTGGTGTTAACGAATAAACATAGGGAAGCATTAGAAAAGAGAGGAAAGAGAGAGAGAGATCAGTGCATTGATTTTCCTTGCTTCCTTCCATAATAAGTGTTAAATAATTACTTTATGTATTGATTAATGAAGCAAATAAAATGTAGGCAAATTATAAAATGTTCTTACATCAAGAGTTCTTATCTACAAATCTTTTGGTTAAAAAATAAAGAGTATGTTCTTTAAAAAAGCACTGTTTATAAATAGCCAATCATCTATGTATGATTCATAATTTATTTTCATATTAATGTTACAATGTATCAAAATATGTCAAATGCACCATGAAGTGAGAAGCACTAGTTTATCATTGATTTCCTTGTGGAAAAAGATAATAACAGTCAGGATACTACTCCCAATAAAATTACTCACAAATCCTTATTATGCTTGTCACCTGATGCATTCTCTTGTAAACAATATTTTAAGAATGCCTTAAACCTTTGCTCTAATAGGGCAAAGTTTACCTTTCGTTACTTTCCTGATAAATTCCTCTGCTTTTCTTGTAAGAAAAATAGAAGTAATGTAGTAAGAAAATGACGGAAATACAAAAAATTCATGCTGAAAGCTTGGGAAAAGAGTAAAATATAAGGTTCACTTACTATTAGGACATATGTATCTGGACTTCTGAAACAATTAGGAACCAGCAGTTGAAGGTCGACAATAATCTTTCTTTCAATTCCACTTTTCTTTCAGTGTTTGCTTTACTTCTTTTAGACAAGCTATTTCTGTCTGGTTTGAACATAGCCATGAGTACTTTTGTTTTTGTTTTGTTTTTTTGTTTTGTTTTGTTTTTGTTTTTGAGAGAGAGAGAGCATGAACTGGGGGAAGGGGCAGAGGGGGAGAGGGGGAAAGAGAGAGAGAGAGAGAGAGAGAGAGAGAGAGAGAGAATATCAAGCAAGCAGGCTCCACACTAAGCAGAGAGCCCGACGCAGGGCTCAAACTCACAGACTGTGAGATCCTGACCTAAGTCAAGGTCGGACGCTCAACCGACTGAGCCACCCAGGCGCTCCCCAAAATAAAATGTCTTAAATATAGAGAAATTACTCTCTCAACACAATATAATTCCAAGCAAACTGGTGGTTTGCACATGTAGACATTTAAAGGCACTGTTTCAATTATTATCTAATAGGTGTCTTCACAGCATATATAATTTTATATTTATTGTGAGAAGAGTGGACAGAGTAAAGATGGATGCAATGATCTGGTGCAGTATGTGTGTGCAATTCACAAATCCACTAGGAAAACTAATTGTCATATCAAAAAATAGACTGAAAATTTAAAAAACTGCTTTACAGAAGCATGTTTTCCCTCTGCTTTTTACCAGTGTCATAATATACTCAGAGTGGAAGTATTTTGTTTAAAACCTTCCTCTGATACATTTGTAGGTCCTGCTGATGTCTGAAAAAGGTTATGCCATTTTCTTCTGAGAATTGAGACTTGATGATGAAACTACCCCACTCACTTATCTATGATTTTACTTTATAATAACTTCTAGGATTTCAAGGGGGAAAGGAGAGAATTGTGTATATGATGCAACCATAAGTATGGTTCAGTAAACCAGTTAAATTATGGTTCTGATTCATTTAATTCTGTAAACTCCTAAGTTTGTAGCAAAATGCTCAGTCAAGAGATGATCTACTTCATTTCACTAAAATCTTTATATTTAAAAAACCATGACTTTATGCACTCATTGTTTCTTAACATTCCCTGTCAGTTCCGGTAACAGCTTTCATGTGGGATAAACCAGGATACCATAGTGTTGCTCTGTTTTTTGCTTGTTTGTTTGGTTTTGGTTTTTATTTTTTAGATAATCAGAAAGTTATGCTCTTTTTATAATCACTGAGTGCCAATGCATTGTAGCTTTTACAAAGTCAAGTACTCAACTCACACATAGAATATTGTTAAAAGAATTGCATAACATTTAATTTCTAAACAGCTTATTTAAAAAGTTAATTACATTTTCCATATGAATGTTGTAATAAATAACACTGAAGTACCCAATATACACAACAAAAATACAGCATCCAAACAAGTGCCCCCAGAGAGACAGACAGACAGACAGACAGACAGACAGAAATAAATAAATAGATAGATAGATAGATAGATAGATAAATAAATAAATAAAACAGAATAAAGGAAATACAATTGAATACACCTTTTTATTTGCTGTGAAATTTGGTACTTAAGGAAAATAACTGTCAATAAAAGATACTAATTAGATCAATATAAATACATATATGTTGTAAGAATCTGATATGTAAATTTGTAGTGAGACTTTTGGCTTTTTTATATGACTTCAAATAATTTATGATAACTTTGAATCATGTGTGTTCATATCATTTTTGACAACTTCTGCGGCTGAATTAGGATATAGTTACAAACCAAAGAGCACCAAGGATTGCCAGCAGGCATCAGAAGCCTAGAAGAAGCAAGGAAGGATCCTTCCTTAAAGTCTTTAGGGGGAGCATGACCCTGCTAACAACTTGATTTCTGAAATCTAGCCTCCAGAAATGTGAGACAATAAGTTTCTGTTATTTTTAGCCACCATGTTTGTTGTATTTTTTTTTGGCAGCCCTAGGAAACAAATACAGCCATCATTATGAGGTCTGAAAATAAACATAGAATAGTGATTTGGGGGAAAACATACTGCATATTTTGTTAAGCAGTGATTAATTTTACTCTGACAAGTGCAATACTGAGGAAACTGGGAAGATGACACTAATATATATGCTCTGTGTGTGGATGTGTATGTATGCATATGTATTTTGAGAGACAGATTCATGCACTCAGGTCATTCATTCTGACTTTGATTTGACTTGCAAAATGAAAGGATGAATTGTCATGGGTTCATACAGGAAAATTTAATGATTCACTTACTATTTGAATATATAGATATTTGCAAGCCAGTTCTTAACATTTGAAGCTTTGATTTTCAATGCATGCCCAGTGAATAACTTATGGTAGGTCCAAGGTAATATCTTAATACATATCTGTGGACTTATACATATAGTAGTTATTAAAATAATTAAATTATGTTGAGTATTCAAGTGAAATAATATAATCAAGGCAGTTATAGGAAACCCTTCTTGCACAAATTAAGAAAAAAAAAATAAAGCAAAGCTGCCTATTCCACCAAAGTTCAAAGAAAGCACAGTTTACTAAACCATCTCTTAATTTCCCCAATAAAAAACTATGATTTCTCTTTTCTGTACTTTCCAATATCATAATTACACTTATTCAAATGAGAATTGTTCTTGCCCATTGTTATTTGCACATAACACTCTCAATAACCTAGATTACTTCTGTCTCTGGAGTTTAACATTTTATAATTTTTTTAATGTCTATTTATATTTTTGAGAGAGAGAGATTGAGACTGAGAGAGACAAAGCATGAGCAGAGGAGGGGGGAAGAAAGAGAAGGAGACACAGAATCCAAAGTAGGCTTCAGGCTCTCCATTGTCAGCACAGAGCCTGATGCAGGGCTCAAACCCACGAACTCCAACATTATGACCTGAACAGAAGTCCCATGCTTAACCAACTGAACCACCCAGGCACCCCTGGAATTTCACATTTTAAAACCAATTCAAGTCCTCATTAACAATAAATTCACAAAAGTAGATCATTCACAAAAGCAGCTCAATGTGTTATTAACTGAATAAATTATTTTTACAGCCACCTTTAGAATCAATATGTATTCCAGATACTTCTTGTGCCATATACAATACTCCACACTTACCCATGGGCATTATCCTCCAAATCCTCAAATCATGGATAGTACCAAACCCTATGTATACTATGTTTCTTTCTATACATGAAAAAATTTAATTTACAAATTAGGCACAGTAATATATTAGCAACAATAAATAAAATAGAACAATTATAACAATATAGTATAATTAAAGTTATGTGAATGTGGTTTCTCTCTCAAAATATTTTATTATACTGTACTCACCCTTCTTCTCGTGATGACGTGAGATGAAAAATGCTTACCTGATGAGATGAAGTGAAGTGAATAAACAGGGCGTTGTGATGAAACCTCAGGCTATTACTAACCTTTTGATGATAAATCAGAAGTAGGACCATCTGCTTCTGGTCAGTGGTTGACCGCAGGTAGGTGGAACTGTGGAAAGCAAACCCGTGAATAAATGAGGGACTACTGTATGCTCTATAACTTAACAAAATTAAAATGATTAACAATGTGTAATAGGCATCATCAGTATTATTTACTAATTATTTCTAAGTTTAGTCAAAAGAAACATGTGAATGTCTATGTCACAAAATTCACTTAGGATTTCCTACTTTGTCACTTATTAGAAGTGGGTCATGTATCAAAAGTTACACTTTTTTTCAATCCATATGTTTCCTACCTCAAATGAATAACTATGACAACGACTTCAATTACATTTTGTAATATGCAATGTTTTATAAAATATACTTTTCTACCTACATAAACATCCCTTGTATAGCTATTATTTGATATTTGTTACATCATAAACTAGCTGGCTTTTTCTCTTATATTTTATTTTTTGGCTGGTCAATTTGCGCATTGTTTAGTCTTTGTACCCAAAGCATATATATATATTTAATGTAATGTCAGCCAACAACATGGCTATATGTTTTTTGGTTTAGTTTTTTTAATTGCAATGCTGGGAACACAGTGAAGTTTAGAAACTAAAAACAGGGACACCTGGGTAGCTCAGTCAGTTGAGTGTCCAACTCTGGAGTTCTGCTAAGGTCATGGTCCCAGGGTCATGGGATGGAGTCCCGCATCGGGCCTTGTGCTGAGCATGCAGCCTACCCAACACTCTGTCTTTACCACGCTCCCTACCCCTCTCCTCCACTCATGCACTTTCTCTCTCTCTCTCTCTCTCTCTCTCTCTCTCTCTTTGGCTCTCAAAAAAAAAAAAAAAAGAAAAGATTTCTCGTTTTCAAATGATTCCTAGAACTGAGAAATAATATTTATATTTCAGCATCTTGAGCCTACAGATAACAAATACGAATTACAAGTATATTTAACATTCAAAATAATTTGACAGTACTTAGAATACCTACCAATAATTATATGAATCAACTTTTTCTTGCTTTTTGCTTATGTGCATTTAATGTTAATGGGAGCTTTGTAGAATTAGAAGATCTTGTACAGGAAAATATCTCAAGATTTTTCATAAAAGTTTTTATTTTTCGGTCTAATTTGGACCAGCAGATTATCTGACTCGAAAAGCATTATGAAAGTAATGTGACTAATCAGAATTATTAGTTACAAAAGAAAGTTCAATGTTTGCACATCTTCTTTTGGAAAACTACGAGCAAAATTGAGTAAGAGAACGGTTTGTTAGGATTATCTTGATATCAGTAACATATAAATTTATCTTAAGAATTAAGAAGTTATAAAATGTATTCATAAATTTGCCAATCTAAAGAATGCTAGTATAACAGTTCACAATTGCTTACTTAGTTTTCATTAAAAATTAAGATTTCTAGGGTTTAAGAATTCTAATTAATATACATAATTCAAGCTACTGGAAATAATAAGAGAAACAACTCTGCATGCAAAGAAAGTAAAATGTGCTTTTTTGCTAATAAAAGGTAGGAAAAATAAGAATTAATTACTAATTAACAGAGAATTTCCTTAACATTTATTTAACAATGTTATACAGATCAAATCATTTGTTTTCACAATAATGCAGAAATGTGATGGAAAAGACAACCAAGACTATTCTAATTCAGCCACTCATGCATTAATTCACAATATTTTAATACCTTTGCCATTATTAAATGTACTTGATATATAAAGCTTTAGAATGAGATACTTAGGAAATATAAAATGATACATCAGGCTTTCTTCTATTGGTTGGATGTACTTTTTTTTAAATCAAAATTGCTACTGTTATATGTAATCATTTTATATGCATGTAACAATGTAAATAGAAAAATTCAAGTGTCAAGTAGTTTTTCAAGTCAATACGCACACACATATTGAAACAGATTTTGCATATGCAGCTGTTAAACTCCTACCCAAGGGATTATTAATGCATCCTTAGCAGCTGCTACTTCTTTTATTTGAAGAAACTGTGAGAATAAAATTTGACATATTGCAAGTCACATGATCCAACCTAATAAGGCTAACTGAGGCATAAAAATGAGTCACTAATACCCAAATTAGTAGATTATTAAAAGAGATATGAATATGCATGTTGAAATGCCAAATATATTTCCAAGATTTCAAAGACTTAAAATATCCTGAAAGTTGTCAATAAAAAGACATTTTACAATATTAAAAATCCACTTAAAATATTTCATAATGTTGACAATTTTATTTCCATCTAGCTTTTCACTTTGATTTCAAACATATTATATTACATTGTTTAAATATTATGGTAAAATTAGTATAAAATATTCAAAGTTTATTATTTTGAATCCAATTTTTAAAATTCAAGAATATGTAAAAATGTATCTCAAAAGGTTATTTCTAATGTCCATATATTTAATGTGAAGTTAAATTATTTAGTTATAAATAAAATATTTTGTGATTCCCAATTATTTTAAATTGAGTATTAAAATATATAAGCCCTGCAGTCTTTGTGATATTAGCAATAAATGTGAATATAACTTGAATACATAAGCAAACATTTAAAGTTTTTAAGTAATATTAAAAATACTAGGATATTTCAATTGAATAGTGTTAAAAATATCTAGCTTTATTTTCAATTCATAATTATATACTTCAAATACTTTATATGATTTCTGGTTGCTTGTTATAGGAGCAAAATTAATAAATCTCATTGAAATATTTTAGTATATTAGCCATTTTAAAATTTATTTTTGAAGCATTTTTCTTAGGATTTTTTTTCTTTTTGTATCTCACATGGAGTGTATGTCATACTTCCTGCTTTCTTTGTCCTTGGTTACTCATCATTACTAAAGAAAGTAACAAATACTTGCTGACAGATCTCACTATTAATTATAGTTTCCTAATCTCAGTCATCCCTTCACAGATTATTCTGGATGTCTAATGTCATAGCAAATGCTACAGAACATAGTAGCTTAAATGATTTACTATCACAGATGGACAGTACTCTCTTGGGATCTCTCACACACACTGCAGGATAAAGTCACTTGAAGGTCCAATTCAGTCTGATATGCAAGATGCCTATTTCATTGACCTGTCTGGTGCCTGGAACCATGGCAGCTGTCCAAAAACACTATCATTCTCTCTCTGTCTCCCTTACTCCCTCTTACTCTTCTCTCAGTCTCTCCTATACTATTATAATTTCCCAAGAACTTTATTTACATTACTAAGTAATTGTAATTATGAAATATATCAGTAAAATGTCCAATGGATTTTGTTTCAAGCATTATATTTATCATTTCTAAAATTTATATTTCTGCATGGACACTGAGGACAACACTGCTTCCTTACTTATATTTTTAATTAGATTTTTTAACAGTATTTAAAACTTTCTTATGCCATATGTTATGTCAGATATTTCAAAATAGCATTACCTTCATTATTTCAGTTCCATTCAGCCATTTCTAATGTTTACTGACTGTGGATTATTAACATTTTGTATAACTTTTTCTTTCTATTTTTAATTTTTTAATGTTTATTCATTTTTTTAAATTTTTTTTTTCAACGTTTATTTATTTTTGGGACAGAGAGAGACAGAGCATGAACAGGGGAGGGGCAGAGAGAGAGGGAGACACACAATCGGAAACAGGCTCCAGGCTCTGAGCCATCAGCCCAGAGCCTGACGCGGGGCTCGAACTCACGGACTGCGAGATCGTGACCTGGCTGAAGTCGGACGCTTAACCGACTGCACCACCCAGGCGCCCCTGTTTATTCATTTTTGAGAGAGGGTAGGGGCAGAGACAGAGGGAGACACAGAATATGAATTAGGCTCCAGGCTCTGAGCTATCAGCACAGAGCCCATTGCAGGGCTTGAACTCATGGACCACGAGATCATGACTTGATCCAAAGTCAGACGTTTAACTGACTGAGCCACCCCAGGGGTCCCAAATGTTTTTTCTTTCTATTTCTAAAAAAAAATTTATTTATTTATTTATTTATTTATTTATTTATTATTTATTTATGAGAGAGAGAGAGAGAGAGAGAGAGAGAGAGAGAGAGAACCAGCGGGGTAGGTGCAGAGATAGAGGGAGACAGAGGATTGGAAGCAGGCTCTGTGCTGACAGTCCAATGTGGGGCTTGAACCCACGAACCATGAAATCATGACCTGAGCTCAAGTGGACACTTAACTGACTGAGCCACCCAGGTACCCTTAGTTTGTATAACTTTTAATTGAATGAAGGAATGTGTTTTTGACTTAATTTTTACTAAAATGGATTACTTATATATGCAGAAAAATCCTTTTCAAAAAAGACAATCTTAATTAAGGTTTCCTAGGAAGATGTCAGAATAGGGGGATCCTGAGCACACCCTGTCCCACAGATATACCTAGATAACACCCATATCCGTGTCAATAAGTGAGAAAATTACCAAAAGACTGGCAGAACAGGCTCTCCACAACTAAATGGAGAAAAGAGGACATACTGAAAAGGAAAGAAAGGGTGGAGATACAGTCAGGAGCCAAAATGATCCACAAGGCTGTCTATAGGAAAAGGACACCACTGGCACAGGAAAGCAAGAGGAACACACAGCACACCAGGCACCTAGGGAATGGGAGCTCTGCACTGGGAAGACAGATCCCCAAAAGCCTTGGCTTTGAAAACAAGACAGGCTTAACTTCATGAGTTGTTACCATCAGTGAGGGTTAACATTTGGAACTTTGAAAATCAGTGAGCTCAGCTCTGGGAGAGCTGGAGGATAATAGGACTGAGCACCTGTGCCTAAAGAAGCAACATAACAAACAGTCCCTCTGAGATACAGCACAGAAGCAGAAGTTTGAAAAATGCCTGGGATATATCGAAAGGAGATTTATTTACTAATCTGAGAACATGTACTGGAAGGGGAAGGATCTTTAGGAGACTTATTCAAGAACAAAAGGGCTGGCAGGCACCATTTTCCGCCCCAGATGCACAGCCTAAATACACAGGAACTAGCAAAGCTTGAACACTCCATTTGCTTGCTAACAGCATGCCCAACTACCCATGTTCTCCTGTGGATGTTCCCCATGAAACGGGGTTTTAGCAGGAGTTCAACCAAAGCAGCTCCATAGCTTAGCAGTGGGTAAGCAGCCCCAACAAGGCTCCAAAGTGACTCCTGCCCCAGGGAGAAAAGAAGAAAACCACACACACCAGTTTGACTGCAGTCAAAGCAGTGGGCTAGGGGCAGACATTTGTTCTGACTGTAGGTCCTGCACATCCACAAAAGCTTGCCAGAGAACAGCACAGGGAGAGCAAACTGTAGTTGAGTATAGCTACAGCTCTAGCAAAAGCT
Source organism: Felis catus (assembly GCF_018350175.1). NCBI lineage: Eukaryota > Metazoa > Chordata > Mammalia > Carnivora > Felidae > Felis > Felis catus. Next base: position 59,593,312 of record NC_058368.1, on the reverse strand, counting down.
GACCCAACTGAAACCCAAGGCAGCCACAGATGGGCCCGTTAACAACAGAGGAACAGATTCTGAACACAACAGGAAAAGAGATGCATTGTAGACAACTGGATTGAAGGTAAACGTGACTCAGTCACAAAAATAGGGCCCATGCAATACACATAGGAGATAGCTCTGAAGTGTTAAACAGGGGAAATTGCACTGCAGGGCACTATAGCAACTCTTCCACATAAAGTCACTACTTTCATGAACAGGAGACATAACTAACTTTCCTAACATATAAAAATAGACAGACAAAATGAGGAGACAGTGGAATTTTCCAAAATGAAAGAACAGGATAAATCAGAGACCTAAATGCAATGGAAATAAATAATATGTTGGATAGAGAATTTAAAGGAATGACCATAAAGAACTAAATGGACTTGAGAATAGAGTGGAGGAGCTCAGTGAGACCGTTGATGAAGAGATAGAAAACATAAAAAAAGAACCAATCAGAGATGAAGAACTCAATAAGTAAAATTAAAAGTACATTAGAGGGAGTAAATAGTAGACTAGAAGAAGCAGAAAAACAGATTGGTAACTGGCAGGACAGAGTACTGGAAAGGTATCAAGCTGAAGAGGAGAAAGAAAAAAAGACTAATAAAAAATGAGAATACATTTATGGAGCTCAGGAAAACCATCAAGCATAATAACATTCACACATAGTGATCCCAAAAGAAGAAGAAAGAGAAAGGGGGGGGGGCAGAAAATTTATTTGAAGAAATAATAGATGAAAACTTCCTAATTCTGGGGAAGGAAACAGAAATCCAGATCCAGGAGGCACAGAGAACCCTCATCAAAATCAACTCAAGGAGGTCTACACCAAGACACATTGTAAGTAAAACGGCAAAAAGTAGTGATAAAGAGAGAATTTTAAAAGCAGCAAGAGAAAAGAAAATTATTACATATAGGGAGAAACCCGTAAGGCAATTAAGAAAACCCATAACCGATTTTCAGTAAAAACTTTGCAGGCCATAAGAAAGTGGCATGATATATTCAAAATGCTGAAAACACACACACACATTCACATACACATACACACACACAACTCTGCAACCAAGAATACTCTATCCAAAAAGGTTATCATTCACAATAGAATGAGAGCTAAAGAGCTTCCCAGATAAACAAAAGTTAAAGGAATTCACGACCACTAAAAAAGCCCTACAAGAATTGTTAAAGGGGGTTCTTTGATTAGAAAGGCCATACAAGGAAGAAAAGTAGAAAACAAAAAAGGAGTAAAATTAGGTATATTTATAAAAAATCAGTCAAGAGACTTGCAAAATAAAAGAATGTATAATACCATACCCCTAAAACATGGAGGAGCCAGGGACGAATAAATTGAATGGGTTCTAACTTAAGCAACCATCAACATAAAACAAACTGCTGTAGGCATAGAATGTTATATATAAACTTAATGGTAACCACAAATCAAAACCAGTGATAGATACACAAAAATACAAAGAAAAAGGAATTCAAGTATATCACTAAACAAAGCCCAGCAAACCAGGACAGAAGAGAGCATGAGAAAAAAGAAACAGAGAAGAACTACAAAAACAACCATAAAACAAGTAACAAAATGGCAATAAGTACGTATCTATCAATAATTACACTGAATGTAATTGGACTAAATGCTATAATCAAAACTCATAGGGTGATGCAATGGATAAAAAACAAGACCCATCTATATGCTGCCTACAAAAGACTCATTTCACACACAGATTGAATACAAAGGAATGAAAGGCACTTATTCATGCAAATGGAAGTGAAAAGAAAGCTGAGGTACTAATACATATATCAGATAAAATACGCTTTAAAACAGAGATTATAACAAGAGAAAAACAAGGCACTACATAATCATAAAGGGAACAATGCAATAAGAAGATACAGTAATTGTAAATATTTATGCACACAGCACATAAGTACCCAAATACATAAAGCAACTAAAAACATAAAGGAAATAATTTATTGTAATATTGTAATAGTAGTAAGAGCACCCCACTAGTAATAGCAGTAACACCCACTTATCACAATGGATAAATCATCCAAACAGAAAATAAACAAGAAAACAGTGGCTTGAAAGACACATTGGACCAGATGGATCTAACAGGTATATTCAGAACATTCCATCCTAAAACAGCAGAATACACATTCCTTCCAAGTGCACATGGAATATTCTCCAAAATAAATCACATGTTAGACAAACAAGTCTTAACAAATTAAAAATTATCAAAGTCATACCATGCAACTTTTCTGACCACAATGCTCTGAAACTAGAAATCAACCATAAGAGAAAAATCTAGAAAGAATACAAATACATGGAGGTTAAATAAAATGCTATTAAGCAATGAATGGGTCATCCAAGAAATCAAAGTAATCAGAAAACACACAGAGACAAAGTGCAATGAAAGCACGATAGTCCAACATCTTTGGGATGCAACAAAAGTTTTCTGAAGAGGGAAGTTGATGGCATAGAGGTTTACCTCCAGAAGCATAAACAAACAAACAAATAAACAAACAAATAAATCTAACAGCATCTAAAGGAGCTAGAAAATAACAACAAACAAAACTCAAAAACAGTAGAAGGAAGGAAATAACAAAGGTTAGAGTAGAAATAAACGAAATAGAAACTAAAAAATCAATTGAATAGGACAATGAAACAAGGAGCTTGTCCTCTGAAAGATCAACAAAATTGATAAATTTTAGGAAGACTCATCAAGAAAGAGGAATGGGGTGGGAGGAACAGGGGTATGGAGAGAGAGAGAGAGGAGAGAGCTGAATACATAAAATCAGAGATAAAAGAAAAGAAATAGGGGCACCTGAGTGGGTCAGTCAAATAAGCGTCTGACTCTTGGTTTTGGCTTAGGTGATAAGCTCATGGTTTGTAAGTTCAAACCCCACATCGAAATCCATGCTGACAGCATAGAGCCTTCTAGGGATTCTCTCTCTTCTTCTTGCTCTGCCCCTCCTCTGCTCTCTGTCTCTAAAAATAAATAAAAATAAACAAGTTTTTTTTAATGAGAAGAAATAAGAACCAACAACACAGAAATAAAAGGGTTATAGAGAATATTATGAAAAATTACATTTCGAGAAACTGGACAACCTAGAAGAAATAGAACAATTCCTAGAAACATATATCCTCCCCAAAATGAACCAAGAAAAAACATAAAATTAAAATAGACTGATTACCAGTGGTGAAACTGAATAAGTAATAAAAAAATTCCTGACTCACAAAAGTCTAGGACCACATGGCCTCACAGGTGAATTCTACCAAACATCTGAAGCTTTAATACTGATTCTTCCCAAACTATTCCAAAAAATAGAAAAGTCATTCTATGAGACCAGCAGTACTCAGATACTAAAACTAGATAAAGACACAACAAAAAGAGATAGAGGCCAATATCCTTGATGAACATAGATGCAAAATCCTCAACAAAATTTAGCAAACCAAATCAACAATACATTTAAAAAAATCATTCACTATGATCAACTGGGATTTATTTCGAGAATGCAAAGGTGGTTCAATATTCACAAATCAGGGGCGACTGGGTGGCTCAGTTGGTTGAGTATCCAAGTTAGGCTCAGGTCATGATCTGGCAGCCAGTGGGGGGTTCGGGTCCCGCATCAGGCTCTGTGCTGACAGCTCAGAGCCTGGAGCCTGCTTCAGATTCTCTCTCTCTCTCTCTCTCTCTCTCTCTCTCTCTCTCTCTCTCTCTCAAAGATGAATAAATGTTAATTTTGTTTAATATTAACAAATCAATGTGATATATTACATCAATAAGGAAAGGATAAAAACACATGATCATTTCAATAGATGCATAAGAAGCATTTCACAAAGGATAATATCCATTCATGTTGAAAACCTAAACATGGTAGGTTAGAGGGAACATACCTCAACATAAGAAAGGCCCTATGTGAAAAAACCTATAGCTAGCATCATACTCCATAGTGAAAAACTGAGAGCTTTTTCCCTAAGATGAGGACCAAAACAAGAATATCCACTCTTACCACTTTCATTTACTATAGCACCAGAAGTCCTAGCCACAGTAACCAGACAAGAAAAAGAAATAAGTCATCTAAATTGGTAAGGAATAAGTAAAACTTTCACTATTTGCAGATGACATGATACTATATATAGAAAACCCTATAGACTCCACCAAAAATGTACCAAAGTTCATAAATATATTCAGTAAAGTTTTAGGATACAAAATCAATATACAGAAATTTGTTGCATTTCTATGCACTAATAATGCAATAGCAGAAAGAGAAATTAACAAGTCCATTTCAATCTCACCAAAATAATAAAATACCTAGGAATACACTTAACCAAAGACATAAAAAACCTGTACTCTGAACACTATTATACACTGACGAAAGAAATTGAAGATGACATAAAAAAATAGCAAGATAGTCCATGACCACAGAGTGGGAGAACAAACTTTCACAAAATGACCATACTATGCAAAACATTCTACAGATTTAATGCAATCCCTCTTAAAATACCAACAGTTTAAGACTTAGAATAAATAATCCTAAAATTTGTATGGTACAACACAATACCCAAAATAAAGCAATACTGAAAGAGAAACATAAAACTGGAGATATCACAATCCCATATTTCAAGATATACTACAAATTTGTGGTATTCAAAACAGTATGGTACTGGCAAAAAAACAGACACAGATCAATGGAACAGAAAAAGAGAACCCAGAAATAAACCCATGATTATACAGTCAGTAAATCTATGACAAAGGAGGAAAAAATATGCAATGGAAAAAATACAGTCTCTTCAACAAATGATTTTGGAAAAACCTAGACAACTACATGCAAAAGAATCACACTGGACTACTTTCCCATACCATACACACACACACACACGCACGTACACACACACACACACACACACACACACACACACACACACAATGGATTAAAAACCTAAATATGAGACCTGAAATCATAAAATCCAAAAAGACAGCACAAGCAGAAATTTCTCTGAAATTGGCCATAACAACATTCTTCTAGATATTTCTCCTGAGGCAAGGGAAACAAAAACAAAAACAAAAACAAAAACAAACTATTGGGACTACATAAAAATAGCAATCTTCTGCATAGACAAAGGAAACAATCAACAAAACTAAAAGACAACTTCCTGAATGGGAGAAGACATTTGCAAATGGCATATTCAATATAGAGTCAATATCCAAAATATACAAAAAAGCTGATACAACTACACACACGCACACACACACACACACACACACACACACACACACACACACACAAATAGCCCAATTAAAAAATGGGAAGAAGACATGAACATTTCTCCAAAGAAGACATACTGATGACCAATAGACACATGAAAAGATGCTCAACATCATTCATCATCATCAAAGAAATGTGAATCAAAACCACACTGAGATACCTCACACCTGTCAGAATGGCTAAAATAAAAACAAGAAATAGTAAGTGTTGTTAAGGATGTGGAGAAAAAGGAACTCCCCGGCACTGTTGCTGGGAATGCAAACTGGTGTAGCCACTGTGGAAAATAGAATGCAGATTCCTCAAAAAATTAAAAGCAGAATTACCATATGATCTAGTATTTTCACTACTGAGTATTTTCCCAAAGAATATGCAAATACTAATCCAAAAAAAATATATTCACCTCTATGTTTACTGTAGCATTAGTTACAACAGGCAAATTATGGAAGAAGCTGAAGTGTCCATCAGCAGACTGAATGGATAAGGAAGATGTGATAAATATGTGTGTGTGTGGAATATTACTCAACCATTATTTAGAATAAAGTTTTGCCGTTTGCAACAACAAGGATGGATCTAAAGTGAAATAAGTCAGGTCAGAGAAAGACAAATACCATTCATCTGTGGAAGTTAGAAATAAAACAAAGAAAGAAAAAAGAGACATACAAAAAAAGAATACAGGTTTAACTATAGAGAACAAACTGATGGCTACCAGAAGGCAAGTGAGTTCGGGAATAGATGAAATAGGAAAAGGGATTGAAAGTACACCTATGATCATGAGCACTGAGTAATGCATAGAATTGTTGAATCACTCTTGTACACCTGAAAATTAAAAAAAAAGCCACTTTATTATATTGGAAAAATATATCTAAATAATATAATATCTAAAAAATCTTAGTCAATATTTTCATTAGTAAGTTCTCTTATGCTTTATTTAAAACTAAATATACGTGTTGAAACATTCAAAGCTTTGCCTTTAATATCTGGTACAAAGGAAGGATGTCCCTCTCACCAATCATTTTCCACATTGTACTGCAAAGTCCTTGCTAATGTAATGAGACAAGAAGTGGATTTATTTAAGTGGCTTAAAGATTTCTGCAACAGAGATTTCTTTAATATGTATTTTCATTACTTAATATCTCTCTTATTACTGAATACATTTTTATTGTAAAATTATAAACTGTTTATACATGTACTTGTAAGAATAGCATTTTAGCTCCTCCCATGTATTTTGCAATTAAAGTGCCTATGAACATTTATGTGTGTGTTTTCTATAAACATAAGGTTTCAATTCAATTGGGGTATACACTTTGTATATGATAGATGAATCTTAAGACTAACTTTCTAAGAAACTACCAAACTGTCTTTCAATGTGGATAGTACCATTTTGCACTTCTACCAGCAATAAACGAAGGTTCCAATTTCTTCACATCCTTGCCAGAATTTGATATTGTTGTCCAATTCATTACCACTGGAATCATACCTTCAGTTTTGAAATTTAAAAACAAAAAGCAAAATCCCCAAATATTAAAATTGGAATTTTTAAAGTTTATTTTGAGAGAGAGAGAGAGCACAAGCAGGGGAGACGCATAGAGAGAGGAAGAGAGAAACCCAAGCAGACTGCATGCTGTCAGCATAGAGCCCAACACAGGGCTTGATCTCACAAACCACGAGACCATGACCTGAGCCGAAATCAAGAGTCAGATGCTTAACCAACTGGGCCATGCAGTGGCCCCTGGAATAATATTTAAATTATAAGTTAGGCTCAGTAAAGGATTGTTTTCATCTAGAGTGCTGTATTCTTAAATGACTTTCATCAATATATAAGGCATAATTTTGAAAACACTTTATTCAGCTATTATTGGCATATAAAAAGCTGTTCATATTTAATGTGTACAAGTTGATGGATTGGAAGATTAAGTGTGCACCTGTGAAACCATCACTACAATCCATGTCATAAAAATATCCATCATTTCCAAAAGTTTCCTCCATCGCTCTTCATTATTACTTTTGTGACAAGAACATTTTTTAAAGTTTATTTATTTTGAGAAACAGAGAGCACAAGTGGAGGAAGGGCAGACAGAGGGAGAGAGAGAATCCCAAGCAGGCTCTGCACTGTCAGCACGGAGCCCAATGCAGGGCTCAAACTCACGAACTATGAAATCATGACCTGAGCAGAAATCAAGAGTGAGACACTTAAGTAAGACTGAGCCACCAGGCACCTCTGTGATGAGAACATTTAATACAAAATCCACCTTCTTAGCAAATATTTCAGGATAGCATATAGTATTTTTAATTATAGGCACTATGTTGGACAGTAGATTTTTAAGATTTATTCATTTTGTAACCAGAACTTTAGACCCTTTGCTAATACCTCCCTTGTTTCTCTCTTTCTCCAGTCCCTAGCAAACACAATCCCACTGTTTGCTTCTGATTATTTAGATTCTGCCTATGAGTGGTACCATGTAGTGTTTGTCCTTCTATGTCTGGTCTGTTTCAGTTAGCATAATGTCTTTCAAGTTTATCCATGTCATTATAAATGGCAGGATTTTCTTCTTTTTAAAGATTGCAATATTCCATTGTATGTATATACCACACTCTATCATCTGTCAATGGACATTTATGTTGCTTCCATTTCTTGGCTATTGTTTATAATGCTGCGATGAACATGGGGTGCAGATGTCTGTTCCAGATAGTGATTATGTTCCTTCAGATACACTCAGAAGTTGGATTGCTGGATAACATGGAAGTTCTAATTTTTTGAGAATCCTCCATACTGTTTTCTATAATGGCTGTACTAATTTACATTTGCACCAACAAGGTATGCACAAAGATACTTTTCTACATCCTCACCATCATTGTGTTATTTTTTGATAGCCATCCTAATATGTGCGAGGTGATATCTCATTGTGGTTTTTACTTTTCCCTAATAATTAGTTATTTTAAGCACCTTTACATAAACTTGTTGACCATTTTTATGTCTTCTATGGAGCAATGTTTATTTAGTTCCTATGCCCATTTTCAACTTTTTATTGAGTTGTAGGAATTCTTTTTATATTTTTAATATTAAACCCTTACCAGATATACAGATTTCAAGTATTTTCTACTATTCCATAGGTTGCCTTTCTAATTTCTTGATTGTTTCTTTGGCTGTGCAAAAGCTTTTTGGTTTGATGTAATTCTACTTGTCTATTTTTACCTATGTTACTTGTGATTTTGATGTCATATCAATGAAAACATAGTCCAAGACAATGTCAAGAAATTTTTCCCTAGATTTTTGTCTAGGATTTTTATGCACGCATGTCTTGGTTTTCTTATGAATGGTGTAAGATAAAGCCTAATTCCATTCTTCTGCCTATAAAAGTTCAGTTTTCCCAGCTTCTATTTATTAAAGAGACAATTCCATTGTGTATTATTGACACCCCTTTCAAAAATCAATTTATTATGGGCTTATTTCTGGGATCTTTATTTTGTTCCACTGGTCAATATATCTGTTTTTTATGACAATCCCATACTCTTCTGGTTTCTCTAGCTTTGTAATATATTTTAAAATCAAGAGCTATGAGGATTCCAGCTTTGCTTTTCTTGCTTAAAATTTCTTTGACCGGGAGCCCAGGTGGCTCAGTCGGTTAAGTATCTGACCCTTGATTTGAGCTCAGGTCATGATCTTAGGGTTTGTGAAACTGGGTCCCATGTCGGGCTCTGTGCTGACAGTGCAGAGCCTGTTTGGGATTCTCTTTCTGCCTCTCTCCCACTCACATACATGTATGCTCTCCCTCTCTCTCTCAAAATAAATAAATAAACATTTAAAAAATAAAAATTAAAAAGTTGCTTTGGCTATTCTGGGTTTCTTGCATTTCTGTATGAATTTTAGGATTTTTTTTCCTATTTCTGTAAAAAAACAAAAGTACCACTGGGATAGTAGAGACTGTAGTGAATCTGTAGATCACTTTGCATGGTGTGGACATTGTAACAATATTAATTTCCCAATACATGAACGTGGGACTTTTTCCATTTATTTGCATCTGCTTCAGTTTCCTTTATCAGTGTTTCATAGTTTTCAATGTATAAGTCTTTCACCTCCTTGGTTAAATTTATTCCTAAGTATTTTATTGTTTTTGATGCTATTTTTAAACTGATTTTTTTTTCTTAATTTCCTTTTAGGATGGTTTGTTGTTAGTGCATAGAAATACACCTGATCTTTATAGATTTATATGTCCTACAACTTTATTGAATTAGTTTATTAATTATAATAGGTGTGTGTTTGTGTGTGTGTGTGTGTGTGTGTGTGTGTGTGTGCACATGCACATGAGTGTGGAGTTTTTAGGATTTTCTGCATATAAGATCATACCATCTGCAAACAGAGATAATTGTACTTCCTCCTTACTGGCTTAGATGCCTTTTATTTATCTTTCTTACATAATTGCTCTACTTAGCACTTCCACTATTACCTTGAATAGAAGCCATAAGAGTGGGTATCCTTCACTTGTTCCTAATCTTAAACATAAAGCTTTTAGATTTTCACCACTAAGCATGAGGTTAACTGTGGGTTAGTCATACCTGGCCTTTATTATGTTGAGATAGATTCTTTCTATACCTAGTTTGTAAATAATTTTAGTATGAAAGGATGTTGATTTCAAATGCATTTTTATATCCATTGAGATGAGCATGTGATTTTTATATTTAGCTCTATTAATGTAGTATGTCACATTGTTTGATTTGCATGTATTCAACCATCATTGCATCCAAGGGATGATTGGTCATGAAACTTTTAATGTGCTAAGGAATTCGTTTTGCTAATATTTTATTGACTTTTATCCATGTTAACCAGGGATATTGATTTATAGTTTTAATTTGTTGGCACAGTATGGCTTTGATATCAAGGTGATGCTGGCCTTATAAAATAAGTTAAGAAGTGTTCTTTCTATGTTTAGAAGAGTTTAAAAAGAATTGGTATTAATTTCTCATTCAATGCTCAGTAAAATTGTAAAGCCATCTAATCCATGATTTTTTCTTTTTTGGGAATTATTTGAAGACTGATTCAATATCATTACTCATTATTGGTCTGTTCCAGTGTTCTACTTTCTCATCAATCAGTGTTGGTTAGTTGGACATTTTTAGGAACTTATTTATTCTAGGCTGTTCAAGTTACTGGCATACAACTGTTCATAATAATCTTTTACAATTTTTAAATTTTTGTAACATTGTAATGTCTCTTCTTCCATTTTTAAATTTTATTCTGAGTATTTGTCTTAGTCTAGCTAAATGTTTATTAATTTTGATTATATTTTGAAATAACCAATTTGATTATAATGTGTCTTAGTATAGACTTCACTTATTTATAATATATTTATTTTTATTTTTGTAATGTTTATTTATTTATTTTTGAGAGGAAGAGAGAGCAAGCAGGGGAGGGGCAGAGATAGAGGGAGACAGAATCCCAAGCAGGTCTGTGCTGTCAGCGCAGAGCCCAATGCAGGGCTTGAGCTCATGAACTGTGAGATCATGACCTGAGCCGAAACCAAGATTCGGACATTTAACCGACTGAGCAGCCAAGGTGCTCCAGATTTATCATATTTTTATTAATTTGGGATTCATGAATCTGGTTGTCCATTTCTGTCCCCTAATTTGTGAAGTTGTTGGTCATTTTCTTTAAATAAGCTTTCTGTGCCTATCTCTTCCTTTTTTCCTTCTTGGACTCTTGTAATGAATGTGTTGGTCCATTCAATGACTACCTAAAAGTTCTGTAGCCTTCTTCCCTCTTTTTTCAAGTTTTTTTTTTTCTTTTTCTGTTTCTCCAACTGGGTAATTTCAGACAACTCCTCTTTGAGTTTGCTGATCCCTCAGCTTTATCAAAAGTTTGCTGTTGAAACTTTTTAGTGATTTTTTAAAAAAATTTCAGTCCTTGTATTTCAGGTCTAGAATTTGTTTAGTTCTCTTTGTTAAACTTTTCATTTTATCTATGTATTGTTCTCCTGATTTTGTTTAGATGCCTAAATGTGTTTTTTTGGTATCTCACTGGATTTCATGTGATTATTTTGAATTATTCGCTGAGAAGTTCATAGCTCTCCATTTCCTTTATGAATAGTTACTGGAGCTTATTTTGTTGCTGTCATGATTTCATGTTTCCCTGATTCTTCATGTTCCTCATGGTCCTGCATTGTGATCCTGGACTTGAAGTAGTTGCCTCTTCTAGTCTTTACAGACAGACTTCATCAAAGAAAGCTTTTCACCAATCTAGTTAGAGACTCTGGAGAAGTTTGTTTCCTGGGTCTGCTGACAGATGACATGGTGCTGGGTCTCCTGGTACACAGGCTTGGTGCCATGTTCTACGGCCTGCTGCTGGAATTATTATTATTATTATTTCAATTTTGGTTCTTGCTTAGTAAAATGGGCTAAGACTTTCCTTTGGGAATTTTTTTTTTAATTTCGACTTTAAACATTGCCAAATAATAAAGATTTACCTACAAATATTCCAGAGACTTTAATTGTGCAGAATTTTTGTTTACTATTAATTAATATATATTTTCTATGACTTAATTTTTTTAAGTTTAGTTGTAAAATATATTTCTTGATTAACAGGAAAAGTATGGATATCACAATTACTCACACTGAAAAACTATATTCCAAAATCTAAGATGTAAGGGAATAAATTTTCTCTAAGTAGCAATTCACTTATAGAAAATTCTCTCTCATCCTGTAACTTTGCAGGCTTCTATACTGTGTCTGAACAAAATGCAATTCTACATGTTTCATTGCTCAAATAATTAAATATAATAAAAATGTATATTTTCAAATTTAGACAACTTCCTCTTTTTTAAATGTTTATTTTGAGAGAGAAAGAGAGAGAGAGAGAGAGAGAGAGAGAGAGAGAGAGAGAGAGAGAGCATGAACAAGGGAGGAGTATAGAGATAGGGAGACACAGAATCAGAATCAGGCTCCAGACCCCGGGCTGTCAGCACAGAGCCCGACACAGGGCTCGAACTCACAAACCAAGAAATCATGACCTAAGTCAGAGCACTGAACCAACTGAGCTACCCAGGAACCCCTCTAAGTGTTTCTTTAAGAAAAAAAGAAAAAAAAAAAGAAAAGTTTTCAAGGTAATTAATTTATTTACACATGATGAATTATTACAATATAGTTCACTGTGTTAGAGCATATTTGATTTATGATAAGTAATTTCATGTTTTGTTAGTTAGTTATTTGTCTTGATATTCAATTGGAAATGCTAAATAGTGATAAAGTCATCCTATATAAAATAAAATGTAGTATTTTGTAGTAGAAAGAAAATTTTAAAATTATAATGTGATTAAAAACTGAGATAGGAACCAAAGTTGGAGCGGTTAGTGCTAAAACGACATTTGTTCTTTTAACACTGGCAAGGTCATTCTTAGATAGCAAATAAACAGGCACAGCAGGAGATACCTACAAAGACATAATATCTTGAAATCAGATTGATGTCAGCTACTCTTGATCACCCGCAGGCACCTCAATTACCTAGAATTACTATCCCAATTAAGCACCTGTCTTTACAGTTGAGTGTTATCAGGTTCAATTTGATAAGATGGGAAAGTCCCAATTAAAAGGACTCCCTAATTAAGCATGCTTTATGTAGAATAGACTGATTACTCCAAAAATATACTTTTCTGTACTAGTTCAATAACATTTTATCCATTACATACACATCTATTATCTATTACATACCTATATATTATCGATCTAGATATCTATATCTATATATTTCCATTTAAGTAGTTATGCAATGTTTTTATGATAAATATCTTGCAACAGTAAAAGGAAAAAATGACACTTGTCAGAAATGGTTCCAATATGGCAAAATTCTTCTCTCTTACAAGTAAGCTATAAGCAGTATATGTAAGACTCCATTCCCTAATATTTTTTTTTGTTTTGCTTATTTTGGACTTTCCATACCACACTTTAATTTGCATTTACATTCAAAACTCCTAAAAATCATAGATATTCATTATATTTTGTGTGATCTCTATGAAGCTAATGTAATATCGTTCATCTAGCACATGTTTCACTCCTGTTATAATTTACAACTTAATTAGAACTCATTAGATAAATTGGTAGAACTGTGACTTTGAAACTGAAATCCCTACAGTTCCAATTATTCAAACGTGCATGCACTGCTAACTAGAGTGAGATGTGTCATTAGGAAGAAATGAAATTATATGAAGACTTATCTCTAGGCTTCTAACCCATATTGTATGAAGAGAAATATACTTACAGAATGATTTTTTTAATTTAATGAGTTTTGGAAGAAAGGTTCAGAAGAAATGAATGTAAATATATTACATATTATTGCTGCATAACAAATCTCTTTAAAACATGCTGGCTTACAGGCGACTATAGATGCTGGAGAGGATGTGGACAAGCAGGAACCCTCTTGCACTGTTGGTGGGAATGCAAAGTGGTGCAGCTGCTCTGGAAAATAGTGTGGAGGTTCCTCAAAAAATTAAAAATAGGTCTACCCTACGACCCAGCAATAGCACTGCTTGGAATTGACCCAAGGGATATAGGAGTGCTGATGCACAGGGGCACTTGTACCCCAATGGTTATAGCACTTTCAACAATAGCCAAATTATGGAAAGAGCCTAAATGTCCACCAACTGACGAATGGATAAAGAAGATGTGGTTTATATATACAATGGAATACTATTTGGCAATGAGAAAGAATGAAATCTGGCCATTTGTAGCAATGTGGATGGAACTGGAGAGTGTTATGCTAAGTGAAATAAGTAAGGCAGAGAAAGACAGATACCATATGTTTTCACTCATATGTGGATCCTGAGAAACTTAACAGAAGACCATGGGGGAGCAGAAGGGGGAAAAAAGAAGTTATAGAGAGGGAAGGAGGCAAACCATAAGAGACTCCTAAATATTGAGAACAAACTGAGGGTTGATGGGGAGTGGGGGGAAGGGGAAAGTGGGTGATGGGCATTGAGGAGGGCACCTGTTGGGATGAGCACTAGGCGCTGTATGGAAACCAATTTGACAATAAATTTCATATTAAAAAAACAAGAAAGAAAAAAGGAGAAAAAGAAAAAAAAGACGTCCATAATGTGAGCCAAATCTTTTTAAAAAATCTGTTGGAGAATCATCTTATTTGGATAAGACATTCAGACTCCTCGTGGACATATTGATAGATTCAATAATCATGGAGATTATTGAAGGGGTTTGAACATTCATTGATTCATGAAATTTATCTCAATAATTCTTAGTAATTAAGTATTGCTGATGAATAATGAAATGACTTTTTAAACACATTTGGTGCGGGGTGCTTGGGTGGCTCAATTGGTTAAACGTCCAACTCTTGATTTCAGCGCAGGTCATGATCTCATGGTTTCTGAGATCAATCCCCATGTTGGGCTCTGTGCTGACAGCATGAAGCCGGGTTGGGATTCTCTCTCTCCCTCTCTCTCTGCCCCTCCCAGCTCTCTTTCACAAAATAAATAAACATTAATTAAAAAAAAACATGCTGGCTTGAAATACCAAGAATTGCTGATTGTCTTATATAGTTTCTGTGGGTTGAGTACTTTACTGTTGGTTGACTAGAAAGTTCTGGTTAGAGGTCTCCATGGAATTACAGTAGATATCGGTTGGATTGCATTCTTTTTAAGGAATATATGCATCTGAAGAATTAATTCACAGAAGTCACCCAGAAATAACTTCACCTACTTGGCAAGGTGGTGCTGGCAGTTTGCTAGGAGATTTATTTCCTCTCAGTGTGAACATCTTTATGGGCTACTTGAGTGTCATCTCAGCATGGAAGCAAGCCCCCACCAGAGCAAGGGATTCCAGCAACCAAATCTCTTTCATATTACATCAGTCACACAGGACAATCAGCCCTGGTGCAGTGTAGGAGACTACACAATGTCATTATCATGAGGCAATCATTATTGGGACCATCATGGAGGCTGGCTAACTTGATAGCTTAGTGCTTGCTGGCAGAAATTCTTTTGTCAGATTTTTATGATTCCACTTTTAATTCTGATATTGATTGTGTGACTTTTGGAAACACACTTGACTTCTATTTCTGAATGTCTCTATATTCAAAATAGAAATTACAATATTATTTACTTTATAATATCTATGAGAATTAAATGAGCTAACATTTGAAAAGTATTGTTAAAAGAGTTAGGGATACAGTAGGTTTCTATTCATAATTGTTATTTCTATTTTTACTTTTACAGTAATATCACAAAGTAAGCAATTTTATGTGTGTTTTAGAGACTAAAGCATATGACTTCCTGGAGATCTTATATTCATATACTTTTGGCTGACATAATTAAAAACAACTCTAAAAAAAGTATTTGGCTAAAATTAGCAACTCAGGAAGCAACAGATAGATGTTGGCTGGATGCAGAGAAATTGGAACCCTCTTACACAATTGGCGGGAATACAAACTGGTGTAGCCACGCTGGAAAACAGTGTGGAGGTTCCTCAGAAAGTTAAAGGTAAAACTCCCTTATGACCCAGCAATTGCACTACTAGGTATTTATCCAAAGGATACAAAAATACTGATTTGAAAGGGCACATGCACCCCAAGGTTTATAGTAGCACTATCAACAATAGCCAAATTATGGAAAGAATCCAAATGTCCACCAAATGATGAATGGATAATGAAGAGGTGTGTATATATATATATATATATATATATATATATATATATATATACACACATATGTATACCACACACACACACACACACACACAAATATATATACACACACATACATACACACATACAATGGAAAACTATTCAGCTGTTAAAAAGAATAAAACTTCGCCATATGGAACAACATGGATGGAGCTGGAGTCTATTATGCTAAGTGAAATAAGTTGACCCACAATGTCACATTAGTTTCATGTGTACAACAGTGATTCAACTTCTCTTTATCTTAAGTTATGCTCACCACCATCAACATAATTTCTGATTGAGTGAAGGAGCTAGCAAATATATATTCCATGATGAATAAAATTTAAAAAATAGTGAAATGAAAGACCTAATGAGGAGATGTATGTTTATAGATGGACAAAGTACATATGAAAATTAAAATTCACAATATTATCTCTAACAGCCTTGCATATTGGGCAAAAAGATAAAGACTGTATTTAGGAAAATTATTATGGAAATTATTATTAATAGGAAAATATAATAATTATAATAATTATAATTATACAATTAATATTATATTTTATTACCAGCATATGAATTGCCACCCTTTGGCTATGAGATACACTTTTATCATAAACCAGATTTGTGAATTGATTAAAATATTTAAAAACACCTGAGAATGAAAATATAAAATCAATGATTAAAAACGAAACAAAAACTAAAGCATAAGTTTGTAGTTAAGTTTAATTCTCAGTTTTGAATTTGAGGTGAGGAGAGAGGGAATGTCAGAATTTAAATTAATTTCTTGGCTATGCCTGAGATCACTTCCTGACAAAATGAAAATAGGCTATGAACTAAAAATAGTTTCTATAGTCTATGCTAAATGTAGATGCCTGCCAAGAATAAGAATGTTAAATGAAATACTTCTTGAAATAGGACCTACTGTCATCACTCTCCTTTGCTATTAATTTTAATTTCCTTAAAAGGTGAATTACCTTTGCAAGAATCTTATATTTTCATAAATATCACTAGCAATCAGAAAAATTTACAAAAAGTATAATAAGCCAATATAAAAGTATAACTCATAAAAATGTATGGGAGTATTTAAAACAGAAACACTGAATGAGAATAAAATATGCATGCATTTGAAATTTCATAAGTTAGTAGTTCCAGTGACTCCAGTAAAATTGAATTCCTTGCTCCAACCATAATCAACAATCTTTTTACATCAAACAATTTTGTATCTTAATGTCTCAGAATGAGGGAATATATTTTTTATGAACTGTACTCACCCTCTGTAAACTGAACACTTTAAAGATAAAATGGTTGTGAGGCAGTTGGATGGTTCAGTCATTAAGCGACTGACTTTGGCTCAGGTCATGATATTGAGGTTCAGGAGGTTCCAGCTCCACTTCAGGCTCTGTGCTGACAGCTCAGAGCCTGGAGCCTGCTTCAGATTCTGTGTCTCCCTTCCTCTCTGTCCCTCCCCTGCTCACACTCTGTCTCTCTCAAAAATAAAATAAATATTAAAATAATTAAAAATAAATAATAAAGATAAAATGGTGCAAATGTACCAAGAGTTCTTTCCAAATAATTGAAAGGAACCCCAAAGAACAATAGTAACAATAACACATGCATGCGCGCACACACACACATAAACACAATCTACCTATCTGTACTTCCTCCTGTTTTGTAGACTGGTTTATGCTTCAAACAGCTGAGCAATATAAAAAAGTGGTTTCAATAAGTACCATGTTCTTCCAAAAATACATTATAACCATGTAAAATTCAATTTGCCTTTCTATTTTCTCAAACTCCCCCACAACACACACACTGTTTTTCAATATGCATCTAGGTTTCTAATCATCAAACCTGGTGTTTTCTAACACTAAGGCTTTACCTAGAACAGACCTTCATTCATAGATGTTAATAAGTATTTATAGAAGGAATAGATGTTGGGCTTGAGAAAGGAATAGTCCAATTGACATTGATGTCTTAAATCATGAAAAAGTATAGTGCATGACTAGCATATTAGTGCATATGAAATTTTCTAATATGTACATTTAATAATGCTTCCTCTAATATAAAGATATTTATTTTAATGAAAATCTTCCAAGCATAATCAGCCATAAAAATTCATTTCTTTCATGTTAGCCAACCAATTGCTTTTCATTTAATTAAATCATAAATATAATAAAAATACTACAGAATAAAAGACACTAAAATAGAAAACTATTCAGTAAAGAATGTCTCTTTTTTCAAAAAAAGTATTTACAAAAATACTACATTGAGAAATGCAACAGATGTTACATTACTTAGGCTTTAATAATAACTGAAATAAAGCATTTGAACATATAGCTGTGTTCTGGATTATAAGAAGTTTCATAAGGCATTAACAATTTATTCCTTTAACTGCTAGACTATTAGGAGACAATATGTTATTTCAAATCTAATAAAGGCATTTGAAAATATATCATCTGTATTTTGATTCACAATCAACATTTTTTTGCACCTCATGAATCAAATTCATTGAATGTATCTCACAAAACAATCTTATGCTGTGATCACTGTTCATTAAAGAAGTAAACAATGGATTTTGCTTTATGCTGAACACTCCCTCTTACGTTTGTACATTATATACCTAAAAGTATTTATGTGACATATGTATATATACACTTACATAAACCCATGTATAATATAAAGTATTTTTAATTATTTTGAGAGAGAGAGAGAGAGAGCAAGCAGGGGAGACAGGCAGAGGGAGAGAGAGAGAAAATCTTAAGCAGGCTCCACACTCAGCATAGAGCCCAACACAAGGCTCAATCCTCAATCCTGGGATCCGAGCCAAAATCAAAAGTCAGATGCTCAACCGACTGAGCTACCTAGCTGCCCCTAATATAAAGTATTTTTAAATGTTATAGATTATTTTATATGTCTCATGTACTCGGTACTGATAAAACGTAACTGAATAAAAAATATAAAAGAAGTAATGATCCCTATCATGAAATAACCCATGATAAAATTGGAAAGAAATAGAAACCGGAACACATTTGATGTTTTCCAAAGTTAACAGAGTACTTAGTAATTATTTAGCCATGGTGATCCCATGATTAGATTTATACCTGAAATAAGATTTTTTTTTGCAATTTACTGAATGTTGAATGTTTAATGTCTACTTTCTGATCAAGATTTCCAAGGTGTTTGTCAATGTGAGTATAAATGATTTATTACATTTTAATATATACTAGCATAAAATGAGGACTAATTGAAATATTATAAAGATGGGGACTAAAATATGAAGAAACAAATTAGTAATAGGAAAGAACATCAAATAAGTCTCTTAGCGTAAAAACAAAGCACAGAAGTGTATGAATCCACACAACTAATCACAACTAATGATAAACTAAAGAAGTCAATGATAGAAACAGGGGATAGGAGGAAGATGGCAGCATAGGAGGACGCTGGACTCACCTTGTCCTGCTGATCACTTAGATTCCACCCATATCTGCCTAAATAACCCAGAAAACTTCCAGAAGACTAGCAGAACGGACTCTCTGGAGCCAAGCATAGACAAAAGGCCCACGGAAGAGGGTAGGAAGTGTGGAGAGGCGGTGCATGCTATATGGACTGGCCGGAGGGAGCCAGGGCCATGGAGGGGCATCCCACCCAGCAAGGCAGAGCCCCCGAAGTCTGGATTGCAAAAGCTGAGGGGCCAGACTGTGTGAGTTCTGACAGCCAGAGGAACTTAATATCTGGAATGTTAAAAGTCAACAGCTCTGCTCTCAGACAGCAGAGAGAGAGAGAGAGAGAGAGAGAGAGAGAGAGAGAGGACAGTGGGAAGGACAGTTGTTGAGCCCCAGAAGGACAGACTTCGGTGGGGGAACAAAGGCACTGGCAATCTTCATTTCCCTTTCCCATCCCCCTGATGAAATTCCAAAGGGAAGCAGTTCCCATCACTGAACTTCCTTGTACCACGCAAACGCCCAATGCTGTGCTTCTGTGGATCCATCCCTGGAACGGGCCTGCCTCCCTCCCAGTGCTGTAAGGCCCCTACGTCAGGGAACCACAGATTGCAAAGCTACCTAATACTGCACCTCCTGTGCCTATGCACCTTGCAGATCCACCCCGTCTAATACGCACTTGGCCAGATCCAATCGAAGCAGCACCACAATTCTGGCATTGTGCAAGCAGCCCAGACAGGGGCCACACCACTTCACAGTGAGTCCTGCCCCTGGGAGAGGGGAAGATAAGGTATACACCAGTCTGACTGTGGCCCCAGAGGTGAGCTGAGGGCAGACATTGGGTCTGCCTGTGGCCCTGCCTCCAACACAAGTTTCTCCGGAAAGCACAGGGGAAGTGCCCTGCAGTTCAGAGCTACCGCAGGGAATAACCAAAACGATGAAACGGAAGAATTCTGAAAAGAAACTCCAGGAAGTAGTGAGACTAACGAATTGATCGAAATGATTTAAGCAATATTATGGAACAAGAATTTAGAATAATAGTCATAAAATTAATTGCTGGGCTTGAAAAAAGCATAGAGGACAGCAGAGAATCTATTGCTACAGAGATCCAGGGACTAAAAAATAGTAATGAGGATCTAAAAATGCTATAAATGGGGTGTAAAATAAAAAGGAGGTGGCCATAGCACGGACTGAAGAGGCAGAGGAGAGAATAGGTGAATTAGAAGGTAAAATTATGGAAAAAGAGGAAGCTGAGAAAAAGAAAAAGGAAAAAAAAGCCAGGACTATGAGGGGAGAATTAGAGAACTAAGTGATACAATGAAACAGAAAAATATCCGTATCACAGGAATTCCAGAAGAAGAAGAAGAGAGAGAGAAATGGGCTGAAGGTGTACTTGAACAAATCATAGCTGAGAACATCCCCGAACTGGGGAAGGAAATAGGCATTAAAATCCAAGAGGCACAGAGAACTCCCTTTAGACGTAACTTGAATCAAACTTCTGCATGTGATATCATAGTGACATATCATGGACATATCATAGTGAAACTGGCAAAATACATGGATAAAGAGAATTCTGAAAGCAGCTAGGGATAAACAGGCCCTAACTTACAAAGGGAGACCCATAAGACTAGTGGCAGACCTATCTACTGAAACTTGGCAGGCCAGAAAGGAATGGCAGAAAATCTTCAATGTGATGAACAGAAAAAATATGCAGCCAAGAATCCTTTATCCAGCAAGTCTGTCATTCAGAATATAAGGAGACGTAAAGGTTTTCCCAAACAAACAAAAACTGAAGGAATTCATCACCACTAAACAAGAGATCCTAAGGGGGATTCTTTGAGTGAAATGGTGCAAGGACCACAAAGTACCAGAGACACCACTACAAGCATGAAACCTACACACATCACAATAACTCTAAACCCATATCTTCAATAATAACACTGAATGTACATAGACAAAATGCTCCAACCAAAACACATAGGGGATCAGAATGGATCAAAAAACAAGACCCATATATTTGCTGTCTACAGAAACTCATTTTGGACCAGAGGACACCTTGAGATTGAAAGTGAGGGGATGGACACCTGAAAAACAAATAATCCAGTGAAGAAATGGGCAGAAAACATGAATAGACACTTCTCTAAAGAAGACATCCAGACGGACAACAGGCACATGAAAAGATGCTCAATGTCACTCCTCATCAGGGAACTACAAATCAAAACCACACTCAGATATCACCTCATGTCAGTCAGAGCGGCCAAAATGAACAAATCAGGAGACTATAGATGCTGGACAGGATGTGGAGAAACAGGAACCCTCTTGCACTGTTGGTGGGAATGCAAATTGGTGCAGCCACTCTGGAAAACAGTGTGGAAGTTCCTCAAAAAATTAAAAATAGACCTACCCTATGACCCAGCAGTAGCACTGCTAGCAATTTACCCAAGGGATACAGGAGTCCTGATGCATAGGGCCACTTGTACCCCAATGTTTATAGCAGCACTCTCAACAATAGCCAAATTATGGAAAGAGCCTAAATGTCCATCAGCTGATGAATGGATAAAGAAATTGTGGTTTATATACACAATGGAGTACTACGTGGCAATGAGAAAGAATGAAATATGGCCCTTTGTAGCAACGTGGAGGGAACTGGAGAATGTTATGCTAAGTGAAATAAGTCATACAGAGAAAGACACCATATGTGTCCACTCTTATGTGGATACTGAGAAACTTAACAGAAACCCATGGGGGAGGGGAAGGAAAAAAAAAGTTAGAGTGGGAGAGAACCAAAGCATAAGAGACACTTAAAAACTGAGAACAAACTGAGGGTTGATGGGGGGGTGGGAGGGAGTGGAGAGTGGTGATGGGTGGGTTGATGGGGAAGAGGGCATCTTTGGGGATGAGCACTGGGTGTTGTATGGAAACCAATTTGACAATAAATTTCATATACTAAAAAATAAAAAAAAGGAAGAAAGAAAGAAAGAAAGAAAGAAAGAAAGAAAGAAAGAAAGAAAAAGAAAAAGAAAGTGAGGGGATGGAGAATTATCTATCATGCTACTGGGAGTCAAAAGAAGGCTGGAGTAGCTATACCTAAAACAGAAAAACTAGACTTTAAATTAAAGGCTATAACAAGAGATGAAGGGCATTATATAATTACAGGGTCTATCCATCAGGAAGAGCTAACAATTATAAATGTCTATGCGCTGAATATGAGAGCCCCCAAATATATAAAACAATTACTCACAAACATAAGCAACCTTACTGACAAGAATGTGGTAATTGCAGGGGTCTTTAATACCCAATAAAAACAATGGATAGATCATCTAGACACAGGATCAATAAGGAAACAAGGGCCCTGAATGATACATTGGATCAGATGGACTTGACAGATATATTTAGAACTCTGCATCCCAAAGCAACAGAATATACTTTCTTCTCAAGTGCACATGGAACATTCTCCAAGATAGATCACATACTAGGTCACAAAACAGCCCTTCATAAGTATATAAGAATTGAGATCGTACCATGTACACTTTCAGACCACAATGCTATGACTTGAAATCAACCACAGAAGAGTCTGGAAAATCTCCAAAAGCATGGAGGATAAAGAACACCCTACTAAAGAATGAATGGGTCAACCAGGCAATTAGAGAAGAAATTAAAAAATATATGGAAACAAATGAAAATGAAAATACAACAATCCAAACCCTTTGGGATGCAGCAAAGGCAGTCCTGAGAGGAAAATACATTGCAATCCAAGCCTATTTCAAGAAACAAGAAAAATCCCAAATACAAAATCTAACAGCACACCTAAAAGGATATAGAAACAGAACAGCAAAGACACCCGAAACCCATCAGAAGAAGAGAAATAATAAAGATCAGAGCAGAAATACACAATATAGAATCTAAAAAAACTGTAAAGCAGATCAATGAAACCACGAGTTGTTTTTTTTAAAAAAGATAAACAAAATTGATAAACCTCTAGCCAGGCTTCTCAAAAAAGAAAAGGGAGAGGACCCAAATAGATAAAATCATGAATGAAAATGGAAATATTACAGCCAATCCCTCAGAAATACAAGCAATTATCAGGAAATACTATGAAAAATTATATGCCAACAAACTAGACAACCTGGACAAAATGGACAAATTACTAAGCACCCACACAATCGAAAACTCAAACAGGCAGAAATAGAAAAACTGAAGAGACCCATAACCAGTGAGGAAATTGAATTAGTTATCAAAAATCTCCCAACAAATAAGAGTCTAGGACCAGATGTCATCCCTGGGGAATTCTACCAGACATTTAAAGCAGAGATAATACCTATCCTTATCAAGCTGTTCCAAAAAATAGAAAGGGAAGGAAAACTTCCAGACTCATTCTATGAAGCCAGCAATACTTTGATTCCCAAACCAGACAGACCCAGCAAAAAAAGAGAACTACAGGCCAATACCCTGATGGATATGGATGCAAAAAGTCTCACCAAGATACTAGCAAATCGAATCCAGCAGCATATAAAAAGAATATTCACCATGATCAAGTGGGATTCATCCCTGGGCTGCAGGGCTGGTCAATATTCGCAAATCAATCAATGTGATACATCACATTAATAAAAGAAAAGAACCTTATGATCCTGTCAATTGATGCAGAAAAAGCATTTGACAAAATTCAGCATCCTTTCTTAATAAAAACCTCAAGAAAGTCAGGATAGATTGAACATACTTAAACATCATAAAAGCCATTTATGAAAAGCCCACAGCTAATATCATCCTCAATGGGAAAAAAACTGAGAGCTTTCCCCCTGAGATCAGGAACACGACAGGGATGTCCACTCTCACCTCTGTTGTTTAACATAGCGTTGGAAGTGCTAGCATCAGCAATACAACAAAAGTAAATCAAAGGCCTCAAACTTGGCAAAGATAAAGTCAAGCTTTCACTTTTTGCAGATGACATGACAGTATACATGGAAAACCCGATAGACTCCACCAAAAGTCTGCTAGAACTGATACGTGAATTCAGCAAAGTTGCAGGATACAAAAATTAATGTACAGAAATCAGTTGCGTTCTTATACAATAATCATGAAGCAACATAAAGACAAATAAAGAAACTGGTCCCATTCACAATTGCACCAAGAAGCATAAAATACCTAGGAATACATCTAACCAAAGATGTAAAAGATCTGTATGCTGAAAACTATAGAAAGCTTATGAAGGTAATTGAAGAAGATACAAAGAATGGAAAAACATTCCGTGCTCATGGATTGAAAGAATAAATATTGTTAAAATGTCAATACTACCGAAAGCAATCTACACATCCAATGCAATACCAATCAAAATTGCACCAGCATTCTTCTCGAAGCTAGAACAAGCAATCCTAAAATTTGTATGGAACCACAAAAGACCCTGAATAGCCAAAGTAATTTTGAAGAAGAACAAAGCAGGAGGCATCACAATCCCAGACTTTAGCCTCTACTACAAAGCTGTCATCATCAAGAGAGCATTATATTAGCACAAAAACAGACACGTAGACCAATGGAATAGAATAGAGACTCCAGAATTGGTCCCACAAAAGTATGGCCAACTAATCTTTGACAAAATAGGAAAGAATATCCAATGGAAAAAAGACAGTCTCTTTAACAAATGGTGCTGGGAGAACTGGACAGCAACATGCAGAAGAATGAAACTGGACCGCTTTCTTACACCATTCACAAAAATAAACTCAAAATGGATAAAGGACCTAAATGTGAGACAGGAAACCATCAAAACCCTAGAGGAGAAAGCAGGAAAAAACATCTCTGACCTCAGCCACAGCAATTTCTTACTTAACACATCTCCAAAGGCAAGGGAATTAAAAGCAAACATGAACAATTGGGACCTCACGAAGATAAAAAGCTTCTGCACTGCAAAGGGAACAATCAACAAAACTAAAAGGCAACCAACGGAATGGGAAAAGATATTTGCAAATGACATATCAGAGAAAGGGCTAGTATCCAAAACTATAAAGAACTCACCAAACTTCACACCTGAAAAACAAATAATCCAGTAAAGAAATGGGCAGAACACATGCATAGACAGTTTTCTAAAGAAGACATCCAGATGGCCAACAGGCACATGCAAAGATGCTCAACATCACTCCTCATCAGGGAAATACAAATCAAAACCACACTGAGATACCTCCTCATGCCATTCAGAGTGGCTAAAATGAACGAATCAGGAGACTATACATGCTGGAGAGGATGTGGACAAGCGGGGACACTCTTGCACTGTTGGTGGGAATGCAAACTGGTGCAGCTGCTCTGGAAAACAGTGTGGAGGTTCTTCAAAAAATTAAAAATAGATCTACCCTATGACCCAGCAAAAGCACTGCTAGGAATTGACCCAAGGGATACAGGAGTGCTGATGCATAGGGGCACTTGTACCCTATGTTTACAGTGGCACTTTCAACAATAGCCAAATTATGGAAAGAGCCTAAATGTCCATCAACTGAAAATTGATAAAGAAGATGTGGTTTATATATACAATGGAATACTACTTGGCAATGAGAAAGAATGAAATATGGCCCTTTGTAGCAACGTGGATGGAACTGGAGAGTGTGATGCTAAGTGAAATAAGCCATACAGAGAAAGACAGATACCATATGTTTTCATTCTTCTGGGGATTCTGAGAAACTTAACAGAAACCCATGGGGAAGGGGAAGGGGTAAAAAAGTTACAGAGAGGGAAGGAAGCAAACCATAGGAGACTCTTAAAAACTGAGAATAAACTGAGGGCTGATGGCAGTGGGAGTGAGGGAAAAGTGGTTGATGGGCATTGAGGAGGGCACCTGTTGGGATGAGCACTGGGTGTTGTATGGAAACCAATTTGACAATAAATTTCATAGTAGAAAAAAGAAGTCAATGATAAAAGGAATGAAAAATACTTGCAACATAAACATAAAACAAAATAGAAGAACTTGCATCTAAGCATGTGTTATGTTTCTTAACACTCATAATAAATCTATGAAAATCAAAAAAACCCCAAAAATCCAGATTTTAAGAACAGATAAATATCAGTGGAAACAACAAAACCTATGTTATGTTTCTTTCTCTGACAGAATAAGCTAAAAACAAAAGATTATTTTTAGAAGATTGTATAAAAAGTTCTTTAATGAATCTATCTGTAGCACGAAAAGGCCCAGTATACCAGCTATCATTCATTAGTCAGCAAAACCACAACTTTCTGGATACTACAAACTTTAAAGATATAAAATGTATTTGAGGGAAATGCTTAAATAATTGATAAGCTCCATGAGAATCATATCAGAAAAACACAATAATTATGTAGCTAATTTTTGTACATAATTTCACCAGATCAAATTCTAAGTGTCTCACATACAATACATACTTTGGGGTGCCTGGGTGGCTCAGTCAGTTAAGTGTCAGACTTCGGCTCAGGTCACGATCTTGCACTCTGTGAGTTCAAGCCCTGAGATCGGCTCTCTGCTGACACTTGGAGCCTGGATCCTGCTTGGGATTCTGTGTTTCTCTCTCTCTCTCTCTCTCTCTCTCTCTCTCTCTCTCTGCCCCTCCCCGATCGCACTTTCTCTCTGAAGAAAGAAAGAAAGAAAGAAAGAAAGAAAGAAAGAAAGAAAGAAAGAAAGAAAGAAAGAAAGAAAGAAAGAAAGAAAGAAAGAAAGAAAGAAAGAAAGAAAGAAAGAAAGATTATTTTTTTTAAGTAATGTGCACTTCATTTCTTATAAGAATTGTATGGCCACTTCCAGGTAAGATGGAGTAAGAGGATCCAAACTCACCCTGTCCCATGAATAGAATTATATTAACACACACATCTGAGTCAATAACCCAGAAAATGACCCAAAGACTGGAAAAGCACTCTCCACAGCTAAAGAGAAGAGGTCACACTGAAAAGAGTAGGAAGGGCAGAGACATGCTCAAAGCCAAACTGACCCCTGGGACTATCTGAGGTGGGAAGGGACTGGGCATGGGTGAAAAGGGGAAAAGAGCAGGACCCCCAGGCAGGGGAACCAAGGCAGGAAGAAAAATTCCCTCAACATTTGGCTTTGAAAACCACAGAGGCCTAACAGTGAGTGAGGAGTAACAACTAGAAATTTAAAAATCAGCCACCAAGACTTGGGAGAGCTGGGAGGGCAGAGTCCCCACCCTTAAAGACAAAGCACAACAAACATCCCTGCTGAGAAGCAGTAGTTGGAAAAATGCCTGAGTATACAGGAATTGATTTACTAATCTCAGAGCCTGAGCTAGAGGGGCAAGGATCTTTGGGAGACCTCTACAAGAACAAAAGAGAGGGCACAAACCCTTTTACTCCCCTGCCCCCAATACAGATACACAGGATACCTGCCAGAACCAGCACACTGCAACATTCTCCACCTAGCTTGCTAAGAGCATCCTATCTCTTCTGCATCCTACCTATCTACTTCTGCGGATCCACCCCTACAACCCAGCTGGTCTGATAGGAATTTTCCCTGATGGCTGCAAGTCTCCTCCTGCAGTAAACCAGCAAAGACCTTATTGGCAAGGCACTCCTCACTGCAGAGTTCTCTTGTGGACCAGCCCCCACCAGCCAGTAGCACAAGTTTTCTAAAGCTGTTCCAGTTGCCATCCTGCAGCCAACTGGGGAAAACCTTGCTAATACCATATACCCTGCCCCTATGTTCTATAGACATGCCCTTTCCAAAATACCCTTGTCTAGAGCCCATCCAAAGGGGTGTCACAAGCCTGGAAATGTATAAGCAGATCCAACAGAGGTCAGTAGTACCCCAAAGTGACTCTTGACCCAGGGAGTGGGGAAGTTTACCACAAACACGAATCCAACTGTGGCCCCAGCAGTGGGCTGAGGCAGACATCTGGTCTGACTGCAGACCCTGCCCACCAATGAAATCTTCTCAGGGGAAAACACAGGGAGAGCACCCTACAGTTTTGTGATAGTGTGTCTCTGGAAATACCTGGTCTAAATCAACTAAAGCACAAGGTGGCGTCAGATTATCCTATTAACAACACAGGGACCAAATCCTCTCCACAGCAGTCAAAAAGAGCCACTGCAAACAACTGGACTGAAGGCAAACATGCATCAGACAATATAGTATGGAGTAACAAAACATACATAGGAGACATCCCTAGGTGACAGGTACTGGTGAATAGGAAAATAGTACTACACAGCACTACAGGATCATTTCCTCATATGGCCACTACTATAAAGAGCAGGAGATATAGCTGATATTAATAACATAGAGAAACAGATGCAGAGAATTAGACAAAATGAGGAGAAAGAGGATAATGTCCCAAATGAAAGAACAGTAAGTACAAAATAACAGTAAGAGAGGCAAATAAAATGGAGATAAGTCATATGCCTGTTAAGAGAATTTAAAGTAATGGTCATAAAGATACTCAATGAACTTGAGAAAAGAGTGGATGAGCACAGTGACACTGTCAATATAGAGACAGAAAATATAAAGAACCTATCAGAAATAAAGAACTCAATCACTGAAATTAAAAATACACTAGATGCAGTAAATAGTAGCCTAGAGGAAGCAGAAAAATGGATCAGTGACCTGGAGGACATAGTAATGGAAGGAAATCAAGATGAATAGGAAAAAAAATACTAATAATAAATGAATACAGGGGCACCTGGGTGGCTCAGTCAGTTGAGCATTAGCCTCTCAGTTTTGGCTCAGGTCATGATCTTATGGTTCATGGGTTCAAGCCCTATGTGGGGCTCTGAGCTCACAGTGCAGATCCTACTTGGAATTCTCTCCCCGTCTCACTCTGTGCCCTTCCACCACTGGTATACTCTGTCTCTCTCAAAATAAATAAATAAAAATAAAACTTTAAAAAAATGAGAGCAGATTTAAAGAACTCAGTGAAACCATTTAATGTAATAATAGTTGCAAAACTTCCTGATCTAGTGAGGGAAACAGAAATCCATTTCCAGTAGACACAGAGAGCCCCCAACAAAATTTATCCACAGTGGTCCACACCAAGACACATTGTAATTAAAAGATCAAAAAGTAGTGATAAAAAGAAAATTTTAAAAGCAGCAAGAGAAAGAAAACGATTACATACAATGGAAATCCTATAAGGTTTTGAGCTGATATTTCAGCAGGAATTTTGCAGACCAAAAAGGGTAGCATGATATATTCAAAGTTCTGGGGAGGAAAAAAAAAACCTCCTGCAACTAAGAATACTCTATTCAGCAAGGCTATCATTCACAATAGAAGGAAAGGTAAAGAATTTCCCAGACAAACAAGGTTAAAGGAACTCATGACTACTAAAAAAGCCCTTCAAGGAATCTTAAAGGGGACAATGAGTAGAAAGAAAAAAACATAAGTAGAAGTAAGAAAAGCAGGAAGGAAAAAGCAGCAAAATTAAGTATATCTATAAAAAATCAGGCAAGAGACTCATAAAATAAAAGGATGTAAAGTATGACACCACATACCTAAAACATGGCAGGGGAGAAATAAAGAACGGGTTCAAACTTAAGTGACTATCAACTTAATATACACTGCTATATGCATAAGATTTTATATATAAACCTAATGGTAACAATAAATCAAAAACTGGTCATAGGTATGCAAAAAAATAAAGAGACAGGAATTCAAGCATATCACTAAACAAACCCAGCAAACCATGAGAGAACCGAGCAAGAGAAGAAAGGGACAGAGAAGAACTAGAAAAACAACCATAAAACAAGTAACAAAATGATAGTAAAGTACATACTTACCAATAAAAACTTTAAATGTAAATGTACTAAATGTTCTAATTAAAAGATCTAGGGTGCGGTGCCTGAGTGACTCAGTAGGTTAAGCATCCAACTCTTAATTTAAACTCTGGTCATGATCTCAGGGTTCATGGGATCGAGCCCCACATTGAGCTCTGCACTGACAGTGCAAAGCCTGCTTGGGATTCCCTCTCTCTTTCTCTCTTTCTCTCTCTGCCCCCTCTCCTGCTTGTGTACTCTCTCTCTCAAAATAAATAAATAAACATTAAAAAAAAGACCTAGGATGATGGAATGGATACAAAAACAAGACTCATCTATATGCCACCTACAAGAGACTCATTTCAGATGTAAAAAACATGCAGACTGAAAGTGAAGAGTTGATAAACATTTATCATGCAAATGAATGTGAAAGAAAGCTAGGGTAGCAATATTTATATAGGACAAAATGAAGTTTAAAACAAAGACTGTAACAAGAGACAAACAAGGACACTATATAATCATAAGGGGCATAATCCAACAAGAAAATATCACAATTGTAAATATTTATGCACCTAACATGTAAACACCCCAATACATAAAGCCACTAATAACAGAAAGAAAATAACTCAAAGTAATACAATAGTGGAGGGGACTTTAACACCCCATTTACATCAATGGATAAAATATCCAAACAGAAAATTAACAAGGGAACAGTGGCTTTGAGTGAAACAGTGTACCAGATGGATCTAACAGACATATCCAGAACATTTCATGCCAAAATAGCAGAATACACATTCTTTTCTAGTGCACATTGAAAATTCTCCAGAATAGATTATATATTAGTCCACAAAACAAGTCTCAACAAATTCAAAAAGACTAAAGCCATACCATGCACCTTTTCTCCACAATGCTACAAAACTAAAAATCGATCACAAGAGAAAAATCTGGAAAGAACACAAATACATAGAGGTTAAATAAAATGCTACTAAACAATGAATGGGTCAACCAAGAAATCAAAGAGGAAATCAAAAACACATGGAAATAAATGAAATGAAAACACAAAAGTCCAACATCTTTGGAATGCAGCAGAAGCTGTTATGAATGTTCAATTTTTAGCAACAGAGGTCTACCTCAAGAAGCAAGAGAAATCTGAAATAAATAACTTAATCTTATATCAAAAGGAGCTAGAACAAAAACAACAAAATGCAAATCTAATAGAAAGAATTAATAAAAATTAGACCAGAAAAAAATGAAACAGAAACTAAAATACAATAAAACAGATCCATGAAACTAGAAGCTGGTTCTTTGAAAAGATCAACAAAATTGATAAACTTTCAGCCAGTTTCACAAAAGAGAGAGTGAGAATGAGAGAGAGAGAGAGAGGAGAACTCCAATAAACAAAATAAAAAATGAAAGAGAAAAAACAATCGACATGACAGAAATACAAAAGATTACAAAATAATATTATGAAAGTTATATGCCAACAAATTTGGCCCCTAGAAGAAATGGATAAGTTTCTAGAAACATAATAACCTCCCAAAACTTAGCAAGGGAGAAACAGAATATTAGAACAGACCAACTTCCAGCAATGGAATTGAAACAGTAATCAAAAAACTCCCAACAAACAAAAGTCTAGCACCAGAAGTTTCACAGGTTAATTCTACCAAACATTTAAAGCTTTAATACCTATTCTTCTCAAACTATTTTAAGAAATAGAAGAGGAAAGAAAGCTTTCAAATTCATTCTGAGGCCAACATTACCCTTCTACCAAAATCAGAAAATATACTACAAACAGAGAGAGAGAATTAAAAACCAATATCTATGATGAACACAAATGCAAAAACCATCAATAAAATATTAGCAAACCAAATCCAACAATATATTAAAAAAATCATTCAGCATGATCAAGTAAGATTTATTCCAGAGATGCAAAGGTAGATCCATATTGCAATCAATGTGATACATCACATTAAAAAAGGAAAGGATAAAAATCATATGATCATTTCAATAGATATTGAAAAAGTATTTGAAAAGGTACAACATCCAATAATTATAAAAAAAAAAACACCTCTCAATATAGTAGGTTGTGAGGAAACAGAACATTCCTCAACATAATAAAGGCCATATATGAAAACCCACAGTGAATATCATAGTCAATGAGGAAAACAGAGCTTTTCCCCTAACATGAGAAACAAGACAAGGATGTCCACTCTTACCTCTTTTATTCAATATAGTACTGGAAGTCCTAGCGATAGTAGTAGACAAGAAAAAGAAATAAAAAGCATCCAAATTGGCAAGGAAGGAGTAAAACTTTCACAATCTGCAGATGGCATGATATTATATACAGAAAACCCAAGACTCCATCAAAAAAACTACTAGACTTGATAAATGAATTCAGCAAAGTTTCAGGATAGAAAATCAATATACAGAAATTAACTGTATTTCTAGACATTATAACGAAGCAGCAGAAAGAGTATTTAAGAAAACAATCCCATTTACAATTACACCAAAATAATAGAATATCTAGGAATAAACTTAACCAAGGAAGTGAGACACCTGTACTTTCAAAACAATATAGGATTGATGAAAGAAACTGAAGAACACAAAGAAATAGCAAGATATTCCATGCTCATGGTTTGGCAGAAAAATTATTGTTAAAATGTCCATACTACCAAAAGCAATCTACACATTCAATGCAATCCCTATCAAAATACCAAAAACAGTTTTCAGAGAACTAGAATAAAAAATCTTAAAATTTGTATGCAACCACAAAAGACTCCAAACAGCCAAAGCAATCTTGAACAAGAAAAACAAAACTGGAAGTATCACAATCCCAGATTTCAAGATACACTACAAAGCTATAGTAATCAAAACAGCATGGTACTAGCACAAAAATAGAACAGATCAGTGGAACAGAATAGAGAGCTCAGAAATAAACCCATGATTTTATGGTCCATTAATCTATGACAAAGGAGGCAAAAATATGCAACAGGAAAAAGTGTCACAGTGTTGAGAAAATTGGACAGCTACACGCAAAAGAATGAAACTGAAAGGCTTTCTCACATAATACACAAAAATAAGCTGAAAATGGATTATATGCCTAAATATGAGACGTAAAACCATAAAAGTTTTAGAAGAAACCACAGATAGTAATTTCTTTAATATTGGCTGTAGGTGAATTTTTCTAGATGTCTCCTCAGGCAAGGGAAAGTAAAACAAAAACAAACTATTGGGATTCCATCAAGATAAAAAGCTTCTGCACAGAGAGGGAAACAATCAATAAAACCAAAAGGCAACCTTTGAATGGAAGATTTTGCAAATGACATATCTGATAAAGGGTTAGTATCCAAAATATATAAAGAACTTACCAAAGCCAACACCCAAAAACCAAATAATCCAGTTAAAAACTGAGCAAAAAACATAAATAGGCATTTTTCCAAAGACACACAGATAGCTAACAGACACATGGAAAGATGCTCAGCATCACTCATCATCAGGTAAATACAAATCAGAACTACAAGGAGATATCACCTCCCACCTGTCAGAATGGCTACAATTAATAACACAGGAAACAACCAATTATCAGTGAGGATGCCAACTATTGGTGGGAATGCAAACTGGCACAGCCACTCTGAAAAACAATATGGAGGTTCCTAATAAAGTTAAAAATAGAACTACTGTATGACCCATCATCAATTGGACTACTAGGTATTTACCCAAAGGACACAAAAATACTAATTCAAAGGGATACTTACACCCCAATGTTTATAGCAGCATTATCAATGACAGCCAAATTATAGGAACAGCCCAAATGTCTATAGACTGATGAATGGATAAAAAAGCGGTAGTATATATACACAATGGAATATACTCAGCCATCAAAGAGAATGAAACCTTTCCATTTGCAATAACATGGATGGAGCTAGAGAGTATTATGCTAAGTGAAGTAAGTCAGTCAAAGACAAATACCATATGATTTCACTCATATGTCGAATTTAAGAAATAAAACAAACGAACATGGAAGGAAAAAAAGAAAGAGGCAGACCATAAAACAGACTCTTAACTATAGAGAACAAACTGAGGATTGTTAGAAGGGAGATGGGCAGGGGGATGGGTTAAATGGGTGATGGGCATTAAGGAGGGCAGTTGTGATGAGCACTGAGTGTTGTATAGCAGCGATAAACCACTAAACTTTATACCTGAAACTGATATTACACTATGTTAACTAACTGGAATTTAAATAAAAACCTGATGGGGCACCTGGGTGGCTCACTCGGTTGGGCATCAGACTTCAGCTCAGGTCATGTTCTCACGGTCCGTGAGTTCGAGCCCTGCATCAGGCTCTGTGCTGTCAGTTCAGAGCCGGGAGGCTGCTTCGGATTCTGTGTCTCCCTCTCTCTCTGCCCCTCCCCCACTCACGGTCTATCAAAAAATGAATAAACGTTAAAAAAATTTTAAATAAAAACCTGAAACTAACAAAAAATTTTAAATAAAAATTAAACAATAAAAATAGATAGAAGAGGGGCGCCTGGGTGGCTCAGTCAGTTAAGCATCCAACTTCGGCTCAGGTCATGACCTCATGGTCAGTGAGTTCGAGTCCCGCTTTGGGCTCTGTGCTGACAGCTCAGAGCCTGGAGCCTGCTTCGGATTCTGTGTCTCACTCTCTCTGCTCCTCCCCTGCTCGCACTCTGTCTCTCTCTCTCTCTCAAAAATAAATGAGCAAAGAAAAAAGAGTCAAACCAAAAACTAGACTAACTATAGAGAACAATCTGATGGTTACCAGGGGAAAAGTTAGTGGCAGACAGGTGAAATACATGAAGGGGATAAGGTGTACACTTATCCTGATGTATAGAATTGTTCAATCACTATATTGTACACCTGAAACTAATATCACAATGTATGTTAACTATACTAGGACTAAAATAAACAAATAATATACCAGTATATTAGTACTGACACTTTTACCAACTGTTTAATAAAGCCTGAAAACATTTAAGTCTGCATGCTAGTATAAAACCCACTGAGAAAAAAAACAGGAATAGTCAATGAATCTAGGAATTTTTTACTAATACAATCATGGCAAAATATAATCTTGTAAT
Source organism: Felis catus (assembly GCF_018350175.1). NCBI lineage: Eukaryota > Metazoa > Chordata > Mammalia > Carnivora > Felidae > Felis > Felis catus. The sequence continues at coordinate 59,558,123 of NC_058368.1, read as the reverse complement.
CTACTAAGAGAATAATTACTTTTGTAGCAGGATTCTTGCACACACAGTCGTGACACAGAGGCTTTTCTTTCCAGGAAGCGACTTTATTCCTGCCAGCACCACTCAGTTGGGTTTGTACCCAAAGAACTGAGCCCAGAAAGCCACGTGGCATAGTTTTTTATATATTTTTTTACTTCTTTGTCTCCCATATATGGTAACACACAAACATGTAGTCTGATTAAGTGGTCTCATGTTACAAGGTTGTGAGGGATGTTGTCACCTATGCATATAGTCAGTTTGCCTTGAGGGTTTTTTTTTTCTTTCCTTAGGGAGGGGACCCTACCACACTTTCCTATACTGAAAATGGTATATAGTAAAGGAAAAGAAAGAATATAAAACTAACTATAGCCTGTCACAGAATTATCAAAATACTGCATTTTATTTGCACATTAAGTATGAGCATTACAAGACTAAAACTAAGAACGATTACATGTCATTAGAGAAAGGTCTACATTGATCTATAAGTATAGATAATATATAGGTAAACTTTTAAAGATAGACAGTATTTGCATAAATATAATAGGAAAATCACCATTAAAATGAATCAATTAGTTACCCCATCAGGAAAAAAAGTTGAATCATTTTAGCAATAACAAAAATAGCACATTTTGCCTGTCATTGTTTTAAGCATTTTTGCATGCATTAAGCCACTAGAGCTCCACAATAAATTCATTAGTTGATTCTACTGTTATATCTGCTTTACAGGTTAGTTAACTGTGACCAAAAAAGGTAAAATTGTCTGTCCAACTTGAGAAATTAGGAGACAATGAATTTAGGGACGTAAAGTTTTAAGCGACTTTACCCAAAAATCTTCATGACCTCATAAAAGGAAGGTTTATTGCATAAAACAAAGAAAAGCACCCACTTTAAACACCTCAATGATTATTCATAATTGGGCTAAACTAAGGTTGAAAAGTGGCAGTCATTAAAAGATACCATGTCTCATCTAATAAAATAACACATAAGAAAACAGAAGAGCTATATACTAAGGAGAAGTCTGCAGCTAAGAATACACATTCCAAGGACAAGCTTAAGAAAAGGAAACTGAAGTCAAAGTGTGCCAAAGAAAGAAAGTAAGCTGCATAGCAGGTGGGAAGCTATTCTAAACAAAGAAACAAACCACTTCAATGTGCTGTGTAATTCAGGGAGGCTATTTGTAAATAAAGTAAAAGATAGCAGCTAAATCCAGGGTTGCCCAACCCCCATGGCCAAAAACAAGTTCTTGGAACTGGCAGGAAAGTGGTAATAAGAAAGAACGCTATTACTCTTTTATTAGATATGCCTCTGTATCTCAGCCTAGTTCCTCTAAATAGAACTAACAGTTTGAAATGCCTCTTTAATCTGAATTAACCTTGATAGTATGAAAATAACAAAAACCTCAAGGGTATTTAATTCAAGGGCAAAAACCTGCATATTACTGAAGGCCAAAGGGTTACAATTTTTCTGTACAGAGAAAGAAGCAGCACAAGAGAGATAAGAATTCATACATACACCACTGTCAAGAGTCACAGCTCTTCCTCAGCTCCGGGAATATCGCTGGTCTATATTCTACACCAAAAAATGGAATCTATCCTGACAAATAGGTGTTCTCCATATCCTGAAAATGTTGAGGCTGACTAAAATTTCCAAAAGAGAGAGGCTTTACTTAGGATGTAGAAAGTTACAGTAAAGATTACTTAATGACTTCTGGAGTGACAAAAATTTTTAAAACTAAAGAGACACGCTTTTTGCATAACACTGTGAATCTACTACGTGCCACTGAATTGTCCACTTTAAAATGGTTCATTATATGTTATGTGAATTTCACCTCAGTTTAAAAAATCCAAGGTGGTTAAAAAACAGTAAGTAGTTATCCTTTCATCCCCTTTAAAATTGCAATGATAAATTAATAGTAAAATACGAGTATGTATGGTTTCATTTAAATGAATATGCTTTATAAAATATATCATCTCCATCAGGAAAATACACAATTACTTTTTATCCTTTTTTTAGAAGTCAGGCCAGTCATTTTTCCCTGCCCAGTACCTTTAATAAGAGGTATTATTCTTTCAAAAATTGAATCTATGAGGTCAAAAGCAGAAAAGAAAATACCCTCTAATGAAAATTGCAGTTCTATTTCTGTTTCGAGGCACTTTAATCATTCAGTGTGTATTGTTGCTGGACTTAACAATCACCATTTGTGGGCAAAATAGCTCTAATTAGCTCCATGTTAAGCACTGAGCTGACAGGGAAATATTCTCAAAAGGGTTCTAAATTAGCACTAATTTAAATCACCTCTACTATCAAAGGCTTTCTTTAGCATGTCTAAGAAGTTTATATAAGATTTTCTAGTGGGCTATTTAAATGAAAATCTTTCATCCTGATAGGGTATGCTAAGGTTAGCAAGCAGGTGCAAATACCAAGTTGGGAAGTTTGCAAAAGTATATTTATACATGAATTTTAATATATATAATATATACTTGGTCAGAACAAATGATAATCTAAAACCATTGAATGGACATGGAGATTCCAAATGTGATGAAAAAAAAATAAGTAAATCAACGTGTGCATTCTAGTACTTTATCAAAGGAATTACGGATTTGTTCAATAGCTTTGATTTTAATCCAAGTATCTGACACATCTGTCATATGGTAAACATTTATATAGAGACAATTAACTATTTAATTACCAGAAACTAAACAAATTTTACATTAATGACATAACTAAAATATTTTTCTATGAAGAAACTAAAAAATATTGTCTACAGACATCTTTGACATCCATGTATATTAACATCTATTTTGCCTCAATAAATTCACACTATTAGTGTTCAAAGGAATAAAACATAATTAAAGTAACATTTAATAACTCAACAGTAGAAAAATGCATATAACGCACTGGACATGTAATCTATGGAGTTCCCATTAATTATAAATGAATATTAAAGAAATTGGATGATGCCATTTATATAATTTTAGCTTTTTATTCCAAGGTTATGTATAATTTATCTTTGAGTATTAACTGTAGTTAAGATGATGATATCTGTAAAAAATTAAGAAAGCAAAAATATAACCAAATCATTTAAATATTATTCCTCTCGGTGCTCCAGAGCAGCTCAGTCGGTTAAGCATCCCACTTCAGCTCAGGTTGTGATTTTGAGGTTTGTGAGTTCGAGCCCCGTGTCGAGCTGTGTGCTGACAGCTCCAATACTTCTACCCTATACCAACACACCATCATCTTTATCCTATAACTTTGCAATAATCCTCTTAGTGTGTCCCTTCTTCCTGGTTGCTCCTCTTTCATTTATTCTTAATGTAGTAGCTAGTGTAATCTTCTTAAAATTTAAGGCAGATCATATCATTCCTATGCTTGTAATTACCTACTGTCTTCTCACCTCATTTCAAGCTGGAGTTATTACAGTGAACTTGCAAACTACACAACAGATTTGGTTCTATGCTATTTCCTGTTTTAGTGACTTCATCTTCTGTTTTACTCCCCCTTACTAGTTTACTGGTACCAAAGAGTACGCAAGTTTGACAGCTTTTTGCACGAACAATTAGAAGGACTGATTTGATTTGTCAGGTTTTGAGTGGAAGAATAATGCTACCCACATGCACAGAATTTAAGGAATTCTGTTTTTCATGTGTTAAATTTAAGAAACTGTAGAACTACATGTGGAAATATTGAGTTTGCATTTAGATTTATGATTCTGGAATCCAGTGGAGATATGGCTGCTCAAATATATATAGATGTGATGTACACAGACCTCTTAAAATAGCTTTCTAACTAAAATGTGACTGCTATATTACTTTTTAAGGGAAGCCATAATAAAGAACTATAGACAGTATGGGTTAAACAACAGAATTTATTTCCTCACTGTTTGGAGGCTGCAAATCTGAGGTCAAGATGATGGCAAGGTTGAACTCTTCTGAGACCTCTTTCCTTGGCTTATGCATGGCCAAATTCTCCCTGTATTTTCGGTCTTTCCTCTGTAACTGTCTGTGTCCAAATTTCTTATTTTTATAATGAAACCAGTCATATTGGATAGGTTCCACCCTAATCACTTCATTTAACTTTATTATTTCTTTACAGACCCTTTGTCTAAATATAGTCACATTCTGAGGTACTAGACATTAAGACAAATAAATGAATTTTACGGAGACACAGTTCATCCTATAACAGGTTCTCACCACTTAATCTGTTTCCTGGGAGAACCAAAAAGATATTCCCTTCCTTAACATAATAAAGTGTGTAAAGTGTGGCATAATACAGTATCTTTGAGAAGTTAGTTTCTAATTATGTACTGTAAGTTTAAAATAACACTCAGAGATATTATATTTAACTGGTATCCCAAATATCAATGAGAGTGATGGGATTCTAGAACTTCATAGTCCAGATACCAGCACATAAATGTCAAAGGAAGATAAATATTCCCATAATGGCCAAGGCAGGAGTGGCATTGAACATGCTTTATTCTGAAGGTATCTATTAGAAAACAGCATTCTAATAAGGGGTAAGATAGGGATAAGACAGATAAGACAGAAGGTCAGAAAAACTAGTGAGCAGAAGGCTGATCCAAGCTTTCATGGTAATAAATACTACTGCTTCACAAGGCTTCCAAACCTAAGTCATTTTCCATTGCTTGAAGTGTGGAAAGGTCTTCTTAAGGAAGGATCTAAATCATCAATTTTAAGATATAAAATATCGTAAGTCATGAAATAAAATGCGATGCCTCTAATTCTTCTCCAAAAGGGGCTTTTATAATTTGTTAATGCAACTGTGTATCAGAAAAAAATGACAATCACTAGGACTTTTGGATTATTTTTACATATAATATTTGAGCTGACACAGAAACTAAATTACTTGAAATGCAAAAATAATTTTTTGGATTGACATATGAACATCAAGTAATAAGTGGTTTTGGACTGAGATTATCATATAGGGTGTCTAATGTATTCTTGCACAATAGATTTTCCAATTCTTGAGTGTCTATATGAAATAGATATATTAAACAAATGAAAGAAGCCTCGCATTGGTTCTCACATTGGATCTTTGTGCTAGAAGGACCTGGAAGGAAGCCCCTAAAACTACCAATCCTCTGGCCAAGATAGTATATACAAAGCATTCTAGATATACTTACAGATATATTTACAGAGAAAACATAAAAAGATTTTAAAGATGCAGAGAGACATGTATCCACTGTTGTTCCTTTTAATCTACTATCTGAATTTCTATGGAAAATAGAAGATTACCATAACATTAATCACTGGATAGCCCAAAATGCTGTTGTACCAGATGTTGTATTTTGTATGGAGCAGATCAGTACAGCCTGTGATATTTTGCATGTAGATTTTAGTTTGGTGAATTTTTTTTTCTTAATCCTCTTTAAGAAGAAAGATTATATATATTGTTACATATATTCATTGTATTACATGTGTATACAATGTATTTCACTACTGTATGTATGTATACATACTGTATGTATATATATGCATTATATGTATATTATATATAATATACATATATATTTTTTAAGGGAATTCAGTAGTGCACCTTCAGTGTCCTGGCTGCAGGGCTCTGTTTGTTCTTCTGTTCCTGGACATAATAGTTTCTGTATTATGTAGGGTCCTTAATCATACCAATACTCTGTGTTAATGATATTATGCTATTTTTGATCAGATGAGTAGGAAGTGGCAAAACCTTAAATTCTCTAGTAAACAACACATTTGCTAGAGTGTCAAGATGATGTCTAAAAAGTTGAAAATGTTTGAAATCAGTGAAGTTTTATAGGTACAGAATTTTGGATTATCTTAAGACGTCCTCTTTAATATAAAGCTCTTTCTATTCTCAAGAAACTGACTTCTACCACTGAGAAACAAATACTTAATGCGCTTCTTTGGATTTTAAGACAGTATAAACCATACATGAGTCTACTATTCTCACCTAAACTATTAAATATGTGACAAGATATTCTGTTAGTTCATAATGTGATCTAGAGCAAAAGAGTTCTCTGTAGTAAAAACAGGCTATGGAACATGCTGCTTAACTTTAGGACCATGGAACCAACAGAACTAAAGTGACATAGATGTGTTTTGCTGACATTCACACTGTGAGGCTTTTGTGTTAAACTCAGTAGGAGAGCAGGCTCTCAGGTTCCTAGAGTGCTACAGCAAGACCACACCCTCTGTGGCAAAAAAAAAAAAAAAAGTCCTTTTTAAAAACAGCTCCTATGACACTGGGGCTTGGTAGAGATTGTATATTTTATCATTGGGCATGTATTGAATAAGTAACTACAACTTCATATTGTGACACTGTTAATTGAACCATAGATTGATAATTTTAGGCAAGCATGGTGGAGGTCCTCCATAGCATGGAAGTGGTCCATTTGAAACTGGCCTTAAGGAGGGGTTTGCAAGATGGCGGCTTAGGAGGACACTGGGCTCACCGCACGTCCTGCTGATCACTTAGATTCCACCTACACCTGCCTAAATAACCCAGAAAACCACCAGAGGATTAGCAGAACGGAGTCGCCGGAGCCAAACACAGACGAGAGGCCCACGGAAGAGGGTAGGAAGGGCGGCGAGGCGGTGCGCGCTCCACGGACTGGCGGGAGGGAGCGGGGGTGGAGGGGCGGCTCGCCGGCCAAGCAGAGCCCCCGAATCTGGCTGGCAAAAGCGGAGAGGCCTGATGGACTGTGTTCCCACAACAAGTGCGACTTAGCGTCTGGGAGGTCATAAGTTACCAGCTCTGCTCAGGAAGCCGGAAGGCTGGAGGACAAAGGGAGGGAGAGCTGCTGAGCCCCCTGAGGACAGAGCTCAGTTTGGCGGGGAACAAAGGCGCTGGCCAGCGCCATCTCCCCCGCCCATCCCCCAGCCAAAATCCCAAAGTGAACCAGTTCCTGCCAGGGATCTTGCTCGCTCCACGCAAACACCCAACTCTGCTTTTGCGGAGCCAAACCTCCGGCAGCAGATCTGACTCCCTCCCGCTGCCACACGGCCCCTCCTGAAGTGGATCACTTAAGGAGAAGCGATCTAAGCCTGCCCCTCCTGCCCCTGTGCACCTTGCCTACCCACCCCAGCTAATACGCCAGATCCCCAGCATCACAAGCCTGGCAGTGTGCAAGTAGCCCAGACGGGCCACACCACCCCACAGTGAATCCCGCCCCTAGGAGAGGGGAAGAGAAGGCACACACCAGTCTGACTGTGGCCCCAGCGGTGGGCTGGGGGCAGACATCAGGTCTGACTGCGGCCCCACCCACCAACTCCAGTTATACACCACAGCACAGGGGAAGTGCCCTGCAGGTCCTCACCACGCCAGGGACTATCCAAAATGACCAAGCGGAAGAATTCCCCTCAGAAGAATCTCCAGGAAATAACAACAGCTAATGAGCTGATCAAAAAGGATTTAAATAATATAACAGAAAGTGAATTTAGAATAATAGTCATAAAATTAATCGCTGGGCTTGAAAACAGTATACAGGACAGCAGAGAATCTCTTGCTACAGAGATCAAGGGACTAAGGAACAGTCACGAGGAGCTGAAAAACGCTTTAAACGAAATGCATAACAAAATGGAAACCACCACGGCTCGGCTTGAAGAGGCAGAGGAGAGAATAGGTGAACTAGAAGATAAAGTTATGGAAAAAGAGGAAGCTGAGAAAAAGAGAGATAAAAAAATCCAGGAGTATGAGGGGAAAATTAGAGAACTAAGTGATACACTAAAAAGAAATAATATACGCATAATTGGTATCCCCGAGGAGGAAGAGAGAGGGAAAGGTGCTGAAGGGGTACTTGAAGAAATAATAGCTGAGAACTTCCCTGAACTGGGGAAGGAAAAAGGCACTGAAATCCAAGAGGAACAGAGAACTCCCTTCAGACGTAACTTGAAGCGATCTTCTGCACGACATATCATAGGGAAACTGGCAAAATACAAGGATAAAGAGAAAATTCTGAAAGCAGCAAGGGATAAACGTGCCCTCACATATAAAGGGAGACCTATAAGACTTGTGACTGATCTCTCTTTTGAAATTTGGCAGGCCAGAAAGAATTGGCATGAGATTTTCAGGGTGCTAGACAGAAAAAAATATGCAGCCGAGAATCCTTTATCCAGCAAGTCTGTCATTTAGAATAGAAGGAGAGATAAAGGTCTTCCCAAACAAACAAAAACTGAAGGAATTTGTCACCACTAAACCAGCCCTACAAGAGATCCTAAGGGGGACCCTGTGAGACAAAGTCCCAGAGACATCACTACAAGCATAAAACATACAGACATCACAATGACTCCAAACCCGTATCTTTCTATAATAACACTGAATGTAAATGGATTAAATGTGCCAACCAAAAGACATAGGGTATCAGAATGGATAAAAAAACAAGACCCATCTATTTGCTGTCTACAAGAGACTCATTTTAGACCTGAGGACACCTTTAGATTGAGAGTGAGGGGATGGAGAACTATTTATCATGCGACTGGAAGCCAAAAGAAAGCTGGAGTAGCCATACTTATATCAGACAAACTAGAGTTTAAATTAAAGACTGTAACAAGAGATGAAGAAGGACATTATACAATAGTTACAGGGTCTATCCATCAGGTAGAGCTAACAATTATAAATATCTATGTGCCAAATACCGGAGCCCCCAAATATATAAAACAATTACTCATAAACATAAGCAACCTTATTGATAAGAATGTGGTAATTGCAGGGGACTTTAATACCCCACTTACAGAAATGGATAGATCATCTAGACACACGGTCAATAAAGAAACAAGGGCCCTGAATGAGACATTGGATCAGATGGACTTGACAGATATATTTAGAACTCTACATCCCAAAGCAACAGAATATACTTTCTTCTCGAGTGTACATGGAACATTCTCCAAGATAGATCATATACTGGGTCACAAAACAGCTCTTCATACGTTTACAAGAATTGAAATTATACCATGCATACTTTCAGACCACAATGCTATGAAGCTTGAAATCAACCACAGAAAAAAGTCTGGAAAACCTCCAAAAGCATGGAGGTTAAAGAACACCCTACTAAAGAATGAATGGGTCAACCAGGCAATTAGGGAAGATGTTTAAAAATAGATGGAAACAGATTAAAATGAAAATACAACAATCCAAACGCTTTGGGATGCAGCAAAGGCAGTCCTGAGAGGAAAATACATTGCAATCCAGGCCTATCTCAAGACACAAGAAAAATCCCAAATACAAAATCTAACAGCACACCTAAAGGAAATAGAAGCAGAACAGCAAAGACAGCCTAAACCCAGCAGAAGAAAAGAAAGAATAAAGATCAGAGCAGAAATAAACAATATACAATCTAAAAGAACAGTAGAGCAGATCAACGAAACCAAGAGTTGGTTTTTTGAAAAAATAAACAACATTGACAAACCTCTAGCCAGGCTTCTCAAAAAGAAAAGGGAAATGACCCAAATAGATAAAATCATGAATGAAAATGGAATTATTACAACCAATCCCTCAGAGATACAAACAATTATCAGGGAATACTATGAGAAATTATATGCCAACAAATTGGACCACCTGGAAGAAATGGACAAATTCCTGAACACCCACACTCTTCCAAAACTCAATCAGGAGGAAATAGAAAGCTTGAACAGACCCATCACCAGTGATGAAATTGAATCGGTTATCAAAAATCTCCCAACAAATAAGAGTCCAGGACCAGATGGCTTCCCAGGGGAGTTCTACCAGACGTTTAAAGCAGAGATAATACCTATCCTTCTCAAGCTATTCCAAGAAATAGAAAGGGAAGCAAAACTTCCAGACTCATTCTTTGAAGCCAGTATTACTTTGATTCCTAAACCAGACAGAGACCCAGTAAAAAAAGAGAACTACAGGCCAATATCCCTGATGAATATGGATGCAAAAATTCTCAATAAGATACTAGCAAATCGAATTCAACGGCATATAAAAAGAATTATTCACCATGATCAAGTGGGATTCATTCCTGGGATGCAAGGTTGGTTCAACATTCGCAAATCAATCAACGTGATACATCACATTAATAAAAGAAAAGATAAGAACCATATGATCCTGTCAATCGATGCAGAAAAGGCCTTTGACAAAATCCAGCACCCTTTCTTAATAAAAACCCTCAAGAAAGTCGGGATAGAAGGAACATACTTAAAGATCATAAAAGCCATTTATGAAAAGCCCACAGCTAACATCATCCTCAACGGGGAAAAACTGAGAGCTTTTTCCCTGAGATCAGGAACACGACAAGGATGCCCACTCTCACCGCTGCTGTTTAACATAGTGCTGGAAGTTCTAGCATCAGCAATCAGACAACAAAAGGAAATCAAAGGCATCAAAATTGGCAAAGATGAAGTCAAGCTTTCGCTTTTTGCAGCTGACATGATAGTATACATGGAAAATCCGACAGACTCCACCAAAAGTTTGCTAGAACTGATACAGGAATTCAACAAAGTTGCAGGATACAAAATCAATGTACAGAAATCAGTTGCATTCTTATACACTAACAATGAAGCAACAGAAAGACAAATAAAGAAACTGATCCCATTCACAATTGCACCAAGAAGCATAAAATACCTAGGAATAAATCTAACCAAAGATGTAAAGGATCTGTATGCTGAAAACTATAGAAAGCTTATGAAGGAAATTGAAGAAGATTTAAAGAAATGGAAAGACATTCCCTGCTCATGGATTGGAAAAATAAATATTGTCAAAATGTCAATACTACCCAAAGCTATCTACACATTCAATGCAATCCCAATCAAAATTGCACCAGCATTCTTCTCGAAACTAGAACAAGCAATCCTAAAATTCATATGGAACCACAAAAGGCCCCGAATAGCCAAAGGAATTTTGAAGAAGAAGACCAAAGCAGGAGGCATCACAATCCCAGACTTTAGCCTCTACTACAAAGATGTCATCATCAAGACAGCATGGTATTGGCACAAAAACAGACACATAGACCAATGGAATAGAATAGAAACCCCAGAACTAGACCCACAAACGTATGGCCAACTCATCTTTGACAAAGCAGGAAAGAACATCCAATGGAAAAAAGACAGCCTCTTTAACAAATGGTGCTGGGAGAACTGGACAGCAACATGCAGAAGGTTGAAACTAGACCACTTTCTCACCATTCACAAAAATAAACTCAAAATGGATAAAGGACCTAAATGTGAGACAGGAAACCATCAAAACCCTAGAGGAGAAAGCAGGAAAAGACCTCTCTGACCTCAGCCGTAATAATCTCTTACTCGACACATCCCTAAAGGCAAGGGAATTAAAAGCAAAAGTGAATTACTGGGACCTTATGAAGATAAAAAGCTTCTGCACAGCAAAGGAAACAACCAACAAAACTAAAAGGCAACCAACGGAATGGGAAAAGATATTCGCAAATGACATATCGGACAAAGGGCTAGTATCCAAAATCTATAAAGAGCTCACCAAACTCCACACCCGAAAGACAAATAACCCAGTGAAGAAATGGGCAGAAAACATGAATAGACACTTCTCTAAAGAAGACATCCGGATGGCCAACAGGCACATGAAAAGATGTTCAGCGTCGCTCCTTATCAGGGAAATTCAAATCAAAACCGCACTCAGATATCACCTCACACCAGTCAGAGTGGCCAAAATGAACAAATCAGGAGACTCTAGATGCTGGAGAGGATGTGGAGAGACGGGAACCCTCTTGCACTGTTGGTGGGAATGCAAATTGGTGCAGCCGCTCTGGAAAGCAGTGTGGAGGTTCCTCAGAAAATTAAAAATAGACCTACCTATGACCCAGCAGTAGCACTACTAGGAATTTATCCAAGGGATACAGGAGTACTGATGCATAGGGCCACTTGTACCCCAATGTTTATAGCAGCACTCTCAACAATAGCCAAATTATGGAAAGAGCCTAAATGTCCATCAACTGATGAATGGATAAAGAAATTGTGGTTTACATACACAATGGAGTACTATGTGGCAATGAGAAAAAATGAAATATGCCCTTTTGTAGCAACGTGGATGGAACTGGAGAGTGTGATGCTAAGTGAAATAAGCCATACAGAGAAAGACAGATACCATATGGTTTCACTCTTATGTGGATCCTGAGAAACTTAACAGGAACCCATGGGGGAAGGGAAGGAAAAAAAAAAAAGAGGTTAGAGTGGGAGAGAGCCAAAGCATAAGAGACTGTTAAAAGCTGAGAACAAACTGAGGGTTGATGGGGGGTGGGAAGGAGGAGAGGGTGGGTGATGGGTATTGAGGAGGGCACCTTTTGGGATGAGCACTGGGTGTTGTATGGAAACCAATTTGTCAATAAATTTCATATATAAAAAAAAACACACACAAAGAAAATTGGGGGAAAAATAAAATCAATAAATGTAATAGAAAGTAAAAAAAAAAAAAAAAGAAACTGGCCTTAAGTAGATGTCAAAAAATAAGGGTCAGATATCCAGCTTAACTCATTACTTTTGTAAGATCTGCCCTTCAACTCTCATCTACTGCTTTGTGGCATATTTCCTATAACCCACAGAGGGGGAGGAAAAGACTTGGGCCTAGTTCACATACAGAACATTAAATACAATGACGGAAGCCCAAAATGGATTGCCATTGCTTTCCATTCCATTCAGGATAAAGTCTGAAGAAATGTGGTAAAGAAAACTTTTCTCGGTGGGCAGAGGTATAAGCGATGTATTTCACTGCATCACTCAAATTGCAGGAGGAAGTGGCCTAGTGCATGTTTTACATTGATATCTCACTAGAGAGGAAAATAACAGCCCCAATAGCATGGGATGTGAATAGTACAATCCTGGAGTATTAGAAAAAGACACTTGGGAAAAGATGAAAAAGAACCAATAAGAACAGATAAAAACTTATGACCTTTGTGTCTCATGTTAATATCCACCAAACAACATCATGTAAGAAATGCTATCAGGTGAACATCATCACTGACCTAGTGAAGTCAGCCAGCCTCTCACTCCTATATCCCTAATGTTTGCAAAGAGGCAAATGAAGAGATCGGTCATAATACCAGGAGTGGTGGCAGTGTATTGTCTTAACATGGGCTCAATTTTACTATGGATTATTTAACTGTGTCACTACTCGAATGGTGAGTCTATCAGTAGCACTTTTCGTGAGTCCTAACTGTGGCACTATTTTATAGGAAAATAACTCACAAACCCTTCCAAAGCAATATAATCTGAGCACATACAAAATTCCTTATTCAGATTAAGAGGCCCATTTTACCATAAAGGATAAGCAACAGTGGGATCACAGTTACATGGTTCACTGATCTTACCATATATCACATTACTGATAAGGAACAGGCCTATAAAAACATAGGCCTGTATAATGGCCCACTAAAGAAAAATACTTTGTGGTGCCTGGGTGACTCAGTCAGTTAAGCATCCGACTTCAGCTCAGGTCACAGTCTCAAGGTCCGTGAGTTCGAGCCCCGCGTCAGGCTCTGTGCTGAAAGCTCGGAGCCTGGAGCCTGCTTTGGATTCTCTGTCTCCCTCTCTCTCTGCCCCTCCCCTGCTCATGCTCTGTCTCTCTCTGTCTCAAAAATAAATAAAAACATTAAAAAAAAATTTAGGGAGAAAATACTTTGAAAGATTCAGCTGCTACCCTAAAATCTGCAATGTATGTCCTGATCTATTGGTCAAAATATGATGTTGAGTTTCAAATGCCATAATATATGGGATCTGGAAATCAGACCTACTTATGAAAATCTGCTTCCCATCCTAGAAACCTAGGACCTTGGTAGGTTATATTTACTGGTCTTTTGAGGAATGCAGGACATTTCTATTCCTGGAAAGAGTTACAACTTTCTGATGTGGAGGTGAAGCTGTGATGTTCACAGGGCAACTTTGGATTCCTCATGCCACTGGCTGTGTCAGTGTGCTGGCACAAAATTGACTCTGATTTTCATAAAAAGCTGGAATAATTACTAAATAATGGATAGGGTGAGAGGGTATATGAAGCTAAAGGGATTCAGGGGGGTGTGTCTTGGTACTTTTATGTTAACTTCTAATTATGAATAATGAATTATAGCATTCATTGCCTGAGAACAGTATAGCTTCAAAGGCTCAGTGCCCACAGGCAAGCAAACAAAACCATCTGAAATGCCACCTAAGTGTAAGGAAACTCTAAATTTATGGTCAAGTAGATAACTGATGAATACCAATTACAGGCTTAGGATTACCTTCAGCAACTGGCCATTGCTTGGGTTGATATCTCATTGTAACTATTTTTAAGATATTGTAATTGGCCACCTCTTGAAAGTTTGGATTTTAATTTATCCCACCATGGCATATGTGTATGCATGTTATTCTCAACACTCAAAATCTCTAAGAGTATTGACACGAATTGCACTAAGTGTGTATATTTCTTTGGGTAGTATAGACAATTGAACAGTATTTGTTCTTCCAATCCATGAGCATGGAATGCTTTTCCATTTCAACATACATTAAAAAAAATCATTCACCATGATCAAGTCAGATTTATTTCATGGGTTGCCAATGTGATTCAATATTTGCAAATCAATCAACATAATGCAACACATTAATAGAAAAAAAAGAATAAGAATCTATCATCTCAATAGATGCATAGAAAGCATTTGACAAAGTACAACATTCATTCATGATAAAAACCCTCAACAAATTAGGTTTACAGGGAATGCACCTCAACATCATAAAGACCATGTATGAAAAAAACAGAGCTAATATCATCCTCAATGGGCAAAAACTGAGAGCTTTTCCTTTATGATCAAGAACAAGAGGGATGTTCACTCTTACCACTTTTATTTAACATAGTACTGAAAGTCCCAGCCACAGCAATCAGACACCAAAAATAAATAAAAGTCATCCAGATTGGCAAGGAAGAAGCAAAACTTTCACTGTTTGCAGATTACATACTACTCAATGGAGAAAACCTGAAAGACTCCATCAAAAAACCACTAGAACTGATGACTGAATTCAGTAAAGTCACAGGATACGAAATAAATGTACAGATATCTGTTGCATTTCTATACACCAGTAATGAAGCAGCAGAAATACAAATTAAAGGATCAATCCCATTTACAACTGCATCAAAAACAATAAGGTATCTAGGAAACTTTGGTTATGTGAACCAAAGATGTGAAAGGCCCGTACTCTGAAAGCTGTAAAACAGTGATGACAAAAATTGAAGATGACATAAAGAAAAAGCAGGGCAGGGGTGCCTGGGTGGCTCATTCAGTTAAGTGTCCAACTTTTGCTTTTAGCTCAGGTCATGATCCAAGGGTTGAGGGATTGAGCCCCGACATTGGGCACCATGATGAACATGGAGCCTTGTTACAATTCTCTCCCTCTGCCTCTCTCCTCCACTTGTACACACTCTCTCTGTCTCTGTCTCTCTCTCTCTCAAAAAAAAATTAAAAATTAATTAAAATAAATTATCTTGGGGCGCCTGGGTGGTGCAGTCAGTTAAGCGTCCGACTTCAGCCAGGTCACGATCTCGCGGTCCGGGAGTTCGAGCCCCGCGTCAGGCTCTGGGCTGATGGCTCAGAGCCTGGAGCCTCTTTCCGATTCTGTGTCTCCCTCTCTCTCTGCCCCTCCCCCGTTCATGCTCTGTCTCTCTCTGTCCCAAAAATAAATAAATGCTGAAAAAAAATTAAAAAAAATAAAAGAAATTATCTTAAAAAGGTTATAAAATGTTTATCTAGCTATTCAGAATTCTAGGCATGTAATTTTCCTTGATAGTTCACTAGTGATCTCTACTAGCTCATAACATATTTCAATTCATATCTGGTAAAGAGGAGCGGAGGTTTAAGCTTTTCATCAGAAATTAAGACAAATCTTCCAGTTTAAAAAGAAACACAGTCTTTCTTATGTAGTTTATCAGTTATTTCAGGATTTAAATTCAGTCAATTCAAAATTAACCTCCTTTAAGAGGCAGTCATCCCTTTAATCTCTTTTGCCTTCCCATGGAGTGCATGAGCAGAAGCAAAATTATATACCACCAGGAGGAAGAGCATTGGTATCATCTTTGCTGACTCCAGAGAGAAGCTTCACCCAAATTGTTATTTGGGTGTTGTCCTCTGCACACTAGCAGCATCCGTTGGATTGATCACCCTCACAGACCCTTCCAGTTCATGGTGCCATTGACTGCTTGTCTTCATGGTCTAGAAAAAATCATTTACATTCTGTACCATCTTTGTTCTCTTCCTAGAGCTGTTCCCATCTGCCAGCTATCATTGCCTTTTCTAGCCTCTGATCAATAAGAAACAAATAAGACTATGGAAGTAATAACATAAGGCTTATTTTTACCTAAGTACACCTTCACACCTTTTTTTTATCTTCAACAGTGACAGCCTGATACTGGTGAATGACAATCTGAACAATGTTTTGTTCCTGGAGTTCTACATAAAAGAAGATCTTTGGTCCTCTCTGACTTTTATCAAACTTATTAAAAGACTTTCTTCCTTTCTATTGTTCAACTTCCAAACCTATGGTTTCAACACATGAAGGATAAGGACCAAAATTCCATTGAGTGTACTAATTTATAATTTTCTTTAATTTTAATATTTATCATTCTAAAAAAGAGAACAATGCAATTCATGTTTGAGTAAATGGCTATTTTGTCAAATCCTGTGTTCTTCCTATAAAATATAATATTTTAAGTCAGAAAAATCTAAAATTTTCCCAGTTATTTCTCTACATCTACCAATCTCTTCCTTAGGTAATTTTTTTTGAGTTTTACAATATGCCAAGTTTTTAACTAATGATTAAGGATACAAAAATAGTAACACAATATTATGCCAAAGACTTTAAAATTTAGTGGGATAAAATGCAATTTAGCTTTCTCTATGGTCAATGATACTTAGAAATAAAATAAAATATGCATTTCTGTAGGCAAATGAAACTGCTTTAAGTTATCTTAAATGACTATGCAGCTGCTTTGGTGGCTAAACCAGTTAAGCCTCCAACTTCAGGCCAAGTCATGATCTCATGGTTCATGGGATTGAGCCTCACATTGGACTCTGTGCTGACGGCTCAAAGCGTGGAGCCTGCTTCGGATTCTGTGTGTGTGTGTCTCTCTCTCTGTCCCTCTTCCCCTTGTGCTCTCTCAGTCTCTCAAAAATAAATAATTGTTAAAAAAGAAAATTTTAAAAAAAGTTACCCTAAGTGACTATAATACATTTCATATCATTTCCCTAAAATAAAATGATACATAAATATATCAGAGGCAAAATCTTAGCTTTGTGTTTATTCAAAATAAAAACACGACCTATTTTAGCAAGAATGTTAGAGTTTCAAATAGAAATGTCAATGTATTCAAATATATTCAGTTATTTTCCAATTGCACCATATTTATCTTTATCAATACACAGATTATTTGAAATAATAGAATTCCTCAAGTTAGGTAATTGGTTTGATTCAATTTGCCACTATATAAATCAATCCTGGTTAAATTTTATATTCTACTTTTACATAACTCAGCTCAAAATTTGTATGACATGGAACACAGACAGAACTTGGAGTTTTATGTCCTAAACTTGATATATTTAATATGTTTAAGAAACAGTCGCTGTACCATATAAGAACAGGAAATAAACATTATTTTCACCAGACAGTCTCATTTGACTTTTTTCTTTTTTTATGTGCTGACAGGGTTTTTTATGGTTTGTCATATTTTGTTAGCCTCAGACATGCAATTATACTTCCTCTTCTTTATCATTATTATCATTTATAGTTTTAGTTGCTGCTGTGTGAATCTCACCAGCTTGCTGTATTTGAGAGCATTAATTTAGAATATTTTATTTATTTTCTTCAAGAAAGCCGTTATTTTTAAATTGAGAAGAGCATGCCAATTTAACAGATAAATAATTAATGCAATTTTTGTAGACTAAATTACTTCTAAGTTTTCAACTAAAATCCAAGAGAAAAATCCCAAGTGTATATTAACTGAGTGCCTATAATTTGGAGTTCAATAGAAAATCATCATTTCCCTTTTCCTCTATAAACTGACTTAAAGTTATTATTGCTATGATTTTTTTGAAGTTGCCAATCACCTACTTGTTCCCAGTTTGGCAAAAAACATTTTTTAAACTAATTTGCTTTGTTTTCCTTAATTTTTGTATTGTACCCATTTTAAAAGTTCCACACCATTTATTATTTGTTAATTCCGGACAAAGCATATTTACTTCCTTTTATGGTATGAATGGGGTTTTAAAAATAGAAACTTCAAATATTTAAAAATTGAAAATTTGCATTCTTTAAAACTACTTCTAGTAGTCTCCACTAGAAATAACTTTTCATTCATTCAGAACAATTTTATTGACCATTTGCAACTTATGTATGTACTCTATGGGCATTAAGTTTATTTCAGGGGCGCCTGTGTGGC
This sequence comes from Felis catus, assembly GCF_018350175.1. Classification (NCBI taxonomy): domain Eukaryota; kingdom Metazoa; phylum Chordata; class Mammalia; order Carnivora; family Felidae; genus Felis; species Felis catus. Next base: position 59,539,733 of record NC_058368.1, on the reverse strand, counting down.
TCAGTCAGTTAAGCATCTGCCTTTGGCTCAGGGTTCTTGGGTTTGAACCCTTCATCGGGCTCTGTGCTGTCAGTGCAGAACCTGTTTAGAACCCTCTGTCCCCTTCTCTCTCTGCCCCTCCCAACACATCTCTCAAAAAATAAATAAACATGAAAAAACTTTTAATGTTTATTTCAGGTTAATTTTGCACTGGTTGTTACTTTAAGTTACCTGGCTTATTGCAATGTGCCCATACTAATTTTATCTTTCCAAATAAATTAAATTATATAGGTAAAGTCATTGGGAGCTGAGGAAAAGAATAGAATATAACCCTCCTTATAAGCTCATAAAGTGACTCTCTTTACCCAAATATACAGGGCAAATTTGATTAGACAAGAAAATTTAATTCCCAATATTCAGTCCAGCATATTAAAATTAGAAATTCCTCAGATTGGAAGAAACACATGCAGCCTTCTGGTGAAGATGTGTGAATGGATGGATGGATGGATGGATGGATGAATAGGTCATAGATAGATAGATAGATAGATAGATAGATAGACAGATAGATAAAATAGGAAAATAATGTTCTAACACAATGTGTGGAATCTATAGGCATACTAGTAGAGGTTAAATAATTCTATCTAAGGTATGTTTTCTATTTATTTAGGTGGAATCGAGTACTTTATTCAAATATACATTTTTTTAATTAATGAGAAGATATCAAAACTTTTATGGAATATAATAAGCTCATTTTTCCAGAGAGATCATATTTTGATTCGTTATCAGTATATTCTTCCACGTACAACAACAAAACTATTTGCCAGAAATCATCAATCTTTGCTTCTGCAATCTCTGAATGTGTTTTGAAGAAAAAAATGATACTTTGCACATGGTTTGAATTATCATAGTTTTTAGTGTAAGATTAAATGCTTGTGAATAATATAATTTGCAGCATATTGTACATTTGCTACTTTTATATGAAAATATTAATAATAGTTACATTACTAATTTAAGTGTATATGGTGAATCCCAAATAATACCCATATTACATATAACTTTTTTAACATCAGCAACTTAACAGTTTTTTATTTCAATGAACTAATATTTTAATTCTACTTGCTCACAACATTTTATAACAGTATATTATTTTATGTTTTATCATTATTTTCTTCATACATTTATACACATCTGGTTGAAAATTATTAGTTACACATTATAAAATGTTAATCACCAATTAAAGTGAAATGAAATTAAATTAATTTTCATAATCTGTAGGTCTCTATATCAGTATCAACATCTATATGAAGCTGTGTAATTACTACTGCAAACTGCCATCATCTAGTTCTGCCATGACTGTCCTTCAATTGTCTTGCTTGGATATCCCTTCATAAAAGATCTTGCATTTAGAGGGTATTATGCTCAGTGAAATAAGTCAGTCAAAAAAGACAAATATCATATGATTTCACTCATCTGTGGACTTTAAGAAATAAAACAGAAGAACATAGGGGAAGAAAAGGAAAAATAAGATAAAAAGAGAGAGGGAGGCAAACCAGAAGAGACTCTTAAGTACAAAGAACAAACTGAGAGTTGCAGGAAGGGAGATGGGTCAGGGAGATGGGTTAAATGAGTGACGGGCATAAATGGGCCCATGAGTGATTAGTGATGGGCTAAATGAGTGATGATTAAGAAGGGCAGTTGTTGGAATGAGCACTGGGTGTTATATGTAAGTGATGAATCACGAGTTCTACTCCTGAAGCTAAAACTACACTGCATATTAACTAACTTGAATTTAAATACATAAATGTGTGTGTGTGTGTGTGTGTGTGTGTGTGTGTGTGTGTGTGTGTGTTGCATTCAGCTGGGAAGACAGCATGGACCTGACAGTCTCCAATTGCAGCACCTTTAGGTCTACCACTGAATCTGAGGCTGAGATCACACATTTCTTACACAGGCCCCAGCCAATGATTGAATCTAACAAGGGCACCAAGACTGGTAATTTTTATCCAGCGCAGCACTCCTTTATTGGCAATATCTATTTTTGAGCTTCTCATCATGGAGGCCAACAATTCGTCAAATCTGCCCAGTGGTCTCAAACTCTACCTTCTCTTCCTATTTCCTCCCATCTTTTGTTTAATGGGTTCCAGATGTGCAGTGCATTCTGAAGGTTTCCCCTGGGCAATCTGGCTTCCTTTCTCTCTTTCTGTCTCAAGCCTTCACTTCAACAACCTTTCTGAACACCTCAGTTTATCTCAGGGCTGGCTACCAGAGATACTGAAAGGATACAAGCTTCTGTGTGTCCGAGTTTAATTCTAGTCATAACTTTATTTTTTAATCATACTTTAACATGCCTCTTACAATATAATCCTTACAGTAGTTTATTTTGAATTTTGATGCACACGGAAATGTAAGTAAAAACGCATTTTTTTTCATTTTTGGTATTTTTTATTATAAATAATTTGAGATTTAGATAAGAGATACAAAGATGGAACAGGTAGTTCCTGTGTACCTCTCACTAAACTCCTACTAATGTTAACACTTTATATAACTATGGCACATTTATAAAAATTAAGAAAAAAACAATGGCATGATATTAGTGAAGTACAGACTTTATTAAAATGTCAAATGTTTGATAAAACTTTCTTTGCTGATGTAGTTTTTGCTAATGAATTTCCATTCCACCATTAATCTAGGATATCAAGTTGCACTTAGTTACCATTTTGCCTGAGTCTTCACAAATTTGTGACCGGTTTTTATTTTTTTCTGTTGTTAAATAACAACACGTTTAAAGACTACTGGTCAGTAATTTTATAGAATAACCCTGGCTTGGGGATTTTTCTAATGTTTTTCTCATAATTTTATTAGGCTTAGAGATTGGAGGGGGTAGAAGATATTATAGAAAGGAAGTACTCTTACTGAATCATACCACTGATTACATGACATCAACCTAGCAGTAAGGTCCTGTTTCTGTGAATCTGGATACCTAGGTTAAGGGGTATCTGCCAGGTTTACCCACTGTAAAGTTTGGTTTCTAGCTTTCTAGAATGCTGGCCTCATAAAATGAGTTGGGCACTATTCCCTCCTCTTATATTTTCTAGAAGACATTTTATAGAATAGGTGTTATTTCTTCTGAAAATATTTGGTAGGTGAAAGTTTTGTTTCCTAGGAGATATCGAGGAAGTAAGTCAAATGAAGCTGCTATTCTCCTTCCCCAGACTACACCACAGTGAAACTTTCAAAGGTTTCTCTCAGATCTTCCCAGTGAGTAACATCATGAAGATCTTGGAAGGAAAAGCTTGCAGTAAGGTGCAACCCTCCTCCTAGTCTGCAACCTGAACGGGCTTCTCATCCCTACTGTAGCCTATGCTTGGCCTTCAACAATTTTTTTTTTAATTAGCTGAATTTTCTTTCCTGTTTAAGTGGCACTCAGCAACTTTTGTCCTGAGTAAATCTGGATCCTGTTTCTCAAGGCAGGCATCTGTCTCTATACACATTTCAGGTCAGTTGTCCTACTCAGCTCTCTGATAAGTTCAAGAAAAATCATTAATTTGTTATTTTTCAGCTTAGTTCTTGGTAGGAGGGTGTAAGCAAAACTTTTTTTAGTTCTCTGTATCTTTTGCTGACCTTCAAAGTCTTCTGGCCTCATTTATGATATTACTATCCTATTTCTTTTATTCCATTGCTTTTCTTTCATCATCTTCAACTGGAAAGATGGCTTAAACATTGAATATTAGATTTCAAAAGAAAGGCAATATGGAAAAGTTATAATTATATGTCATCAAAGAGCACCTTAAATTATATTTTTAGAATATAATTATATTTTGTATAACATTTATACAAAATTGTAAATGTAAGTAAATTATTTATTATTAAAAATAAACCAGGATTATCCAATCTGAAAGGTGAAAATATAAAAACAATCCAATCTCAACAAATGTGTGCTTGTATTTGAATCTGGATTATTTTATAAGTGAATGAGATAAATTTCTGGATACAGGACTCCGTTATTTTCCTAGTTTTATTTTGGAAAAATATCTATTCTATACTAAGGAATATTTCTTTTGCAGGAATAAGTCAATCAATAACATCACTGCATTTTTTCCTGTTTAATTATGACTTCAGGAAAACTACAAAACAAGATCTGAATTTATTTTGATAGTTAAGTAATACTACACAGATTACAAATATTAAAGGATTAGGTTTTATATTATTAATATGCTCTATGATATTGATGACTCACTATGATCAGATAATACTTCCTACATAATCCACACATTTAAATGATATCAAGTCATTCAAAAGGAGACCAAGGCACATGTAATTTTTGTGTTCTAAAACTGAGTTTAGGATATATGATAAATGCTGTTTAGGCTTCTAAGTGCACTTGTTAGGCTGTTTGTAGACATTTATAATTAATGTGCCATTTTGTCATCATTACCAAGAAGTAAATTGTATTTTGAATGGTAGCAGTTAAATATTTCAGAAATTGGCTCATTACATTATTTTTTGTCACTGAAATGAATTTTAAAATGATGACACTTTGGGAGTTTCTGTACTAAAGGAAACTTGGAAACTTTAAAAGTAACTTGTTAGAGAAACTTAAGTAGATAATTCTCTCCTTCTTTCCTTTCATCTCCCCTTCCTCTTCTGCCTTCCTCCTCCCTTTTTCTCTTACTCCCATTCTCTCTCCTCTTCCTCTTGTCACTTTTCTCTATTTGTTTAAAAGATGGGAATAACCAACTGTATCAATATATTTTTCTTTGTATTTTAGAGAAAGAAAGAGAGAGAGAGAGAGAGAGAGAGAGAGAGAGAGGGAGCACAAGCGGGGTAGAGGAGCAGAGGTGGGGAGAGAGAGAGAATCTTAAGCAGCCTCCACACCCAGTGCAGAACCTGATTCAGAGCTAGATCCCACGACCCTGGGATCACAACCTGAGCCAAAATCAAGAGTCAGACACTCAATCAACTGAGCCACCCAGGCACTCCTCAATGTTTATTTTTAAATTTGACTTCCAACTGTGGTTATTTAAGTGGACTGGTTCATAGGATATATGCCAAGTAGTATTTTTATATTATGTTTCATCTCTTTATTTCCAAACAAGTCCATTACTTAATGTCCTTTAAAATTGACTTTAAAATATGTAAGTTACATAAGGAATACATTTTTTTAAGTTTATTCATACATTCTGAGAGAAAGAAAGAGATAGCAGAGAAGGGGCAGAGAGGGAGAGAGAATCCCAAGCAGGCTCCATGCTGTCAGAGCAGAGCCTGACATGGGGCTCTATCTCACAAACCGTGAAATCATGACCTAAGCTGAAACCAAGAGTCAGACACTTAACCGAGTAAGCCACTCAGGTGCCCCAAAGAATGCATTTTCTTTAATAATAAAAATACTGCAGACAAGGCTGGACATTGTCCTATCCTACCCCCATCCCTAGATATGTTCAGAATTTGGGCGTTTTACTTGAGAACTTTCACACTCCTGTGTGTACCTGTAGGTGTGAGCACATATAAGTGTATACCCAGTGCCACATCTGTCTTCAGTGTTCGCTTATAATCATGTAGCTCAACATTCTACCATAGCAATTAGCTTTTTATTTTGTTGAGTCTTGAATTACCTTTATTTTCTGATCTTCCATTTCTATTTTCAATTTCAACAATTAAATTTTCAAATTCCACTGATCACTGCTTAATGGACATAGATCCTTCATTTATATTTTTGAGAAACCAAACAGGACAGACTTATTTTGAAGTTCTAAGTATTTCTATTTTTCTTTTGTGTGTTTCAGTCACTTTTTGTATTACTTGTATCTCATGTAAGATAGGAACTTATTCAAATGTTTCTTTATACTTGCATATACACTAACATTCTGACTCAATTATCTATATACTGCCTTTGTTAAGGCAGATCCTTGGTAAATTGTTTTGTTTTTAATAGTTATGAAGTAAACTTTGTGTGATCAACCTTTTGTGTGTGTGTGCATGTGTGAGATCAATCATTTAGCAGTAAATCAGGCCATGCTCAAAACCCCACCTCGTAGCAGTGAATTCTATACTCATATTTTAAGAATCAATTTACTGTTAGGTAAGCATTATCCCTTCCAGCAATTTGAATTAATTGTTCCTTTATGATTCATCATAAAATATACTTCAAAGTTGCACAAAAAATAAAATCTCAAAAACTTTGTTCTAAGGCTTATGATTAGGTACATTTAAATGATATAATACAAATAATTTAATACTGTTTCCACGAATTTATTTATTTATTTATTTATTTATTTATTTATTTGTTTGTTTTTATGTTTATTTTTGAGAGAGAGAGAGAAGAGGGGAGGGGAGAGGCAGAGAGAGGTGGGGAGAGAGGATCCAAAGCAAGCTCTGTGTTGACAGCAGACAGCGCAATGCAGGGCTCCAACCCACGAACCAACCGTGAGATCATGACCTGAGCTGAAGTGGGACACTTAACCAACTGAGCCATCCAGGCATCCCAATTTTGTTCTTTTTAAAGAAAGCTATTACTACAGTTTGAGAAATACTGAACTAAAGGAATAAAGTTAATTTGGAAGAGGTCTAGCTAAGGTGGGAGAGAGAAGTTTTCTGGGGAAATGGCCCAGATTTTGTGTAGATTGGATTAGATATTTCCAGTGTTTTTCCTTTATAGTGTTTTACTTTCTTTCACACAGAACTGATCACACATCAAATAAATTGCCTGTTTATTTTTCTGCCATCCTTATTAAAATAATAAAGCAAGTACCATCTCTGTTGTTTTTATTTCCCTAGTTTGGCACATGATAGTTGTTCAGAAAATCCTGCTGAATAAATTGCAGAAATGTTTCATATTGCTTTTGATTCATACAATAACTTAGTAACTTTTACATATGTTGAACATTAAAACAATATAAACACAGTATTTTCTCTGTACCTGAAGAATTCAGTGAGATAAGTGTATATCAATTACTTTAACATTTGTCCTCTATTAAACAGTGAATAAGGAATACAAATTTTCTGTGATGGCACCAAATTGTTCCCAATCTAAAAACATGGTCTAGTGAGTCAAATGGTCTAATGAATAAACTGGAGTTTCCACAACATTGATTATATGTATAAACCGTCTCAGCCTTAATGACTGGCTGCCACTTGCACAATTTGTTGTTTATAGTTCTGTCTCCCTTCCTTCTAAGACTACTTTGTTCTGAGACACCCCTTCACACTTTGCTGCATGGGCGTGTGGGTCTGGGCTTCACTGATATTGACAACTCTATCATATTGATTCAAATTGTGCTTCAAATGTCCTTGAAGGATTTCTTTTGACCATCTGTTGTACAATTGGTTTTCTTCAGTTCCTCATACACAGGTTGCTCTGGAATCTTATTGCCATCAATTCTTTTCTCACATGAATAGGCTTACAACATAAGATAAAATAAAAATAACTCAGATGTCCAGAATTTGTGAAAGTATTCAATAACTATATGGCTTGAAACTCGAAATTATCAAGGTATATTACCTCAGGAGAAGCTTTTGTTTTATGTTTCAAGTTTTTATTTAAGTTATTTTAATGTACAATATAACTTTAGTTTCAAGAGTAGAATTTAGTAGTTTATCACTTACACATAACACCCAGTGAAGAAGGTTTGTTTTTTTGTTAGGATCTCCCTTAATAATGGAACAACCAATTCCAGATCACGCATACTGTAGAATGGAAAGTGTTGTCACTTCTTCATCATCATCATCATCATCATCATCAACATCATCAAAGCTTACATTTGTGCAGCATTTTATATTGTTACAATGGATAATGAAGCTTCCTCTTAAATTGGTTACTTGCATAGTATCAGCTGCATAGGAGGTAACTTGGGACTAGAATCCAGGATTTTTGACTAAAGATATTATCAGTACATGTTACTGACCTGTGGAATTTAAAAGAACCTGACATAAAAACTACTATTACTAAACTATTACAATTTGTAGTTAATTTCTAAAGAATAATTAATATGATATCAACTTATGTTGAAAATATTCAAAAAGAGTAAGATGATTTTTCTTCATTAATAATTCAGTAAATCTTTGTTGATGAGTAGATGAATAAATAATGAATGAACTTACTGGAATTAGCTTAGAACATGCTATATAAAAAGGATGTGTATTTTACCAAGTCAAACTAAATATTAAAATATTTAATGATCTTTAAAAAATTTAAGATTTTAAAATTATTAAAACATAAACATAAATCCAAACTTAATACTACTGCAAAATCATTTTTCAGTATTGCAAGAGAGTAACTAATACAATGTTATATTTCATAGGATGGAAAATTCTTGCAGTTTTCTGGAACTGAAGATTTATAGAATACAACATACATGAACTGTTTGGGAAATATATTCTTAGTCATCACTCAAACTCAAGTATGAACCAACAGGCAGGAACTTCAAAAGAATGTTTGATGGAAAGGAGAAGAAGCCAAGACATTCTAAAGAAACTGGTACCCAGTAGAAGGTCAACCAAATGCAAACAGTCTAAGACACACTGGTAATAGACGACAGATAGCATCAGGTGTTTTATAAAAAGCATGTTATGTATATGTGGGTGGTATGTGTATGTTATTTCAATCTATTACAACTAACATGTAACAACTAATGGTTCATCAACTAACGGCACATCAAAGAAAAGATTACCTGGTCTACATTATAGCTTGTCTTATTTTTTACTAGAGTGTTAAATTCCTAGATTAGAATAATGTGAAGTACCCTGTCCATACTATTTATTATACTAGATAGCATTTATATAATAAATATTAAGAGAAGTAGCCAAAGGTGTAATTTTAATCTTTCTCTCTCTCTTCTTTTGGGAGGTATTTTGGGGTTTCTAGGAGCCTTCATCATAGAAATAAGATGAATTGTATCTAGTGATTTGTTCACTGTGATGTATTTTCAGAAAATTCTGTTCAAGAAGGATATTGTTGGCATTAACTTTATATTCATCCCACAATTTTGAGCAATCAGACATACCATGTAGTATTGTTCTATCAATATGAAAACTGACAGAAAACTCTTTGAGTATTATTCTTTCTCCTCTGTTTGTGGGCATATGGTCAGATACATATGTTTTCACACATAAGATGTGTGCTAGACAGGTTTCCAAGAAGGATCCCCAACATTCACCCCTGCATAACTTGTTTCCATTTAAATTTGGGTAGAGATTGTGAATATGATATCACTTAGTGACTCTGCTACACTGTATGCATAAGGAAGAGTGTCTAGGAGGGCCTAATGTCATCACATAAGCCTTTTAAAGCAGAAATTTTCCTGACTGGTAACACAAAAGCAAGTCAGATTTGAAACATATGAAGGAATGGGTATGATATACTTGACTTTGAAAACTGAGGAGGCCACTTGCCAAGGAATACAGATTAACTTCTAGATGATGAAGAGCAACCCTAGTTGACAATAACAAAGAAATAGGACCTTAGTCCTATACTTCAAGATACTAAATTTGGTCAACAACTTGAATGTGCTTAGAAGTAGACTCTTCCCTGGGGCGCCTGGTGGCTCAGTCAGTTGAGTATCTGACTTTGGCTTAGTTCTTCATTTTGAAAGTTCATGAGTTCAAGTCCCACATCGGGCTCTATGCTTACAGCTCATTGCCTGGAGCCTGCTTCAGATTCTGTGTCTCCCTCTCTCTCTACCCACCCCTCTACCACTCAAACTCTGTCTCTGTCTCAAAAGTAAGTTTAAAAAAAATAATAAAGAAGTGGTCTCTTCGCCAGAGTCCCCAGACAGGAGCCTATTTGGGCTAACATGTGATTTTGGCCTTTTGAAACCCTATGTGGAAAGCCCAGTGAAGCCTTTCAGGACTTTTGACCTATAGGAATATGATCTGTTAAATGGGTGTTGTTTTAAGCTGTTAAATTTATAGTAATAAGCTACCCAGCATTAGGAAATTAATACACGATGTAAGTCTTTTTTGACTGTGATCTTTATGGTGAAAATGTCAGTTCACATGGATCTATACTATGAAATACATTTCTTAATATCAATATATCTGGTTTTTACTTTGTTGTTATTGATTGGACTAATAATCGTTCATAAGAAAAAAATACAATAAGGGAATATTTTAGTGGAGAGAATACTTACATGAGCCAGTAGTATGGGACTGCTGTCAAAGCTGCTAAAACCTAATAAAATAGAAGTCTATTACATTGGTCAGTGATGTTCCACAAAAAAATCACCTGCCTCACCTCTGCACCATTGATCATAGCCAGGGTTCAGAGAACCACTGAAACAGATAGACAGCTTTGTACTCCATTTAGTGATATTACAATTAATCAGCCTTTTGGATCAGCTATTATTCAAGTTAACCAAGACCCTGTATCCAACAGTCTTCAATAAGTCTAGATGCCATCCATTCCCAGTGCACTATTACTTCATTTGAAATTGCCTTCCTAGGAATAAGACTCTGAGGCAGAGATCTGCATACAAGATGTGTTTCAGATTCTCAGGAATATATCCAAAACAAAGTAAGGGAAGCAGGAATGGAGTTGAGAAGAGGAGTATGGTGAACTAAGATGCAGTTGCAACAGAAGCCTCAGTTGATCTTAAGAGAGCTATTTGTGGAGATGGACCTTCAGAGTTAATTCAAATATAGGCAACAGGCCTATAACACATTGACCAGCTACTCTCAGAGAAAGCACATAGCTTTGGGAAATACAGCTCCCTTGATCAAAAACAATTGGCAGCAATGTACAGGGAGATCCTCAGCTGTGAGCTATAAGAATCCAACTCTCTTGGCATATGGGGAAATAAGGATTTGTGTCCTAAGAGTGATATCTGGCCACCATACAGAGTTTACTATACTCTGTAATGTGACTACAGGTACATTTGGTAAAGAATTGGAAAATACTGCATATACTTGTAGTTATGATGTGAAGTCTTTTTTCAGTTATATGCAGTCTTGCCTTTAGATATTTGGATCTGGGAATGAAGTCATATCTAGAAACTGAACATGATAGGTACAACTTGTTAAATGTCTCCTTCTTGATGTCCTGCTTTAACCCTCAGAATCTGTGAATATGATAACACATCACATCTATGATTATTTTGTGGTGTATCAAATGACATTCAGATAGGGAAATTATCTACTTGGCTTGGTCTAATCACAGTACACTTTAAAGTTCAGATTTCTAAGACTCCGAATAGCCAAAGCAATATTGAAAAAGAAAACCAAAGCAGGATGCACCACAATCCCAGATTTCAAGCTATACTACAAAGCTGTAATCATCAAGACAGTATGGTACTGGCACAAGAACAGACACTCAGACCAATGGAACAGAATAGAGAACCCAGAAATGGACTCACAAACGTATGGCCAACTAATCTTTGACAAAGCAGGAAAGAATATCCAATGGAAGAAAAACAATCTCTTCAGCAAGTGGTGCTGGGAAAACTAGACAGAAACATGCAGAAGAATGAACCTGGACCACTTTCTTACACCATACACAAAATAAGCTCAAAGTGGATGAAAGACATCCACGTAAGACAGGAAGCGATCAAAATCCTCGAGGAGAAAGCAGCCAAAAACCTCTTTGATCTTGCTTGCAGTGATTTCTTACTCAACACATCTCCGGAGGCAAGGGAAACAAAAGCAAAAAGGAACTACTGGGACCTCATCAAAATAAAAAGCTTCTGCACAGCCAAGGAAACAATCAGAAAAACTAAAAGGCAACCAATGGAATGGGAGAAGATATTTGCAAATGACATATCAGATAAAGGGTTAGTATCCAAAATCTACAAAGAACTTATCAAACTCAAAACCCAAAAAACAAATGATCCAGTGAAGAAATGGGCAAAACATGAATAGACACTTTTCCAAAGAAGACATCCAGATGGCCAACCGACACATGAAAAAATGCTCCACATCACTCATCATTAGGTAAATACAAATCAAAACCACAATGAGTTACCACCTTACACCTGTCAGAATGGCTAACATTAACAACTCAGGCAACAACAGATGTTGGCGAGGATGCGGAGAAAGAGGATCTCTTTTGCATTGTTGGTGGGAATGCAAGCTGGTGCAGCCACTCTGGAAAACAGTATGGAGGTTTCTCAAAAAACTAAAAATAGAACTACCCTATGACCCAGTAATTGCACTACTAGGCATTTATCCAAGGGATACAGGTCTGCTGTTTCAAAGGGACACATGCATCCCCATGTTTACAGCAGCACTGTCAACAGTAGCCAAAGTACAGTAAGAGCCCAAATGTCCATCAATAGATGAATGGATAAAGAAAATGTGGTATGTATATACAATGGAGTATTACTCGCTAATCAAAAAGAATGAAATATTGCTATTTGCTACTATGTGGATGGAACTGGAGAGTATTATGCTACGTGAAATTAGAGAAAGACAAAAATCATATGATTTCACTCATATGAGGACAAAACAGATGAACATAAGTGAAGGGATACAAAAATAATATAAAAACAGGGAGGGGGACAAAACAGAAGAGACTCATAAATATGGAGAACAAACTGAGGGTTGCCTAAGGGGTTGTGGGAGGGGGGATGAGCTAAATGGGTAAGGGGCAATAAGGTATCTACTCCTGAAATCATTGCTTCACTATATGCTAACTAATTTGGATGTAAATTTTAAAAAATTAAAAAATACAGTTAAATTACAAAGTTAAAAAAAATAGTATTGCCAAACTTGCCTGGTGGTAAAAATTACCTTGGGTAATCTTTCAATTTGACATTTAGTAGTTGCTGTTGAGACTGCCTACTCTCTAGAGGAGAAACTCAATTTTATGACGTAGTCAACCATGTAAGTGTATTTGTTGTTACTTCACCACTTCCTAACTTTTCTTTATTCAATATCTTAATTGCTCATTCTAAAGGCATCTGAGTTGTCCAGAAGGGCACAAAATTCACATTTTGGAATTCCTATCCTAAGCTGATTATTAGGATATATAGATCTAGCTCATATGTGTTATCACATGAATTCAATAAAACTATTTCAATAACTGAAAAAAAAATAAAGTTCAGATTTCTTTGATTCATGGCAGGAGGGGAAGGAAGGGAAAATATAAGTGAGAGAACTCAATATAGTGTTGCTAGTTTTGAGACAGAAGGGGTCACATGAACAGGAATTTGGAAGCCTTTAAGATAAAGCAACCTCTGAATGATAGCAGGTAAGAAAATGAGAAACACAAATTATAACCACAAGGAAGAAGTGGATCTTTCCCCAGATCTTTTTAAAAAAATTTTTTTTAACGTTTATTTATTTTTGAGACAGAGAGAGACAGAGCATGAACAGGGGAGGGGCAGAGAGAGAGGGAGACACAGAATCGGAAACAGGCTCCAGGCTCTGAGCTGTCAGCACAGAGCCCAACGCGGGGCTCGAACTCAGGGATCGCGAGATCGTGACCTGAGCCGAAGTCGGCGGCTTAACCGACTGAGCCACCCAGGCGCCCCTCCCCAGATCTTTGAGATAGGAATCTAACCTGGTTGACACCTTGACTTTATCTTGTGAGATCCCAATCAGAGAACCTATTGGAGTCCACCTGGATTTTGACCTACAGATCTATGAGATAATTAGTACCTGGGTGTTATTTTAGGTGGCTATATCTGTGGTGATTTGTGACACCAAATATAGAAAATTCATTCACTGAATAAGGAAGTTAATTTTTGCAATGTGGTCAGCCTTTCTTCTACCTGACTTTTAACACTTTTAAATATACAAATTAAGGAACAATTAATTGCATATCTATTTTGTCCTAGGCAAAAATGGGCTTTTATTCATTCCCATAGATTTCTTTGGGTTAAGGCACTCTGATTCCAACTCAGCATTGCTGTACATCACAATTAACTTCATGTCTCTAATGAGTTGAATGCTATCACCTTGCTCTGTCATCCTAGAATGCCATCAGCCCCATGATATAATGGAGTTCAGTACTAGGAAGATTATCCTGCTACCTCAGTTACCAGTGAAGTTTGCAAAACTATTGGTGCCACATCCATCAATGTATTCCCTATCCTCTGATGAAGGAGATATCCTCTGAGCACTCCCAATCTAATCAGGTAGTGGTTTCTCTAATTGGATGCTTAATTTCCACCATCTAGAATAGTTTTTGGCACACAATAGGTGCACATTATACATTTATGAATAAATTAATGGCTAACTAAACACCAACCTACAAAAGATAATAGTCCTTTTCACCCTCTTTAAATATCACCATGGTTAAAATAATAATAATAAAAAAACCTCAAGATTATTAAAGTTCAGTAAAGATATTAATTTACACTCCTGATATGTTCAATTAGTTGAAATGATAAATCATTTGTCTATTAGAATGGATAGTCAAGAGGTAGGTTTTTAGACACTTAAGCATTTTTAAAATATTTTGCAAGACATTTTATATAATGACTTTTATAGAAAGCTGAAGGCATAATATTAAAGTAAAATATAATAAAATATATGTGGAATTTTAGGTATGATAAATAGATTTATGATAGGCAAATGTATATCAAATAAATGTATAATATTGTGAATTGCTGATGTAATATGTACCTTTCAAAAATGTTAACAAATAAACAGGATAGCTCTCAGACAGCATTAGAGAAATTTGGGGGAAAAACACGGATACAGACCATGCTTTCTAAAATAGTCTGTGTGGGTATACTATGTTCCTACCCAAGGAAAATACATGTCTAAGAAAGGCAATAAATGATTAAAAAAAACCAACAAATTACATGTTTGAGAAATTTAAAATGATAACATCAAAACCACAATGAGATATCACCTTGTATCTGTCAGAATGGCTACATTCAAAAAGATAAGAAATATCAATGTTGAGAAGGATGTGGAGAAAAAAGAACCCTTCTGAATTATTGGTGAGAATGTAAATTGGCACAACCACTGTGGAAAACATTATGGAGCTTCCTCGAAAAATTGAAAATAGAAACACCACATGACCCAATAATTTCACACCTGGGTATTTACACAAAGAAAACCAAAACACCAATTTGAAAAGAGATACACAGCCCTATGCTTACAGCAGCATTATTTACAAGAGGCAATATATGAAAGCAACCCAAATGCTATCCATTCATAGATGAATGGATAAAGAAGATGTGGTATATATACAATGGTGTATTACTGAGCCATAAAAAAGGATGAGATCTTGCTTTTGTGACAACATGGATGGACCTAGAGGGTATTATTGTAGGTGAAATAAATCAGAGAAAGACAAATACTATACACCTCTACATGGAGTGTAAACAACAAAACAAATGAATAAACAAACAAAAAGCAGAATCAGACCTATAAATACAGAGAACTGGTAGTTGTTAGACAGGATGGGTGTGGGGAGCTGAGTGAAGGGGAAAGGGAGATACATGCTTCTAGTTATGTAATGAATAAGTCACAGGAATAAAAAGCACAGCATAGGAAATATAGTAAATGGTACTGTAATAGTGTTGTATGGTGACAGATGGTGGCTACACTTGCATTTATAGAATTGCTGAATCACTATTTTGTACACCTGAATAAAAGGGAGGGTTAGTTTTTATTAAAATAGAAAAGTATGTATGAATTTCTAAATCATGCAGTAGGCTTCTTAAACCCAACATGTACATAATTAATAAATTACCAGTTAAAGCTAAAACATAAAATAAAATGGTAACATCAAAGTATATTTTTAGAGAAAGTTTTAGTTTTCAAAGAAAACTGAATGCATACAACCTCATTAAGTATTCATAGCATTTTATATTCAGTATATAAAGATCTAGACCTAGATGCACACACACACACACACACACACACACACATATATATATACACACACTAATGTGGTAATTACAGTATAGTCTTGTTACTGATTATATATTAATAAATATAGATATATTTCTGTAGAATTGTTTTTACTTTTTTTAAATCGGGGAAAAGGCTAATTTTTAAAACTTTAAATATTTTGAGGTTATTTTGTGTGTCTGTGTGTGTGCATACACACATAAAACTTATTTTTAATTTTGAAGTCAGAACTCTTCCTTCTATATATGATCTTTCCCATTTGTAAATAAATCTTGTGTTCATTAATATTTGGTTAATCTTTTAGTTGCATATAACATGACTTTTAGTGAAAATATTTCATACCAGCATGTGAGTGTTGCATACATTATTTTCCACCACCTTATTGATGGTCATTGAAATGAGATATTTGTGTGCTGAATAAATTAGTTCATATTTTCTCTGAGCCAAAAAATGTACTAAGATATATCTTAAGTCAGAATATAATCATCCCCCATATCTGATAATAAGAAACATCAACTGAATTATCCTTATTTTTTTCACTTAGATAATGAGAGGGTATCTCTATAAAATCAAGTAAACCATTATCCAAGTTGATGAGTGTTTGACATATATTGAATCACTTTGTCCTGGACACCTGCTTCCTGTGTACTAATAACCAAGCAAGTCATAACATCATGTGAATTACTGTGTTGATGTTGGGCTTATTCCCGACAGAGTAACAGACTTCAACGAGAAAAAAAAAATTAGGACACCTAAAGTATGGGAGAAAAGAAGAAAAATGTGTTGCACAATAGGATTCTGCCTCTTTAATCTCTTGTACAAAATTTGGCATGAATGTATACATACAATTATGAGAATGATATATATGTATCCTTATAGGACTACATGCTGTTGTGTTTAGGTCCGTGTCTAACTGCATAACCTATTTTGAGGTTTACTGCATGTGTTGTCGTTGCATAAATGGAAAATTTATAATTCTTTATAACAATGAATTAAAATGGTGAGAAAGAGTTCTAAACCCTAAATGAAAAGGTAACATGAAAATCTCCACATAGTACAAAGAAAGTATCATATAACTTGGTGTTTTATTTTAAAGGAGACATCTCACCAAACAAGTAGTTACATCAATAGTTAAATAAACACAGATAAATAGAGATAATTACTATTAATCTGTCAGAAAAATTTTACTGACAAAAAATAATGATCAAGAGATTTTAAATAATTTTTTTTTCTGGAATAGTTCACTGTTTGAAATTTTTATTTCCTTCCAACCACATATTTTGTTGAAATTTTGCATTATAATGCATATTTAGAAAAGAAATGCATATTTCAGGAACTATGCCAATAGTAAATATTAAAAAAAATTACTTTTGGACATCCATATGTAACTTAGGCTAAACATAAACTTTATTTCTCCAGAAATAATGGCCCTAGATTGGCATAACATAAAAATGAGTTTGTTATTAAAAATTTTTCTTTGCAGACTCATTAGGAGTTTAGGTAAGACACATGGCTGAAATTATATTTTTAAAAATTGACTGACTAAAACATTAAAGGAAACATTTAAATACTTCCATGGGGCGGCAGAATAGAATCTCAAATACAGAAATCGGATAACCAGCAGGTAGCATCAGATGTTTTGGATTCACTGGTAGCAGTAGGGAGCAAAAGTTCCCTGAGACAAACCACAGCTTTGCTGACAGTGCCCCAGGGAGTATTGGCATATACATCTGAAATATTGACTTTCATAAAATAGGCAAACTTACTTTGTTTGCAGAATGCACATTTCCTTTCACAACTATACCTAAGAATCTCTCCAAAGACAAAAGATAATACAGTTTCCTCTTTGTCTTTCGTACACTGTGAAACATGACAGGGAATTGGAAAGAGAGGTACCTAAAAATATAAGGATAGAACATCTTCATTTGAAATCACACAGAGTCACAGAATACCTAAATATGACTTTTAAACCTCATCTCACTCTTTAAATATGTTTTTTTAATAGAAACAGGTAAATTGCTTTCCCAATGATTAAATTAATACACATTTTCTTGACTAGTTCACAGATAAATCAGAATGGGGAAGGGAAGAGGTGCATACTCTCTGTGGCAAAGCCATTTGTGAGAAATGGTGTTTGAAAAAATATTATTCTATTTCATATTAAAAATATTTGTATTAAAATGCAAATAAAATACCTACATATTCTTATTGTAAGTATTTTATTCTACCAAAGAATGTATGTATCCTAATTCTCCATTTTCATATCAAAACTAAGGACCATTGCTTTTACCTTCTTTAGAGCAATATTTCTAAAATTATAATATCCAAATAGGATCAATCCAAAATCTCTTTTTCTTAATGTTTATTTACTTTTGAGAGATGAGAGTGTATGTGCAAAGGAGGCAGAGACAGATGGGGACAGAGGATCCCAAGTGGGATCTGCACTGACAGCAGAAAGCCAGATGCAGGCTCTAACTCACGAACCTGTGAGATCATGATCTGAGCCATAGCTGGATGCTTAACTGACTGATACACCCAGGCACCCCAGGATCACCCAAAATCTTATTAGCATGCAACCTGGTTGGGGTGCCTGGCTGGTTCCGTCAGTAGAGCATGCAACTCTTGATAATAGGGTTGTGAATTCAAGCCCCACGCTGGATATAGAGATTACTTAAAAATAAACTTAAAAAAAAATGCAACCTAGTTGACCAGAGGTATGGTGGGACAGGAGTTTCCAAATTTCTAACAAGTTCCCAGGTGATTCCAAAGCCAGCTTTTCTCCAGACCACTTTGGATAGCAAGGTTTTAGCATAGAGCTTCCCAGTGGATATACAAGAACACACTAGAGTATCCCCAAATGATGATGGCAGGTATTACTAAGCTATTGATCCCACTTGTTTACAGTGTCTTGGTCATAGCTGACACAGAGCCTGAACTGATTACTTTAAGCTCCACAGAGCTGGATCCACATATTATAGAGTAACCCACACTTTATGTGTATCCAGAGCACAATGCTCTGAACAGTATATGACTAAGTGTAGAGAAATTACATGTATCAATATTGCCATGACATTTTAGGAGAGAAAATCCTTATCAATTAATAGTTGCTCCCGGGACACCTGGGTTGCTCAGTCGGTTAAGTGTCTGACTGTGGCTCAGGTCATGATCTCATGGTTCAGTTCATGAGTTTGAGCCTCACATCCGGCTCTGTGCTGATAGCTCAGAGCCTGCAGCCTGCTTAGGATTCTGTCTCTCTCTCTCTGTTCCCTTCCCCTGCTGGCATTCTGTCTCTTTCTCTTTCAAAAATAAATGAAGATTAAAAATATTTTTTTAAAAATAATTACTCTAAAAACAGTACTTAACTAAAATATGTCAAAAATATCTTCAATGTTGACTTATTTGGCATTCTTGAAAAATAATTTAAAATTATAACTAGTCCACTTAAAGAAAGTGTTTGGGAGTTGCATATCTATCCATTAAAACAAATGTGTTATTCATGCTATTCAAATTATACATATCCTATCTAATTTTCCTTTGTGATTAATTTACCAAAACAAAGACGTGTAATAAAATTTTCCAAATGTTAAAAAAAAGAGTGTTTGGGGGTCACTATACTGGCATCAATCTTATGCATAGGACTACTTAGGCATCTTCTGAGGACAAGATTTAAAAAAAATTACTATCATTAAAAAAATTCCTTAGGGGCGCCTGGGTGGCGCAGTCGGTTAAGTGTCCGACTTCAGCCAGGTCACGATCTCGCGGTCCGTGAGTTCAAGTCCCGCGTCAGGCTCTGGGCTGATGGCTCAGAGCCTGGAGCCTGTTTCCGATTCTGTGTCTCCCTCTCTCTCTGCCCCTCCCCCGTTCATGCTCTGTCTCTCTCTGTCCCAAAAAAAATAAATAAACGTTGAAAAAAAAATCTTAAAAAATTCCTTAAAAGTAAAATGAATAGTTCTCTAAAGCCCAGCTGTCTGGAATATACTGACGTCACTAAAATCATACTTACACACTTTTTCTTTCTGATTACAAAATGGATTTTTAGAGATCATAATTTTGTAGCCCAGGTGTGCCCAACATTCTACACGGTTCAATTATATCTTAAAAATCCATTTGCATGAGTAAAATTGTGTTATCACTGAATTACTTTGAAGTTTTTAGTATTACAATAAAATATAACATTAAATGATTAAAAGACAATGATTTCTTTTATTAAATGGTTGTTTTCTGTACCACAAAATTCATATTCCTTCAATCAGAGAGTAACATACTCTGCAACAGAGAAGACTGAACCTCCCCACTCACTAGAGCATAATTATAGCCTTATAAAGTCAGTCCCAAGAGAACCCCTTATAGGATTTTTTTACATAAAAGACCAAAAGAGGAAAATCGCTTCCACTGTTACAAGTCAGGAGCAGTTTTCCTGGGACATAGTGATTGAAAGGGTGCATTCAGAGACTTCTAAGGTGCAGGTCATGTTCTATTGCATGATCTGAGTAGTATGTTCAGCTTGTAAAACTCCTGCATAATATACTTTGACATGTGTACTTTTCTGCATCGACAATAACATTTTAAATTTATGAATAATCATATCTTTTCAAAATTTCTTTTTGGTATTTTTAAGGGGTAGCAGTTTTTTTTAATTTCAAAATTATCCAACACTTGGAGGAATAATTATGTGTTTTTGTTTAAGTACGTATGTGTGTATGTGTGGTATGTGTTCAGCAAAGGATAGGATATAAACACTTTTATTTAGCAAATTCTAATTGCAACCTTTAAAGCTGCTGAGAGAGTAGGATGCAACTATAGATTTAGTGTTATGTTTTTGAAAATTTGGATTGCTTTCCTAAATCTTTCTTTTCCACAAACAGATTTGATTCAAGATAGAGGACTACAAAAGCGAGAACCTTCTGTCTGATGAAATGGCTGGTTCATCATGCAGAACGTCCTGATAATCAGAATTATAAATCACTGAGAGATAGCTTGGCTTTGAGTCATTGAAACTTTACTTCAAAATGCACCCTTTAGTCAAGATAATGAAATCCACTGCAATGATAGGCTTTTTATGAAAATACACGTAAAGCCACTCTTTCCTGACATTTACTATGGTAATCAGACACAGAACTGAAATATATTTCTGGCATCTGAGGCTGCTCTACCCTGACTGAAGAAAGTAGCTTTTCCAAAATACCCACTTTATGGCTATTTGTCAACAACTGTTTTCCCTTTCTGTGAGGGTAGGTGGGGAGACTGGTAGTAAATAAATGAAATTAGCATTACCATAAACATTAAATATTTTACCCTAAGTGGATGGGAAAATGTATAAATGACACTAAACAGTTGTTTAGCAACAACACAGAAAGGAATGATTTGGGGGGAGAGTTTGTTAAAAAAATATTCAGTCTTAGACTTGAAGGACAAAAATCAAACTATTTTTCCCAGAGAGAATCATTCAGTGGATCTGGATATTCATTCATATTTTGTTTCTCATTTGCATTTTCAAGATGTTTGTACTTCAAGGGAGTTTGCCTTGAATAAGAACTTTGAGAATTAGGTAGAACTACAGGTAAGTTTCATAAAACACTGGAGTATCTATGAGTAGCTAGATTTTGTTCATTCATTCTCTGGTAATCTGGTCCTCAAATTATATTTTTGCTTCAAAATTTATTGATGGTTGTAGGCTGAATAATAATTTCCCAAAGATCTTTACATCTTTATCCCAGAAACTTGTGAATATGTTTTCTTATGTGGAAAAAATGACTTTTCAGATATAATTAAATTAATAAATCTTAAAATGGAGATTAACCTGGAATTTCATGGCAGACATAGCGTAATCACGAGGGTTCTCATAAAAAGGAGGCAGTTGTCAGGGTCAGATAGAGAAGATTTAAGGATAGAAGCAGAGTCAGAAAGACAAGATGCTACACTGGCTGGCTTTCAAGATAGAGGTGAGAGGGAATAGTGGAAGGCATGAAGCAAGGAACTCAGTTGGAATCCTGTATCTGGGTTAGGGAAGCAAACATATTCTCACCTACAGTCTCCGGAAGAAACCAGCCCTGTGGACACCCTGACTTTAACTCAGTGAAACTGATTTCAGACTTGTGGCTTTCAGAACTGTAGGAAAATACATTTGCCTTGTTTAAGTGAATAAATTTGTGGTAATTTGTTACAGTAGTGATAGGAAGCAAATATACCTGGCAACCATTAACCAATAATTGGCTACCAAGACAATGCAGCTGTTTTACCCTTTCATTTATTATATAACTCTATTTTACATGATTCACTCTTTATGTCTTCTTTATTTCAAAGCCAGTTTCTTCGTCTAGACTTCTAACTGGTTCCTGCAGTGACCTAGCTTTGGTTCTTTTGTCTCCAGATATGGGAGATACTTGTGATGTCTGCATTACATTTTCTTTTTTTTTTTTTTAACATTTATTTATTTTTGAGACAGAGAGAGAGAGAGAGCATGAACAGGGGAGGGTCAGAGAAAGAGGGAGACACAGAATCTGAAACAGGCTCCAGGCTCTGAGCTGTCAGCACAGAGCCCAATGCGGGGCTCAAACCCACGGAATGCGAGATCATGACCTGAGCGGAAGTGGACACTTAACCGACTGAGCCACCCAGGCGCCCCTGCATTACGTTTTCTTAGCATGGAAGTGATTTCACCTAGAAATACTAAAGTTCTGTGTGGCCTCAGACTTACTTTGCATTGTCAGACTCTCCACTGGAGTGACTCTTCTTACCTTCCTGCACTTTTTGTGGCGCCTTTTCTGATATCTGGAGTAAATCCACTGCACACTTAAAGTCCACTAAACATAGCACCCTTACAGAAGATAGTAACCTTAGTGGCAACCCTCAAATAGGGTTCAGGAGCCCGAACATAAATACCCCAGCTGATAATATTTCGTGGGGATACCTGTGAATTTCATTCTCAAATTTTCTGAGATCTGGAAAGAAAGAATTCCCTCAGCATGTAATGAACTTTATAAGGCCTCCTTGTTTTGTCTTTAAATCCTGTCCTCATTTTTGCTATGTACATATTCTGCTTCCTGAGATCACTTTTCAATCAGCTACCTGCAGTAAGATCTTGCCTCAAGCTCTGCTTGCAGGGAAACCTAAAGTAATGCATCAGGATAATGTCAACAGTCTTGAACACAGCAGTCAATCAAATCTTTCCTGGATGATTTACATGTGAAAAACAACTGATTAATGAGAAGGATTTAAAATACATTTAAAGAATTGTCTTGATTTTGTTTGGCGCTTTTAATTATGTTTCATAATGATTTTTTTTCCTTCTCCATATATGTATTTAACACTAACCAGACATATAATTAGCATGTTGTTAAAACTTCTGGAATATGAACACAATGAAAAATATTTCTAAAATTTAGTTATGAAGTGGTCACTCTGGTTTTATGATTTATTTATTTTTAGGTGTTACTTACATTAATTTTATTTTTTAAATGTTTTATAAGTGAATAATCTATTTTTTTTTATTTTTTAAGTTTATTCATTTTGAGAGAGAGAGCAATTGTGGTAGGGGGAGAGAGAATGGGAAAAGAGAGAATGGGAAGAGAGAGAATACCAAGCTGGCACCGCACTGTCAGTGCAGAGCCGGATGTGGAGCTGGAATCCACCAACAAACCGCGAGATCATGACCTGAGATGAAATCAAGAGTCGGAGGCTTAATTGATTGAGCCACCCAGATGCCCCTGAATAATCTAATTTTCCCTGACCATGGCATTTCTTAAAAGGCCAGATTATATTAAACATGTTTTTTTAATTTAAAAAAGCTGTACAGGGGCGTCTGAGTGACTCAATGGGTTGAGCGTCTGACTTCGTTCGGCTCAGGTAATGATCTCACCGTTGGTGAGTTCAAGACCTGCATCAGGCTCTGTGATGACAGCCTTGGAGCCTGCTTCAGATTCCGTGTTGCCATCTCTCTGCCCCTCCCCCACCCACACTTTGTCTCCCTCTGTCTCTCAAAAATGAATAAACGTTAAAAAATATTTTTCAAAGGTGTACAGAACATAAAAAGACCAATTCTGATCTTAGAGATAATGTGTGCTTTTCATAGTCTGTAAAGGCAGTGCTAAATGGCCACTTTAAAATATGAAATTTATAGTCAAATTGGTTTCCATACAACACCCAGTGCTCATCCAAACAGGTGCCCTCCTCAATACCCATCACCCATCCTCTCCTCCCTCCCACCCCCAATAAACCCTCAGTTTGTTCTCAGTTTTTAAGAGTCTCTTATGTTTTGGCTCCCTCCCTCTCTAATCTTTTTTTTTTTTTTTTTTTTTTTTGCTTCCCCTCTCCCATGGTCTTTTGTTAATTTTCTCAGGATCCACATAAGAGTGAAAACATATGGTTTCTGTCTTTCTCTGTATGACTTATTTCACTTAGCATAACACTCTCCAGGTCCATCCATGTTGCTACAAAAGGCCATATTTCTTTCTCTTCATTCTTTCTCATTGCCAAGTAGTATTCCATTGTGTATATAAACCAGAATTTCTTTATCTATTCATCAGTTGACGGACATTTAGGCTCTTTCCAGAATTTGGCTATTGTTGAAAGTGCTGCTATAAACATTGGGGTACAAGTGCCCCTATGCATCAGCACTCCTGTATCCCTTGGGTCAATTCCTAGCAGTGCTATTGCTGGGTCATAGGATAGATCTATTTTTAATTTTTTGAGGAACCTCCACACTGTTTTCCAGAGTGGCTGCACCAGTTTGCATTCCTACCAACAATGCAAGAGAGTTCCCATTTCTCCACATTCTCTCCAGCATCTATAGTCTCCTGATTTGTTCATTTTGGCCACTCTGACTGACGTGAGGTTGTAACTAAGTGTGGTTTTGATTTGTATTTCCCTGATGAAGAGTGACATTGAGCATCTGTTCATGTGCCTGTTGGCCATCTGGATGTCATCTTTAGAGAAGTGTCTATTCATGTTTTCTGCCCATTTCTTCACTGGATTATTTGTTTTTCAGGTGTGGAGTTTGACGAGTTCTTTATAGATTTTGGATACTAGCCCTTTGTCTGATATGTCATTTGCAAATATCTTTTACCATTCCATCGGTTGGTTTTTAGTTTTGTTGATTGTTTACTTTGCTGTGCAGAAGCTTTTTATCTTCATGAGGTCCCAAGAGTTCATTTTTGCTTTTAATCCCTTGCCTTTGGGGATGGGTCAAGTAAGAAATTGCTGTGGCTGAGGTCAGAGAGGTTTTTTTCCTGCTTTTTCCTCTAGGGTTTTGATGGTTTCCTGTCTCACATTCAGGTCCTTTATCCATTTTTGAGTTTCTTTTTGTGAATGGTGTAAGAAAGTGGTCTAGTTTCATTCTTCTGCATGTTGCTGTCCAGTTCTCCCAGCACCATTTGTTAAAGAGACTGTCTTTTTTCCATTGGATATTCTTTCCTGCCTTGTCAAAGATTAGTTGGCCTAAATGGCCACTCTTTATAGTAACCCTTATTAAGTTCAAAAATTACTTTTTTCTTTTAAAAATAAATATAATGTTTGACAATTATGTGCAATCTTTAGTGCTCTCTTAAAAAAATAACACAGGAAAATGCAACAGACTATGAACATATATATGTGTGTATATCTGTATATTCACAGTGTGTATATGTGTGTACATGTATGATACATATATGCATGGTATATTCATTTTATGTATACATATATAAATGGTACTAAATAGAGTACCTAATGTATGTACTGTACATATACATAATTTCCATATATTTTTTCAGAACATAAATAGTTTGAATCATTTTGTTGGACAGTTAAAATTACAAAAAGAAGTATAAATATATTTCTGGAACTTTTAGTCATAGAACTCTACTTTACACTTAAACACACATGTGATAAATTGGTCAATTAACACTAAGAATTGTGATCAGGTGAAAATATAATACCTATGTTTGTTTCTAGATATAGTTCACAATACTTTTTCATTTATTTTCTTCAAGTTTTAATGGTAGTATGGTTGGGAACAAAATATTTTGGCCACATTTTACCATAAAAAAATTATGAAGGCAGTCTGATTTTTAAGTACTTTATATAACTGAATAACTTGTATGTTTTCTAGATTAATAGAATCAAGTGTCTAAATACAGACACAGATTTTTATCATTGAATTCTGATAATACTATCATGGTTTAACAGGAGATTAACAATTACCCATAGAAAGTTTGTGTTCTCCCTTGGATGGGCTGTCTTTTTAATTAGTACATATAAGGTGTTCATATATTTTGAATTTAAGAAACGTGTATCTTCTGTTACAAACTTTCTTTCTTCCTATTCATTATCATCTCTTCACCTGAAATACATGTATGCATTTGTGCATTTAATAATTTGTGTTTGTTCATGTTTGTTGTTTGAAATGATGCCAATTCATATGTCTACTTATAGTCTGTTTTTATCTAATCATTTCTTTTCTCTCATCTGTTTATATCTGTTATGTCAGCATCTCTTCTTTGATAACCTATAAGTTACCAAACTAAGTATTTACTTGTAAATTTAATTTGTTTTACGGAATACATTTTGTTTCATTCTCCATCTGCATTTTGCTTCTTTGTTCATTTTATTAGTACAACTGAGTATGCCCCTCAATTGAGTCTTTTTTTTTTAATGAGTCTTTTATTATGTGTCATTCCTCTGTGAATATATAACATTTATCCTGAGTCATGCATTTGTAGAAGTATAGAAAAGACCAGCCCATGGAAGGAACTAAAGGTGTAAATCCTTTAGTTTGCTAGGTTAAGAATGAGCATCATCCCACAGATACTCTGTTTTGTGAATATACCTCCTTCCTATCCAGCAAGATACTTTTGTGAGTCAGAATGAAGGCCAGGATGTTGGAACTTTAGTATGATTTTCTAATACTAACTAGAATTTTCTCTCACCAAGAAATTTAGCTGGCAAGCTGAAAACATGTACTGCTTTTTCCCAGTATGTCACAGAGACAGACAGGTGCTTTTATTTTTATTATTATTTTTTTTTGTAGTACTTATTTTATTTTTGAGAGAGAGAGAGAGAGAGTCCATGCATGCAAGCAGGGGAGGGGCAGAGAGAGAGAGAGGGATAAAGGATCTGAAGCAGGCTCTGTGCTGACACACACAAGAGCTGGACACAGGGCTGGAATTCAGGAACTTCAAACCACAAGAACATGACCTGAGCTGAAGACATTTAACCGAATGAGCCACCAGGCACCCCTAGATAGATACTTTTAAATGAATTTCTGTTTGTTTCTTTGCTTGGTTGGTGATTGGTGGTTGGTTACTTGGTTGATTTGGTTTGTTTTTCTTGTTTCTTCATTGTATCTGGCCTCATTTGCAATTTCATGTTTCATTTGAGGATTCCACTTGACTACTGAGCTTTGATTTAACAGACCTACAAGTATTTCTGACTTCTTATTGTATTCTGCTTTGCTGTTCATTTCACAAATAGCATTTCTCAGAATTAAAGTTTAGAGATATAGATGACTTTTGGTTTCATAAGACGTTCCTTTTTGTTATTGTTTTCCCTCTCTGTTGATTTGTTTTCAGAGATAAAAATTGTGAAGATATATCTTTAGTTCAATATGATCATCGCCTTTAATGAACTATTACCTAGTTCCTATTTATCCTAAAACTCTATCTGATTATGCATAAATCTCCTTTTGTATGCATGTAATTCATTCGTAAGAGGTAATTGAAAAGGACACAAATAGTTAGTGCATAGAATATTAACAAGTGTTACCAACCTCTTTTGTGTTCATAGATGGATACATTTCCCTTTCTGCAAACTGATAACAATGCTGATTACCATAGTTTGTACTATCTATTAATTAATGACTGTAGAGTTTGTAATGAATACTACGCATTTTAATTTAATAGCAGATCTTCCATTTAAATTTTTTTCCATGACAATCTCTCCAAGTTATAAAATTCTTAAAGGAGACAAAAGTTAAGTTTGTTGGTGAAAAACTGTACTACTGAGATTTTATTATTAAACTCAATATTAACTATTATAAAGAATTTGTGATTACTTGGCATAGCAAATAATATACTTGTGCTCATGTGAGTCTATAAACTTCCCATTATACTATATTTATTGACTGTTCTTTCCCATCATAGTCAATAACATTTCAGGGATGCTCATTTATTTTTATTAAGTACCTATATTCAAAATGTTACACAACATAAAAGATGCTCCGTATTATTTCATATAATTTCTATTAAGTACTAAGTTACTACTAATGCTTTTCCATAATGCTCTAGACACCACAAGAAACAGTAATTTATTATGGCACAAAACTTGCTAACTGGTAAATTACTATGGTAACAAGTGAAATATTTCACTTATACTGTGGGATTTTAAAATGCAGGAAAAAACTTTTAATAACCTACAGTCATCAAAAATGAACTCTAAATAATAAATATCTCAGATTTAATTATATACCAGTAAAATAGGTGAAAAAGCTATTTTTATTTTAATTCAGGAAAATAACATTAACATCCATTCCCTTTCAACATAGAACTATAAGGGTTCAAAAAAAACAAAACCATCAATGACCATCTCAAAATGCATATAACCTTTGATCTTTTATCAGAATGATACCTGGAAAATTCTACACAATTTTTTAATTGAGGTAATCGCATAGGTAATTCCTAAACTAATAGACTTCAATTTAAGAGATATATGTTAAGTGCAAGATGGTAAATGAAAAAATTGTTAGCAAACAGTGGACAATAATATCTTGCACAATTTTTCCATAGCTGTGTGTCTGTGATCCCATTGTTGTCTTTGCTGTACACGCTTCCATACATGTTGTGCCTAAATGATACCAAAGTGCCAACTCAGGGTTTATGACTTTTCTGTTCTTGTTTTCCTAAATACTGTACCTTCAAATAGATTGACAGATGATATGTATATGACAGACAGATAGAAGTAGATATAGATATTTAGATTTACCTGACTTCAATTTCCCTAAATGTATTAATCCTAAATATAAATACATTAAAAATGTATTAATGAATTAATCTGCTTACTTCTTTATAATGAGTAATCTGTACACTATTGGACGATGAATACTTATGAATGAATGAGGACTTATTTTTTTATAAATTTTGATGCATGTTATACTTTGAGTTAATTACCAAATGCCCTAAACTTTCTTTAGTAAATTAAAGACAAATAAGAAGTTAGGCACCAATTGCTTATCAATGGTTCTGTGAGAAACTAAAACAAATACTAGTATATGGAGACAGGTAAACACACATTCAAATTACAGCATTCACATCCATTGGACATGTGGAATTGCAAAAGGAGGTGCACCAGGGAGGTTGAGTGTTTGACTCTTGATTTTGGCTTAGGTCATTATCCTAGGGTTGTGGGACTGAGCCCTGCATTGGGCTCTTCACCGAGCATGTAGCCTGCTTAAGATTCTCCCGCTATTCCTCTGCCCCTCTCCCCTGCTCATGTGCACACTATCTCTCTCTATCTCTCTCTCTCAAATTAAATAAATAAGTAAATAAATAAATAAATAAATAAATATTGCGAAAGGGATTATTTATCAGTGATTTATACAGTATAAATTGGAGAGCATATACACAAAAAATTCTGAGAATGGAATGGATGGTACTTCTAGAAACTGGCACAATATTTAGGATTCTAAAATCCTAAATCATAGTTTCATGTTATTATAGTTTCAATTTATTATAGTTTCAATTTCCAAACCCTCCTTCACATTTAAATATTTTCATTAACAGTATTATATATACACAAAAATATTTCGGCACATTCAACTGAAATGGAACTTACTTAGGTTTGTTTACTGGAAGATTAAGCAATATCTTTATTTTCGCTTAGATACCAAACATATCGTGAAATGAGATTTTGACTACTTTTGGAAGTTGAAAAGTTGGAGATAACTGTCACAAGTTCATTTCAATATTCTCTCCCTCTAGTATTCCTTTCAATAATAAGCACTTATTACATCAATACATTACAATGAACTTAGGAAGATTTCACCTACTAGTTCTAACTCCACTAACAGAAATTTTACGTTGTTTAGAGAAAGGCTAGTGCCTCCCTCCCTTTTCCCCATTTTCCATATATAGCTCCTTCCATCCTTCCTACTTCCCTTCCTTAAACATTGATTAATTTTCTATCATTTGACATGCAGTCTTCTATGAAGTGAGGACACAGTGGTGAGCAAAACACATTCCTGTTCACAGTGCATTTGCAGTCCAATTGTGGAAGTACACAATACGCTAAACTAAAATAAATATTGTCCAGAAAATAAGTACCACAAAAAATAAAATAATTTAATTAAATAGAGAATGACTTACAAAACTTAGTGTGGCAAGAAAGACTTTTCATAATGTGGTTATTTATGAAAGCATTCCTTAATTACGTAAATGGGCATCATGGATAGATGTGGGTAAACTAATTTGAGATGAGTCGTATGAATGCCCTGAAACAGAAATGCACTTAGAATGTTTAGAGGATAAAAAGGGGTAGGGGTGGGGGTACGGTGACTGAAGTGTGGTGAACACGAAAAAGAGAAGTAGGGAAGGATTTGGACGAAGAGGCAGTGACACTTTTACTCCACTAGATGGGTGCCTCTGAGGGATTAAACTGGGGAGGAGAAGTATCACAATCAAATCTCAAACACTGTACTCTTGCTTTACCTGGAGGCTGGACTCTAGTAGGGACAGAGTGGACACAGTCATTGGGATCTCAGAGCTATTGCAATATTTGGGAGAAGGGAGTTGTTGGTTTGGATTAATGTGGTAATAGTTGAGTGGAAATAGTTGGTAAGATTGGAAACAGGTTTTGTTAGCAGACACATGATAATAGATTGAATGTGGCCAGAGAGAAAGAGAGAAAACAATGATTAGTTCTAGAAGGTTCATTTGCTCAATATACTGACTGTGGTAACATGTCCTCACACAGATAGGATTAGGTAACATGTCCTCCCTAGCTGGTGTTGGGTATAGGAGGGAGGAAATTAGAATTTACTTATGAATTAAGAGAATTAAATTCTGAACCCTGGGACATACAGTGTTTAGAATGTTAAAGGCCAAAAGCAGAGTTAAGTAAAGAAAAAGCCCGTAAGAAGATGATCTGAAACTTGTTTTCAAAAAGAAAATAATAATAATATTTCCTAATGATATTGAGATACCAATTGTAAAAAAGCAAAATCAGCCACTGAATTTGGTGAAGTAAAGACTGTTGTTTACCTTGACAGAGAATTTTAAATGAAATGATAATGAAAGCCTGGTAGGAGTCATTATGAACAAGTACGAGATTTAGAAAAGGGATTCCTAATCAAAACTATCCTCTAAGATTATTTTTAACTATCAGAGAAATAAGCTTTTAAACCAAGAAGGAATGTTAGATTATAGAGTATTTATCTCATTTTTAATTTTTATTTTACTTTACAATGTATCTGTAAAACTTTTAAAATGACAAGAAAAGAGAAGATTCTTGGTAGAGGAGAGAAGATGAGAGAAACAAGGAATAAATACAAGAATAACTACAAGAATGCCTGCAGCCTTCATGTGTTGGTCATGGTAATTAACACCTGCTGCTGTAAGAGTCACCTTCCAAAATCTCAGTAGATTAATATGATTTTCCTCCTTCAGGCAATGACACACTTTCTGCTCCAAACAATTACTTAAGGACTCATTTAATAAAGGCTATGCGATCTTGCAACTATATCATCTAGATAACATGGCTCCTAAAATCACTATGGTAGAGAGAAAATCCAGACATAGCAAAAGGACTAAACTTAGAGCAGAATAATTCTAGCTCTTGTAAGAGCAGAGAAGGCAGAGTGCATTGGAAGCAGGTAACATAATATGGTAATATGTATAGGTTAGCAAGTTAACATCTGATTGCTTTTATAATATCTGTAAAATGACAGCAGTGGGGCATGTAATTTTAGAGGAAAGGAGAGCATATGAAACTAACTTACTAGAGGGTAGGAAAATAAATCAATTAGTGAAATGACTAAGAATCCTGGGTACTAGTTGAAATTTATGGTAAAAAATATGTATGAGACATTTGATAAGATGTGTTAATCCAACCACATGGGGGTTGTATCATTGTATCATTAAGTATGGTGGAGAAAGAATGACAAATGCATTTAGAATATGAGAAATTAAATTTAGCAATAGAACTTAGATTTCAAATTGAACATGTCTGGATACAGAAATATGTGAAAATGAAGCTTAGTGAAAAAACTATTGAGGTCACTAAGAGGACACACGTTTTAAATAATTGTATTAGGAGAAATACTTGTTGAATTGGAAATTATGTATGTGGAAATAATTTATGTGTAACTATGTGGAAACAGGTGGTTTTGGACAGAACTGGAAATTTTGAAATCATGATTACAGAGGTACAGTTATTAGAAAAATCTGATTTAAGGCACAGCCACAAAATTGGGTGGCTAAATTCAAGTGGAGAGGTATGTTTGTAGAATTTGAGATGATCAAGGAACTTAAAGGCTAAAGTGTTGTATGGATGATCTGTAAAAAAGGTGATGTTGCCAAGATTTCACTGTCATTATTAGAGATATTAAGCCAGGTAATAACATATTCAGGGAATGGGGAAGGCAACCAAGCAGTACTGGTTGAAGTTGTGTGTTTGAAAAGGACTGTTTTTGTTTGCTTTGCTTTATTATGAGGGAAAAGGCAAAAGAGAAAAGGAAATATCTATAATTATAGAAGAACAAAGAAAATACTACATTTTCTACAGTCTCCATGACATGGGTATGGAAAGAAAAAAAACTGTCTCTGAGAAACTTCAAGAGAAATATGGACCTGGGGTTCCTTGGTGGCTCAGTTGGTTGTGCATCCGACTCTTGATTTCAGCTCAGGTCAGGATCACGTGGATCTTGAGATTGGGCTCTAATTTGGGCTCTGCACTGACAGCGTGGAGCCAGCTTGGAATTCTCTCCCTACTCTGTCTCTGCCCTTCCCCTGCTCTATCTCTCTTTCTCTCAAAATAAATAAACAAACATTAAAAGAGAGAGAAAGAGAGGGAGGAGCCAAGATGGAAGAACAGCATGGAAGCTTTCTGTGTGTCTCCTGTCCATGAAATACAGCCAGAACAACACTAAACCATCCTACACACCTAGAAAACGGATTGGAGGATTAACACAACAATCTGCACAACTTGAACCACAGAATTCAGCAGGTAGGCGGTGCAGAGAGGTGAATTTAGGGAGCGAGAAGCCGTGGAGGGTAGAGAGCCGCTTTTGAGGGCAGAGAGAGGACAGAGACTGGGGAGGCAGGGAGAATATGGGAAAAGCATGCCTCCCCAAAGGCAGCTGGAGAGAAAGTGAAAAACTGAAAACAGCCACAGCAACTGAAATAAAAGGGAGAAAGGGGAAAGGAGACAGGAGAGGGTTTAAATTCCTTAAGACTGTAAACAAGGGGAGCACAAAGGCTGCAACTTCACAGCTCAATACCTGGCAGTGGTCTGGTGGGAAGGGCGAATCCCCAGGAACAGAGTGGGGTCTGGGAGGTTCTCAGGCCACACGGGGAAAAGCGGTTCCATTCCTGGAAGGACATTTGGTAGAGACTGTTGAAGCCACCTGGTCCCAGCAGACCCCAGAAGGTGGCCACATTCGCTGGTGCTGGGGCAAGGTCGTTAAGGGGTGAAGCCTGGCGCCAGATATGTGTTGTGTTTTTCCAAAATGTCTCGCAAACATTTTCTGGGATGGGCTGGCCCCTGGCTGCAATCTCAGGGCACTGGCAACAACAGGGTCCAGCAGGTGTTCCTGGGTGCAGCCGATATTCGGCCATTGCTCATTCAGCCATTGCTCAGTGAGACTCTTCTGCAGAGGGGCATAACGGGAAACACCACAGTCCTTTGGAAATAAGGAGCCGGTGAATACAGCTGCATCTGAGACAAAACTGGGGAGAGGTACTGCCTGGGGCCTGGTCATGGAGAGTAAAGAAGCAGGGAGTGGACGAGAGCTGAGGACCGAAGACAGGTGCGTGATTGCTGATTCGGAAAAACAGACTGGGTAGCTGGGTGGCGCCATTTTCACCGCTTCCGCGCATGCACATATGCACCTACAAGTGCCACAACAATCCACCCCAGTAGGCTAGCAGCGCCATCTAGTGGATATTGGAGCTGTTACACTGAGCCCCGCCCAACTGGTCCAACTTTGCTCTTTAAGAACACAAGTCTCACCACCGGCTTAATTTATGACTATATAGAGCCACATAGACTGACTTCTAGGGGAAAACGAAGTAATTTCAGTCCTACTTCAATCTGTTAGCAGGTTCATCTACTCAATTTACTTTCTTTTTTCTTTTTCCTTTTTCTCTTTTACGATTCTTTTTTCTTAAATACAGAAAGAAAAAATTCATTTTTATTTTCAATTTTTATTAAAAATATTTCTTTAATTTTTATTACTATATTTTTTAATTTGTATAATTTTTTTCAAATTCTATTTTACTTCCATCATTTTATCTTATTCTACTTCAGTGTACTCACCTTTTCAAATATTCAAACAATTTCCTTTTTTTCTTTCTTTTTCTTTTTTCTCTTTTTTGTTTCTTTTTCTTGAATGTACAAAGAGAAAAACTTCATTTTTACTCTCAATTTCTATTAAAAATATTTTTATTTAATTTTTATTACTATATTTTTGCTTTTATGTAAATTTTTTCAAATTTTATTTACTTCCATCATTTTATTTTAGTCTACTACAGTTATTCACTTTTTCATATTTTCAAACAATTTATTTTCCTTTTTTCTTCTTTTTTTTCTTTTCTTTTTTCTCTTTTAGTTTTCTTTTTTCTTAAATACAGAAAACAAAAAAGTTCATATTTACTTTAATTTTTATTAAAAATATTTTTTATTTTTTTTCCACTATATTCTTTACTTTTGTGTATCTTTTTTCAAATTCTATTTTATCCCCATCATCACATTTTATTCTACATCAGTATATTCATTTTTTCAAATTCTCAATTTCCTTTTTTTTTCTTCCCTCCTCCTTTTTTTTCTCTGATCTGTCAAACCACTTTCAACACCCAGACCAAAACACACCTAGGATCTAGCATCATCTATTCGATTTTTGTGTGTGTGTGTGTTTTTAATATTTAATTCTAATATTTTTTATTTTAATTTTTTTAATTTCAATTTTTCTACCTCATTAATTCCTTTTCTCCCTTCAAAATGACAACACGAAGAATTCACTCCAAAAGAATGAGCATGAAGAAATGATAGCCATGGATTTAACCAACACAGATACAAGCAAGATGTCTGAACCAGAATTTAGAATCACAATAATAAGAATACTAGCTAGAGTCGAAAATAGATTAGAAACATTTTCTGCAGAGATAAAAGAAGTAAAAAACAGAAGGAAATTAAAAATGCTATAACTGAGCTGAAATCACGGATGGCTGCAATGGTGGCAAGGATGGATGAGGCAGAACAGGGAATCAGCGATAGAGAGGACAAACTTATAGAGAATAAAGAAGCAGAAAAAAAGAGGGAGATGAAGGCAAAAGAGCACAATTTAAGAATTAGAGAAATCAGTGACTAATTAAAAAGGGACATCACAATCATAGGGGTCCCAGAAGAGGAAGAGAGAGAAATAGTGGCAGAAAAGTTATGTGAGCAAATCACAGTGGAAAACATTCCTAACCTGGGGAAAGACACAGACATCAAAATCCAGGAAACACAGAAGACCCCCATTAGATTCAACAAAAATCGACCATCAACAAGGCATATCATAGTCAAATTCACAAAACACTCAGGCAAAGAAAGAATCATGAAAGCAGCAAGGGAAAAAAAAGTACATAACATACAAGATAAGACAGATCAGGTTTGCAGCAGATCTATCCAAAGAAACGTGGCAGGCCAGAAAGGAGTGGTGGGATATATTCAGTGTGCTGAATCAGAAAAATATGCAGCCAAGAATTCTTTATCCAGCAAGGGTGTCACTCAAAATAGAAGGAGAGATAAAAAGTTTCTCAGACAAACAAAAATTAAAGGAGTTTGTGACCACTAAACCATCCCTGCAAGAAATTTTAAGGGGGCCTTTCTGAGGGGAGAAAACATGAAAAAATATAAACATATATAAATAAATAAATACCAAAAGCAACAAAAGATTAGAAAGGACCAGAGAACAGCACCAGAACCTCCAACTCTACAATCATCATAATGGCAAAAATTCATATCTTTCAGTACTCACTCTAAACATCAATGGACTCAATGCTCCAATCAAAAGACACAGGGTAACAGAATGGATAAGAAAACAAGATCCATCTATACGCTGTTTACAAGAGACACACTTTAGATCTAAAGATACCTTCAGATTGAAAATAAGGGGATGGAGAACCATCTATCATGCGAATGGTCAACAAAAGAAAGCCGGAGTAGCCATTCTTATATCAGAAAATAGACTGATATTTTATATACACTTTAAAATAAAGACTGTACCAAGAGATTCAGAAGGCATTATATCATAATCAAGGGGTCTACAGACCAAGAAGACCTAAAAATTGTGAAAATTTATGTGCCAAATGCGGCAGCACCCAAATATATACATCAATTAATCACAAATATCAAGAAACTCATCAATAGTAATACCATAGCAGTAGGAGACTTCAACACACCACTCACAGCAATGGACAGATCATCTAATAAAAAAATCAACAAGGAAACAATGGCTTTGAATGACTCACTGGACAGGATGGACTTAACAGATATACTCAGAACATTTCATCCTAAAGCAGCAGAATATACATTCTTCTCCAGTACACATGGAACATTCTTCAGAATATACCACATACTGGGACACAAATCAGCCCTAAGTAAGTACAAAAAGATCAAGATCACACCATGCATATTTTCAGACCACAACACTATGAAACTTGAAAGCAACCACAAGAAAAAATTGGGAAAGGTAACAAATACTTGGAGACTGAAGAACATCCTACTAAAGAATGAATGGGCTAATCAAGCAGTTAAAGAGGAAAGTAAAAAGTATATGGAAGTCAATGAAAATGATAACATCACAACCCAAAACCTCTGGGATGCAGCAAAGGCAGTCCTAAGAGGAAAGTGTATAGCAATCCAGACCTTCCTACAGAATGAAGAAAGATCTCAGATACACAACCTAACCTTATTCCTTATGGATCTGGAAAAAGAACAGCAAATAAAACCCAAAACTAGCAGAAGACAGGAAATAATAAAGATTAGACCATATAACAATGCCATCAAAACCAAAAACACAGTAGAACAGATCAATGAAACCAGAAGCTGGTTCTTTGAAAGAATTAACAAAATTGATAAATCACTAGCCAGTTTGATCCAAAAGAAAAAGGAAAGAACCAAAATAAATAAAATCAAGAATGAAAGAGGAGAGATCACAACCAACACAACAGAAATAAAAACAATAACAAGAGAATATTATAAGCAATTATATGCCAGTAAAATGGGCAATATGGAAGAAATGGACAAATTCCTAGTAATATATACACTACCAAAACTGAAACAGGAAGAAACAGAAAATTTGAACAGACCCATAACCAGTAAGGAAATCGAATTAGTAATCAAAAACCTGCCAAAAAACAAGAGTCCAGGGCCAGATGGCTTTCCAGGGGAATTCTACCAAACATTTAAGGAAGAGTTAGCACCTATTCTCTTGAAGCTGTTCCAAAAAATAGAAATGGAAGGAAAACTTCCAAACTCTTTCCATGAAGCCAGCATTACCTTGATTCAAAAAACCAGACAGAGGGGCGCCTGGGTGGCTCAGTCAGTTAAGCTTCCAACTTCGGCTCAGGTCATGATCTCATGGTCGTGAGTTCGAGCCCCGCGTCAGGCTCTGTGCTGACAGCTCAGAGCCTGGAGCCTGTTTCAGATTCTGTGTCTCCCTCTCTCTGGCCCTCCCCCATTCATGCTCTGTCTCTCTCTGTCTCAAAAATAAATAAACGTTAAAAAAAAATTTTAAAAAAACAGACAGACACCACAATAAAAAGGAGAACTATAGACCAATTTCCCTGATGAACATGGATGCAAAAATCCTCAACAATATAGTAGCCACTGGATCCAACAATACATTAAAAAAATTATTCACCACAACCACGTGGGATTTATACCTGGGATGCAGGGCTGGTTCAATATCCACAAAACAATTAACGTGATTCATCACATCAATAAAAGAAAGGACAAGAACCATAGGATACTCTCAATAGATGTAGAGAAAGCATTTGACAAAATACAGAACCTTTCTTGATAAAAACCCTCAAGAAAGTAGGGATAGAAGGAGCATACCTCGAGATCATAAAAGCCATATGAACGACCCAATGCTAATATCATCCTCAATGGGGAAAAACTGACAGCTTTCCCCTGAAGATCAGGAACAAGACAGGGATGTCCACTCTCACCACTGTTATTCAACATAATATTGGAAGTCTTAGCCTCTGCAATCAGACAACACAAAGAAATAAAAGGCATCCAAATTGGCCAGGAGGAGGTCAAACTTTCACTCTTCATAGATGACATGATACTCTACATGGAAAACCCAAAAGATTACACCAAAAAACTGCTAGAACTAATTCATGAATTCAGCAAAGTCGCAGGATATAAAATCAATGAACAGAAATTGGTTGCATTCCTACACACCAACAATGAAGCGACAGAAAGAGAAATCAAGGAATCAATCCCATTTACAGTTGCACCAAAAACCATAAAATACCTAGGAATAAATCTAAAGAAATAGGTGAAAAATCTATACACTGAAAACTATAGAAAGCTTATGAAAGAAATTGAAGAAGACACAAAGAAATGGGAAAAGATTCCATGCTCCTGGATGGGAAGAACAAATATTGTTCACATGTCGATACTACCCAAAGCAATCTACATATTCAACGCAATCCCTATCAAAGTAACACCAGCATTCTTCACAGAGCTGAACAAATAATCCTAAAAGTTGTACGAACCAGAAAAGACGCTGAATAGCCAAAGCAGGAGGCATCACAATCCCAGACTTCAAGCTATACTACAAAGCTGTAATCATCAAGACACTATGGTACTGGCACAACAACAGACACTCAGATCAATGGAACAGAATAGAGAACCCAGAAATGGACTCACAAACGTATGGCCAACTAATCTTTGCAAAGCAGGAAAGAATATCCAATGGAATAAAGACAGTCTCTTCAGCAAGTGGTGCTGGGAAAACTGGACAGCAACATGCAGAAGAATGAACCTGGAATACTTTCTAACACCATACACAAAAATAAACTCAAAGTGGATGAAAGACCTCCATGTAAGACAGGAAGCCATCAAAATGCTCCAGGAGAAAGCAGGCAAAAAAACTCTTTGACCTTGGCCGCAGCAACTTCTTACTCAACATGTCTCTGGAGGCAAGGGAAACAAAAGCAAAAATGAACTATTGGGACCTCATCAAAATAAAAAGCTTCTGCACAGCCAATGAAACAATCAGCAAAACTAAAAGGCAACTGACAGAATGTGAGAAGATATTTGCACATGACATATCAGATAAAGGGTTAGTATCCAAAATCTACAAAGAACTTATCAAACTCAACACCCAAAAAACAAGTAAGCCAGTGAAGAAATGGGCAAAAGACATGAATAGACACTTCTCCAAAGAAGACATCCAGATGGCCAACCAACACATGAAAAAATGCTCAACATCACTCATCATTAGGTAAATACAAATCAAAATCACAGTGAGATACCACCTTACACCTGTCAGAATGGCTAACATTAACAACTCAGGCAACAACAGATGTTGGTGAGGATGCGGAGAAAGAGGATCTCTTTTGCATTGTTGGTGGGAATGCAAGCTGGTGCAGCCACTCTGGAAAACAGTATGGAGGTTTCTCAAAAAACTAAAAATAGAACTACCCTATGACCCAGTAATTGCACTACTAGGCATTTATCCAAGGGATACAGGTGTGCTGTTTCAAAGGGACACATGCACCCCCATGTTTATAGCAGCACTGTCAACAGTAGCCAAAGTACAGAAAAAGCCCAAATGTCCATCAATGGACGAATGGATAAAAAAAAGTGGTATGTATATACAATGGAGTATTACTCACCAATCAAAAAGAATGAAATCTTGCTATTTGCAACTACATGGATGGAACTGGAGGGTATTATGCTAAGTGAAATTAGTCAGTCAGAGAAAGACAAAAATCATATGACTTCACTCATATGAGGACAAAACAGATGAACATAAGTGAAGGGATACAAAAATAATATAAAAACAAGGAGGGGGACAAAACAGAAGAGACTCATAAATATGGAGAACAAACTGAGTGTTGCTGGAGGGGTTGCGGGAGGGAGGATGGGCTAAATGGGCAAGGGGCATTAAGGAATCTACTGCCGAAATCATTGTTTCACTATATGCTAACTAATTTGGATGTACATTTTAAAAAATAAAAAATAAAATTAAAAAAAAGAGAGAGAGAGAAAGAAATATGGCCTTTTCAGAAATCCAGATTTCACCTAGGAAAAAAGAAAGAAGTGATAGAAGGAGAGTTTGATGATATGTAGACCTTTACTCTTTTCAGACCTTAAAATCCAGAGGAAAACAATAAAAACATGGTATCAAGTCCAGCTAATAGAAGATGATTTGGAAAGTTATACCTTTTCTTGACAGTTGAACTAAAAAGGAAGTTATCTGTGACAGGATTAATTTTAAAAGTCTGTCATGGTCTTGCCAGAATCTTGGAAGAGTGTGGCATCTACATCTTAATTTGATAAGTGCGCTTTGGTCAATGATCATCATTCATCCCATTCCCACCACCAGGTTTTTAGGTATTGATGAACAGTAACAGGAAGCCTGGAAACATCCACCACTGTACTCATACTTCTTTTCTCCAATACTTTATTCACTTGAAACTGAAATATAAGTTGCTCGGCCAACTTCCTTCCTAACAGTTAATAAACAAGAAATAAACCCCATAGCTAAATACGGTGTTACCTTTCTAAAATTCAGCTATGAGCATACTCCCAATAACCACCATTGATCTGAAATGAGTAATCATTTACCTTTTGCCTAAACACCTCACCTACAAAACACTTTCTTTGGCAGGAGATACCTAGTTGTTGTTCCCTTGTTCACATGTTTTTTGCTATGGAAAGAATCTTAGAACTTTCCTTTTGGGGTATATGTGGGGATTATCAGACCAATTTGCTCTTCCTGCTGCCACAATTATGTGAGAAGCCAAAGTGAAACCCCTCTGAGGTTTGCTTTCTTTTTTATTTGTTTCTCATCATAGGGCTGCATTCTGACTCTCTGACCTCAGAGTAAAGTAGCTGTGCAAGTGGCTAAGTAAATAAGCCCATTCAAATCAAAAGCTCTGTAGTATTGATCCCATTAACAATACACCTAAAATTACATCTGTAATCGGAGTTAGTAGTAATGAGGTTACATCATTTTGCCTGCAACATTCTGAATATAGTGCCATACCTTGCTTTTTGTTCCAACCTTGGGGATAAAGTAGGTATTATTTTTTCTTCTTTGGTACTCCATTAAACCTTAAAGTTTCAATCTGTAACTAGTCCCAGAAATACTCTAAATAATAAATAATTGGGCTATTTAGCTTCATGCACATATTAGATCTAACTCCTTACATTTTTGGCTCATAGATTGTTCTGTAAATTTTTACAAGAGCTATTTGAATGACTTAATGTATAATAAAACAATTTCCTTATCATTCCTAATAAAATATATTTGTGTTTGCTTTTCTTTCCACTCATGGACTCATCCCTCTACCAGGATGATTAATAATCGGGAGCACTCCCCTGCCACCAAGACTCAGGCTTGTCTTGCCAAAAAGCCCGAAAACAGTCTCAGCAGAATCCAACTTCGGTTTTACTTCTCAAGATCTGAATTATTCAATCTTATGTAATTAATAATTAATATAAGACATTAACAGTACTATCTGTATGGAGCTAAGACAGCCGAGCCTGTTCTCTGCTTTCTTATATTCTTTCTATCATAATGAGATAGAGAAAATGGCTACCTGGCTTTTATGAATGCGAGGAGCATGGCTTCTCATACACTGTAAACAATTGCTGCAGTTAGGCAAACACATAATGCCCACAGAAAAGAAACTACCATGCAGACTTAATGCAAACTAAAGACATACTTAGAGAAACATAATCTTTCAGAGAAACATTATCTTAGGAAATTTAGCAGTACCTATATTCTAGGAAACTTTTTGCATTATCTTGCCACACAACTGATATTTGTTACACAAAATCTCCTTTCCTAATCATAGTGGTCTAGAATTTATAACAAAAATATTGGTATGTAGTTTTCTTAGAATCCAGGCAA
This sequence comes from Felis catus, assembly GCF_018350175.1. Taxonomy (NCBI): domain Eukaryota; kingdom Metazoa; phylum Chordata; class Mammalia; order Carnivora; family Felidae; genus Felis; species Felis catus. The sequence continues at coordinate 59,497,633 of NC_058368.1, read as the reverse complement.
ATAACTACACCCTGGTATACTATTACTTATTTTTATTGCTTTTTTGAAGGTTTTGTTTTAAAGTAATGTCTACATCCAACATGGGGCTTGAACTCATAACCTCAGATTAACTTGCTCTACCAACTGAGCCAGCCAGGTGCCCTACAATATTCAATGTCTTCCAGAGTTGAAAACTTCTTGTCTTTTTGAAATGAATATTTTATTTTCTGGCATCCATTTGTTAGCTCTTCACTGTTTCAAAGGTCTTAAGTCCAAGCAATTACTAAAAGACCTAACCACTCAAATTAGCTATTTTCCCCGCTTTGTTCTGTGTCAGGCTTTGAAAGCAGATTTTTAATTTTTTTTCCCTAAAGCTAAAAAGCAAGAACAAAAGGACCAAAAAAGATATAACTAATTACTATGATGGCGACTGCACCCTTCCATGTCCTAATCTAAGTATCTCTAAATTTTCCTCTTAAAAAAATCTATGTTACATAAAGGAAATAACTATTGTGACTTTATCCATGATATTTCCAAATAAGTATACATAATCAAAATAGTTTATACAGATGTGATATGACGATATATTAGTTCACCTTAATGATATATTAGTTCACTGTTCTGGAAATTCACATGTTTTTAATGAATCACAAAGTATTTCTGTGCATTCTAAAAAGGTTTATGAACTGACTTAAAAGTAATACTGGTTGACATTGTCTCTGTTAATACATGATAATATATTTTCTATTAGGGTTGTGATGGAAAACACAAATTCTTTCTATATTTAAAGCTGATAGTTTGTTTTGCATTAAAAAGAATGGTCTATAAACTCCGGTTCACGGTAGAGTTGTTTTTTTTTTTTTTTTTTTTTTTTTGTCTTTTTGAGTAAGATATAACCAAAGGGTCAATATCTTGGTTTAAGGCCTGAATCTGACAATCTGTGCTACATTTACCCTTAAGCCACTTGCTGATTTTGAATACCTCCAGGAAAAAAGCAGAAATCCTAAGGAGGCATGTTCATAGTGTTACAAAAGTTAGAATAAAGTAAAATGGTAAGTTAGAAGGAAATTAGTAAGATTTGTGCTTGGAATCTGTGACAGGATACATCTGAGGTACAAGGTGAAACAGAAGTACACTAACCTTTACAAAAAGTGAATTTCAGTTTTGAATCAGCTCAGTTTCTAATTGGTTTATGGTGATGTGCCCTTATCTAAAATGGCAGTCAAGAGTCAAAGGACTTGAGAAGAATTTCCCAAATTCTTATGAAGATTTGGAAGCAAATATCAGAGGTTAGGTGTGGACAACTTATAGATCCATGATAAACAACCCAGACTTCTTTTGGTACCTACGTAAATCAGCATACAAGAAACAAAACTGTGCCTGAAGTAAGATGCTTCTTATAAAAGAAAAATGCATGGTGAAAAAAAAATGAAGTATTTTCAATTGTTTAACATGATATTCCAGAAATAAAAGTGAATTATTTATGGAAATAAAAACCTATGATATTTTACACACCACTTCTCGATTTTTTCCCAAGAGAAAATCTGTTCCAACTTATACACCTTGTACAGAAAGAGCACTCATGTTGTAAATCTATGCAAAACTTGGAAAAATCTATAAGGAAATGTGTTTAAGTGTTCGATACCTAAGAACAAGGACACCTGCAAGGTGAGCCCCATATTGGATTTACTACCCTGACTGGGGGACTTTCCCCAACTGTGGCGTACAGCAAGCTGGAGTCCCAGCACAGTGTGGTGTTCTCAGTGAGCTGAGGGAGCAGAGGAAAGTTTTCAGGAGAGGTAAAACAACTGATATATGTGGAACTTTGACATTCAAAAAATAAATTATGCTCACGGGTTCCCTCTGTGTTTTCCAAATGAGGGATTGACTGCTTAGGCCCAGCAGAGCGTCCTGAAACTTGTCAGAGACCAGGTGAGTTGACAGAAGAGGGAAACTAGTTGTTGAGCAATTCTGGGGGAAGTTGGAGATCCAGCCCCAGGAGACTTCAGAGTCTACATTTTTACAACTTCAAAGCTCAAGGTCTTAAGTTTAGACACAGAAAGGCCTTAACTTTGGATAAGGAACACGACAGAGTTAAGTTACACAGTAGTCTCGCCCTAACAAAATCTGGAATTATGCCTTGAAAAGAATTTTAAAGGAAACAGTTTAGATGTAGGGCCCTGCCAACTTGTAATTGCTTGGAGAAATATTAGGCTTTCCATATGTTTATAGCATCATACATTCAAGACTACACAAGCTCAGAATGAATAGCCAGTAACTAAATTGAAATCTATGACAAAAACATCAAACTACATCTTGGCCATTGTGAATAATGTTGCAATGAACATAGAAATACAAATATCTCTTTAAGATGGTGATTTTACTTCCCTTGGATGTAGATCTGGAAGTGAGGTTGCTGGATCATACAGTAGTTCTATTTTTAACAGGATCCTCCATACTGTTTTCCATAATGTTAGTGTCCATCAATAGATGCATGGATAAAGAAAATGTGCTGTGCCTGAAATAAGATACCTCTTATAAAAGAGAAATGAACTGTGAAAAAAATGAAGTATTTTCAATTATTTAACATGGTTTTCAGAAATAAAAGTGAATTATTTACAGAAATAAATAATTCCATTGTATATATACAATAGAATAATCAGCCTTAAAAAAAAGGAAATTCTGCCAGTTGTGACAACACAGATGAAACTAGAGGACATCATGTTAAGTGAAATAAATCAGAGAGAGAGAGAAAGAGAAATACTGCATGGTATCACTTAAATGTGTAATCTTAAAAAAAAGAAGAAGAAGGAAGTTGAATTCATAGAAATAGAGTATATAATGGTACTTGGGATCTTGTGGTTGCCAGGGGCTGAGGGGCAGAGGTGTGGAGGAAAGAAGTTGATAGAAAGGTAGAAACTTTCAGTTGTAAGATGAATAAATCCTGAGGAACTAAAGTATAGCATGATAACTATGATAATACTGCAGTAAATAACTGGAATTTGCCAAGAGAGTATATCTTTAAGTGTTCTTACAAAAATTTGAAAAATTTTAAAAAAGATAACCACATGAAGTGATGGATGTGTTAATTAACTTGATTGTGGGAATCCTTTAACACTGTATACACTGTATCAAATCATCACATTGTATACTTTAAATATATTACCAATTTATTTGTCTATATACCTCAATCAATCTGGAAAAAAGATCAAACCAATTCACAAAAATATCATAGAATTCAAAAGGTCTAAATCTTTTCATAGAGTAATGAGTAAACAATTAAAAATGTTACAATTGTGAAGAAACAGGAAATGTGACATATAATCCATGCAGGTACAGTTTATAGAAACCAAACCCAAGATAGCCTATATGTTATGTTACATTCAGTTGGCAATCAGTTTAAGGCAGATATTGTAAATATTCTGAAAAATTAAAGAAAAAATCACTGAAAACACAGGGTATGTCAGCAGAGACACAAAGACTAAAATCACTAAGACAAGGATTTCTGTGAAAGTGTTCAAGGTACTTCCAAGTCATATTCCATATAAACCTATCCCATTATATATTTTTTAACCTTTTTAAGATAACCAAGTGGCTTTTCCTCCTTAATCTGTAGGAAAACTATTCAACTTTATCAGCATGTGAAGTATTAGTCCTATATCTGGTGACTGTTAGTGGTAAGGACCAAACTGAAATCAGTAAAACAGATACAATCCTATTAATGATTTATTACATGATCTTCCATGGTTTCTTACCTATAATACATGATTAAATTACACCATTAAGATAATCTGAACATTACTATTTCGAGAATCTCTAAGAAAGAGCTTTCCACTTAGAGAGTGTTTTATGTTAGCTTTTTGCCAACCCACTAAATACTTCATAAATAGCATTTAATAGGCACTTAATAGCATTTAATAAGCACTGATTAAAGATTCAGTTTGAAACTAAGGATTTTTAAAATATTTTCTTCCTCCTAAAATCACATCAAAATGCCAAGTATATAAAACATGGTTTTAAAATTATATGTGGAAAATAAAACTGAAAGAAAGTTAACTACAGCCAAGGTATGTAACTAATTTCATAAAGATAAAGAACTAGCCAACAAAAGACATAAAATATCAAGTACCTACCCAAAGGTAATGACAACCAAGAGCTTGATGATTTTTACCCTCAAACCCAAGAATCACCCAAGATTTGTATTTGATGAATGGCACGAAGCACAACTATGGAATAAAGATAAAAAATTGGGTGCTATCTCAAAAGTCCAAAAATTAGAGTTATATACCATGTTCTCTGCCTCCATTCCAGAGGCCATATATCCCCCAGGATAAATTATGAACTGACGGAGCCAAAGAAACTTCTCCAAGGAATCTAAACCTAGCAAAGAGCAGGAAGCTGCCACCTTGATAATTACTCTCCTTAAGTTTTATTGTGTTCTGTTAACAATCCCCATACCCCAATCCCATACCACTTCCTCTCCAGTTACAAGAGATACTAGCATAAATTTAAATGGATGAGATCAGTCATGATTCTTGACGTAGGCTGACTCCTGAGCAGAGCCCACGGATACCTTAGAAGAGAAGTAGATACGGACGCTGGGGATCTGGCATTGTTTTCTACATAAAATATTGAATATTCTTTGGACTATGGGTTCCACATTTGATGTTTTAATTATGCTATTGAACTATAATATGATGATAATAAATTAAATTAGCATAGCAAAAAAAAACAGACTAAAATACACATTTGATCATTTTGATTTTCAAAGTAGCCTGTCTGAGTTACATACAAAATTATTTTTGCTTCCTATTTCTGAGTTGGAAGTTCTGGTACTTACATGGCCTACTTCACACAAATATTTTCAAAGGAAAATACACCTGAGAAAAGCATTCAATTAAAAGGAGTCTGTGAAATGAAGAAGACAATCATACCAAATAAAATACTTTGTGTAAAACTTGTATTTTTTTTCTCAAGGTCCTGAGTCATCACTATGAAAATTTGAATAAACAAAGAATTGTGGTACTGACAGGTCTTTTGGTACAGGTTTCCAGGGATTTGTGCTTTCTTGACAATTTGTTGATTACCCTTGCAAATAAACAGTACAAAATAAAAATGTCTAAAACTGTACCTCTGAATACCTATGATATGCTACATCTCTATTTCTCACCCAATCTCAAGAACTGATACCATAATTTACTTTGGTTTTATTCAAGCTAAATAAATGAATTCCTGACTCCTTTTTTTCCCATACACTTAACACAATCTACGACAAACATTTTAAAACTACCTAAAGTATATATTTCATTCTCATTATTGCTCACCATTCCCATTATTATGTTTCTAATTCTACTTTTGGACTACTGCGTAGCCTCAGAAGTGATCACCTTGCCTCCAACCTGCCCAGCCTCATACAGACTGTTCCATATATAGCAGCAAACTGGCACTTAAAATTCTAAGTCAAATAAAGTCATTCAGCGCCTTGCTCAGAAATTTCCAATGGCTTTACTGTATTACCTCCTTTCTGTTCTTCAAGAATTCCATGCAGCATCTCATCTCAGACTGTTTGGATTTGATGTCTCTACTCTCCACAGATATTTATTTGGCTAAAGATGGATTTCAATTCTACCTAATCATCTATGATAATATGTATATTAGATATATTTACCTTATATATTAAATATTATGTATGTTATATATTTCTCTGTAATTTTATATACTGTATGGTGTGCATGTATATTGTATATATATATATGCATATAATTTATTAATAATGAATGCTATATTGAATAAAAATTTGAATACCATTTGGATCTTTCTGCAATTGTAGGCTACATAAGAGAAAAGATATTCTTTTTTGTATATGGTCATATGTCCAGTTACTAAGAAGATGTCTGGAATATGTTAAGTAGAACCTCAATAAACTTTTTTTAATGCTCACGTGAAGGAAACAATATATTGATTCTATATTTGTAATGCTCATTTTAGGACTACTTTTGAGGGGCTTGGGTTTTAAAGCCTCATCTGCAAATCCTGTGTGTAGTCCCAGAATATAACCTACATTTGCTCATATATGTAAAATAATGTAGTAAATTTAATTATATTACATTTTAAAATACATAAGTCACATGGATTATTTGTCAAGATTCTGATATCTCTTGCTTGTCAAGATAATTTCCAATTTTTTTAAATAGCTCCATGTTGATACAACCTAATTTTGACATTTCAATTTTGCTAGAATATCAAGTTTTTAAATTATCCTATACTCTCTATCTTTAATAAAATATCTAGAAAATCAATGCCATTTAGAGATAGGTCTTTTTTTTTCTTTTTTTTTTTTTTGCAAGCTAACAGTACATATACAGTATTCTAACTTAGCATGACATGTATTTTTAAAAAACAACAGAGTTCTCTTGAAAGACAAAAAAAAAGTCTTCATATATCACTGTGAAATACTGAAATCCTAATTTCTTTCAATATGCTCTGAGTGTACCCTTCAAATCATTTGCCAAGGTATTTAAAGTAAAAAATGCAATCACCTACCATTAAATCACTTTGATCTGGTAATGTATTTCTGGTTAATCGATGTTCTGCAACCTGGTCATAGAAATTGAAAAAAAAAAATCAGTCATGTGGTTAGTAGTAATGCTAGTAATTTTTTTCATTGAAAATGTGGTACTAAATTGAAGTAAAATACTTATTTGCACTAAAATGAAAGTACTGGAATAAAAGAAATGTATAAAATCAAATTTTAAACCTTTATAAGATTTTTAATCAGTTTTGGGCAGATATTTCTTTACAACACTCTTAATAGTGATCTATTGCCTACATTTTAGAAGAATGTATACCAACCAATCCTAAGTTAGCATAAATACATCCATGAGCATACATACATGCATACATAAATGCCTCTAGGTGATTTTAATATACCATTTTCTTCCTAAATTTACACCAATGATTTACAAGGATAAACTGTCAAAAAAGTTTGAACTACTAATCGATATTAAAAGATAAATTCATACTCATTAACTATTATACAGTAAGGAAGATTTTTAGGCAAATCTTGTAAGGAGGATTGCTAGGCAAATTGTCCACAGTCCTCAACAGAACATTTGGTTAATAAGTATTAAGATGATTTTTCATGTTAACATATTTGTCAGTTGACTAAATCTGTTTTTATACATTCTTATTTTCCCAGAAATTATAAACCATCATATATATCATAATTCTAACTCACATACAAAATATTTTTCAAAATAGTTTCAATGATAACTAATATCATCCACATAGTTGTATTTTATAAAAATCCAAATTAAATCACTCTTTTATGTTTTATGGTTATATGTCTTTTGGGTAATTTTCATCCTATTATTATCTAGTCATTGTAAAGAACACTTAGACCTTTCAATAACATTTCTGCTCACTATTAATTTTGGAAGTGTTCATTGGGCAATTTTATGATAAGTGGCAAATTACATCTAGTAGTTTAATGAAGTCCCTTTTTACTCACAATACTCCTTTATTTATTGCTCCCCCTCTTTTTCTGTATCCACTTGATATTATGCATTAGTCATTCAAGGGCATAATTAACATAGACAGTCTCTTTCTAATTCTCAGGACAAACTTTCAATGCTTTTTATAAATGTATCAGAATTCAGTGTGTAAGGCAAAAAAAAAATCACTGAGTGCTTTTTTGGGAGAAAGCCATATAGATATTCTGAATCACAGCCAATAATGAAATTATTTGATATTATAGATTAACACAGTCTGTAATATTGAGTTGGGAAAAATTCATAAAGGAATGGTGAATATTTTAAAACTCTTGTGGATAAATATAATTTTAAAATTACACTGCTTAAATTGTATCACTTAATTGCATCATCTTTATGCAATAATAATAATGATTACTTTTGAACAAATCTAAATGGCAGAGCAGAAGGCTTGAAAACATTTTAATTATCTTACATATAAGTAAGTATATCATTTCCTTTCTATTACATTCACCACAGTATAATTTACTTGCAATTTAAAACCCAAGCTTCAAAGTCACATAGGTTTCTTCTTATAAGTCTCCAAATTGATGCCATTGCTTAGAAATTCTTCACAATTCTTATACGTAAGAAATCATAACATTTGATTGTAATAGGATATCTTTTATTCTTAGTGGCTATTTTACTCATACAAATTTTATGATATATGTTATCATCAAAATGATCATTCTGAGTATCTAAAATTAGTAAATGTAAGTGCATGTTTTCCATATTTTAGATGATGGGAACAAAGATCTTAGCAACAACAAATTAAAGTTTCACCACCATATGGAAAATGAAACCATTGCAAGTCTATCTATCTTCCTGCGAGGACATGGCATTATTAGTTTCAGTGTGGCTGGAGAATGTTCCTTTTGTCTACCTTGCTTGCATGGTAGCTTGCAACTGTTTTACTCCAGTAAGCCATGTTCAACTACACACAGTCTGCTGTCAATCATAAAGTGAACTTTTAATGGAGCTTTTATCACTTGTGTCAGAAAAATCACTTCTATCTAGGACCTCAGTGTGTGGTTAGATATTTAAAATTGGATAAATATTGATGTAAAATTAAAGGAGCTCTATATTATAACTTTATCTAAATAAACATAATGAGGCATGATTTAACTACATTCATTAAAATTCAACCTTGTTACATGTAGAGTTCTACAAGTTGTAGCAACATATACAATCTTGTTACCAACAAAATAATAAAAATATAATCATTCCATTATCCCAAATTTTTCCTTCATTCCCCAAACAAGCCAGGTATGATGCAAATTTTAGTTATAACTTTCCTTTTTCAAAAATTAAATAAATAGAAAATACAGTATATATAGTCTTTTGTGTCAGGGCTCTTTTTTGTAACATAATGCTTCAAGATGCATCCTTGCGTTGTTTTTTTTCTTTTATTCTTTTGAAAGAAAAGTATATAGATTTTAATAAAATTATTAATAGCTTCAGATAAGTTCCACGGTATCCAGTAGTAGCACAATGATAGATATATCACTGAGCCACTATGCCTTTCATCTGAGCACTTCAGGAATTCATGATTTTCCATACATGCCTAGTTTGTTCCTTCTTTTATGGAGTAGTATTTTTTGTACATATGTAGCACAATATCATCATATAAGTGGGCATTTGGTTACTTTTCAATTTATAATGATAATGAACAAAGTTTTAATAAACTTTCATTTAGAATTTCAGTATGTTTTAAATTTCACTTGGATAAATATGTTGGAATGGGATTACTGGGTTGTGTGATAAGTAAATGATTATATTTTTGTATTGTTAAGTATATGGTAACATGTTAAGTATAAAATTATGTTTAAGATTATTTGTTTTCCAAAGTGGTTGTAAAATGTTGAAAAAATTATTTTTCTCTGTAAAAATTTTGATTATTTTTGTTTCTATTTTATTTGCCCCAAATATGTTTTGGTTTCCATTTTTATTTCTTTGACCCATTGATTATTCAGGAGTATGCTGTTTAATTTCCACATATTTGTGAATTTTCAAGCTTTCCTCCTGTTACAGTTTTCCATTTTATACTACTATGGTTACATATGATTTTAATCAACTTGAGATAATTTCAATCTTCTTAAATGTGTTAATACTAATTTTGAGACCTAACATTTGATCTATCGTGGATAACGTTCTGTGTACACTTAAGAAGAATGTATATTCTGCTGCTGTTGAATGGAATACTTGGTACATATCTCTTAAATCCATTTGGCCTAATGTGTAATTCAAATCCAATCTGGTTACTGATTTTCTGTCTAGGTGATCTATCCATTATTGACAGTGGAGTATTAAAGTGTTATTGCGTCACTGCCTATTTCTGCCTTCATGTTTGTTAATATTTGATTAACATATTTAGATGTTCCAATATTGTTCACCAGTATATTTGCATTTAATATATTCTCTTGAGATATTGACCCTATTATAAAATTGTTTCTTGTTATAGTTTTGGACGAAATATCTTTTTGTCTGATATAATTATAGCTGATCTTATTCTCTTTTGCTTTCCAAGTGCATGAAACATCATTTTTCCATCTCTTCACTTTCAGCTTATGTGTGTCCTAAATTGAAAGCAAGTCTCTTGTAGACAATATAGTTGGATCTTGTTTAATATAAAATTGCCTAAGGCATGTCTTATCTCTCATAAATTAAAAATAAAAAAGGTGCTCACATTGCCAATCATTATGTTCCCATTTTCATTTTTCAAATATTTTGTGAAAAATGTTGATTTATAAATAACCTGTGCTCTTTTCATAAACATTTTGCCAAAGTGGTGGCTGACATTCCAGATAATCATGCATAGCTGAAGTAACATAGAAATACAAAGTTTAGTTTCCTCTCCCACAGTGAGGAAGGAAACAGTGAAACATAAAGCAGTTTATTTTTAGTCTTATATTGTCCTTAGGATATTATGAAGCTCCTGAACTGCCTTAGACATTATCCCCAAAAGTCCCCCCTTCCCATTTAGGGTTCATTCTGATATAAGCACAAAATAGTTGACCAACATACATACTAGATCATAATAGCTATGAATCTAGCTAAGCTCCTTTAAGCTTATTTAAGCTTCATTTAATGTAATGACTTTGTTGTGCCCTGTTTGTAGGGCAGATCTCCCATGGATAACTTCAATAAGAATTGTGATTAAATTATATTCATGTTCTTAAGTTCTTTTCAGTGGTTAGTCCTCATTAACCTTCATGAATGAGTGGCATTTTATTGTCCCATGTTGTTTTTTTGGTTCTGTATTAGTATCAACAACTTAAATTCATGTTTTATTCTTTTTCCCCCCTAATTTTTTCTTAATTAACTTTGTAAATTTCCCAGATAGTCATAAAATGCAGGCTGCTGTCAGGTCACTTCATGCAATTTTCTTATTGGCTAACTTCAATTGTGGCTCATAAATAGTATTGATTGATTTATTTATCTATTTTATTTATTTATTTTTAATACAGAACTGAAAGAATCACATTGGAGAATGCATGTAAAGTAACTTTTGCAACAAGGTTAATCTTTTTTATCTAAAAGAAACAAATTTTGCATTATTGCACACATTCTCACTTTTTCTATCTGAATGTGAAAGATGATTATAAAACATTCACCTACCTAACTTTAATTCTGGGTCCACACAAATATTTTTACCTTATAAATGTCTGGGGAAAAAAATGAAATGATACTTAAATTCTTTTATTCTGTATCTTATCAATGTAGAATTAAACATTATAGTCCAATTAAAATTAAATTGAATGTGCATTTAAATGTCTCAGTTTCAAGCAGGACATTTGTGAGGCACCTGCGTGGTTCACTCGGTTGAGCTTCTGACTTTGGCTCAGGTTATGATCTCACCGTCCATGGGTCCGAGCCCCTGCATCAGACTATGCGCTGACAGCTTGGAGACTGGAGCCTGCTTGGGATTCTGTATCTCCCTCTCTCTGTGCCCCTCCCCTGCTCATGCTCTGTCTCTTGCCCTCAAAAATAAATATTTTTTTTAAAAGCAAGACATTTGTTTTATTTGTATGTATTTAGTATCTTATCAAATTATATATGTAATTTTAAATATGTATGTAAGTATATGTATGCACATATAAAATTGAGGTGTAAAATAAATGCTTTAAGCTGTTCTAGATATTATTATGGTATAGATTTTTTTTTACTTTACTTATTTAAATTCAAGTTATTTTACATACAGTTAGTATTGGTTTCAGGAGTAGAACCCAGTGATTCATTGCTTACATGTAACACTAAGTGCTCATCCCAACAAGTGCTCTCCTTAATGCCCATCACCCATTTAGCCCAACCCTCCCACCCAAATCCCTTCCAGTTTAGGTATTTTTTAATTGCCCATTTCATGCCTACTCTTTGCCATGTGCTTTGAATTTATTTTTAGCAATTTTTAGAACCCTGAAAGAGAAGTATTATTATCACTAATTTAAAGATTTGGAAACTGAGACTTAAAAAGTTTAGCTGTTTGATTTATTAAAAATGGCTTTTTCTAAAAGATTTAGATTTCATTGCTTTATAATTAAGAAAGACGATAGCTGCTCCAGTATATGAAATAATGCTTTTCAGCTTACTAATGAAATTCAAGTTCAAGAACTTCTGTGCTTATTTTAGTCTTCACAACTTCTCTAATCATAGTGATTACCATTTCTAGAGATAATATTTAATTGATCTTTAAAAAAATGATAAACATAGTTGCAAAGATAGTACTCCATTTCTTAAGAATTTTCTTTCATCAGTTCAATTTATTTATTGGCATGCCAGAAGTTTATGTTTTTCTTCTCTCCATTGAAAACATTTCATTCTTATATTGTTTTTCATTGAGCTTCTATTTAATAATTTAATTGTTATAACTTTAAATAACAAATAGAGTAAAAAAGATATTAATCAATTTTAATTACCTATGTTTACTCATAGCACTTTTATTAAACATCAAATACAGTATATTTCCTAATTTGATGTTATTGTGGCATACTATGATTATGTCACATGAAAGATAATATCAATATACCTATTTTTACAGATGGCTATCATTTACAAATCTGTCATGTTTAAGCAGTCATTTTCTATGTTGCTAAAAGTAGTAAATAAGCGTACATTTTAATGATTGTAGGGAGCTATAAAAAATAAATATCATTAAATATCTTTTTAAAAATTTTTGCTCCCAATGTATTTTAATAGCAGATAGATAGTCTTCAACAACCATTAACAAGAATACTGTGACATAATTTGGCAAATGTGTAGAATAAGGGATGTCTTATTGAACAATATCCCCAGTACATTTTAAATATAAATACAATAAGAAAGATGTAACAAATTGAGGAGTAAAAATCCAAAAGTGGTTTCCTTTTCATTATTTGAAATATTAAAGAGAGGTTAAGTGTGAACGTCACACTTTCTTTAGTACACAATGATGCTAATAAACCTGGGAATTGTTAAAAAAAAATTTAATGGAAAATATTATTCTCTCATGCATACAACATAACAGAATGCAGAAGCATTCAATATACACGTTGAAATGTGTTTTACAATACCCTAATATAATTTCACAATGAAGGACTTTTCTAGACCTTTGTGTGAGTGGAGAGATTCACCATAATTAAAAGAGAAACAGTTAATAGAGCCCTCCCCCTGAAAATAGGGAGGCCTTTATTTATTAAAATACTTTAGCCTTATGTTTAATAATTATAGAACCCTTATAATATGCTAGAAATAGTATTATCAATATTAGATGCTTTAACTTAATACCCATATTGCTTTTTTGTGGTAGTATTATTATTATCACAATTTAAAGATGAAGAATTGAAGTGAGCAGCAGGAGGGTATTAAGTAATTCATTCAGAAGGCTTAGAAATGGGTAAGGCCAGGAATTAACCCCAGGATAATGGTTTCAGAATCTGATATTATAAATACTGTGCATTCCTGTACAAAAAAATAGAGAGGTATGCATGGATCAGCAAGTTGCTGTAACACTCTAGTCTATGCTTCTCCTTATCCAATCGTTGATTCTTTTCTGAAGTTGGACTTCCGCCAATGTTTTCACCCTTCAATTCATGAAATGGCAGTTGACATGGCTTTTTTTTTTTTTTTTTGGATCTCCTTTTTTTTTTTTTTTTTAACTCTGTCTTATCAACCTGATTATTGTATTTTCTGCATCAGAACTCTCTCAGGGGACAGAGGTACAGAAATATTGCTGATCTGGTCTCTTTCTAGGAATGGTGTCAATATATAACATACATACATTCAGACATATGTACAAACCCGTATCCTCTCCTTGCATGGGATAAATATTGTGGCAATGAGGGCTTTTGCACTAGGGTTTGGCTTCTTGAGTTTACACCTTACTCTTCCATTCACATGAGTCAACTTGGGCTATTTTCTTAAAATCTCCACCCCTCATTTTACTATCCATTAAGTGAGGTTAATAACAGCACATTCCTCAGTAGATAATTGTAGTATAACATTAGTTAATGATTGTAATGCCGATATGGAAAGGGTGGAATACATTAAAATGGCTCTGTAAATTTCATAATTATTGTATTACATTAAATTTTGTAATTACTATATGGTAAGAGGCATACATTCCTAACAATAGTATTATAAGGAATGTCCTGATACATTGCAGATGTAGAATTTTTAGTTTCAGGTAGGATACATAGTGGCTAATATCACACATAATGTTGAATGTCTGAGCCAGTCTTTCTGATGCCAGTATTCATTTATTTTTTAAATGACACATAATTCACTTACAAACTTCACTATTTTAAAGTGTAAAGTTCAGTGTGTTTTTTAAACTGATGTTTCACCATCGTCTAATTTCAGAATATTTCATCTCCAAAAGAAACCCCATACTCATTTTCAATCAACTGCCTACTCACCATTCCCCCCAGATATAGGCAAAATAAATCTACTTTCTATCTACAAGGATTCTGGACACTTAATATAAATGAAATCATACCATATGTGGCCTTTTGTGTCTTGCTTCCTTCACGCTGCATATTTTCAAGGTACGTTCATGTTGCAGCATGTATTCATATTTTATTCCTTTTGTTTATTCATCAGCTGATGAGGATTTGGGATGCTTCACCTGTTTATTATGAACAATGCTGCTACAAACATTCAAATACAAATTTTCACATAGTCATATAATTTCAGTTGGAGGGGTCAGTAGACCTAGCAGTAAATTTGCTGGATCATATGGTAACTCTATATTTAAGTTTCTGTAGAAATGCCAAATTGTTTTCCAAATAACTGTACCAAAAACATTACAACCAAAAATAAATGGAGGGTTTTCCTTTCTCTACATTTTCCTTACACTTGTTTTACCATATGTTTTCTAGTAGCCACCTCAATGGCTGTGAAGTGGTACTGAATTTTCACTTTCTTTTTTTTTTTTAATTTTTTTTCATGTTTATTTATTTTTGAGACAGAGAGAGACAGAGCATGAATGGGGGAGGGGCAGAGAGAGAGGGAGACACAGAATCGGAAGCAGGCTCCAGGCTCTGAGCCATCAGCCCAGAGCCTGACGCGGGGCTCGAACTCACGAACCGTGAGATCGTGACCTGAGCTGAAGTCGGACGCTCAACCGACTAAGCCACCCAGGCGCCCCCTGAATTTTCACTTTCTTGATAGTGTCCTTTGAAGCATAAGGTTTTCATGTTGACGAGGTCCAGTTTATCTGCATTTCTTTTGTGGCCCCTGCCTTATGTGTCACATCTAAGATTCTACTGCATATCCAAAGTCATGAAGATGGACCTTTATGTTTTCTTTAAAGACTTTTTTTTTTTAATTTTAGCACTTACATTTAGGCCTTTGATGCATTGAGTTAATTTTTATATGAAGTATGAAATAGTAGTCCCAATTCATTCTTTGGGGATATCCAATTGTCCCAAATGATTTCTTGAAGGAACTCTTTTCCCTATTGAATTGTTCTTGCCATCCCTGTAAAAAATTAATTTTTCATAAATATCCAGAGTTTATTCTGGACTCCATGTTCTCTTCCATTAATCTGTCTATCCTTATACCAGAAATACACTTTATTGATTATTGTAGGTCTATGGTAATATTTTAAATTAGGATATCTGAGTTCTTCAATTTCATCTTTTTTAAGATTGATTTGTCTTTTGGGGTCCTTTGCATTTCCTTATGAATTTTAGTTTGTGAATTTCTATGAAAAAGACATCTGGGATTTTGATATGGATTACAATGAATATATAGCTCAATTAGGGAAATTTCACCATTTAACAATATTAAAACTTCTAAATCATTAATATGGAATGCCTTTCCATTTTCTTTTTTAAGGTCTCCTTTAATTACCCTAACAATATTGATTGATTGTTTAGTGATTTTTATCAACTAATTCTGCAAAGTCTACATTCTTTATCTTATGGGCCCACTGAAATCTATGCTTAGTAGCCTGGTGGTCAGGTCACTACTGGGCAGAAAGTTTGTTAAACATGTGCAAACGATAGATCTCTTTACTCTGTGCCAAAGTGGTTTTGTTGTTGTTGTTTTCTTTCTTTCTTCCTTTCTTTCTTTCTTTCTTTCTTTCTTTCTTTCTTTCTTTCTTTTTCTTTTAGGGCATGTCTTCAACACTCAACTAGTTGATTGATAATTCTGCCTACTCTTCTCTTCCTGCATGCATTGGGATTCAAGGTCAAGCAGAGCTGAGACTTTAGGGCTTTCTCAGGTGTTTCTTAAGCTTGTTCAGGGCCTTGGGTATGCACAAAATTATATGCACGCATATGGACTTCTAGGTTCCCAGAAAATATATCAGATTCTTTCAAAGCCCACATAGATATCAAACCCCTTAGATTTTGGTTTTAAGCTTTTTCATTGGCTTGCTATTTCCTCCAACAGCATTATCTACAACCTTAGGAAGCTGCAAAGTTAAACAAATACCTTAAACAATTTTTTATAAATGCTTCTGGAAAAACAGCTTTTGTCCTGGATGACTTCCAAGTCAGAGCAAATAAATGGGATATGAAACTGGGATCTTTCAGGGAACTACCACATACAAAACAATAATTTTCTGAGAATGTAGTTTTGAAGGCGATCCAACCTTGTTCATCTGCCTTCATTGGTTGCAAAGCCAATGATTTTCACTATATTTGCAGGCTGTTGGTTTTAAATCATATATATGTGTGAATGTTTATGTATGTATGTGTATTTATAATACAGGAGATGAATAGATGGAGAAAGAGAGAGAAACAGATATATATTCTTACTTAATCTTCTTTAAAGTCTGAACCAAGAGTATCTAAAAAGGTCAAAATAACAAACTTCTATTTTTCCATCAATGTATTCCTGTGAAGCTATTTATTTTTTATCACTTATTGGTCCCTATATCTGTTTCTGTTATCTGTTGTCTCTTGTGTCTGTGTCACAGCAAGAAGGAAAGTTAGAAAGAAAAAAAGAAGAAGAAAGAAAGAAATATGCCAGAGTAAGTTAGAAAACTAAGTAACTGTAGGGAAAATCTAATTTTTTAAAGCTGCTTGTCTATAATCTAATATTGTGACTTATATATTTTTATCATGGATCCATACTACGTTGAGTTCAAGAAAATATCCCAAAGTGCCTTGCACATGCATCAAACTATAGTCATCTACCTTGTGGGTATGTGTGTATGTGAGTGAGTGTGTATGTGTGTATGTGTGTTTATAGAAAAATCATTCCAATTCAATATTTATAAATCACTTACTCTTTACTGGTGTCATTTTCAAACCCAAATGAAGAGGTCAAGGGCCATGGCACTACATATATATTTAATTATATGTTAGATATGTACTATCTGAGTTTTTTATTCTCTGTATGAGTCTTCATTTGTTTATAAACTGAGGTTTGGGATGAACTTCAATTGCAAAACGGCAAGGGTTAAGCAACAGGTTTCACTGAGGAAAGTAAACTCACAAATTGAGGGTCAGAAAAAAGAGGTGTTAGGGCACAGGTTCCCTTATTCTCTTATCATCCCACATCTTGGAGCCAGGGTAAAAGTAGACTCCCAGTATGATTCTATATTCTAGTGCAAGAACTACTAACACCACCATATTGCTCCCCTGTATGGCAAAGCATGAAAGCAGCTTTGATAAGTCGCGTAAAAATCGGGCTGCTTGACACCAAGCAGTCTAACTATGGGTGTCAATTGTTTGAGAGTTGTCAGGGAATGCTAGCTACTCTGTTCCTGAGGACTTGGGCAAAAGGATGTTAGAGTCTCAGTGTGGGGTTAAAAAAAATCCAATGGGAATATTATCTTAAGTGCACTCCCTTCTGGAGGAAGGGCAGAAAGATTCCTCCAGTACCAGGTAGCTCATTTCCCAGGTAACCTAGAGTGAGCCCTCAGGGTCATGTTAGACAATTCCATTTACTGAACTATCTTGAATCTGTTGCTTCTGCCAATCAAACTCAACATTTCAATTGACATTAAAAAATTGAACAATTTTTGTTTCCACTTTATTTTGCTTTTAGTAACTGACCTAGTTAAATGGGGACTGTCACTAATGTCAGTCTAAGATAGTAGATTTTTGATAGGGCTAGTAGGTCATGCCATTTCATTTAGAGTTTACTCTCCATGGTGTATGCAATTGTTTTTGAATGACATGATAAAAATGTTTTCCAACCTTAAGAAATTAGAGATCAAATAAAAAATATGTAGTTGTCAGTAACAACTTTATATTGGAAAGTGTTATTGCCAAAAAATAACTTGGATAGATACAACTATCTTTTTGGAATTACAAGATTACAGAGACCTAATTCAGTTAAATTGAAATGAGCCAAATGGTTGGTCATATCTCTTACTAGTGATTTTTTGGAAAGGAGTCTCACAAATGTTTCATATCTATCACATCCATGCTATACTTCTCTTCAGTCTCCATTGTTTCAAAAAACCACCATTTGAAGTTGAAATATTTATGACTGCAATTTAAGCAAAATTAGATATTTAGAAACTTATTCAGTCAAATAACAAAGAACAAGGCTTTTTAGTTCCTATTTTATTCCATCCTCAATTAACTTTCTGTCCTCTAATTTTAAATTGCAGCAATATCCACTTAGGACTACTACTTCCCTTACTGTTTTATTCTTTAGTGCTATCACCACTGCTCTAACTCAAACTTGTTATTTTCCTGGTTAATTCTTAGGTTTAAGTGTAATGATTTCCCTGGTGCACATACTTGTGTCTTCTTTATATTTATGAACAGCATCTGCTATTTCTATGGTTGTCTACATTTTTTTCACTTGAAAGTTTCTGGAAAAATGAACCTATATACACAAAATTCTTCTGAAAAATATGTTAACAAATGTCCCACCTTGTTGACTCAGTGATTGGCAGTTAACAGAAGCTGGCCAATACATAATGTCCCTGCATGAATAGAGATTCATCCAAGGGAACTGGACACAGGGAAGAAATATTCAGAATCCTCTTATGGGGATTGATGTGAATGTAAGAAAATAGAGAATCTTCCATGCTATTACAGTTTTAAAGAACATAAATGTATATGGATTCAGTGTATATGCTCTCTACTATACTATTAGGGTCTCCATTAAAAAAAGCGAGTAGAGAGTGTACAGGAAGATGGCGGTGTAGGAGGACACTGGGCTCACCTCATCCTGCTGATCACTTAGATTCCACCCACATCTGCCTAAATAACCTAGAATACCATCAGAAGACTAGTAGAATGGACTCTCAGGAGCCAAGCGTAGACAAGAGGCCCACGGAAGAGGGTAGGAAGGGCGGAGAGGCGGTGCATGCTACACAGACTGGCGGGAGGGAGCTGGGGCCCTCCCCAGGAGGGGCAGCCCGCCTGGCAAGACAGAGCCCCCGAAGTCTGGCTTGCAAAAGCGGAGGGGCTAGACTGCGTGAGTTCTGACAGCCAGCAGAACTTAACATCTGGGATGTTAAAAATCAACAGCTCTGCTCTCAGAGAGTGGGGAGGGTGAAAGGACGCCGGGAGGGAGAGTTGTTGAGCCCCAGAAGACAGAGCTCAGCTCGGCAAGGGAACAAAGGCACTGGCAAGCACCATCTCCCTCTCCCATCCCCCAGCCAGAATTCCAAAAGGAACCAGTTTCCATCACCGAACTTGCTTGCACCTTGCATATCCCGAACTATGTGATTCTGTTGATTCATCCCTCCCAGGGGTCTGCCTCCCTCCCAGTGATACAGGGCCTCTCCCCAGGGGAACACGGAGGACAAAAGCAAACTAAGTCTGCCCCTTCCAACCCTGTACACTTTAAAGATCCACCCCAACTATTATGACAGATCCCATTGAAGCAGCACCACAATCCTGGCAGTGTGCAAGTAGCTCAGACAGGGGTCATACCACTCCACAGTGAGTCCTGCCCCTGACAGAGGGGAAGATAAGGTACACACCAGTCTGACTGTGGCCACAGCGATGGGCTGGGGGCAGACATCGGGTCTGACTGAGGGCCACGCCCACCAACACAAGTTACTGCCCACAGCACAGGGGAAGGGCCCTGCAGTATGGAGCCACTGCAGGGACTATCCAAAATGATGAAATGGAAGAATTCTCCTCAAAAGAAACTCCAGGAAGTAGAGACGGCTAACGAATTGATCAAAAACGATTTAAACAATATAATGGAACAAGAATTTAGAATAGCAGTCATAAAATTAATCGCTGGGCTTGAAAAAAGCATAAAGAACAACAGAGAATCTATTGCTACAGAGATCAAGGGACTAAAAAATAGACATGGTGAATTAAAAAATGCTATGAATGAAGTACAAAATAAAACAGAGGTGGCTACAGCGTGGAATGAAGAGGAAGAGGGGAGAATAGGTGAACTAAAAGATAAAATTATGGAAAAAGAGGAAGCTGAGAAAAAGATTAAAAAAACCCAGGAGTAAGAGGGGAGAATTAGAGAACTAAATTATGCAATCAAATGGAACAATATCCGAATCATAGGAATTCCAGAAGAAGAAGAGAGAGAGAAATGGGCTGAAGGTGTATTTGAACAAATCAGAGCTGAGAATTTCCCCAACATGGGGAAGGAAACAGGCATTAAAATCCAAATGGCACAGAAAACGCCCTTCAGATGTAACTTGAATCAAACTTCTTCATGACACATCATAGTGAAACTGGCAAAATACAAGGATAAAGAGAGAATTCTGAAAGCAGCTAGGGATAAACAGGCCCTAACTTACAAAGCTAGACACATAAGGGTAGTAGCAGACCTATCTACTGAAACTTGGGAGGCCAGAAAGGAATGGCAAGAAATCTTCAATGTGAAAACAGAAAAAATATGCAGCTAAGAATCCTTTATCCAGCAAATCTGTCATTCAGAATAGAAGGAGAGATAAAGGTTTTCCCAAATAAATAAAAACTGAAGGAATTCGTCACCACTAAACCAGCCCTACAAGAGATCCTAAGGGGGACTCTGTGAGTGAAATGTTGCAAGGACCACAAAGTATCAGAGACACTACTACAAGCATGATATCTACAGATAACACAATGATTCTAAACCCATATCTTTCAATAATAACACTGAATGTAAATGGACTAAATGCTCCACCCAAAAGACATAAGGTATAAGAATGGATCAAAAAACAAGACCCATCTATTTGCTGTCTACAAGAGACTCATTTTAGACCTGAGGACACCTTCAGATTGAAAGTGAGGGGATGGAGAACTATCTATCATGCTACTGGAAATCAAAAGAAGGCTGGAGTAGCTATACCTAAATCATAAAAACTAGACTTTAAATTAAAGGCTGTAACAAGAGATGAAGAAGAACATTATATAATAATTACAGGGTCTATCCATCAGGAAGAACTAACAATTATAAATGTCTATGTGCCGAATACAGGAGCCCCCAAATATATAAAACAATCACAAACATAAGCAACCTTATTGATAAGAATGGAGTAATTGCAGGAGACTTTAACACTCCACTTACAGAAAGGCATAGATCATCTAGACACATGGTCAATAAAGAAACAAGGGCCCTGAATGATACAGTGGATCAGATGGACTTGACAGATATATTTAGAACTCTGCATCCCAAAGCAACAGAGCATACTTTCTTCTCAAGTGCACATGGAACATTCTCCAAGATAGATCACATACTAGGTCACAAAACAGCCCTTCATAAGTATATAAGAATTAAGATCATACCATGCACACTTTCAGACCACAATGCTATGAAACATGAAATCAACCACAGGAAAGTCTGGAAAATCTCCAAAAGCATGGAGGATAAAGAACACCCTACTAAAGAATGAATGGGTCAACCAGGCAATTAGAGAAAAAATTAAAAATTATATGGAAACAAATGAAAATGAATATACAACAATCCAAACATTTTGGGATGCAGCAAAGGCACTCCTGAGAGGAAAATACATTGCAATCCAAGCCTATCTCAAGAAACAAGAAAAATCCCAAAGACTAAATCTAACAGCACACCTAAAAGGAAATAGAAGCAGAACAGCAAAGACACCCCAAATCCAGCAGAAGAAGAGAAATAATAAAGAACAGAGCAGAAATACACAATATAGAATCTAAAAAACCTGTAAAGCAGATCAATGAAACCACGAGTTGTTTTTTTTAAAAAGATAAACAAAATTGATAAACCTCTAGCCAGGCTTCTCAAAAAGAAAAGGGAGAGGACCCAAATAGATAAAATCATGAATGAAAATGGAATTATTACAACCAATCCCTCAGAAATACAAGCAATTATCAGGGAATACTATGAAAAATTATATGCCAACAAACTAGACAACTTGGACGAAATGGACAAATTACTAAGCACCCACACAATACAAAACTCAAACAGGCAGAAATAGAAAAACTGAAGAGACCCATAACCAGTGAGGAAATTGAATTAGTTATCAAAAATCTCCCAACAAATAAGAGTCTAGGACCAGATGTCATCCCTGGGGAATTCTACCAGACATTTAAAGCAGAGGTAATACCTATCCTTCTCAAGCTGTCCTAAAAAATAGAAAAGGAAAGAAAACTTCCAGAGTCATTCTATGAAGCCAGCATTACTTTGATTCCTAAACCAGACAGAGACCCAGTAAAAAAACAGAACTACAGGCCAATATCCCTGATGAATATGGATGCAAAAATTCTCAACAATATACTAGCAAATCGAATTCAACAGCATATAAAAAGAATTATTCACCATGATCAAGTGGGATTCATTCCTGGGATGCAGGGCTGGTTCAACATTCACAAATCAATCAGTGTGATACGTCACAGTAACAAAAGAAAAGAAAACTACTATATAATCCTGTCAATCGATGCAGAAAAAGCATTTGACAAAATTCAGCATTCTTTCTTAATAAAAACCCTTGAGGAAGTCAGGATAGAAGGAACATATGTAAACATCATAAAGCCATTTATGAAAAGTCCACAGCTAATATCATCCTCAATGGGAAAAAAACTGAGAGCTTATTCCCTGAGATCAGGAACACGACAGGGGTGTCCACTCTCACCACTGTTGTTTACCATAATGTTGGAAGTTCTAGCATCAGCAATCAGACAACAAAAGGAAATCAAAGGCATCAAAATTGGCAAAGATAAAGTCAAGCTTTCACTTTTTGCAGATGACATGACATTATACATGAAAAATCCGATATACTCCACCAAAAGTCTGCTAGAACTGATACGTGAATTCAGCAAAGTCACAGGATACAAAATCAATGTACAGAAATCAGTTGCAGTCCTAACACTAATAATGAAGCAACATAAAGACAAATGAAGAAACTGATCCCATTCACAACTGCACCAAGAATCATAAAATACCTGGGAAGAAACCTAACCAAAGATGTAAAAGATCTGTATGCTGAAAACTATAGAAAGCTTATGAAGGAAATTGAAGAAGATATAAAGAAATGGAAAAACATCCCATGCTCATGGACTAGAAGAATAAATATTGTTAAAATGTCAATATTACCCAAAGCAATCTACACATCAAATGCAATACCAATCAAAATTGCACCAGCATTCTTCTTGAAGCTAGAACAAGCAATCTTAAAATTTGTATGTAACCACAAAAA
The DNA here is from genome assembly GCF_018350175.1 of Felis catus. Classification (NCBI taxonomy): domain Eukaryota; kingdom Metazoa; phylum Chordata; class Mammalia; order Carnivora; family Felidae; genus Felis; species Felis catus. The sequence continues at coordinate 59,474,104 of NC_058368.1, read as the reverse complement.
CCCTGAATAGCCAAAATAATATTGAAGAAGACAACCAAAGTGGGAGGCATCACAATCCCAGAATTTAGCCTCTACTACAAAGTTGTAATCATTAAGACAGCATGGTATTGGCACAAAAACAGACACATAGACCAATGGAATAGAATAGAGACTCCAGAATTGGACCCACAAAAGTATGGCCAACTAATCTTTGACAAAGCAGGAAAGAATATCCAATGGAAAAAAGACGGTCTCTTTAACAAATGGTGCTGGGAGAACTGGACAGCAACATGCAGAACAATGAAACTGGACCGCTTTCTTACACCATTCACAAAAATAAACTCAAAATGGATAAACGACCTGAATGTGAGACAGGAAACCATCAAAACCCTAGAGGAGAAAGCAGGAAAAGACCTCTCTGACCTCAGCCGTAGCAATCTCTTACTCGACACATCCCCAAAGGCAAGGGAATTAAAAGCAAACATGAACTATTGGGACCTGATGAAGATAAAAAGCTTCTGCACAGCAAAGGAAACAACCAACAAAACTAAAAGGCAACCAACGGAATGGGAAAAGATATTTGCAAATGACATATCGGACAAAGGGCTAGTATCCAAAATCTATAAAGAACTCACCAAACTCCACACCTTAAAAACAAATAATCCAGTAAAGAAATGGGCAGAAGACATGAATAGACACTTCTCTAAAGAAGACATCCAGGTGGCCAACAGGCACATGCAAAGATGCTCAACGTCACTCCTCATCAGGGAAACACAAATCAAAACCACACTTAGATACCACCTCACGCCAGTCAGAGTGGCTAAAATGAACGAATCAGGAGACTATAAATGCTGGAGAGGATGTGGAGGAATGGGAACCCTCTTGCACTGTTGGTGGGAATGCAAACTGTTGCAGCCACTCTGGAAAACAGTGTGGAGGTTCCTCAAAAAATTAAAAATAGACCTACCCTATGACCCAGCAGTAGAACTGCTAGGAATTTACCCAAGGGATATAGGAGTGCTGATGCATAGGGGCACTTGTACCCCAATGTTTATAGTAGCACTTTCAACAATAGCCAAAATATGGTAAGAGCCTAAATGTCCATCAACTCATGAATGCATGAAGAAATTGTGGTTTATATACACAATGGAATACTACTTGGCAATGAGAAAGAATGAAATATGGCCTTTTGTAGCAACATGGATGGAACTGGAGAGTGTTATGCTAAGTGAAATAAGTCATACAGAGAAAGACAGATACCATATGTTTTCACTCTTATGTGAATCCTGAGAAACTTAACAGAAGACCATGGGGGAGGGGAAGAAAAAAAAAGAGGTTAGAAAGGGAGGGAGCCAAAATATAAGAGACTCTTAAAAACTGAGAACAAACTGAGGGTTTATTGGGGGTGGGAGGGAGGGGAGGCTGGGTGATAGGTATTGAGGAGGGCACCTGTAGGGATGAGCACTGGGTGTTGTATGGAAGCCAATTTGACAATAAATTTAATATTAAAAAAAAAGCGAGCAGATGGAAAGGGGAAGATTTTTTTCAACTTCAAATTCTGATTTATCTGAAATAAGGTAAAGCAGTTATCCTAAGTCTCCATTAAATCAATGTGACTTGGACTCCAGTCTCTTGCAACTGAACTTTCATGCTTTACTCATCTTGCCATGTGGACCAATATTAACTCATCCCACTGTGGGACCCTGAATATAGCTTTGATTCTAAAATAGTTGAAAATGAGTTACCTTGAGGGGGGAATTTTTTTGCCCCTAACTACAGTGAAGAGACTTTCAACTTCTTTCAATATTGTTAATACCCATAGCCAAAGTTATTAAATTTTTAGAACAGACTATCAATGCCATTTGGTGAGCATGTGCTTTCTTAAAATAAAAGTAATAGAAATGATAAAGAAGAAAGAGAAGAGATCTCTAAGAGCTCTAGAAGAAAAAAAAATGCAACCCTGCAAAAATAAACTGTATGTAACTTCAAGACTCCATAAAGCACATAACAGAATAATGGTAACAGAGCATATAATAACCAAAGACTGGCAAAGCACAGAGCTGTTGCAGGGGTAAAGTCATTCTTCAACATGGGATTCCAGATGGACTTATAGGTTGGAATCCAAAAATACAGGAAGTATGGAGGAGACATAGGCCATTTCTCAAAGTAATTATTTACAACAAGACCTATAGTTCATTGGGCCACACACAGTTATCCTACCCAAGATATTCATGACAGATTATGCTATTTTCTTTGAGTTAAATTAAATCAATCATAACCTTTTTCTAAACAAAGTAGTAATGCGCCTGGAAGAACTGTGGGGTGAACACAACATTAAAATTAGGCAGAACCCAATGTAAGAAAATATAACAGGAAATAAAAAATTCAATAAAATAATAACAGTTTCAACCAGGAATGAAGAAAATACAAAAATATTTTTAAACTTAAAAGTTTAAACTTACATGTGTGGTCACTTCCTTGCAATCATACATTTTATTTACATAAATGTCAGCCTGTCAAAATCCCTTACCATCTAATCTGAATCTAACATTAAGAAAATTATTTGTAGGGCGCCTGGGTGGCTGAGTTGGTTAAAAGCCAGACTTTGGCTCTGGTCACGATCTCATAGTTCGTGGGTTCGAGCCCTGCATCAGGCTCTGTGCTGACAGTTCACAGCCTGGAGCCTGTTTCGGATTCTGTGTTTCCCTCTCTCTCTGCCTCTCTCCTCTCATGCTCTGTCTCTCTCTCAAAATTAAATAAACACTAAAAACAATTTAAAAAAAGAAAATATTTGTACACACAAAAAATTACACATTTAGTAAGAAAACTTATGACAACATTTTATTGTCATTGATATAGAATTGTATTAATAATATTAAATGGAATTAACCATCTGTAATTTTGAAAAATCTAAAAATAAATCCACTTGCAACAGAAATTAAGAATATGAGCAACCGGTTTTGACAGAGAAAAAGAGGGTATGATTGAAAATGAAATACACATAGAGTATTTTTAAAATGTGAAATTTGAATCCTTGAAAATGTTTTTAAACAAGAAAACAAGGAAGAAAAAATTGGACAAAGAACAAAAAAAAAGAATAATAAGTAATTAGAATAGATGAATACCACAAAGGCTTTAGACAAAATTAATTCTTTGAAAGGTGAAGTTTAAACAACCTTGTAAATGTAGAACAAGACAGCAAATTTAAAGACAAATTTATTGAAAGAAAACCGAAATGAGAAGTTATGAAATATGAAAGACAAATCATGGAAATTTAATATTCAAATAATACCATTTTCAGACAGAAGAGGACAAAAGAAATTATGAATATATGATCACTGTGGAAGAAAAAACATGACTCATATTTGAAATTGACATTATTTCTGAACAAGATTGATTTTTAAAAAAGGACACACTTAAAAAATACTGCTATAGAGTGAATGTTTGTGTCTTTCCAAAATTCATATATTGAAATCTAATTCCTAATGTGATGGTATTTCGAGATGGAGCCTTGGTTGGTGATTAGATCATGAGGGTGGCACCCTCATGAACGGATATAGTGGCCTTATAAACTAGACCCCGGGGAGCTCCCTTGTCCTTTCTGCTATGAGATCACAGAGTAAAAAAATGACAATCTATGAACTAGGAAGCAGGTCTCACCAGACACCAAGTCTACTGTTACTTGGATCTTAGGACTTCCCACCCTCCAGAACTGTGAATAAAACATGTTTGTGGTTTAAATCACCAAGTCTATGGTATTTTTATTATAGCAGCTGGAATGAACTAAGTCATATACTTCTTAAATTTCTGATTTTCAAATTGAAAAGAATAACTTTCCATAGCTAGAGGGACTATAATCTATGAATAAATGATATTTATATTTGCATACCATTTCAAATTGACAAGTAAAAGAGCACTGTCTTGAAAACAGATGTGAAGTATAATTTTGAATGTATAATTTATCTAGGCAAACTACTATTCAAATAGATGAATATATTAGTAAAGAGGCAAGACTATACTGAGGGGGGTATCAAAAATTAAAATCTCAGTGAACCAAGTTTGACCACCCTCCTTCTCTAATTACATGTACTGGAAGTCAACTGTTGATATTTCTGCTAGTTGGTCATTCGGCGATAGAGATAAACAGAGAAGCCCCCTTTGCAAGCATTAGAATTCATGAAATAAGAACGTGATAATGCATACTAACTTGTGCATTAGCTCTTAAGAAATTACACTAAGAATTATTAAAACTTTATAGCAGCATTATTTATAATAGCCAAGATATGGAAACAATGTAAGCATTCCAAGTTACCATCCATAGATGAATTGATAAAGTAAATGTGCTATGTATATACAATTGTATGCATGTATACACACACCCACACCCACACACACAATGGAATATTACTTAGCCATAAACAAGAATGAAATATTACAATCTGAAACAACATGGATGGATCTAGAGGGTATAATGAATGCTAAGTGAAATAAGTCACAGAAAGACAAAACAAAACAAAGAAAAAAAGAGACAAAAGGAAAAATTGACTCAAATACAAGGAACAAATTAGTGGTTGCCAGAGGGGAGGTGGTGGGGGGGGGGGGAAGAGATGGGTGACATAAGTGAAGGGGATTAAGAATATACTTACTGTGATGAGCACTGATTAATGTATAGAATTGTTGAATCATTATAGTGTACAACTGAAACTAATATAACAGGGTATGTTAATTATACAACTTAAAAAAAGCAGCTTGCATCCACATTTCATAAGCAAGCATCAAAGCAAGATATATAACGATGCCCTTTGGATCATCATAGCAAATGGCCAGTTTGCCAATCATGGCATTAAATGCAAAGTACTCCAACTGAAACATGAACCAGAGGTAGTTTCTTCTATGTGGGGACCTATGAACTACAAAGACATGTTATCTCTCCTTTAGTCATCCAATACACACTGGAAAACAGAGTGAAAAATAACATTTCAGGTGTAGAATTTAGTGATTCAACACTTACATAAAATACCGAATGCTCATCACAAGTGCCCTCCTCAGTCCCCAAAACCTACATTCCCCCGTCCACCTCCCTTCTGGTAACTATCAGTTTGTTTTTTATACTTAAGAGTCTGTTTCTTGGTTGGAAACAATGTAAACAATCCAAGTTACTATCTGTAGATAAATTGATCTTTATTCCCTGTATACTCATTTGTTTTGTTTCCTAAATTCCACATATGACTAAAATCATACATCATTTATCTTTCTCTGCCTGGCTTATTTCACTCACCATAATACTTTCTAGCTCTATCCACATCACAGCAAATGCAAAAATTTCATTCTTTTTGATGGCTGAGTAATATTCTATTGTGTGTGTGTGTATATATATAATTACATATAATTATATATAGTAATAATTATAATTATATATATATATATATAATTATATGGACACATACACACATACACTACATCTTTATCCATTCATCAGTTGATGGACATCTGGACTCTTTCCAATATTTGACTTTGTTGAGAACACTGCCATAAATATCTGGGTGCATATATCCCTTCAAACTAGTATTTTTGTATTCTTTGGATAAATACCTAGTAGTGAAATTGCTGGATCATTGTATAGTTCTATATTAACTTTTTGAGGAACCTCCATATGGTTTTCCAAATTGGCTACATCAGTTTACATTCCTATCAACAGTGTAACAGGGTTCCCCTTTCTCAGTATCCTCACCAACACCTGTTGTTTCCTATGTTATTTTAGCCTTTCTGACAAGTGTGAGGTGACCTCTCATCATGGTTTTGACTTGTATTTCCCTGCTGAGAAGTGATATTGAGCATTTTTTCATGTCTGTTTGTCATCTGTATGTATTCTGTTCTTTGGAAAAATGTCTCTTCGTGTCTTCTGCCTATTTTTTAACTGGATTATTGTTTGTTGGGCTGTTGAGTTTTATAAGTTCTGTATATAGTTTGGATACTCAGGGAACAAAAATTTTAATGGTCTTGAAGTAGGGGAACAAACCTTATTATTGTTGAATTCTCAATCTCTGGAAGCAGGATCTCAAATTATAGCCCCAGCCTCTTATCTCTGGCCTTTCACAAGTTCTTTTTCTTTAAATTCCTTGGTACCTTCTGAAGTGGGCAATAGAAAATGTCCCAAGGGTCATTTAAGTTTGAAAGGAAGAGAGACTTTTTCTTTTAAATTGATATATATTTTGCAAAACTACTGTCTCAAAGGCATGGCATTGTGGTTTTCTTTTCCATTTATTTCTATCAACTTTTTGTGCCAATTGCCACGCTTGAAGGATTTATTGTTGTTTATGTTTGGTTATTTGTTTTTAGAAATGCTATCTGCCCTCAACAATCTGTCTCTGTCTCTTTATCTCTTTATCTCTGCTTCTCCCTCTTTTACCTAAAAAAAAAAAAAGTAATTAATTTAAGTATAATAGGCTTTTATGGGTCCACCAAACATTTAGCATTTATAAAGTTTTCTTTGAGTCAATTTAGTCTTATGAAAAGGATTTTACTTAGTAATGATTTAATCTTTTTTCATGGGTTTCTAGCTATGGATGTGACAGACAAACCCTTTGATTTGATTTTAGATGCAAACTGAGCTTTAATCTGCCTTGTTGCTGAAAGGAATTCTTAATTAATTGCATGTTTTACTGTTTGGGTTTGAGAGGCAATACTTTAGTCATACCCTATAAATTACTGGATATGTAGATTCCTTTACTCTTAATTTCTAATTTCAAATTTAGACAACTATTATATAACTTATCTTTTTCTGAGAAGAGCAGCAAACCCATGGTAACTGTCACTGTTGTTGATTATTTTAATTTCCTATTCTAGAACTACATGACAAATCATTCTGCTTTCTGTAATAGATCTCTTTATCTCTTTATTTTCACCAAATTTTCCATCTGAAATTGACACACATGTTAAGCTTTTTGTTATGAATGCAGCTGATTTTAGGTAGTATTTTCATATTATTCAAAAGCAAATAGGTCATGCTATACACGCAGATATCCAGTAGCTTAAAACAACAATGGATAATTTATTATTCAGGCTACATGACCCCTTATAGTTGGCTAAAGGAAGTGGGGAGATATTGTTCACTACAGACATTAACATTTCCACACCAATGGAGAAGAAGCTATCATAAACATTGTTGGTTGCCATAACAGAAATAAATGGAGATCGCTGGATCACATCATATCAGCATTTAAATATCATCAGTGTGGGTATGCCTGGGTGGCTCAGCTGGTTGGGTTTCTGGCTCCTGGTTTTGGCTAAGGACATGGTCTCATGGTTCATTGAGTTCAAGCCCCCTGTCCAGCTCTGTGCTGACAGTGTGGAGCCTGCTTGGGATTCTCTCTCTGCCCCTCCCCTGTTCTCTCTCTTTCAAAAAAAAGTAGATAAAACTTAATTATTTTCTTTAAATATCAGCAGTGTGGAATTCCTGTTCCATTCTCGTTGAACAGAACTAATCACATGGGCTGGCCAAATCAAAGTACACAATTATGAGAAATCTTAAACATCTGTTTGAAATTCAGAGAGCTAGCAGAGCTCTGACTACCACAGAGGGCAGCATAATGATATATTTTTAAAGTAGGCAAAGACACAAAACACATAACTTATGTAGAGTCTATTTTATACTCCTGGTATAAACTAGAATTAAACTGAAAAAAAGAATTAAAGTAAAAAAAAGAGATATGAATAAAGAAAGTTTACAACTACATACCAAACTTTGTAAGAGATACTAAATAAAAAGTAGTGCTAATGACTACCACAGAGGGCAACATAAGAGATATATTTTTAAAGTGGGCAAAGACACAAAACACATTACTTATGTACACTCTATTTCATACTCCTGGTATAAACTAGAATTAAACTAAAAAAACAGAGAATTAAACTAAAAAAAAGAGATGTGAATAAAAGAAAGTTCACAACTAAGATACCAAACTTTGTAAGAGATACTAAAAAGTTGTTAATAATGTGTCTGTGAAATTAACACAACTGTATAGAACAGAATTTTTTAGAGAAATATTTTTTTTAAGTTTATGTATTCATTTTAAGAGAGAGGGAGAATCCCAAGCAGGCTCTGCACTGTCAGCACAGAGCCTGATGCAGGGCTCAGTCTCACAAACCGTGACACAGTGATCTGAGCTAAAATCAAGAGTTGGATGACTGTGGCACCTGGAGGGCAAGTGGTTAATAAGCACTGGTCATCAGCTCAGGTCATGGTCTCACGGTTCACAGGTTCGAGCCCCGGGTCCGGCTCTGTGCTGACAGCTCAGAGCCTGGAGCCTGCTTCAGATTCGGTGTCTCCCTCTCTGTCTGCCCCTTCCCTCCTTGTGACCTCTCTCTCAAAAACAAATAAACATTAAAAAAAAAAAAAAGAGTTGGATGATTAACTGACTGAGCCAGGCAGGCACCTCAGAGAAATACTCTTAATACACAATCTTAAGTTATCTCTCTGAATTTGAATTTTTAGGTAATTTAAAAATATAAGAATAAAAATACAGCATCCTTTCTTGATAAAAACCCTCAAAAAAAATAGGGATAGAAGGAGCATACCTCGAGATGATAAAAGTCATATACAAGCGATCCAATGCAATATCATCCACAATGGGGAAAAACTGAGAGCTTTCTCCCTAAGGTCAGGAACAAGACAGGGATGTCCACTCTCGCCACTGTTATTCAACATAGTATGGGAAGTCTTAGCCTCTGCAATCAAACAATACAAAGAAATAAAAGCCATCCAAATCGGCCAGGAGAAGGTCAAACTTCAACTCATTGCAAATGACATGATACTCTATATGGAAAACCCAAAAGATTCCACCAAAAAACTGCTAGAACTGATTCATGAATTCAGCAAAGTCGCAGGATATAGAATCAATGCACAGAAATCGGTTGCATTCCTATACACCAACAATGAAGCGACAGAAAGAGAAATCAAGGAATCAATCCCATTTACAATTGCACCAAAAACCATAAAATACCTAGGAATAAATCTAACCAAAGAGGTGAAAAATCTATACACTGAAAACTATAGAAAGCGTATGAAGGAAATTGAAGAAGACACAAAGAAATGGGAAAAGATTCCATGCTCCTGGATGGGAAGAACAAATATTGTTCACATGTCGATATTACCCAAAGCAATCTACATATTCAACGCAATCCCTATCAAAGTAACACCAGCATTCTTCACAGAGCTAGAACAAATAATCCTAAAAGTTGTATGGAACCAGAAAAGACCCTGAATAGCCAAAGCAATCTCGAAGAAGAAAACCAAAGCAGGAGGCATCACAATCCCAGACTTCAAACTATACTACAAAGCTGTAATCATCAAGACAGTATGGTACTGGCACAACAACAGACACTCAGATCAATGGAACAGAATAGAGAACCCAGAAATGGACTCACAAACGTATGGCCAACTAATCTTTGACAAAGCAGGAAAGAATATCCAATGGAATAAAGACAGTCTCTTCAGCAAGTGGTGCTGGGAAAACTGGACAGCAACATGCAGAAGAATGAACCTGGACCACTTTCTTACACCAGACACAAAAATAAACTCAAAATGGAGGAAAGACCTAAATGTAAGACAGGAAGCCATCAAAATCCTTGAGGAGAAAGCAGCCAAAAACTTCTTTGACCTTGGCCGCAGCAACTTCTTACTCAACACGTCTCCAGAGGCAAGGGAAACAAAAGCAAAAATGAACTATTCCGACCTCATCAAAATTAAAAGCTTCTACACAGTGAAGGAAACAATCAGCAAAACTAAAAGGCAACTGACAGAATGGGAGAAGATATTTGCACATGACATATCAGATAAAGGGTTAGTATCCAAAATCTACAAAGAACTTATCAAACTCAACACCCAAAAAAACAAATAATCCAGTGAAGGAATGGGCAAAGACATGAATAGACACTTCTCCAAAGAAGACATCGAGATGGCCAACCAACACATGAAAAAATGCCCCACATCACTCATCATCAAGGAAATACAAATCAAAACCACAATGAGATACCACCTTACACCTGTCAGAATGGCTAACATTAACAACTCAGGCAACAACAGATGTTGGCGAGGATGCAGAGAAAGAGGATCTCTTTTGCATTGTTGGTGGGAATGCAAGCTGGTGCAGCCACTCTGGAAAACAGCATGGAGGTTCCTCAAAAAACTAAAAATAGAACTACCCCACGACCCAGCAATTGCACTACTAGGCATTTATCCAAGGGATACAGGTGTGCTGTTTTGAAGGGACACATGTACCCCCATGTTTATAGCAGCACTATCAACAATAGCCAAAGTATGGAAAGAGCCCAAATGTCCATCGATGGATGAATGGATAAAGAAGATGTGGTATATATATATACAATGGAGTATGACTCAGCAAGCAAAAAGAATGAAATCTTGCTATTTGCAACTATGTGGATGGAACTGGAGGGTATTATGCTAAGTGACATTAGTCAGAGAAAGACAAAAATCATATGACTTCACTCATATGAGGACTTTAAGAGACAAAACAGATGAACATAGGGGAAGGGAAATAAAAAATAATATAAAAACAAGGAGGGGGGCAAAACAGAAGAGCCTCATGGAGAACAAACTGAGGGTTGTTGGAGGGGTTGTGGGAGGGGGGATGGGCTAAATGGGTAAGGGGCATTAAGGAATCTACTCCTGAAATCATTGCTTCATTATATATAACTACTTTGGATGTAAATTAAAAAAAAATAAAAAATAAAGCTAAATTATAAAAAATAATAAAATTTAAAAATTAATTAATCAATTAATTAATTAAAGGGACATATTTGGGAATAAAGATTATGGACAATATGCATTATTAGTATCAGTGTGTGTGTGTGTGTGTGTGTGTGAGTGTGTGTGTGAGAAATAGGTGTGCAAAGAATATTTTCATATTTATTACATATTAATAGATGTAAACAAAAAATCAAGGCAAGTGGGGGCGCCTGGGTGGCGCAGTCGGTTAAGCGTCCGACTTCAGCCAGGTCACGATCTCGCGGTCCGTGAGTTCGAGCCCCGCGTCAGGCTCTGGGCTGATGGCTCAGAGCCTGGAGCCTGTTTCCGATTCTGTGTCTCCCTCTCTCTCTGCCCCTCCCCCGTTCATGCTCTGTCTCTCTCTGTCCCCCCAAAAAAATAAACGTTGAAAAAAAAATTTAAAAAAAATCAAGGCAAGTGAAATAGATGTATACAAATATTGCCTCACACATATAATAAAATTTTAAGGATTTCAACCAACAACAATATAAACTCTTTAATACGCTTAGTATTTGCTAATTAATCAATTAATAGAATGGATTACATGGGAAGAAATAGAATAGTTTCTTGGCAATGTGAATATATACCCCTTTTTTAGAATAAGTCAACTGGGGTAATAAATAGCATAAAGGAAAATGACAGAAATGAATATAAAATGGGATTGTTCCCTCCATGCTGTTCTCCATAAAGCAATAAATAAGAGCCAGATTATGTAATCTCACAACCCATGATTTACTTCATATTTAATTCAGATTCAAATCCAGAGACATTATAGCCTGTGTGAACTCTACTTCTGCCACTGGCCTCTCATCCTCTCTCTTGCTTTCTTACCTCCATAATCTGTTAGGCTTTGCTGTTCTTGGAATATTCTCTCAACTGAGAGGCTTTAAATGTGCTCTTCCTTCTGCCTTCCTGCTCTGTCCTCGAGTATCTGCTTTATTAAATGTGGCACTTTCTCCAGTTTTCCACTAATTGTCAGCTTGTCAAGAATAAGGGGCGCCTGGGTGGCGCAGTCGGTTAAGCGTCCGACTTCAGCCAGGTCACGATCTCGCGGTCCGTGAGTTCGAGCCCCGCATCGGGCTCTGGGCTGATGGTTCAGAGCCTGGAGCCTGTTTCTGATTCTGTGTCTCCCTCTCTCTCTGCCCCTCCCCTGTTCATGCTCTGTCTCTCTCTGTCCCAAAATAAATAAACGTTGGAAAAAAAGAATAATACCTCCCACTCCCTTTGTACAAAATAGCATTTTCTTATCACAATCCCCTTACTCTGAATTACTTTTCCTTGTAATAACTTATCAACTTCTGACATCTCACATATTTATTGCTTATTTTCTCCCTTCATTTGAATGTCAGCTCCATTAATCCATAGGATTTTTTTGATGAATTATATCTATCATACGGTCTCTCTCACATTTTGACATGTTTTGATTATTACTTTCTTAATATCCATTACCTTCCTCTGCCTTATTAACAAAATCTAGTTTATGTATACTTAAAAATTTTCCAGATGGAATACTGCATACCATAAGTTCATTGGGGCTAGACATGTAAAAATTTTTGTGCTGATTCTAGTATAACACTTGCAATGTTAGCAGGCTCACTAGTGTGTGTTGTGTGCCCTTTAATCTTGTCATTACTTTTGCTTGGAACATGGGTCTGATACTTACAGAGCTGTACCTATCTAGTGAAGATAAGGCCATTAGATATACAATGGATGGCTGAGAAGAAAGAAGGGCCCTGGGTCTCTCATATCAAAAACTTCAATAATTGCTCCAGACTTTATGAGAATTTCATCTTTGATGAGAAATTACTTGTTTTTAAGATCTATTATTTTTAACACTGAATTTTGATTTCCACAAACATAATTTCTATCTCATAACCCTCTTAATTTAGTTCATTTTTTAAAGAAAACTGAAAAGCTAAAAAAATTTCATTTCTGCCAATTATAATTGTATTTCATCTTCTATGTATACCTGCATATAAGGACAATTAATTAATATTTCTCCTTAGAGTGTTCTAGGATTATGAAAAATGAAAGTGTGTAGGCTTCAATTCAAAATCTGCGAAAAAATAAAATTGTAATCAAAAGTTCAAACACTTATTCTAATATGCCTCTGTGTTTTCTCTGAAAAAAATATCAATCCCACACCCAAAACGTTAATGAAAAGTCTTTTACCATTATTTTAATTAATATGAAAAGTATCTTAAAACAGCGAAGTATACATGTGGAGAATAATGCCATATTTCAAAGGCAGGATGAAGGTCTTAAGTGTTTTGTGTAGTACCTAAAAGTTGGCATGCGCTTAAATCAATTTATTTTCCAATGGCACACGTTTTATCATTCATAAAGATTAATGCTAAGCCCTGATTAAAATAAGGTGTGCAGCCCTAGAAGCTTACAGAAGTTGACACACATCTCAGAGACAAGTCAATACTAATCAAAAGATTTAGGAGCATCATATAATGCTAGTGCCAAGAGAAACCTAGTTAACACAGATCAGATAGATTTGCTGTTATGATTGTGTTTTACAGACTGGTGTCAAAAGGCTGATGTCAATGGTTTTGTAACTGAAATCATGAAATCATATATATATATATATATATATATATATATACACACACACATATATATATATACACACACACACACATATATATGATATATGATATATATTCAGTTGGGTGAATATGTAATATTTCCTGGGTTTTTTTTTTTCTTTTAGTTATTCTAGAGCTTGACCATCCCAGACAACCCGGGTTGGGGGATGGAGGAGAATAAAAGAAAGGATAAAAGACTCCAATGTAGCTGCTTTATATTCAGCCATGTATTCATTATATAAGTAAAATTACAATAGGATTTTAGGTAATATAATTTATATTCCATCTTAGCTTTATAGTTTAACTTATAATTCACAAACCCTGGAAGCAAAGAGTCTGCAATGTGCATAGACATATTTATGACCAGTGACTTTCTTCAAAAATACTTTGATATACACAAATGAATAAACTGTGCTCATTAGCTTTAATTTATAACCACAAATTATAAAACAGAAAATATTTCTCTGGAACAGAAACTTAACATCTAAAACAAATGGAAAGTTAGAAAGGTGTTTTTGTCTTGTTCTGGCGCTGGTATTAAATCAGACTGAGTCTCCTCATCCTAGCATCTTCTATCCTGTATTGATTCTGTCCCTACAACTACCAGAAATGACAGCATATATATTTAATTGGCATACACTAAGCATTCCAGAATATACTCCGTTATTGAATTAATGTAAGAGTAGATAACATGATTATGAGTAAATTGAGAAGGACACTGATTTAGGCATCTTACAGAATTTGAATACAATAAATAAACTAGTATATAAATAACTGAGAAAGGGAAATGTGTGGGTACAGAAACTATGCCTGATGGAAACTGTTAATATATACTGTGTTTTTTTTTTTAATGCAAACTTACAGTATTCCACTGATTACATTTTAAATACTGGCAATCATGCAACAAGTCAGGCATACCAATTCACTTTCTGATATACACATATCATAATCTATAATCATATAGGTATTGAAAGTACTTATTAATCATCAAGGAAACAATGGAAAGTTAAATATATTTACATTTAACACAGAAAAAAACATCTTATCCACATGTGGGAAAAAAAAGGATCAAAGACAGTAACAAACTGAATAGTCACCAATTTTTTTTTCAGAATCTAATACAGAAAACAATGGAGCAATGTCAGAAATTTTGAAGGAACACACCTACTAATTCTATCTATGCAGTTATCTAAAATATCATCCAATATTGTTAAATATTTACCTTATGTCTGCACTGTAACTCTTAAGTTGTATTTTTCTTTATTAATCCTACAAGTAGCCCAGTAAGATAACTATCATTTTATTCCTATTTTAACTGTGAAAGTGAAGGAAAAAATAATGATATCAAGAGTTGAAAAGTTTATGAAACTTTGAGTAAGGCATCTTAGTTTGGAATTGATGAAGCGGTTATTTGAATTCTTTAACAAAATTTAAACACCCCTGCAAAAACTGCTGTAATTTGTAGAGTGCACAGTCTTAAGGAAACTACAGGTTATTCTATATTTGAAAATACTGAAGCTGTACTAATCATATGATATTTAAAAAATAATTTTTTTCATATTTATTTGACAGAGAGAGGGAGAGAGAGAGGGAGAATCAAGCGGGGGAGGGGCAGTGGTAGAGGGAGATTCAGAATCTGAAGCAGTCCTCAGGCTCTGAGCTGTCAATACAGAGCCCCACATGGGGCTCAAACCCAGGACTGTGAGATCATGACCTGAGTCAAAGTGGGATGCTTAATCAACTGAGCCACCCAGGCACCCCATTAACCACACGGTATTAAAAACAACAGACTTATGGGCATTTGAGTTGCTCAGTCAGTTAAGCGCCTGACTTTTTGTTTCAGCTCAGGTCATAGTATCATTGTTCGACAATTCAAGCCCTGTGTCGGGCTCTGCAATGGCAGTGCAGAGCCTGCTTGGGATTCTCTCTTTTCTCTCTCTGCCCCTCCCCACCTCAAAATAAATTAATTAAATAAATAAATAAGTAAACAAACTTAAAAAAAAAAATTTAAATGCCAACTATCCCAAAATAAGATATAAATAAAAATTCTGACTTTGTAAATGAGAATATTGCACTACCTGTCTGATTATGCAGACACACAATTAACATAACACATATAAATATTAACTTATCATTTTCCCACTGCAATATGAAAATAAAAATCTATAATTTCTTTATATTCTTTTTTAAACATTCAAAGTTGTAGAAAGAGAAAGATTCAGGGCACCCAGGTGGTTCAGCTGGTTAAGCATCTGACTCATGGTTAGGCTCAGGTCATGAGCTCACGGTTCACGGGATCGAGCCCCCTGTCAGGCTAAAGGTTGATAGCATGGATCCTGCTTGGGATTCTCTCTTTCCTTTCTCTCTCTCTCTGCTCCTTCCTGACTCGTGCACACACACTCTCTATCAAACTAAATAAACTTTAAAAGAGAGAGAGAAAGATCAATACCACCACTAAAAACTAAAAAGAGTTTACACACATATATTTTATTATCTTAACTTTATGCATGATGAAAACAAAGCACAGAGTGTACATCTCTCTCCTCCACACAATTATTTAAAATAGCAGACCTATTATTTGAATCCAGGCCTTCTGACTCCAGAACTCAAGCTCCAAACCAGAGTAAGAAGAGATAGGAAATACTAAAGCACAGAGACAAAGTTAATGAAAATGTTCTCAAGGGGTCAGTCAATATTAGTAATAAGTAAAATAATTATGAATGCTTTGATTGAAACAAATAAACTAAAATCACAAATACAAAAACAAACAATACTGTTTACCCATAGTTCATAAATGTTATACTTAAAAAGAACAGAGAGAGATTAAATTGAGGTCATGGCACACTACTGAGTCCATTTCAACAAATTCTGCCCATTGTTCTACAGAAATATTTTTCTGATAAACAGCACCATATAGCTTTTGGTTTAATAGCTAATTTAGAGAGTTCAAGAAACTCAGAAGCAACTGGGTTTTCAAAGTGTATTGGGGTGGAGCATTCAATTTGCTCAAAAATTGCTGAAGTGATAAGTAGTATAAAAGAGTACATGCAGTTGTGGCAAAGGCACTGTTGTTTACTCTAAATGACATGACCACATATCTATGCCAAATATCTCTCTTTCAGGACACAGTAAATGAGAGATGAAAGAGAGATTACTTATCCCAGCATCCCATGTATCAGGAACCAATCTATCCCCAATCAGGTCTCTGACTTTGGCATAGAACTTTAAGGTTGAGAAGCCACCCTATTTTGGAGCTCTGCTATGCTTTATTTTTTTTAATATGAAATTTATTGTCAAATTGGTTTCCACACTCAGATACCACCTCACTCCAATCAGAGTGGCTAAAATGAACAAATCAGGAGACTATGCATGCTGGAGAGAATGTGGAGAAACGGGAGCCCTCTTGCGCTGTTGGTGGGAATGCAAACTGGTGCAGCCACTCTGGAAAACAGTGTGGAGGTTCCTCAAAAAATTAAAAATAGGTCTACTCTATGATCCAGCAATAGCACTGCTAGGAATTTACCCAAGGGATACAGGAGTGCTAATGCATAGGGGCACTTGTACCCCAATGTTTATAGCAGCACTTTCAACAACAGCCAAAGTATGGAAAGAGCCTAAATGCCCATCAACTGATGAATGGATAAAGAAATTGTGGTTTATATACACAATGGAATACTACATGGCAATGAGAAAGAATGAAATATGGCCTTTTGTAGCAACGTGGATGGAACCGGAGAGTATTCTACTACACTTTAAAATAAATTTTGAACCTGATCCTCTCTGACCGCTGATCATGGGAGGTGAAGAGTCAAGAAATTTCTCTGACTTCCAGTTGTTGATGAATGTATCTCATTGTTTTATTCCAGTATGTAAATTTTCCCCAGCGGCAATCATGCAATATCCTTACAACTTCAAAAAACCTTCTCAAATGTTAATCCATGGTACTTGTCAGTACATTCCCTTTCTTTGATGTCTCAATAAAATATCGAGGCATTACAACGTTCCTGAGACTTTTCATGTTTCATCTACTATCAATGCTAGCCAGCCAGTGGATAGTTCAATTCCAAAATCCTTTTCTTTAGAGTGCTTCCTCAGATCACTTCTGGCACCAAAGGTCTTGGGTCAGAATTTCCGTACGAAGACTCTGAGATGAAGATTTGCATCCAGGTAGTTCACTGAGTCAACTGTTGGTATCAGGAAATGATTGGCAGTGGTGGAAGAAGGACTGAATGGGGTGAGAACACTATAGCACAGTTGCAACAGAGATGCCAGCCAAGCTCACAGTAAATTTTGAACAACTTTCAGAATTGCCTGTCTTGAGGCAACCACATTCAGCCTCTATTCCTCCATATAGACCAGCCATTGGATTCTAGCAGCCCTGGAGAGTGATGACATCAGATGAGGCATCTCCCTCTCTCTTTGACTCTCAGACTAGCTAAAAGTCAACATTCACCACAACTCCAGAATCTGGGAGAATGAGTGTCTCATTCTTGAAAGTGTGGAAGGCCATGCAGTATAGATTGGTCCCAGGAGAGAGGTATTTTTCCTGTAGTTTATGCATTTTATGTATATATTATATTATATTATATTATATTATATTATATTATATTATATTATATTATATTATATATTATACTACATTACATTATATTATATATTATTATATGTTATTATATGCATGTATTATTTGGGCTATATGATGCATAACTCAAAGAATAATTATATTTTATAATTGTGTGTGTACTTGTAGTAAACAATGACCTGGTAATACCTTCTTTTTCTTTTAGAAACTCAGAAAAAAATTGGCATGTATTTTTACATCTTAAAGATTTTTATTTCTCATCTAATCCTTGTATTATAATTGAGAAAATGCATTTGGAAAATCAGAAGTCTTATTCCAGGGGCGCCTGGGTGGCTCGGTCGGTTAAGCGTCCGACTTCAGCTCAGGTCATGATCTCACGGTCTGTGGGTTCGAGCCCCGCGTTGGGCTCTGTGCTGACAGCTCAGAGCCTGGAGCCTGTTTCAGATTCTATGTCTCCCTCTCTCTGTGACCCTCCCCCGTTCATGCTCTGTCTCTCTATGTCTCAAAAATAAATAAACGTTAAAAAAAATAAAAAAAAGTCTTATTCCAAATACAAAGAACTGTATTTATTTTCTCAAAGAGACCACATCTGATAAAGCAAGTGTAATTGAAATACACACCCAATAAAACTTATATTGACACATTTTATTATCTTTTTCCAACATGGCAAATTATATTATAATGTGTTGGGGATGAGTGACATCCTTGATGTTTTTGTCAGTGGTGATAACATCTATAATTTCCCTTAACATGCAGTATCATGCAAGATGGTATAACATGCTTCTTCAAGGGTACTACAATATTTTTAATTTATCCCAGTTCTTTCTGCTGCTGCTGCTGCTGCTACTACTACTACTGCTAGAGATGTTAGTATTGCTATTTCTGTTGCTGCTGCCACTACTACTACTACTACCACCACCACCACCACAACTGCTACCACTGACATCTCTATGTCTGCAATCAGGTGAAAGAATATAATTTCTTACTCAGTGAAGAGTAAAGTAAAACATGCCCTATTTTTACTAGGTTTGGTGAGATGGGGATTGTTTCAATGTGTTTGTTGACTTTTATATTTTACCTAAATAAAGTAAGTAGGCACAGGTAGCAATCTATAAAAAATATGATTGACCTGTTTTGTTGCTTCTTGATGTCTGATTAAATGTTTCCTCTTACGTGATTATATATATCATATTTATTCACTGGAATATGGTTATCCAAATTTATCTTGATTTTCACTACAACTGTATTTCCATTTTTATTATAGCCTTTCATGCTAGCGCTTCTAGTTTGCTGATGCTGTCACTTTTCAACAATGCTGATTTTCTTTGGGCACCTGGGCATCCAACTCTTGATTCTGGCTCAGGTCTTGACCTCACAGTTTGTGAGTTTGAGCCCCGAATTCCACCAGCACAGAGCCTGCTTGGAATTCTCTCTCTTCCTCTCTCTCTGCCCCTCCCCTGCTTGCTCTCTCTCTCTCTCTCTCTCTCTTCTTTCTCTCTCTCTCTCCCTCTCAAAATAAATAAATATTAAAAGTATTTTAAACAAAAAAAATTCTGATTTTCTTCAACATCATGAACAAGGAAAAACTAGTTGCCCAGAATTTGAGGGAGACACAGTGAGAGGATCCATAGGCTACATGCCTGTAATAGATCCAATCTAAATATTTATTATCCTAGAATCTCTGAATGCCTTTTTAATATGTCAAAGGATTTTTCAATTCTGTATCTTTTTCTTACAGAACGCAGCATATAAATCCAAAACAAACCAAAACAATTTTAAAGGGAATATATCCTCCAATTCAGAACTCTGTATGTAAATCTCCTAGTGAGCAAGCTCATATCAATAATTTTGTCTACTTTTGCAAAGTAAATGTATACATATGCAAGATTTCTTATAAAATTCTAAATTTGTACATGCTCTATGAGTTAAACCCTTCTCTTTGCTCTTCCAAATTTTTACCTCCAAGCCTCATAGGACCATACAGCATTTATCCTGGTTTCCCAGTAAATTTTTATGAAATTATTACTAGAGAGGGAATTTGAACTTCATTTACTTTCCTTTGCTAAAGAAAATGGCTTTGTCGGACAAGGCTTCCACAGTGGAGACATTTCTCCAAGCTTTTCATATCCATTATGACAGCAGCCTTCTAATGTTTCTTATCCCATTCTTTATCGATCAGTGCCTTCAAGTTCACACACAGTGGCACAGCTGATTGTAAATTCAACTGACATTATAATGCAGCAACTTACAAAATCAACGATCCAGTTTGCCAAAAAAATCATCTCATTTTTAGAGTCACAATAAAAAATAGAATTTTTCAGTGCCAATAGGGAAAAACACTGGGTTATATTCTGGGTCTGTGGTGTGCATCTTGATTTCAGGTGGTCAGCTGAGTTATAGGGACAGAGCTGGTGTGCCAGGTATGAGAGTACATGATTTAAGAAACAAGCTAAAAATGAAAGAATTAAGTCTTAGCACTTACTGCAATGGCATAATCAAGAGTCTAAACCTGTATAGGGTGCCTGGGTTACTCAGTCAGTTAAGAGTGACTCTTGATTTCGGCTCAGATCATGATCTCATAGTTCCTGAGTTTGAGCTCCGCATCAGGATTCATGCTGAGAACACAGATCCTGCTTGGGATTCTCTCTCTCTCTCTCTCTCTCTCTCTCTCTCTCTCTCTCTCTCTCAATCTCTCAGTCTCTCTCTCTCTCTCTCTCCCCTCCCCCAAGTCCCTCTACCTCTCCCATGTTTGTGCATGTGCTCTCTCTCTCTCTCTCTCTCTCTCTCTCTCTCTCTCTCGATAAATAAACTTTAAAAATATAAATAAAAATAAAACTGGAGAAAACAGAATGTTTTCGCTGTTAGTCTGTTTCGCTCATGGAACAATATACTGGTTGACTGATCAGTGGAGATACAAAGGTGGTGATTGTCTCACTGTTGAGAGAGTACTGAACCAAAGACTTCAGAAGTTTAATGGACTCTGAAGTAGGGATAAGGTCTAGAAGTAGAAAAGGACTGGGAAGTGACAAAGGAGCAAAGTGTCTTCAAGTTTCTCCCCTCCCCACTCCTTTCTAAGGAGTCCTCTAGAAGTACTTGAAGACTTCCACCTAAGACCTCAGATAAAGAGACCTAGGAATTAAGGTGCCTGGCCTAGGATTGCAAACATACAAAGAACATGCCTAGCCAGAAGCCTCAAGACTGAAATTCCCCTCAAAGACTGAAGGGCACTGGCTGTGCACCAAGTCTGGTTTGGAGTGGGCAACATTTCTCCGTAAGGCCTTCCAGGGAAAGCATTTGTAATTGGTCAGAGCTGAAAAATCCCAAACACAGATTTTCAACTGAGAACCGGACCCTCTACTTGATATTTAAGTGTATTTATTTCTCACTGTGTTTTCATCAATGTCAAATCAGCTTTCTTAAACTGTGCCTCCAATAGTTACATTAACTTTTAAGTCAGCCTATGGTAGCAACTATCTGATTCAGAGCATCTCCTTCAATAAACTCATGGTCCCACATGACCACAGCCATCGCTTGAGCACCTGATTCTGAACTTCCTAAAATAAGCTGTTTTTTACCACTTTGAAATATAAACCCGATGTTCATTGCCATTCACTGAAATGCAGCTCAGCATTTAATTCCAAACACATCATATATTCCAGAGGGAATAATACCTATAGGGTTGCTTTCTGGAAACCAATTTCAATAATTTATTGAGTTTTCTGTTTGCCAGCTACAGAAATCAACAATGACTAACAAAAAGAAAAGAAAATAGTTTACAGAATTAAAGAGCTTAACCACAAGAGATTTATAAGTTTTGAAGGGATGGAAGTCCTTGGATTTTAGCAACAGAAACTTTATCTTCCTAAGTGACTTACCACACTTCTGCCCCAGTTTCTGGCAGAAATAATTAAATTGGTCTGGGATGTCATATACATGTATGAAGTGAAAGTGTGAATCTGTGCATTCCAGGAAGAAAATATCTCAACATAAGGGTCTACTATCAAATATTTAAAAACAAATGCATCTGAGCAAACAAATGTTGACTTCCACAATTCTAAAATCTGATTTATAAGCTGTGATCTCTCTTCAGGAATCAAGACATAAATATAATATTAATATTGGATATCTATATTTGTCTGCCTCACAATGTGTCCCCCATTAAATTCTAATTTCTCATTGCTGCCTCTCTCACCCTCTTTCACCATTGTCTTTTGCTAACCCCAATGTATTTAATATTGTGTCACATAGTCCAAAGAAGAAACATGAATAACTTAGACTCTCCCCTCCACTGTATTGCCTGTGTTCAGTCTCCATGTAGTGTTGATTCCTCTTTAAATTTCTTCAGTATATATTTTGTCCCCTCCCCAAATACATTGTTCATTATCTAATTATTGGATACTTGCAATATCCTAACAATCAGCCATACTTCTGTCTACATGCTCATTACTAATCACATTAAATTACTTGTCTCTGATAAGTATACCATGTAACCATAATGAATTTGAATATGTAGTGTGTTCTTTCTACAATAGTAAACAGACTCAATCATTTACTCACATAATTTTAGAATTTTATATGGCATCTTTTTTTTCTGTATTATATTTATTTTGCCCTGTTTTTATTTTTCCTTTTTCTTTTTTTGTGCATTTATTTTGATTCAAAATATTCAATTTTTACTCTTCTAATTGGGGATTCACGTTAAGAACTAATATGAACTATTTATTTTCTCCTGTATGTCCGCACATGATGTCATACACACACTCAAAACCTCATCTATTTTTGTGTTTTCTATATAAAATGTTTAGTTATTATATGCATGTATGTATACATGTACATGAATTTAGTTATGTGTGTGTATATCAATGTGTGGTGTATGCCATAAATAATTTTATGATCTTGAGTTTTTTTAGAATGTAAACATTATTGAGTACATTTGTAGAGTCATTTGCTACATATCATGCAACTTCTTCCCTGATTTATCTTTTCCAGAGTATGTACTCCATAAGTATTTTCACGTTAATATTTATTTATTTTGAAAGAGAGAGAGAGAGAGAAACAGAGCAGGGAGAGGGGCAGAAAGAGAGGGAGAGAGAGAATCCCAAGCAGACTCCACACTGTCAGCACAGAGCCTGATATGGGGCTTAAACCCATGAACCACAACATCATGACCTGAGCCAAAATCAAAAGTCCAATGCTTAACTGACTGAGCCACCCAGGCACCTCTCCCTAAGTATTTTCAAAAATATATCATTATGTTGATAACCTCTTAAAACCATGTACGCCTGTCATTAATTGTATTCCACACACTTGTTTAAATGACTAATATTTTGATACTCCATCACAGTAATTTTCCGTTGATGCCTAATAAGCATTTGAAACTCAATATGTCTCTCATACCTTAACAAACAAACTCCATTTTTTTTCCATTCTCAATGTTAGTAAATGAAAATACATTTAAATCAGGTTTAAAAGAAATAGGAGGGGGCTCCTGGGTGGCTCAGTTGGTTGAGCGTCCGACTTCGGATCAGGTCATGATCTCGCGGTTTGTGGGATCCAGCCCCGCATCAGGCTCTGTGCTGGTGGCTCAAAGCCTGGAGCCTGCTTCGGATTCTGTGTCTCCCTCTCTCTCTGCCCCTCCCCACTCACACTCTGTCTCTCTCTCCTTCAAAAGTAAATAAACATTAAATTAAAAAAATAAAAAAATAAAAGAAATAGGAGTTCAACGTACCATTTTGTCTCCCTTGCATATTCTATCACCAGCAATTCTCCTTGATTCTGGCTGCAGATACGATGATTTTTATTAGGACGACTTTTTACACTGTTCTGAATGGCCATAAGACCCTCCTAAAAGTTTACAAAATCATTCATTTTCATACTTCCAATTTCCCCCACCAATTATACTTCACTATAAATGAGATTAGCAAATATAATTCAGAACATACATAGCATTACTCTCCTTAAAACGTCTCCACCACTGATCGCAGAGTTACCTGGAGCCATGCCTTTAACATGACAGGACCTCAGTGTGTGTGTCCTTCCTCACTTCTTACCATTTTCTTCTCGTTCTCAGTGCTTTTCTGCCAACCCTCCAGGAATTAGAAAAATTCTAATTTTGGGGTGACACCTATTCACCTTATTAAAAATACATTTGTAGTAACTATTATTCAAGTCTCTGCCCTGTGTAACATCCTTACAGAAGAGTCTCTTTCACCCTATCTGAAATGGCCAAAATGCCAGTTACTTTCTCCTTAGCTAAAATATGGTCCATTTACTTATCTAATTGTCTATAGGTTAACTTGCCCAGTTATTTATATCTCTAAGGAATAAAACACACTAATTCAGATAAATGATAGATAGATAGATAGATAGATAGATAGATAGATAGATACATGATAGATAGATAATAGATAAGATAGATAAACATGTAAGTATAATCTACTTAAAATCAGATATGAACACTGTTCACTGTCATTCTTTTCTTTCTAAATATTACTAACAAATGTATAATGTCATTTCAAATGCAGAAATAAAGAGCCGCTTGTAGTGTTGAGTATACTTTAAATATTCCTATTTTGCAGGTTATTACATGAAACTTATGAGTTTATCTGCCACATTATCAATATATTGCTGACATAATCTTGATCTGAATACCAAATATATGACCCTGAAACCTTAGACACACAGAAAAATATTGTGAAAATTAAACTGAACTCATGAAATTAAAATGTCAACCTTTGAAAAATTACTTTATACTGATTGGACATGTAATAATCCCTCGTTGTTTCAATCTAAACAAATTACATAACTTTTAATTATGTATTAGTGTTATTTTAAGTCTAACTAGAAGGTATGGTCATGTTATATCTGGTTATTTAAAATCATCACTTAAGAAGAAATACAGAGTTTAACATCTGAAATAGATTTGTATGTATTATGCAGTAAGGATTTTAAATCATAGTGTTCCTTGTAAATCAGAATCTTTTCAGATTATTCTTTTCAGAATATTCAAAAATTAAATAATACTGTTGGTTCTACAAAACAAAGCCATACATTACTATCAACATAACACAGTCCCTTTTTAGATTTAAGAACTTGAAGATTTTTAAGGAGTCAGAAGAGCTGCTTTGGAGTTAATGGTAAACTGAGTAGATCCAAGAATGCTATTTTGAACATTTACTCATTGAGAAATTACACTGCTTAAAGTTTTTAATCACTGAGAAAAGATTTAAAATTAACCAATTTAGGGTATTAAAATTTTTCTTTTAGTGAGGGGATATTAAATTGAGAGCAAATAACTGCCTTTATTGGTTTGGTTTTGTACTATAATAAAAGCTGCATAAATAACATGAAGCAGGAGCATATGATTTTTAATAGATTTGGTTGAATAATTTGCAAAATTAATAAATGTTCAATAAAAGCAGCATTATGCAAATTCTAACATTTATCTCTCTCATCCTTTTTTCTTTATGTAAGGAAGGCCATATTAATAATGTAAATGAGTTTCTTCTTGAGTCTTAATTGATGAAGTAAATCTTTCTTTTCAAATTAATTTATCTGTGGCAGTTAAGAGAACCAGAAAGTTCATAGGACTGGGAATAAAACTTAACAGAGTTTAATCACAGTTTTTGTCTAACTAGCTTTGTACCTTCTGACAAAATACTTAAATACATTCTTATGTAAACATTTAAAACATTTAAAAAGTTTATTAGTTAAAAACAGAAAAGTGCACATTTAAAGAGGGGATAGAACAAATGCTTTAAGGTGGCTTCATTCACTTTCTTCATGGGTCACTGCAAACACTTTCCCCAAAGCAAACAGGTATACATGTGTTTTTCTTTGTAGATATAAATGTAAACTTTTTTAAGTATACTTTATATTCTGAAATGTTTCTCTACTTGCAAATGAATAAATGTAATATTTATGGGTAAAAATATTACTTAATATGACACTCTCAGTTTCTACCATTTCATGTTCCGCCACCTTCAGTTTAGGCATTGAATATGACTACTGTGTATTTAACTGCTCAAAAGTGGACACTATATATTCCTTTATCATAAAGCTCCATTGAAATATGTCAGACTCTATACAATTCATCCATTTAAAGTGTAGGTCAATGGATTTAAGTACATTCACAAAGTTATGAAACCAATATTACAGTCAATATTAGAATAATTCAATCTTTTCAAATAGAAACACTGTATCAGCTAGCAATGCATACAACTTCCCTACCCCACAGTCCTAGGTAATGAAAATCCTGTCTCTATAGATTTGTCTATCTTGAATATTTCATGCAAATGGAATTACATAACATGCAGCCTTTTTTGGATGCTATCTTCTGTAACCAAATATTTTCAAGGTTCATACGTGTTGTGGCATATATCTGCATTTAACTGATTTTCACTGCTGAATAATATTCTATCATATGAACATGCTACATTTGATTTATTCGTTCATCAACTGATGAGCATTTGGGTTGTTTCCACATTTTTAATGCTATGAATAATGCTGCTTTGAACATTCATGAACAAGTTTTTGTGTGAATGTAAGTTTTCATTTATCTTGGGTAAATACCTAGGAATGAAACGTGAGTTATATGATAACTCTATCTTTAATATTTGGAAGAATAACTAGACTATTTAACAAAGCAGTTGCATAAATTTACATTTCTACCAGTAGTATGTGAGAGTTCCAATTTCTCCACATTCTGACCAACGCTTGTTATATTATTATTACTATTACTATTACTATTACTATTACTATTACTATTACTATTACTATTACCATCATAGTGGATATGAAGTGCTCTCCTATTATGGTTCTGATTTGAATTTTACTGATGGCTAAAGATGTTGGCTACTTTTTTATGTGATTTTTGTTCATTTTCATATTTTCTTCAGAAAATAGCCTATTCACAGAATTTTCATATTTTAATTGTTTTCTTCTTTTTTTTTTCTTTTGAATTAGAAGTATTCTTTCTAGGGGCATCTGGGTGGCACAGTTGGTTGAGAACCCAACTTCAGCTCACGTCATGATCTCACAGTACATGAGTTCGAGTCCCACATCGGGCTTGCTGCTGTCTTCACAGTGCCTGCCTTGGATCCTATGTTCCCCTCTCTCTCTTGCTCCTCCCCCACTTGCATTCTCTCTCTCTCAAAATAAATAAATATTTTTTTAAATATTCTTTCCAGAGTCTAAATAAAAGTCCTTATCAGATGTTAAATTGTATACTTCCACATGACCTCTTATTCCAATTTCTCAAAAAAGAAAAAATTATAAAGAGAAATAGTAGTATATATTACATATTATATATATATAATCAAGCAATTATAGATATATTTTGAAAATATTAAAATACATCAATTTACAAAAGCCTACAGGTGCAAAATAGTGTGTTTACAATGTGTTTAGAGTGTTTAAAATTAATAATTGTGAATTACAATCAATAACATTGTTAACCAGATCTACTGCAAAGAAGAAAATTAGTAATGATATCTAAATTAGTTTTAATTCTCTCTATTAAAGATAATAAACACACTAATCACAACAGCCTCTCACATTTGTTGGATATTATTTAAAGCAAATATTCTAATACATGCAGGTAAATAATCATATTTAATATGGATCCCACAGATAAGCACCATTATCACTTTTACAACATTGGTAGGGAAAATGAGAGAACCGAATATAAGCCCCATCTTCCTCAAAAGGAAGATATAGTGTCCAAGAAGTTCAAAGACATTTCTCAACTATTGGTTGCATAATAGACATCATTTGGAATTCAAATTAGAAAATTGCAAAATATATCCATTAATCTCTATAAATTATACATTATATTCTGACTCTATCAATGATACCCTAATGTATTTAATACCATGAGTAAAATTCTATAGACATTGTTAATAGCTACGCACAAGTTCTGTGGTTATTTCAAGGTGCAATTTTTGTAGATGACAAGTTTACAACCAGATTAATTTATTTACTTAACTAAAAGGCGGCTTTGTTTTTTGTTTTGTTTTGTTTTGTTTTGTTGCTGATCATGAAAGTTCTGTAGTTAATGAGGGTGCAATTTTTGTAGATGACAGGTTTACAACCAGATTAATTTATTTACTAAATTAAAAGGTGGGTTTTTTGTTTCATTTTGTTGCTAAGCACGAAAATATATAGTCCCTAAATTCACAATGTGCTGTAAGATTCTTTTCATTCAGGCTATGTTTTCTTTAAAATATTTAAGCTTTAAGGAATTAGTGTAATATCATTGTTACAGCTTAGATTAAGTTACCTGTTTAAGAGGCAGAATGAGGTGTTTGTTTCAATCTATTTTAATTTTTTTTTTCAACGTTTATTTATTTTTGGGACAGAGAGAGACAGAGCATGAACGGGGGAGGGGCAGAGAGAGAGGGAGACACAGAATCTGAAACAGGCTCCAGGCTCCGAGCCATCAGCCCAGAGCCCGATGCGGGGATCGGACTCCCGGAACGCGAGATTGTGACCTGGCTGAAGTCGGACGCTTAACCGACTGCGCCACCCAGGCGCCCCTGTTTCAATCTATTTTAGATATTGTTAGATTTAAGAGAAAAAAAAACAGTGAACAAGGAATTAAAAGGCCACTACTTCAATCTGAATGGCTTAAAAAAAATCAGGGGAGATTTAGTTAACTGAGTGATTTTCTTAAAAATCCTATTTATTTTGGTAGCCTACCCTTTCTGTGAATTTTCAAAGCAGCTTAATTTTTTACAGTATTTATGTACTGACAGTCTTATTAGCTCATGGAGTTATAATGCTAAAAAAAAGTTATTAGGGTAATGACACTCCAGATCCTTAAGCTGTTCTTAAGGTAGTTACAGCTAATTCTTATTGAAAAAGAAAACAGGACCTGCATCGGCTGAAATCTTTTATTTCCTTATGAATTTTGACTTATGGTAACCATTCTAATGAATGCCTTCTTACATCCTATCTCAAAGCTTTCCATGTAAAAATATTATTTATTTTCAGTAATTCATAGATTTTAATAAACAATTGATTTTATAGACCTTGTGAAATATTAAATATCTTGGGAAAAAATCAGAATATCTTCTATTCTCATTAATACAATTAGGTAATTAATTTCATGTTTGTACTTTAGAAAACTATTATTTCTTCTCTGATGGCCTTATTACACTTAATCAAAAAATAATTTACAGTATTTAATATATTTAATTAATATTTATATTCCTATTCTTAATTATTTTATATCTTATGATATAAAATGACATAAATGAATAGAATTTGAAATTTATCACATTCTCAAATCAAGAAAAATAGTATAATATTATAACAAATAAAAGAAATTATATCTCAATTAACTTGAAATAATTTCACACTTTATAAATATTTTGTGCTTCAGTTACATGTAGATGGGAGCTGAAAGTTGACTGTCTAAGTATATGCTAGGCAAATAGTAAATGTTAAAAATACATGAGCATTCTAATAATTTTATCCAAGTACACTAGATCTATTTGTTTAACACAATAATAGAATCCAAGATATATTAGACATAAAACTAAAACAGAATTATATAAAAATGTAATAATATAAGACATGATATCTCAATAAAATCTATATTTAAACTTTTTCGATGAACTAACCATCTGGTCATACTACATTCTAACTTATTTTTTTATTTTAAGTTTTTTGTTTAATTTTTTCCCTTTGCTCATTTGTTTTGTTTCTTAAATTCCACCTATGAATGAAATCTCATGATATGTGTTTCTCATATGACATTTGTCTATTATATGATATGTGACTTATTTTAATTGATATTATACTCTAGCTCCATCCGTGTTGTTGCAAATGACAAGAGTTCATTCCTTATGACTAATATTCCATTGTGTATATAGCACATCTTCCTTATCCACTCATCAATAGATGGACACTTGCGTTGCTTTGATAATTTGGCTATTATAGACAATGCTGCTATAACCATTGGGGTGCATATACCCCTTTGAATTAGAATTTTTGTATTCTTTGTGTAAAAACAGTAGTGTGATTGCTGTATTATAGGGTAGTTCTATTTTTAACTTTTTAAAGAGCCTCCATACTGTTTTCCAGAGTATCTGATTAAAAAACAAATGAATATGGGACAGCTGGGTGGCTCATTCAGTTAAGTGTCCCACTTCAGCTCAGGTCATGATCTCACAGCTTGTGGGTTCGAACCCCGTGTCAGGCCCTGTGCTGACAGCTCAGAGCCTGGAACTTGCTTCGAATTCTGTGTCTCCATCTGTCTTTGCCTCTTCCCATCTCGTACCCTGTCTCTCTCTCTCAAAAATAAATAAACGTTAAAAAAAAAAAAGAGTCTAACTTATTTTTTAAAATTTGCTAAGCATTAACTTTTATGAAAATCCTACATAAACACTTGATTTTACTCTATTGCAGAAATAAAAAGTAATTTTTGAGTGGTCTTGGATAAATCATACATACCTTCCCTAATGAAACTCATGGTCTATCGTGGACACATACAAATACATAATGATGAAATTTAAGGGTTTAAAAAAGTATTAATTGATATAAAGAAAATGAAGGATGTATCAGGAAAGGTAAAGGTTTCAGTAAACATACTTTCCTTGTCATGTAAAGAATACACGAATATCTGATTCTTCACTTTAGCATAGTTAGGCTCCATAATCCTGAGTAGCAGGACTTTATAGGAGTCTTTTTACCTCAATAATAAAGAAGTGACCATAAACATAGTCTTTTTGGGTGATTAGGTTATAAGAGGATGAAGGAATAATGTAGTCTGCATTACTTATCATTTGGCATTAGTAATCAGTTTGATTAAATATTTTAGCTAATATAAACAGATAAGGGTGAATGGAATAAGTACTCATATCACAAGGCACCTCTCCTCCAGCAAACTTCAGTTTGCTTCTAGAGTTAATACTCTTATGGTTTGCCTCCCTCTCTTTCTTTTACCCCTTCCCCTATGTTTATCTGTTTTATTTCTTACACGTATAAGTGAAATCATATGATATTTGTCCTGACTTCTTTAGCATACTACACTCTAGCTCCATCTAAATCGTTGCAAATGGCAAGATCTCATTCTTTTTGATGGTTGAGTTATATAGAGATAAAGAAGATATCTATATATATATAGATATATATATGGTATATATGCCAAATCTTATCTATTCATCAGAGGATGGACATTTGGACTCTTTCCATAGTTTAACTATTGTTGATAATGCTGTTAATAAACATCATGGTGCACATGTCCCTTCAAGTTGGTATTTTTGTATCCTTTGGGTAAATGCCTAGTAGTGTAATTGCTGGTTGTAAAGTAGTTCTATTTTCACTTTTTGAGGAACCTCCATACTGTTTTTCACAGTGGCTGTGCCAGTTTGTATTACCACCAAGAGTGAAAGAAGGTTCCCTTTTCTCTACCTCCTCGCTAACATCTGTTATTTCCTATGCTGTTACTTTTAGACATTCTGACAGGTGTGAGGTGAAATCTCAGGGTGGTTTTGATTTGTATTTCCTTGATAATGAGTATTTTGAGCATCTTTTCATGTGTCTGTTGGCAATCTGTATGTATGTCTTCTTTGGGAAAATGTCTATTCGTGTCTTCTGCCCGTTTCTTAACTGGATTATTATTTTTTTTTGACTGTTGAGTTTGATAAGTTCTTTATAGATTTTTGGATAGTAACCCTTTATCAGATATTTCTTCTGCAAATATCTTCTCCCATTTTGTAGGCTGCCTTTTAGTTTTGTTGATTGTTTCCTTTACTGTGAAGAAGGTTTTTATCTTGATGAAGTACCAAAAGTTCATTTTTTTCTTGTTTCCCTTGCCTCTGGAGATGTTTCTAGTAAGAAGTTGCTTCAGCGCAGGACAAACAGGTTGCTGCCTGTCTTCTCCTCTAGGATTGTGATGCTTTCCTATCTCACATTTAAGTCTTTCATCCATTTTGAATTTATTTTGTGTATGGTGTAAGAAAGTGGTCCAGTTTCTTCTGCATGTTGCTATCTAGTTTTCCCAACAACATCTGTTAAGGAAACATTCTTTTTCCCATTGGCTATTAGTTCCTATTTTGTTGAAGATCAGTTTATCATATAGCTGTAGGTCCATTTCCAGATTTTCTATCCTGATCCATTGATCCATGTGTCTGTTTTTGTGCAAGTACCATACTGTCTTGATGACTACATCTTTGTAATGTAACTTGAAGCCTGGAATTGTGATGTCTCCAGCTTTGCTTTGCTTTTTCAAGATTGCTTTGTCTATCTGGGATCTTTTGTGGTTCCATAAAAATTTTAGGATTATTTGTTCTAGCTCTGTAAAAAAAAAATGCTGGTGGTATTTTGATAGGGATTGCATGAAACGTGAGGATTGCTTTGGGTAGTATAGACATTTTAACAATATTTGTTATTCCAATCCATGAATATGGAATATTTTTCCATTTCTTTGTGTCATCTTCAACTTCTCTAATAAGTGTTCTATAGTTTTCAGAGTACAGATCTTTTACCTCTTTGGTTAGACTTATTGCTAGGTATCTTACAGTTTTTGATGCAATTGTAAAGGGATTGATTTCTTGATTTTTCTTCCTGTGGTTTTATTATTGGTGTATAGAAATGCAAGAGATTTCTGTAAGTTGATTTTGTATCCTGTGACTTTGCTGAATTCATGTGTCAGTTCTAGCAACTTTTTTGGGTGGAGTCTTTCAGGTTTTCTACATAGTGTATAATTTCAATAGTTTGAATTCTTCCTTCCTGATTTGGATGGCTTTTATTTCTTTTTGTTGTCTGATTGCTGAGGCTAGGACTTCTAGTATTATGTTAAATAACAATTATGAGAGTGGGCATCCCTGTCTTGTTCCTGAATGTAGAGAAAAAGTTTTCAGTTTTTCCCCACTGAGGATGATATTAGCTGTGAGCTTTTTGTATATGGCCTTTATGTTGAGGTAGGTTCCTTCTATCCTTACTTTTTGAGGGTTTTTATCAAGAATGAATGCTATATTTTGTCAAATGATTCTGCATCTATTGGGAGGATAATATGGTTCTTATCCTTTATTTTGTTAATGTGGTGTATCATATTGATTGACCTGTGAATACTGAACCAACCCAGTAGCCCAGGAATAAATGCCACTTGCTCCTGGTGAGTAACTATTTTATATATTGTAGGATTAGATTTGTTAGTATCTTGTTGAGATTTTTGCACCCACATTCATCAGGGATATCAGCCTGTAATTCTGGTTAGTGGGGACTTTGTCTCATTTTATCTTTAAAAAGATAAAATTTTACTTTTTATCAAGCTAATGGTGGCCCCATAGATTGAGTTTGGAAGTTTTCCTTCCATCTTTTTAAACTGAGAAGAATAGGTATTAACTCTTCTTTAAATGTCTGGTAGAATTCCCCTGGGAAGCCATCTGGCTGTTTGTTGGGAGATTTTTGATTACTGATTCAATTTCTTTGCTAGTTATGGGTCTGTTCAAATTTTCTATTTCTTCCTGTTTCTGTTTTGGTGCTTATATATTTCTAGAAATTTATCCATTTCTTCCAGATTGCCCAATTTGTTGGCATATAATTTTTCATAATATTCTCATAACTGTTTGTATTTCTGTGGTATTGGTAGTGTTCTCTCCTCTCTCATTCATGATTTTATCTATTTGGGACCTTTCTATTTTCTTTTTGATAAGTCTGGCTAGGGGGTTATTATTTTATTCATGCAAAGAGCCAGCTCCTAGTTTCATTCATCTGTTCTACTGCATTTGTTTTTGCTATATCATTTATTTCTCCTCTAAATTTTATCATTTCCCCTCTTCTCCTAGACTTAAGCCTTTGTTTGCTGTTCCTTTTCTAGCTCCTTGGGTATTTGAGACTTTTCTTGCTTCTTTACGTAGGCCTGTATTTCTATGTACTTCACTCTCATGACCTCTTTTGCTGCATCCCAAAACTTTTGGACAGTTGTGTTTTCCTTTTTATTATATTCCATGTATTCTTGTATTTCTTCTTTATTTTCCTGGTTAACACATTAATTCTTTAGTAGGATGTTCTTTAATCTCCATGTATTTGTGGTCTTTCCAAACTTTTTCTTGTGGTTAACTTTTAGTTTCATAGCATAGCGGTCTGAAAATATGCATGGTTTGATCTTAATCTTTTTGTACTTATTGAGGCCTGATTTATGACCCAATATGTGATCTACTGTGGGAATGTTCCATGTGCACTTGAAAAGAATGTGTATTCTGTTGCTTTAGGATGAAATATCCTGAATGTATCTGTTAAGTCCATCCAGTCTATTGTGTCCTTTAAAGCCATTGCTTCCTTATTGATTTTCTGCTTAGATGGTCTGTCCTTTGCTGTAAGTAGGGTATTAAAGTCCCCTACTATTATTGTATTATCAATGAGTTTATGTTTGTTATTAACTGATTTACATATCTGGGGTTGGTTGCTCATGTTGAGGCATAAATATTTACAATTGTTAGATCTTCGTATTGGAAAGACCACTTTATTATGACATATCGCCCTGCTTCTTGTTACAGTCTTTGATTTAAAGTGTAGTTTGTCTGATATAAGCATGGCTACTTTAGCTTTCTTTTGATATCTGTTAGCATAAGAGATTGTTCCCCACCCCACACCCACCACCACCACTCACTTTCAATCTGGAGGTGTCTTTAGGGCCAAAATGAGTCTCCACAAGCAGCATATATACTAGTCTTGTTTTTTTTGTTTGTTTGTTTTTTATTTTTTTCCACTCTGGTACACTATGTCTTTTGATCAGAGTATTTAGTTTATTTGCATTCAGAGTAATTATTGATAGTTATTTATTTACACCAGATTATTACCTGTAAAGCTGTCGTTTCTGGAGATTTTCTCTGTTCCTTTAGTCTGTTGCTTTTGCTCTTTCTTTCTCACTCAGAGTCCCCTTTAATATTTCTTGTAGGGCTGGATTAGTAGTCACAAAATCCTTTGTTTTTGTTTATCTGGGAAACTATATTCCTTGTATTCTGAATGACAGTATTGCTGGATAAAGTATTCTTGGCTGCACATTTTTCTCCTTCAGAATTTGGATATATCATGCCACTCTCTTCCAGCCTGCCAAGCGTCTGTTGTGAGATGTGCTGCTAACGTTATTTGTCTTCCATTGTAGGTCAGGGATTTCTTTTCCCTTGCTGCTTTCAAGAATCTTTCCTTCTCTCTGTATTTTACTATGATATATCTTAGTGTTGGTCTGCTTTTGTTGATTTTCATTGGAGTTCGTAATGCCTCTTGTATTGACATATCTCTTTCCTTCCCCAGATTAGGTAAGTTTTCACCTATAATTTGCTCAAATAAATCTTCTGCCCCTTTTTCCCTTTCACCTGGGATTCCTATGATATGAATATTATTATGCCTCATGAAGCCATTGAATTCTTAAAGTCTACATTCATGATCCAATATTTTTCTTTCTCTCTTCTTTTCAGCTTCATTATTTTCCAAAATTTTATTTTCTATATCACTTATTCATTCCTCCACTTCTTCCATCCTTGTGGTCATTTCATCCAGTTTTTCATCTCAGTTATAACATTTTTTATTTCATCCTGAATAGTTTTTAGGTCTTTTATCTCTGCAGTAAAGGTCTCTCTGGTTTCCTCTATGCTTTAATCAAACCCAGCTAGTATCCTTATGATTGTTGTTTTAAATTCAGCTTCAGGCATATTACTTATATCTGTTTTGATTAGCTCCCTGGCTATGACCTTTTCTTCTTTCTTTGGGGATGAATTCCTCCATCTTGGCATTTTGACTAGATCTGCCTTTTGTGTGTTAGGAAAGCATGTGCCTGGTCCCATTTCCACTACAGCTGAAGCTTTGCAGAACTCTATGATCAGTACACCTGGTGCATGCAGGGGGTTTACTGGTCTTCTGAAGGAAAGGGCCCACTGCTATTAGGGTTCTCAATCACACTTGCCCTAGTAAAATAGGTACCTGCAGAGCACAGTGGGGTGGGATTGGTGAAAGCAATTGTGCACTGTGCCTCTAGCTGAAGTCCATCTGTGCTGACGGGACTGGTTAAAAAAATATGGCACTGGCTCGCTCTCTTTTCCAGAGAGTGTAGTTTATGCTTGGCACTGTTCAGGAAGCCCTCACAGAAGAGGGAACAATCTCCCCTCTTCTGTCCCAGGATTCCATCAGATCACTTCCTTCACCCTTCTGTGTCTGAGCTGTCTGCCCAGCTGGCAGCACAGTGTTCCTGTGTTTTATCTCAGGCATATGGCAAGGTTTCAAAACTCCAGATTTTAGGGACTCAACCCAGCACAGACCTACAATGAACCTCTGTGGGAGGGTCTCCCTGTGCTGTGGCTGCTACTGGTTTTTCCCAGAAAAGCAGCCACACATTCACACAGGGGCTTGGAGTTTATGGTAAAGTGTCACAAAAACAAACAAACAAACAAACAAAAACCTGGCATCCAGGTTAGCTGCCCTCAGCAGGCATCTCTGCTCATATGTTAACAAATGGGGCAGCTCAATGACGCCTGCTGCTTCTTTTGTCCTCCAAGAGGTAGTGCCTCTCCCAAATGCACTCTAAGAAGGGGAAATGCATCTTCCAGCCTAACCCAGGGGATCCTCAAAGCATGCTCTCCATTGCTGGGCCTCTGCTCTCCCTCCACAGGAGCAATGCTATAGCTCCCAGGCAATTGGATAGACTTCTAAACTTCAGACTTTCAGCTCTGCTGCTTGTAAAAACTTGCAATAATCAGACCCTCTTGTGTTCCCCATCAATGATTTTGTGGAAATTCTTTTCTTGTACAATGCCCTGCACCTTATGCTTGCATGTGTGCTCTGTGTGTGTGTGTGTGTGTGTGTGTGTGTGTGTGTGTTTCTTCTCCCTGATCAGGGCTCTCTCCCTTGTGCACCACTGGCATTCTTTTCTCCCCCATTTCATACCTCTGCATCTCCTACCTTCCACAATATGGTCTCTTTTCTCCTTCTAGTTGTGCAATTTGTTTTCTCAATCCTTAGATCAATTTCCTAGGTGTTCAGAATGATTTGATATTTATATAGCTGTGTTTGAGGTTCAAGGCAAGCATAAAGTCCTCCTACCATTGTGCCATCTTAACTCCTCTCTCCAAGAGTAATCAGAATTGCATAAACTCTGAGGCAGACAAAAAGTAAATTGGATCAAGGGAATGGCATGTAATCAGACAACTCACTTAATTTATAAGTATTTCTTAATGGATTCTAAATTATAAAAGACATAGCTTTCTTATGACTGTCCTCAGGAATGTCTGTCTCCACTCTATGCTCACAACCTCAAGTTTTAAATCCTCAAAGTTAGTCACTCCTGTAAACCCCTTGAAATATGAGAAAATTGTGTCTTGCTTTAAATGTGCCTAAAGTAGCTACATTTTCACAATTGCAAAATTACTTACAGTAAAATATGTATCGCAGTTTATAAAATTCACCTATGATGTATTTGGTTTACAAATTATATTCGTAAGTATACTGCTTTTATATCGCTTATGCAAATATTACACTTTTTTCAATTGTGTTAAAAATATGCTCCTAAGTGCAACAATACATTAATAAAGTGACAGTAGTGATTTTATTGTTGCAGTTGGTGTTGTATATTTTTATTGATTGAATTTTTATATCTTCCTAGCCAGCTTTGTATTTAACTCAAAATTTATTGATAAAAGTTAATTTCTATCCTGTAACACTAACATATCTGTTGTAGTATACTGTCAAACCTCTGGACTTAGGATTTGACAGCAAAATCTTCCACATTTAGAGTAGGACTTAAAAAAACACTTTCCTTTGTGTTCATGACATTATGTCATATTAGGCAACTGACTGACTGAACTCAGTGACTCACTTTAAAGATAGATATTTTCGGTACACACTTTTACCAATTTAATTAAACGCTCATGAACTCTGTTATTTTATATATCTCTAGATTGTACAGAAACTATATATTCCATGAATATTCAATTCCACCTTGTTTTATTTGTTAATTCTGCATAGTGTAATAAATGTATATGTATACAAGAGGAGAAAGATAGAGGAAGACAGAGAGGAAGACAGGGACTGACTCAGTTGCCCAACCTGGGATTACACAATAAAACTATTTGATTTATCAGGAGGTTGCCATTTACTGGAGAAGTTAAGCCTTTCATAATTAATTGTATAACTGTGTAAGTAAAATTGTACTTTTTAAATAAAGTGCAACTAATAGATATTGTGACTGTAAAATAGATATATTAACAAATGTTCAATTTCACTATTAATCAAGAAATTAACAGTTCCTTCAGGTGAAATTTAACACCGTAGAAACTGACCAACTTATGTAGCCCTATACATTCCATTTTAGGATACAATCTGGCAATACAATGTAAAACTGACAAACAGGGAAAATTGTACAATAATATCAGAAATTGTTAAAGAAAAGAGTAATCCAGATAATCTTCAATGAACGTGGGAATTTACATGTGTATGAGTAAATAACAGAGCTGGGGAGATAGTAGTTTATTATTGTAGGTGGCCTGAACCTTGAAGCAGCAGGGATATTTATCAGAGAGTGGGAGAGTAAAGATTTGGAAGTAGCCTTGGGTAGAAGCAAGGAGGACTTTCATCCTTTGTATTGAATTATTCATGATTTGTATTATAAAGTGCTTCAAACTAAGATGGCTTTGGGGGAAAAGCTGACCTCAATGGACTTCCAGGTTTCAAATAAGGTAAGGTAAGGTAAGGTAAGGTAAGGAAAGGAGTTGGATGGAACAATAAAAGTGTAATTTTAATTAAAAAAGCAAATTTTGGTTAACCATCAATTCCAATTTCAGGTGGCATAATGTAAGAATAGGAAGCGTGAGAAGATGGTTGATTATAGAAGATAATGTGTGGTACAATGGAAATGTTTGTGGAAGATGGTGAAAAACTGAAGATGGTGAAAAACTTAAGGATGGGAATCAGAAAAATGTGAATTCTATTTGATCAGTTTGTTTCTAAAGGAAAATGCAAATTATAGCCAATTATTTTTAGATGAGGAGGTGAGCATCAACATCTGAAACAACTGGTCTGAGTGTTCTTCAAATGAATGCAATCCCTGACAATTACAGAGTGTAGTGACCATAAATAATTAGAAAGTGTGCAGGAGACAAGGGAAATATTTCAAAGACGGTAGGAGGAGAGTAGGTCAGAGGCTTTGGCAATGGCTCAACCAAGTTTAACCTGTGTTTTCCAGTGTGTTTGACTTTTTTTTTTCATTCACAGAGCCAACACATGTTAACTATTTCCTAGTAGAATTGGTTTCTATGGGAAAAATTGAAACATACCAAAAATGAGATTATGCAATAACAATATTATATGAATGCTATTAGAAGCAAATAACTGTTCATAAGGTGATTAAAAATAATACTATAGGCTGTATGAGTATATATCTTTCCTTTTTTTTTTTTTTGAGAGAAAGAGCATGCAAGCAGGGAAGGGGCAGAGGGAGAGAGGGGGAGAGAGAGAGAGAGAGAGAGAGAGAGAGAGAGAGAGAATCACAAGCAGGCCCCATGACCAGTGCAGAGTCTAACAAAGGGCTCCATCTCACAACCATAAGATCATGACCTGAGCCGAAATCAAGAGTCAGACACTTAACTGACTGAGCCACCCAGGCCCTCCTACATCTTTCCAATTCTAATAAATTACAATATTTTAGGCCTAGAATATCAGTCATATCCTATCCCTACATTTTAAAATTCAATATTTACTCCTTATATTGGTAGATAAAATAATTAAAAATAAGTAGATACCATCTGCATATAGATTTAGAGCTTAAATGCAATTTTCATATATGTGTATCTATTTATATACACATATGCATGAATACATACATTCATTTTTGTCTCACAATTAAAGTATGGCATGGATAATGTAAACAATTAACCCCAAATCACTTTATTATAAGTGATCTAACCATTGACCCTCTGATGCCAAACATTTTCATTTGTTTTTCCTTGTATTAGGCTCAAATGATTGAAGAATAAAATAATAAATGAACAAACATGTGAGTAAGCAAATAAATCTCTGGGACCCTGATTTATAACTTTATTGCTATAATTACAGTAACTGTGGTTTCTGTATCTGTAATTGGGAAATATATTTTGAAGTAAGCCTTGAAAATAGGCAATGTGTGGCATGCTACTGCCTGAGACATTC
The DNA here is from genome assembly GCF_018350175.1 of Felis catus. Lineage (NCBI taxonomy): Eukaryota > Metazoa > Chordata > Mammalia > Carnivora > Felidae > Felis > Felis catus. Next base: position 59,434,023 of record NC_058368.1, on the reverse strand, counting down.
AGTCAATTTAACTATAATGTCATGGTTGATGATGTAGCTTCCATGTGGCTAAACTGCTTTGTTGTTAATAAACTGAAAACTTCTTACTTCTTACTTCTAAGGTATATGCATAACATGCCTCTGTCTACATTTAGTATTAAGTGGGAAACAGTTAAATGATGTTTAAGAGGAAAGAACAAGTCATTCACAATTCAATAAATATTATCAATATAAAGTGTTCTTTGCATGAGTGCCTTCAAACTCTCTCTATAATAAAAATGTAGAGGCCAGTATTAAATTAAGTTTGTGTGTATGTTCTAACTGAGGACAAGTCAACATTTTGTAAATAAACTTGGAGTACCTGCTTTTACTTTTGGATAAAAGCACATTTCTAAAGATTTTCTCAAAAAAAATATCAAGGAAATGGAATAACAGAAGTTTATGTAAATAAAACTTGTAAAAAATTCTTACATATCTACTTGTAATTTTTGGAATTGTGTAAGAAGAATTGCTCATAATTATTGCAAATATGTCTGTTTACGGGGAAAAGAAGATACTATCACATTGCAGGTTAGTAAGTACTCCTGCCACTTTTCAAGCAAGCATGAATGTTATCAGCTCAACTCTTCAAGCACTAGTGATCTATAAAGAACACAAGGATATCTTGATGAAGCCCTTGTATTTGTGTGGCAGGAGAAATAAAATAAATAGACATTCTGGAACAGCTGAACTTTAGATTCATGTACTACACTGCACACCAAAAAAGAAGGCTTTTATAAACAAGAAGCTTTGTGAGAAGCAAGTTCTATAACACAAGCTCACTTGCATTTTCCTCTTTTTGGGGGATGGCACAATTGGGGAAATAATCTCTCTTCTCCAGAATATGGACAATACCTCTTCAATCATTTAAGTATTTTGAAAAGAATGTGGTTGCATTCTTCAACCAGCAGATGAGAAGAAGGGCTCGTGGGAAGCTGATAAGGGCTTTAAGAACAGCTGTGCACAGAGTTCTCTATATGCGCTAGATCAGAAACAATGACATTACTTCTGGAAGTAACTTCACATATTCGATTGTTGGCTCCCAGTAAAGAAGTGGCTATAACAACTTTCTTCTTTTCTTTTTCTTTCTCTTTCTTTATTTCTTTTTTTCTTCATTTATTTTTTTTATTTATTTTGAAAGAGAGAGAGAAAGAGAGAGAGAGAGAGAGAGAGAGAGAGAAAGAGTATGAACAGGCCAGGGGCAGAGGGAATAGGAGAGAGAGAATCTTAAGCAGGTTTTCCTACTCAGCCCGGAGCTCTACATGGGGCTCAATCTCAATCTCATGACCTTGAGATCATGACCTGATCGGAAATCAAGAGTCAGATCCTTAAATGACTAAGCCACCCAGGTGCCCCTATAATCACCCTCACTCTGTCAAAGAGGCCTTCCCTTCCCAATCTCCTTTTGGCTATATAGTTCACTGGAACCAAAGCTTATTCTCTCATTGCATGAAAGAGATAAAATATATGTTCAGCCAATGTCTATCACACTAAAGTACTTTTCAAAAATCATTCTGAAGGTTGTTTATCCAGTTCTCAAACACTATATTTTCTAATACTATTTATTACATTATTCTTAGAAAAAGTTTTAATTAAAAAAATGTTTTTATTTTAGGGAGAAGGGCAGAGGGAGAGAGAGAATCTTAAGCAGGCTCCATGCTCAGCACAGAGCTCAAGGCAGGGCTCTATCCAACGATGCTGGGATCATGACCTGAGCCCAAATCAAGAGTCAGACACTCAACCAACTAAGACACCCAGATAGCCCTAATTCAGATTTTGATTTGTCTATACGGTAGTATAATTCAGACATGTCCAGGTGTGTTCGCACATAGCTTATTATTTTATTCTTGCAGAATGCTTATGGAGAAGGTCTTGTTAACACCCGGTTTTACAAATGAGGTAACTAATAATCTAGATATTAAGCACATTATTTAAGACCACTTCCTTAGTCTTATATAAATTAATGTCTTCCGTGGTTTAAACACGAGCCCTGGTAGTTACAAAGAATTCTTTCTTTTCTTTTTTTGTACTTTCAGATAGTGTTTCACAATCTCATGCAGATCAAGAGTACAATATTCTGAAAGAAACTTTGATATTCAAAAACATAATGTATTTATAATAAGGTAACAAAATTATTCAGAGGAAGAGACTACAAGTGTGAAATTGAAATTCACTGCTTTCTTCCTCAGGCAAAATCATTTTAATCACTATCTGCCTCACAGGATATTTAAGAAAGGATAGGATCATTCATGACAAAATTATGTTTATCTGTAATGACTGTGCACACACATATGCAATTTCTGTTTTCTCATAGTTTTCTTTTCTACTGATACAAATTTATTAATGAAAGAAACACACACACACTCACATCTTAGTTATTTTAAAAATCTCACTACAGCAAAATCTTTTCTGTTTTGCCATGAATATTTTTTCATGAAATCCAGTAAAAATTTATTACCAAAATGTTTACAAAATGGGCAGAGGATCTGAATAGTTTTCTAAAGATAATCAGATGACCAATAGGCATATGAAAAGATGCTCACCATCACCAATCATCAAGGAAATACAAATCAAAACCACAATGAGATATTATACCACATTTGTCAGTATGGCTATTATTAAAAAGAAATGTGTGTTAGAGAGCTATAAAACCAAGGGACCATACACTAGGTGATGGAAATTTAAACGTAAATTCATGAAACCACTATGCAAAATAGTACTGAGGTTGCTCAAAAACTTAAAAACAGAACTACTATATGATTTAGCTATTCCACTTCTGGGTATTTATCCAAAAAAAAAAAAAAAGCACTAATTTGAAAAAAAATATACGTACATTTATCCCAGTATTATTTATCCCAGTACTATTTACAATAGCCAAGAAATGGAAACATTCCATCTGTCCATCAGTGAATTAATGGATAAAGAAGAAGTGGTATATATACACAATGTAATATTACTGTGCCATAAAAAAGAATGCAATCTTGCCATTTGTGACAACACAGATGAACCCAGAGGGCATTATGTTAACTGCAAAAAGTCAGGCAGATAATGACAGATATCACAAACCAACCAACCAAAAATCTGACTCCTAAATAAGAACAACTGGTGGTTGCCAGAGGAAAGGTGGGTGGTGGTTGGTTAAAATAGATATAGGGGTTCAAGAAGTATTAATTTCTCTGTATGAAGATGAAAAATACAACATGGGGAATACAGTCAATAATATTGTAGTGACATTATATGGTGATATGGTAACTACTGTTATCATGGTGAGCACTGAGTAACGTCCAGAATTGTTGAATAAATATTTTATACACCTGAAACTAATATAACATTGTATATTAATTATACTTCAATAAAAAAGTAATAAAAAGGAAAAGAATTACCTACATTTAGAATAAACTGCTTTCAAAAAATAAACTATTAGGACTATGTGAAAATAAAACCATTCTGCACCCTGAAGGAAACCATCAACAAAACTAAAAGACAACCTGTTGAACGGGAAAAGATATTTGCAAATGACATATCCAATAAAGAGTTAGTACTTAAAATATATAAAGAACTTATACAACTCAACACCAAAAAAAAAATGAACAACCTAATTAAAAATGGATAGAAGACATGAACAGACGTTTCTCAGAAGATATACTGATGGCCAACAGACACATGAAAAGATGCTCAACATCACTCATCAGAGAAATGCAAACCAAAACCACAATGAGATATTATCTCTCACACCTGTCAGAATGGCTGGAAAAAGGAACAACAAGTGTTAGTGAGGATGTGGAGAAAAATGAACCCTCGTGTACTGTTAGTGAGAATACAAGTTGGTACCACTACTGTGGAAAATAGTATGAAGGTTCCTAAAAAAAATAAAAATAGAATTACTCTATGATCCAGTAATTCCACTACTCGGCATTTACCCCAAGAATACAAAAAAACTAACTTGAAAAAGACATATGCAACCGTGTGTTTACTGTAGCATTATTTACAATAGCTAAATTATGGAAGCAGTCAAGTGTCCACTGAGAGATAAATGGATAAGGAAGGTGCAGAATATATATATATATATATATATATATATATATATATATATATGTATATAGAATGTATATAGATATATATGTATATAGAATGTATATATATATATGTATATAGAATGTATATAGAAGGTGCAGAATATATATATATATATATATATATATATGTATATATATATTATGGAATAGTACTCAGACATAAAGAAGGATGAAATCTTGACATTTGCAAAAACATTGATAGACCTACAGAGTATAATGCTAAGTGAAATAAGTCAAAGAAAGAAAAATATCATATTATTTCATTTATGTGAGGAATTTAACAATACAAACAAACAAACCAAAGAGACAAATCTAAAAACAAACTCTTAACTGTAGAGAATAAACTGATGATTACCAGAAGGGAGGTGAAGGGGGGGGGGGAAATCAGTGAAATAGGTGAAGGGGATTAAGAGTATACTTACGATAAGCACCGAGTAATATATAGAATTGTCAAATCACTGTACAGTACACTTGAAACGAATGTAACACTATATGTTAACTACACTGGAATTAAAATGTTTTAAACTATTTTAAAATATTCAGCTTTCAAAATGAAAAAAAATTCAAACATTTTTGTTGTTTCTTAATCAGAGACATTTCAGTATGGTATGCACTAAACTTAAATCATTTTTTTAACAAAATGGTGTCCTTAGTATCAACTGACATTACAATTTCTCAGTCACAAGTACACTGGATCTCAGTCGCAAGTTTATGGACTCCTCATAAACTATACTTTCTCCAGCAATAAAGTAATTTTACTTTCCCCCACTCTTTGAACTGCTGTTTCTTTTTTTTTCTTTTCAATTGACATATACTCTTAATTTAATTTCACTTGAAATTTTACTACTATAGGCATACCTTCACTGAATGCCATTACACCAAACCTGTAACAAAGACATTTGTTACATTTTATACTACTCATCTGATTTTTGGCATATAACAAATGTGTGATTGCTTGTTTACTAAACCATATGCTGGAGATCAATCTGTTGTCTGTTTTATTCTCCTTTGAGTTCATAAAGTTATAGTAGTGCTTAATATATAGTAGGTACCAATAACTATTCCCTAACATATACATGTGACCATAAGGGTATCTTAATATATAATATTAATTGGAAACCATATAAATTTCTGATGTAAATGTAATATTTAGCAGTAAATATTTATGTTTATAGTATGTACACAGAAATATGTATAAATATAATGTTTATATGTTTATAAATATATATAAATATTTATATATAGGTATATAAATAAAATTTGGAACACAGTTGTTCAGTAGTCTGGATTATAACTAAGTTCTACATTGTATTAATTTTTTCATGTGCCAAGTATTTTGATTTTCTGATCTCCAATTTCTTCACTGATAATATAATACCTACCACTTCCATAAGTTTTTAAATTTTTTTTTTAGGTTTCAGTCAGGCAATGCTCATAAAGTACTTTTCTCAATGTAAATGTAATTTTTCATTAAATATTAGCTATTATCATATTCTGGGAAATTTAGATTTATTTTGCAATGAGCAGAGAGGTAAACAGCTCATATTTTACGTAGCAAACACATAGATAATATTTTAACATGGGTGAAAAATAATAAATACAGAGGCTTGGATTATATTTAAGCAAATTAAGAAGAAACTGGGAGCTGATTTTATATCATATTTTTGTTTTTGCTTCTTGTTTTTATTGCATTTTGTTTGTTTTACACTTGTTTTTTCTCTTTCTCCACTCTCTCATTTTCTTTTAAATCAGAAAAGAAATAAGTTGATCTTGCAGCATATCTAAGGAATAAACTATTTGAACTCCATTCATGGCATAGAGACCTCCAGCTGATACATGTGATTGCCCCAGGTGAAGAGTCTGATTACTCTCATAAAAAAGAGTGAAAAAGTGATAATAATGGAATCATTTTCACAGACAGCCCATGGCTTCTGGGTTTGCATAACAGCATAATAAGAAAAGGAAAGAAATTAGAGTGGGATGTTTCAGAACGGGGTTGACGTGAAAGGAAGCCAAGGCAAATAGGAAGCAGAGCAGTGGCCTCACCTGAGCAGCTTGATTCAGTCACATCTGATATTTCCCAGTGATTTGTAGTCTGAATCAAAAATGATATCCTATGCACACTCCATCTAGCTTCTTTGCATTGCTTATTGTTCTTTGGCTAAATTAATTATTTTCTTAGATATTTTGAACATTGCTTAAAAGTATCAAATTTTTCAAATACAAGTAATCTGCCTATTTTTAAGTGTGAGTACTCTGGCTCATATATTAGCCCTTTTGCAGTGATATGAGTCACTTAAAGGAACATCACAAATATCATAAGAATAGAACGTGTGTGTGTGCATGTGCGTGTGTGTGTGTGTGTGTGTGTGTGTGTGTGTGTGTGAGAGAGACAAGTTTAGTATCTTGGATTAGCTGGTAGATAATTAGAGTGGCACATATAACATAATGGTACAGTGTCAAATAAGAGGCCTAATGTAAACGTGTTTTCAATTATATTGGTTTATTTGAATGGCATAAACAGCTCCAATTTACATTACAGTAATGAAAATTATTTCAAAAGAAATACAGCAAATATATTTACAACAATAATATTCCTTACAGAATTTATTACCTTAATTACATCTTTTTATGCTGGGGTGGCTCAGTCAATTAACTGTTCGAGTCTTGATTGCGGCTCAGGTTACAATCTCATGGCTCATGAGATTGAGCCCCGCATCAGCCTCCTCACTGACAGCATGAAGCCTGACTGGGATTCTCTCTCTCCCTCTCCTTCTGCCCCTACCCTGCTTTTGCTCTCTTTCTCTCTCTCAAAATAAATAAGTAAACTTAAAAAAAGAAATTTAAAAATCCCACTAAAAAGGTAATCTAATGCACAACTTTGCATAACTTTATCTATTTCCACATATTTACCAAGTTTCCATATTAGATATCTTATCATATTTAGCCTTCACCTTTGATAGACACAGAAAAGTGAACTTAAGAAAGATGCTAAAGTTACTATTTCTCCTTGCACAGTTGAATATTAGCCAGGGCAAACTTGTTGAACTTCATCCAACCTGTAGATGAGGAAGTGAATTTGGCTAAAGAAGTTTAAGGTCTTAATAAACAAGCACCATGAGTCTAGGATGAATGGATTATTCACTCATCTATTTCCCATTACCCTTTGCAGACACGTATATTATGGAAGTTATGGTAGTGTGTCTCAGTTATTTATGTGTCTGTGTCTACAAAAATGCGATGAGCTCACCAGATTGGAGCTGTCTGTAATTCACTTCTGTATCCTCAGTGCTTACTATGTAAGCACTTAATAATGTTCTAAGTAATAGCTTATGTAGATTAGTCAATTAAGAAATTGATTTAGTGCATTTGAAATAATAATTTAAAGATTTAAAAAAAGATAATCAATTCATTCCATTACTTATAAGAGAACATTCCATGAACATTTCCTTCCAATACTTTCTTTATAGTACTTTTATTGAGAAAAACTCAGAAACTAAAGAATAACTGCCACACACCAACTGTGCTCATTTGATTCTGATGATAAGAAATGATGCACTGTGTAAAACATCTTTGTCAGCATGAGGCTGTCTTTTTACAATTTGGTTGTATCAAGAGCTATTTCTTTTTGAAATGGAAATTAACTCATTATTTATCAACTCTTGCAGAGTTCTACTTAATTCCAAAAATTATATCAATGATAATTCCATCTAATTTAAATTATGCTTTTGAAACCATTTTCTTTTGTTTGCTTTAATATCTTAACTTGTATAATACTTATTCATTTTTCTTTTATGCATAATTTGGTTTAAAAAGAAAAAAGACTATTTCCAGGCATTGGGTATGAATAAAATATTGATTAGAATAAATGGATCTCTTGGGTCATCTAGGTGGCTCAGTCGGTTAAGCTTGGTTTCAGCTCAGGTCATGATCTCATGGTTTGTGAGATCCAGCCGCCCACCACAGAGGCTGCTTGAGATTCTCTCCCTCTCTCTCTGCCCCACCCCGACTCATGCTCACTCTCTCCCTCTCTCCCACTCAAAATAAATAAATAAACATTAATAAAGAATATATAGATATCTAGTATGCTTAAATTTTAAGTAAGGAATGTAGGTAATTTAAACAGTACATTAAAAAGTGAAACAACTGTTTTCTATTGTTACTTTAAGGTGATAGATTTAAAGGATTTAGAGTACCACTTCAGGCCATAATATACCAAGAGGGACTGGATTTACTTTCGTGCCTGAAACATAAACATACATACAAAATATACGATACTACAGTTTTCATTCATGACAATGGTGTCTGGTTAACAGAGGACAGTGATAATAAATAAATAGATAGATGGATAGTGAGCTCTGTTACTGCACATAGACTAATACTTTGAGAGCTTTGCTGGCTGAATTATGGGAAGGTGAAAACAAGGGGAGCTAGCAGAGTCCAAAATAAGGAAACAGAGATGAGACTGGAGTGACAAAGGTGTCTAAAGTTCACAAGGAAGAATAATAAAGAAAACTGCAGAGAAAAAAGAACTCTGGATTCACCCTCAAGAATTCAGAAAAGTACTTACTACATTGTCATGTGAGGAAACCACTCACGACCAGGGAAAGAACACCTAACACAATTAAAGAAACTGCTTGTACTCATGAAACATTGTGAACACCACCTATTACTATCAGCTGAAGTAGAATGCCATATAAAAAGGTAGAATATTTAGACCAATTTCCCTGATGAACATGGATGCAAAAATCCTCAACAAGATATTAGCCAACCAGCTCCAACAACAAGTTAAAAAAATTATTCACCGCGGCCAAGTGGGATTATACTTGGGATGCAGAGCTGGTTCAACATCTGCAAAATAATTAACACGATTCATCACATCAATAAAACAAAGAACAAGAATCATATGATCCTCTCAATAGAGACAGAGAAAACATTTGACAAAATAGAGCATACTTTCTTGATAAAAATCCTCAAGAAAGTAGGGATAGAAGGATCATACCTCAAGACCATAAAAGCCATATATGAACGACCCAATGCTAATATCATCCTCAATGGGGAAAAACTGACAGCTTTCCCCCTAAGGTCAGAAACAAGACAGGGATGTCCACTCTCACCACTGTTATTCAACATAATATTGGAAGTCTTAGCCTTTGCAATCAGACAATACAAAGAAATAAAAGGCATCCAAATTAGCCAGGAGAAGGTCAAACTTTCACTCTTCACAGATGACATGACACTCTATGTGGAAAACCCAAAAGATTACACCAAAAAACTGCTAGAACTGATTCATGAATTCAGCAAAGTCACAGGATATAAAATCAATGCACAGAAATCGGTTGCATTCCTATACACCAACAATGAAGCAACAGAAAGAGAAATCAAGGAATCAATCCCATTTACAGTTGTACCAAAAACCATAAAATACCTAGGAATAAATCTAACCAAAGAGGTGAAAAAATCTATACACTGAAAACTATAGAAAGCTCATGAGGAAATAGAAGAAGACACAAAGAAATGGAAAAAGATTCCATGCTCCTGGAAAGGAAGAACAAATATTATTTAATGTCACCACTACCCAAAGCAATCTACATATTCAATGCAATCCCTATCAAAATAACATCAGCATTCTTCACAGAGCTAGAACAAATAATCCTAAAATTTGTATGGAACCAGAAAAGACCCTGAATAGCCAAAGCAATCTTGAAAAAGAAAACCAAAGCAGGAGGCATCACAATCCCAGACTTCAAGCTATACTGCAAAGCTGTAATCATCAAGACAGTATGGTACTGGCACAACAACAGACACTCAGATCAATGGAACAGAATAGAGAGCCCAGAAATGGACCCACAAACGTATGGCCAACTAATCTTTGATAAGGCAGGAAAGAATATCCAATGGAATAAAGACAGTCTCTTCAGCAAGTGGTGCTGGGAAAACGGGAAAACTGGACAGCAACATGCAGAAGAATGAACCTGGAATACTTTCTAACACCATACACAAAAATAAACTCAAAGTGGATGAAAGACCTCCATGTAAGACAGGAAGCCATCAAAATCCTTGAGGAGAAAGCAGCCAAAAACCTCTTTGATCTTGCCCGCAGCAATTTCTTACTCAACACATCTCCAGAGGCAAGGGAAACAAAAGCAAAAATGAACTACTCAGACCTCATCAAAATAAAAAGCTTCTGCACAGTGAAGGAAACAATCAGCTAAACTAAAAGGCAACTGACAGAATGGGAGAAGATATTTGCAAATGACATATCAGATAAACGATTAGTATCCAAACTCTACAAAGAACTTATCAAACTCAACACCCAAAAAAAACAAGTAATCCAGTGAAGGAATGGGCAAAGACATGAATAGACACTTCTCCAAAGAAGACATCCAAATGGCCAACCGACACATGAAAAAATGCTCCACATCACTCATCATCAGGGAAATCCAAATCAAAACCACAATGAGATACCACCTTACACGTGTCAGAATGGCTAACATTAACAACTCAGGAAACAACAGATGTTGGCAAGGATGCGGAGAAAGAGGATCTCTTTTGCATTGTTGGTGGGAATGCAAGCTGGTGCAGCTACTCTGGAAAACAGTATGGACGTTCCTCAAAACACTAAAAATAGAACAACCCTACCACCCAGCAATTGCACTACTAGGCATTTATCCAAGGGATACAGGTGTGCCATTTCAAAGGGACACATGCACCCCAATGTTTATAGCAGCACTATCAGCAATAGGAGCCCAAATGTCCATTGATGTATGAATGGATAAAGAAAATGTGGTGTGTATATACATATATATATATATATATATATATATATATATATGTATGTATACACACACACACACACACACACACACACACACAATGGAGTATTACTCACCAATCAAAAAGAATGAAATCTTGCCATTTGCAACTACATGGATGGAACTGGAAGGTATTATGCTAAGTGAAATTAGTGAATATCATCTGACTTCAGTCATGCGAGGACTTTAAGAGACAAAACAGATGAACATAAGGGAAGGGAAATAAAAATAATATTAAAACAGGGAGGGGAACAAAGCATAAGAGACTCATCAATATGGAGAACAAACAGAGGGTTACTGGAGGGGTTGTGGGAGGGGGAATGGGCTGAATGGGTAAGGGGCATTAAGGAATCTACTCCTGAAATCATTGTTGCACTATATGCTAAAAATTTGGATGTAAATTTAAAAAAATAAAATTTTTTAAAAAGTAGAATATTTAAACCTATTGTAGAATAAATCCTCCGTTGGTACTAAGTTTAATAGCAAGCTTCAATAGGGAAAAATATCTGTTTTCATGCAACTTAAACTGCATTCCAGGGCAAAGATGAGTAATATTTATGGTAATGCAAATACTTAAGGTAATAGCACCCAATAAGGTAACATTCAGTGTTTGGCATTAATAATAATAACAACAATAATAATAATAAAAATAATCACTAGCTGTCTTACATACATAAAATCCATAAGAAAAATCAATTTCTTAAAACCAACCAGAAGGAACACACATGCTAAAATTAGCCACCAAAGATATTAACAGTTATTCTGACTGTATTCCACATGTTTAATAAGATAGAATGATTGTGTCACACACAGAGTGAAGATATATATACAAAAATTAAATTGGCCTTCTATAGACTACAATGATGTCTGAGACATATATATCTCTTAATATATATATTAGTATATGTACATACATACACATTAGATGGGATAAATGATGAAGTAGAAACTATCCAAAATAAAACACAAGGGGAAAAGAAGCTGAAAAAAAATGAACAGATTATCAAAGGACCATGAAACAGCTCTTATCTAATATATGGGTAACTGGAATTCCCAAAGGATGAAAGGTAGGAGAGAAAAAAAAAAAAAAAAACTTAACTATGATTGTGACATATTTTCCAAATTTGAGAACATAGTATTAAACCAAATGTGTAAGAAATTCAGAGAACTCCAAGCACAAGAAACATGAATAAAACTACCGTACTGGGATGAGCACTGGGTGTTGTATGGAAACCAATTTGACAATAAATTATATTTAATATTAAAAAATTTAAATAAATAAAATGACCCTAAGTCAATTTATAATAAAAACAAGTAATAAATGGAAATAGGGGAAGATTATAGTCAATGGAAAACGTGTTCATAGTACAGGGTGTGTTTACCAAGTACAGGGTGAGATTTAAACATTGTATTTCCACTGAGCCAATCAGGGCAAAAGAATACTACTACAAGCTATCTCTTACAGTTCTCATACTCACTAAAGGTGTAAATTGTGGGAAATATAGAGACTTGGGGTTTTTTTGGAAAAAATATTGAATTCCTGTTGATATATACATATTCCCAAGTCTTCACCTGAATAATCTGGACACACATCACCACCTGACTACAGTTATTATTACTATACAGGCTGTAGGCTCTGTTTAGATTTCTAGTTATTTTTTTCAAACACTCTGGAAAAGTGCCATCATCAAGTTGAGTAGGGTGTTGGTTACTGAACAATAGAGTTATTGAATTTTGTATTTCAACAATCAAGATAGCACATTTTTAAGACAGTTTCCTGGGTGTGAAGAAAGTATACTATACTTCATTTGTTCAAATATTGAGAAATATTGGTCTAAATTTTTCAGCTTAGTGTCCTTCTCTGAATATGTCAAATTTTAAAGTGGACAGAATTGTTTCTTAAGGAAATGAAAATAGTACTTCACCATTTCAAGATAGATGGGTCATGACATTATAGTTAACTGGTTATGGTATCTTCTTCAAACAGATAAATTGGGAGAAAGATGGTTGGAATATATACAGTTGAGAAACTCAGGGCACATACAGTATCTTTTGATTCACACTATATTTCTAAATTGTTCTAATGCCACAAATATATAATGTCAACAGTACACATGTAGTTTTTAATCAGCCCCAGTCTATGTGTTTCAAATGTTCTTAGGGTTATTAGGATCTGGCCTTTCCCTATTGAGTAAGGCTGAAATAACATCCCTAGAATTTCATGAAGATGAAAAAAATAGCTATAAATACAGACAACAGACAAAGCTGTGATCCAGGAGATTCCCTCCCCATGTCAGAAAATTAACTTGAAGAGAATACACTCTTTGGATGGATTATCATAAAATGACTCTAATGGAATACCATATTCATCAAGCAGCTATGAACATTATTGTTTCATCACCCATAAAGGATTATGAATATTGTAGGAGCATGGAATTTAATGTTTTTTTTTTTTTAATTTTTTAACGTTTATTTATTTTTGAGACAGACAGAGACAGAGCATGAATGGGGGAGGGTCAGAGAGAGGGAGACACAGAATCCGAAACAGGATCCAGGCTCTGAGCTGTCAGCACAGAGCCCGACGTGGGGCTCGAACTCACGGACCACGAGATCATGACCTGAGCCGAAGTCAGCCGATTAACTGACTGAGCCACCCAGGCACCCCAGAATTTAATGTTTTTAAAGGTCACTGTGGTTGAAGGATGTGCTTGAAAGTTAGATCAAATAAACAAGCTTATGAGAAACTTGACAAACCTAACTTATGGAAGAATGTCACTAAATGTTATGAACTAGATCATTACTCTTTAACTTTCCAGGTACTATAGATTGGAAGGGAATTTATCCTTTTCCATGGTGCACCTTTTTGGGGTTGGAAAGCAACAACGATGAATGGTACTGAGTTGGGAAGCATAGAAGATCAGTGGTTACATCTTGCCATCTAAAAGCCAATGCCTTAAATAAGCTCCACTGTGGCATCGGAGACCCAGTTATGTCCCAAACTTGGAATGCAGAATTTACTTAACAATGGCTTCTAGTTACCCTCCTTTTTTATGAGAAATGTTAGGTATGTGAGAAAATTTCTGAGAAGGAATAAAAAACAATGCAGTTTTTTTTAATGGTTGTTGGTTTATAAATCATTATTTTAATATTTTAATCAGTTACTTCTTATAATAAAAGAACTTCTGATTCACTCAACAAATGAAGTTAGAATCAGATTTATATAAATAATGATTCCCAAGAAGAAAATATGTATTTGGAAGCTGACTTGAAGGCCCTGATTAAGAAAACACCTACAAGGCTGACCATAAAAGGAAGTAAATTTGTCTTGGAAAAATTACATATTGAATTAAATGCCTGCATGAACAAAGAATGATGGAGATAAAAGAGTAATTAAGCTGGTGAAATAGTGTTAGAAGGTCCGTGAAAAGAATGTTTGACAGATGTGGTTGAGATTACTGTTTTCTGAGGACAGGACTCTCCACTGCATGGTTCAAATCCTGGTGGTCATTCGTTTTCTTTTGTTTGTTTCTTTTGTTTTTCCTTTACATAGAAATTTGCAGAAAGTATCAGAAAAATAGATAATAGCTATCTAGAAAATGTTTAGTGAGGTAATACTAAGGGTCAGAGGGTAAACTGGATATACTGATAATATCCGGAATTACATCAATAAATATATGAAGAACTAAAAACATGAGGCAAGAAAAATAAAGGAGGTCAAAAGTTTAAATATGTAAAAGCAACTTAAATTATATAGAGGGAATTACACAATTTTTCTACAACACATAACCACTCCATCATTATGGAAATGAAGAAAAGTAACTGAAATTAAGAAAATTCTTAAATGATTATCCTGGAAGTTAGGTATACTTTCAAATTTAGGTGATTTTAAGAATTGCTGGGTGGACAGAATTTGAATGAGACCAGAGTGAAGAAGGGACTGAAGGATCAAACACTAACAAGGTGAGAAAAATAAATTCTCTTCACAAGAATCTAAAACCTAAAACTCTCCCTCACTTGGAAGGTAAAGCAAAACTAAAGTTTTCTGAAATGTACTACAGCAAGAAGAAAGGGTTATACTTATAGTGAGACCCCAAAACATGAAAATCTGCAAGTAGAAAGTTAATGAAAATTATACAGGACTCTGAAACCATAAGATTTGTTTCTGACATAATACAGGCATTAAAGAAGGAATTAATAGGGTATTTAGGAAAAAAATTTACATTGAGGATCAGGATACAAGTCAAATTCCAACAGAATTTCTACTGGGGCTAGAACAGCACTCAGAGCATCAATTTTCGTTGAATAAAGGCAGTTTTCTGCTTGGCTCACTAAAATGTTACAGTTCCCATTTTCATCATAGGAATCACCTCCCCCCCCCCCCCGTCCCCCCCACACACACCATTATGAAAATAAATTACATGATACAGGTTGTGTTTTTGATGAAATGAAAGGTATCCTGGGGCACCTGGGTGGCTCAGTCAGTTAAGCGTCCAACTCTTGATATCAGCTCAGGTCATGATTTCACAATTCATTAGATTGAGCCCCTGTGCTATCAGTGCAGAGACTGTTTGGGATCTCTCCCTCTCTCTCTGTGCCCCTCCCCAGCGCTGACTCTCTCACTCGCTCACTCTCTCAAAATGAATAAATAAACATGAAAAATAATGAAAGGCATCCTAATTTGCATGTGATAATATATAAGGAAGGAAAGGCTATTAAAGGCATTGGCAGGCATGCAGCAAATAAAGGAGGTGGAGAAAGAAGGTCCAATTGTTGCATTTCATGAAAAAAGACAAGCAGAACACATGTCTACAGGGAAATGGCACATCCTGCTGTCAACCCTATTTTGTGTGCAGCATTGGGTACTGGATATATTGACTCCTCTGTAACCCCTCTGGCAAACCGAGAGAAGGGAGGAAAGAGAAAATGAGAAGGAAAGAAAAATGAGTGCATAAGAAATCTCACAGGCAAGAAATATTAGCATAAAGTTGTTTGTGCATCCCTGTTTGTCTCCATTCATCTTACACACACTCATGCACCATGCAAGATTGGCTGAGAATTGCACAGACCAGTATTCCTTGAAAGCAGGCCTTTAGGTTAGATTGAAACATGTTTTGCAAAATTCGGAAGACAGAAGAGAGGACATTATTTTCCAGCTGTAGTTATAAAAAACCGCATAGGCACTAAGCAAGATAAAACTTTTAGTTTCTGGTTGAGTTGTTGCGAATCATTTGTTTCTTTGCTGAAGGTAAGGTAGACACTGGTTGTAGGTTCCTAGAAATATAAGGACTTTCTAAACACCTAGATTTCCACCGTTCACTCATCCCGTCCTTACACTGATTGTATAAGATTCTCTAAATATCTTACTACTTAAAACACCTCAAGTGAATCATGTTTCCAACTATAACCCCATTGATACTATACTTAGTATCAATATTTGGTAACAGACCCAAAAGTTAGGAATCTGGTATTAGTTTATGTCACCCAAGTTAGGAATGAAGTAGATACGTATGTGCGTGTTTGTGTGTGCATGTGTGTTTTCCGCTAAGAGTCAGTGGAATATGATTAGTCCACAGTATTCAGTAGAAGTTAGTAGCATTCATTAGCACCTTTACTTTGGAATATAAATGAATCATCATGAGGGAATGAGCATAGTTGGGAGGAAAAAAGTGTCTAGCTTCACTTCACTGAACTGTAAGTAACTGGTTTCTGGGGAAATAGGTCTATAAATCATTTCTAAGAAATAGTTAATCTCTAGCTTCCAGGGCATATTTACCAAACAATCAATTTTTTACCAAGTCTACAAGTTTTTTTTATGCCTAAATCCCAAATAATAAAGAGATGTGAAAATATTATGGAGTATTGTCTCCCACCAAATTTTAGGGGAAAAAAGTATTTCAAGAAAAATACCAAGTCCAAATTGAAGTGTGAAATGAAGAATTTAAATTATAAGGGCGCCTGGGTGGCTCAGTCAGTTAAGCGTCTGACATCGGCTCAGGTCATGATCTCATGGTCCGAGTTCAAGCCCCATGTCGGGCTCTGTGCTGACAGCTCAGAGCCTGGAGCCTGCTTCAGATTCTGTGTCTCCCTGTCTCTCTGCCCCCACCCCCTGCTTCCTCTCTCTCTCTCTCTCTCTCTCTCTCTCTCTCTCTCTCTCTCTCTCAAAAATGAATAAAACATCAAAAAATTAAAAAAAGAGAATTTAAATTATGTTTGATTCTTTTATTTCAACAATCACCAGGACAGAATAAATTGTAGGATTTACCTAGAGGTCGAGTTTCATTGGTGAGTGAGAAAAAAGTGAGACAAGGGGATCAGATAATTTGCAACTGTGTACCTGTTCTTATAAGTCACAGGTATTAGTCTGTGCATAGAGGAAAAAAAAAAAAAAAAACAAAACAGGATAATGAAAATAGTAAAGAAAAAAAAAGGTATTGGAATCTATGAATATTTCATTATTCTGGTGAGATCTAGCAGTACAATTTAACAAAGCACCCTTAACAGATGACCTGATAATCAGTCAGCTGAAAAAATGACTTGAAATAAATAGTTAAGAGTGAAATATTTCAAAATATATTATAGATGGCATGATTTATTCATTGACAAAATTTTTAATGTGACCATGACAGAATCAATGAAGTGAGCAGAAAACATGATCACCATTTAAATGGTTAATAAGAAAAGAATAGCAAATCCATACATATCGCTGATACCGCAATGGAAATAAACAATTTCTGAGTAAATTTTAGAATGGAGAGGATTGTGGATGGCCAGGGCAGTTGTAACTTCTACTGAAGATAAGGTAAACCTAGTTGAAGTGCAGGATGGAATTCATTAAGATTGTAGTGTACATCTGGTCCTCCAGGTACAATTTTGCATGTTTTCCTATGTGTGTGAGAGTGAAAAATGCTGTTAATTCAAGGCATGATCTGTGTAGTGTTGGCTCATGAAAGTTTTAAAACAATATACTTGGCCATTAGCTTCTTGAGAATGTGCCTTACAATAGAAGTAGTATTTATTTGGGAGTAACTAAGTCTGGGTTGGATATTTTTTCAGAGATTTTAAGAAATGCTGTGACTTACATACTATTTTTCCAATTTTACAGAGGATGAAAAAAGTGCTTAAATAATATCTGCATGTGATTTAAAGTTTAAATCACAGCAGTCAATTATAGCCTTGTGGGACACCTTTAGAATGGGTTCATGGTATAACCTAATGGGTTGGCAGCCCAGAAGACCACATGTATAAGAGTTAGAATTGATAACTTTTTTAAAAATAAAAAGCTCAGGGGCGCTTGGGTGGCGCAGTCGGTTAAGCGTCCGACTTCAGCCAGGTCACGATCTCGCGGTCCGTGGGTTCGAGCCCCGCATCGGGCTCTGGGCTGATGGCTCAGAGCCTGGAGCCTGTTTCCGATTCTGTGTCTCCCTCTCTCTCTGCCCCTCCCCCGTTCATGCTCTGTCTCTCTCTGTCCCAAAAATAAAAAACGTTGAAAAAAAAATTAAAAAAAAAATAAAAATAAAAAGCTCATAGTTTAAAATATTGTAGACAGTAACTTTCTTTCATTTGAAAATAGGAAGAAACACATTCGAATCCTTTCTGGGGTATGCTTATACTATTATTTCCAAAAGGATCAACAAGAACCATTAACATTCTTGCCTCTGGGGAGAGGGTATATTAGAATGTCACAGGGATCTTTAGTATGTAATTTTATAATATTTTGTACTGATTTCTGTTATTAGATGTGTGCATCACTTTGTTGTTTTTCTTAATATAATTTATTGTCAAGTTAGCTAACATAGAGTGTATACAGTGTGCTCTTGGCTTCAGGAGTAGACACCCATGATTCATCACTAACATACAACACCCAGTGCTCATCCCAACAAGTGCCTTCCTCAATGCCCATCACCCATTTTTCCTTCTCTCCTTCCCTGGCCATCAGCCCTCAGTTTGTTCTCTGTATTTAAGAATCTCTTAAGTTTTGGCTCCCTCTCCATTTGAAACTATTTTTTTTACCCTTCCCCTCCCCCTTCTGTTAAGTTTCTCAAATTTCACATATGAGTGAAAACATATGATATCTGTCTTTTTATGAGTAACTTATTTTACTTACTCATTTTTTCTCATTGCCAAGTAGTATTCCATTCCATTCCATAGCACATCTTCTTTATTCATCAGTGGATAGACATTTGGGCTCTTTCCATAATTTGGCTCTTGTTGATAGAGATGCTATAAACATTGAGGTACGTGTGCCCCTATAAATCAGTACTCCTCTATCCTTTGGATAAATTCCTAGTGGTGCTATTGCTGGGTCGTAGGGTAATTCTATTTTTAATTTTTTGAGAAACCTCCACACTGTTTTCCAGAGTGGCTACACCAGTTTGCATTCCCACCAACAGTGCAAGAGTGTTCCCATTTCTCTATATCCTCACCATCATCTGTTGTTTCTTAAGTTGTTAATTTTAGCCACTGACTGGTGTAAGGTGGTATCTCAATATGGTTTTGATTTGTATTTTCCTGATGATGAGCGATGTTGAGCATCATTTCATGTGTCTGTTGGCCATCTGGATGTATTCTTTAGAAAAGTGTCTATTCATGTCTTCCCATCTCTTCACTGTTTCTCAGGTGTTGAGTTTGGTAAGTTCTTTATAGATTTTGGATACTAACCCTTTATCCGATATGTCTTTTGCAAATATCTTCTCCCATTCTGTCTGTTGCCTTTTAGTTTTGTTGATTGTTTCCTTTGCTGTGCAGAAGCTTTCAATCTTCATGAGGTCCCAATAGTTCATTTTTGCTTTTCTTTCCCTTGCCTTTGGAGACATGTCAAGTAAAAGTTGCTGCGACTGAGGTCAAAGAGGTTGCTGCCTGTTTTCTCCTCTAGGGTTTTTGATGGTTTCCTGTCTCACATTTAGGTCTTTCATCCATTTTGAGTATATTTTTATGTATGGTGTAATAAAGTGGTCCAGTTTCATTCTTCTGTATGTTGCAGTCCAGTTCGCCCAGCACTATTTTCTAAAGAGACCGTCTTTTATCCACTGGATTCTCTTTGCTTCTTTGTCAAAGATTAGTTGGCCTTACATTTGTGCATCCGATTCTGGGTTCTCTATTCTATTCCATTATGTGTGTTTTTGTGCCAATACCATACTTTCTTGATGATTATAGCTTTGTAGTACAGGCTGAGAGAGATTATGTTGTACAGGCTATGAGATTATGATGCCTCCAGCTTTGGTTTTCTTTTTCAACATTACTTTAGTTATTCAGGGTCTTCTGTAGTTCCATAAGTATTTTAGGATTGTTTGTTCTAGCTCTGAGAAGAATGCCAGTGCAGTTTTGATTGGTACTGGATTGAATGTCTATATTGCTTTGGGTAGTACCAACATTTTAACAATATTTGTTCTTCCAATCCATGAGCATGGAATGTTTTTCCATTTCTTTGTGTTTTCAATTTCTTTCATAAGTTTTCAACATACAGATATTTTACCTCTTTGGTGGGTTTATTCCTAGGTATTTTATGGTTCTTGCTGCAATTGTAAATGGGATCGTTTTCTTGATTTCTCTTTCTGTTGCTTCATTATTGGTATATAGAAATGCAGCCAATTTCTGTACACTGATTTTATATCCTGTGACTTTGCTGAATTCATGGATCAATTCTGGCAGTTTTTTGGTGGAGTCTTTTGGGTTTTCCACGTAGAGTATCATGTCATCTGCAAAAGGTGAAAGTTTGACTTCTTTGCTGCTTTGGATGCCTTTTATTTCCTTTTGTTGTTTTATTGCAGAGGCTAGGACTTCCAACACTATGTTAAACAACACTGGTGAGAGTGGACATCCCTGTCATGTTCCTGATCTCAGGGGGAAAGCTCTCAGTTTTTCCCCATTGAAAATGATATTACCTGTGGGCCTTTCATATATGGCTTCTATGATGTTAAGGTGTGTCCCTTCTATTCCAAGTTTCCTGGGGGTTTTTATTAAGAAAGGATGCTGTATTTTGTCAAATGCTTTTCTGAATCTATTAACAGGATCATATGGTTCTCATCCTTTCTTGTATTGATGTGATGTATCACATTGATTGATTTGTGAATACTGAATCAGCCCTGCAGCCCAGTAATGAATCCGATTTGATCATGGTGAATAATTCCTTTAATACACTGTTGAATTCAATTTGCTACAATCTTGTTGATAATTTCTGCATCCATGTCCATCAGGGATATTATTCTATAATTCTTCTTTTTCATGGGGTCTCTGTCTGGTTTGGGAATCAAGGTAATGCTGGCTTCATATAAAGAGTTCTGAAACTTTCCTTCCACTTCTATTTTTTGGAACAGCCTGAGAATTACAGGTATTAACTCTGCTTTAAACGTCTGGTAGAATTCCTCTGGGAAGTCATCTTGTCCCGGACTCTTATTTGTTGGGAGATTTTTGATAACTGATTCATTTCTTTGCTGGTTATGCGTGTATTCATATTTTCTATTTCTTCCTGTTTGAATTTTGGTAGTGTGTGGGTGTCTAGGAATTTGTTCATTTCTTCTAGATTTTCAGGTTTGTTGGCATATAATTTTTCATAGTATTCTCTAATAACTGTTTCTATTTCTGTGGTGTGGTTGTGATCTCTCCTTTCATTTGTGATTTTATCTATTTAGGTTCTCTCTCTTTTCTTTTTGAGAAGTCAGGCTAGGAGTTTATCAATTTTCTTTATTCTTTCAAAAACCCAGATCTTAGATTCATTGATCTGTTCTGTTTTTCTTTTTATTCTATATTGTCTATTTCTGCTCTAATCTTTATTTTTTTCTCTCTTCTCTTCTTATGCTGGCTTTAGGGTTTCTTTGCTGCTCTGCTTCTATTTCCTTTAGATGTGAGGTTAGGTTCTGTATTTGGGATTTTTCTTCTTTCTTAAGATAGGCCTGGATTGCAATGTATTTTCCTCTTAGGACTTCCTTTACTGCGTCCCAAAGGGTTTGGACTATCGTGTTTTCATTTTCATTTGCTTCCATATATTTTTTAATTTCTTCTTTAACTACCTGGTTGACCCATTCATTCTTTTTTTTTTATTTATTTTTTCTTTTTTTTTTTTAATTTTTTTTCAACGTTTATTTTTTTGGGACAGAGAGAGACAGAGCATGAACGGGGGAGGGGCAGAGAGAGAGGGAGACACAGAATCGGAAACAGGCTCCAGGCTCTGAGCCATCAGCCCAGAGCCCAACGCGGGGCTCGAACTCACGGACCGCGAGATCGTGACCTGGCTGAAGTTGGACGCTTAACCGACTGCGCCACCCAGGCGCCCCAGACCCATTCATTCTTTAGTGGGATGTTCTTTAACCTCCATTCATTTGGAGGCTTTCCAAATTTTTTCTTGTGGTTGATTTCAAGTTTCATAGTGTTGTAATCTGAAAATGTACATGGTATGATCTCAATTACTTTATACTTATTGAGGGCTGTTTTGTGACCCACTATGTGATCTATTTTGGAGAATACATCTTCTGGAAGAATATATTCTTCTTCTAAAGAATATATATTCTGCTGCTTTGGGATGAAAAGTTCATCCCATCTGGTCCAGTGTATCATTCAAGTTCATTTGGTCCAGGTATCATTCAAGGCCAATGTTTCTTTATTGATTTTCTGCCTAGATGATCCTTGCTATAAGTTGAGTATTAAGGTCACTTAAAATTACTGTATTATTACCAGTAATATTGCTTATGTTTGTGATTAACTGATTTTTATATTTGGGGTTCTTCCAAGCTGGGGGTATAAACATTTATAATTGCTACCTTTTATTGATGGTAGATCCCTTAATTATGATATAATGCCCCTCTTCATCTCTCGTTAGTCTTTAGTTTAAAATCTAGTTTGTCTGATATAAGTATGGCTACTCCAGCTTTCTTTTGACTTCCAGTAGCAAGATAGATGGTTCTCCATCTCCTCACTTTCAATCTGAAGGTGTCCACAGATCTACAATGAGGCGCTGGTAGACAGCATATAGATGGATATTGTTTTTTTTTAATCAATTCTGATACTCTATGTCTTCTGATTGGGGCAATTAGTCCATTTACATTCAGAGTGATTATTGAAAGATATGGATTTAGTATCATTGTGTTATCTATAGGTTTCATGATTGTGGTGATTTCTCTGGTCCTTTGTATTCTTTGCAGCATTCCACTCACAGAGTCCACCTTGGGATTTCCTACAGGGCTGGTTTAGTGGTCATGAACTCCTTCAGTTTTTGTTTGTCTGGGAAAGCCTTTATCTGTCCTTCTATTCTGATGACAGTCTTGCCAGATAAACGATTCTGGCTGCATATTTTTCCTATTCAGCACATTGAATATTTCCTGCCACCCCCCAAGTTTCAGTGGACAGGTCTGCTACTACCCTTATTTGCCTACCCTTGTAAGTTAAGGCCTGTTTGTCCCTAGCTGCTTTCTGAATTCTCTCTTTATCTTTGTATATTGCCAGTCTCACTATGATATGCACTGGAGTTGACCTGTTCTTGTTGGTTCTGAAGGGAGTTCTCTGTGCCTTCTGGACTTGTATGTCTGTTTTCTTCCCCAGATTAGGGAAGTTCTTTTTTTTTTTTTTTTTTTTTTTTTCAACGTTTTTATTTTTTCGGACAGAGAGAGACAGAGCATGAACGGGGGAGGGGCAGAGAGAGAGGGAGACACAGAATTGGAAACAGGCTCCAGGCTCTGAGCCATTAGCCCAGAGCCTGACGCGGGGCTCGAACTCCCGGACTGGGAGATCGTGACCTGGCTGAAGTCGGACGCTCAACCGACTGCGCCACCCAGGCGCCCCAGGAAGTTCTTAGCTATAATCTGTTCAAATAAAACCTTCTGCCCCTTTCTCTCTCTTCTTCTTCTTCTAGAACCCCTACAGTATGTGTATTATTTCATTTCACTGAATCACTTAGGTCTCTAATTCTTATCTCATGGTCTATATTTTCCTATCTTTTTCTCAGCTTCATCATTTTCCATAATTTTATCTTCTATTTCACTTATTCTCCTGTCTGCTTCCTCCATCCTTGCTGACACTGCATCTAGTTTACTTTGCATTTCATTTACAGCATTTCCTAATTTGTCATGACTATTTCTTAGGTCCTTGATCTCTGCAGTAATAGATTCTCTGCTGTCTTGTATGCATTTTTCAACCCAAGCTATTAGTCTTATGGCTATTATTGTAAATTCTTGTTCAGATACATTGTTTATATCTGTTTTGAGCAATTCTCTGGCTGTCATTTCTTCCTGGAATCTCTTTTGAGAATTCTTCCATTTCATTATTTTGGCTAGTTTCCTGTCCTTTATGTGTTTTAATAGCTTGTTATGTGTCTTGCACCTGAGAGTACTACTATATTAAAAAGGGGTCATGTATTGTCCAGGGCCTGGCCCTTGAGGAAATGTTTTTGGAGTGTGTTGCATGCTCTCTGTTGTTGCGACTCCAGTTGCTTTATCTCCGCCTCCACTCATAGGGGTGGTTTGGACCTTCCATCGGGTGTGCTTTGATTTGTTCACTGAAGTAACCCTGGAAAAAACTGAAACCAGGTGGTGGTGGACTAAGCCTTATCCCATACAAAGACAGAAATGACAGAGGCAGGGAGAAAAACAATTGACCAGGCAGAGAACAGAGAATCAGAGAAACATATGGCTTAATCCAGAGAACGGGGGGGGGGGGGGGGGGGGGGGGGGGGGGGGGGGGGTGAGAGAGAGAGAGGATATATAAAGTAAGAACTGACCAAAAATCAAATCAGAAAATGCAAAACTGCTGGACTGTTGTCTGATGGTGCCTTGTAACCAGTGGCTGTGCTGGTTTGGAGAAGGGCCCTTCTGGTTTGGTCAGTGTCAATCTCACTCCTGTAGATATGCAGTTACCAGGCATGGAGGGGTGGGGTTAGGTGTAAGTAGGTCATGTCTTCACTGGGGGCTTGCTGTTCTGTTCCCTGAAGCCCCACCGTGTTGGTGATGGGAAGAAAAATGAAGACACCCCAGGCTCTCCTCCCTGGACTGGGTGTCCCAACCACTGTGTTCAGCCGGTCCTCACAGCGCTAGAGGGGCACAAGCGGGCCAGTTTGTCCCGCTCCACAGACTCCTGCACCTCCCAGGAATTTGGCTGGGATTCAAGCCCAGATGTCTTAAAGGATCCCACTCCATGCCCCGGTTCTGGGGTAATGCCACTTCCCTAGCTGACAAAGGGCCTCTGGCTGATGCCTGCAGAGATTTTTGTCCTTGGAGCAGCAATACACCTTCCCACAGCACTAGAGAGAGGGTATTGCTCTCCCAATGTGTCTCTGAGCTCACCACTGAGTTGGGGCTGGCTTCCCCTTCCTCCTGACCCAGGCCAGGCGTGCACACCAGCAGCTGGCTCCAGTCCAGAGAGAGTCGCACAATCCTAGATCATCATTCCTAAGGCTGTTTGCAAGTTAGAGACTGGCTCTCTCTCCATTTTTTCTGTTCCCCGGTTGGTGGTCCAGAGAGGTTTTTCTCTTATCCAAATACAATCCCATACTTCAACAGCCTCTCCTTCTCTTCCTTTTGTCTCTCCACTAAAGGGGTTACCCCAGCGCTGTTCATATGGTGCCTATTTTATCTCTCCCAATTCTCAAGCATGCACCTCAGTCTCACCAAGCTGTCTCCATGGGCCCCTGGAGATGTTTCTATCACTCTGTGGCTCAGATTCCTGGAATTCCAAGTCTTCTGGCCTCAATACTACTGTGTTTGAGAGACAAGGGAATTTTGGGCCCCCTGTGTCTCTGCCATGTTGACTCCTCCAATAGATGTGTGTATCTTGTGTGTGTACGTATGTATGGTTTATTCATTCAAAAGCACTATGTAAACATTGATTAATTTAAGTAAATATACACTTCATAAATTTATATTAAAATTTAGTTATAAAATGAAATATAGATGATTCAAGATATAGTTCTACTTTTTTCTATTAATTTTTATTCCAACAGTGATCAATTTGATTTAGTCCTCTCATACTCAAAGAATAACTCATAGTGAACTCACTTGCAATTCTCATATAAAACAAATCAAAAGTTGATAAAAAATACTTTCTAGATGATATTCCTATGTGAGCTGCCAGCACTCAGTGTGAAAGAGCATTAGTGTCATTTATATGAAAAGTCTTTCAAGTCAATGACAGAACTGGGCCAGAAGCAATGAGAATAAATTAAGTGAAAGGATGTTCAGTGACCATCTGAAACCACAGTACAGAAGCCGCCAGTGGTTCTTTTCTCTTTTACATGGACTAACCGAAACAGAAATCTACCCTTCATATTTTTAGGAAAAAAAAACTATCATATTTTTACTTTTAACCTATCAACATTGATCAAGAGAAAAATGTGTTTCATGTATTTTAGTTGATACCAATAAAAGTCTCAATCACTTTGATTACAAATGTCTGAAAATAGTGAAAACCAATGCACAGAAAATGCATTGCTGAGATGGCATTCAATATACTTAAACAATTTCAATTGCAGGGTGTCTGGATGGCTCAGTTGGTTAAGCATCCAACTCTTGATTTTGGCTCAGGTCATGATTCCACAGCTTGTGGGATCAAGCCTGGCATTGGACTCCACAATGGCAGTGCAGAGCCTGCTTTGGATTCTCTCTCTGTTTCTCTCTCTGCCCTGCCCCTGCTTATGCTACTCTCTCTCTCTCAAAATAAATAAACTTAAAAAAATTTCAATTGTGTTTTATTCCACGTAAGAGTTCTAAATTTAGCATCAAAATGTATCACATATTCCCTCTCTCTATGTGTATACACGCACACAGAGTGACCCAACACTGAAAACGTCCATTTCAAAACTCATTTAGCTCCCTTATGCTTTCCATATACCTACGTTATTCCTTAAGAAAACCTCCTCAGAGAACTCATGTATAGGGAATTATTCTATTCCCTATTCATTGACCCCAACAAATTCATTCTACCCTTACAGTATTTCTCAAATCTGTCTATGCATTTATGCCATCATTTTCCCTTCATCTAACTGCTAGCTAGATGCTGAGTGCATATTCCCATAAACTGGATCTCTACTTTAAGTTCACAAAATTTCTACACTCTACTCTCTCTTTCCTTTATTGTTTGAGTACTCTTATCTGACATTCACTTTTTTTTTCAGGTAAAAGTCACATTTTCCTTTTAATTGACTACTTAATTTACATCATTTCTTCTCTTGGCTGCTACTTCGGTAGCAATTAGGTCCTCACCTCTCAAGAACATGCATCTGAACAGGCTGGCACAGAGCCATTGTGAACACATACCCCAAACCAGGTCTTTTGGAATAACAAGAACAGCAAAACCAGCCTTTCTCTTCACTTAGAAAGGGGTTTTCACTCAGAGGGTCCAAAGCTCAAATTTCCAAACACAGAAAACCTGGAGCTCTATGCAAAAATGGAAACCAAAATGTATCAGAGATGAAACACAGTCAAGACAGATCTTGAGAAATAAGTATCTGATCATCTGGCCTCTTGTATTGGGAATGGCCCCACTCCAGAATGTTTAAAGGAAGATGTTTCTGTTTCTGTTTCATTTCCCAAAAGGGTATAAAATCTACTAAAAGGAATATAGTCAAATAAATCAGCTCACTCACAAGACACTCCCAAATAACGATTTTTGGTTGCTGAGCACAGTCAGCACATTATTTCAAAGTGACAAAATTCAGAGTAATCTGAGGATTCAAAACTGACAGTCACATTTGCCAATAGGTTTATGTAAGACATACATAGTTTTCCCACTGTATGTGTCAAAGGACCAAGACCCTCATCGAAAAAAGTTATTTTTCAGATTATAGTGGACAAAACAGTAGAGTTTGGAAAGGCACCTTCTCAGAGAATGAACAAAAAGCATTTTGCAAAAGGTTCACATCATTTTGCAGCAGAAGGACTGGAGTTCAGTGCCTGTGACCTTCATTAGCTTGACCCTTCCTCTTCTTTGGTTGTAGTGGCCTCAGTGGGATCTCCCTCTTGTAAAGGTTCTGCTGGCTTCTCCTTCTCCTCCTCATCTTCCTGGGGATAGAGGTCAGGGTATTTTTGCATGCATTCCTGCATGGCCCAGAAGTGATATACACGGTCTGACTCCTTGTCAGGAAGCAGGAAAAGGCCGACTTGAACTATTCCCCACAGGGGCCACTGGCCATTTCCCCAAGGCATGGGCAGTTCCAGTTAATGTCTCCATTTGGTAGGATCAATCCGTGCTCCTCTTATGGATCATAGCTATCTATCATCGGCCACCAGCTCAGCATTGCTCAGAGTTTCACGGTCTTCTTTGGTCACAAACATGATTTGGCCCTTCCCTTCCCACAAGCAGTAAGCCATGGCTGCAGGCTGGCACTCAGACCTCCCAGCGACAGTGGTGGAGGCAGCACAGACAGCAGTGGGCTCCTGCTATCACTTCTTCTCAGGCAGGCTGGCCAGGTGGCTGAGGACTCACACTGCCAACTGCACACCTGCCTCAGCCTGGTACTTTTATTTTCACAGCTTAACTTACTTCACATATTTCTATGGTGTGTTTTTTTTTTTTTTCCTGCCCAAATAACTTTCACTTTTCCTCTAGCACTAGTGTATTTTCAGGATTTTTTGAAACATAAGTTGCACTGTGTCATCAACCTGTGTAATCTTGATCCCTGCCATAGTACGAGCATAGTATTCATATCTAGTATGAACAGCATCAATGAAATATTTAAAAACTTATAGTGATGACCATTTTAATGAGCCTGGACATGTTGTTTGATATATTTCCTAAATAGTGTATTATAATGAAGCAAGAAAATGTTTTCTTTTTTCACAAATTAGTTATGACAGGCTCAAAGATATTAGGTAACATAATACACTATGTCCAAGCTTATGTACATAGAAGGGTGGTGGAATCACACTATGGTCCATTACCTACAGCCCCTGCTCATTTCATATCTTTATGTTGCCAATGAAAAAAACTTTAGAAGAGGTCATAAAGTAGTCAAAAAATAGTTTTGCTTGCTGATTCAACAAAATCATTTTGATTTCTGCCAGTGGCTTTTTGAACACACTTTGTATTTTATGTAATTTATTTATTTACATACATTCATCTGTCTTGACTGTGAGCAAACTAAGACCATTAAATGACCTACCAAATTTAAGAATTAAAAAAATTACTGAAATTTTATCATGACATTATGCATTTCCTCAGTATCCTATTCTTCTGGTGGCTCCTCCCTTCCCCCCCACCCCCGAACTTTTTAAAGATGTAACTGACACATAATAAATACTGTGTAATTTAAGATAATTTGATACACATATATATAGTGAAAAGATTACCACAGTAATGTTAACACATCCATCACCCCACTTAACCTTTGTGTGTGTGAGTGAGAACATTTAAGATCTTAAGTATTTAAGATTTTAAGTATATTACGTAATATGATTAAAAATAGTCACCAAGCTGAACATTAAATCCTTAGAATTTATTCATCTTATAAAAGGTAGTTTGTACTCTTTGACCATTATTTCCTGATTTTCCCCACACCCAGCCCCTGGCAATCACCAATGTACTCTTTCCAGGAGTTTGGCTTTTTTTAGGTTTCATGTATTAGTGAGATCATGCAGTATTTGTGTTTCTCCCTTTGACTTATTTCACTTTGGTAATGCCCTCAAAGTCCATCCATATTGTTGCAAATGGCAGGATATTCTTTTTATAGCAGAATAACTCTTTGCAGAATCTCTAAGTTATTTTCCACACTGGCTGCAGGAATTTGCATTCCAACCAACAGCATACATTGATTGCCTTTTCTCCCATCTTCCCAACACTTGTCATCTTTTGTCTTTTTAATAAGAGCTATCTACCAGGTGTGAGATGATAGTTCACTGTAGTTCTCAGTTGCATTTTCCTGATGACTCAGTGATGTGATGTTAAGCACTATTTTCATGTACCTTTGGCCATTTGCACCTTTTCTTTGGAAAAATATTTGTTCAGGTCCTCTGCTTGGACATTTTGAATGATGCCACCACCAAATCTGGTTATCTGAAGGATCTATCCGTGAATGAAAAGTCACTTTTATCGTTTATCCTACACATGCTTAAACTTAAAACAGTGGTGATGCTTCTGGTATTTACAAGAAACCTCTGAACTCTTTTATTTACTGTAAATTCAATACATCAGCACAATCTTTTCTCTAATATATTACACTAGTATATTGGGTAGTCTGTGAATTTTATGGTTTATGCATCTATTTCAGTGAACTATTTACTCAAATGTATGACACTAGGTCTCTGATTCTTAGAACAGTTTTGTTTTGTTTTGTTTTGTTTTCAGATGAATTAATGCTTTAAAACAAAACACTATTTTGACATGAGAGAAAGCCTGGATAAGAATATTTTGAATTCATTTTTATCATATGGATAGTGGAAATTCTTTCTTGGTTTTTAAATATCATAGTTTATGTATCTGAATGTCTAGGATTCATGAGTTTTGATCTTTTACTTGGTTTCACAGAAAATGCTATAATAGACAGTGCTTCTCAACTGCTACTTTAACCCAAGACATATAAACCCTAGAAACTAACTTGGAATCAGAAAGATAAAAAAAAAAAAAAAAAAAAGTGCTTCCCATATATATTATCTTATCATTCCAGAAACAACAAAAACAAAAAGTTATATTCAATTGAAGTAATTTTACAATTACTTACTGAATACTGGATATATGCCATCCCAACTATGGTATTAGATATACAAATTCCAACAATTTGTATCTTCAAGTAGCTCTAGTTCTTTCAAGGGACACAGACATATAAACAATCAACTGTAAAGGAATCCGAGAGTGTCTTTGTTAATTATATTAACAAAGTTTTATGAAAACCCAAGGGAATCTGTCATTTGGTCATATGTAAGTTATTGCCTAAAGTGAACAATCTGGGGCACCTGGGTGGCTCAGCCGGTTAAGCATCCGACTTCAGCTCAAGTCATGATCTTGGAGTTTGTGTTTTCAAGCCCCACGTAGGGCTCTGTGCTGACAACTCAGAGACTGGAGCCTGCTTTGGACTCTGTGTCTCTTTCTCTCTCTGCCCCTCCCCTGCTCATCCTGTCTCTTTCTCCCAAAAATAAACAAACATGAAAAACATACTAAAAAATAAAGTGAACAATCTGGTTTTTTTTTTCATTTTCCACAAATAAATTGGATTATATGACTATTTGTTAACAGTCTGACCCAAAGTATTGAGGATTAAAATGCCATATTTAGGGAACATGTACATTTATTAATTTTCAATATGTAAATTGGCAGGGTTATTTATAATGTGAATCATTTCAAACATAGGAAACATTTGCATACCCAATTTGTTTTCTGTATGTTCTATCATATGGATTAGTCTCTGAGTTCTCAGGTTAAGTAACTAATCACTGCATTGTCAAGCCTCTATTATGCTCTCTGCTGTATCCTATCACTGACTTGTTCTGGGTTGAGATTTATCTTAGGAACTGAGAGCCAAGGCTGGAACACACTGAACAGAATGTTCTATTTCTGTATAAAAAGATAGATGTTGCTCTAGCCCAGAATGACAACACTTTGCACTGCTCCCAATCTGTAAATTGTTCCATTTGCTTGGCACAATATGTATACTGACGTATTTAATTCTTTCTACCAGGGCCATGCTGTTCTATTCCTCTCAGCTAGCCAAATACACCAGAAGTCATAAATTTCTCATCAAGATGGAAACTAAATGTGATCTCTTTCATATGTAAAAGTGGTGTTACTATCCTGCTGTTAGTGTTTTTGAGTTACTATATTTTCAAAATTCACGATTAGAAAAAGATTTGCTGTGATCTTTTTACTTTTATCAACTACAGTCATGAAGCCAAGAAAATATCCTGACAAAGTAATTGTCTACAATCACAGGTAAAATCTGTGGAAATGATTTAATATCTTTATAACTACCACCTCTTTTCAAAATGAACTTTCATTTCCTTGAGTCCTTTTCATATACTGCCAATGGAAAAAAAGGAATGTTTGTTTTGGCTTTACATATCACAAAATGATATGATTCCATTATATTCACCTGTGGTACCATGTATGATTTTGTTTTATCTTTTACCACAGTTCCTTTTTCTGCTTTTTAATTTAATGAACATGGAATGCTTTTAGTTCCCCAAAAAGGAACAGGTCTCAAGGAAACAAGGTTTGGAGTGTTTAGTGCCAATGTCTTTGGTTTCCTTTATACTTTGATATGACCAGAATCATATCCATCGCTTACCATCTAAGTTAGGGGACACCTAACTGTGACCCACTGGCTCAACCCAGCCCACTACCTCATTTTATAAAGCAAGTTTTATCGGACCAATGCCCACTTATTTACATGTTGTCTATAGTTGTTTCAGCACAACATTGGCAGACTTGACTCTACCAGAGAGACTTTGTGCTTTATAAGCCTAAAATATATGAGATTTACTGAAAAAAGTTGTTGACTTTGATCTAAATCACGTGTCTGATATTGGAGTTGTTTCTGGTGTTATTTTGTCTTGCATATTTTTTGGAATACACTGAATTATTTCTACTCTTGTTAACTCATAGGTTAGGAAGACCACATTAAATAAGCTAATATATGTAAGTAGTTAATAAAAAATAAAAATAATAAAAAACACCTGAGTCATAAAATGGGCCATGTAAATGCTGTTAATAAAAAATGCAAATAAACTTAGCAAATACACTAATTTAAAGAATGCCAGATTCCTTGATGTCTAATTAACCAAAGTGTGGATTCTAGCAGTGTTCAGGTACTCATTATTAAAACCAACCATAATGTTGACTATATCAGGCAATTTATGAGAAAGCAGAAACTTTTTTTTCCCTAAAGATAATTACTAATAAATTTAAGTATGAGAAAAAAAGACTTTCAGGTATAAACATGTGCTTGTTTTTCCTAACTAGTCACAAGCTAAAAGACAGTAATATGTTTTTGGAATTTTTTGTAAATAGTTGAATATATTATAGTAGTTGATTATTTTGAGATATTACTCATTTATGTCACATTCAATGAAAGTGTTCATTTGACATTAAAGTGTTGCAATGCTGCAGTTACAGACACACACAAATATTTCAAAACTTAATAAGGAATAGAAAAGTTTGTGAATAATTTTTATTCATTAAATGTCAGTTTCTGTTACCAGAACTAAGAGTGTAGTATGTCTAGCCACATAACTCCATGCAATTGGCTATGTTTGGTTTCAGCTGCTCATTTATGTTAATGATGATACACCTTTTGATTAATACCTATAGGATTCTTTTTGCATACTTCAGTTCCCTCATATTCTCTCTGAACTATTTTTTTAGGAAAGTAATGAGGCAAAATTTACCTCTCTACTCATAAAAATCTCTAATTTTTTTGTAGTTTAGTGATTGCAGATTTAAGTGGACAGATTGCTGAAATGTCTATTCAATGTTTTGATTATGAATCAGTTACATATAGCTTCTATTACATTGAGAGGAATATAGATCAGAATAAAATATGCAAAAATGTGATGAACAGTTAACATTTTCATGATGCATCAATGAATTTAAAGATGGCATAATATAAAAAAAAAAGTGGTTTTCTATTTCTCTAAGGATCAGTAACCTATTTTGAGAAAATATTTTTGGAATTCTAATATATGCAAGTATTAAAATAGAAATTCTAAAGTTGAAGTATATTGCTAGTGACTATGTCTGTCAGCTATTTCTACAAAAATTCTGTTTAACAAACCATCTTAAAACTCAACTATTTGAAATAATAACCACTTATTCTCTCTTATTTGTCTGCTAATTGGCTGGGGATTAATCAATAAAGGCAGAACTCAGCTTGGCTTGGCTCCAAAGTTTATGTCTGCTCATGTGTCTCCTATCCTCCTTCAATCAATGGGTTATCTGGACCGTTTCTTCACAGGACAATAGCAGATTTACAAGAGGACAGGAACAACCACCCAAATACAATTCAAGCTTCTGATGCCATAACAACTGTTAACATGTTATGGAGCAATGCAAATCACATGGATGAACCTAACATCCAGAGTTGGGGAAATAGATTTCATGAACAATGATGCAATGGCTAATCACAGAGAGTGTCAATGTAATAGGGACAATACTCTCCCCATCTTGGTTTGGGGGGTGCAAGATGTAATTATTTTGAAAAATAATTTACACAGTGTCCTCTATCCCCAAATAATTTGATCACAACTAATACTGCTTTATCACCAGTAGCACCAGAAGCATCACTGAGGAAACCTAAGATTCTGTAGAGAGTAAGCACTCATTTTGGACTCAAACTAGACACAATCAATTCTAAATCTAGACACTGAAATTACTAATTTTGCAACCTTAAATAAGTCATTTTAATTTGCTATCCTTAAATTTCTTCATCATTAAAATGGTGGAAACATGTTCCATGGGACTGATGTTCAAGATGACCAGGTTAGAGATATATATACAGATATAAATATGTAGATATGTATATAACTAAGTCACTGTCTCCAGGCCAGGGTTTAAAATAGAGTGTGGGGAGCCTGGGTGACTCAGTCAGTTGAGCATTCAACTTCGGCTCAGGTCATGATCTCACGGCTTGTGATTTCGAGCCCCGCTTCGGGCTCTGTGCTGATGGCTCAGAGCCTGGAACCTGCTTTGGATTCTGTGTCTCCCTCTCTCTCTGCCCTCCCCTGCTCACTCTCTGTCTCTCTCTCTCTCTCTCAAAAATAAACATTAAAATAGAGTGTTACTATGATACTTATTATTTCTTATTTCAATTACATTTTCTTCCATCTATTCCCCGAACACCATACTTTTTCAACTTTCAGTTCTCATAGGATATGTGTCTTTTCATGAAAACTTCTGGTCCCTTCCATGAACATATTATTCAAATATACTAATTCTTCATCACTATTGCTTGCTCTGTCACTGCAGAGTTATTATTTCTCATGGATATCATTTTCTGTTAGAACTACATATGGTATGTTTTGTTAAGTGGGGAGGATGCATTTCCTTCCATTTGTGCCATGGCATTCTTATTTTGACACATATGTATTATTATTTAGTTTCTCCTCTGATTTATTACTGTTATAAAAATGAGACCTACCTGGGGCACCTGAATGGCTCAGTTAAGCATCTGACTTCAGCTCAGGTCTTGATCTCACCGTTCATGAGTTTGAGCCCCATGTCGGGCTCTGTGCTTACAGCTCAGAGCCTAGAGTCTGCTTCAGATTCTGTGTCTCCCTCTCTCTCTGCCCCTCCCCTACTCTCACTCTGTCTCTCAAA
Organism: Felis catus; assembly: GCF_018350175.1. Lineage (NCBI taxonomy): Eukaryota > Metazoa > Chordata > Mammalia > Carnivora > Felidae > Felis > Felis catus. The sequence continues at coordinate 59,398,895 of NC_058368.1, read as the reverse complement.
AATAAATAAACATTAAAAAAAAAGATTTAAAAAAATGGGACCTACTCAAGAAAACCATCTGCTTTAGAAAACTATGACACGGGGTGCCTGGGAGGATCAGTTGATTGAGCGTCTCACTTCGGCTCAGGTCATGATCTCACTGTCTGAGTTCGAGCCCTGCGTCGGGCTCTGTGCTGACAGCTCAGAGCCTGGAGCCTGCTTCAGATTCTGTGTCTCCCTCCCTCTCTGCCCCTCCCCTGCTCATGCTCTCTCTGTCAAAAATAAATAAACGTTAAAAAAAAAAAACTATGACAAAGTATTAGGCCTAATTTTATTAAAGATATTCTTAGAGAATGAACTCTTTTCCTAATAGGCTCCTTATACATTAATATAAGTAGATTCTTGTCAACAAAAATAATTTAGTCTACTATCAGACGAATCTACAGAGTTTGAGTCTCAATGCTGGCATTATATTAGATTAAATGTAATAACTTCATCTGCATGGATAATGTATTTATTATTTTACTAGGAACTCATTTTTTATAACTGTAATTATTTAAGTGAATTTTATTAACATTTAAATTAGTTAAATAAATTAAATTTATTTGCATTGTTACTAGGAAAACTATTTTTAACATTAAATTATCTGAATACAAATCTTCATGATTTCTGAAATATGAGACTCATGATAGAATAAAATGTTCAGTCACTTTAATGAAAACAAAAATATATGAAGTAACAAACTATTTTAAAAGGGTATTCCCATTTGGATATAAAGCATATTTGTCACTTGAACAGAAATGGCTTTAATTTGCTATGGTAGCCTCATGGCTATATGTTGCCAAATAGTTACAGAAATTTCATTTTTTTGAGTGACAAAACAATTACTATTGGAATCTCTTGCTGGTTGACAGGAAATATGACCTTACAAATGGTAAACAGAAAATCCCAAAAAGGAGAGCTATCTTTCTTTGTTGATGAATCCTCTAAGGCAAACTGTACTATTGTATAAAGAACCAATTTATTTAGTCAAGAAACTGGGACATCTCTTACTAACTTTTCATCTGACCCCATTATAATTGTATTTGTGTGATGGGGATGGAAGTTTTCTTTCTTCTTTCCATCACTGACCTAATTTGAAAGAAAAAAAAATCACTGGAAAGAATAATTACAAATAACTACAAATATTTTAAAACTTGAAACAAAAGAAGGAAATATAGTAAACTCTAATGTTAGAAATTCTCTACAAAATGCTTTAATTGTACTCTATTATGTTTTAGGAAAGTACTCCTCTGAAACAGTTTTAAACTGATCTAGGGGTGCCTGGGTGGCTCAGTCAGTTGAGCGTCCACATCCAACTTTGTTCAGGTCATGATCTCACAGCTTGTGAGTTCAAGCCCCATGCCGGGCTCTGTGCTGACAGCTCAGAGCCTGGAGCCTGCTTCAGATTCTGTGTCTCCCTCTCTCTCTGCCCCTAACCCAGTCATATTCTGTCTCTGTGTCTCTCAAAAATAAACAAACATTAAAAAACAAAAAATTAAACTGATCTAAAGGATTGTTTCACTTAAGTTATTCTCTTTTATTAAATCACATAACCAAATCACTGTTTGTAAATGCATGAACTCTTCACTTATTATGATGCAATGTAATAAGCTATCAGTCAAAATTGGGATTAGACAGACATCTGTAAGAATGATATAATTTAAATATTTCTGATTAAGAAATGACTCAAGAAAGTAGGAAATGGCTTTCATCCTACGGACTCACAGAGGTTGACAATCCCTGGGCCTGCCTTAGACAAAAGTAGTAGTCACTGTTTCTTCTAGCTAAAGGTGAATGCCAAGTTTAGCTAAAATACTCCACAGTACAATTGCCTCAGCATCCATTTTGTGTGGCCCAGGAACCTGCAGAAGCCTTAAACTTAACACTAGCCCCTCAAACAAGATTCCCTAGACAGAAAAACATGGTCACAAGGGAATGTAAATTCTTGATAAGACTTTCCCAATAGCCCTTGTGATCAACAATCTCTTCTGATTCTCAACGCCTTCCCCTTTTGCACACCTTTTTTAAAATTTTTTTTATTTTTTTAAATTTTTTAAAACTATTTATTTATTTTTGAGAGACAGAGCATGAGGGGTGCAGAGGCAGAGAGAAAGGGAGACACAGAATCTGAAGCAGGCTCCAGGCTCTGAGATGTCAGCACAGAGCTTGACACAGGGCTCAAACTCACAAACTGTGAGATCATAACCTGAGCCAAAGTCAGGCACTCAACAGACTAAGCCAACCAGGATCCCCCTCTTTTGCACACTTTCGATAAGACCCCAGAGGAGCTTATCAAAATCTGCTCTTTAGGTTTGAGTTTTCCAACCTGGCCTATCTCAGGAACTGCAAATAATTCCACCCACAAACTCTAAAAGGAAAATACCCTAGGTCCTGCCTGTATCTCTACCTTCTCTGCCTGCACCCTGCCTTTACCTCCCCGTGTGGTTCCCTGGGGCATGCCATGCACTTCCTTCAGAACCTGAGAGTGATAAACTTCTCTGCTCACGTTCTCTTGGGCAGTTACTGAACCTCAGCTCACCTTCCAGCACCTTGCGCTCCACTTAAAAAGTGTTAATTTTTGACAGATTCGTAATAAGGTGTGAATGGATACTGTGTACTCTGACAGCTTGAATGAGAAATCAATTCTAGTGCAAACTAAATAAGAACAGAATAATTCCATAATAAAAATATGAATAAGCACAGAATATCCAGTCAAGTAATAAAAGCATGCTCATCTCAGTAAGTACCACCATATTCTTAAATCCTCCTGTTGCCTTTAATTTAAAAATATTTACTGCATGTTGGATTTCCATTCCTGACTTTAAGATATTCACTCACAAAATTTCTAAGGTAAAATAAATTTTCTCTTATAATATTTCCCAAAAAATAATTCTTTCCATTGCTATAGATAAAATATACTGCTGACTTCTGATAAAAGATGACAGATTAAATATACTCATTTATATAATCTTTTCCCACACGCCATTAAAATGACTTTTTGAAGGTATAAACTTGGTGAAGAAAAGAGAGGAAAAGTAGTGAATATTTAGAAAAAGGTATTTTGAAGGTTGAAGAGCAGATGCATGGGTGGTCACTGAATTAGCGGCCATGAAAATGCTGCTATAACAAAATTGGCAATTGGAAAGTTCAATGAGCAACTGCATTTACACTGCATAGGAATTTGCTGAATCAGCTATTTAAGCAGAATCTCACAGTAGATATTTTAAATAACCCATTTTAGTGTTGCAAGACAGTATCTGCCAAGATTATGAATTAGGATGTTTTGTGGCTCAATAGTTCTAATCAACTGAAGATAAATCATAAAAGAAGTAAACATTGGTTCCAGGAACAACAAACCAACCAACCAATAAATGACAACCACAATAAAAACACAAAAATAACTGAAAAATGCTTGGGGGAGAAAAAAGACTTCAAGACCCAATGTTTTTTGCAGTTTGGGAAAGGGGAGTAGTTGAGGTATATGGTAAGATGACATAAAGGTTAAGTTAAAGAAAAAAATTGAAATTCATGTCTTTTCTTTTTTTTTTTTTTTAAACCATCTGGAACCACCACTGATGGGATTTCTTTATGGAATTTGTTATAAAAGCTTTGATAACTGATGCTGTAGTAGGTTGTGTCCACTGGGTAAATATCAAGATAACATCAAGTCACTGGGATGTAAACAATAGAAGAAAAACATGCAAGCTAATATTCTGTTAGGTACTCATAAACCAGGACAGGTATGCCATAGAGTAATGAGTATCTCTGCCCCAAATGCAAATTATTCCTAAGGGTTAAAAGTGAAACACTTACCAGAGGGGCTACTTTGTGGGAAAGGTAAACAGGGATGACCAGTACAACTGAAGTCATTATATATAGTCTTTGTCATGTGGTATACTTTGAATTGCATAAAAAAGAAGAACAGCCAGAGCTGTCAAAGAAAGTTTATAAAGCAATTTTGTTCAGAAATGTTTGTGGATAAAATACTGAATTTGGCAAAAGGGGTCTGTAAAAATTGTCTTGTGTTTTACGAGATGGTTTTCTTTCAAGTGTTTATAAAATACCATACCTCTCATGAAAATGGGTAGGTTATCATAACATACTTAGAAACATTTATATTTCAGGGTGCCTGGTTGGTTAAGCATCCGACTTCAGCTCAGGTCAAGATCTCACAGTTCATGGGTTCAAGCCCCACATCAGGCTTTGTGCTGACAGCTCAGAGCCGGGAGCCTGCTTCAGATTCTGAGTCTTCCTCTCTCTCTGCCCCTCCCCACTTGTGCTCTATCTCTCTCAAAAATAAATAAACATAAAAAAAAGAAAAACATTTATATTTTCTAGGAGTTTAAAATTTTAAATGATGCAAGAAAGACTTTTATTTTAAAAAAAAAATTTTTTTTGGGGCGCCTGGGTGGCGCAGTCGGTTAAGCGTCCGACTTCAGCCAGGTCACGATCTCGCGGTCCGGGAGTTCGAGCCCCACGTCAGGCTCTGGGCTGACGGCTCAGAGCCTGGAGCCTGTTTCCGATTCTGTGTCTCCCTCTCTCTCTGCCCCTCCCCCGTTCATGCTCTGTCTCTCTCTGTCCCAAAAATAAATAAACGTTGAAAAAAAAAATTTAAAAAAAAAAAAAATAAAAAATAAAAATAAAAAAAAAATTTTTTTTAACGTTTCATTTATTTTTGAGACAGAGAGAGACAGAGCATGAACGGGGGAGGGGCAGAGAGAGAGGGAGACACAAAATCGGAGGCAGGCTCCAGGCTCTGAGCCATCAGCCCAGAGCCCACGCGGGGCTAGAACTCACGGACCGCGAGATCGTGACCTGAACTGAAGTCGGACGCTTAACCGACTGAGCCACCCAGGTGCCCCAGGAAAGACTTTTAAATAATTTTGCCATCTAAGAAATCTACTGTTTTTAGGGGCACCTGGGTGGCTCAGTTGGTTAAGTGACCAACTTCAGCTCAAGTCATGATCTCATGCTTCATGAGTTTGAGTCCCATGTCAGGTTCTGTGGTGACAACTTAGAGCCTGAAGCTTGCTTTGGATTCTGTGCTTCCCTCTCTCTCTGCCCCTCCCCCACTTGTGCTCTGTCTCTCTCAACAATAAACATTAAAAAAGTATTAAAATAAAAAAAAGAAAAGAAAACCACTGTTTTTGGCCAATGATTATGAAATATCACTACGTAATATGTTAAAATATATAATATTAACACATCTGGGTATTTGTACAGTATTTTTCACTATATTTATTTTTTATGGTATAAAAAAACATATACTAAAATAATATCGATTATATAAACCATACAGAGTAACTAAATGATTCAATTATATTTAATAAATAAATTAATGTATATTCGCAGGATACCAAGATTTCTTGAGTGGTTCAAGAGCCATAAATATATCATTATGTAATAAGCACACATATCCTCTCCTAACTCATAATTTTCAACATTAACATTGTAAATTATACCTATGGGCATCATCATAAATACTTTATATGAATATTTATTTCAGGAAATTTGATGCTTGAGGTTCACCACCAAATTTATTTCAATTATGGGAGTACTATATATTTGAAATGACCAATTAATAATCTTAAATGTTAGAATATAATGGGAATTATACTTTTAATACCATAAATGATATAAATACCCAGATATAGTGTTAAAGTAGGTTTTATTAATGATAAAAGTAAAATAAAATATGCCTTTATATGATAGTACAATATTTATTTAGTAAGCTACATTATTAGAAATTCCACAATGATCAATCACACAACTTACAGTTTAGCATGTACATCAACTTAAAAATCACTTAAGGTCTAGTATGTGAAACATTCAATGACAAGTATGTAAAAACGGAACGTGTTTATACCAGCTGCCTGTAAAGACTGTCATAACTCCCAGACAAGGGAAATAGCTACAATCATTCCTTTGATCTATGTAGAAATTCCTTTGCCTTTAGGCAAATGGTAAGGAGAGAATAAATGGATTTCTTCAAAAGCATTTTTTAATTAACTACTGTGGAAGCAGAAATTTTCTATCAGTGTATTATACACACATTGGTTTGATAAAAGGAACTAATTATTACTATGCAATATATAGTACCATTTCTCTCATTTTCAATAACAGAATTTTTAAGAGCCTTAAGAAATAGATAAACTTGAAAAAAGAACAAAAACCAAAAATTTGATTTTAATTAGAAATTGAAATAGCTTTGAAGTCACATAACAAATTCTAAATTCTGTTTATTTGGACAAATTTAATAAATATGTATAATAAAACTATCTAATATTATATTTCTTTTACTTTTTCACTGTAAGAATAATGTTACAATTTATTTCTATTATTACTAAAAACTTCCATCAAAATATCTCTTAACTACAACAAAATTTGATCTTAAAACACAAATATTTTCAAGTACCTCCATATGAAATATTGACAACATACTGGCATAAAGATATAGTTGCTCTTGGATCAAAAAGCATGAAAAAAATATATGACAAGTGTGTATGAAATGAGGACCACAGATAATGGATTGTATAAACTAGCCAGGAGTTTGGCATAATCTCCTGTATTCAAACTTACTGAAAAAACAAACAAACGAAAAACAAAAACAAAACACAGAACAGGCATGGCATACCTTGGAGATATTGCAGTTTGGTACTGGACAACTGCAAAAAACAAATGTCACAATAAAACAAGTCAAATGAATTTAATATTTCCACTGTACTGTAGTCTGTTAAATGTGTAATAGCATTGTATCTGAAAGAACAAGGCACATACTTTAATTAAAAAAAATAGTTTATTGGAGTGCCTGGGTGGCTCAGTTAAGTAAGTGTCTGACTCTTGATTTCAGCTCAGATCTTGATCTCATGGCTCATGAGTTTGAGCCCCACAGCAGGCTCTGTAGGGACATTTGGATCCTGCTTAGGATTTCTCTCTCCCTCTCTCTGTCCCTTCCCTGCTTATGCTCTCTCTCCCTCTCTCAAAATAAATAAATAGAACTTAAAAATTATTTTAAAAATAATTTATTGACAAAAAATACTAACCATCATCCAAACTTTCAGTGATTCATAATCCATAATCACAAATCACTGTAACAAATATAACAATGAAGAAGTTTGATATATTGTGAGAATTACCAGTGACACAGACACACCAAGTGAGCAAATTCTGGTGGAAAAATGGCACCGATAGATTTGCTCCATGCAGGGTTGCCATAAACCTTCAACTTGTAAAAAATACACACTATCTGTAAAGCACAATAAAAGGAGGTATGTCTTAATGCTTTAAAACACTTGGCGCTATTGAAACTTTTTTTTTCATGAAGGAAATCAACTTTACATATAGTCAATTCTGTTCCTACAAAAGTACATGGTCAGATTATTTTGTCTGCAAACTGGATTATTTTATTATGCATTGGGTACTATTTTCTCCTCTAGAATTTGAATAGTTAATTATGACATAAAAGGAAAATCAAAGGTTTTCACATATGAATACCTTTTCAAGGTCTAAATTTAACTTTTTAAAAATGTTTATTAATATTTTCCTAATAAAAACACATTGATAAATAAATCTAACATGATTTTGATTCTGAATTACACGTAAAACCATGCTTATGCCTAAAATCATTAACACTGATTTATTTAACTCTATTATCAGAGGTTGACAATTTGCTAATGGCAGTAAGATTTTCTTTTTTAATAATGTTTCTTTAGGTGTCCTAGTTTTTAAGCTGGAATTAAGGTAATGTTTCTAAGTTTTATAATACAAGACAACTGACATAGTTGTTAATGGAAAAAGATTTTAGTTAAAACAAAAGAATAACATACCTTTTATAGACAAACTAAACAAAATTAAATATATATGCTAACGTATTTAACCTTTTGGATATATCAGGAAACTTTTTTAAATTCTCTATTTCCACTAAGAAATAATGAGAATGCTAAAATATCATACTCAATTAATTAGCTAATAAAAATACCGCTCCATATCTTTATCATGTGAATATTGTAGGAATCAGGCATAATGATTACACAGCTTTTCCCAGCCCCCTTATTGCCAAGACCTTAAACTGAAGATGTTTTGTTTTGTTTTGAAGATTTTATTTTTAAGTACTCCCTAACCCAATCTGGTGGGGCTCAAATTTATAACCCTGAAATCAAGAGTTTCATGCTCTACCTACTTAGCCAGCCAGGCTCCCCTGAAGCTGTTTTGTGATGATAACATAATCTATCATCTTAAAACTTTGAATGTGATATAAAATCTAAAAGTTCAATTTAGGATGTGTTTATATCTCTAGACCTAGAAAATTTAAAACAAAGTATGTGTATTTCAAGTAGCATAATTCTATTTTTTTTCTATACAATAAAATGCTCAGGAACAGATGATGAAAAAGGGTGATGTCAGCCACCATAGTATGAAATACACCATTCTTTACCTAGTTCCAGATTCAAGACAGTGCCCAGACTCAAAGCTCCCTGATTGAAAAGAGTATCTGGGTCCACTTGAGAAAAGATGATACTTACAATATGATAGCTAATATATAAAGTACGGATTTCTTTAATGATTTACCAGAGGAATTTAAGGCCATTTATATGAGTAAGTGATCACTCTATAAGTATGTGAGGAAATTTCTCACATACTTTGAAAGGTGCTGATTACAAGTTCTGAACTGTCACTGACACCACAGGACCCAAAATGTCATTTTGCTGCCCTACATACATCTGAATGGCTTACAGAGTAGAAGTGACAAGTAACATCCTGTATCAAATGAGCCCAGGGAATCAACAGTAACACCTAAGTTTCACTTTTCTGTTCACTGCATGCTCTGAATTAACATTTATTCTGGTCCTTCCAAACAAATCATAAAAGTCAGCTTCTGAACTTCCAATATGTTTCCAAAGAATTTAATTGAGTCCTATAACAAACTCAAGAAAATTTACAACGGTATAAAAATATGCATAACCTAACAAGGTATAATTCACAATTTTTGGCATCTAACAAAATATTGGTTGCATGCAAACAAGCTGGAAGATAAAATCCATAGTGAGGATAAAAAAATAATCAAGAGAAACAGATCCAGAAATAACACAGTGGAATTAATAAGCAACACAGTGGAATTAATAAACAAGGATATTAAAAGCTACTATAACTATACTGAATATGTTAAAGATAGTAGAGAAATATAGATTTGGTATGTTAAGTAGGGAAATAGAAGATATTTTAAAAATAACCAAATTAGGGGTGCCTGGGTGGCTCAGTCGGTTAAGCAGCCGACTTTGGCTCAGGTCATGATCTCGCGGTTTGTGAGTTCAAGCCCTGCGTCAGGCTCTGTGCTGACAGCTCGGAGCCTGAAGCCTGCTTTGGATTCTGTGTCTCCTTCTCTCTCTGCCCCTCCCCCGCTCATGCTCTGTCTCTGTCTCAAAAAGAAATAAAAAAATATTATTAAGAAATAACCAAATTAAAATTCTAGGGATGAAAAACATAATGTCAGAGATGACAAATGCACTCAAATTATTGGTAGTAGACACTGATGGAAAGAAGTTCAATTAGTAAACCTGAAGGCAAAAGAAGAGAAATTATCAAACGTGGAACTGAAAGTGGAAAAAAATGGTCTTAAAAGTCATAAAGTATTAGTATACTTTAGGAAACTTTCAAACAGACTAAAATACTTAGATGTACTTAAATATTGCAAACATAATTGGAGTCCCTGAAGGATAGCAAAGAGAAAGGGACACATAGAAATATTTCAAGTAACAGCTCCTAAGAATGTTCCAAATTGGTGAGAACTATAAATTCATATATCCAACAATATTAATGAAACACACACACACACACACACACACATACACACACGAAGAAAACTATATCCAGGTAAATCATAATCAAATTGTTTACAATAACCATGAAGAAGATATCTTAAAAGTAGCCAGAGAATAAAGACACACTGCATATAAAGAAACAAAAATAAGAATCAAATCAGAATTCTGCTCAGAAACAATGCAAAGCAGAAAACAGTGGAACAACAGATTTAAAGTATTGATAGGAGAAACAAAACAAAACCAGAGGGAACTAGTATCCTATATGTATAGACAGTATCTTCTTAAGCATACAAATCTTGCAAGTTTACTCAAGAGAACACCTACATTATAAGCAAGGATAGGAACAGAAATTATATTAGACCAATAATTGATCTAAATAAAGAAATGAAGTACAGCAAAAGTCATAAATATGTAGAAATATATAAACCATTTATTTTCCTTATTGCCTAAATATCTTTACAATATAACTGACAGTTTCAAACAAAAGTAATACGGTGCACTGTGGGCTTTATACTATATGCAATATTGAAATGCATGACACCAATATCATAATAACACAAATCACTTACTGGTGTAAGGTTCTTATTCTATAGGCTAAATGGTAAAACTAATTGAAGGTAGACTGAAAAGTTAAAGATGCATGGTATAAAATTATAAGATGGCACCCAAATTTCCTACCTTCTGTTGTCCGTGCCCTGTAAAACACCTTCCCTCTGAGTATCGATTAAGACCTGTGAATATGATGGATAGTATTCTCTTGAATAAGTTGTTACATGTAATAGGTTATGGGATAGTCACTGCCATCAACATATTTTACTATACAACTCCTTTACAGTAAGTTGGAGTAAGATTCTCCTACTGGTTTTGAAGAAGAAAGCCACCATGTTATAAGAAAGAAATGTGGTTAGGACCTAAGTGTAGTCTCTAACAGAACCTTCCCGCCAGCAAGAAAAACAGGAATCTCAGTTTCAGAGCCACAGGGAACTGATTTCTGAAAAAATCTCTGAAAGAGCTCTAGGAGCACCTAGTTCTAGAAAACAATTCAGCCAGACCAACACTTTAATTACAAACTTGTTAAGCCCTAAGCAAAAAATCCAGTTTTACCATGCTCAGATTTCTAACTCACATTAAGTATAAGATAATGCACAGGAGTTGTTTTAAGCAGTAAGGTTTCTGGTATATATAACTGGGAAGCTGCCATAATGAATACCTAAATATATCTAAGTGGAGTTGGAAGGGGACAAAAACATAGATTAGAGGAATTTTTAGAAGTAGAACAATCTAAGTTGTCTTGAAGATACTGTTGGTAGAAACATGGGCTTTAAAGATGCTGCTGGTCCACACAAACACCCAACACTGTGCTTCTGTGGATCCATCCCTCTGGCAGGTCTGACTCCCTCTTGGTGCCTCAGGGCCCCTCCCAAAGCAGATCTCTGAAGGAAAAGCAAGCTGAGCCTGCCCCTCCCGCCCCTGTGCACCTTGCCAATCCACCCCAGCTAATACGCCACATCCCCAGCACCACAAGCCTGGCAGTGTGCAAGTGGCCCAGACGGGCCACGCCACCCCACAGTGAATCCCGCCCCTAGGAGAGGGCAAGAGAAGGCACACACCAGTCTGACTGTGGTCCCAGCAGTGGGCTGGGGGAAGACATCAGGTCTGACTACGGCCCCGCCCACCAATGCAAGTTATTCAAGACAGCACAGGGGAAGTGCCCCAAGTCCCACACAACTCCAGGGACTATCCAAAATGATGAAATGGAAGAATTCCACTCAGAAAAACGTCCAGGAAATAACAACAGCTAATGAACTGATCAAAAATGATTTAAACAATATAAAAGAAAGTGAATTTAGAATAATAGTCATAAAATTAATTGCTGGGCTTGAAAACAGTATAAAGGACAGCAGAGAATCTCTTGCTACAGAGATCAAGGGACTAAGGAATAGCCAGGAGGAGCTAAAAAATGCTATAAATGAGCTGCAAAATAAAATGGAGACAACCACGGCTCGGACTGAAGAGGCAGAGGAGAGAATAGGTGAACTAGAAGATAAAACTATGGAAAAAGAAGATGCTGAGAAAATGAGAGATAAAAAAATCCAGGAGTACTAGGGGAAAATTAGAGAACTAAGTGATGCACTAAAAAGAAATAATATACGCATAATTGGTATTCCAGAGGAGGAAGAGAGAGGGAAAGGTGCTAAAAAGAAATAATATACGCACAATTGGTATTCCAGAGGAGGAAGAGAGAGGGAAAGGTGCCGAAGGGGTACTTGAAGAAATCATAGCTGAGAACTTCCCGGATCTGGGGAAGGAAAAAGGCACTGAAATCCAAGAGGCACAGAGAACTCCCTTCAGACGTAACTTGAATCGATCTTCTGCACGACATATCATAGTGAAACTGGCAAAATACAAGGATAAAGAGAAAATTCTGAAAGCAGCTAGAGATAAATGTGCTCTAACATATAAAGGGAGACCTATAAGACTCGTGACCGATCTCTCTACTGAAACGTGGCAGGCCAGAAAGGAATGGCAGGAGACCTTCAATGTGATAAACAGAAAAAATATGCAGCCAATTATCCAGCAAGTCTGTCATTTAGAATAGAAGGAGAGATAAAGGTCTTCCCAAACAAACAAAAACTGAAGGAATTCGTCACCACTAAACCAGCCCTACAAGAGATCCGAAGGGGGATCCTGTGAGACAAAGTGCCAGAGACATCGCTACAAGCATGAAACCTACGGACATCAAAATGACTCTAAACCCATATCTTTCTATAATAACACTGAATGTAAGTGGACTAAATGCGTCAAACAAAAGACATAGGGTATCAGAAAGGATAAAAAACAAGACCCATCTATTTGGTGTCTACACGAGACTCATTTTAGACCTGAGGACACCTTCAGATTGAGAGTGAGGGGATGGAGAACTATTTATCATGCCACTGGAAGTCAAAAGAAAGCTGGAGTAGCCATACTTATATCAGACAAACTAGACTTTAAATTAAGGCTGTAATAAGAGACGAAGAAGGGCATTATATAATACTCACAGGGTCTATCCATCAGGAAGAGCTAACAATTATAAATGTCTATGTGCCAAATACAGGAGCCCCCATATATAAAAACAATTACTCACAAACATAAGCAACCTTATTGATAAGAATGTGGTAATTGCAGGGGACTTTAACACTCCACTTACAGAAATGGATAGATCATCTAGACAGAGAATCAATAAAGAAACAAGGGCCCTGAATGATACAGTGGATCAGATGGACTTGACAGATATATTTAGAACTCTGCTTCCCAAAGCAACAGAATATACTTTTTTCTCGAGTGCACATGGAACATTCTCCAAGACAGATCACATACTGGGTCACAAAACAGCCCTTCATAAGTATACAAGAATTGAGATTATACCATGCATACTTGCAGACCACAATGTGATGAAGCTTGAAATCAACCACAAGAAAAAGTCTGGAAAACGTCCAAAAGCATGGAGGTTAAAGAACACCCTACTAAAGAATGAATGGGTCAACCAGGCAATTAGGGAAGATATTTAAAAATAGATGGAAACAGATTAAAATGAAAATACAACAATCCAAACGCTTTGGGATGCAGCAAAGGCAGTCCTGAGAGGAAAATACATTGCAATCCAGGCCTATCTCAAGAAACAAGAAAAATCCCAAATACAAAATCTAACAGCACACCTAAAGGAAATAGAAGCAGAACAGCAAAGACAGCCTAAACCCAGCAGAAGAAGAGAAATACTAAAGATCAGAGCAGAAATAAACAATATAGAATCTAAAAAAACTGTAGAGCAGATCAACGAAACCAAGAGTTGGTTTTTTGAAAAAATAAACAACATTGACAAACCTCTAGCCAGGCTTCTCAAAAAGAAAAGGGAGATGACCGAAATAGATAAAATCATGAATGAAAATGGAATTATTACAACCAATCCCTCAGAGATACAAGCAATTATCAGGGAATACTATGAAAAATTATATGCCAACAAACTGGACAACCTGGAAGAAATGGACAAATTCCTAAATACCCACAAGCTTCCAAAAACTCAATCAGGAGGAAATAGAAATCTTGAACAGACCCATAACCAGCAAAGAAATTGAATCAGTCATCAAAAATCTCCCAACAAATACAAGTACAAGACCAGATGGCTTCCCAGGGGAGTTCTACCAGACGTTTAAAGCAAAGATAATACCTATCCTTCTCAAGCTGTTCCAAAAAATAGAAAGGGAAGGAAAACTTCTAGACTCATTCTATGAAGCCAGCATTACTTTGATTCCTAAACCAGACAGAGACCCAGTAAAAAAAGAGAACTACAGGCCAATATCCCTGATAAATATGGATGCAAAAATTCTCAACAAGATACTAGCAAATCGAATTCAACAGCATATAAAAAGAATTATTCACCATGATCAAGTGGGATTCATTCCTGGGATATAGGGCTGGTTCAACATTCGCAAATCAATCAACGTGATACATCATATTAATAAAAGAAAAGATAAGAAACTTATGATCCTGTCAATCGATGCAGAAAAGGCCTTTGACAAAATTCAGCAACCTTTCTTAATAAAAACCCTTGAGAAATTCGGGATAGAAGGAACATACTTAAAGATCATAAAAGCCATTTATGAAAGCCCACAGCTAACATCATCCTCAATGGGGAAAAACTGAGAGCTTTTTCCCTGAGATCAGGAACACGACAGGGATGTCCGCTCTGACCGCTGTTGTTTAACATAGTGTTGAAAGTTCTAGCATCAGCAATCAGACAACAAAAGGAAATCAAAGGCATCAAAATTGGCAAAGATGAAGTGAAGCTTTCACTTTTTGCAGATGACATGATATTATACATGGAAAATCCAATAGATTCCACCAGAAGTCTGCTAGAACTGACACATGAATTTAGTAAAGTTGCAGGATACAAAATCAATGTACAGAAATCAGTTGCATTCTTATACACTAATAATGAAGTAACAGAAAGAAAAATAAAGAAACTGATCCCATTTACAATTGCACCAAGAAGCATAAAATACCTAGGAATAAATCTAACCAAAGATGTACAAGATCTGTATGCTGAAAACTCTAGAAAGCTCATGAAGGAAATTGAAGAAGATATAAAGAAATGGAAAAACATTCCGTGCTCATGGATTAGAAGAATAAATATTGTCAAAATGTCAATACTACCCAAAGCTATCTACACATTCAATGCAATGCCAATCAAAATTGCACCAGCATTCTTCTCGAAACTAGAACAAGCAATCCTAAAATTCATATGGAACCACAAAAGGCTCCGAATAGCCAAAGGAATTTTGAAGAAGACCAAAGCAGGAGGCATCACAATCCCAGACTTTAGCCTCTACTACAAAGCTGTAATCATCAAGACAGCATGGTATTGGCACAAAAACAGACACATAGACCAATGGAATAGAATAGAAACCCTAGAACTAGACCCACAAACGTATGGCCGACTAATCTTTGACAAAGCAGGAAAGAACATCCAATGGAGAAAAGACAGTCTCTTTAACAAATGGTGCTGGGGGAACTGGACAGCAACATGCAGAAGATTGAAACTAGACCACTTTCTCACACCATTCACAAAAGAAACTCAAAATGGAATAAGGACCTGAATGTGAGACAGGAAACCATCAAAACCCTAGAGGAGAAAGCAGGAAAAGACCTCTCTGACCTCAGCCATAGCAATTTCTTACTTGACACATCCCCAAAGGCAAGGGAATTAAAAGCAAACATGAACTATTGGGACCTCATGAAGATAAAAAGCTTCTGCACAGCAAAGGAAACAACCAACAAAACTAAAAGGCAACCAACGGAATGGGAAAAGATATTTGCAAATGACATATTGGACAAAGGGCTAGTATCCAAAATCTATAAAGAGCTCACCAAACTCCACACCCGAAAAACAAATAACCCAGTGAAGAAATGGGCAGAAAACATGAATAGACACGTCTCTAAAGAAGATATCCGGATGGCCAACAAGCACATGAAAAGATGCTCAATGTCACTCCTCATCAGGGAACTACAAATCAAAACCACACTCATATATCACCTCATGCCAGTCAGAGTGGCCAAAATAAACAAATCAGGAGACTATAGATGCTGGCGAGGATGTGGAGAAAAGGGAACACTCTTGCACTGTTGGTGGGAATGCAAACTGGTGCAGCCCCTCTGGAAAACAGTGTGGAGGTTCCTCAAAAAATTAAAAATAGACCTACCCTATGACCCAGCAATAGCACTGCTAGGAATTTATCCAAGGGATACAGGAGTACTGATGCATAGGGGCACTTGTACCCCAATGTTTATAGCAGCACTCTCAACAATAGCCAAATTATGGAAAGAGCCTAAATGTCCATCCACTGATGAATGGATAAAGAAATTGTGGTTTATATACACAATGGAGTACTATGTGGCAATGAGAAAGAATGAAATATGGGCCTTTGTAGCAACAAGGATGGAACTGGAGAGTGTTATGGTAAGTGAAATAAGCCGTACAGAGAAAGACAGATACCATATGTTTTCACTGTTATGTGGATCTTGAGAAACTTAACAGAAACTCATGGGGGAGGGGAAGGAAACAAAAAAAGAGGTTAGAGTGGAAGAGAGCCAAAGCATAGAGACTCTTAAAAACTGAGAATAAACTGACGGTTGATGGGGGGTGGGAGGGCCGGGAGGCTGGGTGATGGGTATTGAGGAGGGCACCTTTTCAGATGAGCATTGGGTGTTGTATGGAAACCAATTTGACAATAAACTTCATATATTGAAAAAAAATTAAAAAATAAAAAGATAGCCTCTACAAAATACTCCAAAGAGATCAGCAAAAAAAATAAAAAAATAAAAAAAAATAAAGATGCTACTCGTTAGGAATCAGAAGAAAATGAGCAATATATTATTGGACATTTGGGGAAGAAGGATCCTTGTTATGAAGTGACTAAGAATTTACTAAAATTTTGCCTGGAAATCATATGGAAGGCAGAATTTGTAATGGATGTACCTGCATAATTAGTTAAAGGGATTTTTGAGTAAAGTGTTGAGGATGCATGATTTCTTCTTGTTGATTATAAAAAGTGAGAGTACAGAAATAAACTGATAAAAGAAGCATTAAACAAAAAAGAACAAAGACTGGGTGATTTTGGAAAGTCTCAGCTTCCCATTTGACAGAAAATGTTAACAGAAACTGGTGCCCAAAGGGGTACAGAAAAACAAAAACAGAAACAAACAACAACAACACAAAACTGAGTGTGTCATTGTACCTTCTGCTATAACATTAGTAAATTCAAAACTTCAGTGTAGTCACACAAAGTGCCCTTTCAAGACATTAAGGGTAAAACTCACAAATCTTCTCAACCAACCTGAGAGTTTCTAGGAAGATTGAGAATATTTTCCCTCAGCCATCACAGCAGAAGCAAAGATAGAGAAATGATTATCATTTAAAAAAATTCTCTTTGTCTCTACACCCAGTCTGGGGCTTAAACTCACAACTCAAGATCAAGAGTCACATGCTCTACCAACTGAGTCAGCCAAGCACCCCTTTAAAAAGTCTCTCCCTTTTTTAAAAATTAACTAAATTACAGACTTTAATTCATCAGATATCCCATGGATGTCCCTTCCGTAGTCTAGGATCCAACTCAGATCAACAATTTTCAATTGTTTTTTAATTTAAAAATGTGTATATTTAAGATGAATAGCATGTTATATATTATAAAGCTATAATAATCCAAACATTATAGTACCGCATAAAAACAGACATATAGACCAGCTGAACAAAACAGAGTCCCAAAATAAACCAAAGCCTATAAGGCCAACTAAGTTTTAAGAAAGGATTACCTTAGAGTGATTTGTGAGTGTGGATTCTCTAATGGAAAGAAATCTCAAAATACATGTAAGACTTACAAGTTCTTGAGAAAATTGTATCAACAGAATCACTGTCAACTTGGGAGTGAAAGAATACAAAATTCAAGAGGCTCTCAGACCACACATTTTACTGAAAACACATTCTACTTTTTGTGCAAAAAGAAGGACAACACAAAGGGCAGAGTCAAGAACTAATGAAACATTATTCCCAGGCCTTAAAACCCAATTAAGAAAGGGCCAACTTTCTATTGGCTGGATTTCATAACTGTTGAGGTTTGTTGATTCATTTTCACCTTTCATTCTTCCCTTTTTGAATTCTAATGCCCATAACTGTTGTCCTATGCTTTTCCATCATTGTTTATTTTGGTGCTTTGGGACAGATTACCTGTCTCTATAGATTCACACAGAGAGGACTTGTGCTAGATCAGTGGTACTTAACAGATTACAGCCAGGAACCTCATCCTTACCTGAATCTGACTTGGATTTTGGACTTCATATAAATGAAATAATGAGATTTAGTGCCATATAATGAGATTTTGAACTTTGAGCTGATGCTATAATGGAATTATATTCTTGAGAAACCTGGAAAGAGATGACCACATTCTGCATTGTAGAGAGGACAACTATGGGTTCACAGGGTGAACTGTGTTTTCTGTAATCCTCCCTGGAGAGTGCACAGGACCTGTGAATGGGATGAGATTGTGGCTCTCTTGATTAGTCTACCTCTGACAGCAAAGGTGATGGTCACTCCCATGATGACAAGATGTTACATAGGATTTCTTCATATTCTTTTCTGGGGTCTTATTTTCCTGTATCCTCCATTTCCTATTTCATCTGTTTATCCCTTTATCCATTTATCCATCTATCTACCAATCATCTATTTTTCCTCTTTAGATAAATGCTTATCACTGAAAAATCTAATTACTTTGGAGCTTTGATGAAACTTCTCTCATTATTCTGCCATTTTTCTCACAGCTGGCAAACACAAAATATACATTTTTTTTTTTAATCTCTGTTGGGACAGAAGGTAATTAGAGAAGGTTTTCTTCTTCACATTTTTCCTCTCCTCCCCATAGTACCTACACTCTCTCATTCAGGCTTTAATCAAGATAAGGATAATAAGTTTTTCAAGATACAGTTTGCTCAGTTAACCTTTGTGTTTCTAAATACTGCAGAGTTTGCGGCTGTGTTCAGATGCACTAAGCCTCACATATTCTGGTAAATATTTACTTTATATCAGCATTTTAATATGAGCACTACTATTTCTGTTGCAATACATCTTATTCTTTTTTTGTCCATTTGTAGTTTGCTCTTCAATTTTTCTCATAAGAAACACTTTAGTGCTGGATTTATCCTATCATCTTACACTTGAAGGCAGATAAATTTTGATGTTTTCATTGTGATGCAGCTATGTAAGTGCTACAATTGTTAATTTTAAACTCTTTTTAAATTATAATTTTAGTTACTGCTAATATATTTGATAGAATATATTATGATTTTTATTCAATAATCTTGCTCCAAAAGTGTATTTCTAATTGGCACATTTCCCATAATCAGATTTTGGTTGTGAACAAATAACTCAGTGTCTGAGACTCCTCTGTCTGGCCACTTACTTCAGATCAGTTTGAAAGCTTAGAACATAAATATAAATTATTACAAATACCCAAATAAAGGATTCTATTTTTGACCACGGTTTAATGGGAAATCTAATCTAATCATTAAAAGATTTTTTTGGGAAAAAAAGTATAAAAAGGTAATCTGAATAACAGCTAAAGGGTATCATAATTTGGTTTGTAAGATTATGATTTGGGGCAAATAAGAAAGCAAATGTAAAATGGCAAATGCAAATGTCAAATCATTCAGCTTGTGGGTTAACTTAAAGGAAACTATTAACTCTTCATGTATTTTAAATGTTTTAAGGGCACCTGGGTGGCTCAGCCAGTTAATCATCCAACTGCAGCTCAGGTCATGATCTCATGGTTCATGCGTTTAGCCCCACATCGGGCTCTGTGCTGACAGCTGGGAGCCTGGAGCCCACTTCAGATTCTGTGTCTCCCTCTCTGTCTGCTCCTCCCCAGCTCATGCTCTGTCTCTCCTTCTCAAAAAATGAATAAACATCACAAAACTTAAAATAAAATGTTTTAGAGTTTTATAAACCAACTTAGTTTAAATCATGCCTATAACAGTAGATAGATGGATGAATGGATGGATGGATGGATGGATGGATAGATAGGGATACATACACATATATACACTCATTATAAATTTTTAAAAATTTTATAAGCATGGATGGTATTAGAAGGCAGAAGCCTATAAACATGAGGAAAATGTAGCATTTGTTTCCATTAGCAAATGCACAGGAGGGGAGCCAAATATCATGCCTTAAATTTCTAAAAAAAAGCAAAAGATTATGATTAGATATACACAAACCCAGTCTTACCACACACTACGGAAGCAATACCACACCTCCCACATCCATACAGACATAGAAAGTGATTGGAAAGAACCTAAAACTCAAAGGTTTAAATAGGTTGCTGAAGTCATATAAGCTACTTTGCTTTGCAGTAGAATTTGGATGGACATAGTTTTCTCAACCTGCAAATGCATGTTCTTATTTAATCGTCTATATTGTTTACCTACATTACCATAACAAGTTATATATTTAAGTAAAAGAGAAAATATATACATTTATGAAATATAATATGATCGCAGTTTAACCCAGTTATAACTGAAGTGTGCACATTTTTAATTTTTTTCTTTTACAAATACATTTTTAAAGTCTGTCAGAAACATAAATTAGAATTAGCTACATTGACCTACTACCATCAGGCATGATAAAGGAAAATTTAGATATTTGAAAGTTTACAAAAGGTTAATTGAAATAATAAAATTATAATAATTGTCCATTTAATTGGCCTTAAGCAATTTAAGATTGGAAGCAATTATACAAGCTATGGAACTGAAATACAGTGCGAGCTTTGAAGTATGTGTTGGCATAATAATGTAGGGCATCACATTTTTCTCCTATGTGATGAACAGAAAGAAGGAGATAGAATTGCCTTAAAGGCAATGATTTTTCTTTAGCAAAAACAGTGCCATAAGGGTTAATGAATCAAGAGAAAATTATCTAATAACTTACAAGTGGAGGTATCAAGTTAAGGTTTTAATGTCATTTAATTGACCTAAATATAAAATGACTCCTATAGGTAGTGAATATAATTACAGAACATAGCTAAAAGAATATGACTTCGAAAAATTCATTTCTGTGAAAATTCGGTTTCTTGTATTTTTCTAGAGAGAGAAAGGAAGAAAAAAGAGAGAGAGAAAGAGAAAATGAAACATGATACTCATTATATTACACATAAGCTTTTTAAGTTTCTCAATTTCTTCAATATGTATCAAGACACTATTACCAACAAATAACCAAGAAAGATTAAAGTGTTACTTGAGCTAAGTCATCTAGTAGCTAAATATATATATATATATATATATATATATATATATATATATATATATATATAATATACATATCAAACTATGCAAAGCAAGGATACAATGTCTCTGAATTTTACAAGCATGGGAAAATGCAATTAAAGACTTGATTTGGACTGGAGATATTTCACTAGATAGAGCATAAACTATAAAACAACTTCTTAGATATGTTACAGTTTTGAAGGAAAAATATATAGAAAACATGAATTTGTGTCCCAACTTTTAATAAAATCTAATGAAGTACTCTGTATTTGAATCAAGAAAATACTTGTGACTAAACCTCTTCAGATTTCTATATTTTGCCTCACTAAAAAATGACAGGCAATTATTTTATTTCCCAAAATGTTGTATTTAGAATCATGTAGAAATATTTTAAGTAGGTATACATCAGTATATACTGTTTGTTCTATTGATACTCTTAGATCTATTTAATATTAAATCACTTGCACAAATTTATAATTGTTAACAGATTAACTTTTTTACCTTTTCCTTCTGCCCAAGGTGAAACAAAATCAGTCTATCCTTCCTTATTGACTATATTCCATCTTATTAATAGCCCTGATTTAGTAGCTATCACATTTTACTTAAAGGTTTTCAGCATTCTAATAGTTTGTGAACTTTCTGAGATCAAGACGATGTTATTTATTTTATCTGTACTTTAATAATGAAAAGCATGCCTACCTTATAAGAGAGTCACCGTAAATATTCATTAAAATAATTACATTTATTTTGGGGTGCCTGGAAGTCTGTTAAGTATACAACTCTTTTCAGTTCAGATCATGACCTCATGGTTCGTGAGATCGATCCCCATGCCAGGCTCTGTGCTGACAGTGCAGGGCCTGCTTGGGATTCTCTCTTTCCCTCTTTTTACCCTTCCCCTGTATGCCCTCTTTCTCTTTCTCCCTGCCAAAATAAATAAATATTTAAAATAAATATAATAATTATAATTATTTTAATACTTTAATAACTTACTGGATTATTCCTAGTTATACTACTAAATATAAACATCATTCTTCATAACCATTCAAGAAGCCAATGTCTTTATTTCGTAAGTAAACATTATAGCTGTAAAATGTAATGCAACAAAACAACGCGCTTAACTCACAGACACCCATGCACACATTCGCGTCATGTATTCTGCCATATTTATTCACGTTATTGTCTTTACATAGAATGCCCTCCTCTGTTACTACATAGCAAAATTCTGAAATCTTTAAGGTCCCAAAAAAGTCCATGAAGTCTTTGAAGTCATCATTGTATTCTTTATGCATATTCTTCCTCCCCATTTTGTTCATTAATATAATCTAGGATCTCACCAATAGTATCATTTAACACTTCATTATCCTTTAAATTTCCCAAAACTCTTAATATTTTTGTTCTCTTTTTCTTACTCCCTATATATCCAAACCTATGACAGGTCCTGCTGATTCTGCCTCTCAATCAAGTATGTAATAGACCAATCATAGGATAGAGCAATTTGTTTGTTTTGTTTTGTTTTTAATTTGGGGGATAAGCAGTAGCTATCTTTTACAAATCTACTCACTTTTCTACTTATCACAACTGCTTGTCAGAGTAACTGTCTCTAAGTTTCCTAACTCTTTTCTCTGCCTCCATATGTGACCTAGATAAGTGATTTAGGCCAGAAGTCAGCAAACTAAGACCCACAGACCAATGTTGGCCAATTGCCTGTTTTGGTACAGTTTGAAAACCAGAAATACATTTTACATTTTAAAATGACTGGAAACTTTAAAAGAGTCATACTCTGTGACACACAGAAATTATATGAAATTCAAATTTTAGTGTTTATAAAGTTTTATTGAAATGCAGCCATACTTATTTACTTATTTATTGTCATGGCTGATACCTTGGCACAACAGCAGAGGTGAAAATTAATGACAGTCAACTCACCAAAGATACACAGATGGCAGTACACATATGGAAAGATGTTCAACATACATGTCAGTAGAAATTGTACATTAAAATAGCAATGAGATCCTACTATGCATCTATTAGAATGACCAAAATCCAAAACACTGACAACCTGAAATGCTACTCAGGATGTGGAGCAACAGAAGCTCTCATTTACTGCTGGTGGGAATGCAAAATGGTGCAGGCACTTTGGAAGACACACTGGCACCTTCCTATAAAACAAAACAGACTTTTCACACAATCTAGGAATCACACACCTTAATATTTACCCAAAGGGGTTGAAAATTTATGTTCACACAAAAACCTGCACACAGATGTTTAAAGAGGCTTTACTCATAATTGCCATGCAGAAAAAGTTTGAAAAGAAAGGCAGTAAGAAGGAGACAGTTACAGTGGAAGCTAAGAAGGAAATCATCAAGAAGTACGAATGAGGTATGCGAGTAGCTGGAATTGCAAAATTTTGTAAGAAGTCTAAGTCTGCATCTCGTCTGCAGATGAGGAGAAAAAGCCGGAGGAATCCCTCACTTCAAATGAGATTAGAGAGATGTGTAAAATGTGGGAAACAGTCCAAAGTTTTGTAGAAAAGCACAACCGGAACAAGGCTATAGCAGTGCAAGTGATGAATCTGTTTAACAACAATATCTTGCCCTCTTTGGGATATGAATGTTTTACATTGCTGTGCTCATGCTATGTGTTTCATCACGCAGTTTTATATTCTTATTTTTTTCACCAAGTGTCATATGTGGCTACTACAAATGCCTGCAGATACTTTATAATGGTGGTAATATATTTTGTTGTGTACTTTCACCAGAAGTTACTTAACCTTCTTTCAAATTATTGAAAATTTAGCTTATTTCCAAATTTTTAGTATTGTAAATAATGCTGTGATGAACAACTTTGGGAATAACATGTTTTTATGTACATCAAATGACTCCCTTAGACTGGTCTCTCGGTGCCAAATTGTCAAAAGCTTCTCAATTTGTCTTTTCTTCTCACTCTGCTGCTACTTTAGGTTAGTAAAACTAAAAATAAATAAAGCAAAGGGACGCACGAATAATAAAAACCATAAAACCAAACCAAAGCAAACAAACCCCACCCGTAATGATAACAGGTGAAAGTGGCATCCTGTCTTACCTTCTAACTCTTTGCTTATTACTGTCCTTGATCAGTGTTCCCTCTGTAAAATTGTTGAGCATTTGTATTTCCAGTTGTGTGAATTTGCTTTTAAATTTTGGTTATGGGTTTTACTTTTTAAAATAATCAAACAAATTACTCTTTAAAAAAATGTCACATTTCCACGAAATCCACAAAAGGAGGCAAAAGCAAATGTCATTGGTAAGTTCCTTATTAAAGTTTGAGGAAAAGAAAGATTCCAATGAGCCAATACATAGCAGTGACGCCGTTACTGATGGTGAAAGCTGTCCTACACAATAATCTTCCTCTCCTTGTCTGCCTCACACCAGCCACAAAGGTTTTCAAAGGTAACTGCAGGCTAATTTGCTTATTTTTCTCTATATTTTGTATTTTATTATTTTGTATTATACTATTGTAATCACTTTTATATGAATATTTTTGTGTTGTGGAATTAATCATCTGAGTTTCCATTATTTTTTATGGGGAAATGTGCTTTGATATACAAGTGCTTTGGATTAGAAGCATGTATCCAGAATGACTTATGCTTGCAAACAAAGATATTACTGTACTTTTTCTTCATTTCTTCATGTCCCTTACTCTGCTGGATGCACCTCATGGAAATGAACATATTTAATATTCAGATCCTTGCCAAGATTCACTTAATCACTGAATAATTAAATCTATTTAATTTCTGTCTAACCTCACTATGTCTAAAAAATATATTTTATATATTTTGTCCTCCACTGAGCCAACAACATGCTAGAATTTTCAGTAGATGCTCAATAAGTACTTGTCAATAGTTATACAGGTTGTTGTTATTTACATTTTCTTTTATCCAAAATTAGCTCATGTCCACACTTCCCAGTCAGCAAAAATCTTGTTTATCCATAATATTACCACCATCCTTGCATTTGCTTAGTTATTATAAGCTTCAATTTTTTTTAGCTATCCATGCAATGCTCTTTAATACAACCACCCAATTAAGGGTTATCAATTCTTACAAATTATTGGTCTCCATAATGATTTTGAACCTCAATATATCACATTTGCATTATTAACATTTCCTCCTAACCAGTTTTTCAGATTCCAATAATTCTTGAACAATCAATATAATATTGCA
Source organism: Felis catus (assembly GCF_018350175.1). Lineage (NCBI taxonomy): Eukaryota > Metazoa > Chordata > Mammalia > Carnivora > Felidae > Felis > Felis catus. Next base: position 59,373,506 of record NC_058368.1, on the reverse strand, counting down.
AGACAAATATAGCCCATACAAAACTATACTGTTTATATTATCCAAAAATTACTAAGTCCAGGAAATTCAAAGTCACCTACAACCTGATCTAACATGTTGATCTACAGTTGATACAATTACACTTTGCTTCTATCCTTCTATTGTCCATAAACAAGTATTTTCTCATTCTCTACTCTCTTGATCATTTCCAAATACCAAATTAAAATATTATAGTCTCATTAACAGTCTTACCCAGATCCTTTAGACATAGAACATTAACTGTGCAAGATTTTTTCATAAAAAGTCAGCTCAGAAATGACACTGCACCTGCCAAATATGCCCTCCTTTTTAACCAAGCTTTTCCTATTGGAATGCATCTGAAGTTTATGAGCTCATAATTTCATAGGAAAGGCAAAGTTTTCATTAATTACCAAGCTATAAATACAGATGACAGGTGAAACATGAGTTTTAAATGCTTTAGGATTTTTAAAAGTGATGCTAAGAAGTGTTCACTTGTGCTTAACTCTTTGGCATTCACAAAGATTACATTTATTTTAGTGGTCCAATGACAGGCTACAAATTATGCAAATTATCATCATGTGCCCTAATACAAAGCTGTATTAGTTTTCACTGATATGATTATTTAAAAAAATAAAATATTCATTCTACAAACCTGTCATGTATAAAGCTTTTATTTTTACTATGTAGATTAACTGGCAAATATTTATCTCCAAAATAATTATAGAAACATTTAAGAAAGTATCAATAATATAAATTATCAAAAAAAAATTTAAATAGAACTGACTTGTTTTGACAGAAGCCAAAGTATCAAAGAACTTTCCTTAGATAATCACCCAATTTCCTAACACATTTTCATTTTATGAGATAAACTGAGTAATCATCAGATAAACTTAATAAATCCAAAATAATTCCTATAATGGAAAATAAATAAAACATATTTTATCATGAATCAAGTACTTTGATATATTCAGTCAGAGAACCAAATGAAAATGACATGTTTGACTTTCAAAGCAAAACTATTATTTGGAGGAATACTTAAATCAAGTAGCAATCTTCATATTTCGAGTAAATAAAGTGAACAGTGATACAGAATTGGAAACTGGAAACTTACATAAAAATAGTCTCATATTTTATACTGTGTTCTGCAACAGTGTTAGTCATTTCCAAAATATTGTGTCAAATGTTTTGAAAGCCTGAAACCCCAGAGGGATTTCCCTGACAGAAGAGACAAAAGCTCAACAAGAAAATGTCCACTTGTTTTCTGGGTGATGATCATCTGTCTTTTTCTTGACACTGCCTTTGTCTACAACACAGCCTCTCATTACCTCTTTTCTCAGTAAAGGAAATAAAACCAATTTAGTAAAAGATATTGGATATCACTTGTTAAAATATTTATCCGTTTCAGCATTGTACTCACATAAGTGGATGAAAATATTACTAAAGGGAAACTTCATTTAATTACTCATAAAGATGTGAATATACTGTTTTCCAGATAAATGATATATATTAAAATCATATAATCTAAAACATATCATCCAATGTTTTCTGTTAACCTTCAACATATTTCCACACTTCTGGGTAATTTATAAAGGTATTTGTTATAATATTATAGTTATATATACCATGAACAAACAAAATGGTTTTTAATTTCATAAACAGACCATATTTCACACCTTTTTTGTATAATATTCCCGTCATTTAAAATGCAAAACCTGGAGCACCTGAGTGGCTCAGTCAGTTAACCATCAGATGCTTGATTTACGTTCAGGTCATGATCTCATGCTTGTGAGATCCAGCCCAGCATTGGGCTCTGCACTAACATGCAGCATGATATGGATTCTCTCTCCCTCTCTGCCCCTCCCCAGCTGACGCACTCTCTCTCTCTCAAAATAAATAAAGCTTAAAAAAAAATAAAAAATTAAAATGTCAAAACCTATCACTTCTGATAAACTATGTGATTCTTTCTGATTAAGTATCCTTTAGGATTCAGTTCCTTCCAGAAGTGCTCATAAATCAAATTACAGTATATGTTGATGTGAACATCAAGCCACCAATGTTAATAAAAAGACAAAACAGAATTTTCCTTCAATCCTAGTTTCCTTTTAGTAGCTACCATACCATGTTATTTCTCTTTCCCAGAAAAAGTAACTTCTACAGATTGTATCTCGTGTTTTACATTCTAATCATTTCTCAAGTAAAGTTGTTCTCAATTTTGCCCCCAATACTTCATAAAAGGAAATTTTGCCATAATCACCAATGACCGTCATATTTTAATTGATCCAGTTCATACCACATCTACTGCAGGTTGCAACAGCATTTAATCCTGTTGATTACTCATTCACTTTTGAGAACCCTCCTTTCTCTTGCTTCTGGAACCCTCCTTGCTTCTGGAGCACAAAGCCTCCAGGCTCCCTCCTGCTTCAGTGACTGTTCCTTCTGTGTCTTTTATTGATCTGCCCTCCCTTGTGTCAAAGCTAAATGCTCATCCCCCTTGCTCTCTGAATGACTGCTTAGGTGATCTAAACAGCTCATAAGTCTTTATCATCTCTAACTCATTAATTCTAGATGTGTAACTTCTGCTGGGAATTTTTCTCTATGATTCAGACCTATATAATAAAGAGCCTCTTGGATACCCTCAAATGAATATCTCACAGGCACCTCAAATGAGTAACGTGTTCAGAACTGTACTCAGAATCTTTTCCCTTCCTTTAAAATGTCAAAACGTATCACTTCTGGTAAACTACGTGCTTACTGTCCTTTAGGATTCAGTTTCTTCAAGTCCTAATAAATCGAATTACAGTGCATCATGAGGCAAACAATCAAAATGACAGTTCTAATTTAAACATATCTCAAAGTTACCAATATTAATAATAAAAAGACAAAACAAAATCTTCCCCCTCTTCCAGTGTTTTCTGTAAATGTGTCAGAATCTATTCAGTTCAAGAAGGTTTAAATTTGGTCTTGATCCTTCACACTTCATTTTTTCCCCCTTTCTGACCACTTTCCCAATTAAATGCAAAATTACTTTGCATTTCCCTTCTAAATATTGCCACCACTCTGGTGCAAGCCAACACATCTCCTTAACTATGCAAACATACTAACTTTTCACTACTTGCCAGTTACTGGCCAGTCTACTCAGTAATTAAAGTGAAACTTTGAAACAATATCTGTTTCTGCCACCTCCCTGTTAATCAATTACCAATGCCCCTGGAAAGAAGTGCAAGAACAAAAACAAAATTAAAAGAAAAATTTAAAACATACGTAACTCACAAAGCAATACAAACAAAACCATATATTTTTTGAAATGAACAAAAAAAGGCCATATTATCCCCCTATATATTTACAAGCCTCAATTCATGAAATTTCCCCCTAAAAAATACTTTTCTTTAAATACACTGTGCTTTAAAAGTACTATTCTTCTATTTAAACTCCTCCTTTCCCTAACTCCTATCATTATACGTTTCTCAGCTTAAGTTGACTTCAGAACTCTTTAGAAGAAATCTTAATGGGTGATACAACAATTTACTGCAGGAAATGGAGTTCAAATGGGAAAAATTCATTGTGAATACATTACCTTAAAATACGTACTTTCATGTTCTGCCAATGTTGAGGTAAACAAGTAGTAACTGCAAAACATTTTGCCCACTGTCAAACTCAGAAGCACCATTAGATTTAAGAATTTGATCCCTAAAATAATTGGTAGTTAAGGAAACAAGGAATCAGTGAACAGTAGTTGATCTTATGCCCTGGGACAAGAAAAATCAACATGGATCTGAAACATACTATTATCACCAGAACTAAAGATGCTTTGAGAAAAAACAAAAGGCAATGATAAGATCAAGAAGACTGCTAAGGAGGTGCCAGGGTGGCTCAGCCAGTTTAGTGTTGGCCTCTTGGTTTTGGCTAGGGTTATGATCTCACAGTTCATGAGTTCGGATCCCACGTTGGGCTCTGTGCTGACAGCGGAGAGCCTGCTTGGGATATTCTCTCTTCCTCTCTCTCTCTGCCCCCTCCCCTACTCACTGTCTATCCCTCTCAAAATAAATAAATAGACTTAAAAAAAAAAGACTGCTGATTTTTTTCCCATAAACTGTAATATTTGGAACATCAAATAATAATGATAATAATGCAAATCAGAACAAGTAACTTGGTAAAACCTCATGAATACACAATATTTTATAGATATATGTCAATTTACAGCATACACATAAGGCAGTTATAAAACAGAAGGCTGTTTATTATTATATATATTTATTTGATTTTATTTAAGCAGTAAAATGTTAGTGTGGTTTTGTTTCCTTTGTAAAATCTAGTTTATAAGTTTCAATATGTTCTCGTTTGTCGCATAAGTAGAAAATGGTTAAATAAGAGATCATACAATAAATATGCAGAAACTAATATGGTCATATAAAATATGAACTTGATAGCATGTTCACTTAATAATTCATTAACAAAATATCCTAAAAGTAATCGTGCAAACTGAACCCGTTATTTCATAAAAGATGAAAATTCCTGGTAGTTCTACTAATTATAATAAAATATTAATGAAGAATATGTGCATTCAAAATAAAGTTTTAAAGAGATAGATGATAGAAGATGATGGATAGATAGATAGATAGATAGATAGATAGATAGATAGATAGATATAGGATGAAAGTATCCAACTATGTAACAAAATTTTGTAACAAAAGAGTCCTCAGAATGCCCTTGAGCTGAACAGCAAGTACCTGTGACTGGAGCAGACCTTATGAAAAATAAATCAGATTCTGTATTGTCTGCTATTTTTTGTTTTACTTTATTTTTTATTTGTAGAAATATGAAAGTAGGTACAATAAACAAAAACCAAAAATATATAACAAAGTACACTTTACTCCATAAAAGAACAATCCAAAAATTAGTGAATTAAATCCCTGATACTTACATTCTGTTAATGACATTATTGCAGGGTTACAGATTTGTATTCGTTGTAACATTTCATGTCTGTTTTTGTTTCACAGGTTTAAAACATTTAGTGAATCAACAATCTTAGGTATGATTTTAGTACTCTTTAGAGATTTTTAAGTTTTCAAATATATTTAAATACTGGAGAAATTTATGTTTAGTGTTCATGTGGTATATAAATATTTAAAGAAAAATCAACTGTCAGTAAAGAAGTTTATTCTTTCATTTGACAAACTGATAATGTTTTTCTTTCTACCTAAATTGGTTCCTTTTTTTCCTCTCTAGGCTAAGAACTTCTCATCTTCAAAATCCACTTCAACACCACCAAATTCTTCCTAAATTCTCTAAGAAACAGAATTAAGCCCTCTTTCCTCAATGCTTTGATGGAACTTTATTTATACCACTAGTTTATGACAGATATCACACTGTAGTATAGCTTTGGTCATACTTTTCAACTTCCTGTAGTCAGTGTTATATTCTTTTCAAAACGACAAACTATTAAAAAATGCCAAACTCATAAAAGGTGTTCCATAAATATTTATTAAAAGAATGTTTAAGATTGTTTAATATATTAGTAGTTTTTCTGAATTCTTATTGCTCAACACCAACCATTTCCATTTAAAAATTCAGAAATTCGGGGTGCCTGGGTGGCTCAGTTGGTTAAGCACCAGACTTCGGCTCAAGTCATGATCTCACTGTTCGTGAGCTTGATTCCTGCATCAGGCTCTATGTGGGTCTTTGCAATAACAACATATATTCTCATATTTTTTACAGCTGCTCTGAAAATATATCTTATAAAACACACTATAATTTTATGTTGTATACCTTTACCCTTCAGTGAATCACAAGCATTAATATACCATGAATGTATAGAGCACAAGGGGGTTCATACTTCCATTACCAAAATAGTTTAGTACTTTAAATTAACTCAAGTGATGTTTTGAAGATACAATTTACTTAATCTTACCAAACAATTGTATTTAGGCACAAAATCTGATATAAAAAACTTTTAATTAAACTAATCATAAATTCTAAATTACATTGTGTATTATTCACAATGTTCCTTATCTTTTAAGGAAATATTTCAAATTTTACATTATGTTTTTTGTTCCCTAAATGTTTTTCTAGTACCTTCTGTTATATGTGCATATGTGAATGTACATATATATAAAATAAATTTATATATGAAATGCAGATCTTGTATATACATATTTTACTAATGAGGTAAATATTTAATAAATGAAAAATTTTTTGTTCACCATAAGCTGATGAGTTTTGCTACCATTTTTTGAAACTACATTACAAATCTATTTTGTAAAAAAATAAATATCTACAAAATCAGTTTCTGTAGTACAGACAGGATTTTTCTTATAACTCAATATAATCTTTTTATAATATACGAAATGACACCCAGACATTTCTTCTCTAAATATGTATCAGTCAGTAATACAACCTGTGTTTTTTATGTCAGAGGAGAGTCAATTTAGTTTAATGTAACATTATTTTAAATGATCATTGAAAGATCTATAATGTGGAAACCTCTAGCAATGTGATAATAGATTTGAAGTATTTCAGAGATCCTCTTGAAGGCAAATGATAATGAGTTTAATTTTAGAAAGCAAGTGACAGCTTCTCAATTGATATTTGATAAGAAAAATAAGCGTCTTGCTAAATGGACAAAGGGAAAACACTATCTAGAGACGTAATGGATATTAACATTTTAATATCTAAGACCATTGAGAGGAAAATAAAAATGCTACAGCTTAACCATTATAGGAAAACTGAAAAATATTTGATAGAGAAACCACACTTGATTTTACTAAAAAACTAACAAAAATATAGAAAAAATCATCTTGAAATACATACCACATCATACTGACATAAATTTATGTATGTATATGCATAAGCATACACTCAGTAGATAATTATAATTAAATTTTCTAAACAGAAGGGCACATTTACAAGTATTAATTTCCCCTCTCTCTTTCTTCACTAAAATGCAGAAAATTTGCAAGGGATGTCAGCCTGTTCTAAGGATTCAAAGATGAATCAGACTAAGCTCTTACCCAGAAAGAAATGGCTATTAGTAGCATGCATTTAAATATATTTGAAAATTATTATGATTCAGTATAAAAAAAGATACCACTGAAATATGACTAAAATGTTGTAGGGGTGATCTAATAGCATAGAAAAAGGGTGGGGGTTTCATAAACAAGTGTCATTTGAGGAATATTTTCACGGATAAGCAGGATAGCTCATTTGACAACTAATGAGAAACAAGAATGTAGAATGTGGGAACCATTTTTGCAGGGGTGACTTTTAAGGATCACAGTCATTTAAGGGGCATCTGGGTGGCTCAGTTGGTTAAGTGTTCAACTTCATCTCACGGTTTGTGAGATCATGATCTCACAATCTGTCAGCGCAGAGCCTGCTTTAGATCCTCTGTCCCTCTCTTTCTCTGCCCCTCCCCGACTTGCACACATGACATGCTCGCTCGCTCGCTCTCTCTCTCTCTCTCCCCCAAAAATAAATAACCATTTAAAATGTTTGAACGATGTAGAATACATGAGACGTTAGCAGATGTAAAGTTGAACACTGAAGGATCAGAACGTAAAAAGTTTCGTATTTCATATGCTGCATCAAATAATATTATCATGTAGTCAATAAGATGTCTTAGAAGATTTTAAATAGAGAACTCATATGAATAGATTTGCATGTTGGATATTTTTGCACTGTAAAGGATTAATTTATGAAGACTTGTCAGAGGCTGTTAGAATAATTTGGCAAAATCATGAGGCCTTTAATTAATGTGTGGCACAGAGCATGGAAGGAAATAATTGATGCAGAAGATATTCAAGAAGAAGATTCACAAACTTGGCAGTCAATTGAACTTGGAACATGAAAGAGGAAAATTTAAGGATAACTGTGATTACACATTTGATTATGCAGGACAACCTGGAAAAATAAGCACATTATCAAACTTGTTCTTCTCTAAGACATGACCAATGAGTAGGCACCCCAGGAAGGTAATTCGAGTATATTTGTTTTCTTTTTGCATACCACTTATGGTTTTAAATTTTCAAAGCAGAGTAACTTAATCAAATTAAGCTGTTATTTGAGTATATAAATCATTGTGGAACTCTCCTCTTTGAACCAGAATGTGCACTGATTGGCTTTGTACCATCCATCTTCTTCTTGTCCACAATATAAATCCTTTCTGATGCTTCTACAAAACTTTGTGTCAAAGTACAGAATAAGTGAAAATTGTACACTATCATACATGTATCCCTTATATACTGTATCATGTATGTATAATCCTATGTATATATCTCACACACAAATGATATATATACACATATGCATGCAAGTATATGTATATGCCTTATATGAACACTATACATTAAAGCATGTATGTGTATGTATATATTTCATCTGTGTTTGGGATATTTATGTGATAAAGTGTACATGGGATACATGTGTGATGAAGTGCACAATTTTCCACTTTACATTTTGACACAAAGTTCTACAGAAGCATCTGAAGCGATTTACACATTTATATGTATATATCCCTGAAGATCTAAAATACATCAATAGTCTCTCTACTGGGTTAAATTATTTCTAACTCAAAAAATACAAAAATTAGATCATATCTTTACAGTCAAAATAAAATTATACCTCAGTTCAGACCTTGTTGCTATAAATCAACTATCTGTCTATACACTAAGGCATGACAACAACCTATTTCATTGTTAAATATCTGAAGTTAAGTATGTTTACTCAACTCTGTTAAGATATAATAGTTATCTTTGTCATTATTTATACTCCATTATGACATTTACTATACAAAGTTTCTAGTAAGAAAATACTGTTTCACTGTTATCCATGCTATTGTTAACTATGGTGTACACAATTTTAACAAATTAATTCAGTTTGGCAGTGATTTTACAGAGTCACTCAGAAGAATGAAAATTGAATTGTTCTGTCAGATCCATCAAGCATCAGGTGATCAAGCATATACACAGAATTAATCAGAGCAAGAATCTTTTTTTACCAGACTTTATGTCCATATGCCAGCCAATTCAACCATGTCAGGTTTTTTTCTTATCTATGCACCTATGCCAGCACTTTTTAATTCTGCTCACATATTCATTTTTCTGAAAATAGGTTTAGTTTGAATTTTCAAGATATGATTGATAAATGTGCTAAAAAATAGTTGGAAACACTCATTAACCAGAAATACTATTAACAAGCAAACATTTTAGACATACTACCAGCCTTTAGATAGCAAAAGTGACTGCAAATTTCAAATAATTTGGTTTATGTAAGTAATTGCTCAGATTAAATTCACAGGCAATATTATAATTGTCTATCCCAAATTTGAGCACAGTAATTCTTGGTACATTTAGTGAGTAAAACATGATGTCTTGTTTTAAAAGGAAAAAATGGATGACCCCATTCATTACACCTATTTGATTTTTATACTATAATCTTGCTTTAAGAATCATTATTATACAATTTGGTTATTCATTTCATATTAAACACACCCTATGTGTGTGGGAGCAGAATAATCATGAACTAAAAAGGAAACTGGTTCACTTGTCAGAAGGCAACTGCTGCTTGTATTAACTTCTAAGAAAAAGGCGTTATAATTTAACATAAATATACAGGAAAAAATTGAATGCCTTTCATCTTTATGAAATATATTAGTTTATGATTCAATTATATTTTATATAAAAGATTTTCAGTTATCCACTAGTAATTGACAGTTACTATTTTATAAATGGGTTCAAAATAATACATTTCTAATTGCCATTCAATTCGTATTCCTCATACTTTTGTTACTTAATTGAAAATTTAATATTTTATATGTAGTTTTCCAATAGACACTAACTTTATTCCCTTAAGTAATTATAAGATTAAGGATGCCTGAACATTTACTTTTTAATAATTTGAAATGATTTGTATATTGTTTAAAATGAAAAAGATAATGCAAAAATAGTATTTGGGGAATATGTTTTAGATTTTGTCTATTATTTAGCTATGTATCTGATAAATTTATCAAAATGTTGATTTTAGATTTGAAATTTTAAGATGACATTGATATTAGAGGCAAATAATAGAAGACAAAGATTAGCCAGGACCATTGCCTGGAGGCACATTTATCCTCCTTAAAACAATATCAGTCACATTTTAGGAGGGCCTCATTTTATGATGAGAGTTTTCTTAAATTAAAACAAGAAGCATCTTAAAATTCAGATGCCTAAATTAGAAATGCCTAAAAATTAGAAATGCCTAAATCTTTTTTTTTAAATAAACATTTTTTTTATGTTTGATTTAATGAACCACATAACTGGCATATTTGATTTGTTAGGAGCACTGAAAACTGCTAAACTTAATCTAAGATAAAATAAGTACGTAAATTTCATAGAGTGAGTGATAGAAATGTGTTATATAAAATTTTAATATGAATCATTGCTGTTCCTTAAAAATATACTATTCCTATGATTTTTAAGTATTATATGTAGGACATTCAACAAAGGCAGTAATTTTTGCTCCAAATACACATAAGTATTCAGTTCACAGCAGGTGTAGGAACTGTTTTTAACTACAATACATCCAATGCTGTTATTTAGCTCAGCATAAAAAAACCTATTTATGTACGTATGATTTAGATAAAAATATGGCGAAATTCAGAAGAAAATAACCAATAACATAATTTAATATGCCACAGTCTTTGTATGAGGAACACACTGTAAAATCTTTAGTCAAAAGTTATCCACTTATGCATTCCCAATGTATGTATATTTGTGTATGTATATATGAACTAAACTAACTTCAGATTTTCTGTTGTAATATTTATATGCTATGAACACAAGAATGTTAGCTGTTTCACTGTTAAATCCTTATAGTTTGAGAAAAAAAACTGGTGACGTGCATTAGTTGCATCTAAGATGAATTGAATATTTAGGTAAATAAACAACTATTTACATGTGTTTTAGACTTATAGCATTAAGTAACTAAAAACAATTGTTTGGCATTTTCTTTTGTTCTAGAACTAGACTTGTTGAAGCCCTTTTACATCATCAACTCTTGATTCAGGAGCCAGTACTTCAGTATCTCTGGCACAGATAGCTGGTTCTTCCAGAATCTAGAATACTCTTCTATCCCTATAATGTAATGACTAGCATTTAATTGAATGCAAAAAACCTAGCTACAGGACATTTTGTAGTCTCTTGCTCCAAAGTGTGGTTTTGTAAACAAAGAATGTCAGTGGTGAGTTCAAATTTCAGAATGTATATTTAAAGAGAGTACACTTCCACTTTCTTCTAAAAGCTTGAAAGGCTTATTTGTGGCTAGGAAGTAATCTCAGTCCATAAGATGAAGTTCTCAACACCCTGTTGATGGAGCATAAAGTTAGACGCAGGATTTCTGGATTCCTACGATAAGGTATACCATAAATGCACATTATTTCCCACATCTTGAGTGTATGCTTAAAAGAGAACTAAAATTATACCTTGTTTTTCCAATGTATTTTGAATTTCTCTCTTAAGGATAACAAAGACTAATATGTTATAAATTGTAGTTCAACAATTTAATAATTACATGATGCTGGGAAAAAAAATCTATACTTTACCTGAACTTCTTCCACAACAGAACGTTAGTACAGTTGGCCCTTGAACAACATGGGTGTGAACTACATGGACCCAATTATATGCAGATTTTTTTTTAAATACAGGACAATCCTATAAATATAATTCCTCTTCGTTATGATTTTAATTACATTTTTTCTCTAAGTTATTTAATTATAAGAATACAATATATAATACACATGACATACGTGTTAATTGTTAATTCACTGTTTATGTTATCGGTAAGGCTTCCAATCAATAGTAAGCTATTAGTAAGTTACTTTTTAGGGAGTCAAAAGTTGTATGTGGATTTATGATTGCACAGGGGTCAGTGCCCTTAACCCCCACATTGTTCAAGAGTCAACTGTATTCCTCGCCTTCAGTTTTGTTTTTTTATTTTTTCACATTAGTGCATGCAAAGCCCTTACCTTTAAGTCTAGTACATATGACCTTAAAATTATTAACTATTATTTTTGTTACATCACTAAGGATGTCACTAGCAGTTTACGTATCATCAGATGTACTATAAAGATCTAGTAAATAAATATATTGTTACTACCTTAAAGTTCTCAAATCATCACAGATGATCTTACTAATTAGGTTGTACTTTTGACAATGGCAATTATGCTAGATATTTCAACAATAAGAACAATATAAGGATATATTTAAACAGATATTAGAGCCCTAAAGAAGCAGAAAGGAAATACTGAGGTAACAAGATAAAAGAACTAGAGGAAGGAACTATCTAGATGCTCAGATAAGAGACCCCAGAGATGGGACTCAAAATTCTGAGAAAAGGGAACAGTCTAGCTGTTGCTAGTATCTCAAGATCTCAGGGTAGCACTGTCATGTATAGGAAACTCAGAACTCTCAGGAAGGTATGACATCTGCCTGGCTTTGGTACATAGGGAGTGTGGTGGAAGCCTCCAGTGTAGAGGACCCTAAGATATCTGAGAAGGGGACACTGTTTCAGTGGTATTGGTGCCTGTAAACAGGGTAGTGTAAGACAGGTACTTGGACTGCTGTAAGGCTCTGGAGGATGGGAAGAGTTACCTCTGGCAGGTTAAAGACCATTGCTGGGGCAAAAGTTGCAGAAAAAGAAAGAAACCATGAAAAAAAAAATGGGTTCTTCCCTCCTCCCTTCCAGACCCTTTTAATGTCACCATTGGTGGCAGAAAACCACATGATAAATAAATTAGTTTGTTGCCTCAGCTCCAGCATCAAAAAAAAACCATTAAAGGACAATTCAGATCTGAGCTTAATAACCATCAAAAAAGCCCTGTTGTAGTGATGTAATAATGTATCATCATGGCTGTACGAATCCCAAATTTAAACCTTATCTTTTAAATCGGTGATATACTAGGCACATTAAAAGTTGCAACATTATCATATTACAATACATGATTTATATGTTTTGGGCCCAGTATTACTAGATTTCAAATCTACCCTTTCAAAACTAAAGCCTTGCTTTAAGTCAAATGGGTTTTATGCTTGTTGGTTATAAACTAAGATTTGGCTGATTTTGTAAAGTTAATAATAAACTATTTTTATTGGAGTGTAAGAAAATGATAGAGATAGAAATGATATACAAATACCATATAAATTTTTACATGTCTAATTCTGTGTACATCCTTTTAAATTCTACTTAGGGTTGCTCAGTCAGTTGGGTGTCCAACTTTGACTCAGGTCATTATCTCACTGTTTGTAGTTTCAGCCCCAAGTCAGTCTCTGTGCTGACAGCTCAGAGCCTGGAGCCTGCTTCAGATTCTGTCTCCCTCTCTCTCTCTGCCCTCCCCTACTAGCGCTCTGTCTATTTCTCAAAGTTAAATAAACATTGAAAAAAATTTAATTCGATTTAAAATAATCAGATTTTACATGCAAGATTTTAGATATTTTAACTTATCAACCCATTAAAAACTTCTATTTTTATCTAATTTCATATATCATTATTAAATTTTCTTAAATTTTATTCTAATTATTTCTATGCCAATTCATTAATCATCACCTGCTTTGTGAAAGCTGTATTTCCTGAAACTATGGACATTTCCTCTCTATGTATATACGTACACGTATATATATTATTTCTACATTATATATAGATAACATACAGAAAATATATAATATATAATTATTACATATAGTATATAGACATAGCTATGGTCTGAAAGTTTGTGTCCCCCCAAAATTCAATATTCAAAAACTAATGATCAAGGTGAAGGTATTACGAGGTGAGGCCTTTGGGAAGTGATTGTATCATGAGAACAGAACCCTAATGAATTGAATTGGTGCCCTTACAAAAGAGGTTCCAGAGAGCTCCCTGGCCCTTCCACCATGTAAGGACATAGCAGGAAGTTAGCCACCTACAAGCCAAGAAGACAGCTTTCACTAGAAACAGACCATATTGGCACTTTACCTTGGACTTCTAGCCAGACCACCTTCTAGACAAGGTGGTCCTTGTTTTCACGAATAAAATCTCCATTAGAATCCTTCTTTCTTATTTTGTTTCTTTCATTTTGAGTAGTGGACCATCAAAAATACTAAATTAAACACAATATAGTGAGACGTCTGAATTTGTGAAGTAGTAAAGACTATATGCTATTTATTTAAAACAATTTTCATGGGAATTTAGTGTGGGTGATTATTGCCAATAACACATTAATTTGAATAAAAATTTAGACAAGTAGTTTTTGAGACACTTCACAAACTTCTATGAGGGACAATTAACTATTTGGATAAAATGACAGAAACTCCTTGAAATCAAATATACTCTTTAGAAACGATTATTTCAGTGATTTGAAAGTAACTTCTTTGGATTTTAACAGTTAAATTATTTTCTCAATACACACTATACTATTCTTAACAACCATACAAAAGACTTTTAAAGTATAAATACTTGGGGCGCCTGGGTGGCTCAGTCGGTTAAGCGTCCGACTTCAGCTCAGGTCACGATCTCACGGTCCGTGAGTTTGAGCCCTGCGTCGGGCTCTGGGCTGCTGGCTCAGAGCCTGGAGCCTGAATCTGATTCTGTGTCTCCCTCTCTCTCTGCCCCTCCCCTGTTCATGCTCTCTGTCTCAAAAATAAATAAACGTTAAAAAAAAATTTTAAGTATAAATACTTAAGCAGCTTTTGGTTTTCCATACAGTGTATAAGGGAAAAGTAAATTTTACCATTCTAGGTTTTTTTTTTTTAATGTTTTATTTATTTTTGAGAGAGAGAGAGAGAATAAGAGCGGGGAAGGGACAGAGAAGAGAGAGGGAGACACAGAATCTGAAGCAGGCTCTAGGCTCTGAGCTGTAAGCACAGAGCCCAATGTAGGGCTCAAACTCACGGAGTGTGAGATCATGACTTGAGCCAAAGTTGGCCACTTAACTGACTAAGCCACCCAGGTGCCCCTAACATTCTAGTTTAACTCCTGACACATTTAACACACCTTTATTGAATGAATGGGGTTATATCAAGATATCAGAACACAAGCACATCACACAAATAACAGGAAGTAATCCTGTGCTTTTCTCAGACTTTAATATGAACATCTGCTCACAGCTCCACCCAAGATTAAAATCTCTTCTTAGCATTATCTCACCCCAGCTCCCTTTTACCTCAGGAGGGCATAAATGTGAACTTCCAGAACAGGACAGGCCTTGATGCTGCATTTTATAGACCTCCTTTGGTCAGTTAATTTTAAGGTTATCTACAGAGTTGTGTGGGCCAGCTGAAATTCAGGAAGCAGGTGATGAAGAAAAAATGGGTACAATGTCAGAGATTATAAAATCAGTTAGAATGATATCAACCACTCTGGATAAGTCATAAGTATATCTGTCCCTCTTATCACACAAGCCACAGTCTAGAATCAGATCTTGAGCCTGAATATTCTGGTTTGTGTTCTCAGGCTTGCAACATCAGACATTTTTTATTAACGACATCAGACCTTGGGAATCCTTGATGTGATTTTCTATTGCTAAGTGGTTTTCTGTGATAAGTAATTTTCTGATAAAAGAAAACCTTCAAATTCCTTTCTTATGCAATTATAAGAACAAATGGTTTTGGGGTTTTTTTGCTTGTTTTATTTTTATTTTTATTTATTTTTTTTATGAGAATGACACATCCAGAGATTCTATATACAAAGAAAGAAGTATAACCAACTGAAGCAAGCACTCAGATACAAGACAGGATATTCAAGTGTTTACTCCCTTTGTATGTGGCAAACCATATACGGAATAGAATTCAGTTATTTAAAGCCACTGTTTGGCTCCTGCTGTGTAACTGAGAAACAGTGTGATTGGATTGAAGAATGTTAACCAGTGGTATAAGTTCATCCTGTGAACAAGCATGGCAACCAAAGCAGGAGCCTTTTTTTAGTGTCTGTTCTTATTGTGTCTTTGTTCCCCCATCCCCTTTGTTAAAGGTGTGGTTCTTTTTATTTTCTCTATTCAATGAATTATTTCCTCAAAGTTACAACTTTATAAAATGGGACCCAATCTCTTTGTTTCAGTAGGGATGTGTACTAGACTCTTATAGCCTCAACTGTTTCTTTCTAGAAAGTTTAATTTGGCAGCACACAAAAGCTATTGTCAGTGGCTGATAAATAAAAGGTTATTCCTGCTGATATAAAACAAATATGTTTACAATATAGACCATATAATATAGATCACATATTTTAATACATTATATTTATATATTAGAGTATACTATATCATATGCATATGAAAGTTTCATAAGGTAAGTAGCAATCCCTTCCTACAGTTCTTTATCGAAAATGAAATAATCTTAAAGATTTAGGAATAAAAGTAAAATGGAATATTTTTGTCTCTTTTTTTTTTAAACATGCTATAAAGGTAATTTAGTATGCCCTACCAAATAACATAAAATGATGTTGAGAAATATAATCCATTAGGAAAGCTATCAAGTGATTATTATCCCCATTCAGAAATAAATGCATAAGCTATTTATCACAAACATTAAAGAATATCATATATCATATATAATGATTTTGAATCAGTCTATCTGCTGGCCAAAAATGAATATGCTCAATGAAGTTGGCTCCAAGTCTTGCCTTCCATATACCATAAAGTCTACTTAGTGATCACATTAAATATTTGTACTTTATTTCTGAAGTATCCAATATTATATTTATTTACTTTCTCCCCTGCATGCCAGGCAAGCAAATTATAATTTACACAGAGTTTTCATACAGGGACACAGCCTTTATTGTCTTACTATAATATTTCATGCTACTAAAAATTAGTTTCTAATAAAAGTTGAGTTATCAACAGTTTCAATACCATGCAGTTTTTGGTCACAATAATGATTCTAAGAGTCTTTTATCAATGCCTGTATAATTTATTTTTACTTCTACGGATTCTCACTATGTGAATGCACATACAATGTACATTAACACAGAAGTTCCATTTTCTAAATATTTCCTCAAATAAAGCTCTTGTTATAAAGACTTTCATTCATATCTTAAAATTTAAAGTCTCGCAATAAAAAATAGATAAGTATCCCAGTTTTAAAGAGAAATGATAAACACATCCATGTCGGATTTAATAAAAGATAAAAAGAAAATCATCCTAGAAAACAACACCTCTTTAGATTAAATCCCTTCAAAATGTATGCATCATTATGAAGGATAAAGAAGATGTGGTGTTTATATACAACGCAATTTTACTCAGTCATTAAGAAGAAAAGAAAAAGAAATCTTTCCAGTTGCAATGACATGGATAGAGCTAGAGAGTATAATGCTAAGAGAAATAAGTCAGTCAGAGAAAGACAAATACTGTATGATTTCACTCATACATAGAATTTAAGAAACAAAGAAAATGAGCAAAGAGAAAAAAAAAGAAGAGTGAGAGAGGCAGATCAAGAAACAGACTATTAAGTATAGAGAACAAACTAATGATTACCAGAAGGGAGGTGGGTGGGAGGATCGGTTAAATAGGTGATGAGGATTAAGGAGTGCATTTGTTATGATGAGCACTGGGTGATATGCAGAAGTTGTGAGTCACTCAATTGTACACCTGAAACTAATATTACACTGTGTGTTAACTAAGTGGAATTTAAATTTTAAAAAGAAGGAAAAAATTAAAAAAATAAAATATATCCATCATTATAAAGGTTTTGGTTAAACAAAAAAAATTTTTTTTTTGCAATCTTAAACATATGTTGAATCTTAGAAGCTGACTAGCACATCATTTACTAGCATCACACTCACTGGTGAGAGATTCAATACTTTTTACCTAACATCAAGAAAAAGACAAAAGATGTATGTTCTTACCACATATATATAATAGTTTATTGACAATTTTAGCCAGTGTAATAAGGCAAGAGAAAGTAATATAAGTCACATAAATTGTTCAGAAGGAAGTAAAATACTCCTTATATCTGCATAGTCACGTGTATAGAAAACTTTAAGAAGTCTACAAAAAATCTATAAAACTAATAAATTAATTTAATAGCAATCAATAAGCAAGACATAGACCAATATAAATTCATCATTTGTATAACTATATACTAGAAATGAACTAGGAAATACTTTTGAAAGCATCACAGTATCATTAAAGTAAATATAGAAATAAATTTAAGAGGTGCAAAATCTATATAATGCAAACTATCAAACATTGCAAATCATACTTAAAGAAAAATAAATGGAGAAATATATTGTGTTTATGGATGAGAGGACTAAAAATGTTGTAATGGCAAACTTCTCAATTTTTTTCTACATATATAGTGTAATACCATCAATACCCTAATAGGTTTTTTGGAATTAATTTAAATTCTCACTTTAAGATTTATATGAAAAGGCAGATGATATAAAAGATCTAAAACAATTTTGTAAATGAAGATAAAATTTGGAAGACTTAGACATATTAATTTTAAGAAATATTATAAATCTACAGTAATCAGAACAGTATGATACTGACATAAGGTTAAACACATAGCTCAATGGAAAGGACCAGAGCATCCTAAAGAGGCCCTGACTTACGTGGTCTACTGATATTCAAAAAAGTCTCTGAAGTAATTCCATGAGGAAAAGGAGCCCTGGAAATGTTTTGTATAAATTTATGAATCTCTGAAGCATAGCTCCTGAAGATTTTGGATGTGCAGATCCAAACTGAGGCCCCTAAATCTGGATTTTTGACTTCTGAGAGGATACTGTTAAGAAATCCCTAGGGGCGCCTGGGTGGCGCAGTCGGTTAAGCGTCCGACTTCAGCCAGGTCACGATCTCACGGTCCGTGAGTTCGAGCCCCGCATCAGGCTCTGGGCTGATGGCTCGGAGCCTGGAGCCTGCTTCTGATTCTGTGTCTCCCTCTCTCTCTGCCCCTCCCCCATTCATGCTCTGTCTCTCTCTGTCCCAAAAATAAATAAAAAGCGTTGAAAAAAAAAAAAAAAGAAATCCCACCTTTTCAGGGAGAGTGGGAAGCGGGAGACAAAAAGTTGAGGCTTAATCAAAGCAAAAACCTTTCTGAATTATGCAAAAGGATGGCAGCAAAATGGCATATTTTAGAGTGAGCTCTGTTACCCAGTCTCCTGAGGACAATGCCTGAGACCCTTGGCAGTTTATTCCTACTATCCTCTCTCTCTCATTCCACCCAACCCCAAAGACACACACAAAATATGCACAAATACACTCCCAGTACATGTGTCCTGGGAAGTTCTAGAGTTATCCATGTGGTGATTACAGAAACTGAGCTTCAACTTGTTCCCTATTCTACCTTTCCATTTCCCTTCCTTAGACACTTACAGTTAGTCTCTTACCTTCCTGTTTCCACATTATATAGTGGGGTCACTATAGTTTATTCTCTGCGTATCAACTCTCTTCTAGATTTGTGGAACAGCCTCCTTACATATCTAAACCAATCCTTCTTAAAAGCATTTCAGATCATGTTACTGTCCTCAAAATCGTTCAAAGGCTTTTTATCCCACTCAAGCTAAAACACAGAGTCTTTACACTGAATCTGAAAAGCATATATGACCTGCCCTTACTCCCTGCTTCCAAGACCCTACCACATTGTCTTCTACCCTTCATCTAAATTTTCTGTTACTCTTCCAACTGTAACAGGATGTTTCACTTCTTTTTCCCTCTAGAAGTTCTTCCTGTAGTATTGGAGAAGGTATTGCTACAGGAAATACTCCAATATTTCTTAAGTTCCTACTCAGACATGCCTTCCCTGAACCACACTAAAATAATCTCACCTGGCACTGGTTACATAATTTGTGGAGCCCAGAGCAAAATTAAAATATGTCGCCCCTTACTCAAAACACATTAAGAATTTCAAGAAAGTAAAAGCAGAACATTAAGTCAAACACAGAGTCCTTCTGAATGTGGGGACCTAGGTGACTGCACAGGTCAAATTTCTATGAAACTGGCCCTGGTCTTACCCTTACCCTACCCCTTTTACCTTTTAAGCTATTTTCTTTAGCCGTAACCGTATCGCTTAGCGGCACATGGCATGTCAGTCATGTATTTGTTATCAATGTTCCCCCAGTTGCTTTTATGTATCAAAGGAATATGATTTTTTTTCTTTTTTCACTGCTATGTACAAAGCATGCTGAATAGTGCCTGGAAGTAGTGGAGAATCAGAAGCTACTTGTGGATTGGATAATTGAATAAACAAGAAAATCTTCAAATTACACATTTGCATTAATATGGCTCTTTACATTATTGTTATTGGGAAAATTCACAGGGGAAAGATTTTTTTTTAAATAGAATAATTTTATGCAAAACAAAATAGCTTATCTTTCTGGATAACTGGTTAAAACAATACTTTAATAAATTAACTAAAATTATTTTATTTAAAAGCTTTCATTTTACATAGAAATCTGAAATTGTACACTGTTGTTATAAAGTATTTAAAATGTCTTCTACTGACATTCAAATGTAAAGTTTTAGGCTAGGTTTTAACTTCAAAAATTCAAAAGATGTGAGTACTGCAATAGAGTGTAAAGTGACACATTCAATTCCCATCAGACTCCAATCTTACAGATCATAGCTGTAGGGTATTTTTATTAACTTAGGCTTGAATACATCTCTTCTGTTGGTTTTAGTCTTTGTGAAAGTTTCTAATTTCATAAGAAAGTAAGCCCTTTAGTATTAAAGTGAGTAGACAATATGATCTCTATCAATCCCTCGGGTAAGATATTTCTCAAGTTTCTGAATAATTATGACCTTCGAGATAATAAGAAAACTGACAGAATTTATGGGAATTTAAAGCTTTTAGAGTCTTGTACCCTTGGTATGGTCCCATGTCCCCATGGCAAATCTGCTTGTGGTGTGAATGAAGATTAAAAATGTCCTACATTAGACAATAGTTCTGCTATTCTCATCCAAGTAAAAATGGAATCATAGAATAATGGCCAATTCTTATGACAGTTTTATCACATAAATGTTAATACTGTAAATCCATATTTAGTAAAAATACTAAATTCATAAATTTTATAAATCACATTATATATATATTAAATCTATTAGAAACTCTGTTGTATGTATCCTAATATTTGTAGGCAACATTCAAGGAACAAGTAGAAAAAGAATTAACTTACACAAACACACACACGTATCTACATACATATTTATATATGTACGTATATATATATATTTGTAAGGCAAAATCTCAATTTATTAAGGCATAAATATGATTTGATGTTATTTTTCCAATAACAGTTGTCAGCTATGCTCCATTGAACTACTTTTTTTTTTCTGATAAGTAATAGGTGTCTTTTATTGATATCACAGTCTGCTTCTGAAAGGTGCTTATATAAATTTGATTATTGATATTTTACTTTATGGTGATAATTAAAATGTCAACATAATATCTTATCTGTTTCTTTCTTCCTATAAAAGCTAGATACAATTCTGAGTAGGATAGAAGAAACATATTATGCTTTATCGCTCTTTCTGTCTACTTCTCAGTTGTTCTGAAAGCAAAAAGCGTTTGTTTATAGTTTGTTTCCCTAACACAGCTAGCTTTAATCATGTGTGATTTACTACTTCTCTATATAGCATTTGTTGGGAACTTGTTTTCTCTATATGACAGGCTTACAAAATCTTGTGCTCCCATTAGGATGAACTGAAAGCTCTCCATGCACAGGTAATAGTGTAGGAGATATGCCTAGGGCTCAACTACTTACTGACAAGCATGGTCACTTTCATGGTCTTTGGAATCCAGGCTCTCTAACTGCTCTGTGACTAGAGGCATGACTATGGAAGCCTCAGGCAAAACCACTGAAAACTAATAAACCTACACTCCTGTCAGTATGACCCCCAGAGAAACTATGTATCTCTTACCCACAGAACATTTACAATGCTGGCAGCTCTGCCAGAACTCTCTCAGCTGGGTTCCTCTGTCCTTATTTTGTCATACATCAGCATTTTTTCAGACAATCATCATCACCAGCACCTTGTTTTTACCATTAGGAGCTATTTGGTGCATTCCATTTTACGCATTTGAGAAGGAAAGAAATTAGACAAAGAATCCCTTCCTAAAGGAGGCTATAAGGATAAGGAATCATTTCCACTACATAATTTCTGCAAAATCCAAACCACTCTAATAGAAGACTTTCTCACACTCTAAATTGATCTTGTATTTTTGGATATCCTACTAATAGTATTTCTTTACATTCTGTCATGGAAAATTTAACCATTTGTTCTCAATACATCATTGTCAACACTATAACCTCTTTGCTTTTAAGATATCTTACAGAACACAGTATTTTAAATGGTAACTGAATCCTGTTTCACTAATACAAGTAAAAAATACCTGTCATAAAAAAAATAAATTTAGGGGCGCCTGGGTGGCGCAGTCGGTTAAGCGTCCGGCTTCAGCCAGGTCACAATCTCGCGGTCCGGGAGTTCGAGCCCCGCGTCGGGCTCTGGGCTGATGGCTCGGAGCCTGGAGCCTGTTTCCGATTCTGTGTCTCCCTCTCTCTCTGCCCCTCCCCCGTTCATGCTCTCTCTCTGTCCCAAAAATAAATAAACGTTGAAAAAAAAATTAAAAAAATAAAAATAAAAAAAAAATAAATTTATGGAAACTTAAGGATCTCTACATTAGAACAAGTTGCCCTATGATTTAGTAACCACTATGGCCATCAGAGCATCCACATAGCTCTTGAATAATGGATTCCATAAAACGGATGGAATTTTACTTTGTATAAAAAATTAGTAAGGACGCCTGGGTGGCTCAGTCAGTTAAGCACCCCACTTCAGCTCAGGTCATTATCTCACAGTTCCTGAGTTCGAGCCCTGTATCAGGCTCTGTGCTGAGAGCTCAGAGCCTGGAGCCTGCTTCAAATTCTGTCTCCCTCTATCTCTGCCCCTCCCCACTCACTTGCAAGAGCATGTTCTCTCTCAAAGATAAATACTAAAAAAAAATTGGCTAACATTATATATAAGATGCTATTATTCTTTCTATTCTGTTATTTCATTTTCTTCATGCTATTTCTTAATTGAACTAATTTAATTTAAATGGACAAATTTTTGACACAGTAGTGGTTTTCCCGGATCATGAAGTTTTAGGTATTAATTGACATGGAAAAGCGAACTAAGAACATTAAGTTTTAAAGTTTAACATATGTGGCAGAGAACAGCTCTTTCTTTCTAGATCCCCATGGAAATCATGTGTTCTCAAAACAAAAACAAATAAAAAACACATAACACTTGCAGTATTCTATAAAGTCATAAAGCTTGAAAATAAGAAAGAGGAAAGACAAGGTTTAGGCCACTCCAGTGGCCCTAAAGAATTTTAAAAACATTCATAAAGTGCCCTAAAAGAATTTTAAATGACCTAAAAGAATTTTAAAAACATTCATAAATTTTTAGTTTGGCACAAAATTTGTGTCATAAGTGTAACTAAATGCAAAGAGTATAATTTTTGACATCTTGCAAATATTAATATTTAAAAACAAAACACCATTCTTTAAATCTACCCAATAAAACATAAATTCAATTGAATAAAAAAGTAAACATGCATGGAATTTTTTAAAGCACTATAGTGAAAAAAGCACGTACCTATATTTCTCACTTTAAAAACTTTAAATGTTTATTTATTTTTGAGAGGGAGAAAGACAGAGTGCAAGCAGGGGAGAGGCGAGAGAGGGAGACACAGAATATGAAGCAGACTCCAGGCTGTGAGCTGTCAGCACAGAGCCCAAGACCAGGCTTGAGCTTATAAGCCACGAGACAATGATCTGAGCCAAAGTTAGACGAATAACTGACTGAGTCACCCAGGTGCCCCTATTACTTCTCACTTTTGATCCAGTTTGGAAGCAACGATAATATAAATCTATGTTATATTCTATGACCTTACATAGATGTTACATATAGTACCTACACTGCCTTGCTTTCTGAAAATTTCAAAAGTTGCAAGTATTTACTTTAAGATGTCTATAGGAAAACAATTATGAAAAAAAAGAAAAACAATTGTGTTATTAATTATCATTTACCCATAAAGAATTGTCCACTTCAAAATTTGAATGTTTCCCCTAAATAAATTTATATTTAGAGAGAATGTGTCTAAAGAGCAAATTCAGAACATCATTCATTTTTTTTAATCAATTATATTTACTGTTCTCCATTGAATGGTGCGTCCATACTAAGACAGTCTTAAGCATTCAGAATTTTGCTTTCTAACTCTAGACACATGATGGCTGAATTCACTATCTATTGTCATATGCATAACAAACAATCCCAAAATATCAGTGGCATACTGCAGTAAGTTTTACTCACATATCTGGGAATCAGCTGAGCTTGGCTGGGGTTACTGGGGTGGCTTATACCCATTCAATGTGTCTTATTCAATAAAGACTTATCACCAGGAGTGTGTGCAGGTAACTTAACTTAAAGGAAATAAGAATTTGAGTGAACAATTAACCTGGCTGAGTTTGAAGTAAATGAAGATCCAGTTACTATGCCAGGAAAGGTATCAGCTGGCCTATGGCACTCAATCTGGTAAAAACAGTTACTGCAGTTATCAGATATGGGTATCTAGTAAATGAAGTGACAGCTGCTCTTAGACAATGTAAAGGGGTTGATGCTCTGAAGGCTTTGGAGTGAAATGATAAAGAAAAAAAAATCCATCTCAATACGACATTGAGAACTCATGATAATGAGTTAAACACAAGATAGATAATTTAATGAAGTTTCTGTATGTCCTTCAAAAAGATCTATTCTCTCTTTTATACGCATGAATTTGTGGCATCTGAGACAATGGTATTCAATGAATATTTGTTGAATTGGAACCCTGTATGGCCCTTCTAACTCTTCTATTAGGTTCTACTACCTAAAAATTCCAGTCCTAAGTGTAAATCATCTATTTGTCAAAATGCTCTCAAAAGAATATTTTCAACAGAAGACAAACTATTGGTGTCAATTAGTAGTTAGAAGAGCCCTTTTACCATTTTGATATCTTCTAGACACTGACTTAACATGCAAAATGAGGTGTTGTGATTACTACTGGCATTATTGTTGAATTTTCAAGAGAATAAATGGTTGATGCTACATGATCTAAACAGTGAGTAAGTGCAGAACCCAGAATCTATTTTAGGATGCTTTCTGGTATTAGAATATTCCACATAAAAAAAAAGAAATAATTTCACAACTAAATATTGGCAGAGCTACCAAGGTTTCAGATCCATTAGGAATAAAATTTTATGTCTTGTGCCCAGAGATGTATCTAGTAAGAAGTTGCTACAGCTGATGTCAAACAGGTTGTTGCCTGTGTTCTCCTCTAGGATTTTGAAGGCTTCCTGTCTCATATTTAGGTCTTTCATCCATTTTGAATTTATTTTTGTGTAGGGTATAAGAAAGTGGTCCATTTCATTCTTTTGCATATTGTTGTCCAGTTGGCTTCTTGTTGTCTTTTGTGTTTCCATACAAATTTTAAGAATGTTCTAGCTCTGTCTTAAATGCTGGTGGTATTTTGATAGGGACTACATTCAATGTGTAGATTACTTTGGGTGGTACAGACATTTTAACAATATTTGTTCTTCCAATCCATAAGCATGGAATGTTTTTCCATTTCTTTGTGTTCTCTTCAATTTCTTTCATAAGTGTTCTATGGTTTTCAGAACGCAGACCTTTTACCTGTTTGGTTAGGTTTATTCCTAGGTACCTTACTGTTTTTGGTGTAACTGTAAATGGGATTGACTCCTTGATTTCTCTTTCTTCTGCTTCATTATTGGTATACAGAAACGTAAAAGATTTCTGTAGGTTGATTCTGTATCCTCTGACTTTACTAACAGAACTAGTAGATTATAGAGAGAAAGAGAGGGAGAGAGAAAGAGAGAAGGGGAGGTGGGCTAGAAGGAAAGGAAGAGAGAAGATTTATTGAAAGGAATTAGTTCATGTGATTATGGCTGGCTAGTCAACTCTGAATACCTTATGGCAGGTCACAAGAAGGGCAGGTTGGAAACAAGCAGGAACTGAGACTACAGTCCAAAGCGAAATTTCTTCAGAAAATTCTCAATTCTGCTTTTAGGGCATCTAAACTGATTAGACTGTGCCCATCTGGATTTTCCAGTATAATCTTATTTCTCTAAGCCAATGGGGTTTAGATGTTAATCAGATGTACAAAATACCTTTACAGAGGTGCTTGGGTGGCTCAGTTGGTTGGGCATCTGACTCTTTGATTGCTGCTCACGTAATGATCTCACAGTGGTGAGACTGAGCCCCACATCAGGCTCTGCAGTGACAGTGTGACAGCTTGCTTGGGATTTTTTCTCTCTCTCTCTCTCCCTATCTCTCTCTCTCAAAATAAATAAATTAACTTAAAACACACACACACACAAAATACCTTTATAGAACATCTGTATTAGTGCTTGATTGAATAACTATTGAATAACTGGGTATTCCAGCCTGGGAGACTTTACAGATAAAACTGAACATCAAAGCATTTAAGTATTTTATACTAATTAATGTTACCAATATTTAGAGAGCTCCTATACTTGTCAGGAATTATTTTAAGCACAGTAATAAGCATAAAATAAGCATAACTGTTTTAAGGATAATAGGGTAAAGTAGACAGACAAAGGAACAGCAATTTATAAGCTTGTTCTTTAGTGCGAAACATGCAATAATGATTAAGGTTATTTCAGGTAATGATAAGCATTACAAAGAAAATAAGTCAGGACAACTGGATAGAGATAGGCAGAACAGGGGTACTTTCAAACTTTTATGTAAGAAAAAGTCCTCTCTGAGGAGATCACTTTCTGCTGACATCTTTTTAAAGGAAGAAATAAAATCCCTGAAAACCAAGAGAAAAAGTTTGGAAGGTTCTTAAGATGGATAGGAGTTTGAAAGCTGGGGGAAGAAAAGAAGGCTGAGTGGAAATTGAGAGGAAATGAGGTCATTCTGTTAGGCAAACATCAGATAGCAAAAACTCAGCATAAGCTGGGCACATTATTTTAATTTTAGCTCCAAGGTGATTTTAACCCATTGGAGAATTCTAACCAGATGTATAGCATATTCCAATTCACATTTTAAAGGAGTACACTAATGCTCTTCAGATAATGGTTAATAACAGCAACAATTTAAGAAATGACAATATTAAAAAATGGTGACTTGGAATAACAAAACAACAGTAAAGATGGAAAGACTATAAAGAGATACAATGAACTTTCATTCTGTTTGAACAATGGGTTCACAGTGTACCATCTACCAAGATGAGAAACAGATTTGGGAGGATGAGGGCAACCAACAAGTCAGTTTTTATGATGTCAGTTTTAAGACTTTTATTAGATAGTTCATTGGTGATATTACGTACCTAACTGGATTCTGACAAAAAGTCAGTGTTTGTGGAATGTTACAATTGCCCTATGAATTAAGCTTTCTTGATTCACTGTAGTCTCTTCCCACATTGATCCTAGCTTTGCCATATTAAATGTTTTGCTCGAGTATACATTGATAAACATGGTGCAAACAGAGGCTGAGAAAGGCCTTATGCACCGGGCTTCTTACCTCATTGTACTATAAGTCTACCATATGAATACCTTCAGGCCAGATTACTGGGGGGAAATGTGGAGAGAATAGCTTTCTAAACTGAATCTTCCTCTATTTTCATGTCTGACTGGAAAATGCTAACAAAATATAACTGCCTAAATTATCTCTGGTGAGATTCTCACAAGAACCACACAACTTAGTGAAGCCCAAATTCTGACTCATAGAATCAGAATCATATTAAATAGTTATTATATTATTATATATTATATAATATATTATATAATATATTATTATATTATATTATACATGCATTATATAGTTATATATGCATACATATATATTATGTATATAAAATTGTGGGGGTTTTTTGTTTTTGTTTTTGTTTTTTGCTCTACAGAGATACATTGCTAACACCATGCTAGCTGTGACCTGGGAAACATAAGTCTGCATACTCTATGAAACACCAAATACCTAGAAGATAATTCCCTGTGATTAAAAAAATACATATTAAAAACAAAAGGACTTAAAAAAAACACAAAAGGACTGTGACAATAGCAAATGCTATTGAGAATGTGGAGCAACAGGAACTCTCATTCCTTGCTGGCAGGAATGCAAATGGTATAGTCATTTTGGAAGACAGTTTTGCATTTTCTTATGAAACTAAACATAATCTTACCCCATGATCCGGAAATCATACTCTTTGAGCATCTATCCAATGGAGGTGAAAACTTATATTATCTACAAAAAAACCTGCACATCCATGTTTACAGCATTTTGAATCATAATTGCTAAAACTCAAAATCAACCAAGTTCTCCTATAGTAGACAAATGGATAAGTAAACTGTCATATCCAGACAATAGAATATTAATAAGCACTAAAAATAAATGAACTATCAAGTTGTCAACAGACATGGAGGTATATGAATGCAAATTACTAAGTAGAAGAAGCCAATCTGAAAAGGCTCCATACAGCAAGTGTCCAACTATATGTCACTCTATGAAAAGCAAAACTATTCAGGCAATAAAAAAAACCAGTTTCCCTGATGAACATGGATGTAAAAATCCTCAACAAGATAGTAGCCAACCGGATTGAACAATACATTACAAAAATTATTCACCACGACCAAGTGGGATTTATACCTGGGATACAGGGCTGGTTCAATATCTGCAAAACAATTAACATGATTCATCACATCAATAAAAGAAAGGACAAGAACCGTATGATCCTCTCAATAGATGCAGAGAAAGCATTTGACAAAACACAGAATCCTTTCTTGATAAAATCCCTCAAGAAACTAGGGATAGAAGGAACATACCTTGAGATCATAAAAGCCATGTATGAATAACCCAATGCTAATATCATCCTCAATGGGGAAAAACTGACAGCTTTCCCCTGAAGGTCAGGAACAAGACAGGGATGTCCACTCTCACCACTGTTATTCAACATAATATTGGAAGTCTTAACCTCTGCAATCAGACAACACAAAGAAATAAAAGGCATCCAAATTGGCCAGGAGGAGGTCAAACTTTCACTCTTCATAGATGACATGATACTCTACATGGAAAACCCAAAAGATTACACCAAAAAACTGCTAGAACTGATTCATGAATTCAGCAAAGTCGCAGGATATAAAATCAATGAACAGAAATTGGTTGCATTCCTACACACCAACAATGAAGTGACAGAAAGAGAAATCAAGGAATAAATCTCATTTACAGTTGCACCAAAAACCATAAAATACCTAGGAATAAATCTAACCAAAGAGGTGAAAAATCTATACACTGAAAACTATAGAAAGCTGATGAAGGAAATTGAAGAAGACACAAAGATATGGAAAAAGATTCCATGCTCCTGGATGGGAAGAACAAATATTGTTCACATGTCGATACTACCTAAAGCATTCTACATATTCAATGCAATCACTATCAAAGTAACCCCAGCATTCTTCACAGAGATAGAACAAATAATCCTAAAATTTGTATGGAACCAGAAAAGACCCTGAATAGCCAAAGCAATCTTGAAAAAGAAAACCAAAGCAGGAGGCATCACAATCCCAGACTTCAAGCTATACTACAAAGCTGTAATCATCAAGACAGTATGGTACTGGCACAACAACAGACACTCAGATCAATGGAATAGAATAGAGAACCCAGAAATGGACCCACAAACGTGTAGCCAACTAATCTTTGACAAAGTAGGAAAGAATATCCAATGGAATAAAGACAGTCTCTTCAGCAAGTGGTGCTGGGAAAACTGGACAGTGACATGCAGAAGAATGAACCTGGACCACTTTCTTACACCATACACAAAAATAAACTCAAAGTGGATGAAAGACTTCTGTGTAAGACAGGAAGCCATCAAAATCCTCGAGGAGAAAGCAGCCAAAAACCTCTTTGATCTTGCCCGCAGCAATTTCTTACTCAACACGTCTCCAGAGGCAAGGGAAACAAAAGCAAAAATGAACTACTCAGACCTCATCAAAATAAAAAGCTTCTGCACAGCCAAGGAAACAATCAGCAAAACTAAAAGGCAACTGACGGAATGGGAGAAGATATTTGCAAATGACATAGCAGATATAGGGTTAGTGTCTAAAATTTACAAAGAACTCTCGAACTCAACCTCCAAAAACTAAATAATCCAGTGAAGAAATGGGCAAAAGACATGAATAGACACTTCTCCAAAGAAGACATCCAGATAGCCAACCAACACATGAAAAAATGCTCCACATCACTCATCATCAGGGAAATACAAATCAAAACCACAATGAGATACCACCTTACACCTGTCAGAATGGCTAACATTAACAACTCAGGCAACAACAGATGTTGGCGAGGATGCAGAGAAAGATGATTTCTTTTGCATTGTTGGTGGGAATGCAAGCTGGTGCAGCCACTCTGGAAAACAGTATGGAGGTTCCTCAAAAAACTAAAAATAGAAGTACCCTACAACTCAGCAATTGCACTACTAGGCATTTATCCACGGGATACATGTATGCTGTTTCGAAGGGACACATGCACCCCCATTTTATAGCAGCACTATCAACAATAGCCAAAGTATGGAAAGAGCCCAAATGTCCATCGATGGATGAATGAATAAATAAAATGTGGTGTATATATATACAATGGAGTATTACTCGCCAATCAAAAAGAATGAAATCTTGCCATTTGCAACTACGTGGATGGAACTGGAGGGGATTATGCTAAGTGAAATTAGTCAGAGAAAGACAAAAATCATATGACTTCACTCATATGAGGACTTTAAGAGACAAAACAGATGAACATAAGGGAAGGGAAACAAAAATAATATAAAAACAGGGAGGGGGACAAAACAGAAGAGACTCATAAATATGGAGAACAAACTGAAGGTTGCTGGATGGGTTGTGGGAGGGGGGATGGGCTAAATGGGTAAGGGGCATTAAGAAATCTACTGAAATCATTGCTTCACTATATACTAACTAATTTGGATGTAAATTTTAAAAAGTAAAGTTAAAAAAAAAAAGATCAGTAGCTGCCAGACATTAGGAGGAAGTAAGAATAAATGGGTGGAGCAAGAATATTTTTAAAAGTGAATTTATTTTGTATGATACTATAATGATGGAGATATGTCCTTATACATTTGTCAAAACCTATAGAAAGCACAATACCAGAAATGAAAAATAATATAGACTATTGACTTTGGGTAATATTATGTCAACATAGGGTCATCAATTGTAATAAATGTACTACTCTGTTGGGGGATGTTAATAATGAGGGAGGCAGGAAATATATGTTAGGGCAGGACATATATGACAACTCTATGTTTTTTCCACTCACTTTTATTGTTAACCTAAAACTGTTTTAAAATATAAAGTGTAGGGGTGCCTGGATGGCTCAGTGAAGTAAGCATCCGACTCTTGATTTGCACTCAGGTCATGATCTCATGGTTCATGGTACTGAGCTCCTCATAAGGCTCTGCGCTGACAGTGTGGAGCCTGCTTGGGATTCTCTCTCACCTCTCTCTGACCCTCTCCCACTCTCACTGTCTGTCTCTCTCAAAATAAATAAACCTCTCTTTCTGCCCCTCACCCTCTCAAAATAAACAAAAAATAATAAAATATAAAGTCTATTAATTTTTTTTTAATTAAAAAGGAGGAATGGACTTGTACTTTGGGGGATATGTAATAGATAGACATTTCTCTACTCCTCCACTAAGAGTAACTTAAACCCTAAACATTATATATAAAACAAACATATGAAGAGTCTGGAATATTGAAATAAAATGATAGACCAATAAGCACCTCCAGACTCAAGCAATGACACTATGGCAAGTATCCTGGGGTTTTTTTTGTGTTTGTTTTTGTTTTGTCTCATGCATACAAGACTTGTTGCTGAAGAAGCAAGCAAGCCAGAAACACTAACTACATGCAAAGATCTCTTGATTATTATTTCTTATAGCTGCATGTGAATCTAAAATTATCTCCAATAAAAAAAATAATTAAAGGAAAAAGGATTCAGGAATGATTCTTGGAGTTTTAGTAATCAGGTAAAGAAGAGGAAATTTAGCCAGAAAAAAAAAATGATGAAATTGGAGATATGGTAAAGTAATTGAGGAAAATAAAATATGTTTCCAGAAAGGAGTGAATTATACCAAATACTTCTGTGTATTCAATTAATATGAAAGTAGAAATTTGAAGACTTTGTTTGACAATATGAAAATTTTTGTTAATTCAACAAAACAAGTTTGGCAGAGTGATAGAGACAGAATCCTAATTTCACTTACAAGCAGATGAGAGAAGAAAATAAACACAGTGATGCATAATGATGAGACAGATAGATAAGGGTAGATGACAGCTGGATACATACATACACACATCTATATATAGGTAGGTGAGTGACACTAAAGTATGCAATCATGACTCTACTAATCATCCAACAAAAGAGGGAGATGGAGAACACAAAAGAGGATGAAATGTCTCAGGTGTTTTTATCTTAACTAGGAAAAAGAAAACCTGATGATAGTTCCATTTACCTGATGGTTACATTCAGTATTGATGAATTCAAAGTAGTAATAGCAAAAGTAATATGTTTATACACATTTGCTATAAGCAACAAAAGAGTATAATTTGTTATAAAATAATTACACAAAAAATCAAAAATCAAATCCAGTATCATATTTCTGAAGTGAGAAACCCAAGTCCACACAAGACAAACATATTTAGGTTTCTTAAATTTAGAGAACCTAACAGACCCTCATATCAGTTTTACAAAGAGAAAAAAACAGATTCCTCAGACTTCTGTTCATTACCCTAGCCCTATTATTTGTTAACTTTAACTTTCTTTTTTATATTATCTCTGATTATAAATCCAAGGGCTACCATTTTAATGCTATGTAGTTTAAAAATGTATCAGTTTCAGCATTAGAAAAGTATGTCATTTTTTTTTCTCTTTTTTTTTTTTAATTTTTTTTTTCAATGTTTATTTATTTTTGGGACAGAGAGAGACAGAGCATGAACGGGGGAGGGGCAGAGAGAGAGGGAGACACAGAATCGGAAACAGGCTCCAGGCTCCGAGCCATCAGCCCAGAGCCCGACGCGGGGCTCGAACCCACAGACCGCGAGATCGTGACCTGGCTGAAGTCGGACGCTTAGCCGACTGCGCCACACAGGCGCCCCAAAGTATGTCATTTTTAGAGAATAAGGTTATCTGCACTGAGAAATGCATCTTAGTAAGCAAGTATGTTATCAACTAACACTGATCAGATAAACTGCAAATAATTACTTAAATGGATCTTTTATTTATGGGCGTAAGGTTCACACAAACTCAGTGCATTAAAAAAAAAACTGTTGACAATTTAATAATATGTGATAAGATGACATCTACATAGGCATTTAAAAGGAAGCAGCAACACTAATATTACTTAGTTTTCAAATATTTATGACATAATTTATTGCTTTTCTATAAATATAATCGAGTAATCTTTCACTATGTCTTTAATAAATAAAATTATTTTCTTGTATATAGATATTATAACTTGACCCATGTATTTTAACCACAGATTCACACTGACTGAAGTAACAACTTGCTTCAAATTTATGGATTGGGTAAAACAGACTTATACAGGTATCATTTACATAGAGTGAATTGACCCTTCAGAGTGTAGAATTCTATGTTATTGAAAAATGTATATAATTACATCATCAATGTCAAGATATAGAACAGTTACATCCTTCTCCAAAGTTCCTTCTTGCCACTTTGTAGATAACCACATCTCTCTCCTCTCCACCCCATACACTTTCCCTAGTGACTTAGGCTTTTATTTTTTTAGGGAAGAAAACTCTGGGGATAAAGGAGGCATGCTCTGTCTTTGTTGGAGTGGTAGCCACTATCTTCTGCAAACCTCACCAGCTAGATAGTCTTTATCTGAATTTCTTCCCTGTCCACGGTATTTCTTGTAAGTACCAAGTGGCAATCCTGGGTGAATAGACTGTCGAAATGTTTTAACTTCACTTATGTCTTTGATTCCAGAGTTTCTATGTTAGCTTACACTCTCTCTACCATTAGCAATTGTTGAAAAGTTTAGCCAAATTCTTACTTGTTTCTATGGTGCCCAACATCTCTTCTCTGGTGCCCTGCATTTTTTCTTCTCATACTCTGTCACGTGATACAGCGTTTCAGTTCTGTCTCTCCTTGGTGGCATCAAATTTTCCATAGAAATCAGGGTGCTCTGTTGCCATGGGATCCATGGGTTGAAGTTTTATCTAGCTTTTTTTTTTTTTTTCTGTAATTATGGGACCAATGCTATTCCTAGCATCCTGCATTCTATCTAGAACACAACTTCATTCCTGGTTTTAATTTAATATATGAGATCAATTCTCTGGGTTTTTCAAATACTATATATTATTTAAATAAGTTATAGAATTATCCTGCCCATTTTTTGTCTTTCAAACATAATGTCTCAATATTTTATTAACTGAAAGCTATGTACTCTATCAGCAAATTCCTCTATTGTTATTTTATCTTCAAGTATGCAATTATCCATACATTACTGGATCACAACATATATGATAGCCATAAATGTAATGTAACCCAAAGTATCAATTTTAACTCAGAAAACTTCTTGGGTAGACACTACAGCAAGGGGTTAAGGACATAATCTTTGGTAGAAAGTAATGTTTTTTTCCAAAGCCTCTCCTATTTTTCTAGATATGTGACTATAGAGTAGTTTCTTAATCTTTCCAAAGCAAAAAATTCCATAATGATAATAAACATATCATTGAGTAGTGGACAGAGTGGATAAGATGATCCATATAAAATATTTTACATAACCTATACATATAATTCTCACCATATATTAATTACTATATTCATTATCTTCTTCATCATCATAATCATCATGAGAGCAGTGATCTGATACCATATAATTAAAAATAATTGGCATAACCATAAAGGCTATCTGAAGAAAAATTAAAATATTAGTTTTATTAGTTTTATTCTTACAGGACAACGTGGACCATTTTTATCTGCCATTCTTCAAAGAAGATGTAACACATTTTAAGTCTGCTGAACTACAGGAAAAATACTACTGGTTATGTAAAATACTGTATTATATGCATTTTCCAAAATTATTCCTACCATTTTTTAAAAATAATCATGGTGAATATGTACTCAAGAGAATCCTGGAAAGAATAGAATAGAATAGCATAGAATAGCATAGAATAGCATAGAATAGCATAGAATAGCATAGAATAGCATAGAATAGCATAGAATAGAATAGAATAGAATAGAATAGAATAGAATAGAAGAAAAGAAGGAAAATGGAGGGGAGAGGAGGGGAGGGGAGGGGAGGGAAGGAAGAGGAGGGGAGGGGAGAGGAAAGAAATTTGTATGTTGAACACCTAACTCCCAACCCAACATGATTGTATTTAGAGACAGGGCCTGTGAGGAGGTGATAAAAGTTAAATGAGATCATAGGGGAGCAGCAAGGGGTTGGGAATGGGGAGGGGGTGCTTAATCAGACAGGACTGGTGCCTTTCATATTGTAAAGAGAAAGCAACAACTGAGCTCCCTCTCCTCGCCATGTAAGGACACATTGAGAAGGCAACCATCAAGCCAGGAAGACGGCTCTCATCAGAAACTGACCACAATATGGTGCCTGGGTGGCTTAGCTCACTAGGCATCCCACTTCGGCTCAGGTCATGATCTCACTGTTAGTGGGTTCGAGTTTGTGTCGGGCTCTGTGCTGATGGCTAGGAGCCTGGAGGCTGCTTCGGATTCTGTGTCTCCCTCTTAATCTGCCCCTCCCCTGATCATGCTGTCTCTCTCTCTCTCTCTCTCTCTCTTTCTCAAAAATGAATAAACATTAAAGAAGAAAAAGAAAGGAAAGGAAAGGAAAGGAAAGGAAAGGAAAGGAAAGGAAAGGAAAGGAAAGGAAAGGAAAGAAAAGAAAAGGACCATACTGACATCTTGATTTTTAACTTCCCAGGTTTAAGAACTGTGAGAAATACATTTCTGTTATTTAAGTCACCTAGTCCATGGCATTTTGTTATGGCTGACAGAGCAGACTAATGCAGTACACATAACAGATTAATATGATATATGCAATTATAGATTGTATTCCTAGGAGAAAATTTACATATAGAAGAAAAATAAAGAATTTTAAAACTGTGCAATAGAGAAGTGTTGGATATTTTGGAAACATATCATTTATTTTATTATTTAACTTTCCTTTTCAGAACGTGTTCTACAATCATTCTTTAATACTATTCACGGATATATGGCTATAAACAAAATTATTGTGGCATTTTCACACACCTCTGTTTAAAATGTTAACTCATAAGATCTATAGATCTATTACAATTTGTAGGTTCACTTTTCATTGTCAATTATATACCTGAAATTATAATAGGCATTAAAACAGTTATTTAAAAAAAGGTAGAATTCCAATTAAACATTTACCTATGTGAAAATATTAATTGACTAGGAGCATATTCAAAGATTATATTAGTGTAAAAAAGATGTTACAATCAAAGAGATCAGTTAATTATTAATAAACTTATATTCATTTTTATATAAATTTTAAACTCCTTCATTCTATAAAAGTAACGTTAAGAATGATCACAGAACGAAAATATAACTTAATAAATTATCATAAAAAATTTATGAATTAAACTTTCCTTAGTCATTAAAATGTTGTTTTAGACATCCCCCCCCCCCCAGAGCATAGGAACAAAAAGGACTTTATAATTAGTCTTTAAATAATCGGAATATAAATGAAATGTTCATATTATTCCTTGAAGATTCTAATTAATTAGGTCCTGTCTTCTAAGGGATTATTTCTATAATACATGAGAGGGAAAAGGCAAATAAAAATAAAAGCATGAAAGTTTACTAAATGCAGGATAATTGAAGGGAATTCAGTCATCCATTTAAAAATTATATTGGGACTCTAATTGAATTAATGCTTAAACCACACTCTAGGGTCTGTCTAATCATTGTTAAAATTCTTTTAAGTTTTCTCTGGAGACATTCTGTAAAGGTTTCTCTTATCATAATGTGCAAACAGAGGTTTCATCTGGAAATTAAAGTGGGAAGTTATTTATTTTGAAACATATCATATATGTAGAATAAAAATGTAAAAGTTCAGTAAAATATGAGATTTAATTATTTTGGTCAGTTAGCAAGTGCAAATTTAAAAATAACGTACTGCAATTTTAATTAGATATTTTTGCATGATTAGAAAAATGCAGGCCAAAAGATCATATAACTTGGCTGTTTTAAGAATTTTTTTTCCTACAGCTTTTTGGTTTGATTATAATGTTTATATTTACCTTGATAAAAACAAACAAAAAGTAATAGCTGAAATCGAAGACGCATGAAGGAAGCAATGAGTCTGAAATGGAATGCCATTAAAAGCTAAATTTTATGGGGCACCTGGGCGGCTTGGTTAACCGTTCAACTCTTGATTTCAGCTCAGGTCATGCATGATCTCACAGTTTGTGGGATGGGGGCCCTGAGTCTAGCTTTGCACTGACAGCACAGAGTGGGCTTGGGATTCTCTCTCCCTCTCCCTCTGCCTCTCCCCTCCATGGCCAAGCACACGCAGTCTCTCTCTCAATAAATAAATAAACTTTAAAAAATTAAATTTCATTATTTAGCTTTCTAAGCATAGAATCTCTAGGTAGAGAAATGAGAGGAAACATGATAAAAGATCATTGAGGTATGTTGTTTATAACAGACTGTGATTGTGATTACAGACATTAAACTGCAAATGAACCTTTCCTATTACTACAACAATACACGTCAAAGATTCAAATCAAACAAATTTATTAGTAAGAAATCATGAGAAAAATTAGGAAATTGGGGCACCTTGGTGGTTCAGCTGGTTGAACATCTGACTTCAGCTCAGGTCATGATCTCACAGTTCGTGAGTTTGGGGCCCATATTAGACTCCTTGCTGTCAGTTCAGTGACAGGATCTAGGATCCTTTGTCCCCCTCTTTATTGGTCCCTCCCCCACTCATCCTCACTCACTCTCTCTCTCAAAAATAAATAAAACATTTCAATAGAAAAAAGAAAAGAAAAATTAGAAATTAATTTATCATGAATGAAAACAAATGAAAAAAAAAAAAACACAATATACCAAAACTTATCAGATGCAGCAAAATATGTACTCCGAGGGAAATTTACAACTGCAAATGCCTCTATTAATAAAAGCAAAAAAGGTCTTAAATCATTGGGGTGCCTGGGTGGCTCAGTCAGCTAAGTGTCCGACTTCAGCTCAGGTCACGATCTCGCAGTTCGTGGGTTCGAGCCCCGCGTCGGGCTCTGTACTGACAGCTCAGAGCCTGGAGCCTGTTTCAGATTCTGTGCCTCCCTCTCTCTGACCCTCCCCTGTTCATGCTCTATCTCTCCCTGTCTCAAAAATAAATAAACATTAAAAAAAAAATTAAAAAAAAAAAATCACTGACCAAATTTTCTACCTGAGGAAACTGGAAAAAGAAGAAAACACTAAACCCAAAACAAAAGTTAATAAAGTTAAAATAACTTGAATAAGAAGTCTGAATACTAATATTCCTAGAAATTAAATGAAATCCAGAATTAATCTGTCTAGTGGAAATCTTAGTTTGAATCTTGCACTCATAATATTCCTTCTGTGACTCCAGGATGTCAGAGGTAGCCAAAATTAAATTTATATACAGTGCTTCATGACTAACTTCCAGAGCTTTCCTCTAGCCTCCAGTGGAAAGTATCAGAAAGTGCCATTCTTTGGTCACCAAATGTTGTCACCAAGACAGACCAAACACTGAACTGGCACATTCTAAGCATTTAGAAATGTCAGCTACTAACAACTATAAAGTTCAAAATAAAAAGATCAGTTATTATATAGTCAACATCCAAGACTAAACAGTTTGATGGAAGCTTCACTGAAGTCTGTATCCTATATCTTTTGCTTGCAAGGAGTTGAGAAGGTGATTCTAAATTACTAGAGATACTGCAATTAATATCTTCCCTGGTTGGTATTGAGAATGGCTCTGAATATCTAAAGCTCCATGTCTCAGTCAAAATTTTGACAGTAAAATATTCAATAACAGAAGATTCGAAAGGTTTAAAGAAATGGAAGTTTTTAAAGTAATAAACGATAACATTTTTGTTTTAAAAGTAGTGTATGCAGGGGCGCCAGGGTGGCTCAGTTGATTAAATGTCTGACTTCTGCTCAGGTCATGATCCTGCGGTTCAGGAGTTCAAGCCCCATGTCGGGCCCTGTGCTGACAGCTCAGAGTCTGGAGTCCTTTGGATTCTGTGTCTCCCACTCTCTCTGTCCCTCCCCTGCTCTCTCTCTCTCTCAAAAATGAATAAACATTAAAAAAAAATTGAAATGCACTTTGTGCATATTTTGTATTTGATGAATTTATAATGTGTATGTGAAATTGGCTTTTTTGGGGTAAAAAAGTATTATGAGCAATTTGAAATTTGTAATAGAATAATTGATGTAGAATCAGTTTAAACCTTATAATGTTTATCATCAACATACTGAAATATGTGAAAAGAATTAAGGTTTCTCTTATTTGTAAGATTATTTTATTGTATTTATTAGCAGTATTTAGGAGGTTTTGTTTATTAAGTCAGAAACCTGAAAAACTTAAAATGGAATTGAGTTAATGTATTTTTTAATATTTTTAGGGTATTTAATTAACACTATTTAAAAGACTAAATACCCTTTAGAGATCTTGTGAATATAATAAATCATTTTAGGTTTATAAAATGGGAAATAATTGTACAAACTTAAATTTGGAAGGAAATTTTAGTTTTTCACTGCCCTGTGGTATATTTAGCTTAGGAAAGGTAGAAATATCTTACGCTATCCCCTAAGTACCAGGATTTCCCTTCTCTTTATTATAGCACTGAAAGTTACAGGATCACTCTTATTCTGCTTACCACAAAATAATTTTAAGAGGCTGATGACCAACGAAAATAATGGCAAGTGGCAAATTCTTGTTCTAGGCTCTATGATTTCAATTGTTTTATTTCTCTCCAACTTTAAGAGTGTTTTAAAAGTTTTGCCTTATCTAGGAGGTAGAACTCATGGTTGAATCTAAAAAGTAAGTAAACATGTGAAAAATTCCCTATCAAAATAGGAGAATCAAAATTAATAGCCTTTCAAATTCAGAATTCTGGCTCAAATAATTAACAAAAGCACAATGGTAAAAACTCATAAAGAAAACCAATTTTCAGATCATTCCAAAATATGTCATTACTTTCAGGAAGAAGGACTCTGGAAATTTTAACACTTCAGAATCTTAATACAGGATTCTGTACTAAATCCAGCAATGATCTTGCTGGAAACATATTAGGAGAGCTTACAGAATCCAACTTATTTTTAGTTGTGCTTGCATCTCGAAATCCAAATGATTCATCTTTGTCCAGTGTAGGTCTCAAAATTGAGCTTTTGACACTTAATGGGGCAAGCAAATCTATACCAAATAGATTTCCTTTTTTTACCTTTCCTTTCCCTTCTCAATTTGCCAAGGATCTTGGTATTCTAAACAATGATATGTCATTCAGCTTTTTTAAGTTTATTTGTTTATTGGGGGCAGGGGACAGAGAGAGGGGGAGAGAGAGAATCCCAAGCAGGTTCCTCACTGTCAGATGCAGAGCTAGAATTCAAGAACTCTGAGATCATGATGTGAGCTGAAATGAGTCAATGCTCAACTGACTGAGCCATCCGGGCACCCCACATCATTCAGCTTTTAAAAACTATCTCCTTCTACACTCTATTTCTGATCAAAAGTTTTTTAAAGTCATTTTTTCAGTAAATATTCTCAGTTATATTTTGTGTTTGGGGACTGTCATCTTTTGACACCCTGGTCTACCAGTGTAGCATCCTCCTCCTTTGAAGGATTACCTCATGATTTTAAAAATCTGGTTATTCCTTCTTCCATCAAAATTACAATCCAACATATTTTCCTAAGAAATCTATAAGATGTATTATTGGTCTTCTAGATTGAAATCACTTACACTATTTCCATCTTTACCAATTGATCTCGTAATGACAGACAAATTAACAATCCAATAAATTTTAAAAATAAACAAAAAATCCTAAAACATACAAAATTGTGCTAGGAAGCAGCATTACATTACTCTCATCCAATCTATCAAGATAAATAGCAACACCTGTCCTTTTTGGCAATGTTTCATTCTATTGCAAAGCCCATATGACTTGTATGTACTATTATGATTTAAACCCCTGTATCAAGCTCTTATAACTCACTCTATAAACAATTCCCAGACACAGCCAACAACCTCTGCCATCAGTTATTCAAAGTAACTTTGTTCAGATTACAGAACAGAAGGACGCTTCTCCAGATCAAGACACTTCTCTTGGTTAATACTGTAAGGACTCTACCAGTTTCTCCTAACCATCTGTATCACAGTAGAATACCAAGACCTAGGGTCAGAGAAAATCCATGATACTACATAAAGTTACCTGAACCAAATAACAACTCAGAGGACTAGTCTTTGTTTTTTTCTGCTCAGAAAGCAGCCATATAAATATAAGCAGTGTGAATTTGAATACTTAGACAAAATCACTATCAGAAGTCACTGTAAGGGGAAGTGACTCATTCAGGAGATGATCCAGTTATTCTTGGGTCAATTTGAAGGTGATCTTTAGTACTTACAAGTAACTAAAAGTTTTTCAAGTACTTTTTAAACTCAAAAAAATATACAATAAAATTATCGCAAAAATTAAATGGAGACGTAAACCAGTTTTTAATTTAACACCTCTGCAATGATGTAGGCAGAACAGACAGAAAAAGAAACAGATAAGAAATACAATGATACATAACCAAATGATAATTTTATAATTACTTCTAATTAAGAATCTCTTGCAGACACTAGAAACCCCTGAATGAAGTAATTATATTAATTAGAAGAAATGATACTGCTCAATTAAATATGCACTTATACATATAATTGCAAACATACGAACATACACATATATTTACTTCTGTATGTATATGTAGAAAAAATATATATTTAAGTATACAAACATGTATATATATTTGTTTTTATTTATTTGACATATTTTTTCCTCATTCTTTCTTACTGGTTAGATTATTCTCTCACTTGATGTACAAACATTACACAAACATTAATGTCCTGATTTCAAGCAATTTCTCTGCCAAATACCGTATAGACTTCTGATTGGTCAAAAATAATTTTGCCTCATACAAATAACAAGAATTTTCTCATACATGTGTATATACATTAGATCTAGAGCTCACTGTACCCTGTTAACCTCATTCTGCTTTATTCCTCTTTATTTTGATGCAAACACCCTAAATATAGTACAATGTCATCAGTAACAAGTAGAAAGTAAACACTAGAGTTAAAGTCCCATCCTGGACATGGAATCACTGCGCATGTTACCTAAGTTATGTGGAAAGTCCTCCCCCTATATTTAATTTCACATCAACTGATAAAGATGACCAGGACATTATGCATGGGACAATCCTCTTCTAAATTCCTCATCCAATAAATTGACTAATTATAGTTAGAATTTCTTCTTACTAACAATGGTATTTCTACTTCTGTAATGCTTCACATGCAAAAACTGTAACAGTAATAATGGTACAGAGCGCCAGGAAAATCAACATCTGTCGGGAGTTTTGGAGCCAAATATCCATTCAATATGTGTAACTATTACCATCTCAGATTCGCCTTTCCACCAATATAACCATAATAACTGGCTTTGGGGCCAGGGATTGACCTGGCTCCGTGGCAAAGTCCTGACTGGAATGGCTGAAGCACTAACCGAGTAAGATACACATAGGAGACACCAACATGACTCCATGGAGAGAGACTACACGTGCCCCACGGAAACTTTTTCTCAAAAAAAGGATACTTACCAGGGTTGGAAGAAGTTTCTAGGCCCAAGATGGAGCTGCTCCTGCCCAGGGTGTGATGTCGGCAAACTGAACTTTCAGGTTCCCGTAAATGCTCCGCTTGACCAGAAACACAGTATATTCAGTTAAACAAATCCGCCAACGCCAAACCAACGCTAGGTCCCATACATATTTCCTGGTTTCTTCTCACTCCAAACAAGGCTGGCTGTGTAGCCCCTGCCAGTCAGGTATTTTCTTTTTCCTCGTTCTTCATTCTTTACCCTATAAAAGCTTCCTGCCTTTTGCCTCATTTTGCAATTCTCAGCATATAAACGGTCTTCTTTAAATTCATTTCTTAAGTTTTTGGTGACGAGGAACGGGATCCCAATCCTGCTATTACCAGGCCGGCAGGACCAGGCGCACAGAGAAAGCTCCCGCACAGAGCCAGGGCTGAGAACCCTTTTAAGTTTAAGCGGCTTCTCTGCACTACGGAAGCCTGGGTAGGTCAAAAATGTGAGCTTTGGTCCTTCGCATGCAGTTCTCTGATCCAAACTTTATATGGTTGGATCAGAATGCTCTCAGAAAGGTTCTACAGCCATGGAATGATTGTGGGTTGCTTAGCAGAAGTGTTCTGAGGCCCTAGAAAGGTTCTAGAGTTTAAGTTCCCT
The DNA here is from genome assembly GCF_018350175.1 of Felis catus. NCBI lineage: Eukaryota > Metazoa > Chordata > Mammalia > Carnivora > Felidae > Felis > Felis catus. The sequence continues at coordinate 59,329,975 of NC_058368.1, read as the reverse complement.
GAAGGATTCTGCAGTTTCACGGAGGTCTCTGTAGTTGTATTGGGGTCTGCATGGGTGGCAACCATTAGTTGGGGGACTCAAGAAAAATTCCAGTGTACATAAAGATTGGCAGCTAGTGGGGGACTCACAAAGCCTTGAGGCCTAAGTCCACAGCATAAACTGCTGGGAAATCGGAGAAATAAATTAGGGCAAAAATCAGACTGTTTTGAACATCAAAATTAAAATCTAAGCAAGCGCAAGTTAGACTATCTAAAGCCATTAGGGTGTCTGTCACTATAAAGAAACCTTGTAAAAGGAACTATAGATCTTTTTATAATGGGAATATAGGAAGCCAAAGCAAAAGAAAAAAAAAAAAAAGGTGGCTTTGGTTCAAACACTTAAAAGTTGCTAGAGCACTTGCAACCTAACTCTGACTCCTGAGCTACAGTAAGTTGGTCATAGAACAGGTTAGATAGACAGTAGGTCATCCACCAACCTCAAGACAATTTCTACGTAATGAGGTAAACTGTAAAACACCAACAGATTCTGAACCCAGTGGTACATTCCTCTTGGGTATTAATTTGGCTCCAGGATATCCAAGGTTTAACTAAAGAAACAGGGATGATCAGGTTACAAAGAATTGAGCACTCCACCCTCTGGCACATCTGTTTATTTTATGTCTAAAAATTGTGTTCCTGAAAGCTGGAGATATCTACAGAAATGGCAAAATGTAAAGTAACCCAGAAATACAATGGCCATTATGGGGAATATTCCACCTAGACAAGATTGTTCATTTAAGAAGTGCACTTGAGGGGCACCTGGGTGGCTCAGTTGGTTAACCCTTGGACTTCTGCTCAGGTCATGATCTTGCAGCCTGTGAGTTCGATCCCAGCATCCGGTTCCGTGCTGACAGCTCAGAGCCCAGAGCCTGCTTCGCATTCTGTGTCTCCCTCTCTCTCTGTCCTTCCCCCTCTTGCACTTTGTCTCTCTCTCTCTCTCTAAGAATAAGTGAACATTAAAAAAAAAAAAAAAAAACCACACACACACTTGAAAGCAAGGATTCCCAAGTCAAACAAACAGAATGGTCTACCTATTTTAGTTGGCATGCAGAAGCTTCCAAAAGACTTCAAGATTCCAAAGTAACTTCATTGAGAGATTCATTGCAAAAGGTTAATGAAAAATTAAATATACAGAGGTACCTAAAACAAAAGACTCTAAGACTGATATCACTCCTATTGCTTCTCTCCATCCAACTCTACTTCAGGACCCATTCTACTAATTCTTTATCTAAAAATACCACAAGACCATAAACAAAAATCCACCAAGGTAGTGACCTTACAATTGTAACAGCTCCAGGACCAGAAACCTAAAACACCCGGGCCTCTCCCACTTCACCCTCCCAGGGATCCATCATCACAACACTGGTCCAGAAATCAGTGTCTCCCTTGCAAAAACTCAGACACTGGGGGAAAAAAAAAAATGTCCTTAAAGTTTGTATGCAAATCCTGCCACATCAGTTTGAACATCCCCATCTCAACCCTCAAAGAAAGCCCCTCCCAGGGTTGATAGGACTTGAAGGGATTCTCCAGTAAACTGTTCTCAGTTATTCCCTTAAATAGCCAAGAGAAACCTACAGTTTAAAATGAATGGAAAACCTTGCCAAATTCAGTTAGATAGTAGGGCTACACACTCTAAATCCCACTCTCTCAGGAGCCTATATATGGGATCCATGGATAACTGACAGCAGCTGACAGAGGGTGGGAGTTCTTAGCAGAGTCAGCTCCCCTGAATCTCTCTGACTGGGAGAGGAAGGTAAATCTCCACGTTGTCTCTTATTGGTTATTGATCATTTTTCTCTCCCGGAAACAGCTATTGCCTTCTTGTTTTTCTTATTTTGTGTTCTGAGAACTTGGCTTGGATTTCTGCCTGCCTGGGCTCACAGGTTGTTAGTTCTTAAATATGCAGGCAGCTCAACCGTAATATAGAGGAACCAAAAATATTTCCATTTCCCTTATGATTAATAATGTTAAGCACCTTTTCCTGTACCTATTGACCATCTGCAAGTCTTGTTTGGAAAAATGCCTGTTCAAGTCCTCTGCCCATTTTTTTTTTAATTAGATTGCTTTTTGTGATTGAATTGTAGGAATTCAGTATGTATTTTGTGTAATAATCCTTAGAATTTATGGACAAGACAACCTGTAAATATTGTTACTGATGTGCTCTTAAGTTTAAATCATTATAATGAAACATATCATTTTTTATAATGCTTTGCAGTTACTAAATTAGGACTTAATGGTTGGACTTGTTTTTCAAATGTGTTTGGTTAATTTTTATCGCTCTCCATTCATTTAAATTAGGCATTTCCTATAGAGGAAATTTTTATATGAAGTTGTCAAGTGTTACTTCATAAGTCCTTAGGTAATTGTGGAAATTTTAAAAACTACATATACATACACATGTAGATATACATATATATGTGTGTATATATTCATATATTAATAATTAATATTAATTTGAATAGATACTAGCCAAAATTTTCTAAAGATGTTGAAAAGTTTTTAATTTGGACTTGTATATCTTGATGGGGAATTCTTCCACTTTTCAACTCCTGTAATTAGTGAAATCCCAAATAAATTAGCAGATACCTATCCATAATCATAGTACATGATACAATTTCCCACACAAGAACCCATTGATTGTAGCCATTCTTCCATACAGCACTCAGTTCCTTGTTCTCTGTGACATTTTCGTGACTAAAACAGCAAGAAAATCTTCCTCCAAGATTCAATAATCTTTATTATGTTAACAAATCATTCACCACTTAATTTTACACATCCTGATTCATTAAAGCTCCTTAATTCTGTCTGCTGGGATTTACTACCTGTTCTTACTGACCTCCATGACTTTTCTACCTTTTTCAATGATCCTATCCTCCAAATAAGAGTTTTTCTCCTCATCTGCATTCCCAGTAAGTTTTACAAAAGCTGAGAGACTTGTTAACCCTTTTTTGTACAGTTTCCACTTACCCACATATTTTAGTTTTCTGTTTTTCTAAAGATAAGGAATATGTCAGAAAATCCATGGGTAAAGATCAGAGAAGAGGAGGAAAAAACCCAAAGGCCAAATTGTATCTCAGACTTCTTATTAAAAGGTCATCTACTTCCTTGAATATGCTTTAATAAAGATATCTTAACCTAGCTACTAAGGGAAAAGGGGGGAATCTAAGGAAGAGAAAAAGCAAATATTTTAAATTATAAAATAAGTTTTTCAGTAGGGACAAGGAAAGATTTCGAATGAGAATTCTTTTCTTTTTCTTTTCTTTCTTTCTTTTTTTTTTCAGAGAGAGAGAAAAGTGTGTACAAATGAGCAAGGGGAGATGGAGGGAGGAAGAGAGAGAAGCAGGGCTCACCTAAAGTGGGGCTCGAGCTCATCAGATGCTTAATGACTGAGCCACCCACCTAGGTGCCTTGAATGAGCATTCATAGTGAGAATGAAGAAAGGGTAATCAAGAAAAGACAATTTAATTAAAAAAAATAGCTTTTTCTTTTATATTATGTGCTAGAACCAGTAAGAGTGACTGAAATGGCAACATATTTCTCCACTAGACATTGAACATTTAACCATCTGACTTGTCAGTTTAATGCCTTTTTTATCTCTAGACTTCTTTTCTATTCTATTCTTTGACCTCATAATAGAATGATTAACTTGGGCAATTTTATACCTTTTACAAGATAAGTTTCACAAGATAAGACTTGTTAACTTTCAGGAGACAAGTTACAACTTTCACAAGATAAGACTTGTCTTCTATAAGGACAGCCTCCTGTTGATTCTGATTTCTTGGTCATTACTCTCAGTGTAACTACTGTGAGTCTCACTGAAACTAATTCTCTTTCCTTTCTACTTTTAGTGTCTCCATAAGAACCCCTGTGTCTTCACTTGTACTTGGCTAAGCTCACATAATCTATTTACTTCAACTAATTTCTTGCACCTATTTTAAATTTCCTTGCAAGATTATGTTTTAGTGTATTTGTGTGGCAATGCCTTGCCTTGTGCTTAAATCCACATTGATACATACTACTGAAGAAAGCTGTGCAAGAAGTGCCACTACAAGGTCATGTTTATCAACACCATCTGGCCTTTAATAATACATAGCAGTTCCTTTATAATATTTGTGCTATTTTCGCTCTCTCTATCCCTAAAATGGATAGTTCATATTGTTTCCACTTCTAACATTTCTAGAATTTTATTTCTCTATCATCTAACTGATAACAAGCTTGTTCATACTATAGTTAATGCAACTATCTACAACTGCTTTAACAGTATTATCTCTGTCCTCTTGTTACTCCATTCTCCACTCTGCAATGAGGGTAATATTTATAAATCCTAAAGATTCTCTCCAAGATGATAAATAGCCCTGAAGATAAAATATATTAAAAAATAAATTACATAAAGGACAATCACAACCTGAAGTTTTCCTGCATTTGGAAATTTATCCCATGTGTCTTACTCTCATAACTAATATTGCATTGAAATATAACTCCTAGAGGAATGTCTTCTTTCCTTTGCCCCTTGTTTTAGCCATTAATTCTATTTCATTTCTCTCATTATAGTTGTAAGCAAATTTTCAATATTTGCATTCTTTTCTGGTTTTCAAGTTGCGTGAAAACACGGACCACTTCATTCTGTTTTTGATGACATGTCAAGTATTTTTTATAGTAGGTGGGGTAGGCAGCATGATGACTCTTGCAGAAATATCCACATCTTAATCACCAGGATTTTTGGGTGTGTTACTTTTCAGGCAAAGGGGAGTATGCAGATTTGATTAAATTTAAGATCTTGAGATGGAATGACTGATTATTCTGGAATGTGTGGATAGACCAAATGTAATCACAAGAGCCCTTTTGAGAGAGAGATAGTTAATTAGAGTTAGAAAAGAAGATTTGAAAATGAAAGCAGGGATCATTTGCTACTGCTGGAAGGGGACCACCCTCTGAAAACAAAGGCAAGGCATGGATTCTGTTCAGAGACTCCAGAAATATAATCTGCCCACTCCTTGATTTAAGCCTAGCGAAATCCATTTTTCAGGCACCCGACTTCCTAAACTTTTAGGTAATAAATCGGTGTTGTTTCAAGACACCACATTTCTTGTAATTTGTTGCAGACACAATACAAAATCAATACAATAGGTGTGAAATAAATTATTGTGAAGTGATATGCTCATTCTATAGATACATTTTAGCATGTCCGAAGACATACAACTTTGAATTATAAGGTTAAGAAATTCCAAAGTGCAAAATCATTGACTATATAAGACAATTTTAATTCAAATTTCAATTTGTCTTAAGGACATTTTCCTTCATTTTAAGCAATTATTCTTGAGGTTACATAAAAAGCACTATTTTAGAACAGTTATGATACAATACATATACTCAAATGACTTATAATATTAAGTAAAAATTAATACCATACGTATATTGTGACTATTTTCCTAACATATCCCTTAATTATGCATAAATAGATTACTCCAATTTGATTTATAATAAGCACAAAATTATAACAGTATTAGACTCACTTCAAAATATAAATGTATTCAATATTTGTATAATGATTAAAAATAACTAAAATTATAAACTGTTGAGCCATTTATCCTGAGTAATATTAACACAATTACTAAAAGTTAAACATTTGAGTCATAAAAGGAAGCATTAGTCAGAAAAAAGAAAAATAAATATAGGTATGTATAAATATGAACTTATTTGGGTTACTGGATTGGAAAGTGAATATTAACATACTTTTTCTTACTCTGAACAAATATTTACTAAAATAAAACATCTAACTTTGCTCATACATCTGGTATATATTTATTTTCATTCTGGCTTTATTTTTCTAACTAATATAATAAGAGTTGCAACAAAGAAAATCCTCAAAACATTACAGAGAAACCCACATTACCACTCTTGATCTCCAGTTAATAAAATTGTGTAAATAATTTTAGTTTTGATACTAGTATTGCTTGCTTTTCTTTTGAATGAATTTTGAGCTCTTCTTCTAATGTCTTCTAGTTCTTCCCTAATAATATCAGTTTTCAAAGGGAAGAGAAAGCAGGATATTTTCATTTAGTTAGTCATATGCCTATCTTAAGAGTAGTTACGCTCAATCTGTTTCTGAGTCTATTTGGGACATATTTCTGTAAGAACTATCCAGCAGATGTCACCGCAGTTTGGATCCTGTATTTAAACTACATACTGGCTGGTTCTCATTGATGTATGCAGGATATTGATTATGTCAGAAAGGAGACTAAAAAGTGTAAGACTATATAATTTTGCAAGTCTAATCTATAGGTAGTGCATTTGCAATAACGAATGGTATCTAACTATGTCTTTTATTACCATTGGCTGAAAGCAAAGAGAATACTGCGTTCCACAATCTTTCAAAAATAATAATCTGCTCAAGTGAGGAGATGAATTATACCCATCAATATTCACTGTTTCCATATAAAGTCAATTATTTATGGGAATTATAAAAATGGAACTATAAATATACAATGATGCTAACTTGAGTTATACATACCAATCTTCATTTTCTAGATTCACATGGAACTTTTACAATTCCCTGGTGATATACACAAATAATAGTAAGTTCTCCAAAATTATAAAAATGTTCCTAATCTAAATGTGAAATATGTATGTGATTATTTATGATAGTGCTTGAGAGCAATGACAGGTTTTAAAAAATGTTATTAACAGCATTTCAAAATCTTTGCTTATATCCTGTGATATAAATGAAAATGACAAAATATCTGGGAAAAGCAAAATGTCATATTTAAGCATTGTACTCTCCAGTGTAAACATACAGTGTGTTTAGTCCTAGGATCTCAAGAGAGGAATGAAGCCAAAATACTTCATTCAAATGTTGGTATTTCAGAGATCACATTTTTATTTAGATTCCATAATTTCTCACTTTAAAATTAGGCTAAAATCCCTCTCATCAAACTCTCTAAACTCTGTATCATCAGAAGTACTGAAAAAGAGTAAGGGGAATCTAGTTTATGATTAATTTAAGCTCATATCTTTTATCAAAGAAGTCATTTAAGCATAAATAATTATGGAAGAAACCATTGTAATGTTTTTGTAAGTTATGAAAATTGTTATTTGCAGAGAATGGATGGCAAGGCATATAATTGCCTACATACTGATTATTATGGTAATAAATCTAGAAATAAAATAGAAATGGCTATCTTCAGCTCCATATTTAAATCCAAGAAGGTTAAAAGTGAAATAATGAATCATGCTAAGATCCCTGAGAATTTTCTGAATCATTCAATTACATGGGAGGTACAGAAACACTTGGCTGATGACTCATTAATTTGTGACACAGTTACTATGAATTTGAAAGGCCAAAACACCAGATGAAAAGTAAACTCCCCCACCCCTCTGCCCAAACACATTATCTCTATGCTTTAAGAATAGTGTTATAGATTAGTAAAAGGTTTACTGATTTGCATTATTCACCTGAATAATTAGAGGTTTTAAAAATAAAGCTTTTATGATTGTCACAAATATAATGTTGCATAAATTAGTGGTTATTTTTTTTTATTTACATTGTCTTTAGGTTAGAATTAAAAATCAAACCTAATGGCTCCTTAAACTGGTTAGAATGCAGCATAACAAAACAAATTAAAGACTATACATAGCACCACTACTATATACATGCATATATATATATATATATATATGCATATTATTTTTATAGACAGAATGTGAGCAGGGAAGAAGGGCCAAGAGAGAGAATCTTAAGCTGATTCCATGCTCAGCATACAGCCTGATGTGGGGCTCAATCCCATGAACCTGAAATCATGACTGGAGCCGAAATCAAGAGTTGGATGCTCAACAGACTAGAGCCACCCAGGCATCCCCATTCATATAATTTTATTGAGACACCTCAACTTTGACAGTATACATAAGAAAAGAGTCCATTTATTTATGTTTCAAAAACTGTCCCTCAAGCATGGCATGCTGCACATGTTTACCTCACCACTGGATAGTGTTTCTGTTAGCCACCTTTTATCCAGATTCCATATTTTTTCAGTTACTTCATGCCATTGGTATATATTTATTTCCCTTTGCATTTTTTTTTAAATTTTATATCTCCTTCAAAACTCATTTTTCCCCTGGCCTAGTAAACAGTCAAGTTGTGACAAGGAGGCAGAGAAAAAGATGGGGCTATATGGTCCGGCTCTTTAAAAATTGACCATTTTTAAAATGGTAGCACTAAGAGAAGAGATGGGAAAAGAAAAACCAAGGTCTTGCAGATGTTGTTAATAGTCTAACTAATAATCTGTTGTCTAGTAGTTGTGGCTATTTCTCTACTGACTACAATGACCTGAGTCTTGGGAAACACAAATGCTGTCTCCCTTGGGGCATATTTAGCACCCCTGTGACCATCACTTTGTTCATTTTTATTACACTCTCCTGCTCCACCTTTTCTAGGTCCAATCACCTCCTGCCACAGACATTCTCTATCCCTTTCTGAGCAGGAAGACTTCCTGAAGAGGGAAGTTAATAGCAAAGTTTCTTAATCTTTTACTACATTCGAAGACATCCATTTTCTACACAGGACATGAGGAGGCTTGAGAAGACAGCCTGCAGGCTCTCAGTTGTCTATTTTCTCCACATCTCAGAAGCATTATGCTTTCTGAGGGCTTAGGGACTCGATTTCTCTAGCGAAATGCCACCAGAATCTAGGTGGAAAACACCTGTTACCTTATAAACCTAACCTAAAAAGTTTTTTGGCCACTCAGCACCTTACTCCCTGTGGTCAGGTATCTATCTCTTCCTCTCTCCCTTGCTGACTGGTGTGGGACAAAGGTGGTTGCTGCAGAGCAGCTGTTGTAAAGTGGACACCTCTTAATGTGCCCAACAGGAATTAGGCTGCCCTGGAACCTGACATCCATATGAACTTAGAAGGTGGTATATTTACTTAGAGATTTGGGTCCTCTGATTTGATTTTTAACAAGTTTCAACTCAAAAGGAAAAGTGTGACTTGATATTTTAAGAATAGCTATAGATGGAAAATATGAATTGGATGAGCTATTGCTTTAAATTTGCCAGAGAAAAATGTTTACCATAGTCCAGGAATATTACTATTCCACCTAGAGTTGTATTTTTGGAGAAGCATGGGTGATGCCCACTCCCATAAAAGGAGATTTCTAGCTATACCAACTTTACACATTATCTTTACTTTAAAAGTCTTAAATGTAGATGGTCTGTCTTATTGCAGATTTTGGCTCTAGAGTATTGGATCTGATATGCAAAATTTTGAAATATTTAATAATGTGAATGCTTTGACATTTCTAAAAATTTTATTTTATGGATAACTAGATTCTTCCTCTACCATTACCCACTAGACTTGTTATCACAGGATATATTTTCCTAGGAATTTTTACTTAGAGCACTTGGTCTTTCTCTGTCTTTTTTTTTTTAAATCAAGTAAGGAAATTTAGTGACCATTTAGATTCTCTTTTGGTAACTACCTGTATTCTTGGTGATTTGAAAATATCAGTAGTCCACACCCACCTACGAGGGGCAGACTATATTTGAGGGCCTTTCTTTCCTCAAGTTTATCAGTTCTGCTCCACTTGTTAATACTTCAGTTTCAGGTGTTAAAAAATAATAATAACTACTAGTGTGATGATTCATCATTATTAATTTATACCATAACTATATCAGTGTAAAAGTCTCCTTTCTGTTGTAGGCTATTTGTTTATTTCAGAGCAAAGAGATAAATTTATCTGAGAAGTAAAGGCAATAAAAAACTGTAGTTGGTCTCAGAAGATTAATAAATTTGTTAAAGCATATTTTAAATTCAACTTGGTATGGAAGCAATTAAAAGCATTAATTTGTGGGGCGCCTGAGTGGCTCAGTCAGTTGTGTCAGACTTTGGCTCAGGTCATGGTCTAGCAGTCTGTGCATTCAAGCCCACATCGGGCTCTATACTGACAGCTCAGAGCCTGGAGCCTGCTTCAGATTCTGTGTCTCCCTCTCTCTCTGCCCTCCCCGTCTTGTGCTCTTTGTCATTAAAAAATAAATAAATGTTAAAAAAATTTAAAAAGTATTATAAGCATTAATTTGTACATGATCAGATTTGAGAGTGATAAATTAATAAGTGGCAGATTTAGAGTATCTTCATTGTTCTATGCGTGATTTCACTTAGGAACTTAATATTATATATTTTTTATGGAAACTAATAATTTCCTTTCAAGGCACTGATTATTTTCTACATCTACATAACTGCTCTACAGTATTTGTTTTTAAATAATACATTTTAGGCATACGATAGACACTAAATTGAAGTCACTTTCCTTTCTTTGTTGTACATTTTAATAATATACAAGATAAGTTTTATTTAGTACCTTTTTTCATTCATAGGCAAGAATTCAAACTATCCTTGCTGATCACCTACCAGTAATTTCTGAAGGAATAATTAATAGGAAGTCACTTCCTTAAATCTACAGTTCCCTCCATTCCTGTTAGTAAATTTCAGCATTTTTTTTCATTTCAATTTACCATCGATTATTATTTATCACTTTTATATTTAATTTATATTTTATATTTAACTCATTTCTCTTTTCTCATTCAGTACTACTTTATAGTTTTTCTATAAACCCTCCAATCGCACTAAATCATTCATTTTATCCTTCCATTTAAGTCGCTACACATCCATACTTATAGAATTTCACTGAATTGAAATTCAGTAGTATTTATTACGTGGAAGACGAGCAGAATAGGATCTGTATATTGGGTCATTACATATTGATAAAATTTGTAACAGATTTTGAATGTTTATGGAAATCAGCCATTACATTTCAACCAGTGGAAGTTTAAGGACATGTCCTTTCAAAATGACATTTTCTTTAGATGAAATATTTTTGTAAAAAATGTAATTCCGGGGTGCCTGGTGGCTCAGTCTGTTAAGCATCCAACTCTTGGTTTCAGCTCAGGTCATGATCTCATGATTCATGGGTTCAAGCCCCACATCGGCCTCTGTGCTGACAGTGCACAGCCTGCTTGGGATTCCCTCTCTTTCCCTCTCTCTCTTTCAAAATAAATAAATAAGCATTAAAAATGTAATTCATTTAATATATTTTGTAAATTTAGTCTATATTAGTGTTATCCAGAGAAACAGATATATATATACATCTAGATAAATTATATTAAATTTATATATATATATATACACATATGTACACATACACACACACACACACACACACACACAGATTTTTTAAGAATTGGCTCATGTGATTATGGATACTGGCAAGTCTAAAATCTTTAGAGTAAGCCAGCAGGCTGAATATTCAGGTAAAAGTTGACATTACAGGGGCGCCTGGGTGGCGCAGTCGGTTAAGCGTCCGACTTCAGCCAGGTCACGATCTCGCGGTCCGTGAGTTCGAGCCCCGCGTCAGGCTCTGGGCTGATGGCTCAGAGCCTGGAGCCTGTTTCCGATTCTGTGTCTCCCTCTCTCTCTGCCCCTCCCCCGTTCATGCTCTGTCTCTCTCTGTCCCAAAAATAAATAAACGTTGAAAAAAAAAATTAAAAAAAAAAAAAAGTTGACATTACAGTGTTGGATCCAAAGTTTACCCATTCAAGACTATCTAGCCTCAGAAATTCTCCTTGGAAATTTCAGGCAGAGTTTTAATGTTTCAGTCTTGAGTCCAAATTTTTCCCTTTTGGGGCTTCAACTTATTAAATGAGCCCCACCAACATTATGGAAAATAATCTGCCTAACTCAAAATATATACATTTAAATATCAGTCACATCTAAAAAACATTTTTATAGCAACATCTAGACTTGGTTTGACCAAACAACTGACACTACATAGCTAACCAAGTTGACCTATGAAATCTCCTCCTTTTTGATGATGCCTCCATGCAACTGCTAAGCAATGTAATTTTCAACCTGTATCATATGCTTCTTCTAATTCTTATTCCAACTCTGAATCTTAGTTACATTGTGTGCTCGCATTTTTTTCAATTTCAGAAGAGCCAGGTTCTCCACCAAAGCCAGAAGAATCTAGGATTCTTCAATACTTCCCTCAGCTAAATATCTAAAATTTATCATTTGCAGGTTCTGCTTTTCATATAACCGCGGGACAAAATTTTTCTAAGCTTCCTGCTACAGAATAACAAAGATTGCACTTTCTCCAGTTTCCATTTACATGCTCATCATTTCTTTCTGAAGATTTATGTACAGTTTGAGTTTATAAATTAAATATTTTCAGCACATCTAGATAAAATCTCCAAATTGATATCTTTGTCATCCTTTCAAGTCTGAGTCCCCTTATTATGCTAATTTATTAGTCTAGTTGAAAAATATTTTATGCAAAGAATAACCAGAAAATTGATGTAAAATATGTAATTTGCAAGTATTATTTATTATTTGTGAAAATATTAATTCATTTAAATTGTATTAAATATAATAAATTATATATGAGTACTTATATCTATGTAGAGTCTATGCATTAATTATATAATTAATTAATTATATATTCATTATGTTCTATCTATATAGATACTTAGAAAACTAGGCCACATATTTATTTAATACTTGAAAGCATGCAAGTATCTCAGCTAAGATGGAAGTTTGCTGACATCAACAAAAGTAGATATATGGAAGACTAAAATTATTCATTCATGTATTCATTCAACTCATATTCACTTGGGATTCATATATGTCATACTCTAGATGCGCATGTATGCAACGATGAACTTGCAACTTCTTGAAAGCAAAGGGCATGGTTTTTAGCTCGGTTCCTGCAACATTATCCTCATAACTTTATAAAAAGTTATGACAAAGAATGAAAGAATTATGAGTAAATACATAAACAGGTAGAAATGAAATAAATTGAGTTTAGTTAGGAGGATAGATGCAGATGTGTGAAATTGAAAAATACACTGCATGGCAGATACACTGGTCTGTGTGTGTATAACCTAAATTTGCATTTGAGTTGGAGGAGGTTTAATTCGGAGAAGTAGTCAAAAACAAAGGTAAAATTGAAGCATTTAAGGATTGGCAGAGGTTTAATGAGGGTAAATGACCCTTTAGCAGAATGAGCAGCCTGCACACAAGGGTTACTAATGCAGGAAGGCACTCGGGTAGATCAGTGTGGTGAAAAGTGAGTGTGAGTGAGGGAGGGACAGACAGGGCAATAAATAATTCATTCAGGAGTTGAGAATTCAGAAGTAAATTTTAGGTTTTACAGAGCAAATCTCTTGATGAAGAGTTTAAAATAGAATTATTACATGTTTGGATTTGCCTTTTTTGTGTCTGTTGATAGCAATACCTGAAAAGTAGTGAAGCTGGCCAGGGGAAAGGGCAAGAAACCTGTTATAAATATCCAAATAAAGCCAGATAGGGACCCAGACTAGTGAGACAAAGGGAAGGTGATGGATTTCTATGTAAGATAATGGTTAAAAGGTCAGACAAAATAAGATGGATTTAAAATTGATTAATCATTTCAAATGTGTTTGCAGTTGCACAACAATGTGAATGCACTTAATGGCACTGAACTGGATACTTAAAAATGTATGGTAAATTTTTATATTAGGTGTTCAAATACAATTTTTTTGAGAGAGCAACTGAGCAGAAGAGGGGCAGAGAGAGAGGGACAGAGGATCCGAAAGTGGGCTTTGAACTGACAGGCTGACAGCAGCAAGCCCCATATGGGTCTTGAACTCACGACCGTGAGATCTTGACCTGAGCTGAAGTCAGAATCTCAACTCACTGAGCCACCCGGGTGCCCCTCATAAAATTTTAAACTTATTTTTAAAATTGTTGCAAAGGGGAACTTCTCAATAAGGCTTTTTATAAGTGTATACATCAGAATATAAAAAAAATAATAAGTAAAACCTAGCAAAATACCTGTATTTATTATTTATTTGATTAACAAGGTGATTAAAAAAATCATGCCCTTCAGATTATTTAGAAGCACTAAAGAGTTTCCAAGGTGCGCCTGGATGGCTCAGTCAGTTAAGCTTCTGATGCTTGATTTCAGCTCAGGTCATGGTCTCACGGTTGGTGAGTTTGAGCCTGGTGAGTTTGAGCCCTGCATCAGCCCCATGCTGACGATGTGGAGCCTGCTTGGGACTCTCTCTCTGCCCCTCCCGTTTCACTCTTTATCTCTCTCTCTCTCAAAATAAATAAATATTAAATGAGCTTACATAATTTAGAATCATATCATTGTCTTAATATTTTAAGCAAATAAGGTTAGGAAGAAAAACACATTGTATAGCTTTGTGTCACTTCCACTTAACTGATAGGAGGGGCAGGATGTTATGCAGGGAAAGAAAGTAATTCAGGGTTTAGGATTTCAATACTAAGTATTATGGGCACACCTGGATCAAATATTTAAATTCTTGGAGAACCTGTAAAAATATCAAGGGATACATGAGGCAAGAGATTTTTAATCTTGGGATGGAAAACATAATGGTTTTAGAAGAATGGGGAGGATCAGAGATCATAATCATTGCCTAATTATTTGCTTCATAAGAGCTTCTTTTATTTTGAAATGAGTTGAACGACTTTTAATCTTTCTCAATGTGTTCTGGAAGATGATGCTTTATTTATCTGACCTTATTTTTTGAATAAGTCAATAGTATACTAAAATTTCTGAGATAAAGTCTGTTCTAGCTGAAAATAGCACTATAGAAAGCCACCAGGCAGGTTGTGTCATTATGAGTTACAGCCCCACATCTATACTACTGCTGTTTCCCTACAATCACTGCAATGAATTACAGTAATATATTCAATCCTGATAAATGATCTACTCAGCTTCTGCTAAAATTAAACTGACTGCAATCCAGATGAGTGCAGCCACATATTAACACTGGGTCCACCATTTCTTGTCTCTATCCTCGTGAATTATGGAATGGTATTCCTACCTTTATGCATTGATTAACATTGCTGCTACAGCTTTTTCACAGATCCATGTTCAAGTGGAATGGTAAGCAGGCTCAAACATTCTGCTGCCACATTTAATGCTGTCATCATAAAATAAATGTGTAGTGTTTAAAATCAAATCTTATCAATAACTCTAGACACAGCCATACTGTAAAATATTAATCACCAATTTCTTTTATTATTACTATCTTTTTTCCTAACATTATGAAGATTATATTCACAAATGTCAGTATTGATACCTAACAAGTAACGACTATTTTTTTAATAACATGCTTTGCCTCTTTCTGCAAAGTCTAAGAAAGACTCTTAAATTGGATGTTTCTGCATATTTTATACTACCCATTTTGAAAACCCAATCAATTTTATTTAGTTTTGTTGGAATGTATGGAACACACATACATATATTTCTCAGTGTTATCTCTTAAAAAATAATGTTGCTATAATTTTCAGAAAACTAGATGCATACATTCTCTATATTTCATTTTGTCCTTGGCTTGCAGGAAGCTCAGAATTGAATGAGGCACTTAAACATTTAACAACAAAAGCCAAGATTAGTTGTATAATCATTTTCTACTGCTCTGTATTTTAACGGCGCAATTTTATTCAGCCTAAAGTAACATCAAATTCTGTACAAAGCATGTGGACATAAAGACATTGTAATTATGTGAGTTATAAAGATAACTAACTTTATGAGAAATGCATGATTTCTACACAGAAAAAAGGTTATTTATGATTAAAAGTGTATTACTACAATACTAAAATAATAGCATACCTTGATATTGAAAATTTGTATCCTATAATTTATTACATTTATCATAAATTGTTTTTCTGAGAGCTTTCAAAATGATTGAAAACTAAAGTTATGTGCTAAAAAAAAGTGCTAAAAAAAGATTTGGGTGGCATTATAAAAGTAATTGACTCAAAGACCCATATATGTTAGAGTTAACTACTCTTTACAACAGAATGCAATTAAACACACAAAGTTTCAGTATAAGTTTGATTTAGAACTTTCTAAATAGCCATTTTCTGTTTCACTCCTATTAAGATAAAATAAGGAATGCCCAGTACTCACTGTGGTCCAATCACTGATTTTTGATCAATCGAATTAAAATCCTTCTCTTTACTGGGAATGTAACACTACAGGGGTAGTCAGAGTTGAGTCACTTGTACAGAAAGGAGCTTAAAATTTCCAGCCCTTATAATGCTCTTGTTAATTGTATGTATGCATGTAATTGACTAGCAGACCTGTTTTCATGACATATTAAAATCTTGAATATTTTCCTTTTATCTGACTTGAAGAACAAGAAAATTGGAGGAGGGGTAGTTATCATTGATATTTTTCAGGTGCTCAAGTACATGAACTTGATTTTACCCAATACCTAAAAGTTGGCATAGTGATATGATGATGAATGTGTACATTATACTTTTATTAGAGGAACAATTAAAATTTACAGCAGGAACTTCATGAACTTACAACTACCTCTGCAAGTCATTGGCTTTTTGCCTTACCTTTTAGTTTTCATTCATTGTTTTCTATTAATATTCTATTAATATTGTGATGATCCTTCATTCCGAAGCCTAAGCTAGAATGGAGTGTTCAAGATATTTTTTTATGAAAATTTTGAAGTACTCAGAAATTTTACTATTTTAACTTTACCCTTTTGTACAAATATTTATTAAAGCATATTTTTAGTGTTTTCCTATTTTAGTTTTTGATATATAATTTTTAAGGCAAATTTAAAGACAATTGGCTTTTATGCCATATGAAAATCTTTCTAAACTGTCAAAATTAGGAGGAAAAAATTCAGTATAACTTAAGACAACTTAATAGCAATCATGTATGATTTATTCAATTTCACTGTGAGCAACATTGATTACTCAGAATAATATTCTTGTTTATAAAGTGGCACCAACACAAAAATAACTCAATTGGATGAGATTTTTTCACTTAACCACCATAAAATACATTTTCTATCTTGTAATTATTTTCCTGTTGTATGTATCTCTCCTTTTTTTCAGATGACTTAGTCATTCCTTCTCTTCCATGGTTGAACATCTTCTAAAACAGAACAAATTTGGCTGAAGATAAAAAAATCCAACTATCAGTTGCTGAAGTATTACAATAATTTTGGAGTTAGGCAGCTGCTGAATTGGTTACATAGCCTGAAAATGTGTCCTAAATTTTCCTCATGCTTCCTACCTCACTTTCATAAAATGTTTAAGCCAATGGTAGCCATCTTTTAGTGTTCCACCTGGAAAATGGAAGAGACACACATTTTCTCTAGTGAAAAATTTCCTTCTTATTTGTGAAGAGAAGCTCATCATGAGAATTCCATTAGCACATCACCAGTAGCAGTAGTGTCAAAACACTCTTTGTTTTTTGAGTTTTTTTCAATAAGCTTTACATTTTAGAGCAGTTATAAGTTCACAGCAAATTTGAGCAGAAGGTATGGAGACCTCCCATATACTCTCTGCCTCCAGCATAGTCTCCCCCATTATTAATATACCCCACAAAAGTGCTACATGTGTTGCAATCGACGATCCTCCACTGACACATTGCTACCACCCAAAGTTCATAGTTTCCATGAATTTTCACTTTTGGTGTTGTACATTCTATGGATCTGAAAAATGTACAATTAACTCACCTCTCAACTTTTTGGCCCACAGATATTCTTTCTAATTCTATTTAAAGTATTGAAATTTCTCCAAGATTCTTCGCTATAATTTTTAACTCTTATATTTTGTACCTATATTATAACAAATTCAAGCTTGATCATTTGCCCTTCGTTATATCTCTTGCATTCCTTTCTTTCTTATATCCAACACCCTATTTGTAGTTTTTATCAACAGTCACCTATGTTGTTGCAAGAGACTTTGTTCTTGTTACTGATGTTGTTCAAAAAAGGACACACCAGTATTAACTAAATTCTAAACTTTATTCAGATTTCACTTGTTTTCTTACTAGTGTCCTTTTCTGTTCCAGGATCTAGTCTAGTATGCTACAGTGTATTTCATCATGATGCCTTCTTAGTCTACTCTTGCCTGTAATACTTTTCCATTGCCTTTCATGGCCTTGAAAGTTTTGAGAAGTATCTCTCAGACATTTGTGGGCTGTGTCTCTATTTGAGTTTTGTTGATATTGTCCTCATGATTATACCAAGGTATGGAATTTGGGAAAGAATACCAAAAAAAAGTGATTTGCTCTTTATATCAATTCAAGGGATACATACTATCATCATGACTTATCACTTCAATTATTAATCATCAAGGCAGCATCCACCAGGTTTGTCCACTGTAGAGATTCTTCATTCTCATTCTCATTCTTCATTCTCTCTTCACAATACTCTTTCGGACCAAGTCAGTAAGCCCAATCCATACTCAAGGGAATGGATTCCGACAGGGGGAGATACCTGTGTAAATTATCTTTAGCATTTATTTATTTTTCGATCCCTTATTTATATCACTATGAGCTCATAGATATTTATTTTATTATTTCTCTCTTATAATCCAATATTAAGAGATTAATTTTGTTTATAAAATTGTTCCAGATATTCACATTGAAAACTGTTTCAGGTTGGTTCCTGTTATGTCTTTTTTTTTAATTAACCCCTACTATTTGGGGGTGGGGGGGTGGGACAATTTATTTCTAGCAGTATAAGAGCTCCAGGCTCATTTTGTATTTATCCAGCCTTAGCTTTATAATAAGTCATTTTTCAGGGATCCTTGGAGATCAGAGGCTAGTATTTTTATTAGAGATTGGAATTTCAAAAACAAGATCCTGTTACAGGAAGTGATTGTTGCTACTGGTATCTCACTGCTTCCAGACCCTCTATATAATATAAGTATATTATCTATAATACATAATTAGAAATATACCAGCATATACACATACCAATCTACATATGCACATATATCTAAACATAAGTTCATAGTAATGAATCCAACTCTAATTCAATGTCATATGGTTTATTCCCAGGTGATTTTTATTGCTCTATTTTTTCTCCAATACTATTTTTGCCACAGCAATTCTTTGTATTTAATAGACTGTGGTGTCTAATATGCAATACAAACCTGCTTTTTCCTCCGTAATACATTTATTTTCACTATATTTATTTTTTACAAAGAATTACCAATTCTCCACTCTGGGCCAATTTATGCACTCAAATAAATTTAGAGTGCATTTTTTAAATATAAGAAATCCTAAAGCTTTAATTTTTTTGAAGTTTCACAATCATATTTTGTTGTAGATAATATAAATACATACTGAGGGTACATTAACATACCAATGCTATGTAATATTACATTTAATGTCCTAAATTATGTTTTGAGTTTAGATTAATAACATCCTGGGGCAGGGAAAAGATTCACATGAGACTGATTCCATTCAACGGATGTATCACTTCATAACGGTGTTCTGGGAAATTCTCCGAAATATCTGTATTTTCTAATTCATCAACGTAAAGCATACTATGTAATCTCAGATATATTTAAAGATAGACAGAAAAAAATGTACACATTCACCAAAATGATCAAAGTCAACTTTTTCACACCTCTGGAAATTAGCAAAGGCCTTCAACAATCTAAAAGGAGCGTTAGAGCAGCAGGCTTTTGACTGTCTTTATGATAACAAAATGCGTATCAGTGTGCTTATTGTCTGAACCTTTAAACAGCAGTTCACTAAATATTGCTTCAGTTGATGACATTTCTACAAGTCAAAGATAGAGTCAAGTTATTTTAAAAGTAGTCCGTTTGAATACCATAATGCATAAAGTTTTTAAAAGTAGGTTACATTCTTTTATATGTAAAATGTAATCCCAGTTGTTAATTCATCCGACAGCTCTAGAGATAGAGTCAAAAGTCTGGCAGAGAACTTGGGGCAACTAATTAGTATACAGGACCATACCTGCATGAAGATGCAGTTACATCTGTATAGGGAGAATAAAACAAAATTATCCTTTTGGGAAAAAAGAGAAAGAAAATATCTTTGTCTCAATTATTACTAGCTTATTTTTAAATTATTATTTGTATCTAAAGTAATCTTTTCTTTTTGCAATACATTGTATAACTTGAATAATTATTTAATGTTTATTTATTTTTGAGAGAGAAAGAGAGACACGGAGTATGAGCGGGGGAGGAGCAGAGAGAGAGGGAGACACAGAATCTGAAGCAGACTCCAGGCAGGCTCTGAGCTGTCAGCACAGAGCTCAGGATGGAGCTCGAATTTACGAACCATGAGATCATGACCTGAGCCGAAGTCGGATGCTTAACCTACTGAGCCGCCCAGGTGCCCCATAACTTGAAATTTTAATGCAAAAATGATTATATTCTAGTTATTACCTTAAAATACAAATTGTCATTTAATACTAGATTTAACAAAATTTTTGCAAGTATTAATTTTTTACATTTAAGTCAGACTGTTTAAAATAATAAAGTTCACTTTTTTACTACAGATTTCATGAAAAACAGAAATGCAGAGCATTTCACCGTGATTTTAGTTCATCAGTACTTACTTAAATCACTTAGTGATATATACTGAGAATTACTCTTGTCTTAAGAAACTGTTTATATAAAATTGACATTATAAGTGAATTATAAATAATGAAAAATGTTAATGTACATTACAGAGTTATGGATTTTACTTACAAAGATACATTAAGAATTTTAATTTTGGGGCGCCTGGGTGGCGCAGTCGGTTAAGCGTCCGACTTCAGCCAGGTCACGATCTCGGGTCCGTGAGTTTGAGCCCCGCGTCAGGCTCTGGGCTGATGGCTCAGAGCCTGGAGCCTGTTTCCGATTCTGTGTCTCCCTCTCTCTCTGCCCCTCCCCCGTTCATGCTCTGTCTCTCTCTGTCCCAAAAATAAATAAACGTTGAAAAAAAAAGAATTTTAATTTTAATTAAGCAAAAGATAATCTCATTTTATGCATGACAATATTTTCTGCATATATTGCTTCCTTTAAAACAAATTTAGATTGAATAATATATGTGTAAATCCAGTAAAGATATATTAGTAAGACTGAAAAATTAATTTCTGGTAGAATGAGAAAACAGCGGAAGAGGTGGAGGAAATGTGTTTGGAGGGCCGGCCAAAATATATATGTTTATCAGGCTACTTTATGCATTATTTTTCTCCAGAAGACTCAATGTGTTTGACCATGCTATTTATTTGTTTAAAGCCCAGAAACAGTTAAATTACAAGTGAACCTATAAACTGACTTGCCAAAAAATGTATAATCCCAAAGTCAATGACCCTGTTTGATTTATTTCCTTTTAGGATACTAATAATATTTAGAAATCTTATCCAAATATACTTTTTGTTTAAAGAAGAAACTTTTCTGATGAAAAATATAATACCCTCAAATGTTCTTGGAGCCAATTTACCACACTGCTATTTTCATTTTTAATTAACAAATTAAATACAATCTTTCACAGGTGTTCACTGAAAATGTATACAAAAGCAAGAAGCATTTCAGAAATGGCAAAGTAAGGAAGCATACAAATCTGTACCACTATAGAAGTGATGAAAATAATGGCAAAAATTATCAAAGTCAACTTTTTCACATCTCTGGAAATTAGCAAAGGCTGGCAACAATCTAAAATGAGTGTTAGAGTAGCGGGCTTTTGACATTTTCACTTGTCTGATAGCCATCTCATTCTTCAAATTCAAAATTGTTTTGAAAACCAAGGTACCTACAAGTAGGGTAGCTGTGAAATCAACACTTCGAAGCCACTTGAAGGGGGAAGAGTGAATATGGAGCTCTCTGAAAGCTCTCTGAAAGCTTCCTTCCCACATAATTGTCACCAGTTGACATGTCTGAAACTTTCCTAAAACAGTCATTTTCAGTGCTTGTTTTTATTTGAACTGACTCAGAGCTGTTATCAGCACAATGGCCAAGAAGGAATTCTGGAGACATTGTATGGTGCAAATTAGTAAATTTATTTAAGTAGCACAGGGACAAGACCCATGGGCAGAAAGAGCTACAATTTTGCAGAGTAAAGCTGGTGGTTATATGCTTAGTGCTCAAGGCGGAGAGAGTGTATTAGATCATACATGTTTCTTTGAATTTTTACTTGTAAAACTTTTGCACTATTTCCCTGGAGCTTAGCATTCAGTTTGAAATTAACTATGGGTGAGATACACAGGCAGTCGTGAGACCCTTTAAGAATGTAGTGACCACCATGTATTTGATGGAAACTATGGAAACTTATGGAAACTATGCAGATATAGTTTAGCCTTCTGGGCTAAAGGTGAACATTTTTCAGCCTTTAGCCCTCATCATAGTTGGTAACATTACACTATATAATTGAAATTTGCTAAGAAAATGGAACTTAAATTATCTCACCAAACATTTGTGTGTGTGTGAAAAATACACATCTATAACATTTAAATTCATTAACCAGGTGCTGAATTAAATATGTGGTGATGTATTTAAACAGAATTTTATTTTTTAATGTTTATTTTTGAGAGAGAGAGAGAGACAGAGAGTCAGGGAGGAACAGAGAGAGAGAGGGAGACACAGAATCTGAGGCAGGCTCTGGGCTCTGAGCTGTCAGCACAGAGCCCGAAGCAGGGCTCCAACTCACAAACTGTGAGATCATGACAGGAGCTGAAGTCGGACACTTAACCCACCGGGCCACACAGGTTCCGCTTTAAACAGGATTTTAAAGCAAGAACTGTTTGAGGATAAGGCATTTTTTTGAAAAAAAAATTATTATAATCTGAATCACAAGCCAAAATCAAAAGTGGAATGAAGAATGTTCACAGAAGAGAGAACTGCTTGTGCAGTCGCTGAGGTGGGAAAGAACAGCATGTGATTGTCATATGAAAGGTCTGGAGACAGAGTTAATCAAGAGCCAAGTGTCATGGTATACAGTAGGAATTACAGAGTAACTAGAAAATGTATGAATAAATTTCTTTCATAACTTGAGACAGCTATTCTATACTAGCATTCTTTTAGATCTCAGGCTTATATCACCAGTCTGGATAAATGTCTATCAACAATTTAAGGAGTTCCTTTTGTGGAAATGCCTAAAATATGGATATCTTCTTGTGTTTAAGCATTTAAGCATGGCCACATCCTTTACATATCAGTCAGCTCCCCAATATAACTCCATCTCCCATATAGTAACCTACTTCCCAGTACTTATGTAATATTTCCCATGACCTGACATATATAAGCCTGCTATGGGCAATTAAATTGAGCAGTACATTTCACTTCTCATCTGAGATCAGCATTATTTTGTAATGTAAACAAGTTACCATTCAATTTTCTTTTCAAAATGTTTTTTAAAATTTCTTTTTCTTAAACTCTAAGAAAGGAACACAATATTTAAATAATAATTAATGAAGAACATTTATTATGAAAGCTCTAGTTGTTGTAAGCATTTATTGAAGACATAACCTACGTTGTCAGTCTTTAGTTTGGCTTTCTAGACCAAGATTCAAAATTGTCTTTTCTTTCTTTTAAGTCCCTTGCTGCATGAATATAATGTGGCTAGCACTTGGTGAGAAGTAGGGTACCTTACAGATTTCTCAATCTAATCTTACATATTTCATAAATGTGGCTTATTAGAAGACAAAAAAATCTCACAAATATTGTTAAAATTAGAAAGTCTATAGCTACATTCATTACCCTGTATTAGTAATGCTAGGTTAATTCATTCAGAGTGTTTCATTTAAAACTGTGTGCAATGTACATTTTTACAGATATACGTACCATTTATTACTACTTTTATTATTTTTTTTAGTTAATCTGTTTCTGGATGAAAATGTCCAAATATCCTAAAAGGATGTATTCACTTAACCATAAAGCAAAGGATTATTGAGTTCCTACTGTGCACCAGAGAGCTTTACTAAATGTTACTGTCCTTATGTTTCTGGAATCTAGGGTGAAGGAAGGAAAGTCATCCTTAGTTGTCAAAAATCCACCGAATTCTAAGAACAATTGAGTTTTGATAGGAGATGTCTCTCTCATCATTTTAGCCAACAGTGAATGCTACATCTTAAGATCTTTTTGTAAAACTAAATTTCAACTGTACAAAATATTTATGTAGTTCATAATGTATGCAATCATTTTAATACTTCTGATATGATTATGTTTATCTTTCCAAGATAGTAATTATACTGTAGTCATTTTTATAGCCCATTTAACATAACAGGATGACATTTATAGAATAGGTGATTAATAAATATGTGTTTCAGTAAAAATGAAATTACTTGTCTATCATTAATATGTTGTATTGAAAATCAGAGCAAATATATTTGGAAAGTAATAGCCTCTTTGATAAGTTACTTTAAAATTATTGTTCTTTCTTAATAAAATTTTTTTTTAATTATCTCTATGCCAACAGGGGCTCGAACTCACAACCCCAAAATCAAGAGTCACATACTCTACTGAATGAGCCAGACTGGCACCTCTGTTCTTTTATAAATCAGCAAATAGATTAAGTATAATATGTTATCAGTTTTGTCTCCTAAAAGGAAGATCTCAAAAAATATGACTCTCTCATAAAATCAGAACAACTTAGAACTTTTTAGTGGATCATTGACTTGCTCAATAACAACTAAGGGACTGCTAGTGATGGATCTTACCAAAATGTCAGATCCTCTTTGTTTAAAATATTCAGGGATAAAATCATGGTAATAAATGCCAACTACTTAAATGCCAACTATTTGGATTTTCCCCCTATCACAAATAACAACAATAGAGGGATAGATAAATAACAGTAATAGAGAGATACTCTCAAATACAGTTTCTCTTTTGGCTTAGAATGTATTAAAATCTTGATATCTTCTAACTACATTCAGAACAGATTATGTTATGTTTATAATCTCATAATGAAATTTAAAATATGTAAACTTCACGTGACTTGTAAATGTGTGGGTAATAGAGTTTCTGAAAACTTTTATCTCAAACAGAATGGGAATGGATAAGTGATTTTAATAACACATATACATTTGTATAAGTGTGTAAATATGTTTGTGGGTTTGTTTACATATAACCCTTAACCCTTCATGAACAAATCTCTTTGGAGCATTTAATAAATCTTTTCAAATTTTTCTGTAAGTATTATGTGGTTAGAACTTTTAATGATATATGTGCAGCCTGCAAGGAGATATATTCTATTGAAAATATTCTATTAAACACAATACAGTTAAAATTAGCTACCTTGGAAATATAAAGTTACTTATTATTAGAGGTATCCAAACATATCCCTGGAAGGAAACTTTGTGGACATATGGTAGAATAGAGTCAAATTGGAACCGTCCGACTTCCAAATCTCCTCAAAGCAAGCACATAATATGATTTTTCATATAATTCTTTATGGCTCTGAAAAATCCCACTCTACGTATTTCTTTATAGGTCTTTCTCCATCTAATGACATTTCTCTTAGGAATCTATGTAATAATTCATTGCATTCTTTAATTTGGTAATGATTTTTTTGTAATTGCTGTCTCTGTATATGTATATCTTTTTAGACTGAGTGCTCACGTCATACAAGAACCATCACATTCTCCCTAAATCTTTTTTAAGTGTTTATTCATTTTGAGAGAGAGAGTGAGAGCGCGCGCGCGCGCGCGCGCGCACACACACACACACACACACACACACACACGTGAGTGGGGGAGGGGCGGAGAGAGAGGGAGAAAGAGAATCAGGCAGGATCTGTGCTGTCAGCACAGAGCCCGAAGTGGGGCTTGATCCCACAAACTGTGAGATCATGACCTGAGCCAAAATCAAGAGTTAGATCATCAACCAACTAAGCCACCCAGGCGCCCCTCCCTAAATCTGTATTCAAGATTTTACATAGCATGTGCTTTCAATAAATATTATTTGTGGCAGTATATACCCTTAATGAAATATCTAGCAATAAGTAGACATTTCAATGACTTAGAAATTCAAATAAATGTCAATCTATGTCAAACCTAGATTATATTATAATAATTGTATAAGTATTTTATGTCATTTATATTCTGCTTTGATTTATTTCCATGCCACTTCTCAAATTTTCTTTTTGTAATAACTTAGGAATGCACAATACTAGCTGCACATCCAATTAAAACAATAGGTTTTTTTTCCAACTATGCTTTTGAATTTATGGATAGAATTGTGGAATTTTTGGCTAATCAGGAAAGCAGAATTTAATTTCAGGCATAGCATCAGATTTGTTCCAAAATTATCTTAGAGACTACTGGAACAAATCAGGGCAGAGTGATATGTGATCACTGAATAGTATTAGAAAACCTGAGAGTTAAGTGACAAAATGAAGATAATTCATAAAATAGTCGTGAATGAGCCACTGTTACTAGAATAAATCAGAATAAAGTGTTATCAAGTTGGTGGAAAGAATTGGAAAACCTGAATTAAATGATAAGATTAAGATAATTTAAAGCGGTTGAGAGAAAAATGAAATTCTGAGCTAAATCTATGTACTGTCTTTCCTCAGCTAATTGATTAACTTACAAGGGGAATAACTTTTGAATTTTTAATTTATAGCTTCCACTATTTTCCCAGATGGAAGAAAAATAAAACAAATTCTTATTCCTATATGATATTTTTTAATGAAATGAAGGAAGAATTTATAATACCTACATCAAGTATATTTCCCTTTCTTCTGCACACATGGATTAGAATTGCCTAAATTGATTGATGTGTGGGATGTTGGTATTTCACATACAACCCAACTCTGAAATATAAAGATAAATCATCTATGCAACAGTGAAAACAAATATTGATACAAAACTTCTGTGGGGTGATCTTGTCAAAATATCTAAAGAAATTGTGTCAAACTTTCCAGAGAATTAAAATGAAATCAAAAATTTCTAAATCAGTATGCAAATAAATGAGGTTTGTATTATGCTTCTTTCTTTTTTTGAGAGAGAGAGAGAGGAACAAACAGAGCATGTGTGAATGAGTGAGAAAGGGGCAGAAGGAGAGGAAGAGAATGTTAACCAGGCTCCATGCCCAGCACAGAGCCTGACACAGGGCTGGCTTTCACAACCTTGAGATCATGACTTGAGCTGAAATCAAGAGTTGGATGCTACTGAGTCACCCAGGCACCCCGTCATTTTGCTTTTCATCACAAGACATGAGTCGTTGTAAAGTCAAAATAAGTAAAATCAAATTAATGGCAAGTAGTATTGTAAGTGCAGATTTTAATGCAGCAATAAAAGTACTGAATATTTAAGTTTATTAAGGAGTCATTACAGTCTAAGTCTAAATAACATCCTAACTTTTATTGAAGCATAACATTCTCAATAGGATATCATATTTATTTGGGTATCTAAATTTCATTTGACAATTTAAAAGTTAATAACCAGAAAAAAATCAACACTATATATACTGTTATTTATGTAAGAATAAAGGTATTTGGGTAATTTGGGTAATTTGTGACAAGAATATTCTTAAACTTAATTTACATAAAATAATGTTCAGTTTCACATACTACCAGTGTCTAGTGTGTGGGATATATTTGTGACTTGATGGGATGTTAGAATGTTATAATTGACTGCTCAAATTGCACTATAGTATTATAAATACAATACTATTTTAGTTGTAGCAAGATATTTAATTATTGCAATCACAGACTAAGTAAAAGAAAGTATGACTTGATTTGTACTACAACACTTTATAGCAATGTACTTGAACCTAAACAAAATAATTTTGCTGATATTAAAATAATTCTTAAACAAACTAATAAAATCAAAAGCTAGTAAAGGATTTATAATAAAAAAGATTATCTCTTAAGTCTATCACTCAACTAGTTCCTATTTTTTACACTTAAATATTTACTAAAATAATTTCATCCAATTCAATACAGACATAATCTAATAAACATGTTTTTCTTGATTGTTTTAAGCCTTATGCATTACTTGAAGCCTTTTCGTGGTTAGTAAGGGTTAGCTTCCTCATATCTGTCCCATTTCACTCTCTTCCTTCCCCGTTTTCATCATATTTTCAAGCGCACTTGGAACATTCTTCAGAAAAAATCGCATATTAGGTCACAAAGCAGACCTCAACAAATACAAAAAGATTGAAATCATTCCATACACCCTTTCTGACCATAATACTATGAAACTAGAATTCAACCACAAGGAAAAATTTGGAGAGAACACAAATACTTAGATGTTAAACAATGTGCTAGTAAACAATGAATAGGTCAACCAGGAAATCAAAAAAGATATTTAAAAGAATACATGAAAACAAATGAAAATGAAAATAAAGTATCCTAAAACCTTTGGGATGCAGAAAAAGTGATCCTAAGAGGGAAATATATAGCAATACAGGTTTACTTCAAGAATCAAGGAAAATCTTGAATAAACAACCTAACTTTGCACCTAAAGGAGCTAGAAAAAGAACCCCACATGAAGCCTAAAGCCAGCAGAAGGAAATTAGAGCAAAAATAAATGATATAATAAATATATATATATATATGTGTGTGTGTGTGTGTGTGTGTGTGTATATATATATATATATAATAAATGCTCTAATAAAAATTAGAGCAAAAATAAGTGATATAGAAACTAAAAAATCAATAGAACAGATCAATGAAACCAAAAGCTGGTTCTTTGAAAGAATTAATAAAGTTGATAAACCCCTAACCAGAATTATCAAAAAGAAAAGAGAAATGACCCAGATAAATAAAATCATAATGAGAGAGGAGAAATAATAACCAATACCCCAGAAATATGATTATAAGAGACTATCAGGAAGAACTGTATGCCAACAAATGGGACAACCTGGAAAAAAATGGATAAATTCATAGAAACACATGAATTGCCAAAACTGAAGCAGGAAGAAATAGAAAATTTGAATGGACTGATAACCAGCAAAGAAATTAAGTCAGTAATCAAAAACTCCTAACATACGAAAGTCCAGGGCCAGACGGTTTCACAGGAGAATTCTATCAAACATTTAAAGAAGAGTTAATACCTATTCTTCTCAAATACCCAAAAAAATTGAAAAGGAAGAAAAACTTTCAAAATCATTCTATAAGGCAAGCATTACTCTGATAACAAAACAAGATGAAGATAGCACTAAAAGAGAGAACGAAAGGCCAATAATCCTGATCAACATAGATGCAAAAATTCTCAATAAAATACTAGCAAATTGAATCCAATAATACATTTAAAAAATCATTCACCATGATCAAGTGGGGTTTATTTCTGGGTTGAAAGTGTGGCTCAATATTGGCAAATCAATCAATGTGATACACCACATTAATGAAATAAAGGATAAGAACCATATGATCATTTCAATAGATGCAGAAAAGAATTTCACAAAGTACAGCCCCCATTTGTGATAGGAGCCCTCAATAAAGTAGGTTTAGAGGGAACATACCTCAACATAATAAAGGCCATCAAAGAAAAGCCCACAGCTAATATAATCCTAAATGAGGAAAAACTGAGAGGTTTTCCTCTATGGTCAGGCACAAGACAGGGATATTCACTCTCATCACTCTTATTTAACATAATACTGGAAGTCCTAGCCACAGCAGTCAGACAACAAAAAGAAATAAAAGGCATCCAAAACAGCAAGGAAGAAGTAAAACATTCACTATTTATAGATAACATGATACTCTATATAGAAAACCTGAAAGACTCTACCAAGAAACTGTTAGAACTGATAAATTCATTCAGTAAAGTCACAGGATACAAAATCAATGAACAGAAATCTGTTGCAATTCTATACACCAGTAATAAAGCAGCAGAAAGAGCAAAAAAGGTATCAATCCCATTTACAATTACACCAAAAACAATAAAACTTCTAGGAATAAATTTAACCAAAGAGGTGAAAGACCTGTATTCTAAAATGCATAAACATTGATGAAAGAAATTGAAGGTGACACAAAGAAATGGAAAAACATTCCATGCTCATGGATTGGAGCAACAAATATTGTACCCAAAGCAATGTGCACATTTAATGCAATCCCTACCAAAATAACATAGCATTTCAAACACTGCAGCATTTCACAGAGATAGAAAAAACAATCCAAAAATGTGTATGGAACCACAAAAGACCCACAAAAGCCAAAACAACCTTGAAAACAACAACAACAACAACAACAACAACAACAACAAAGCTGGAGGCATCACAATTTCATACTTCAAGTTATCTTATGATACTTCTAGTTATATTATGTAATCAAAACAGTATGGTACTAGCACAAAAATAGACACATAGATCAAAAGAAGATAATAGAAAAGCTAGAAATGAGCCCACAATTGTATGGTCAATTAATCCTCAGCAAAGCAGGAAAGAATATCCAATGGGAAAAAGACAGTCTCTTCAACAAAGTGTGAAGAGAATGGGAAAACTGGGCAGCAACATGCAAAAGAATGAAATTGGGCCACTTTCTTACACCATACACAAAGAGAAATTGAAAATTGATTAAAGATCTAAAATGTAAGACCTGAAACTATAAAAACCCTAGAAGAGAACATAGGCAGGAACTTCTTTGATATAAACCATAGCTACTTCTTTCTAGATATGTCTCCTGAGGCAAGGGAAACAAAAGCAAAAATAAACTATTGAGACTACATCAAAATAAAAAGCTTTTGCACAGCAAAGGAAACAATCAACAATACTAAAAGGCAACCTATTAAATGGGAGAAGATATTTGCAAATAACATATCTGATAAAGGGTTACTATCCAAATAAATAAAAAAGTTATAAAACTCAACACCCCAAAAATGAATAATCCAATTAAAAAATGGGTAGAAGATATGAATATACAGTTTTCCAAAGAAAACATACAGATAGCCAACAGACACATGAAAAGATGCTCAAATCACTGATCATCAGAAAATGCAAATGAAAGTACAATGAAACTACAATGGCTGAAATCAACAACATAAGAAACAGCAGATACTGGGGATGATGTGGAGAAATGGGAACCCTCTTGCAGTGTTGGTGGGAATGCAGACTGGCGCAGCTACTCTGGAAAACATATTGAGGTTTCTCAAAATGTTGAAAATAGAACTACCTTACAATCTAGCAATCACAATACTAGGCATTTACCCAAAGAATACAAAATACTAATTCAAAGGGACACATGCACCCTGATGTTCATAGCAGCATTATTTACAATAGCCAAATTATGGAAACAGCCCAAGTGTCTATCTCTTGATGAACTGTCAAGAAGTTCATCACACACACACACACACACACACACACACACACACACACACTCTGGAATATTACTCTGCCATAAAAAAATAATGAAATCTTGCCATTTGCAATGACCTGGATGGAACTAGACAGTATTATACTAAGTGAAATAATTGAGTCAGAGAATGACAAATACTGTATGATTTTACTCATATGTGGAATTTAAGAAACAAAACAAATGAGCAAAGAGAAAAGAGAGAGAGAGAGACAGAGGCAAACAAGAAACAGTCTCTTAACTACGAAGAACAAACTGATGGTTACCAGAAGGGAGGTGGGGAGGGGATTGGTTAAAAGGTGATGACTATTAAGGAGCACACTTGTGATGAGCACATGGTGATGTAAGGAAGTGCTGAATCACTGTATTGTGCACCTGAAATTAATATTACAATGTATGTCAGCTAACTAGAACTTAAATAAAAGCTTCAAAAAATTTATTTTAATTTAAAAAATTATTGTTCTGTCCAGAACAATTGGATGGTTGAACAACAAGGCTTTTATTCAACCTTGTAAGGAAAAAAAATTAATTCTTGGTAACTACCTCTACTTCATTTTCTCTGTTTACTCTCTCAGAACATCCCTTTTGTTGGATATCCGATATTCTTGATCACCACATTTTCTGGGTTTTTTTCTATTTTCATTGATTTGTGTTTGCTTTATACTTCTTAGAAAGTGTTAATTTCTCTTCCATTAGAGTATCATCATCATCATCATCTTTGGCACAATGTACAAAAAACTTTTCTTGTCAGCAAATCCTGTCCCTTCCCTAAGGGCCATCAGGACATTGTGACGGCAAAATAGCTCTGTGCCACCCCTTACTTGTTTTAGGAAATGTCTGTACACAGAGAATCTTTCACTACTATAACTGAACATTCATTTTTTTCTTCTTTTAGGATCTCCCCAAATGCTTCTCTGCCCTCATGTAGCTGACCAAGGACCCAGTGTAGTTAAAGTTCAATTAGCAAGTCTTCTCACTTTCCAAACTTCGGCCTAAAATCATAGATTATGTCAACACTGTTCCTGTTTGTATTAGATAAAATTAACTATTTTCAAACATTTTTGTACCTCAACTGAAACAAAAGTGATGACAGATCCATGAGGGGTGGAAGTTAGTGAGGAAAAAGCCTTTGCTAATTTTGCCTTGGACTCGGTTTTGTCTTGGCACTATGTTTAATTTCAAAGTGTGCTCTTATTTTCTTTCTGTTTCATTTTATTTTTTTAACGTTTATTTATTATTGAGAAAGAGAGAGACAGAGTGTGAGCAGGGGAGGGAAAGAGGCGGGGAAACACAGAATCTGAAGCAGGCTTCAGGTTCTGAGCTGTCAGCACAGAGCCCAATGAGGGGCTCAAACCCACAAACTGTGAGATCATGACCTGAGCCAAAGTCAGACACTTACCCAACTGAGCCACCTAGGTGCCCCTTCCTGGGTTTTTTGTTTTTCTGTGTTTTTGTTTTTTAGTTCTTGTTTTATAGATGAGCTGATTTCTCTTATATATTTTGAAGTTTTCTTCTTTTTGCATTAGCTCTGATTTGGATTTCTTTTTTCCTTTTCTAGTTGTGATTTTCCAAGAAATCAAGGAGTAAACAAATAAGTAAGTTCTGCTTTCATGAGTAAGTCAAAAAGATAACAGGAAGAATGGTTAAATATTTGATGAATTTAAAAAGTTAGTATTTGTTAAGATCTCCATAAAGTTCTTGGTACTTGGTTAGCATTATTTGTTTTTCCAATTAAAGAAGGATGTTAACAGTTAGGAGGAAAAATAAAACTAGAAAAGAGGTAGGGAAAACAAGGAGTATTTCAACTTTAAATAGAACAGTCAAGAAAGGGTGATGGGAAATACGAGCTATAAGTAGAACACTGTAGGAGGTCAAGTAGAAACGTGGAAGGGATTCACAAATCCCTTCACAAATAAGGATTCTGGATGGTAAAGGGCAATAAAGCTTCCTAAGGCAGGGCTGAACTTGGAGTGTTTCAGGAAGAGACCCATTTGGCTGGAGTGGAATCTGCAAAGGGAAGAGTATTTATAAGGTGCAGTCAGAGAGTTAACAGGGGCTCAGATCTTTTGTGGCCTGAGAGACTATTTTGATGAGTTTTTCTTTATTTATAATCTACAAATATGAAATAACTTAATATTTCATATGTGAAACTACATCATATACTAAGAAAATCCAAATTAGTCTTATACTACTTGAATAAACATTATTAATTTTGGCATGCAAAATTATGTTGAGCTATAGCCAAAAATCCCACTTAATAGTAATTGCCAATAGGATGTCGAAATTGAGTTTTTAAAAAATAATTGTTGTGTTTCAAATACCACTCATGCGTTCAACAGTATTTATTGAGTACCTATTTTGTACTAATCTTTGTTATCATGAATAGGGATGAAGCAAGGAGGAAAAAGGAAAAACTAACCAATGTCCTGCTTTCTTTATGTCAATATCCCAGAAGAAAGACAGACAACCATGATCAAATAGGTTGATTATAATTACAGAAAATGTGCCTTAGAGAAGTGAAGCGATGTAACATAATAGAAAATAAAGGGAGGATGATATTTTGGATAGGAATTATCCAAAGGGACTGTTAAGCAATCTAACATTACTTTCTAGAATCTGCCTGAAAGTATCAGTGGCACAAATTTATTTCTCACTTGTGTTAAGTCCAAACAAGTATTCCTTGTTGAGAAGCAGCATTCCATTTGTTGTACAAGCCAAGAGGCTTTCCTGCCTCTTGGTTCTGCTTCCCCCTATGGCCTGGACACAATTACTTTCAGTGGTGCAGGAAAGCAAATATATGATTAAAAGTGGAATGATTTTTTCTTTTCAATAGGCGATCCTTGGGGTTACTGCACATTACTCAGACTCCCACTCTGCTGGTGGGAACTCACTCCCATGGCCACTTGCAACTACAAAGTAGGCTGGAATTGTCTAACTCTGCACCAAGGAAGGGGAAGCAGGCTTGGGGAACACCTGACCAATTTCTAGCGAATCTTAGCATAGAACTGAGTGCATGGAAGGAATTCACCACATTACCACCCATAGGACCATAACTCCAAATGGAGGGCAGGGTGGCCAGAGCAGATGACAGAAGAACCAGCAGCTAGCTGATGAAGAGATGTGGTAGGATTTGACCATTTTATCCAAGTGTGATGCTTGAGTATTTGAGCAGTGGAATGATACGATCTATATTTTAAAGGGATCACTCTAATCTGTTTTGAGGATAATTTGCTGTGATTGAGAAACAGTGGAATTGAGGAGATGATCGAATGACAGTTGATATAATCCAGGAAGGAAGCTTTATCAGGAGATTTCCTAGAAGTTCCTCAGATGTTCTAAGAAATAAATAGCTTGGTTACCTTATCTAAGAAATAATAGGATTGAGCATCCTCCCAAGGTTGTTATTCTCTGAAATTAAAGCAGAAATAAACGAAGAAACAAAAACAATAAGAAGTGTTACATTGGGAGATTAATTCTCAGAAAATATTTCATGAACAAGAAGAATAGGCATTGCTTGAAAATATTACCTATTTATTGAGGAGACACAAATTTTGGACTACCAAACATACCTACTCAATATGATTTACATACCCCAAACTTCTTCATTTCACTTTAAAACACACTGTGCACCACTTAAATTCTTATTGACAAGTGAAACTTTTCCTTGCTTTTACATATAGCTGGATAATTATGGCCTTGGAGACTGCTGTCAGTTATGACAGTTCTTACAACATCAGCATTCTGGGGAGACCCCTTTGTGTGTGACAGTTCTCTACAGAGCCATTCTATCCTACAGAAAAAAGCACTGCCAAAATGATTTCAGTTGTAAATTGTGCCAAAATGCCAATTTGCTTCTGCCTTCTCAATTTTGGATACCATAAGGGTATTTCAAGGTTAGTCATCCACTACAGAGTAGTGTAGGCAGAATTTTATTACCTGTGCCAGACAGTCAAATTGCTAAGGACCACACATAGCATCCTTTCTGCATTCTCCTAGAAATACTGCAAATTATATTTATCTCCTTAGCCTAATTCTCATTTGTAGAGGTACCATCAATGGATATTGATTCATAACAAAAGATAAGAACTAACACCTTCAAATCCATAAAAGCAATAGGTAAAGTATGTAAGTCCTTTCGGTATTAATAATCTCATTTACTCATATAGACTTTGTAAACAATACCATGGTTCATTCTGAATATAAATACTGATTTCAAAAGGTGACTCACAGGGCCCTTATAACCAAAAGATTAAGGTCATTTGCAATTTGAAACATTGTGTACATATATCCATTGTGGATTTAAAAATATAGATTATATTTTCTTTAATTTTCACGGAGTTACACTTTTGGAAACAGATTTAATCTCTCTCTCTTCCCCGTGTGTGTGTGTGTGTGTGTGTGTGTGTGTGTGTGTGTGTAAGGGAGAGAGAGAGAGAGGGAGGGAGGGAGAGAGAGTTTCTGTTTGGCTTCTACTAACTAATATATGTGAAGGTTGAAACCCTAATGATGAAAATTTTGTTTTGTATTTTAAGGCATAGGACCATGTGTTTGGAGATTTGGAGCTATTTGCATAGTTTAGCTGAATAGAGTTCAGATTATTTATAAGTGAAACAATGTTGGAAATTATATTTTTAAATTAAAACTATATTTTTAGAAAATAATTGTAATTACACATATATACGTTGTTTAATGCCTTTACAATAAAAGACTTGGTAATGTACATGTACACACACACACACACACACACACACACACACACACATATATATATATATAATAATCTTGAAGGAGGACCATCAAGAGGAGCTTAGAAGTAAGTAGCCATATTTTATTGTTGTTGGTTATATTAGACTTAAATTTTTCATGGGTAGAAGATGATTTCTGGAGTTAATTGAATATGTCTTGACAAAAGAAAAATCTTTCTGGGGCTAACTCACAAAGATGTATGTGGTCAAAATGAGTAAATCAGAAATGCCAGCAGAATGAATAAGAAGGAAATTGGTTATATTGTGTGTAAGAAATTCTTCCACATCCATACTCAAAATATATCTGAAAGAATCAATATTTTACTTTTTTTTCCTAATCCAATTATTCATGCCTTTAAATCATGATGGCTACACTACAGTATTCTGATTGAGTGTACCAAATTCATTAAAAAAAATCTATCTAGCTAAAAGAGGTTTGTTTTTTATAGGAAGGAGTTTAAAGGAATAAACTGCAAATTACATTATCTGGCTAGTTTTATATTTCCACTGAAATAAATCTTGCTCTCAATTCTCAGTACAGCAGATAATTTCAATGTTGTGTTAAATATGTAGCAGCTGGAGGTTGCCAAATGAATGTATTGAATGAGTGTATTTTAGTGAAGTGTGTACTATCTTTTTTGACATGCATGTAATGACAACACATTTTCTGGCAGCTGGATTCCCTAGGGCAAAATGAAGCTGTAATAGAAGATAAAACAGCCAGCTTATGTAATGACCATAAAATAGTATGTATATATTTAATGAAACTGTCTTAAATTGGATGAATGACTTTAGCTGAGGTCATATTTTACAATTCATATTAGTCAAACACTCTTCAATATCCTGAGTAGAATGATAAATATTAAAACAGATGCATATAACTAAATTTAGCTCTTGTAAACAAAATCTCAAATTTTACTTAACATATCAGCAAACTGTCTTAGCAAAGCAGTTTTTAAATGAAATGATAAAATGATTTTAGTAATTTGAATTTTCCCAACCATAAAGATATAAACAAAATTATAGAGAGTTTGGTGGGATTTTTTTCTTTTATTTATAATCTGATCTTGAATACATGAAGAATTTTTGTACAAAATACTAGTTAGATATTATAGCTTACTCACTCTCACAAAAAATGCCTACAGTCAGCCAATTACTTTCAATGGTGATTTTTATTCATAAGAACTACAACGTTTATCAAATGTACACTTTTAAGTATATTTGTGCCTATAATCTGGCTTTCTATTCTTACCCATCATGACTTGCTTTAATCTGCATCAATGTAATCTGGAGTTTAGTTAATATTTGAGAATGTTTAGTTATACCATAGAAGAATAAAAGTAAGATATCAGGGGTACCTGGGTGGCTCAGTTGGTTAAGCGTCCAACTCTGGCTCAGGTTACAATCTCAAGGATCGTGAATTCAAGCCCGCATTGGGCTCTCTGCTGTCAGCATGGAGCCCTCTTCGGGTCCTCTGTCCCCCCTTTCTCTGCCCCTTACCCGCTCACTCTCTCTCTCTCAAAAATAAATAATTTTTTTAAAAAGTAAAATGTCAGATAGGTGAGTTTCATGAGATATGCTGATATACGTAATGAATATGCCATAAAATATGAAAATAATGGTAGAATTTATAAAATGCTTTAAGTATGGATCCTAACATCTGAGACTTATAGAAATAGGTAAAATGCATTGACTAGATGATAAAAGATGTAAGAAAATCCTTAATTCTGAGGAATAATAATAATAAGGAAGCTTAACATTTATATAGATTGTGACATAAAATGAAAGAAAATAAGAAAACTAAAGGCAAATAAAATTGCCATGGAAATATTAACTCTCAGGCATAGAATTTATTATTTAAGGAAAAATGAATAATAAAAAGGGGGTGATGTTTCAAGAGATGATAACGAGTTTTTTTTAATATCTCTGGGACACGTGTAGTTATTCATATCTCTCATATTTATTTA
Source organism: Felis catus (assembly GCF_018350175.1). Classification (NCBI taxonomy): domain Eukaryota; kingdom Metazoa; phylum Chordata; class Mammalia; order Carnivora; family Felidae; genus Felis; species Felis catus. The sequence continues at coordinate 59,292,161 of NC_058368.1, read as the reverse complement.
TTCAAAAACATTTCTAGTTCTAAAGGTACACTATGCATTAGCATACTGTTGTACATAGTATTTTGCTAAATGTTTGAATATACTTTATGTTTGTGACTGTTAATTTTTCATTTCTAATATTGATAGTTTCATCATTTCTCCGGTTTTTATGTTCAATCTTATTGGCAGTTGTGTTTTCCATTAAAATCTTTTAAAAAAATTCTTTCTTAGATTTTAAAATGTACTTTGCTCTTTCTGATTCTTACTTAATTTGTCCTTTATATATGTATTACCTCCTTCCTACGACACTAATATTTATTATGTTTTAAATTTAGTTGCTCAATGGTTATTTTATTTAACTTTATTGATTAATAATAATATGTTACCACATTAAACACTTGCTTGTGAGTACTGTTTTGTTAGCTCCCTGTTTGCTTTTCAGATATTTGTCCATCTTAACAACAATATTTAGGGGTAATTTAATTAAACAAAGATGAGTTTATTCAGGAATACAGTAAAATTGCAACTTGGGGAAAGGAAACTACAACAAACAATCAGCAAATCTAAACAGCCAAAAGGAAGGCTAGTTTTTATTAGGTTTGTGGATGAAAAGGAGAAGGGTTGTTTTGAACATCACTTCACGGGGAGAGAATGAGAGCTTGAGGTGGTTTCTCAGTGGCTGCAAGTGGGGGCAGTTACTGAGGTACGTGGAAATCTTACTTCTCTGCTCATGTAAGGTGAGATGAGTAGTATATATGTGAAACCTCTCTCCTCATGACATCCTGATTCCACTTTATTTATCTTTATTAAAAAAAAATTAAGTTGGGGCACCTGGGTGGCTCAGTCTAAGTGGCTGACTTCCGCTCAGGTCATGATCTCACGGTTCCTGAGTTCAAGCCCATGTCAGCCTCTGTGCTGACACCTCAGAGCCAACCCTGCTTCATATTCTGTGTCTCCCTCTCTCTCTGCCCTTGCCCAACCTGTGCTCTGTCTCTCCCTCTCTCTCTCTCAAAAATAAACATGAAAAAAAATTTTTTTAATTTTTTAAGTTTATTTATTTGGAGAGAGAGAGACAGAGCAGGAGAGGGGCAGAAAGAGAGAGAGAGAGAGAGAGAGAGAGAGAGAGAGAGAGAGAATCTCAAGAAGGCTGTGTGCTGTCAGCATAGAGCCCACATAAGAGTGAAAATATATGGTATCTGTCTTTCTCTGTATGGCTTATTTCACTTAGCATCACACCCTCCAGTTCCATCCATGTTGCTACAAAGGGCCATATTTCATTCTTTCTCATTGCCAAGTAGTTTTCCATTGTGTATATAAACCACAATTTCTTTATCCATTCATCAGTTGATGGACATTTAGGCTCTTTCCATAATTTGGCTATTGTTGAGAGTGCTGCTATAAACATTGGGGTACAAGTGCCCCTATGCATCAGGACTCCTGTATCCCTTGGGTAAATTCCTAGTAGTGCTACTGCTGGGTCATAGGGTAGGTGTATTTTTAATTTTTTGAGGAACCTCCACACTGTTTTCCAGAGGGGCTGCACCAGTTTGCATTCCCACCAACAGCGCAAGAGGGCTCCCGTTTCTCCACATCCTGTCCAGCATCTGTAGTCTCCTGATTTGTTCATTTTGGCCACTCTGACTGGCGTGAGGTGATATCTGAGTGTGGTTTTGATTTGTATTTCCCTGATGAGGAACGACGTTGAGCATCTTTTCATGTGCCTGTTGGCCATCCGATGTCTTCTTTAGAGAAGTGTCTATTCATGTTTTCTGCCCATTTTTTCACTGGATTATTTGTTTTTCGGGTGTGGAGATTGGTGAGCTCTTTATAGATTTTGGATACTAGTCCTTTGTCCGATATGTCATTTGCAAATATCTTTTCCCATTCTGTTGGTTGCTTTTCAGTTTTGTTGATTGTTTCCTTTGCTGTGCAGAAGCTTTTTATCTTCAGGAGGTCCCAATAGTTCATGTTTGCTTTTAATTCCCTTGCCTTTGGAAATGTGTCAAGTAAGACATTGCTATGGCTGAGGTCAGAGAGGTTTTTTCCTGCTTTCTCCTCTAGAATTTTGATGGTTTCCTGTCTCACATTCAGGTCCTTTATTCATTTGGAGTTTATTTTTGTGAATGGTGTGAGAAAGTGGTCTAGTTTCAACCTTCTGCATGTTGCTGTCCAGTTCTCCCAGAGCCATTTGTTACAGAGACTGTTTTTGTTCCATTGGATGTTCTTTCCTGCTTTGTCAAAGATGAGTTGGCCATACGTTTGTGGGTCTAGTTCTGGGGTTTCTATTCTATTCCATTGGTCTATGTGTCTGTTTTTGTGCCAATGCCATGCTGTCTTGATGATGACATCTTTGTAGTAGAGGCTAAATTCTGGGATTGTGATGCCTCCTGCTTTGGTCTTCTTCTTCAAAATTCCTTTGGCTATTCGGGGGCTTTTGTGGTTCCATATGAATTTTAGGATTGCTTCTTCTAGCTTCGAGAAGAATGCTGGTGCATTTTTGATTGGGATTGCATTGAATGTGTAGATAGCTTTGGGCAGTATTGACATTTTGACAATATTTATTCTTCCAACCCATGAGCACGGAATGTTTTTCCATTTCTTAGTATTGTCTTCAATTTCCTCCATAAGCTTTCTATAGTTTTCAGCATACAGATCTTTTACATCTTCGGTTAGATGTATCCCTAGGTATTTTATGTTCTTGGTGCAATTGTGAATGGGATCAGTTTCTTTATTTGTCTTTCTGTTGCTTCATTATTACTGTTTAAGAATGCAACTGATTTCTGTACATTGATTTTGTATCCTGCAACTTTGCTAAATTCATGTATCAGTTCTAGCAGACTTTAGTGGAGTATATCCAATTTTCCATGTATAATGTCATGTCATCTGCAAAAAGTGAAAGCTTGACTTCATCTTTGCTAATTTTGATGCCTTTGATTTCCTTTTGTTGTCTGATTGCTGATGCTAAAACTTCCAACACTATGTTAAACAACAGCAGTGTTAGTGGACATCCCTGTTGTGTTCCTGATCTCACGGAAAAAACTCTCAGTTTTTCCCCATTGAGGATGATGTTAGCTGTGGGCTTTTTATAGATGGCTTTTAAGATGTTTAAGTATGTTCCCTGTATCCCAACTTTCTTGAGGGTTTTTATTAAGACAGGTTGCTGAATTATGTCAAATGCCTTTTCTGCGTTGATTGACAGGATCATATTGTTCTTATCTTTTCTTTTATTAATGTGATGTATCACGTTGATTGATTTGCGAATGTTGAACCAGCCCTGCATCCCAGGAATGAATCCCACTTGATCATGGTGACTAATTCTTTTTATATGCCGTTGAATTTGATTTGCTAGAATCTTGTTGAGAATTTTTGCATCCATATTCATCAGGGATATTGGCCTGTAGTTCTCTTTTTATATTGGGTCTCTGTCTGGTTTAGGAATCAAAGTAATGCTGGCTTCATAGAATGAGTCTGGAAGTTTTCCTTCCCTTTCTATTTTTTGGAATAGCTTGAGAAGGATAGGTATTATCTCTGCTTTAAACGTCTGGTAGAACTCCCCAGGAAGCCATCTGGTCCTGGACTCTTATATGTTGGGAGACTTTTGATAACTGATTCAATTTCTTCGCTGGTGATGGGTCTGTTCAAGATTTCCTTTTCCTCCTGGTTGAGTTTTGGAAGTGTGTGCGTGTTTAGGAATTTGTCCATTTCTTCCAGGTTGTCCAGTTTGTTGGCATATAATTTTTCATAGTATTCCCTGATAATTGTTTGTATCTCTGAGGGATTGGTTGTAATAATTCCATTTTCATTCTTGATTTTATCTATTCGGGTCATCTCCCTTTTCTTTTTGAAAAGCCTGGCTAGAGGTTTATCAATTTTGTTTATTTTTTCAAAAAACCAACTCTTGGTTTCATTGATCTGCTCTACAGTTTTTTTTAGATTCTATATTGTTTATTTCTGCTTTGATCTTTATTATTTCTCTTCTTCTGCTGGGTTTAGGCTGTCTTTGCTGTTTTGCTTCTATTTCCTTTAGGTGTGCTGTTAGATTTGTATTTTGTATTTTCTTGTTTCTTGAGATAGGCCTGGATTGCAATGTATTTTCCTCTCAGGACTGCCTTCGCTGCATCCCAAAGTGTTTGGGTTGTTGTATTTTCATTTTCATTTGTTTCCATATATTTTAAAATATCTTCTCTAATTGCCTGGTTGACCCATTCATTCTTTAGTAGGGTGTTCTTTAACCTCCATGCTTTTGGAAGTTTTCCAGACTTTTTCCTGTGGTTGATTTCAAGTTTCATAGCATTGTGGTTTGAAAGTATGCATGGTATGATCTCAATTCTTGTATACTTATGAAGGGCTGTTTTGTGACCCAGTATGTGATCTATCTTGGAGAATGTTCCATGTGCACTCGAGAAAAAGGTATGTTCTGTTGCTTTGGGATGCAGAGTTCTAAATATATCTGTCAAGTCCATCCGATCCAATGTATCATTCAGGGCCCTTGTTTCTTTATTGACCGTGTGTCTAGATGATCTATCCGTTTCTGTAAGTGGAGTGTTAAAGTCCCCTGCAATTACCACATTCTTATCAATAAGGTTGCTTATGTTTGTGAGTAATTGTTTTATATATTTGGGGGCTCCCGTATTCGGCACATAGACATTTATAATTGTTAGTTATTCCTGATGAATAGACCCTGTAATTATTATATAATGCCCTTCTTCATCTCTTGTTACAGCCTTTAATTTAAAGTCTAGTTTGTCTGATACAAGTATGGCTACTCCAGCTTTCTTTGGACTTCCAGTAGCATGATAGATAGTTCTCCATCCCCTCACTTTCAATCTGAAGGTGTCCTCAGGTCTAAAATGAGTCTCTTGTAGACAGCAAATAGATGGGTCTTGTTTTTTGATCCATTGTGATACCCTATGTAAAAGTCATTCTTTCAACAGCATTGAATTAACACATTATATAAGATGTAGAAAAAAGCGTCCAGTGTCACAGTTGCTGTTATGTTCTAATTTCTGATTGGACACGTGTATGTGGATACACATATGGATATCTTTAGCATAAACTATTTTATACGTCAGGTTTTTTTTGTTTCCTTTTTGGTTTGTGTGTTAGTTTTAATTTTAATTAGGGAGAATTTTTCTGTCTTTTAGCCACCCTGAAGAAGGTTTTAAGTAACTATAATAATGGTTATAGTCACATGCCAATTTTGAAATATTGATATAGTCTAAATTAGCATATTAATGAATTATTTTATGATGAAAATAATGGAATAAAACCAACAACATTTTATTAGTATCTTTGGAGAATATTAAAAACTATCTAAAAATGATATTAGAGTAAGAGTGCACATATATTACATATGAATATGTTTTTTTCTGAATATTTAATTTTATTAGAAGTCAAGCATATGTTGCCTAATTAATCATGATGTTTTCTTTGCAGTAATGAATCAAATAGTGTGATGATTATTATTGAACTATAAAGGCAATCAAATATTGACCAGTGTGAAATTTTATCTGGGTTTATTGAATATTTTAATCATGGGAATAATTTTAGTAAACATATTAATAGCAAACTAGATATTATCTTTTTTCTTAAACCTATGAGGAAAATACTGTTATCATCATTTTACAGATAAGAATACTGAGATTTATAGAGTTGAGCCAAATTTTTTAAGGCCACATAGTTAGAAAGCAATGAGGCTGGATTAGAATTCAGGTAATCTGATTTCAGAATCAGAATTCTTAAATTTACATATTTGCCCCAACCCATCCCACTCTTTTCTTTGACTTGTATATTCTCTTTTCAATTTCTTCCCTTTCTTTTTAAACCTCACCCCCAATTTGTGTATAAATGATAAGCCCTATGTCTTTATTTCCTGTTTGGTGGTAAGAATAGTGAATGCATGGGAATCCAAAAGCTTAGTTCTTTGACCCTTTTAAGCTTTCCTTGTTTCTTGAAACTTTTACGGGAGCTAATTGCAGTACAACACCACAAAACCAATATGGTGTAGATTGCCAAGAAAACAAAAAAATCATATGCAAGACCTGGTACATACAGGTGAGATACTAGAAACTAGAACTTGAAAGTTAGAGAACTGTTTTTGTTGTTGTTGTTAACATGAAATATTGGAAAGCAAAATTGTGATACAAAAATGCTTTTTATAAACTAGAACAATAGAATGTATCTGACAAGTGACATATAATAAGTGTAAATAAAATCCATGAAATTACTTTCAGAGTACCAATGTCCATAACAACATATTGTAGTAAAAATTCTTAGGGACCTCAATTGACACACATTTTAATGAATTAACATTTTGATGTGAGCACCAAAATGCTTCATGTGATCTTTTGAAGTATTTTATAATAACAAATCTTCATGTGATATTCATATCAAATTAATAGAAGCACAGTGTATAAAATACATGGTAGATTGACCACATTCTTCCCCTTAGACTGACTGTATTGAACTTGGTCATCCTTTTATCACATCCTCTCCCAGCTTTCTAATCTCCTTTAACAGCTCCACATGTTTCCAGATGCCCAGTTCACTAAGAGGAATACTCTATTTTTAAATTCTATTGCTTTCTTCTTTCTGCTACCCAAAAAGCACACAGAAATTCCACCCAAATGTAAAGGTTGTTCATTGTTTCTCAAAATATTTCTAATATTTAACCATGTCTTACTTCAACTTTTATGATCTTTAAAAAAAAATTTGTATTGTTTATTTATTCTTGAGAGCATGAGAGAGAGGAAGGAGGGGAGGGACAGAAAGAGAGGGAGACACAGAGTATGAAGCAGGTTCCAAGCTCCAAGGTGACAGCACAGAGCCCGATATAGAGCTCAAAATCATGAAGCGTAAGATCATGACCTGAGCCAAAGTCAGATGCTTAACCATCTGAAAGCTACCCTGGTGCCCCCAACTTTTATGATCTTAAATACACTTCCTTTTTTTTGGTAAATTCAACTTGTGACCAATTCTGCCCTTTGCTAGCCTAATTTTTGCTCTGCAATCACATGGATCTGTCTAATATATAATTACGACAAATTCACCCTCATTGCTTTTCTCCTAATCATTGTAATAAAACTTGTGCTCCTAGGCATAGCTTGGAGGTCTAATACATGTAATAAATTATATGATTATTTCCTACCTCCCCAGTGTCACCTCATAGCACTCTCTATCATAAACATAATATAATCTAGATACATAGGCATTCTTTCTTTTTTCTTAAAAGACAAAATTCAAATTTTTTTTCTCATTTTTAGGGCCTTGCCAATTGCTTTTTTTTTTTTTTAACGGGAATATTCTTTCGTCAGTTATTTGGAGAACATTCAAATCTCTTTATTCAGGTCTTGACTAAACTGTTATCCCCCCATGACTGCAATTTCTAAAATGTTATCTTCCACCCCATTTCAGTCATTAATAACTTAGCATTCTTTATTTTCCACATAGGATATAATATTATTTGAAAATATTGTATATTTCTATTATTTTGATTGTCTGTCCAACCATAATACAAACACCAGGAAGTTCATAACTTTATTTGTAACATCTAAGGCAGAGTGCATAGAATCCCTCAAAATGTTATTTATTAAGTTAACCAATTAGTTACAAAAAGAATCTGAAATTTTGTGACCATCCATCAGATATATAATGGAAAGATTAAATAATTGCAGCAAAAATTATTTTAATATTTTGGCAAAACGTTTTTTACATTTTTTTAATGTTTATTTATTCTTGAGACAGAGAGAGACAGAGCATGAGCAGGGGAGACATAAAATCCAAAGCAGGCTCCAGGCTCTGAGCTGTCAGCACTGAGCCAATGCTGGGCTTGAATCCACGAACAGCAAGATCATGACCTGAGCCGAAGTCAGACACTTAACCGACTGAGCCACCCAGGTAGGTTCCCCTGGGCAAAATATTTTTATAATCATATATAAATTCCAAATCTTTAAAATTATAGTTTCTTATTCTTTTTAGTGGCTTGATCATTATTTACTCATGTAAGAAAAGTAACTCTTAATATCTAAGTAGAGGGTAAAAATGCCACCTAACAAGAATTGAAACAAAATTTCTCTAATTTTTATCTTTGTTTCTTTTTCATAGAATGAGGATAAAATAAGGATAACATTGGTATAGAAAAGGAAATCTTCCTGTCAACTTTCACAAAAATATAATTTTTTGGGGGGCGCCTGGGTGGCGCAGTCGGTTAAGCGTCCGACTTCAGCCAGGTCATGATCTCGTGGTCCCTGAGTTCGAGCCCCGCGTCAGGCTCTGGGCTGATGGCTCCGAGCCTGGAGCCTGCTTCCGATTCTGTGTCTCCCTCTCTCTCTGCCTCTCCCCCGTTCATGCTCTGTCTCTCTCTGTCCCAAAAATAAATAAAAACGTTGGAAAAAAAATTAAAAATATATATATAATTTTTTTTAATGCAAAGCAAAACAAAGCAAAGACAACTGGAACTTAGCTCAAAACACATCCTCTGAAATGACAAAAAAAATCACTGAAGGTCTAGAGAGATATCTTCCAAAGAGATTTACTTCTCTTGGAAGCATGTGTTTAGTTTACTAAGGGGGATAAAATCTTAAGAAGAGTTTACATTCCAAAGATTTTGTTTACATTAGGAAGATGATTCTTCTCTCCCTCTCTCAGGAGAAGACATTGGCAGCTGAGCAGTGTATAACCTGTATAAATGTTCAGATTCATAATCTTGGGGCTCCTCTCCTGTGGTCGGTTTAATCTTTTTTTTGCATATGCTCAATAATATTTGACCTTCATAGCATCTGCTTGGGAGAGAATGAAACTTATGGATCTAATGTGGTTTTTTTCTGTAAGTATTACGTCTGAAATCGGTTCCAGAAAATGTGTGTTTCATGATAAAAATGAATAAATATGGATATTAAAAACATACCAATTACTTATAATTCTTACTAAAGCACTGATTTGTGACTACAAACACTTATCCTATTTCTTTACTAAGTTTTTGTAAAAATGTTTAAAAAAGGAATCAAACATGTCTTTTGCTTTTCTCCATACCTCATTTTAGTCTCATGCAAACAGCTCTGCTAAAAAGGGAAATCCCATCCATTGACTTAGAGTTGCCAACAGTGGATGTAACAGTTGGAGTTTCCAAGTGTACTTCATTGTGATCTATGTTAGATTTTATTTTAAGAAATATTAACACAAATTATTTTAAGAGAAAATTGAGTACATTTTAAAGAACATTTTCAAATAGCAAACAAAACATGAAAAGGTGTGAAGATAATACTGGAATACATTTAAAAGGAATTCCCACTAAACAGCTTAACTTTTATCTCACTATGTTTAAAGATCAAAGTAATCTGAATATCAGAAATCAAGTTGATAATCATACTAGAACTGGAAAATTTGGGGAATTATCCTGATGTTATGCTATATTTCTAATAACTGCTATGTTCTGATTAAACAAGTACATTTTAATACTTTGCTATTAATATTGTGAGTTAAAAATAAGTTATATTTTGTGAATACCTTAAAAGATAAAATATTTAATAATTAATCTTAGTAATTAATACAGATGCCTCTCTAAATATGTTTCTCAAAGCCAAAACTTCTAAAATCAGTTACTCCTAACACCTAAAATATCAAGGTTAATATTTAAAGTTCCAACTTCCTTCAAAATAGGTTTTGCTCTCGGGACACCTGAGTGGCTCAGTTGGTTGAGCGTCGGACTTCAGATGTGATCCCACGGTTCATGAAGTTAGTGAGTTTGAGCCCTGCATGGGGCTGCTGTCAGCCCAGACCTTACTTCAGATCCTCTGTCTCCCTGTCTCTGCCCCTTCCCCATTCACATGCACATGCACCTGCACACGCTGTCTCTCTTTCTCTCTCAAAAAAATATTTTGCTCTTAAACACAAATAGTATATATTTACAATTCAGTTTAGGTGAAATAGAAAGTTAAACTGAACTTTGAAAACGCAAATCCTATGAAACATTAAGCCTATGGAATTTATAAAGAATGAAGTTAGAGAGAGCTATGTTTAAATGTTTTCTAGTATTTCTTCAAATTAATGTGTAGATTTTATTATTTATATATTTTTATTAAAAATGTTTTTAATGTTTATTTACTTTTGAGAGAGAGAGAGAGAGAGAAAGAGCATGAGCAGGTGAGGGGCAGAGAGAGGGGGAGACACAGAGCCCAGAGCAGGCTCCAGGCTCTAAGGTGTCAGCACAGAGCCTAAGGCTGGGCTCAAACTCACGAACAATGAGATCATGACCTGGGCTAAAGTCTTACACTTAACCGACTGAGCCACCCAGGCACCCCTAATGTGTAGATTTTAAATAAATTTATATCAGCATTGTTTTAGTTACATTGTGTTGACCATAGTTTTGTTTCATTTTTTTTAAAGTAAAATTATACTTATAACAATTATGATACACTTACAATAGCAGGACCCATGCCATGTTTACATATATATATATATATATATATATATATATATATATATGTGTGTGTGTGTATGTACACATATATATAAAATTTTACTTAAATTATATATAATATAATATATTTTTATATTATATGTATACATTCACATGTGTCTTATGAAATGAGGAAAAGATCTTGGTCTTAAAAAATTCATTTGGGAGCTTCAGTAAATTAACATCTACTTTATGATCCACAAGGTTATATATATTTTTTAATTTAATGAACCTGTAAACATTGGTCAATGTAACATTTATGATTGATCCTTACCAATAGAAAGATAAATATTTTTTTAAAAATAATTAAAGTGTATCTGCTCTTACTTTGTAACTTATTAGGCTAGAAGAGATAATGAAAAGTTCACATATAGCTATAATGTAAGTCAGATTATTATTAATGACATAAAAATTTCTGGAGGCAAAAAATAGATATAAAATAAAAGTTACACAGACTGAATGGAGAAAAAATAGGGAATATGAGTGATTGAAACAACTTTCAGTAGATGAAGGTAAAGGAGAGAATTTTCTAGGCAGAGATGAAAAACCAAAGTCATGTCACATAGTCTGGAAATCCCAGGGTTTGTGGCAGAAATGGTGAGTAACATAAAATATATGCAGGGTAGTCAGGGCTAAGAAACTGGAAACACATGTACTGGTTTCTGCCATGTCTCAAATTCCTAAGCACCTTTCACCTAGGTTCCTAAAACTTTGGGGAAGCCAAAGTAAATAAAGGGGCACCTGGGCAGCTCAGTTGGTAAAGCTTCCAACTTAAGCTCTGGTCATGATCTCACGGTTCATGAGTTTGAGTCCCTCATCAGGCTTTGTGCTGACAGCTCAGAGCCTGGATCCTGCTTCAGATTCTGTGTCTCCCTTTCCCCTGTTCATTCTCTGTCTGTCTGTCTCTCTCTCTCAAAAATGAATAAACATTAAAAAAACATTAAAAACCCAGCATGTTTGGGGCGCCTGGGTGGCTCAGTCGGTTAAGCGTCCGACTTCAGCCAGGTCACGATCTCGCGGTCTGTGAGTTCGAGCCCCGCGTCGGGCTCTGGGCTGATGGCTCAGAGCCTGGAGCCTGTTTCCTATTCTGTGTCTCCCTCTCTCTCTGCCCCTCGCCCATTCATGCTCTCTCTCTGTCCCAAAAATGAATAAACGTTGAAAAAAAAAATTAAAAAAAAAAAAAACCCAGCATGTTTATCGCTTTTGAAAAAAAGAGATTGAATGTAAGGAGACTAGAATCTTACTGCAACAATCCTGGTGAGATAAAACTAAGGATCTGAATTAGAGTCATAACTACAGCACTATAAATGAGAATAGAGAGTAATGACATAAGTGGATTCTATAGCCCTTGGCTGATCCAGTTGCCCTTAAGTGAGAAATATGAGGCAGAGACACCAAGCAAATAGGGAAGACAAGTTCCATCACTTCCAGCATCCTCAGGAAAGCTTGTTCTTCTTACTTCAACTAAAAACAAGACATTTATCAAATTATGGCCCTCCTCCCCTTCTTTTCCCTTTCCCTGCTCTTCCTTCTGACTTGCACATGCTTACACTAACTCATACATGTACACATTGCTCACATACACTCAAGCAAACACAGTCAACACCAGTGTCATCACCTGTCATCACCACCAACAGCATGGTTTTCAGGTCCTGCCATCCTGTTTCAGGTTGACGGTACATATAAGTTCTTCTCACATTAGCCATTTTCTCATAACTTTTCCTTACCCATTCTCACAATATCTACCTTGCCTTTACTTTTCAATTACAGAACTCATATATTTACAATTTCTCTCTATGTGTTGCTTTCAGCCATTAGTTTAATTTATCATCTTTAAATGGAACTAAATCAGAATTATTAATAATATAATAAGATCTAAATATCTATAAAAACGAAACTATACATGGCTGAGACTGAAACAAACAAGTGACTCTTTTCTAAGCTTTATGTATGGAAATGTTTTATAACTAAATAAAAATCCAGAGGGGAAACAATTCTGAACTCACCAATATAATTTTTAAAAATACTCATTAAAATAAAATGATAATAAACTGGCAAACAATAAACTGACAAACTGAGAACATATTTGCAACATATATAATAAAGTGCTAATAACCTTAATGTAAAAAGAGCTTTAACAAATTAAGAAAGGAAACCCAGAATATACAACTTGGAAACAACCTAAATGTCTACACATAAAAAAGTAGTTAAATAAAGTATGGTTTATACAAACAAGGAGGAGGAAAGAATGAAAAAGGACTCTATAGAACTGATGTAGAGTGCTTTCCAAAACATATTGTAAGAAATGTTGTTAGTTGCAAAAAAGCAAATTATCAAAAATTATATATAATATATATTATACTGTCTATAAAAATGTAGGAAATAGAATGGTAGTTGCCAGGGACTGGGGGAAAGGGAGGAAAATTTTGAGGTTTTGGTCAAAGGGTACATAATTTCAGTTATAAATGATGATTGACTCCTAGAGATCTACTAAAAAGCACAGTGCCTATATAGGCATTTACTGTATTGTATTATATAATATTGTATTGTATACTTGAGAATTTGCTAAGAGAATAAATCTTATGTTAAATATTCTTATTGCAAATAATACCTTTATTATTATGAATAATTGTTATATCATCATTATTATTTTAAATATAGATGATGGGAGGAAACTTTTAGAGGTGATGAATATGTTTATGGCATAGATTGTAGTGATATATATTTGTCTCTAAACTCATCAGGTTGTATACATTAAATATGTACAGCTTTCTATATATCAGTCATACCTCAATAAAGTGGTTTAAAAAATACAAAAGAAAATACACTCATATCTCTTCTTTTGCTTAAAAAATACAAAAAGGGCAAACTAGAAACTAATAAAATTGGGTAGTTATAGGCAGTGGGTGGAAAAAGGGAGAAATAAATGTGAGAATAAAAACAAGGCAGAAGAAATGAGGAACAAGTGATACATCTCTGAGTATGCGTTTCCTTAAAAAAATTTTTAATGTTTATTTATTTTTGAAAGAGAGAGAGAGCACAAGCAAAGGAGGGGCAGAGACACAAAATCTGAAGCAGGGTCCAAGCTGTCAGACTGGGGCTTGAACTCACAAACTGCAAGATGGTGACCTGAACTGAAGCGGGATGCCTGACCAACTGAGCCACCCAAGCAAACTGAGTATACTTTAAACAAACAAACAAAAATTATTATGGTAAAAACGCTTAACATGAAACTAAACTTTTAGCAAATTCTAAGCATGCAATACTACTTTTGGCTATAGATACAATGTTGAGCAGTAGATCTCTAGAACTTATCCATCTTGCCTAAATGATACTTTATGCCTATCAGTTAGTAACTCCTTGTTACTGCTCCTGGCAACCACCATTCCACTTTTTGATTCTATTCATTTGACTATTTTAGAAACTTCATATAAGTGGAATCATGCAGTATTTGTCTTTCTGTAGAATTAAAATCAAGATCTCGAAAAGGTACTTGTTCTTACTTGCTACTGTTGTGGCATTGAGTATGATCAGAATTGGGTTTTTGTTTATTTCAGGTATATATAACTTACAATTAAACCCATTGGAGTATATTTACTGAATTTTCTTAAGTCTAACATGAAAGACCAAATTTATGTAAATATTTTAAATTTAATGAAATATTGTGTGGCAGCTTTAAAATCCTAGTCAGATAATTCTAACACCTGAGTCATCCATGGGATGAGAGAGTAGTAGCATGGAAGACCAGCAACCCACACAGGTTTGTTAAAACCATGAGGACAAGAGGGGAATGTTTTTCTCTTGTTATTTGGCTGGTGGTCTATAGCAGGTATTGTCAAAAAGGTTTTCTGTCCTTCTGAGCCACACTTTTCCCAGTCCATTATCTAGAAAGAAGGGCTTTTGATGAAATTTTTATTTGCCACTGTTGGAGTTTCTTGTTTGGTAGCTTCTGTCATAACCTATCAAGATATATGGGAGATAACAACAACAACGAAAAGAATAAAAATTCCTCAAATCACTAGGTCTCTTAGTAACCCTCCTTTTTCTTTCCAGTTTTCAAAGTTTTATTATCTGTGATTTTTTTTTTTTTTTAGTAGTGAGTGGAAGGACCTAGAAAGAATTGGACTACTCCATCTTACATAGCCCTTTTTTTTTATTAAATTTTTTTTAACGTTTTATTTATTTTTGAGACAGAGAGAGACAGAGCATGAACAGGGGAAGGTCAGCGAGGGGGAGACACAGTATCTGAAACAGGCTCCAGGCTCTGAGCTGTCAGCACAGACCCCGATGTGGGGCTCAAACTCACGGACCGCGAGATCATGACCTGGGCCGAAGTCGGCCGCTTAACCGACTGAGCCACCCAGGCGCCCCCATCTTACATAGCTCTTAATCATCATTACAAATGTATGTGGTTCAGGCCCTCACTTGATGGTCTGACCCTGTCACTCAACACTTATTAAGGTAATTGCATCCATGGGGTGCCTGGGCAGCTCAGTCTGTTAAGCCTCTGACTTCAGCTCAGGTCATTATCTCACAGTTTGTGGGTTTGAGCCCTGCATTGAGTTCTATGCTGACAGCTTGGAGCCTGGAACCTGCTTCAGATTCCCTGTCTCCCTCTCTCTGCCCCTCCCCTACTTGTGCTTTGTCTCTCTGCCTCTCAAAAATGAATATATATTAAAAAATTAATTGCATCCACCCAATTCTGTTGCTTTGAAGCCTTGCCATATTCATTATTTGGAAGTAGCCCAGGATGGGCCTCTTAGATTCCTACGCATTTTGTTGGATATGTCAAGATTGCAAGGCCCTGACTACTCATTCACTCTGTAGCAAGAAATTATTGTCTTGAATCAAATAAAAAAAGAGAACATATTGATAAAACAAATTAAAAGTTATAGAAAAAGACAATGCAAATTATAACTGGAAAATACAATGACAGTAATAACAACCATAACACCACCAACCAAAAAACTGTATGGGTTTAATAGTATAGTGGAGATGACAGAGAATAGAATCTGTGAACTCAGTGAACTTGAACTCAGATCAATTGAATTTATTCAATCAGAACAAAAGAAAGAAAATGAGGAGGAGGAGGAGGAGGAGGAGGAGAAGAATGAGGAGGAGGAAGAGGAGGGGGAGAAAATGAATAGAGTCTTAGGAACAAGAGCAACACTAACAAAAGAGCTAACATTCCTATCACCAGACTCCCAGATGGTAAGGAGAAAGTATGTGGGGCCATAAAAGTATTCAAAGAAAGTGATATTAAAGTTTCCAAGTGTGGTTAAAGGCATAAATCTACAGATTTAAGAACCTGAACCTCAAATAGGATAAACCTAAAACTTATGCCAAGTTATACTATAATTAAATGTCTAAAAGGTGATGATAAATCATCTTGGAAGAAGTCAGAGAGAAATGACCTTATGTATAGCAGAAAAGCATTTCAAATATGGTGGATTTTTCATTTGAAATTGTGCATTTCAGAAGGAAATAAGCATGCTTCAAGTGTTATAAGAAAAGAATCATCAACTGTGAGATCTAGAACTGACAAAACTATCCTTCAGGAGTGAAGACAAAATGAGACATTCTCAGATAAAGCAAAACTAAAAAACTTTGTTACTAGCAAGCCTACCCTTTCCATACACGGAAAAGAAATGATAATTGAAAAATGCATGGGATTTCAGAAAGGAAATTGAAACATGAAATCTTTACAAATAAGGGTAGACTATTAATCTCGTGATTTTCTTAAATCATATTCAATGGCTGAAGTAAAAATCATAACATCTGATGTTGTGTAGGATGTATACCAAGGAAATTCTTAAAATAATTATATACAAATTAGGGAGGGTAAAGGGACCTAAATAGAAGTAAAATTTGAGGTGGCACGTCAGTGGCTCAGTTGGTTAAATGTCTGACTCTTGGTTTCAGCTTAGGTCATGATCTCACAGTTCGTGAGTTCCCCGCATCAGGCTCTGTTCTGAGAGTGTAGAGCCTGCCTAGGATTCTCTCCTTCCCTTTTCTCTCTCTGACCCTTTCTCTCTCTCTCTCTCTCTCTCTCTCTCTCAAAATAAATATTATTTTAATAATGTTTATTACTTTAAAAAATTTTTAAAAAGAGAAGTAAAAACCATTAGTACCAGTAGACTGTGATAAACTTTTTTATGTATATTATAATATCTAGACCAATCACTAATAAAACCATGCAAGGCAAATACCATAAAACACTATAAATAATAAAAAATGAACTATGAATAAATTTCACTTATCTTGGACTACTCAGGCTACTATAACAAATTACCATAGATTGAATGGCTTAAACAACAAGCATTTAGTTCTCACTGTTCTGGAGGATGGAAAGGTCAAAATCAAGTTTCCCTAGACAGGTTAATTTCTTCGTGAGGGCTCTTTTCCTGTCATGTGAAGAGCCATCCTCTCACTGTATTTTCATATGGTAGTATAGAAAGATCTCTGTTTTCTTATTGCTGAATGTCCAACTTTACAGATAAAGGAAATAATGCTGAGTCCCTGATATGCCACCATCCCTCAAAAAAAACATACTTGATTATAGTAGACTCTGTCAAGCTAATCCAGTGATTCATTCTTAAAGGAATAGGCATATAATTCAAGTATGTTTTCCTTTCCTGCCCAAAGAGCCTTAGCCAACACAACCGGGTAGAGCCTTATTGAGTGTTTGCTTTGTCAACATTGGATCAATTTTACCATCATATCTGTCCAAGGCTCTTTCTCATATTATTCAAAATGTTGGGAGTGGCCAACATGAAATGAAATTTTTGCACTTTTAGAAATATAATTAACATTAAACATTAAATTATTTTAAATAAAACCTCCATTTCAGGGGCGCCTGGGTGGCTCTTTCGGTTAAGCGGCCGACTTCGGCTCAGGTCATGATCTCCCAGTCCGTGAGTTCGAGCCCCGCATCGGGCTGTGTGCTGACAGCTCAGAGCCTGGAGCCTGTTTCAGATTCTGTGTCTCCCTCTCTCTGACCCTCCCTCGTTCATGCTTTGTCTCTCTCTGTCTCAAAAATAAATAAACGTTAAAAAATTAAAAAAATATATAAACTTCCATTTCAAACTAGGTTTTAAAGAACTAATAAATATTCCAGTGACCATTTTTATATTTTATCTGTATTGTCTGTGGATGGTTAATGTACTCAGTGAAATCAGTTGTCTTCCCTAATTTTTTAAAAATATTTTTATCTATGTGTCTACCTATAATCAATTTTAAATTTTGTAGAAATAAGCATAATATAATGGCTACTAACACTGAAGCTAGCCCTTACATGACTAAGAAGAGAGTGGCTTCCACCATCTGATTAATACTGAGTTATTGCTGGAAATTAGTACTAGTAATTAATAGAAAAGGTAAGAATTATTTTCTCCGTGGGTAGAGGAAAGCACAGCAAAATCACCTGGCAAAATATGCTCAGTATTTAAGAAAATGCTACATCCAGACTCACAATAAATTAAAAAAATATTTCTTTTTTCAATATTCTTAACATGGAATGTTAGGTTGAAGAGCCAGTAATGTCCGAGAAAATTTCTACCGTGGCATCGCATAATATCAGAGACAAATTTTTGTTTTGTTTTTTGTTTTGTTTATTTCAGGTATATATAATTTATAACTAGTCTTAAATATATTTACTGAATTTTCTTAAATCCAATAAGAGAAACCTAATTGATATAAACATTTTAAATTTGTCCATGACTTCTCAATAGCATAATTATCCCATGTGTTGATGAAAGCAACTTTAATTAAATGGAATATCTTGTAACTACTAACATAATTATTTAAGAGTATAGAGTGTAATTGAAACCTTTATTTCTATAATATTAACTTTAAATGGTTACAAAACGGAAATCCATGCTTTGACTAAAACTAAGGAATCAAAATAAAGGAAGCAACTAAAAACAATATATTTGAGTTGTAAAAGTATATACGTTTTGTATAAGTACATTTGAAATCAAAAGATTTTTTAGTAATAAAAAACTGTCTTAAAAATTTCTTCTGACTGATTTTTTAAAAAATGTTAATCCTTGAGAGAGACAGAGGGAGAGAGAGAGAGACACAGGGAGAGAGAGAGAGAGAGACAGAGACAGAGAGACAGAGTGCAAGCAGGGGAGGGTCAGAGAGAGAGGGAGACACAGAATCTGAAGTAGGCTCCAGGCTCCAACCTGTCAGTACAGCGCCTAGCGGAGGTCTCAAACTCATGAACCACAAGACCATAACTTGAGCCAAAGTTGGACTCTCAACAAACTGAGCCACCCAGGCACCCCAGTCTCCTGACTGCATTTTTAATCAAGTATGAAATAGTTCCCTTAATAGAGTTGCAATGTAAAATAAGTATACTGAAGGCTGTTCAAATTTTTGATTACCTGAAATATATATGTCTTAAGGTTTTAACTCAGTTTGTTTTCAGTGAGATAGGGCAAATTTTCCAAAGTGATTTAAACTTTTAAGGTAAATTGGTGGAGATATCTAGAGGAAAGTATCTTTATTTTGAGTGTATGTGACTAATAGTTACATTTTCATCTCATAAATCTGTAGGTAAAATTTAGTCATTTACTAATACTCTGATTTACAACATATATGGATTTTTCTTTGAAGTAAAGAAGTCAGAATTACATTAGAAGCAAGCAGCTACAAATAAAATATGTTGAACTTTATACATGAAGATGACACTTCTGATATTCCTTGAATTGGATGAAGCATTGAGTAATTTTTTCTAGAAATTAGATGGTTGCGCTTTAAATTATCTGGTTTCTTGTTCTGTACTCTGAACTAGCTGTCACTTTTTCACTCTATTTCTCTATGGGCTCCTGGAAACATTTAAAATTTTAGTTAATGAATTTTTATATTTCAAAACATTTCATATATATAAATAGATATTACAATATTAATAGGCTTGAATAAATATAAATTCAACAATGATCAAATGCATTTGAATGATGTATTATAAAAGCATAAATAGGTTAGATATTTCAATAATTATTTCATAATAATTTAAAATTTTAAGAAATAGATATACTACTAGATTTTCCCAGGGGAATTTGAATATATGATACCTAATTTTAGAAGGCAACCATGTTCCATTGAATTACATTTTTAGAAATTCTGATTTATGCAAACAATCAATTAATAAAATAAAACCTGATCTTAGCCATACTTTCTATGAAATTTTAATGGGTTGAGAAAGGTAATTCAATTCAGTTGAATATACCAAAATTCTGCAGAAGATACATTTTTTCCCAGTACTTGTAAATATATTTCAGACACTAAAAGTGTCATTTTTTTTCCTTTTTCAAGTTTTTATTTAAATTTCAGTTAGGTTACATACAGTGTAATACTAGTTTCAAGTGTACAATTTAGTTATTCAACACTTTCATACAACACCCAGTGCTCATCACAAGTGTACTCTTTAATCCCCTTCATTATTTAACCCATCCCCCACTCATCTCTCCTCTGATAACTATCAGTTTGTTCTCTATACTTGAGTCTGTTTCTTGGTTTGCATATCTTTTTTTCTTCCTAGGATCATGTTTTGTTTTTTAAATGCCACATATGAGTGAAATCATATGGTATTTTATTTACTATTTTTCCTATTACTTAAACAAAATTATGAAAAAATAAAGTTAAATTCAAAATGTGCTAGTGTCAGGAACCATCTTTCTTATCAAAACTGTGTCTTAAGCTATAACTCCCTTAATGATTATTATTATTTTTGGGGAAATAATGTTTATTGGCTCTTCTTTAATTTTTATTTATTTAAAAAAAATATGTTTATTTTTGAGAAAGAGAGAGTCAAGAGTGCAAGCAGGAGAGGCAGACAGAGAAGGAAACACAGAATCTGAAGCAGGCTCCGGGCTCTGAGCTGTCAGCACAGAGCCCAATGCAGTGCTCGAACCCACAAACTGTAAGATCATGACCTGAGCCAAAGTAGGGTGCTGAAGCGACTGAGCCACCCAGGCACCCCTTCTTTAATTTTTAGACACTCATCAATGAATAACATGGGAAACCATCAAATGCATGCATATTAAAGGCAATTGTTTTTAATAATCAGAAAAAATGTATATATAATAATTATTTGAATAAGAACACCAAACTATTAATAGTAGTTTATTTGAGTGGTGGCTATGCTTTAATTAAATACCCAGTGCATAATATTAACTTAGTCAAAATCTCAATTCAATGAAGATTATCAGCAGCAGGCAGTGTGAGGCTCTTGTTACTTGTTACTATTGTTGTTACTGTTGTTTTTAACTCTATTCTCTTTTCCAATTTTTATTATTTTTCTCTTGTAGGGACTTAAATGAAATTTGTATTTTTTACATATTTAATTATATTTTACACAAAGACATTGCGTTGTACATGTCATCATTTCCAGCTAGCCATTTAGAAGAACTCTCTATGTAGCCCTAATCATATCTAATTTGTTTTTTCCAGTTGCATAATTTTTCATAGTATATATCAACCATATTTTGTTATTGCACTTGTAAGTTTCCAGGGTACTCACCTACCTGCTACCAAAGGCAATGATAATATGAATATCTTTGAGGATACCTACCAGTGAAATATGTAAAGATTACATAGGAAGTATGTGTAAGAGTAGAAATTCTGAGTAATAAAGCACATGCATTTCTATTTTTACATGCAATGTCAAAAAAATATTATTTTACATTTCACTTCTTTCCCTGAATGTTTCTGTATCTTTGTACTCTTGCCAACACTTGAAATTATACAGATTTCTAATATTTAGAAATATTCACATTCTGTTGAGTGTGAATAGGTTCAATTACTATTTTGATTTGCATCTTATTACTTACTATTTTTCAATATCAGTTTGACCATCTGTGTATATACTTGTCAAGAACTAGCTTTTTCTGTCTATAATCTACGTTATCTTTATTCTTAGGCAATTTTCCTTATAAGCTCTAGTATTTCTACTATTTAGGCAAGAATTTGCTGAATATTTTATATATTAATTCCTTCTTAGTCTAGGATTATCTGGGTCTAATCTCTAAGCTTTTCCAAAGTGGTTAATTTTGTCTACAGTATTCTTTGTTAATCAGAACATTTGTTTACTTTTATTATTATTTTATTTTTTTGTTAATCAGAACATTGAAATTCTCCAGAATCAGTTCCATCATTCTTTATACTTTTTGGGAATTGTGTATGAATTCACTGTTCCATTTTATATCATTTTCTCTATAGATGTTTCATAGATCATGCCTCAGTTTGAATCTGTCTAATGTTTTGTTGTATTTTTCAATATGGTAGGTATGCCACAGAAATAATGCTGTAGTCTTCTTAGTCTATTATATCAAGAGGCAGATGATGCCAATGTGTTCCATTAGTGTTTACTTTGATCACCTGGATAAGATGATAACTTTATGGTCTCTTCATTGTAATGTTATTATTGTCTCCTTTTTAATTAATAATTGCATGGTGGGAAGACACTGTGAGACTGTATAATTACAGTATTTTTTTGTTTATTCATATTGTAGAAAACAAGGGATCATCAGAAATTGTTTAATATTACAAAGTTAAAAAATATAAAATAAAAATGGAATAAAGAAAGAAGGGAACAGAACACATTTAGGAATTAAAAGAAAAGCTTAAAAATTTAAAGAATGTATAATTAACTTTCTCAAATATTGTTTCTATGTGTAACAGTACAGAGTTCTATAAAAATAGTACAAACAAGCAAATGTCTTTTAAAAACTTGACATATTATAAACATATGCTTTTTTAGTCATAAAATTTAAAGATAGAATGAGAGACAGAGACAATGAAAGAATGGAAAGATAAAGAGCAGCATTCAGCCTAACCAATATTAAAATAATCAAAGCTAAAGTAATAAAATAATGTCTGTGGTTCATGAAAAAAATAGTTTAATAAAGATAAAATAGACATAGTATGTGCATATATACATGGTATTTACTGTTACACATATATTGATTTGATATATAACAACTAAGAAAACACAAATACTGTGCAAAATGAAGGTTTATCAAATTAAATAATAATAAAGGCACCTAAATGTAACACACGATCAGATATTTTCACTCATTACTTTTATGATGATTCTTGCGTGAATAATTTGTATGATGGTTATCAAAGGGAAACTTCTTAACTCTCCATAGTTTCTTATCAGTTGGCTTTTCTTATTTTAATTTTGTAATGTTTATTATTTTTGAGAGAGATAGAAGGACAGTGTGAGTGGGGGAGGGCAGAGAGAAAGAGAGAGAGAGAAAGAGAGGGAGACACAGAATCTAAAGCAGGCTCCAGGCTCTGAGCTGTCAGCACAGAGCTTGATGCAAGGCCCGAACTCATGAGCTGTGAGATCATGACCTGAACCTAAGTTGGACGCTCAAATAACTGAGCCACCCAGGCGCCTCAATAAGTTGGCTTTCTGTTGTAAAGGGACTCTTTTCCTGCTACACCATTTATTTTGGTATTTATGCATCTCTATATGCATTTATTTATAGCAGTGTGTTTAGTTTCTCATTTCATTCACTAATTGTATCCTTTTTTTTATCACCAGTCCTTTACACATGCCCTCATTTTTCTTTGATTACTATTTTATTTTCTGCCACCACAAAATATTTCAGTCTCATTTTGTAACTATATTGACCTGACCTGGAGGCAATCATGTCTTCGAGGAACACTGGCTCCTTTTTGTGAAGAATAATATTTGCATAGAATGATATTTGAATCTAAAGCTGAAGTGATAATTGTGCTCATTTCTTTTGGGGTGTCATTGCTTCTCAAACTTCTCAGTGGATAGATCAGGAAGTAGATGCATGAATTCTTAGAAACTCATACATACATGTATGCGTGTACATATATACACAAAAAATGTATATCTATATTACTATAAACAAAATAATGAGTTAATCATTTCAGGCCAGTTCCCTTTTTGCCATATTTATTTTTCCCTTCCCTGTCAGTGAGAAACCATTACCAGAATATTTTTACTTATTTGTCAGTCTAGAATACATAAATAATATATTCTGGTTCAAAATTGCTAGCCTGTGGATATGTAAAAAAGAAAACAAAATCCTATAAATTAGAGTTTATATAGTATATTTTTGCTTCAGCTTGAGGGTGTATAGATTAAATACTGAACTCAATTTTTAGTTGTTACTTTCCCTTGCCCATCTATCCTTCACTCTTGTTATGTAATTCACTTAAAATATATTTTAGTTTTTTGTTCTTTTTTGTATTTCATTTTAAGTATAATTTCCCTATTGTTGTTTATTATAATTAATTTCTTTGGGTATGTGAAACCCACCAAAGTTCCAAAAGACTGAGGTGTACAAAAAGAAAAAGTCAGAAATGTGACTCCATATTACTGCTATCCTTTTAACGCAGTTCCCATTCACCTTCATTAGGTACCCTGCTCATTGTGCTATGGTATAAAATTCATAGTTAACTTTTGCAATATTCAAATACAGTAAAACCTTGGTTTGCGAGCACAATTCGTTCTGGAAACAAGCTTGTAACCCAAAACACTCATATATCAAAGTGAATTTCAAGAACCATTGGCTCAGTAGTTATCATGTGACATTCAGCATCATGTACTATTCATATTGCAAGACATTCCTCATTTATCAAGTTAAATTTATTAGAAATATTTGCTCAGCTTGCAGAACACTCACAGAGTAAGTTACTTGCAATCCAAGGTTTTACTGTACCTGTATATTTTGCTGTTCTCCTCACACTTTATTTATTTATTTTTTTACATAAAGTGTAGTGACAAATGGCATTTCTAAAAAAAGGATACAAAGTAGAGAATAACTGGGTTAAGACTGACTACCTTCTTAGTAGAGGAGATAAGATGGTAGAGTAGTAAAAGCACCTTACGCTTGCCTACTCCTTCAAACACAGCTCGATAATTATCAAATAATTTTGAAGACCCAGGAAATTGACCTGAGAATTAGGAGAACTGCACAACCTAGGGAGAAAAGAGGCCATATCATGGAAAGTAGGAGTTGTGGTGATGTGATTGGGGGTGAAAAGAATGGAGGACGCTGCAGAAAGGATAAATCCTGATCATGGACAGTGGAGAGAGAGAGAGATTTTGAGGGTGCAGGGGGAGAGATAAAGCAGAAAATAGGTGATTGTACAAGAAAAACACTTCCCCAAAACCATTGACTGGGAAAACCAGAGGGGGTGATTATTGCAAGTTTTTATAAGCAGTAGAGACGAGAGTAAGGTTTTAGACGTCTGTGCTATCACCAGTGTCACACCTGGCAGGCATAGCTGTGCTCCTGTGAAGAAGAAAGGCTGAGGCCCAGGAGTGGACAGCATGCTCTGTGGATTCCCTGGGTTGCACTGGGAGAGATAGTTCCCCTTCATGGAGTGCATTTGGGAGAAGTGGCACTGACTCTCAGGGGAAAAAAGAGCCAATGGGTGCCATTGATCTGCCTGATTCATTAGCATAAAAGCAGAGATGCCTGTTGAGGGCAGCTGACCTGGATGCTGGTTTTGGGGTTTTTTTGCAACACTTTACAATAAACTCCAAATGTCTTGCACAGTCATGTGGCTGCTTTTCTGGGAAAAACACCTACCAGCCACAGCATGTTGACATCCTCTCCCAGAGAATCAGCACAGGTCTGCACAGTGCCAGGTCCCTAAAATTTGGAATTTTGAAACTCAGCTGCACACCTGAGATAAGACACAGGAGCACTCCACCACCGGGAGGGCAGAAGGCTTGGATAGAGAAAAGGTGAAGGCAGGGATCTGATGGAAACCTGGGACAAAAGAGGGGATATTGTTCCTTCTGTGAGGACTTCCTGAACAGTGGTGGACACCACCTCCCATCTCCAGGGAGGAGAGCAGGCTGATCCCATTTTTCACCCTTCCCATAAGAATGGCTGGGCTTTAGTTAGTGGGACAAGGCACACAGTGGAGGCCTGATCTTACACGAAGCCCCAATCCCCTGCAGATGCCTCTTTTACTAGGGCCAATATGATTGGGAGGCAGAACAGCAGCAGCCCCCCTGCCCAGAAGACCAGTACAAACCATTTGCACAACAGGTCTACTGATCATAGAGTGCTTCAAAACTTCAGCTTTAGTGGAAATAGGACCAGGCACAGTCTTTCCTAACACACAAAAGATAGAGACCTAAGCAAAATGCTAAGACAGAGGATTTCATGCCAAAAGAAAGAACAAGAAGAGGTCACAGCCAGGGAGATAATCAAACCAATATAAGTAATATGCCTGAAGCAGAATTTAAAACAACAATCATAAGGATATTAGCTGAGCTTGAGAAAAGCATAGAAGACACCAGAAAGACACTTACCACAGACATAAAACCTAAAAACTAATCAGGCCAGAATAAGAAATGTTACAACTGAGATGCAAAACTGACTGAATGTAATGACGACAAGGCTCGAAGAAGTAGTTCAATGAATCGGAGAAGATAAAATTATGGAAAATAATTAAATTGAAAATTGAAAAGAAGAGGGAAATAAAAATACAGTATTAAAAATGTAGAGTTAGAAAACTCACCGACTTCATAAAGCATAATAAACATTCACATTGGAGTCCTAGAAGAGAGGTAAAATGGAGCAGAGTGTTTATTTGAGCAAATTATATCTATAAACCTACCCAATCTGGGGAAGGAAGCAGATATCCAAATCCAGGAGGTACATAGAACTCCCATCAAAATGAACAAAAACCATCCAATTCCAAGACACATTACAGTAAAATTTGTAAAATACAGAGATAAGGAAAGAATCCTGAAAGCAGCAAGGAAAAAGAAATCTCTCCACAGAAACCTGCCCGGCCAGAAAGGCATGGCATGAAATATTCAATGTGCTGAATGGGAAAAATTTGGAGTCAAGAATACTTTATCCAGCATGACTGTCATTCAGAATAGGAGATAAAGAGTTTCCCAAACAAACAAACAAACAAACAAAAAAACAACAAAGGAATTTGTGACCACTAAACCAGCCCTCCAAGAAATACTAAAGGAGGTTCTTTGAGTGGGGGAAAAAAGAACAAAAGCAACAATGACTTGAAAGGTAGTAGAGAAAATTTACAGAAACAACAAATTTATAGGTAAGACAATCGCACTAAATTAATACCTATCAATAATCACTCTGGATGTAAATCGACTAAATGCTTCCATCTAAAAAATAATGGATTTAAAAAAAAGACCCACCTATATGCTACCTACAAGAGACTCATTTTAGACCTAAAGACACCTCCAGATTGAAAGCGAGGGGATGGAGAATCATCTATCATGCTCATGGACATCAAAAGAAAGCTTGAATATCCATTCTTATAGCAGACAAACTAAATTTTAAACTGAAGACTGTAACAAAAGATGAAGAAGGGCACATAAAATAATACAGGGCTCTATCCAACAAGACTATCTAACTACTGTAAATATTTATGCCTCCAACTTGGAGGCACCCCACAATATAAAACAATAACAAACATAAAGATACTCATTTATAATAATACAATAATAGCAGGGGACTTGAACACCCCATATACAGTAATGGACAGATCATCTAAGGAGAAAATCAACAAGGAAACAATTGCTTTGAATGACACACTGGACCAGATGGACTTATGGGCATATTCTAAACATTTGATCAAAAGTAGAATACACATTCTTTTTGAGTACACATGGAACATTCTCCAGAATGGATCACATACTGGTTCAAAAATCAGGCCTCAACAAGTACAAAAAGATTGAGGACATACTATGCATATTTTTAGACCACAATTCTATGAAATTAGAAGTCAACCACAAGAAAAAAATTTGGAAAGACTATAAGTACACGGAGATTAAAAAACATCCTACTAAAGAGTGAATTGGTTAACCAGGAAATTAAAGAAGAAATAAAAAAATACATGGAAACAAATGAAAATGAAAACACAACAGTCCAAAACACTTGGGATGCAGCAAAAGCAGCATATGAGGGAAGCATACAGCAATACAAGCCTACATGAAGAAGCAGAAAAGTCTCAAATATACAATCTAACCTTACACTTAAAAGAGTTAGAAAAGGAACAGTAGATAGAACATAAGGCCAACACAAGAAGGGAAATAATATTAGAGCAGAAATAAATTATATAGAAACAAAAATACCCCAAACTGACAGAATAGATCAATGAAACTAAGGGCTGCTTCTTTGAAAGAATTAATAAAATTGGTAAACCCCTAGTCACTCTTTTCAAAAAGAAAAGAGAAAGTATCCAAGTAAATAAAATCATGAATGAAAAAGAGGGTATCACAACCAACACAACAGAAATAAAATAAAAATAAAAAATTAAACACAACAGAAATAAACAGAACACAACAGAACACAACACAACAACACAACACAACAGAAATAAAATAAAAATAAAAAAATTTTATAAAAAATATAAGAGAATATTATGAAAAATTATATGCCAAATTTAGGCAATCTGAAAGAAATAGATAAATTCCCTAGAAACATATAAACACTAAAACTGAAGCAGGAATAAATAAAAAATTTGAACAAACCCATAACCAGTAAAACAATTAAAACAGTAATCAAAAATCTCCCAACAAACAAAAGTCCAGGGCCAGATGGCTTCCCAGGTGAATTCTACCAGATATTGAGAGAAGAGTTAATTCTTACTCTTCTCACACTGTTCCAGAAAATAGAAATGGAAGGAAAACAATTTCAGACTCTTTCTATGAGGCCAGAATTACCTTGATTCCAATATGAGACAAAGACACCACTAAAAAGGAGAATTACAGGCCAATATCCTTAATGAACATGGATGCAAAAATTCTCAGCAAGATACTAGCAAATTGAATCCAACAGTAATCTAAAGTAATTATTCACCACAATCAAGTGGGATTTATTCTTGGGCTGTGGGGGTACTTCAATATTCACTAATCAATCAATGTGATATACTACATTAATAAAAGAAAGGATAAGAACCATGTGATTTTCTCAGTAGATGCAGAATAAGCATTTGATAAAATACATTTTCCATTTTTGATAATAACTCTCAACAAATTAGGGATAGAGGGAACATACCTCAACATTATAAAGGCCTTATCCAAAACCCAATATCTAATTTCATCCTTAGTTGGGGAAAACCTGAGTTTTTCCTCTAAGGTCTTGTATAAGACAGCGATGTCCACTCTCATCATTGTTATTTAATGTAGTACTGGAAGTCCTAGCTTCAGCAATCAGACAACATAACGAAGTAAAAGCCATCCATATAGGCGAGGAAGAATTTAATTTCACTATTCACAGATGACATAATACTCTATTTAGAAAACATGAAAGACTACACCCCAAATTGCTAGAATTGATATATAAATTCAGCAGAGCCATAGGAGATAAAATCAATGTACAGAAATCTGTTCCACTTCTATACACCAATAATTAAGGAGCAGATAGAGAAATCAAGGAATTGATCCCATTTACAATTGCACCAAAGACTGTAAGATACTTACCAATAAACCTAACCAAAGAGGTAAAAGATCTGTACTCTGAAAACTATAGAACACTATGAGAGAAGTTGAAGAGGACACACACACAAAAAAATGGAAAAACATTCCATACTCATGTATTAGAAGAGCAAATTTTTTATGTCAAAGTAATATTACTGAGAAACAAGATAAAACAGGAAGTCCTGTGAAGCATGAGATTATCTCTTAAATGTTGATGTTTGTCTTCATGTTCTAGATATTTGATTTTTACCTCTCTTGTGAATTTTTTTGGCTTCATGATATTATCCTAACATCTCAGAACATAAATTATTCTTATACTAATTACTTACACAATGAATATAAATCCATAAAATAAATAGTATTACATAGAAAAGTTCTTGTGAGATCTGAATAGATCATCATTTCTTGATGTTAGAAATCCTAGACCTATGGAATATAAAGTTGATATCTATTCCATATTTGCTATCATTTATTATACTCTAGTAAATATTATAGTGATGTATACAGTACATTCTCTTATCTGTTCAATGAGTAGAAATGTAAATTTTGTAATATTAAATAAAGAGACCTGATAAAACAGTCATCAAATGAATGACATTGTTAAGTGATTTTATGTGATAAACAGTATAGCTAAATGTTAAGAAAAATAAGTGGAAGGAATATACCAAGAAAATGAAATATAATTGAATGTATGAGAATAAAAGTTAAAATGATATTTATCACCTAATTTAAAAATCTTAATATACATTTATACATCTATCTCTCTCTCTCTTTATAAGGCTATACAAACAAGGGTTCATACTGATACCTCTAATCTATTTAATATATACTTAGTATAAATATATTTATTGTGTTATTTGCTCAGTCCTAGAATATACAGAAAACAATTTAAAAATTGTCACTCACACTCTGAGTAACAAATATACATCCTGAAGTATAACATTTGTTTACTGTTCTTTTTGGCTTGAGCTCTACATTAGATGGTCAAATGTTGCATTCTGAAGTTACCTAAATTCATCCCCCTTCCCTGCTTCTGTCTTCTATGGTTATGTTATTCATTTGAAATTGAGGGATTCATTTAGTTCCATTTGTATTCCATTGTGAGTTTTCTTTCCCTCCTTTGATTTTATTCTTTAGTATGTGAAACATTAATATGACTCTAAAAGATCTGTATAAAGTGACATATTCAGAAAATCATTATCCCCATTCCCTTTGTTTCATTATTGAGATACAATTCACATGTTATAAAATTCATTCTTTTAAAAATATACAGTTTGGTGGTTTTGAGTATATTTACCATGTTTCATTTTCCTGTTTATTCCATCATGCTCCCTATCCATACCTAATATTAAACAAAGTTAACAAATTAGTTAACTTCTGGGGAGTCTGGGTGGCTCAGTCGGTTGAGCGGCTGACTTCGGCTCAGGTCATGATCTCACGGCTTGTGAGTTCGAGCCCCTCATCGGGCTGTGTGCTGTCAGCTCGGAGCTTGGAGCCTGCTTCGGATTCTATGTCTCCCCCTCTCTCTGCCCCTCCCCTGCTTGTGCTCTCTCTCTGTCTCTCAAAAAATGAATAAATGTTAAAAAAAACACAAATTATTTAACTTTAATTCTATACCAGATATTGTGTCTTACACTTTATAATTACCTTATATATATTTTATATAATTTTATATATAACTTTTCTAAATATATATACATATATGTAATATATATATACATATATATGTATATATATATATACATATATATATGTATATATGTATATATATATGTATATATATACATATATACATATATACATATATATGTAATATATATAACATATATATGTAATATATATGTATTACATATATATATATACTTCATTTATTAATGAGGCTACTAAAACTTAGAATACATAACTTCTGCAATATCAAAGTACCGTGTTTATAAATTTGGCTTGGAAACCAGGTCCTCTGAGGCCAAGAACCATATACTCACTAACTCTCAAACTCCTCTACTATTATAGTCCTGGCATGGATACCACAACACTTCATCAGGATTTTTGCATAAGTGCTCACCTGGTATCATGGTCCTTCCTTGCCTATGTTTGTTCTTTGCAATGCA
Organism: Felis catus; assembly: GCF_018350175.1. Lineage (NCBI taxonomy): Eukaryota > Metazoa > Chordata > Mammalia > Carnivora > Felidae > Felis > Felis catus. The sequence continues at coordinate 59,261,149 of NC_058368.1, read as the reverse complement.
ACCATAATGCACTGGAGAATCGAGCTCATATCATGTTTCCCTTCTGCTTGAATTTGTATAAATTTTACCCTTTAAATGAGAAAAAAGGCCTAAGTACTTCAATGGCCTAAAGTTTCAATATGATTTTCCCACCTGCATTTTTATGGTTTCATCTTCTAACACTCTATCTAATTAACCAGCCATGCGAGAATACTTGCTAACAACAAACAGTCTCTCTCCTTTAAAGCTATTATTATTATTATTGTTATTGTTATTATTATTACTATTACTATTATTATTTTTTATACCCACCTTTCTTAATATCATCACTGCTGTTCATGTCCTTTCCATGTGTCTTAACTTATCAGGGAGTCATTTTCTGACCACAATCCACTTTTGCACTTCCCTGGCATTTCATATCCTCTTCCTTGGTTTGGTTATTTTGCTTTGTAGCATTTATTACTGACTATCATGGGTTAAAAGTCTACCATTATTCTTCTGTTTCCATAAGAATGACATCAAGGAATATGATGGTTTTGTTCCCTACGTAATCCACAGCACCCGCAACATATACTACTCCAACAAAATAAGAGATTAAGCTTTTAGAGACCAAAGATGATGATGTGCTATAATATGTAGAACAGATTTAGTTTAATTCTCTACTCCAGAAGTATCAAAGAGAAGAAGTAAACTAAATAAAGATATAGTATACTAACATCTGCTGTTGAATTGATTCCAATTATACTAATGAATCTTGATATTGCCATTTTCTATCATACAGACAATTATTGTGACCAATTAATTATATAAGATTTTATTAAGAAGAATTTCTAAATTCTGTAAACTTCCTTAAAATCAGTTATTTGCAGCAGAAAAATAGAAGAAGTTAGTACAGCAATCTGTTGCTGGATGTTTAGTTCTTAATTATAGACATTCATTGCATGAATAGCTTTAGCTAAATATGGACTAATGAGGATCTTTTCAAAAACAGAAACTAACTATTCAAAAGCTATTTGTTCACCTCTAGTTTAAAGGTAAAGTCGAAAGAAAAGATATGTAATAGATTCTGATAAGTACTTGGAATAAAAACATGTTAAGAATTACATTACAGCCATGAAATGCTTATCACTAATAAACTAAGTATAAAATTTTCTTTATTCTTCTTGACAGATAAAAGGGATAGTAAATACCTTGACTCTGATTTGAAATGTTTCGCATCAGCTAGAATTTGATCTTTGCTAGGGCATAGTGACTAAGGAAAGTTTGATATCTTCCTTTCCTTTCTTCCCCTCTTCTTTCCCCTTCTTCTCCTTCTCCTTCTTCTTTTTTTAAACATTATTTATACTTCTCCCATTCTAAACGGAGCATTTTAGAATACATGGGAAAAAACTCATATTTATGGGTATTTGTATTTTGTTGTCTACATTAATGAGACGATTTTTAAAAAATAATTAAGTTTATTTATTTATAAAGAGAGAGACAGCATTAAGTGGGGGGAAGGCAGAGAGAGAGGGAGAGAAAGAATCCCAAGCAGGCTCTGTGCTGTCAGTGCAGGCACAATATGGGGCTTGATCTAACCAAACTGTGAGATCATGACCTGAGCCAAAATAGAGTCAGATGCTTAACTGACTGAACCACCCAGGTGCCCCGAGATGGTGTGTTTTGTTAAGGAAATAGACTTGCAGACCAGTAAAAAAGAATCAAAATATTGGCAAAAGGAAAGTAAGGCAAAAAATAATCCCATAGTGTTTAACATTTTTAGATTCTATGGCACCTGAATTTGTGATGTCTGCTATAAAATGTTTTCAGAATACCATAGCTTAATAATTTACTCATATGACAAAATGAATGATTTTATCAAGACCATTTCAAAAACAGATATGACTAATAAAGGAAGTAGAAACTTCAAAACATGACATGACATTGCTGAACTATTTGAAAACTCTCAATTTTTCTATAAACAATATAAACAATAGAAATGTGGGACTCATGAGAAAAGTTGTATATAGATAATAAGTAATCAATTTGCTTCTGATATCTAGATGCATTTATGGATGTTTTTAATATTCAAGGTGAGTTAGTGGTATAAAATACCTAGATTCAACTAATGCTTTAAATGTACAGTATGTTAAATGTATGAAACAGCAAATATAGTAGCAATAAATAAAAAATTTAATGAAAAAACGAGTGCTACTTTTAGATACAAAGGTATAAACAAATAAATCATTATTATGACACATGTGGGCTAACAGCTATGAATTCCCTAAATTCGTGACACTCAGTATGGTCCTATTATGCCCATGTGTGCTCAGCCCAAGAAAAACCGATAAAACTCATAACTGTTCAGCAAGATAACTGGCAAGCTATAGCTCTTGGCAAGGCATATTTTCACCTATTCTTATGAATAATTCTAATAGAAGATGTGTGTGTATCATTGGCTCTGTCATCTTCCATCTGTTGGGGACCCTTTGCTCAAATCTTGACTCTAGTTCATATAACCAAACTTTTTGTGGAGAAGCTGGTGGTGGTGGAAAGATGTGTGTGAGAGAGAGAGAGAGAAAGAGAGAGAGAGAGAGAGAGAGAGAGGCAACATATAAACATTGCATAACTCAGTATTCAAATAGTATAACCCTTCCATCCATGAGTACCTTTTCCCAAGTATATTTATCTCTCGATTCTCTCTGTGCATTTCAATTTAATTTGATAAGTATATGTTTCAGTTACCTTAAATTGGTCTGTGAGCATTTCTGTTCCATGACATCTGGGATAGTTACATGATATTGCACTTGGAAGCTACTATTTCATAAAGATAATTGACAATGACATGATAATGATATGACATGACAAGACACTACTGCCCTTTGACATTGGCGAAGATCAAATGCATCAACAACTTGTTTTGGAGCCTTATAAGTTTCCATTTCTACACATACCACTCCCCATCGGCCAATGGAACATTCCCACTTAGAGCCCATGCCTCTATGTTTGAAGATTATGCACTGGGTACCTGGGACTAAAATTCTGAATTTAAATGATTCTGAGACCAATATCAGAATCTGCATGGACCTTTACTGTAGATCTATCTTCAAAATGGCCAAGAGGACGAGTTTTTAGAGCACATGAACAAAACTTGCTAATGTGGGCAGTGCGTCGTCCATCTGCATGTGTTCAAGACACCCCATTGAAGTGCAGGAGGAAACCATGGATGGGCAGAGGATGTAGGCTGGGGGCCAGGGTGGGTTCTCTCCACAATGCCATATTTCATTCTGGCAATAGAAGGAGTCTAATAATTCCAAATTCAAACCTGGCTTTCCAGGACTTTATAAAGGTATATTTGTCAAAGCGGAAAGATAGGATATACTTTATTTCACAATCTGTTAACTTGATTTTTAACTTTTAAGTATTTGGACATATGGTATGTGGGCTGCCTTTTGTACCCAACCTTCTTGCAAGTACTAAGACTGGGACTGCCTTAAGGCCCTTATTTATCTATATAAAGAAGGAAAGTATAATACCATGTGAAAACAGAATGATTTTTGAAGCAATACCAGAACTTTGACTAAAATATTACATAATTTTCAAACAATTTTCTTCTTCCAAAAAGTATTTAGCAAGTTGGTTGTTCTAAGTTTGAGAAGCATTTCAAACAGAATAGCTGAAGTTTAAGGGAAGGCAGGTTTAAATACATACATGAAGCAATAGAAACTAGGAAAAATGAAGTTTGGTGGCACGAAGTAATGCTTTAGTGAAGTCCTCTGGAAAAAGTTAGATGTTGGAGCAGTGTAGGAACTCAACTTGATATGAATACAATATTTCAGTCAGTTGTTCAGATATACAACTATAACACTTGAACAAAACAACACCAGGACAAAAATCAGTTACTCATTCACCTAGCCCGTTACTCATAAGGAATTTTATTACTTACCAATCCTATCTTAACAATGTCTACTGTTAACATGGTTTGATATACAGAAAAGTAATAATTATGTATGCTTTTGGTTATTTAATCATGCAATAAACCAAAGTACTTACTAACTCATTGATTTTTCCTGACATTTCCTGAAGATGCTGGTAAATGTCACCATGTTTGGAAAAAGTTTTTACAGTTGACTGGTCTTTATTAAAAACTTAAGAGTTCCCTTCCTATTGAAGGATAATCTATAATTTTATCATCTATAGTAGATAAAAGTAAATTGAAGACCAGGGAAAATAATTTAAAAAAACCCATAGAAACAAAGATAATTTGAAGCACACACACACACAAAAACTTTTAAAAATATGAGCTTCTAAAAGTTTTCAGAAAAATTTTGCACATCCAAACATAAAAGTAACTTCTATAAAAGAACAGTAACTAAAGAGAAAAATGTGTTACTGAATGTTTTTAAGAAGGAATAATCTGTAATTAAGAATTGCTGAAGAACATAAAGGGTACATCTAAAGAATCAATTGGTGTCTTACATATAATAGAAACCATAAAGTATAAAAATGTGAGACACTATATATTCTACATATAATAATTTTTATTTCTAAAAAAAAGAAAGAAAGAATAAGAATGGAGCAGGAGTAGAAAAACAACAAATAAAATGTTAAAATAATAATTACTGAAATCAACCTAAAAAAATTATATGTCTTCAAGTGGAGAAACACTGGCAAACTGCCCAATCTCGTGATTTTTGGCATATATAATGATGTATTTTGAAAAAAATTTCAGCATTAAAAAATAAGTAATATTCATGGAGAAAAACAAATCTGTAAATTGGTAGTTTGAGAAATTACTTTGAACCCAGAACTACAAACCCAACCAGAACCACCCTCCAATTCTAAGTGAATGCTAAAGTCATTTTCAAATGTGCAAGGACTCAGAACTTGTAACGCACATGGGAATATATACATATATTTCTTTTTTAAACATTTTTTAGTGTTTATTCATTTTTGAAGGAGAGAGACAGAGCATGGGTGGGGGAGGGGCAGAGAGAGGGGGAGACACAGAAACCAAAGCGGGTGCCAGGATCTGAGCTGTCAGCACAGAGCCCACGTGGGGCTTGAACTCACAAGTCTCCCAAGTGGTGAGATCATGACCTGAGCGGAAGTTGGATGCCCAAAGGACTGAGCAACCCAGGCGCCCCTATATATTTCTTGAGCATCTACTACAAGGAGAAAGTAAGATAAAAGAAGGCATATCAATAAATCAGTGTTGGGGGCTGTCAAAAATAACAGCTCTATAATGATCCAGGGAACATTTGAACTTATGAAAGTACTTAAAGAAAAAGGTGATTCTATGAGTAAAATTTTAAGATAATTTAGTAGGAATTATTCAATTTGTATTGGCTACCAGAAATGTGTAACTGAATTTGTCATTCCCATAGGGGAAAAAGAAAGCTATATAAGGAAGACATAATCCCAATATAAAAATAGAAAAAATACATTGTGATTTTGTGAAAAATGATGATCTGTTGTAGGAAGAGGCAGTCCATTTCATCATTGCATTTAAAATATTCACTTTGAGCAGCAGAGTTAGTAGAGTTGCATTTCTTTCTTTAATGTCTTTATACATTCCACTATGTTCCTCAGTCAATAATATTAAACAGTTAAAAATATGAGTGACTTATTGAACGGTACGTTAAGAATGATACTGACAAAAAGAGCGATAATTATGGACAATAAAAAGACAAATGTGGTTTAAATCTATAAATTGACTTCCACCCCAAATGTTCACTATTTCTTCAATCCTTCTCCTGCATTGTTTCACTGCCATGTTGCATCAGCTGCATTCAGTGTTTCAGTATCATTTATTAGTAAGAGGACAATATTAAAAGAGAAATCATAGAAAACAAAGAAATAAAATTCCTAACTCCGTATTCTAAAATACGTTTTTTAAAACCAATACTTTTGAGGAATAGGAACTATTTTGCAATTTAAAATGCTATATTCCGAAAGAATAAGCATGTAACAGTTATGCCATAAGAACGGACTGGAAAGATAATAAATAAAACAACAGACCACCCCTGAAAATTATTTACATTTTTCTGATGAAGGAAAAAATTCAGAAGCAGAGATGAGACCAAAATAGTGCTACATTACTATCATTTAAATCTCAGTGGAAGATTTAACCAGGATGATAAAATTTCCATAACATTTGAGAACTCCAGTACACATCACATTGCATCTTACTTTGTGGGTGAAGCTGAATATGTGATAAGCCTCACAGAGCAATCTTCCATTTAAAAAAAGCATGGCATGTGGACTTAAAGTATCAAGCGTGTGAGCTGTGTTTACGTATGGAGACCCAGAGTAAACCTGGGTGACTTCCAGACATAAAGAATGCATTATGTGATAATCAGAGAGCACAATAGGGGACAATAGCCGCTGTGTTTATATTTGGAGGTACAGAGTAAACTCATTCTAAAACAAAAGCATATAGTGAATCCCTATAAGGCACATGTTAAAAAGGAAGTGTCAAAAGTCAGCAGGCAACATACAGTTCAACAGAAGCCATTTAGGAGAGGTAGATCTCCAAGAAACATAGAGAGGTTTCACATTTTTGCCAGGAGGAAACTGAAGCCTTTTGTCACTAAACCACTCCCAGGGTAGAATTAGACCAGTATTTAAGAAGATACGAAAGTGATCAGATAGGAAAAAAAAATGGTAAAAACAGTGAATCTAAAAACAAACAAATAAACTAAAAACCAGTGTCTGAGCAACCCAGGTATTGTTAATTCTGCAAAACAATAGTGAATAGTCAGAATGAGAGTTTTGTATCTGTTTTATCTGTTTAAAAAAATATCCAATAATTCTTAAGGTAAAAAGAATAACCGTATGCTTTTTCAGTATCATGCTGGACATTGTGTAGCAACCCAGTCTCCATCTCTGCTTAAGAGTCTCTGGTTGAAAAGCATGTACTTTTTAGGGGTGCCTGGGTGGCTTAGTTGGTTAGCAACTGACTCCTGATTTTGTCTCGGATCATGGTCATGGATTAAGCCCCAAGTCGGGCTCTGGGCTGGCAGTGCAGAGCCTGCCTGGGATTCTCTCTTTCCCTCTCTCTCTCTCCTGCCCCTCTGCTGCTCATGTGTATGGGCTCTCTTTAATATATATATATATATATATATATATATATATATATATATATATATATAAATTAATATATATGAAAATAAATAAACTTAAAAAGCAATGTGCGTACCTTTTAAAAATACGTATTTACTCTTTACTATTGATTAGGATATTTTACATTTCTGTAATTGTAGCTTCTAGCTAGTGAAAAAAACTAACGAAGATGCAAATGATGCATACAGAGTATGTATGATAGAGCTGCAATTAAGTTCTGTTCATAAGAAAATCTCAAAATTTAAAGTTTATTGTCCTATAGAACTTTAATTTTGTTGCTAAATTAGTAATCTTATTCAAAAATTCTTTCTCTTAGCCACTATGCATGCATCACACTCTCACTTTCTTTTGGAATTAGCCTGAATATCATGCTAGAGTCTCCATTAATGAGTTACATAGCTGACTCTCTCTCCTTATATTTTCAGTTAAAAATTAAGATTATTGAAAATAATTTGTTGCTACAAAATTCTCAGGAAGGAATTTTTAATATTGCATGAACTGTAAAACTAAATTAATATAGTTTGATTTGTTGGTTATTTATCTAAACTATTCTAGAAAAGAGATACTGTGGTGCATTTGAGTGACAAACATTGAGGGACTTAAGAAATTAACGTGTAAATATTATCAAACCTACAAGTAAAAATCATACTAACTTTTATAAAATTATTTTATCTAATAAAGACTCACACAAGTCAAATGTTGCCTTGAACGTAAGTTCCAGCCTTTCCCCAACTGGTTTTTTCATACTCTCGTGGAATTTAGGCCCAAATCCCAGCAAATTCTCTGGAAATGGACTTTAGGTCACATCATGAAGTCCATACTGTAACCCATAGACACCAACATTTTTAGGTAATTTGAGATTGCACTTTTAAAATGACCATTACTTGATATAAATTACAGACTTAAAAATTTTTTTTTAATTTATTCATTTTTTGAGAGACAGAGAGAGACAGAGCACAAGTGGGGGAGGGGCAGTGAGAGAGGGAGACATCAGAATCTCAAGCAGGCTCCAGGCTCTGAACTGACAGCACAAAGCCCGACACGAGACTTGAACTCACAACCTGTGAGATCATGAGCTGAGCCGAAGTCGGATGCTTAACTGACTGAGCCACCCAGGCCCCCCAAATTACAGATAATTTTTAAAAGAGTTTTTAAAGCCTGAATAATTTGAAAACCTGTGAAAATGTCAGGATGCCAAATTAGTGTGTGGAAAGGAAAAACAGATTATAATTCTGCATGTTAAACACCTAAACAATCATCAGAAGGCAGAAGAAACTGTTTCAACTGGGGTGTTGGACTAGGGAAAAAATGTTGCAGAAGGCAGTGACGGAAGAGACAAATTAAGCTCATTTTTATCAAGCAGCAGTAATATCTATTCTCAAATAATTTTGTATGGGAGGTCACTTCCCACAATCCTCTCCGAAATTAATTTAAGGGAGGACCTAATTTCCATTAAAATAGTTTTTACTCCATATATACACAATATTACACTCTCACAGATACACTGCAACACACTGCCAAATTGGAATTAATTTTATGACAACTGTATATCTACAGAATCCTTCTCATTGAAACCACATTATGAAATTCTTTAGGTATTGATATAAAATGAATATCAAAAGTAAATGTGGTACAGTGTAAACATTAGCGGTGAGAAGTAACACAGATATGACCTAGCAAGGTGCATTCAAGATTATGAAAATAAAATATTCCAAAAGTGAAAGTTAGTTACCTGCTTAACACAATTATGAAGAATGAAGATTTGGTAATCTTGTATATATGCTAGATATATGTGGAATACTTTAAGCAAACAAAACACAGTGTCAAACACATAGTAAGTATTCAATTGTTACACTGTAAAAACAAACAAAAAAAACCACCTCACCTAGTTCCAGATATTTTGTCTATCTTTATTCAGTTATCATTTTGGTAGTGCTGATATTAATTGGAATGAAATATAGCCTCTTCAAAGTGTCTCACATTGATGATCCATGATAATTTGTATGAAGGTATATAAAAATAGAGAAGTAAAAATCATACTAGCTTTTATAAAATTACGTATATGAATCTAATCTTTAATATAAGAGTTTTCAGTACTGGAGGACGTAAAGTGATCAGGATACATTCCACGTCTATTTTATGTAGATGGGGGAAAAAAAGATCTGTGTCTGCATAACACTTAGTGAATCAGTGATTTGGGAAATTATTTTAAAAATATTCCTTTAATAAAGATGAATGCTTGATCACATTATGTTAACAGGTTTTAAGAAATCTGACAGTAATAACAGTTTTTAACTGAGAAGTAAATCAGGACAAGCTTAAGTATTCCAATTCTCATTTCTGGGCATACTGGTACATAAAATGTAGATTAACAAATATACACAGTTGACAAAAATAAGCTATGAGAAATGGGTGTGAAGATTAAGAAAACTGCATGCAGCTAGGTCAATAGGAAAACCACAGAAAACGTTATTGGGGGGTGACTAACGCAGCAAAGAAATGTTGAAATGTACAAGACCTAGAGGTGTGAGTGTGATAGAAACTGCCGCATGGGGACATCTTGGCAAGCAGGAAAGAAACAGGAAGTAAGATAAGGAACAGCGAGAGATGCCATTTCATCCAGCTTCAGGCAGCAAACCCTAAGGCTGTGTTTCCTTTAAATCAAGGAGAAACAAGTAGATACTTCTTGAGGCAGACCTTGCATGGGGCACTTGACTGGACCCTTGAGGATCACAGAATCAACAGTGAATTAGAGGATACTGTAGAATAAGTCACTTAATCCTTCTGCATATTTTGATAATGATTAAAGTGTTAATGTCTGTACATTTTTCACTTCATTACAATGCTGGGGAAATATTAAGTGAGAGAAGAGAAAAACAAAATCTGAAGAGACATGAAAAGCTGAAGAGAAAATGAATAGCAACATCACTGCATTAATCCTACCTCTACCCTCACCCTGCTTTTGACTAAATTCCACACTCATGCGAAATAGGAGGAATGTCAGCGTCCAGGGATGAAGCGTCAATATTAAGTCAGGAATTTCATATAAGGCACAACAGAAATCTACTACACGTCAAGTACTTCAGGTTCTATTATGTTCCTTCTGGGACTAGAAAGGTTATTTGTAGAATGATCCTAATTTACCAGATTGCCTGGGAAAAATCTCCAAGTCAAAGTCATCTTCTAAAATAATTAATAATGATGCTTACTTTAATTCTTGCAAACATTTTGTTTGGAATATAAATTATAGGGTGAGCATAGCTATGGGGCTAATAATGCTCATGTGAGCACAGTGACTTGGGGGAGGTGGTGCAGTAAAGTTGTAGGTGGATGAATTAAAAAAATTAGGCATTGACCTCGCTCCCATTGTGTGTGTGTGTGTGTGTGTGTGTGTGTGTGTGTGTGTGTGTGTGTGTGTGTTTACAAAAAGCAAGACGGTCAGTATGGTAGTTCAGTTTGGAGGCAGGGTGAAAGAAGCAAATTCTCACTTAGAGTAACATCATAGCAAGGAAATAAGAGACATGTTAAAACTGTGACAATCAAGAAACATTTGAATTAGCGCATCATTCTTCATACAGTAAGGATCACATTATTTTATTGTTACAATAGCAGTTATATACCACTTAAGTACACCTGGCACTTTCCTGATCACCTTATTTCCATTACCCTCTTTAAGTCTCATGTGAACCATAGGTAATAGGTACTGTTAGTCGGATTATTTTGTAGAGATGGAAACTGGAGAAAAAATTACTGGTCTGAAGTCACACAGTGCTAATTAGATAGACAATATGTCAATGTAGGCCCTGTGGAGTCTCAGCAGGAACTTTCATAAATAACCACTCAAACAGTGTTGCCTAATAAACATTCAGTAATGATGGAAATGTTCTACCTTGTTGTCCAATATGATGGTCACTAGTCACATTTAATGAGCGAGCATTTGAAATATGGATACATTAAGTTGAAATTTAATTCTATTTACTTTAATTAACTTTAATTTACATAGTCAAATGTGCTAGTAGTTACTATATTAGGACAACTCCAGAAAATTAATTAAAAAATAATACATTTTGAGACTTTTACTTTTTTCTCATGCTATGTCCCACATTATTAATTTAAAAAAATTGAGTTTCTGAGTGTCAACCAATTAAACCTTTTTTTTAAGTTTATTTATTTATTTTGAGAGAGAGAGAAGAGGAGAGGCAAAGAGAGATGGAGAGAGAAAATCCCAAGAGGGTCCGTGCTGTCAGCTCAGAGCCCAATGTGGGGCTCAATCTCATAAACAGTGAAGTATCATGATCTGAACTGAAATCAAGAGTTGGATGCTTAACTGACTGAGCCACCCAGGCACCCCAACAGGTTAAACCTTTTTTTAAGAACACAATATGATTTGTAGATTATGATAATGAACATATCAGAAACACCTTTTTCCTATACTCTCTATTAAAAGTAACTTTTTAAAGCACAGTATTTATAGAAAATTTTAATACAATGGCTAGACTCATATTTAACTTTGAAACATTTATGTTACAAAATCCATGATTTTAAAATGCATTTTTAAAATTAATAACTTCTTTCCAATTAAATATAATAACTTAAACTGTTCAGTAGTATTTCATTCTGCCTATCTTAATAAATCCACATAGCTACAAAATCTTGATTTTGCCTATAGATATTCTTAAAAAACTTTTTTTTAATGTTTATTTAGTTTTGAGAGAAAGAGGGACAGAGTGTGAGCAGGGGAGGGGCAGAGAGAGAGGGAGACACAGAATCCAAAGCAAGCTCAGGCTCTGAGCTGGAGCCCCATGCAAGGCTCGAACTCACAAACCATGAGATCATGACCTGAACGGAAGCTGATATTCAACCAACTGAGCCACCCAGGAGCCCCTCCCTGCCTATAGATATTCTTAAAATATCATTGAATTAAAAAAAAACATATTTATTCATTTGAAGTATATTGAATAATCATTTTTGATTAGTGGCTTTTACAACATTGGAGATGTGCAAGTTCCTGTCTTTCTAACCAACTTGGAGTAACACTGTATATGTGAGGCTCTTTTACACACACTGAAAAGCTACATGAAGGCTTTCATAACCCTAATGGATGCATCTGAAAACAATTTGCTATTTGCACAAATCTTGTATACAGTTCTTACCAGTGTTGCTTTTGTAACTTTTGTTGTTTATGAAGGGTTTGTTTTTGGTTTCAGTTTTTTTAAGAGATAGGAATCAGACATTCTAAGATACAAACTTTGAGATCAAATATATATGTATACATCTTATTTAATAAAAAGTTTGGGGCACCTGGGTGGCTCAGTTGGTTGAACATCCAACTTTGGCTTAGGTCATGATCTCATAGTTCGTGGGTTTGAGCTCTGTGTCAGGCTCTGTGCAGACAGCTCAGAGCCTGGAGCTTGATTTGGATTCTGTGTCTCCCTTCTCTGCTCACACTGTCTCTTTCTGTCTCTCAAAAAAATTAATTAATTAATTTTTAAAAAAAGGTTCATTCTTTTGACACAAGCAAAGGATAAAATAAGTGAAGCTTTGCTTTTATAAAAACATATACTTCCCATTTCTGTGCAAATTCTAAACACATGCAAACCTTTGTAAGATGAATGAATGGTAGAATAAATACCATGCTATCATTCAATATTAGTGTAAAATATTTTTATGTTAATAATGAGCAAAAATTTGTTTCCTAGTTTGTGAACTTTGAAATAAATAGCAAAAATATAGCTGTCATTTTCAGAACTATCCCAATATAAAAAATGCACAGTTGCATTTTACATATTTAATGCATACAAGAATATTGTGATAATGTTTAAAATAATATACCATAACTGTGGTATTTTCATATAATAGAATATCACACATCAATTAAAATGAAATTACTGATGCCCTCAACAGCTGATAACCACGTGTTTGGCTGTTAAAACTGGAGGGAGATGCTTACAACATATGGCAGGTGAAGGTAGAACTTCTATGCATACCACCAGTAGGACAGCCAGCATGACAAAGCATTGCCCAGCCCAAATATTAGGAATGCTGAGGTTGACAATCACTGGCCAAGATGTAAGAAAGTCAAACTTTTTAAACTTATCAAACTTCTAAAAAAAGAAAACCATAAGAAAAAATTTTCTTTACCTTGTGTTAGGCAACACCATCTCCATTTGACAGTGGGCTTAAATAATTAAAAAAAAAAAACTTGGACTTCATAAAACATAAAAGATTTGATCTTCAATATTAATTGTTAACAAAAGGAAAAGGAAGATTTAACCACAGGTTAGGAGACAAGATTTTTTTTAAGTAGCTGGCAAAGTACTTACCTTTTAAAAATTTTTTTAATGTGTTATTTATTTTTGAGACAGAGAGAGACAGAGCATGAGCGGGGGGGGGGGGGGCAGGGAGAGAGGGAGACACAGAATCTGAAACAGGCTCCAGGCTCTGAGCTGTCAGCACAGAGCCTGACGGGGGCGGGGGGGGGGGGGGGGGGGGCTCGAACTCACAAACCGCGAGATCATGACCCAAGCTGAAGTCGGGCACTTAACCAACTGAGCTACCCAGGCGCCCCAACAAAGTACTTATTTTGAGAATATATGATGATCACTTTACGGCTCACAAGTGAGACAAATTACAGAATTAAAATAGAAGTAAATGATTTGAACCAATAGCTGACCCAGAGATATATGCATACATATGTATTAACAAAAATGTGCAAATTAGAGAGTGTTAATATACCTGATAATTGGGACTCTTAGCACTGCTGTTGGGAATTTAAATAGGTACACACATATTGACTAAGAATTTGACAGTTTCTTGAAATGTTACGGCTATATCTACCATATCTATTCCAGTCCTAGGTAAATGAGCAAAAGTAATAAAAATCTGTCATCACACAAATACACTAACACAAATGTCCATAATAGCTTGATTTTAATAGCCTTAAACTGGAAACAACAAAAATTCCAGTGAGTGACTACACAAATATATAGTGATATAGCCTAACACGGAGTACCACACATCACTGAAGGACCAAGTATTGTCTCACTTAACATCATAAATGAATTTCAAGATGACTTTAGAATTGCTGAATAAAAAGAGACAGAGATGGTGCACACTTCTTATTCAATATTATTAAATTATTAAGCTAAATGTAAGATCATTTTTATTGAAGTGAGAGAAATCACACCAGTGGTTGCCCAGGTATTATTTTAGCTAACGGTAACTAAAAACTGAAGAACACAATTTGACAAATAGCTATCTCTTTAGAATATTTCCCCAATATATCTGCTTTAACAATAATTAAACAAATAAGTATTATCAAAATTTCACAATCCTAAATTCTAGGGCACATACAAATATGTACAATTAATTCTCAGTTATAAATAGGAAATTACATCATATCACTAAATTCCTGGGAAATATGTATATTTAATGAACTGGTGAATGCAATAGGCAGAAAATTAAAATGGCAGTGCAAATAATGAAATCAAGTATTTTCCCTTGAAAACATGGCTTCAACTTAATCCAGTATATACTAACGATGCCTCTTAAAATCAAATTTATTCCTTATTATAAAGCAATGAGCTATGAAAGGATTTCCACATATAAATGTAATTTGGAAATGGGATGGACACAAATACATAATTTTATAGGTAAGTAATGAAATGCTGAGACACAATTAGATGATACACTTTCAGAACTTATGAAATTATATAAATGGAAATGCTAGAAGCAGTAAATCAACTACATTACTTTCTCTTCTATCAGGTGTTCAAAACCCTGGTTGTTTGAAAAGGGCCAATGCGCATAAAATGTTTTGAAAATGTAAATCATAGACAAATATGACAAAATTATCATCATTCCTTTTTAAATTCTGTCTTATCTCTGATGAGGTTGGGTGCAATGGCCCAAAAGCCTGAAGTTGAATTCTTCCTCTGAGAAAGATCTATTATCTAATGAAAGAGATTAGTAATGCGTACAATAAGTCCCACATGAAAGTTTCAAATGATTGGTGGAGAAGTTTTGGGAGAGTTCAAGATCACTTTTGTGAGAAAAGTCCAAGGAAGTTTTACTGGAAGATTATGTGAAATATCGAAGAGTGGACTCTCAGTTATTTTTGATGTAATTATATAAAAGCAAGTTATAACTGAAGAAGGAAAGCTTGGAAGAAAGCAACAGAATGGAATCTTTGAAGTTGTACTGTACAAAAATACATCCATTTTGTGTCAGTGTAACACACTCAATTATCATGGATAAAAAGACAGTGTTATGTTAATGTACTAGGTAGGTATACACTAGCTAATGATGATAATTTTAGTATATGCAAAAGTTTATATACTGCACTGGCTTTTAAAAGTTTTATAGAATGATGCTATTGAAAGAAAACATTTCTTGGAGAAAGTTCAGACTCCTATGACTATCAATCTACAGCCTTGATATTTCACACATCTAGTGTAGTTCCTGGCTTTCTGCACTCCAGTGCATAAAGTACTTTCTCTTGCCTTCTTTTGGTGGGGTGTAATTATGCAACTAGTTCTGGACTGAGAGCTCTTAGCTGAATACTGTGTTAATGTCTGCTGACTGGGGTATTTAATTAAGATAGTAGGAGGGAAAAGGGACTGAGGAATATACAGGAACTCTGGACTCTTTGTAATTTTTCTGTAAATCTTAAACTATTCTATAATGAGAGTTTACTAATTTTTAAATGTAGCAAATTAAATCCAATAGTATATAAAATGATAATTTATCACACCCATGTGCATTTACCACAGAAATATAGAGTTGGTCTAACGTTTGAGCATTAACGAATACAATTCATTTTGTAGGAATGAAATGAAAATGAAAAAAAAATAAAAAAAAACATAATAATATCAATAGATGTAGAAAAAAACATTTGCTAGGTTCAACCATCCATTCTTGCTAAAAATTCTTAGCAACTTATGAGGAAGAGGGAATATCTTCTATCTCAAAAAAGGCATCTATGTAAAACCTACATACAGTTAACATGTTCTTTAATGGTGAAGACTGAATGCTTTCCCTGTAAGATGAGAAACAAGAAAAGGATGTTGACTCTTATGAAACTTATGGTGGGTTCAGCCAGTGTAAAAAATTTAGAAAAGTAAATAAGTCACCAGGAAAAATAAGTGTTTACATTTTCTATGTAGAAAATTGTATGAATTCAACAGAAATGCTACCAGAACTTGTGAGTTTAACAAATATGGTAGACACAAATATTTTTATATTGTTTGTTATGTCAGTCAAACAGCCTACACTTTTATTTACTCATTTTCATATTTACAAAGTAGACCATTATTACAATGCTATCATTTGTCCTTGTTTAATCTTTTCTCCCAATGCCTGTGTCTTCTGTCTCTTAGTTGACCTCTCATTCTTTCTCACACACTTTGATTTTTCTGTTTTCCATGTATTTCATATAGATCTTATCAATAATCCCTATTTTGTGACTTCTAAAATGAAAACAAATTTTGGATAACAGACCAAGTTCAAGTGAATGACAAGTCGAGTTCTGAGCCTTTATTACAAATTGTCTAAAAAGTTTCAATGGGCATTTTTAAAAAAATCTTTTTTTATATAGTTCAAATGACTTTTATATTTGTTTATTTCTTTATTTTAGCTTCACATTTTTTTAAATTTTCAGTTAGTTAACATACAGTGTAATAATATTTGGTTCAGGTGTAGAATTTAGTGATTCATCACTTATTTACAACACCCAGTGCTCATTACAAGTGCCTTCCTTAACATATCTGTCACTGATTTAGTCCATCTTTCCACCCACCTCCCTCCAGCAAACCTCAGTTTGTTTTCTATAGTTAAGAGTCTGTTTTATGGTTTCTCTTTTTCCCCCTCCATGTTCATTTGTTTTGTTTCTTAAATTGCACATATGAGTGAAATCATATGGTATTTGTCTTTCTCTAACATATTTCACTTAGCATAATAGTTTCTAGCTCCACCCATGTCATTGCAAATGGCAATATTTAATTCTTTTTTTATAGTTGAGTAATATTCCATTGTATATAAATACCACTTCTTTACCAATTTATCAGTGGATGGATATTTGGGCTCTTTCCATAATTTGGCTATTGTTGGTTATGCTGCTATAAACATCGGGGTGCATGTATCCTTTTGAGAAGCTTCTGTACTGTTTTCCATTGTGGTTGCATGAGTTTGCATTCCCACCAGCAGAGTAAGAGGATTCCTCTTTGTCCAATACTTTTGTCAATATCTGTTGTTTCCTGTGTATTATCGATTTTAGCCATTTTGACAGGTGTGAGGTTATATTTTGTAATTTTGATTTGTATTTCCCTAATGATGAGTGATACCTGACATATTTTCAGGTATCTGTTGGCCATCTCGATATCTTCTTTGGAAGAATGTCTATTCATGTCTTCTGCACATTTCTTAACTGGATTATTTGTTTTTGGGGTACTGAGTTTGATAAGTTCTTTATAGATTTTGTATACTAACCCCTTATCAAATATGTCCTTTGCAAATGTCTTCTCCTTTTCCGAAGTCTGCCTTTTAGTTTTGTTGTTTCCTTCACTGTGTAGAGGATTTTTATCTTGACGTCCCAATAGTTCATTTTTGCTTTTGTTTCCCTAGTTCAAATGATTTTTAAATCACAAAGTCTTACAGTCTTTAATATTTTTTTTTAATTTGCCTCAAATTGCTTTAAGATCAATTGTCATTTTATTTATATGAAAATGCATATAACAATTTGAGAATTTTAATTGCAGGAACTTAATGTATTTTGTATAATCTTTGCAATATGATAGTTGCCTATATGGAAAACTACCGTGTGTTTTTGTTTTTTTTTTAATACTTATTTATTTTGGGGAGAGCACACGTGGGGGAGGGGCAGAGAGAGGGGACAGAGGATCCAAATTGGGCTCCATGCTGACAGGAGTGAGCCCAATGTGGGGCTTGAACCCATGAACTGCAAGATCATGACCTTAGCCAAAGTTGGACACTCAACCAACTAAGCCACCCAGGTGCCCTGTTCCATGTGATTTTTCAATTCAAGAACTGTTAGAGGGTAATACTTTCATTGTATTATTTTTAGAAAATTTTAAATGTTTTATTTAGTTTTGAGACAGAGAGAGACAGAGTATGAGCAGGGGAGGGGCAGAGAGAGAGAGAGGGAGGCACAGAACCTGAAGCAGGCTCCAAGCTGTGAGCTGTCGCACAGAGCCTGTCGCAGGGCTCAAACTCACAAACCGAGAGATCATGACCTGAGCCAAAGACGGACACTTAACTGACTGAGCCACCCAGGCGCCCCTCATTGTATTATTTTTAATAACAGGTGATACATTGCAGGCTTAGGAGACAATTGAGCATTTTTTTTCCATTGGAGTTTGCTTTGTTATTTTATTTTTTATTTATTTTTTGTTTTGTTCTTTTGAAGTTTTTACCAAGAGTAGTAATTAATATAAAATCAATGTGGGGGTGGGGGGTGGCACTTAATGGAAGCTTTACAGGTTTTCAGAAATGTAGTATTTAAAAAAAATGTGAACAGAATATTGATGGGTTTAGTGATGCTTGTATTACAAAGAAAAGGTAAAGAATGAAAGTCACAGCCGTCAAAGTATAATTATAATATACAAACATAAACAAAAGAAAGTATATGCTTTCAGGTAAATTTGTGTAATTTATGACCTTTCACCTATAGTGCTCTGATGTAATACGTTTTGTATAGATTGATTTTTAGTTGATAGCATAGGAGCACATGTTCTATAATTTCATAGCATGTAAGATATATTAAAATAATGCTGACAGTCATCAAGATCAATAAAAATAATAGTATGGCTAATTCAGATATGTTAGGCAGTTTGTTATATTCAAATGTCTTTCAAAAAATGTTCATTCTTTCAAAAAGTAATTTGTACAAAACAGAATGAGTTATTTTTGCTTCTCAACATATTGTTGTCATGCTTTTAATTGGAGGATACTCTTAATCATATACAGCAATCTTTGTATTGATTCCTGGAACAGATTACAAATAGGCTGTGAGCATTCTGGAAGTCATTATTTCCAAATTGCAAAGAATCAAGCAATGATTATCAAGGTACAAGAGTGCTTGATAACACAATCAAGAATTTACATAATTCATTATGATCTCTTTATCCAGGAAGATGTAATGATAGCATGCAGTAGGGAGATAAATTATAGAAAATTGTCTGCTTACAGCTTCATACATATTTAAAAGAAAGATTATGTTTCTGATCGACCAGGCTCTGCATTATCAAGGCTCTTTTGTGCAAAGTTATTATGCTCCTGTTGTTACAGGCCTTACTTCTCACCTTGGTCTTCTCCTCAGTGTCCACATATAAAAGTATCTCTATGAATATCATTATTTATAATGCATATATATGTATAGGTGTGTATTCACATATACAAATATTTTAAAATATTTAAAATAATAATTGATGACTTTTTGAAACTAAAACAAATGTAGCTTTTTCTTTTTACAATTTGAGGTCTGTCTTCTTTAATTACTGTCACTCATTCTAAAATTCCTTTATAATACTCAATAGAAAATATAATGATGATTTTAATAAGACAGTTGAAGTTTAAAAAATGGTATATAGAGATGATTTGCATTTTATTTTTATTTATTTTTATTATTTTTAGAGAGAGAGAGTGTGTGTGCAAGTGGAGGAGAGGGGCAGACAGGGAGAGAGAAAATCCCAAGCAGGGATTGCCATGGTGAGTGTGGAGCCCAACATGGGGCTCAATCTCATGACCCTGCGATCATGATTCTGGGATCATGGCCTGAGCCAAAATCAAGAGTTGGCTGCTCAACCAACTGAACCACCCAGGCACCCCAAACATTTGCATTTTATTTATTTCTTAAAATTTTTATTATTTTTTAACGTTTTTATTTATTTCTGAGAGACAGAACACAAGTGGGTAAGGGGTAGAGGGAGAGATACAGAATCCAAAGCAGGCTCTAGGCTCCAAACTGTCAGCACAGAGCCTGATGCGGGCCTGAACCCATGAACCATGAGATCATGACCTGAGCCTAAGCTGGATGCTTAACTGATTGAGCCACCCAGGCACCCTTGCATTTTAAATCCATCTATGGCATTAGAAGCCTTTGCTATTTTAAGCTAGCTATTTTTTCTATCTCAATTTGAAATATGAAATAAAAATTAAAGGTATGACTTCAAATTTGATTAATACAATCTCATATTTTTAATATAGTTAATGCTTCATTAAAATGAAAACAATATTATTTCTTGTGGATATATATCAAATGTCAAATAGTAAAAATAGATAAAACATTTCCAATTAGTTATGCGTCCTAAATAGTTTCTTATAAATATGTATATTTGATATTTGATGTGTTCTTTTACACACCTGCTATCTCAGAAGATAGCATATACACTAACTTGAATATGAATCAGCCTGGGAAAACTGGGCGTCATACATAAGTGATGAATCACTAAGTTCTACTCCCGAAACCAATATTACACTATATATTAACCAACCATGATTCAAATAAACACTTAAACAAATTTTTAAAAATCAGGCTGGGATAAAGAACTAAAACAACAACAACAACAACATTTTTCTTAATTTTGTCCTTGAAACAGATTTAAAAAGAGGCTGTTCTCTATATGGTAACTTTTAAAAAAATCTAAACTGCCTCCAAATTTTTTCCTAGTGATATCAGTTCCTTCTTTTGTTTTACTTCTATTGGTATATTAAGACACTATCTAGATATTGTTCTTAGCTAGAAATCTATAGGAGAGCCACAGAAAATCCCATTGTTCTCATTAGCTCTTGAGGTCAATTACTTGGCCCAATCTATACAGTTTATATCTCCTGACCTTGTCCACTAAGTTTATCAACTTTATTACTTTTCTGAGTTCTCTATGTTGCTGGCATCCTTAACTCCTATGGCAGTGCAACTAGGGTCACATTTATGAAGAAATATTTTTTTAATACTCACATGCTTAAAAACTTAATAGTGTTTCCTTGTTCTAAAGGTAATTTATTTTTTTTGTCAATAAATTTCATATTAAAAAAAAATAAAAACAAATCAAAACAAAACACTAAAAAAAAAAATAAAAAAAAAATAAAGGTAATTTAGACCTATTTAATGTAGCATCCAACAATTTTATGGTCAGAATGTCTCCTTTTTTCCCCCAATTCATATTTCAAACTCTCTTTTCTGGCTTGTTCCCATGCCTATGTCACCAACTGTCTCTTATTCCACATGCTTCCCCTTCTTATATTTTTAACTTTCTTTATGTTAACTAAATTCTGGAAATTTCCTCACAGTTAACAGCTTTGACTCAAATCCTGTGATAACCTTCTTTGAGTACTAACATGTGGACAATAATGCTCAAATCAGACTCCAGACTTATGAACAAACATATAGGAAAGCCAATATTGAGAAGCCAACACAAAGAAGTTGTTTTTATTAGTGTGTGAAAAAGGGGGAAGAAAATTAATGAGATACAGAAACAGAGAACAGAGTCATAAGATCCAAAATTAAAAAAAAAAAAAATGCTTACACTTGAAGAAGAATCCTAATAGTTCTCTTGATTATGAATAACTTCCAGAAATGACATCATCTCTAGCCATCCAAGATATGAGTATTTAAACCTCTTCTACATCTTTTGGTCTTTTAAATCATTTTTATAAACTGAAGCATACATATCGATAAAGGACACTTAGGGTGGCGAAAAAGTCACTATGTAAATGAAATATCATACAGCATAATCAAAATACTGTCTCTAAAGAATCACAATTACTTTTTAGTAATTTTTTAAGGTTTATTTATTTTATTTTTGAGAGATAGAGACAGAGCACGAGAGGGGGGAGGGGCAGGGAGAGATGGAGACACAGAATCAGAAGCAGGCTCCAGGCTTTGAGCTGTCAGCACAGAGCCCATTGCGGGGCTCTAACTCCTGAACCGTGAGATCATGACCTGAGCTGAAGTCCATTCTTAACCGACTGAGCCACCCAGGTGCCCCAGTAAATGTTTTTAAATAAAATAAATTATCATTAATAGTTATGCCACACGATCAGATTACAAAAACAGCAATTGAACTTAATTTTCCCTCCACCTTATTTCTCTAGCTTATACTTGTAAAAAATAAGCAGTTTTAGCCTTCCAATTCCCACCCCCTCTCTGTATGAAAAAAAAAAAACACTGAAAAGAAAGGAAGAGACACGTCATAAAAATAGAAAGAGATTATAGCAGAAAAGAAAAAATAGGGAGAAGAGGAAGAGATAGATCAAAAAACATAAAAGAAAAAGAGAATCAGAGAGAAGGTGCTCCTCATGATGAGTACCGGGTGATGCATGGAAGTGCTGATCACTCTATTATACACCTGAAACGAGTATTATGCTGCATGTTAACTAACCGGAATTTAAATAGAAACTTTAAAATAATGTTTTAAAAAGGCAGAGAAAAAAAGAAAGAAAGCATAGAAATGAAGGATTATGTGAAAGTAGTTGCTGCTAAATCATCATTTTCTACCTGATCTTATTATGTTAAAAATAAAATAATAATTTCCATCAATTTTCCTCTGAAATAAGAGAATGAAGAAAGGCATATATGTATAACAGAATCCAAAATATTTACAAAATTCACCATTTTTCTCACTGACATTGTTCATTCAACCTCATAGAGTAGAAAAGAGGGATAAACATACTGAACAAAGCTGCTATCTTCTCCCGTGCTAGCTGAGGAGTATGAACACATATTGACTGTGGTAAAACTGAAGATGTTCTGCTTGGCTATAGATCCATTTCTCCATTAGCTTTGCCTCTTGGGCAAAGTGTATCCTAGCTACCCGAGTGTCTAAAAGAATGCAGTTAGACCAGATAAACCCATCAGAAATCGAAACCTCTGTGATTCTTTTCTTTCTTCCTCCCCCACCTCACTGGATTTAAAAAGATAAGTCACTGCTATTAAGTCAGAGAATGTGGAAAAAGTCTTAAGGTTAAAATTAAGTAATTTCTAGTATCTTTTAAAAACTCATTATTGCAACTCTAGTGGTTTTACTTCAGAGAGGTCTAGCATAGATTATTTTTTTAAATACTGTAAACTACCTTGAGGCTAAGAAGTTCTATCAAAGTAATACAGATATTTATCCTCTTTGGATTTTTAGGCTTATTTTCTCAATATTGTCAAGCAACATGATGCCTAACTTAGGAAATGTTGGTGCCAGTTGGAAAGGTTTTTAATACATAATTTTAATGATCATAATGAACATTCCAACGTTGTCTAATGCAGAAATTGTACCAAAGCGTATGTGTATATCTAAACATGACTTTTTTTTTTAATGTTTATTTATTTTTGAGACAGAGAGACAGAGTATGAACAGGGGAGGGGCAGAGAGAGAGGGAGACACAGAATCTGAAACAGGCTCCAGGCTCTGAGCTGTCAGCACAGAGCCCGACGAGGGGTTTGAACTCACGGACCCGGAGATCATGACCTGAGCGGAAGTTGGACGCTTAACCGACCAAGCCACACAGGCTCCCCTAAACATTACTTTCTAAATAAAGGTGACTGTTTTAAAGATACTATACATTTCAGAGAATAAATTTGGTCAGCTTAAAAAGATTTTATTTAATGGAAATTAGGACAACAAATAAATTCACATGCTGAATTATTTCTTGGCTATCTTACCATATATATATGTGTTAAAGTTTTAATTTGTTAAAAAGACAGAATCAGATAAATCCTTTTGTATGTGAATATTACAATATGTCATGGTATGAAAACAAAACCAAAAACCTCAGTGTAATGGGAATAATTTCCCAGTAAATTTAATATGTTCCATTGCTAGAATGACAACTGAAGATATCTTAGTTAAACAGCTGATTGACAACTAAAGATATTTTATCAAAATCAGTAGTATAGCAATAACACTATAATGGTAACAACTGTTCTGCTATCAATATTGCAGAATTTTAAAGTAGTATATTTTTGTATTCTACTATTTGGTTGGTCCCTTTAAAACAAAATAGAGGTCTTTGGATTTTAAAAATAAACTTTACAAAATATATTTTACTTTAACTAGTATGTTTGTAGGACAATTGCTTTAAGTGATATAAACTTCAATTAATTTTGAACACACTTTATTTTTTCTATTTACTGTCTTTCTAATACACTGTTTAGAAAGGAAGGAAGGAAAGAAGAAAAGAAGGAAGGAAAGAAGGAAGGAAGGAAGGAAAGGAGAAAGAAAAGTTTAAAACGAATATGAAGTTACTTTCTTTAAAAATATATGTGAACTTTACCTCATTGCCTTTGCACATCCTGTTTCCTATTCCTAGAATTTCCATCTTCTCTGCCTAGAAAACTGCTCACCTTGCAAGTGAGAGATGTCAGGTCACCTTTCCAGCTAAGTTTGCCTGACTTTATTTTGCAGACACAAGGGTTTTTTTCTCTTGGATCTCTAATGAACTTTACACATACACACACTTCTTTTTTAGCAGTCAATTTACTAGAGCACAATTGTTTGTTAAGTCCAATTCTCCACTTGGCTTTAAGCACTCTAAGTACAAGGATAATTTCTATTCATGTGTATATGCCTCAAAGTACATCATAGATACTCAGCAGATTTCATGGATACGCACATATTATTTTGTAAGGTTAGTTTAAAACACACACACACACACACACACACACACACACACACACGTTATTTTTCTATTTCTCTAACTTCTACATTCAAGTCCTTGGGAGATATTTCCGAAACCATTTTGTTTTTGTCAACTGGTTGGATAATTTTTCTTTTAAAGCACTGTCATTATTGGCAATCTTCATGATGATTAATGAAAAGAATAATGACAAAAAAATATACAAGCCTTAAATGGCTGTTCTTGTAATGGATAAGTGCATTTCCTTAAAAGGAATTAGTAGTTTGAAATAAAATTTTATAAACAATTACACATGGGGAGACTTTGTTTTATTGCTCTTTTGAAATGAGCTATCAACATATAAAAATCACAAAACAGACAATAGGACAATTAAAGTTGATTAAAATATTTAAAAAATAGCATGAAGACAATTTTAAGTGTATTGTAGATTGTTCTACTTAATAATATTTTAATTGCTGTTGATCAAGTAAAAGATATTTCAATGTGATTGACATAGCATTATCTTCAATTAATGTTAATGAAACCTATGCAGACTTGCTTTTCATGTGACTAATAGCCATACCACTGTGGTTTAAGAAGTATTTTAAGTTAATGTTACCTATGTTAATATGGGGTTATATTTATACTTGATATAAATCAACATTACAGATAAAATGTGAAAGTGACTTCTGTGGTATTTGGGTGACATGTGAAGAGCCAAATCTTTTCACCTCCTTCTTTCTCATTCATTTAAGAGCTCTATTTATGTCTAATTTACATAAATGAAGTGCACACTTTTAAAGTGCAATTTGATCTATCTTGACATATGGTTACAAGTTTGAAACTATTACCAAATCAAGTTAATAAACATCTCCATTATCCCCCAAATATTTTCATGCCCTTGAAAAATATTGTCATACCCTTTCACAATCCCTTCTTGCAGACCATCCTCACTCTCCTTCTTATCTCTGATCAACAGCCACTGATCTACTGCGCTCACTATAGATTAGTTTTCATGTTGTAAAACTGTACATACAAGCAGTGTTTCCTTTTTTGAAAAACATTACTGTTGTATGAATTGGTGCTTAAATATTTGTATTACTGAATAGTACTTCTTTGTATGAACATACCAAAATTTATTTATCCCCTTGTGAAGAAACATCTGGGTTGTTTACACATGTTCTTATCACAGATAAATATTTGCATTCAAGTATTATCAAGATCACACACTTTCATTTCTCTTGGCTATACATAATAAATAAGTGGAATATGGTAAATGTATTTTTAACTACTGTGAAACTGTCAAAATGTTTTAAAAAATGATTGTGTCATTTCATATTCCTACCAGTGGTACTGGAGAGATCAACTTGCTCCACACCCTTGTGAACACTTGATATGATTATTTCTTTTTCAATTTACCCATTCTGTTGGGATTTTGTTTTTATTCAAGTATGCTGAGGTCAAGAGATCAGGAAATGATTGCCATGGAAAAGATAGTTCTTTACTCAGCTTTCCAAAAGTAGGGAGCACACCACCCCAAACAGGAAACCCCAAACAGGAAAGCATCAGGGTTGGTCTGAAGGCAAAAAGAATGAGGAGAAAGTATGGACAAAAGCCTTTGTTGTGGTTTTCCTGGGAAGGAATGGTGATGCAGGGTAAGCAGCTGAATGGGCTTACGACTGGATGGTTTGAATAATTTCATCAGTTCTGGGGTACAGGTGTGGTCTCTAGTTGTCTTTTACCTGACCTTGGCAGGTGCAGCGGACGGATAGTGTCGTGGACTGCTGGATACTGATAAAAGGAAGTGGGTGAAGATATGGACTCTGGATTGGTTGACTTGCATATCGAAGTTTTGCTTATAGGCAAACTTTTTTCTATCTCTAGAATCAGCTAAACCTAGGAGTTGCACTCCTACCCTGGGTCTACAAATACCAAAATGTTAAAGCATCACAAAATATAGCAAAATAATAATAATAATAATAATAATAATAATAATAGCATGATTAATACAACAGTAGTATGGAAATGTGGTTTATTCTTCATTTCCAAATGACTAATGAGGTTAAACATCATTTCATGTACTTAATTCTTTGCCATTTGTATATATTATTACTTGAGGAGTGTATTCAAATATTTTGCCAAGTTAATGTAAGGTTGTCTTCCTCTTATTATTAAATGTAAAAGTTATTTATGTTAAGTAAATTACTTTGGGAGACATGTGTTTTACAAGTACACATTGTGTGTGCTTTACTTTTTACTCTGAAGAGCAAAGTTTTTAAATGTTGATAAAGTAAAATGTATTAATTATTTGTTCTATCATCCCTGCTTTCTGTTGTACTTAAAAAATCACTGTTAAACTCATTATATTGACATTTTCCCCTATTGATAAAAGTTTTATAATTCTGGCAATTATATTTAGGTTACCTATGTTGATGCATTCTTTTTTTTAGTATGTAATAAGGAGATATATCCATATCTATCTATCTATCTATCTATCCATATCTATATCATATCTATCTATCTATCTATCTCTAATCTAACTATATCTATCTATATCTATGTCCCAATGCTTTGTTAACAATGTCATCCTTTTCCCAATAAATTGCTTTGATATTTTTGTCAAAAATCAATTGATCATACATGTGTGGGTCTATTTCTAGACTCTTAACTCTTTTACATGACATTGACTTAGCTTATACCAGATTAGTATAAATTTACTGTATATCAGGTAATATAAGTCCCTTTTCTTTTTCTCATTTTCAGAGATGGCTTTCCAAGCTTTTGCCATCATTTTCATGTAAATTTTACACTCAATTTGCAAATTTTTGCCTAAAAACCTGCAGGGATCTGATGAGGATTGCATTAAAGTCTATTGAACAGTTAGAAAGAGAATCAATATCTTAAGGATAGAAGAGTTTTCTGATGCATGAACATCATATATCCTTAAATTTATTTAGGTCTTTATTTTCACTGAGTGATATTTTATATTTTTTATTTTGGAGATCATCCACATCTTATAAATATATTCCTGCATATTACATACTTTATGTTATTATAAAATATTGTTTTTTATTTTCACATGTGACTTTGATTGTAACCTAATAACAATACAATTATTTTATGTACATTCATCATATCCCATGTAACACTGCTAAACTTACTTATTAGATTTTATAACTATTTTTTGTAGAATGCTTCAGGTTTTCTACAGACACAATTTTATTGTGTGTAAATAAAGACAAATTTACTTCATTCTTTCTAATCTGGACACTTTCTAAAAATTTTTTCTTGATTTATTTATTTGGCTAATGCCTAAAGTGAATTGTTGACTCTAAGCAACGAGAGCAGATATCCCCGCTTTGTTCCTGATCTTATAGAAAATACATTTAATCTTTCCCCACAAAATATAAATTTAGTGTTGTGTTCTCTTGAAATGTTTTTTATGTGTTTCAAAAGGTCCCTTCTAATTCTAATATCCTGGGAATTTCAACATGATTCAATGTAGTGTTTGTTAAATAATTTCCCCACATTCATTAAGACTATACTTGATCTTTTTATATATTTGTGTTTTATTTGCTTTTAAATATTAAATATTGTAAAAATATGGGGTGATATTTCTGATAACTTTCTGTTATTGGTTTGCACTTCACTTTATTATCATCATTGAATATATCTTCCATGCTTTGAATTATTTTAAATTTGTTGAACTTTTGTTTATGGTCTAGGATATGGCCTGTCTTCATAATTTCAATTTGATTTCATTGTGGTCAAAGAGCATTTTCTTTTTTTTTTTTTTTCAACATTTTTTATTTTTTATTTTTGGGACAGAGAGAGACAAAGCATGAACGGGGGAGGGGCAGAGAGAGAGGGAGACACAGAATCGGAAACAGGCTCCAGGCTCCGAGCCATCAGCCCAGAGCCTGATGCGGGGCTCGAACTCACGGACCGTGAGATCGTGACCTGGCTGAAGTCAGACGCTTAACGGACTGCGCCACCCAGGCGCCCCAAAAGAGCATTTTCTATATGTTTTTATTATTTTGAAGTTTTTGAGACCTTATGACCTCTTAGAAGGTCAATTTTCACAAATCTGAGAATGTCTTTTGAAATTTTTGACACCTTATGACCTCTTATAAAATCAATTTTTACAAATTTGAGGATGCATTTGAATAAATATTCTGTATTTTTCAAAACTGTCTATAAATGTCAACTCAATAAATTTTGTTAATATTATTGTTGAATCTTCTACACTCTTAGCTGATTTACTTTTCGTATGGCTTCCATTACCAGTTGAGAATAGATGGTAAAATCTTCCATGATGATTATGATGATTCTTTCTACTTTCCTTTTTATTTCTGCCGAATTTTACCTTTTGAATCTGATATCAGCGCCAAACAAATTTGATTATGACATCTTTATAATAAATAATAATAAAAATATTTTCTCATCATAAAATTTGCATATTTATTTCTCACTCTACTTTGACCTATTGTCTAGTTTCCTAATACTAGTATAGTCATAGGAATTTTATTTAATTTTCCACTCTATTTTGTCTCCACTCGTTTAATTTTTACTTCAGACAATAAGAGTTTTGCCCTTGGCATTCTTATCCTACTTGGACCACAGGAAAGGTATCTTAGTTGATAGATACATCCCATTTAAATGCATACACTAGGTTGCCATGGCATGGCAAATTCATACAGCAAATATGTCACCTTAGTGCTCTTTTACCTATCCTAATCCATAGCTTCCTATTTTCTCTGTCCTGTAAGGATTTTATTAACATTAAACCAGGTCAAATATCTATTTCTTTTCTTTTTTTAATAATTAAAAAAACTTAATTTTTTTTAATTTTGAAACAGAGAGAGAGAGCAAGCACGTGAACTCAAGTGGAGGAGGGGCAGGGGAAAAGGGAGAGAGAATATTAAGCAGGCTCCAGCCCAGTATGGAACCTGATGCAAAGCTCAGTCTCATGACCATGAGCCAAAATCAATGGTCAATGCTCAATTGACTGAGCCACCCAAGTGCCCCTTGTGTTAGTTTCTACTAGTATAATTTAATATTTAAATATTTAAAGACCAAGGATAAAAATAGAAAACAACTGTTAATAAAGGATTGGGCTGAATATTTTGGATATTCAGAATATGCTGTAATCCAATGAGAGAAGTATACACTTTTGAATGAGTTTGATAGAAACAATGTATAAATCATACTCATAAAAAAAGAGCAGAGTAAAACAAGACAAAATAAAACAACTAACAACAAAAGTAAATTAAAAGAGCTGTAAATAAAATACTATAGGATTAATAATAAAACTCATGTGCTTTCTGAAAAGACTAACAGAGTATCAAAGTCCTGCCAAATTTTCTAAAAAAAGAGATAGATTTATGAATATATATGCTAAAAAATAAGGCAATTACTACAGATTTCTCCATGAATTACATGGATTTAGTGTTAATTTTTATTAACAAAATTACTATTACTTATGTAAGTGGGTTTTAAATAATTCTTCCCATAAAATGGAGGTACTATTCAATAATTTAGAGAAATGAAAATATGGACTCAGATCCAGTAACTGCCCCAACCATTCAAGTGTCTCCTCTCTTCCTTCAGGATCTCCTCAAGTCACAGAGTGTAGCAGGATTGGGAGACCATAATGCATGTCTTCTGTATTTAGTGTAGGTGTTATTGTCCACTCACTTATGCTCTCCTCTTAGCAGTTCCTTCTGAGACAAATCTATGGAAACTGTTTCCCACACACAGAGAGGACAACTTAGGGTCACAAACGCAGTGTACCATTTGGCAGAAAACACTCTGGCCAGAGAAAAAGCTAGAATGGAGGCACAGTCCATAGCTGGCTGGTTTCATGTGAAGAATAGGGGATGCCAGAGAGGTCCTTTACATTCCCCTGTGCCTCAACTCACATGTTCCAAAGTTGACAAGGTATAGAACTGTTCTTCTGCTGAATGGAAAGCCAATTAAAGCATCCAGTCAATTTAAAAAAGCACTTTGTTTGGGTGGAGTTATTCTTTGAGTGTTTGGGCAGAGGTTATTTATTAATAGGTACACAGATATTTCAATATTCTAATAAACTATATGTATCACCATGTTCATTAGCTGAATATTAGCTCTGTATATAATTGAGATTTAAAACTCAAACAACTACATTGTGTACAACTTTATGCAAATCTTTTTGAAAATTTAATTTCAATGGAAGTATCAGGAACAGATGTGTGTTCTTCAACTCATATATTTTAGTTAAATTACTCTATAATATTGCTGCTTTGGCATCTATTTTGTATGGTTAAGTGGCCTGCAGGGACCTTGAACTGACATTAGCCCTTCTTGCTAGTACATGCCTTACATAACAGTCTGCAAGGTCATAAACGAGTTCAAGTTCTTGATATGACTTACTGATGCCTTAACGATGAAGTCTCTCCTGCTTCAGTTCCTTGCCCTTGTGCATCACTTAGATAAGACCTCCTTCAGAGCCAAAGAAAACTCTGTTCTTTTTGCTTTGAATTACCAATCTGGCCTTAGCCAGGGAACCCAAGAAACACTCCACCCACAGACCCTCATAAAGCCATGTGCCCTGGTCTTGCTGCTTAAACTCTGCCTACCGTACCTTGTAGCCCCTCAAGGTATACTATGTACCTCCTCTAGGACCTGTAAGGAATAAACTTCTCTATTTCATTTTGCCTTGCTAACTTTGTTGAACCATAGCTTAACATCAGATGCCCCACTTGGAGTTCTGCTTAACAAATGTTAATTTAATAAAATCAAAACAACACGTAAAATTGGATCAAGAAGAAATAAAAAATTCAAACAACAATAACCAGCAAAGAATTTGGATGTTAAGCAACATGTATTATTGCATTCTTTCCCAAAACAAAGTGTGTCCAACTTACATTTTTATCAGTTAAAAAATGTTAATACTGTATGTAATTCCAGAAAATAATAATATAATGAAGATGCCCACTTAATTTAATGGAAATTTAATACCAAAATGGATAATGAAGAGGTTAATTGTGTAAGTCAATGTCACTTATGAAGGTCAATAAAAATAAGTACTTAGCAGAAATATTAGCTAATTATAATCAACTCTTTATTCATAACATGACCAAATAGGTTTTATCCTAAAAGATAATAGTTTGACACCAGAAAATCTACCAATGCAATCAAATGTCTTAGTGCTGTCACGTAAGTATTTTATTTGATTAAGAAGCACAGTTAGCAGAGACAGTCCAAGCAAATGGTCTTTGCCTGTTATACATGCTATTATTGCCTTGTTACTTACTCTTGTCTTTATATAAGAAACCAATATTTATAAAATAATAACATTTCCCAAGAATCCTTCAGCAAAACATGTAATGCATATATATAACACATAGTATATATAGCAAACGTGAAGATCATGCCCTGAGATAGTATTTGGTTCACAGAGAAGGATCAATATGCTGATTTTAGAGATTAAGATACTCTGTGGTAGCTTGAGGGCACCCAGGGTATCTCTCCACTATATCTTTGATCTACAAATAGGAAAGCTTCTTTCCTTTAAAATTGCCTAATTTAGTCCTACAATGGGAGAGAAGAGCTATGGCTTAAAACCCCATCAGTCTCTAAGGAAAAACACTTTCTTCATTTTAAGAGTGATTACTTTTGTTCAATAGGATATCTTAATACAAGAAAATAGACATAACCATCCTTTCTCATGGGTATAACAGTGAATTTGTATTATGTAGTGTGACCTATAAAGAAAATGAATAAATGCATATTTTGAGTACATAAGCTGACCAACCTGGGCAGTTAGAATCCTAGAATATGCCTCAGTAGAGCAGTAATAGAGTAACAGAGAGGGAAGCTAATGCCAACATGCCACTGTGACGCCAGAAGTGTGACTTGTAATACTGATTGATAGCAAATTGACATTGGCAGATTCATCACAAGGTATGATCAGGATGTCCAAAATACCCAATTTCCCTCTTTTATACTCCATTAGATTTTAATAAATTTCAATAAAAGCATCAAATAACTTTCTGGATATTTGATATTGTTCTGGAATATTATTTTAGTCATGAAATTTTATGGATCTAAATTGCTTTTTTGATACTCTTTCCTTCCATCTGCTCAGTGAGTCCTTTTTAAATTTCCTTTCAACTTTGTTTTTATTAGACACCGTTCCTTATGCTCAAAATACATAAACTATTTTTTTTTGTTTTCAAACATATCTGCAGTTCCTATTAGATTACTAAAACACAAAAAATAAAACCACCAAAAAAATGCTTAACTTTTTAGCTAGTTTAATGCATCTTTTCATGTGTTAGGCAAGATTTGGTGCAGAAAGAAATATGCTACACTTGCAGAAGCAACATAATGTGTCAAAAAGATGCAATAAGATTTCTGCACGATTTAACATCAAATAGAAAGGAAAAAGGAAATGATAATTATTGTATGTATCAAATGAAAACCATCAGGCTGAAACCTGAAGGAAATATTTTCTGGGAACATTCAGTTCAATAATATTCTCAATTCAGTGATTTAAGATGAATTCTCTCTCTTGGGTGAGCAGAGCCTTCTTGAACTAAACATTTATATTTACTTTGGTGTAAAAATCACATAATTCAATTAATTTGGATTTGTCTTTACTATCTTTAGGATACTTATGAGATTCTACAAACATTAATTTTAGATTTGTCATAAGTATTTTTAATCACATACATTCCAAGATAAACTGGGTAAATTAAACATGATTATCGATTACTCTTCTGTCTATATAATGAGATTTTATGATTTCCTTTAACACTCACATCTGACCTGAAAAAGAGGATGAAATTTCCTAAAATAACTTTCAAATTATTTCTGTCCTAATGTAATTGCTCCTGTAAACGTAATGCCCTGCTAGTTTACTGATCACAATATAATATGCTTTTTATACTCCTGTACTGTTGACTACCCTTCATTGGTACATTAACTCACACCATTTAAAACTCATTTTCTTTTCCCTTAACTCTATACTAATAAAATCTGACAAAGTTATGAGTTCTCCTTTAATATTCTTCCCTACCAAATACGATTACTGATATTGCATAGTAGTTAAGTGCATGGGCTTTGGGATTAGACAATTCTAGGTTTGTATTTAAATATTGTCATTTTTAAATCTGGGAAGTTGCATAACTCAAATTTAGTTAAATTTCATAGCAACTGATCACCTTGTTTCAAAAATGGTAATTAGAATGTCTCACCTAATGTTTTAAGTATTATATGTGTAATGTGTGAGTTATTTAGTACAGTCCTGGCCATAGTGAGTCTAATTGCCTTCTGGCTGATGTGGTAAGCCATTAGTATTTATGCATTTGGCCATCTATATAATATGATAATTCTTGAATATTTTAAATGAACAGTGATTTAAAATTATCTACATATGATATCTACTTTTTTTAATACTTGTGCTCTCTTTTCCTATCATTCAACTTTATTTCACATTTATCAAGTTAATCTGATTGTTCCCAGTAGTATGATAAGACAAAACAAAGTTTACCAAATGGTTTACTAAATAGAAAACAAAGTATAACTTCTTGCTAATATAAAACTTCACTTCTAAATTATCATTTATGTGAACGAACCATCATGTAATTTCTACTTCTAAGAAGCTCAAAATACTGATTTGAATGTCTTTTAGTTTTCTCATGAAGATAGGTAATTGTAAGTCCTACAAAATGTTTGTTTAAAGAATGGAAAAAGTGATCTGTGGTGATAATAATGACTTCAAATGAACTGAAAAAAATGTGAAAACATTTTCTTCAATTATAATTTAGACATTCATTATCAAGTATATATCAAATAAATGCCAAGCAATTATTAATAATTTATTTGTATAAATCCTAAAACCCACTTATCCTCTGTTAGGTTCCCAAAATTAGAACATATGCCATAGCTTAAAATATTCTCTGTATTGCTTTGGTTGAAAGAGGCTGTCATCACTACCTAAACATAAAGATGCAATCAGGAAATTATTTAAACTAGAAATAGAAATAACCACTTACATCACATTTAGTTTCTGTTCCTTTTTCATTTTTTAAAAATATTATGTCTTTTGTTTACTGTCTAGGGAAGAAGGAATTTAGGCAAGATTTATATGAAATTATTAGAAGTAACTGCATGAATGAAGACCCTCAGAATTTGAGCTGTCAGACTTGCTTTAAGTTAACTTCAATGGATGCATTTCTTCTCAGTGTCCTAAAATTTCTTTCAACCATGTATTTCTGTCCGGTCAGAAATATCTATGACTATTGTTTGCTTCCCTTTGTTCAACTCAGTTTCTCAATAATCACAGGTTACTATCAGACACTTTAACATGATTACACGAAGGACTAAGTCAGCAATTGATTCAACAGCATTAATGAGAGATTATTAGATACATAGGGTCTTATTATTTGATCTCTGTTTAAAGTATTTTGACTTTAATGAAGACAAAATTATTGGATAGAGGAAGAAATCTCAGGCCCATACTTAAAAGGAAGAAGTACAATTTGAATAGTCACCAGCTGAATAGCTCTTTAGATAGTCTTCAAGGGAAGTACAAATAGTAAGCATAACTATTAATGAAGAATATCAGCTGTTAAAAGATAAATACTAAAAATATTAGTTTGCTTGCTCATGCAATTCATTTATCTCTTGTAGATGCATCTGAGTCCACCCTGATGCACTAAACATTAACTTGTTAATTTATCTTTATAATAATTTTCATATATTATATTCAGTAGTGATGTCATATAACCTGCATAAATATAGCTCCTAATTCCAAAAAGGCCTCTAGGTTCATGAAAAACAAAAACAAAACAAAAAAAAAAACTTGACTTTCTTTATAGTACAGAGGATATTAAGAAAATTACTACCTTTGGGATGCTTGGATGACTCAGTCAGTTAAGCATCAGACTTCAGCTCAGGTCATGATCTCACAGTTCATGAATACAAGCCCTGCATCGGGCTCTGTGCTGACAGCTCAGAGCCTGGAGCCTGTTTCAGATTCTGTGTCTCCTATCTCATGGCCCCTCCCACACTTATGCTCTGTCTCTCTCAGGAATAAATATTAAAAAAATTTTTTAATTCTATATTTAATTTGTATAGTCTGTATTTCAATCAGCTTTTGTTATATAACAAACATTTCAGTGACATAAAACAATAATTTATTTCTCACTTACATTTCTGTAAATTGGCAGATGTGAAACTCATCCAGGTTGGATTCAGCTGGCTTTGGCTCCAAGCCAGGTAGATCCAAGTCTACTCAGACATCTATCTTTCTTCTTCATCCAGAAGCTACCTGAAATAGGTTAATCTCATGACATAAAGCAGGAGAAAAGAAAAAGCCCAATGACTGCAAAGGCATGTCAAGCCTCTGCTTGCAACATATCCTTAACAGCTCATTTGGCCAAAGCAAATTACACGCCTGAGTCTAGTATCAATGAGATGAAGTAGTTCACTCCTTCCATGGAAACTGAAGATGGGGAAAAGAAGTGCTAATTTCCTGAACAATAACTGAGTCTACCACAATCTGTACAAGAGTGATAGTAACAACTTCATAGTGCTGTGTAGAAAACAAGAGGTGTATAAGTGCCATGAAGATTTAAAGTACTAAAACATGTAAGGATATATTTACTAACACTTACTATTAATAGAATACCAGATGGGAGCCACTATGATCTGTTAGTTGGTTCAGAACAAATGGTAACTAATTTAGGAATTTGTGAAATGTCTTAGTGTGAACTAAATAGCTGGGACCCGGAAATACATAAAGTTTGGTGAAATGATGATTTTCTTAATGAAAGTAGAGCAATTATCTATTGTTTAACTATATAAACATTAATCCAATATCCGTAATTACTCCCAAGTTGAACATAATCCTAATAATATCAAGAATTTAGATAGATAGAAATAATAGATGATGATGATGATGATGATGATGATGATGTTGATAATAGATACATGATAAATATATGTCATTGTTGTCAATCAGTGTGATACTATAAAATCAGACACAAAACCATGCTTGAGAGTATTTTTGATGCTTTAAATTTTATATAATATCAATTTTTAATAGTGAATTTTACGAAAACAAGTGCATAATTGTGAATAATTGATGGCATTGCCATCAATAATTTACTTAAAGCATAAATCCACTGAGGTCATTTAAAAGGTATTTAATATATTTCATTTAATTATCAGTATATTTATAGAGTTAAGTGCTCATATGTATAATTCACAAGCAAAAAAAAATCAAATTCACAAATTTTTAAATTGCTCCAAATCCACCCATCTGGTCAAAGAAAGAGAAACATTCTTCCACGTGTTTACAATCTTGGTGAATTTTATTAGGATCTTCATTGTTTACAATTCCAAAATCTCAGGTTAATCATAACATAATTATGATAACATAATTATGTTTTCAGCACTTTGACAATCTAATATATCACCATACTTTTAAATCCAAAGCATTACCCGATGTACCCGTTTTCAAATAGTTTTTCTTCCGCTGTAGTTCAAGTCCTCATGAACTCTAGCTCAGGTGTACATGCCTTTATATCTAGCTGTGCAGCCACTATGCCTCTTTTCAACTTTCAGAGTTAATTTCTTTTCAAGCAATTAAATTGTAGCATTTGGTGCAGAATGTTTTAATTTTAGCCATTTTTTTAAGTGCAACCTTAAATATACCATTAATATGATCGTTCATCATAGGAGGAGGAGGCAACATGGTGGAACAGCATGGAAGTTTTCTTGGGTCTCACATCCATGAAATACAGCCAGATCACACTAAACCACCCTGCACACCTAGAAAACTGATTTGAGGATTAACACAACAATCTATACAACCTGAACCACAGAACTAAGTAGGTATGCGGCACAGAGAGGTGAACTGGGGGAGAGAGAAGCTGTGGAGGGCAGGGAGCTGTTTTTGCTTGCGGAGAGAGGACAGAGACAGAGGGGAGAATATGGGAAAAGCACCCCGCCAAAAGCAGCTGGAGAGAAAGTGGAAAAGTGGAAACAGCCTCAGGGACTGAACTAAAAAGGGAGAAAGGAGAAAGGAGAGAATTTAAATTCCATTAAGACTCTATAAACAGGGGGAGTGCAAGTCTCAAACTCCGCAGCTTAATACCTGACAGTGCTCTGGTGAGAAGGGAGAAACTGCAGAAGCAGAGTGAAGTCTGGGGGTCTTTGGGCAACACAGGCAGATGTGGTTCCCCTGCTGGGAGGACATCTGGTAGAGGCTGTGTGTGTGTCCCTCCCCCTACAGGCAAAGGCCACAGTGGGCCCAGGAGAACAACCACATTCGCTGGTGCTGGAACAAGGTTGTTAAGGGTGAAGCCTGGTACCAGATGTGTGTTGTGATTTTCCATAATCCCTGAAACGCTGCTGCTACATGATCTTGTGAACTTTTCCTGGGGTGGCCTGGCACACAGCCACAGTCTCTGGGCATCAGCAGCAGCGCAGTCCCACAAACATTCCTGCGTGCGGCCAGCACCTGGACATTGCTTGGTGAGACTCACCTGCAGAGGGACAGAACAGGTCAAAGCCGCAGTCCCTCAGAAATAAGGGGTCAGGAAAGAATAGCCACATTTGAAATAAAATGCAGGAGGGAGGTGCTGCCTGGGGCTTTTTTTTTTTTTGCCTTGTAGCAAATGGGCCTGCAGAGATTTAATTGATGTAGAAAATACAGACTTGTCACCAGAATTGGTTATAACACATGAGCCAGCCCCGAAGCACACAGAATGAACTAAACAACAAAATGGACTTTTTTCCCCCTACAAAGCACGTGGGAGGAGTAAACAGTTTCTTAGTCCCTGACAAATGCACGGAGGGCTGGCAGAAATTTGGTGTCTATGTAGGAGAGAGGCAAGGGCTACCCCATAGCTTTTGAGACAAACAGGGGGGCATTTTATTTAATAGTGGTACAGATGTCAGAGTACATCCCCTCTGTTTGGAAGCGGGGCTGCAGGGAGCTCAGAATCCTCACTGCCAATGCCAGGTGCAGCCTCCCAGCTCCGAGGAAGGGTGGCGGGGGTAGAAACAAGAGAAAACCAAGATGAGGACCAGAAGCCATTCCAGACTTTTCCTATAGCTTGGTGGCTTCTTGAAAGTTGTGTGCTTGCGACCCTGAGACTCTAGCGGGGAGGGCTATGGGGAGGAGCCCGAGGGAACGGAGCACTCCAGAGGACAGTCGAGTCCCAGGAGACAGAGGATGAGCAGCAGAGCTTCCAGACAGTGTAAAAGCGGGGAGTGGAAGGAAGCCGAGGAAAAGGATGGATGCGCCATTACTGATGGGGAGAATAGAGTTCTGATGCTAGAGACTGGTTCGCTGAGTGACCCTGTTTTAACCACTCCCACGCATGTGCATACAAACCTACAAGCACCACAACAATCCACCCCAGTAAGCTAAACAACGCCATCTAGTGGAGAACAGAGCAGTTACACTAAGGGCCACCCAACTAGGCCAACCTCACTCTTCAAGAACACAAATCTTTCTGCCTGCTTAGTTTAAGGACTATAGTTTGACTTCTAGGACAAAACGAAGTAATTTCAGTCATATTTCAATCTGTTCTCTGGCCCATCTATTCAATTTTCTTTTTTTTTCTCTTTTTTTTTGGTTTCTTTTCTTTTTCATGAATACAGAAAGAGAAAAGAATTATTTTTACTTTCAATTTTTATTAAAAGTACTTTTCTTTAACATTTTTCTACTATATATTTTACTTTTGTGTAAATTTTTTCAATTGTATTTTACTTCCATCATTTCATTTTCTTTCAGTGTATTCACTTTTTCAAATTGTCAAATGACATCCTTTTTTTCCCCTTTTTTTCTCTAATCTATCAAGTCACTTTCAGCACCCACACCAAAACACACCTATGATCTAGCATCATTTATTCATTTTTTTGTGTGTATGATTGTTTTTAATTTTTTAATTTTAATATTTTTTTAATTTTAGTTTTTTCTACCTACTTCATTAATTCCTTAACTCCCTTCAAAATGATGAAACAAAGGAATTGACCCCAAAAGAAAGAGCAGGAAGAAATGACAGCCAGGGGCTTAACCAACACAAATACAAGCAAGATGTCTGAACCAGAATTTAGAATCATGATAATAAGAATACTAGCTAGAGTCGAAAATAGATTAGAATCCCTTTCTGTGGAGATAAAAGAAATAAAAGCTACTCAGGATGAAATAAAAAATGCTATAACTGAACTGCAATCTCGAATGGCTGCCATGGCAGCAAGGATGGATGAGGCAGAACAGAGAATTAGCTATATAGAGGACAAACCCATGGGGAATAATGAAGCAGAAAAAAATAGGGAGATTAAGGCAAAAGAGCACAATTTAAGAATTAGAGAAATAAGTGACTCATTAAAAAGGAACAATATCAGATTCATAGGGGTCCCAGAAGAGGAAGAGAGAGAAATAGGGGTAGAAGGGTTATCTGAGCAAAACTCCTAACCTGGGGAAAGACACAGACATCAAATCCAGGAGGCACAGAGGACTCCCATTAGATTCAACAAAAACCGACCATCAACAAGGCATATCATAGTCAAATCCACAAAATACTCAGGCAAGGAGAGAATCATGAAAGCAGCAAGGGAAAAAAAGTCCTTAACCTAGAAGGGAAGAGAGATCAGGTTTGCAGCAGACCTATCCACAGAAACTTGGCAGGCCAGAAAGGAGTGGCAGGATATATTCAATGTGCTGAATCAGAAAAATCTGCAGCCAAGAATTATTTATCCAGCAAGGCTGTCTTTCAAAATAGAAGGAGAGAAAAAAAGTTTCCCAGACAAACAAAAATTAAACGAGTATGTGACCACTAAACCACCCCTGCACGAAATTATAATGGGGACTCTCTGAGGGGAGATAAGATGAAATGAATAAATAAATAAACAAACAAACAAATACCAAAAGCAACACAGACTAGAAAGGACCGGAGAACACCACCAGAAACTCCAACTCAACAAGCAACATAATGGCAATAAATCTTATCAGTATTCACTCTAAATGTCAATGGACGCTATGCTCCAATCAAAAGGCATTGAGTACCAGAATGGATAGGAAAACAAGATCCAGTTATAAGCTACTTACAAGAGACCCAATTTAGACCTAATGGCACCTTCAGATTGAAAGTCAGGGGATGGAGAAGCATCTATCATGCTAATTGTTGACTAAAGAAAGCCAGAGTAACCATACTTATATCAGACAATCTAGACTTTAAAATAAAAACTGTAAAAAGAGATGCAGAAGGGCATTATATCATAATTAATCAGTCTGTAGACCAAGAAGACCTAACAATTATAAATATTTATGTGCCAAATGTGAGAACACTCAAATATAGAAATCAATTAATCACAAATATAAAGAAACTCATTGATTATAAAACCATAATAGTAGGGGAACGCAACACCTCACTCACAGCAATGGACAGATCACCTAACCAGAAAATCAACAGGAAATAATGGCTTTGAATGACACACTGGATCTGATAGACTCAAAAGATAATACTCAGAACATTTCATCCTAAAGCAGTGGAATATACATTCTTCTCCAGTGCACTTGGAACATTCTCCAGAATAGACCACATACTGGGACACAAATCAGCCCTCAGCAAGTACAAAAAGATCAAGATCATACCATGCATATTTTCAGACCACAATGCACTGAAACTTGAAATCAACCACAAGAAAAAATGTGGAAAGATAACAAATACTTGGAGACTTAAGAACATCCTACTAAAGAATGAATGGGCTAACCAAGAAGTTAAAAAGGAAATTAAAAAGTAAATGGAAGCCAATGAAAATGGTAACACCACAGCCCAAAACCTCTAGGACACAGCAACAGCGGTCAGAAGAGGAAAGTATATAGCAATCTAGGCAGAAAGGTCTCAGATACACAATCTAACCTTACACCTGAAAGAGCTAGAAAAAGAACAGCAAATAAAACCCAAAACCAGGAGAATACAGGAAATAATAAAGATTAGAGCAGAAATCAATGTTATCGAAACCAAAAACAAACAAACAAATAAACAAAAACAACAGTAGAACAGATCAATCAACCCCAAAGCTGGTCCTTTGAAAGAATTAACAAAATTGATAAACCACTAGCAAGTTTGATCCAAAACAAAAGGAAAGGACCCAAATAAATAAAATCAAGAATGAAAGAGGAGAGATCACAACCAACACAGCAGAAATAAAAACAAAAATAAGAGAATATTACAAGCAATTATATGACAATAAAATGGGCAATCTGGAAGGGAAAAATTTCTAGAAACATATACACTACCAAACTGAAACAGGAAGAAATAGAAAATCTGAACAGACCCATAACCAGTAAGGAAATCGAATTAGTAATCAAAAATCTGCCAAAAAACAAGAGTCCACGGCCAGATGGCTTTCCAGGGGAATTCTACCAAATATTTAAGGAAGAGTTAACACCTATTCTCTTGAAACTGTTCCAAAAAACAGAAATTGAAGGAAAACTTCCAAACTCTTTCTATGAAGCCAGCATTACCTTGATTCCAAAACCAAATAACAAGTGGGATTCATACCTGGTATGCAGGCCTGGTTCAATATCTGCAAAACAATCAATGTGATTCATCACATCAATTAAAGAAAAGAATCATATGATCCTCTCAATAGATGCAGAGAAAGCATTTGACAAAATACAGCATCCTTTTCTTGATAAAAACCCTCAAGAAAATAGGGATAGAAGGATCATTCCTCAAGATCATAAAAGCCATATATGAAAGCCCCTATGCTAATATCATCCTCAATGGGGAGAAACTGAGAGCTTTCCCTCGAAGGTCAGGAAAAAGATAGGGATGTCCACTCTCACCACGGTTATTCAACATAGTATTGTAAGACTTAGCTTCTGCAATCAGACAACACAAAGAAATAAAAGGCATCCAAATCAGCCAGGAGGAAGCCAAACTCTCCCTTTTCACAGGTGACATGATTCTCTATATGCAAACCTAAAAGATTCCACCAAAAAAC
The DNA here is from genome assembly GCF_018350175.1 of Felis catus. NCBI lineage: Eukaryota > Metazoa > Chordata > Mammalia > Carnivora > Felidae > Felis > Felis catus. The sequence goes on along the minus strand of NC_058368.1, from coordinate 59,218,432 downwards.
TGCTAGAACTGATTCATGAATTCAGCAGAGTTGCAGGATATAAAATCAGTGCACATAAATTAGTTGCATTCCTATACATCAACAATGAAGCAACAGAAAGAGAAATCAAGGAATCTATCCCATTTACGGTTGCACCAAACACCATAAAATACCTAGGAATAAATCTAACCAAAGAGTTGAATAATCTATATGCTGAAAACTATAGAAATCTTATGAAAGAAAATGAAGAAGACACACACACACAAAAATGGAAAAAGATTCCATGCTCCTGGATAGGAAGAACAAATATTGTTCAAATGTTGATGCTACACAAAGCAGTCTACATAGTCAATGCAATCCCTATCAAAATAACACCAGCATTCTTCACAGAGCTAGAACAAATAATCCTAAAATTTGTATGGAACCAGAAAAGACCCCGATTAGCCAAAGCAATCTTGAAAAAGAAAACCAAAGCAGGAGGCATCACAATCCCGGACTTCAAGCTATACTACAAAGCTGTAATCATCAAGACAGTATGGTACTGGCACAAGAACAGACACTCAGATCAATGGAACTGAATAGCGAACCCAGAAATGGACCCAAAAAAGTATGGCCAACTAATCTTTGACAAAGCAGGAAAGAATATCCAATGGAATAAAGACAGTCTCTTCAGCAAGTGGTGCTGGGAAACCTGGACAGCGACATGCAGAAGAATGAACCTGGACCACTTTCTTACACCATACACAAAAATAAACTCAAAATGCATGAAAGACCTAAACATAAGATAGGAAGCCATCAAAATCCTTGAGGAGAAAGCAGGCAAAAACGTCTTTGACCTTGGCCGCAGCAATTTCTTACTCAACACGTCTCTGCAGGCAAGTGAATTAAGGGCAAAATGAACTACTGGGACCTCATCAAGATAAAAAGCTTCTGCACTGCAAAGGAAACAATCAACAAAACTAAAAGGAAACTGATGGAATGGGAGAAGATATTTGCAAATGACATATCAGATAAAGGGATAGTATCCAAAATTTATAAAGAACTTGTCAAACTCCACACCCATAAAACAAATAATCCAGTGAAGAAATGAGCAAAAGACATGAATAGACACTTCTCTACAGAAGACTTCCAGATGGCTAACTGACACATGAAAAAATGCTCAATATCACTCATTGCTGGAAGCCGAGCTATCCCAGCCTGATGGCAAGGTCCAAGCTGTGGACGGATTGGCGACTGCAAGGCGGCCCACTGACAGTGAAGCTTCTTGTACTCCCACTTTTAGGCAACTTGGCCTTAATAAAAGTACCTGGGATATTGTCTGTTGCGGAATTGCCCTCGACAGGCCCCCTGGGAAAAGAACCATTAGGAAAGAAAATAAGTTTCTGCAAGAAATTGTGCGGCCTTACATTTAGCCCTGCCATCCCCTATGGAGACTCCTCTACTTACAGGAAGGATAGCCTCATACATTTGCCAGCAGAGGAGGCCAACAAAGGAGAGACATGGATTTGAAAGCCCCACTCCGGCAACTAAGGAGTGTATCTCTAGGCACGGGTGACTTCAATCTCTAGGCCCACCTGGCCCCCTGGAGGCATTCCAGATGATAATTCAACCTAGTCAGTTAAAGTACAGAATGGTTCATTGGTTCCTAGGTGCATTGTCTCTCTGAGAATGTATACGGCATGGGTTTCTAAGCCCTCTTGGCCTCCTCCTGGCACCTTGGACCCAGGTGAACACTTTTGTTCTTCAAACCACAAATAGTTCGGGGAAACAACAAAGAGGTCATGTCCCTGTAACTGTTTCACTTGAGATGTTGAGAGATAGATGGCCTTTCATGAGAACAGCAAAGCAAATGCTTTATAGATTATAGATAAATGCAGATGCATAATGGAATAATGTAAGAAATTAATCAATAATCAAAGGGTATGAGGGAACATTACGAGAAAATTGCCATGTTATTTCTTAAAGGTTGACTACACATAGGAACATTTTAGAATTAGGTAATGTTAGAAAAACATAGATGACGTATGCTACCAGGAAATCACTAGCAAATATAATGCCATGTTTGCCCCAATAAATCGGCCAGTTCAACACACTGCTGTTGTCTGTGTCCATTTTTATTTTGTTTTGTTTTGTTTTCACTTTTTCAAACGCCATTCATCCTTCGGGAACCCCTGGTTGCTGGAGCTGGTCTCCGGCAACTAATCATCAGGGAAATACAAATCAAAACCACAATGAGATACCACCTTACACCTGTCAGAATGGCTAACATTAACAACTCAGGCAATAACAGATGTTGGAGAGGATGCGGAGAAAGACAATCTCTTCTGCACTACTGGTGGGAATGCAAACTGGTGCAGCCACTCTGGAAAACAGTGGAGGTTTCTCAAAAAATTAAAAATAGAACTATCTTACAACCCAGGAATTGCACTGCTACGTATTTATCCAAGGGATAAAGGTATGCTGTTTTGAAGGGTCATATGCACCCCAATATTTATAGCAGTACTATCAACAGTGGCCAAAGGATGGAAAGAGCCCTAATGTCCATCGATAGATGAATGGATAAAAAAGATGTGGTATATATATATACAATGGAGTATTACTCGTCAATCAAAAAGAATGAAATCTTGCCATTTGCAACTATGTGGATGGAACTAGAGGGTGTTATTCTAAGTGAAATTCATCAGCCAGAGAAACACAAATATCATGACTTCACTCATGTAAGGACTAAGACACAGAACAGATGAACATAAGAAAAGGGAAGCGAAAATAATATGACAACAGGGAGGGGGAGAAAACATAAGAGACTCTTAAAAATGGAGAATAAACAGAGGGTTGCTGGAGGGGCTGTGGGAAGGGGGTTGGGCTAAATGGGCAAGGGGCATTAAGGAATCTACTCCTAAAATCATTTTTGCACTATATGCTAACTAATTTGGATGTAATTTAAACAAATTAAATTAAATTAAAAAATTAAAAATTAAAAAAAACACCAACAAACAAAAAAAAATGTTTTAATTAGAGAAAAAACAAAACAAAAGAACCAGAAGACCTGAGTTTCAGTATGTTATTCCTCAACTTTACTGTGTTCTATTTGTAAACTTTTAAATTTTGTCTGAAAATGATCATTTCCATGTGCCTTATGTAAATCATAGGGTTGTTTCTGAAGATCAAGTGAATAATTATATTATGTGATAAATTATAAAACATTAAATAAACATAAATTATTCTTATAAAAATATGATTGTTCACCATCAAATTAAAACACTTTAAAGATGATATCTCTTTTGAAATGCCTGGGTGGCTCACTTGGTTAAAAGTCCAATTCTTGATTTTGGCTCAAGTCATGATTTCACAGTTTGTGAGTTTGAGCCTCTCATTGAGCTCTGTGCTGACAGTGTGAAGCCTGCTAAGGATTCTTTCTCCTTTTCTCTCTGCCTCTCCTCTCTCTCTCAAAAAATAAGTAAACTGGAAAAAAATAATTAAAGATGATGCCTTTTTTGACAGCTCTGCCAATGTTAGCTCTTCTCTTGTCCTCCATTTTAGGTATCACTGTTATCTATTTGATGTATACATTCACAGGTTTTTAAAACTTTCTTTTTTGTATGCTTACGCACATATTTAACTGTAAAATTCTATACTATCAGTTTGTGGGTATGTTTTTTTCCCACAAGCTATATATTTTAACGTATCCTTTGATTTTTAAAATGTATATGTTTACAATTCTAATAATTTCAGCATTTCAAATATAGATGTATATTTAAATTATTCCTATAAGAATATATTGCTACATTGCGCTTCAGTTTATGGGTGTACCCTAAGCTTATTTAATAATATTCTAACAATGTATGTATACACTTTATTTTTTTCATTGTTAGGAAAAAGAATCCTTCCCAGGCATTAATGTCCACATTTGTCACACCTACACTAAGGCACATCTTTAGAGAATAAACAAAGTAAAATAATTGCTTAGATATAAGATATGCAAATTTCCATTGTGATTGCTTTTTTCAAACTACTTTCTATAAGGCAATTCATTTTCTGCTTCAACAACAGTTGGCATTATTAAAAGCTGATGGTTAAAATATGCTAATGATGTCCCAATCTGCATTCTTTTATTATTAATGAGATGAGGTACCTTTTTATTGGCTATTTTTATTCCTTTTTTTGGCTCCATTTCATTTTTGTTTCCAATTATTTAATTGAGTTGCTTTTATTTTCTTTATTTGCTTTGTAGGAAATATTTATGTATCCTGGATATCAATCCTTTGTGTGTTAAACATGTGGCAAATGTTTTCTCTCAGTCTGTTGCTTGGCTTTTAATAATATTTATGGTAAATTAGAATTTTAATTTTGACATTACCAAGTTATCAAAGTTCACTTTATAACTTTTGCCTTTTCGGACCTATTAAACTTTTTCTCTGCCATAGCTACAAATATTGCATGCTAATTTTATTCTAATTATTTTAAGATTTTTAAAACATATACTTGAGAGCCAGAACCCTTTGTTAACATCCTAATATGCTGTTTAGTACTTTTATGGCATTAAACAAGAGACAATCTCTGTACTTCAGTTTCCTAACTATAAAATTGGAATTCTAAGAATAGATAATATGTTTATTATTACTTAGCATATTGTCTGCCGCCCAGTGTGCACTATATCATGGACCTTCTTTTTCTTAAACTTTCACACCTGGTTTGGCATATATTACATAATTTAAAGGAAACTGAAATATATACACACATCATTTTCAAAGAGCCTATTTGCTCCATTGTTGTACTGCATTACTGAATCAACAGCCTGTGTTGTAATCACAGTTACTGGATACTGTAACTTGTGCTTCTCACTGTAAAGGAGTGGCTTATATTATAACAATTATTCCCCTGAGACTAACAAAAAAACTTGAGGGGTGCCTGGGTGGCTTAGTCGGTTGAGCATCTGACTTTGGCTCAGGTCATGATTCCAAGGTTTGTGGGTTCAAGCCAGGCATGGGGCTTGGTGCTGTTAGCCTGTCAATGCAGATCCTGCTTAAGATCCTCTGACCCCCTTTCTCTCTGACTCTCCCCTGCTTGTGCTCTCTCTCCAAAAAAAAATCTGAATAAAATTAAAAATACAAAAAATATAGTATAATCAAAAGAGAGAAACCAAGTCAGGAAGGGCCAAGAGCTCAAGGCCAATGTGAAGACATTGAGGTAAGTTCGTTTTCCTGTGGAAGGTATTTGCCAATATATGTGTGAAACCAAAGTGAAAAATTGGACCTTAGAATCTTCCTTCATGGTAGAGCTTTGCTTAGCAGGTTGACGTTTCAGTTTCGAACCAAGTCTATGTCCTAGGTATGAATCAAGTACTTACAAAGACAGTTGTAATCTTGAAAATTTTCAGTAGCAGATTTATAAAGGTGTTATTCACCTTTTTTAGCTTCTAGTAGAATAAAAATAAACACTCTTTGGAGGAGATAATATTATTCAACAATAGAAAAATACACATTTGTCCCCTGCTCTACTTTAAAAGTGACAGAAGTAATTCCACTAGTGTAGATTGGCTAGAATTAATAAATACTTTGTACTATATTAACAAATTCGCTTAAATATAGCAACAGAAACAATAAACTGAAGACTACATAAATGAAGCTAAAAAATCCCCTAAGTAAATTTAGCTTAAAATCACTTATTTCAAAAGCAGACTAAATCAATTTATTTCTCACTGTATATACACATATGGTAGCATTATAAAGAAAAAAAATGAATTATACAAAATTTAAGATACAGTTACCTCCGAGTATATGGTAGGGTGAATGTTTTAGGAATGAGTAAGTCAACTGGTTTGAAAGGCACAGGTTATATTCTATTTGCAAAATTCATTTTGGTAATTTGGCATTTTATCAATATTTTCACACATTGATATTCATCATAAATACTCTTAAATTATGCACATGATATTTTATAACATTAACACATTTTAAAAGTCTCCTTGGCATTTTATATATAAATAAATTGTTTTACAACTCTGTAGGTAATACCTTCATCTTATAATGTGGTATAAAATATTTATTCAATTTTCATCTATTCAATTACTTTGTGCTTATGTTTCACTGATCATTTGTCCTTACATTAATTATTTCAATTGGAAATGCTGTTGTAACTTTGAACATTTCTGTTAAAAGTGTAGAAAACAGGCTTTGGTCTATTTATATATACCATAAACATTAAAAAAAATTAAAAAAAAATTCCAAAGCTATATCTGGAACTCCAAAGAGCAATCGAACTTTAGGAGATATGGATTACTAGTGATTTTTTACTGGTAATGTGAATCAGTTTTCAGGCGTGTTTCACATTAGAGAGGAGAAAACAAGAATTGTTCAGTAGCTTGGGAAATTATCTAGTTCTACTCTACCAACTATGAATAAAAATAAGTATAATTATCCCTCAAATTCCAGAAGATATTTTAACCATATATTTCTTACATATTTTATCGAATATTGTTGAATTATCAGTGCCCAAAGATATAAATAAATAAAACATTCTTGCACCCTTATCTTTCAAATCTAATTTATTAATTCTAATAAAATAAAATGTGTTACCCTATGTTGTACACATAAGTGTTACAAGTATTCTAAAAATATAAGAAAAGTTTTGGGTAAAATATTTAGGAATGCTTCACAAAATAATTATAAAGAAATATGTATGTGATGGTTTCAATCAGATACAGTTATGTTATATTAGTATACACACTTGAAGAATAAGAATAAAAGAAAAATTATGTAGTGTGAATGTTTGGTCTTCACTTTTTTGTTTTTGGTTTGGATGCATGTGCCTCATGAAAAAATGGTTCAGCAATACAAAAGAACTGTTACACGAATTTTCCAGATTTTACCTTACACTGCATAACTATTGTCCATTTAGTTTCACTGCTATGAAGGATTAAGATGCCAGTTTCTCTCTCTCAAAAAAAAATGTGTGAACTTATTAAATGGTTAGGTCTAGGAAAAAGAGTATGGTTAAAGAATATTTTTGTACATTGTTACAGCTGCTTCTGTGGGGTGTTGAGAAATTTTTGCATGCATTTCTGCAGATGTGAGGGTTTCTAAATAAACTTGGTAAAAATTTAGGGTTATGAAATAAGAGAAATACAAGTCTAATTATTTTACAAGAGAATGGACAATGAGAGAACCCCAGAAATATTTACCCAATTCTGGAGGTATGTGTTTATATTTCAAGAGAAAATCAGATCAGGGAGCTTGGAGGCATATCTAGGTCAGAAAAGCTGAGGGTATATTCAGGTTTACCCTGCCATTAGAGAGAAATATTTACATCTTAAATGATTAGTGTAAGAATTCAATATTATTTTAATCCTTTCTCCAAAAGGCAAAGATTTTCCTCCTCTCTTGCAGAGGTAATGAGGAGACAGGTACCTCTTTGCTATGTAGAAGTAAAGAAAATTATTTTTTCTCCATTTTCTCACCTATGTGGAAAGAGGTGGAGAGCTCACTTACTAGTGGAATTTGTCATTTGGTTTTCATTATTTTTTTCCAAATAGTATGCATTTGGGTGGGTGAGAGTGAAATGCCGTTATTATTTTGGAAGAAGAAAGAAAAAGAAAGAAGAAAGAAGAAAGAAGAAAGAAGAAAGAAGAAAGAAGAAGGAAGAAAAGAAGAAGAAAGAAGAAGAAGAGGAAGAAGAAGAAGAAGAAGAAGAAGAAGAAGAAGAAGGGGAGGGGGAGGGGGAGAAGAAGAATTTTTTTTAGTAATCTAGAGTATCATCATGTATGCCTCTAGAATAAAATTCATAAAGACTGATATTAAAAATATAATAAATTATGACACCAAGAGTGAATGCTTAGGTAAACTAGGGACTTTGGTTGATTATAATATATCAGTGTATATCATCAATTGTAAAACAAATTACCTTTCTGTGGGATATTTACAATGGAGGAGGCCATGCATGTGTGAAGCAGGAGTATATGGGAAGTCTCTGTTTCTTCTTACCAGTTTTGCTGTGCACCTAAAACTGCCCTAAAAAATTAAAGTCATTAGTAAAAAGCAAATATAATTGCTTCCAAAAAGGATGATTTCTTTTGTGCAAATTAATTTCTAGTATTGTAAAAGCCAAGCATAAAGACCAGTAAGGTAAATTAAATATTAACTAGCTGAGAAGTAGGGTGTTAAGTATAGCAATTTTAAACTCTATGTTATTTTGTAGTATTTTATGCTTAAAATAAGCTTAAAAAACTCATGTTACTAACTAAAGATATGGTACTTAACAATACCATCAAACAACTGATTAGAATTGGCATACATAGACTACTTCATTGAACAACAGCAGAATACTTATTCTTCTCATGCTCACATAAAACATTCACCAAGATGGACCACATTCTGGAATTGCAACACACCTTAACAAATATAAAAAATATAAATTACACAATGTCTGTTTTCAGACCACAATAGAGTTAAATTAGAAAGTAATAATAGAGAATTAAGTGGAAAATCCCCAAATAATGGAGCTTAGACAACACATGGGTAAAAGAAGAAATCTCAAGAAAAATTCAAAAAACATTCTGAACTAAGTGTGAACAAAACCTAAACCTAGTAAAATGCGCGAGATTAAGCAAAACCAGTGTGCAAACATATTTTTTTTAGCATTGGATATACACATTAGTTTAAAAAAATCTAAAATCAATAATCTGTGCTTCCACTTTAAAAAGAATAATAAATTAGGGGTGTGTGGGTGGCTCAGTCAGTTAAGCATCCAACTTTAGTTCAGGTCATCATCTGGTGGCATGAGTTTGAGCCCCACATCGGGCTCTGTGCTGACAGCTTAAAGCCTGGAGCCTGTTTCAGATTCTCTGTCTCCCTCTCTCTCTGCCTCGCCCCTGCTCATGCTCTCTCTCTCTTGATCTCTCTCTCTCTCTCTCTCTCAAAAATGAACATTAAAAAAATTCAAAAAAAGAATAATAAATTAAGTGTGAAGTAAACAAGTAAATAAATAATACAGCTTAGAAAAGAATTTGCTAACACTGAAAACATGAAATCAATACAGAAAACAAACTAAACCAAAAGCTAGTTCTTTCAAAAGATCATCAAATTGATAAGTAGGTAGGCTAATTAAGAAAAAAAAAGAGAAAGGGTAGACAACAATAATATCAGAAATAACAGAAGGAGTATTATGTATAGTACATTGGGTGAATATATTTTTATATATAATATAGGAATGGGACTTATGAATCATTTGTTAAACTCGTAGTTTTGAAAACTACCAAGCATTTTTCCAAAGTCACCATACTATTTTGCAGTTCCCCTAGCATTATATGAGAATCCCAATTTCTCTTCATGGTCACAGGTACTTGATGGTCAGACTTTTTAATAAAAGTCCTTGTATAGAGTATGCAATGGCATTTAATTAGGATTTTAATTTGAATTATCCTAATGACTAATGATGTGAGTACCATTTTATTCTTTGTGTTTCCATATAAAAGTATCTGTTAAAATAGTCTGCATATTTGTTAATTAGATATTTATCTTTATACATTCTTATATATTTTAGATACCATTATTTTAATAAATATGGCTTTTGAAAATGTTTTCTCCAAGTCTTTGGATAGTCTTTAAATTATCTTGAGTATCTTCAGAAAGCAGAATTCTTAAATGTCAGTAAGTATAATTTATCATTTTTTATTTTGTTATCTGTGCTATTTATTTTCTATATAATAAATGAACTCTGAACATAATGCCTCAAAGGTTTTCTCCCACATTTTATTGGAAGCCCTTATAGTTTTGCCTTTTACATTTATTTTTAAAATTCATTCAGAGTCAAATATAAATGGTATAATGATCAGAGTTCCTTTTTTTCAGTAGATTCTTTGGAATTTACCATGTAGATGTAATCCTATTTATACATAAAAACACTACTATTCTTCTTTTCTAACCTGTTTGTTTATACTTGATAGATTTATTATTTAAATTTAAATTATTTCTATGGTGCACAAATTTCTGGTCATGATTTCATTAAAACTGCCCAATATATGCCTGTACCCATCAACATTTGAAAAACAAGTAGTTAATCCCTCTCTGAATTCATTAATATTAACACAACACATGTTTTCCAAAGCTAAAGCATTGCTGAACATAAGATAATAATCCAAATTTTTTTAAATGAGAAAATTTTTACTCAGTATAGTATGGAAATACAATTGATGCAAATACTTAATGTTGCCTTCAAGAAGCCTTATAGATAAATACAGGTAAGAACACAGAAATATTTTACCAATATCTTAATTACATCAGTATGCATAGCTGTAAATGTGATTTTATGTATTTTACATTTTGAAAAACTGAGCAAAAAGATAAACATATATTCATGATTTAATTTAGTCTCAAGAACAATCATAAGTATTGAAAGTATATAGGAAATAGCTCAGAACACATAAATCATAACATTTTTAAAGACCATGAATAAATTTTGAGATATTAAAATTATTGTTCTCTGTGTGTAAAACATGTTATCTCTTGTTAAGCAAGTTAGATATTTGGAGTTTTCAAAAAAGATTTTTTCTTTTTCTTTTCCTTTGTAAAGTGATAGTAGACTATTTTGGACAGCAACTCATTGGCATATTTGAGCATGTCACTCATATAACCTATAACTATCAAAACATTGACTACATCTGAACAAAAATGACAAATTTTGACTATGATATAATGGAAGAGATTGGTTAAAGTATTCTCAAAATTCCCCTCAAAATCACACTGGGCATTTTCCTCTAATTTTTATTGTTGATTTTCAGGTTCTTCAATTTATATGTTAATGCCTTATCCTGTGTCATGTACAGGTGCGATGTGCAATCACTGCTTTTCAAAATAGCAATAGTTACAACTACAGATTACTATGCCTTTATAACTGCAGGAACAAATGAAGAAGAAATTGCCTTAGTTCATGACTGAAACAAAAATGATATAGCTATTTTTTCTAACATTATTAAATAGATAAAGATAAATATCTAGATATATGTTTTCAAAATAATGTGTTATTTTGAGAGTGTTCTGCCTCTTTGACTGGTCTAACTTCATTTGTAAGCTACAGAGTAGATAAATTACTGCTAACAATATCACTGCCTTATATTGTCCATGTGGTCTCATTTTGCACATCATTTTATAAAAAGTAATTTTTCTCTGTCAATAGAATAATAGTAAGCAATTTTAAAATATTCACTAAGCCAAAAAACACATTAAACATTTAACAGGGGCGCCTGGGTGGCTCAATCGGTTAAGCATCTGACTTCGGCTCAGGTCATGATCTCGTGGTTTGTGAGTTTGAGCCTGGCGTCCAGCTCTGTGCTGACAGCTCAGAGCCTGGAGCCTGCTTCAGATTCTGTGTCTTCCTCTCTCTCTCTGCCTCTCCCCTGCTCATGCTCTGTCATTTTCTGCCTCAAAAGTAAAATAAAACATTAAAAAAAAACATTTAACAGGATGATGGTACACCCAATATCAGAAAAATTACTGCCTGTGTTCTCCCCTAGGATTTTTATGGTGTCAGGTCTCACATTTAGTTCTTTAATCCATTTTGAATTTATTTTTGTGTATAGTGTAAGAAAGTGGTCCAGTTTCATTCTTTTGTATGTAGCTGTCCAGTTTTTCCAACACCATTTGTTGTAGAGAAGGTATTTTTTCAATTGCATATCCTTGCCTCCTTGAAGAAGATTAACTGAGCATATAGTTATGGGTTTATTTTTGAGTTTTCTATTCTGTTACATTGATCAATGTGTCTATTTTTGAACCAGTACCATACTGTTTCTATCACTACAGTTTTGTAATATAACTTGAATCCTGAAATTGTGATGAAAAGCTTCTGCACAGTAAAGGAAACAACCAACAAAACTAAAGGACAATCTACTGAATAGCAGAAGATTTTTGCAAATGACATATCCAATAATGTATAAATAGCTTAAACAACTCAACACTCCCCCCCCCAAAAATACTCCAATTAAGTAACAGGCAGAAAACATGAACAGACAATTCTCTAAAGAAAACATAAAGATGGCCAAAAGACACATGAAAATGTGCTCAACATCACTGATCTTCAAGGAAATGCAAATCAAAACTACAGTAAGATATCACCTCACACCTGTCAGAATGGCTAAAATCAAAAACCCAATAAACAACAAATGTTGGTAAGGATGTGGAGAAAACAAGGAACATTCTTGCACTGTTGTTGGAAATGCAAACTGGTATAGCCACTATGGAAAACAGTATGGAGGATCCTCAAAAACTTAAAAATAGCACTACCTTATAATCCAGTAATCACAACTAGTAAAATACTTCTGGGTATTTACCCAAAGAACACAAAAAAACATTAATTCAAAAAGATACATGCACCCCTATGTTTAATGGAGCATTATATGCAATAGCCAAACTATGGAAGAAGCCCAAGTGTCAATCAATAGATGAATGGAAAAAGAAGAGGTGGTATACACACACACACACACACACACACACACACACACACACAGACACACACACACACACACACGGAAATATTCAGCCATAAAAAAGAATGAAATCTTGCCATCTGCAAAAACATGGATTGATCTAGAAAGTATAATGCTAAGTGAAATAAGCCTGTCAAAGAAAGACAAATACCATATGATTCTAATCATATGTGGAATTTGAGAAATGAAACAATTTGGGGCACCAGTGTGGCTCAGTCGGTTGAGCACCTGGCTTCAGCTCAGGTCATGATCTCACAGTCTGTGAATCCGAGCACCTTGTTGGGCTGTGTGCTGAGAGCTCAGAGCCTGGAGCCTGCTTTGGATTCTGTGTATCCCTCTCTCTCTGTCCCTCCTTGGCTCATGCTCTATCTCTCTCTGTCTCAAGAATAAACAAATGTTAAAAAACAATTTAAAAAAGAAATGAAACAAATAATAATGATTAAAAAAGAGAGAACGAATGAGAGAGAGAGAGAAACCAAAAAACAGGCACTTAAAAAACAGGCACTTTGTAGAGAACAAAGAGATGTTTACCAGAGAGGAGATGAGTGCGGGCAATGTGTGAACTAAATGGAGGGAATTAGGGGTGTATCTGTCTTGATGAGCACTGAGTACTCTATGGAACTGTTGAATCACTGTAGTGTACACCTGAAATTAGTACAGTACTGTATGTTAACTACACTGAAATTAAAATAAAAACAAACCCAAAAATACAAAAGCACACAAACAAAAAAGAACTTAAGTAATTTGTATTAAAAACAAAATCAACATGTTTCAGTTCATTCCAAATTTGAATTCAATCTTTATAAATTAAGGACTTGGCACCTTCTATTTCTGAGCACTGGAGGGAAGGAAAAAGCATGGGCAAACTGCTTGGGCAAACTGCCTTACTTCCAGTGGCTTCCTTCCCAAATCTTGTCAGCTTAGATTGTATTTTGTCTGATGTCAGATAACTTTGCATATTTACTTTGTAGCTTCTAAGATTCTCATGACACCTCTTCTGCTACCTTCTACTCACCTACTTGTCTTTGCATGTTCTTGACCTTTTACTCCAACTGGTATTGCAGTAGCTTTCTCTGACGGAAAAGATAAATGCCTGTATCTAACCCATTATAATTTAACTATTTGTCCACCTCAGACTTTCATCCAACTTTTAAAGACCAAATGCATAAACTAATTATTCATTGTCAGTTATACAGGAAATATTCATGAATGACTTCATAACTGAATCCTTATTGAAAATATGAATCAAAAGTATTATAAAGACAAAGTAAATTGAAATAAAACACTCTGTTACTCAGAACAATTTGTTCTGCTTTCTTAAATTCTGCATTTTTCTATTTGGTATTCACTAATAACAGGGCCAAACCAACAGCCATAGGGATGAGCATCTTACCTAACAATCAGAGCCCATAATCTGACCCACCCTCTTACCTAACTTTCACATTTCAAACCAAGGTTTCTCCTGCCCTAAATCACCCGGGATCATCTACTACACAACTAGAGACCACATCTATGGCACAGAGCTCACATATATTATTCAAACTACATAATCCTGACCTTTTTCTCATACCCTCCCTTGCCATTCCTGCAGAAACTCAAGTAAAAACTCTGACTTCAGCTTCCCTTCACTCCTCCTTTCTACTTCTTGCCCAAACTTCACGGTTCCCCCTGTGTCCCCACATGGCATAATGTGCTCCCTCATTTTGGGAAATGTAACTAAGATAAATCTCCTTTCAAAGGCACCATCCTCTCCATGTCATCATTTAGGCACCTCTGTAAATTAATATCTGGAGGATACAATTACTACACTGTCATAACAAAATTGTCAGTGAACACTGAATCTATTTCAAACAAAAAGTTATCAAAAACTAGGGACTTTGCTAAAACAAAATTTGTATATACTTGTTCACATCCATATGAAAGAAAAAAAAATAATACAAAGACCTTGGAATCAACTACTGCTCTCTAAAATATAATTCAGAACCATTTGTCAATGTCTAATATAGAGACACAGATTAAAATAAAGATGTTAAAACTCTAAAACATCAGTGCTTCCAGTGATTTTTATAACCTCAGTAGAAATTATCTTAAGTAACTGATACTATAAAATGAAGGAACATTTGCATAAATTTTGGAAATCTTTCTGTTTATCTCTTCCTAAATACAAATATATTCAATATATAAACCTTTAAATACACATGTGTCATTATTTCATTCTTTAGAAACCTTCCCTTCACCATTTTCCCCTCTCTTTCTTTGCCTCTCTTTATTTATATTTATATGAGTTTCTTGAATGTTATTTGTAGAATGATATCACTGGTGACCTTGGTTTGACCTTATTTATTGATTTCTGTGCTTGATACCTTATTTATTGTTTTATACTTTTAAAACTCTGAACTTATTAAAAATAACTTAATTGTGTTAACACAAACAAAGACAGACAAATATCTTCTTCAAGGTGGTGAATGAATTTGGGAACAAGCAAAATTGAGTTTAGCACATTTACAAAATAACATAGAAGATGAATAATTAAATGGCATGACATTAATCATTAATGTAGTTTTTCAAGGACAAATAAATATGATCCGGATTGGTCATGATGATATAGTAACAGATATAACCTTAACTCCATGCTAACTGCTGAATTCCTATTGTTCTAGAGTTACAGCAAATCTAAGAAGTTGGGTACATGCCCACAATTAATGCCTAGGGATTTGAAGCAATACTTAGGTCATGTGGTCAACAGATTATTAACAAGCCTAGTCCCACCAAGAGATACTCAGGGAATACAGAATGAGTTTAACATTGTTTCTCTTGACCCTGCCCCAACCTTACTCTCCCTCTCCAGTTCTAGGCTCTTCTATTTAGAAACATATGACTGACCTTTTATGTAGGACTTAAATCTAATGCAGGAAAACTATGTCACTTCACCTCACTGTGACCAACACTCACAACGCCCATAACAGTGTGACTTAGGAGAGAGAGGGAAGATGGCGGCATAAGAGGACGCTGGGCTCACCGCGCTTCCTGCTG
Organism: Felis catus; assembly: GCF_018350175.1. Lineage (NCBI taxonomy): Eukaryota > Metazoa > Chordata > Mammalia > Carnivora > Felidae > Felis > Felis catus. The sequence goes on along the minus strand of NC_058368.1, from coordinate 59,202,945 downwards.
ATCACTTAGATTCCACCTACACCTGCCTAAATAACCCAGAACACCGCCAGAGGATTAGCAGAACGGAGTCTCCGGAGCCAAGCGCAGACGAGAGGCCCACGGAAGAGGGTAGGAAGGGCGGCGAGGCGGTGCGCGCTCCACGGACTGGTAGGAGGGAGCCGGGGTGGAAGGGGCGGCTCGCCGGCCAAGCAGAGCCCCCGAGTCTGGCTGGCAAAAGCAGAGGGGCCGGACGGACTGTGTTCCCACAGCAAGCGCGACTTAGCGTCTGGGAGGTCATAAGTTAACAGCTCTGCTCGGAAAGCGGGAAGGCTGGAGGACAAAGGGAGGGAGAGCTGCTGAGCCCCCGAACGACAGAGCTCAGTTTGGTGGGGAACAAAGGCGCTCACCAGCGCCATCTCCCCTGCCCATCCCCCAGCTAAAATCCCAAAGGGAACCAGTTCCTGCCAGGGAACTTGCTCATTCCGCGCAAACACCCAACTCTGTGCATCTGCGGAGCCAAACCTCCGGCAGCGGATCTGACTCCCTCCCGCTGCCACAGGGCCCCTCCTGAAGTGGATCACCGAAGGAGAAGGGAGCTAAGCCTGCCCCTCCTGCCCCCGTGCACCTTGCCTACCCATCCCAGCTAATATGCCAGATCCCCAGCATCACAAGCCTGGCAGTGTGCAAGTAGCTCAGACGGGCCACACCACCCCACAGTGAATCCCGCCCCTAGGAGAGGGGAACAGAAGGCACACATCAGTCTGACTGTGGCCCCAGCAGTGGGCTGGGGCAGACATCAGGTCGGACTGTGGCCCCGCCCACCAACTCCAGTTATACACCACAGCACAGGGGAAGTGCCCTGCAGGTCCTCACAACTCCAGGGACTATCCAAAATGACCAAGCGGAAGAATTCCCCTCAGAAGAATCTCCAGGAAATAACAACAGCTAATGAGCTGATCAAAAAGGATTTAAATAATATAACAGAAAGTGAATTTAGAATAATAGTCATAAAATTAATTGCTGGGCTTGAAAACAGAATAGAGGACAGCAGAGAATCTCTTGCTACAGAGATCAAGGAACTAAGGAACAGTCATGAGGAGCTGAAAAGCACTTTAAACAAAATGCAAAACAAAATGGAAACGACGACAGCTCGGATTGAAGAGGCAGAGGAGAGAATAGGTGAACTAGAAGATAAAGTTATGGAAAAAGAGGAAGCTGAGAAAAAGAGAGATAAAAAAATCCAGGAGTATGAGGGGAAAATTAGAGAACTAAGTGATACACTAAAAAGAAATAATATACGCATAATTGGTATCCCAGAGGAGGAAGAGAGAGGGAAAGGTGCTGAAGGGGTATTTGAAGAAATTATAGCTGAGAACTTCCCTGAGCTGGGGAAGGAAAAAGGCATTGAAATCCAAGGGCACAGAGAACTCCCTTCAGACGTAACTTGAATCGATCTTCTGCACGACATATCATAGTGAAACTGGCAAAATACAAGGATAAAGAGAAAATTCTGAAAGCAGCAAGGGGTAAACGTGCCCTCACATATAAAGGGAGACCTATAAGACTCGTGACTGATCTCTCTTTTGACTTGGCAGGCCAGAAAGAATTGGCATGATATCTTCAGTGTGCTAAACAGAAAAAATATGCAGCCGAGAATCCTTTATCCAGCAAGTCTGTCATTTAGAATAGAAGGAGAGATAAAGGTTTTCCCAAACAAACAAAAACTGAAGGAATTTGTCACCACTAAACCAGGCCTACAAGAGATCCTAAGGGGGACCCTGTGAGACAAAGTCCCAGAGACATCACTACAAGCAGAAAACATACAGACATCACAATGACTCTAAACCCGTATCTTTCTATAATAACACTGAATGTAAATGGATTAAATGCGCCAACCAAAAGACATAGGGTATCAGAATGGATAAAAAAAAACAAGACCCATCTATTTGCTGTCTACAAGAGACTCATTTTAGACCTGAGGACACCTTTAGATTGAGAGTGAGGGGATGGAGAACTATTTATCATGCTACTGGAAGCCAAAAGAAAGCTGGAGTAGCCATACTTATATCAGACAAACTAGACTTTAAATTAAAGGCTGTAAAAAGAGATGAAGAAGGGCATTTTACAATAAGTACAGGGTCTATCCATCAGGAAGAGCTAACAATTATAAATATCTATGCGCCGAATACCGGAGCCCCCAAATATATAAAACAATTACTGATAAACATAAGCAACCTTATTGATAAGAATGTGGTAATTGCAGGGGACTTTAACACCCACTTACAGAAATGGATAGATCATCTAGACACACGGTCAATAAAGAAACAAGGGCCCTGAATGAGACATTGGATCAACTGGACTTGACAGATATATTTAGAACTCTGCATCCCAAAGCAACAGAATATACTTTCTTCTCGAGTGCACATGGTACATTCTCCAAGATAGATCACAATCTGGGTCACAAAACAGCCCTTCATAAGTTTACAAGAATTGAAATTATACCATGCATACTTTCAGACCACAATGCTATGAAGCTTGAAATCAACCACAGAAAAAAGTCTGGAAAACCTCCAAAAGCATGGAGGTTAAAGAACACCCTACTAACGAATGAGTGGGTCAACCAGGCAATTAGAGAAGAAATTAAAAAATATATGGAAACAAACGAAAATGAAAAGACAACAATCCAAACACTTTGGGACGCAGCGAAGGCAGTCCTGAAAGGAAAATACATTGCAATCCAGGCCTATCTCAAGAAACAAGAAAAATCCCAAATACAAAATCTAACAGCACACCTAAAGGAACTAGAAGTAGAACAGCAAAGGCAGCCTAAACCCAGCAGAAGAAGAGAAATAATAAAGATTAGAGCAGAAATAAATAATATAGAATCTAAAAAAACTGTAGAGCAGATCAACGAAACCAAGAGTTGGTTTTTTGAAAAAATAAACAAAATTGACAACCCCCTAGCCAGGCTTCTCAGAAAGAAAAGCGAGATGACCCAAATAGATAAAATCATGAATGAAAATAGAATTACTACAACCAATCCCTCAGAGATACAAACAATTATCAGGGAATACTATGAAAAATTATATGCCAACAAATTGGACAACCTGGAAGAAATGGACAAATTCCTGAACACCCACACTCTTCCAAAACTCAATCAGGAGGAAATAGAAAGCTTGAACAGACCCATCACCAGCGAAGAAATTGAATCAGTTATCAAAAATCTCCCAACAAATAAGAGTCCAGGACCAGATGGCTTCCCAGGGGAGTTCTACCAGACGTTTAAAGCAGAGATAATACCTGTCCTTCTCAAGCTATTCCAAGAAATAGAAAGGGAAGGAAAACTTCCAGACTCATTCTATGAAGCCAGTATTACTTTGATTCCTAAACCAGACAGAGACCCAGTAAAAAAAGAGAACTACAGGCCAATATCCCTGATGAATATGGATGCAAAAATTCTCAATAAGCTACTAGCAAATCGAATTCAACAGCATATAAAAAGAATTATTCACCATGATCAAGTGGGATTCATTCCTGGGATGCAGGGCTGGTTCAACATTCGCAAATCAATCAATGTGATACATCACATTAACACAAAAAGAGAGAAGAACCATATGATCCTGTCAATCGATGCAGAAAAGGCCTTTGACAAAATCCATCACCCTTTCTTAATAAAAACCCTTGAGAAAGTCGGGATAGAAGGAACATACTTAAAGATCATAAAAGCCATTTATGAAGAGCCCACAGCTAACATCATCCTCAACAGGGAAAAACTGAGAGCTTTTTCCCTGAGATCAGGAACACGACAGGGATGCCCACTCTCACCGCTGCTGTTTAACATAGTGCTGGAAGTTCTAGCATCAGCAATCAGACAACAAAAGGAAATCAAAGGCATCAAAATTGGCAAAGATGAAGTCAAGCGTTCGCTTTTTGCAGATGACATGATATTATACATGGAAAATCCGACAGACTCCACCAAAAGTCTGCTAGAACTGATACATGAATTCAGCAAAGTTGCAGGATACAAAATCAATGTACAGAAATCAGTTGCATTCTTATACACTAAAAATGAAGCAACAGAAAGACAAATAAAGAAACTGATCCCATTCACAATTGCACCAAGAAGCATAAAATACCTAGGAATACATCTAACCAAAGATGTAAAAGATCTGTATGCTGAAAACTATAGAAAGCTTATGAAGGTAATTGAAGAAGATATAAAGAAATGGAAAGACATTCCCTGCTCATGGATTGGAAGAATAAATATTGTCAAAATGTCAACACTACCCAAAGCTATCTACACATTCAATGCAATCCCAATCAAAATTGCACCAGCATTCTTCTCGAAACTGGAACAAGCAATCCTAAAATTCATATGGAACCACAAAAGGCCCCGAATAGCCAAAGGAATTTTGGAGAAGAAGACCAAAGCAGGAGGCATCACAATCCCAGACTTTAGCCTCTACTACAAAGCTGTCATCATCAAGACAGCATGGTATTGGCACAAAAACAGACACATAGACCAATGGAATAGAATAGAAACCCCAGAACTAGACCCACAAACGTATGGCCAACTCATCTTTGACAAAGCAGGAAAGAACATCCAATGGAAAAAAGACAGCCTCTTTAACAAATGGTGCTGGGAGAACTGGACAGCAACATGCAGAAGGTTGAAACTAGACCACTTTCTCACACCATTCACAAAAATAAACTCAAAATGGATAAAGGACCTGAACGTGAGACAGGAAACCATCAAAACCTTAGAGAAGAAAGCAGGAAAAGACCTCTCTGACCTCAGCCGTAGCAATCTCTTACTCGACACATCCCCAAAGGCAAGGGAATTAAAAGCAAAAGTGAATTACTGGGACCTTATGAAGATGAAAAGCTTCTGCACAGCAAAGGAAACAACCAACAAAACCAAAAGGCAACCAACAGAATGGGAAAAGATATTTGCAAATGACATATCGGACAAAGGGCTAGTATCCAAAATCTATAAAGAGCTCCCCAAACTCCACACCCGAAAAACAAATAACCCAGTGAAGAAATGGGCAGAAAACATGAATAGACACTTCTCTAAAGAAGACATCCGGATGGCCAACAGGCACATGAAAAGATGTTCAACGTCGCTCCTCATCAGGGAAATACAAATCAAAACCACACTCAGATATCACCTCACGCCAGTCAGAGTGGCCAAAATGAACAAATCAGGAGACTATAGATGCTGGAGAGGATGTGGAGAAACGGGAGCCCTCTTGCACTGTTGGTGGGAATGCAAATTGGTGCAGCTGCTCTGGAAAGCAGTGTGGAGGTTCCTCAGAAAATTAAAAATACCCTATGACCCAGCAATAGCACTGCTAGGAATTTATCCAAGGGATACAGGAGTACTGATGCATAGGGGCACTTGTACCCCAATGTTTATAGCAGCACTCTCAACAACAGCCAAATTATGGAAAGAGCCTAAATGTCCATCCACTGATGAATGGATAAAGAAATTGTGGTTCATATACACAAGGGAATACTATGTGGCAATGAGAAAAAGTGAAATATGGCCTTTTGTAGCAACGTGGATGGAACTGGAGAGTGTGATGCTAAGTGAAATAAGCCATACAGAGAAAGACAGATACCATATGGTTTCACTCTTATGTGGATCCTGAGAAACTTAACAGAAACCCATGGGGGAGGGGAAGGAAAAAAAAAAGAGGTTAGAGTGGGAGAGAGCCAAAGCATAAGAGACTGTTAAAAACTGAGAACAAACTGAGGGTTGATGGGGGGTGGGAGGGAGGGGAGGGTGGGTGATGGGTATTGAGGAGGGCACCTTTTGGGATGAGCACTGGGTGTTGTATGGAGACCAATTTGACAATAAATTTCATGTATTAAAAAATAAAAACAAAACAAACAAACAAAAAAAACCAGTGTGACTTATGTAGGCATTCTCCAACATCAAAGTAGAAGCATATGTGTGTGACCAAAGGCTAATGTTTTTGTGGAAAAAAAAAATTTCACCAAAAGAAGCTCTGGCAATTTAAATAACTAAAATCTTATATCATGTCTTCTTTATTTTTCATCTTTCCTTCTGTGGAAAGAACACTACTTAATATTGTTGATTATGGAACATTTATTACTAATCTATGAGACATAAGTATTTGTGGAATTAATTGCTGGTTACATGTAATTTTATGCATATTCGTGAAAGCATAAGTAAAAGTATCTTTCATAATATAGCCAGTTTTTTTTAGTCTAGGTATTGTTTTGTTTTGTTTGAGAAAGAGAGAGAAAGAGAAAGACAGAGAGAGCGAGAAAGAGAGAGAGCGTGGGAGGGGCAGAGAGAATGCAGAGCCTGATGTAGGGTTTGAAGCCGTGACCATGAGTTCATGACATGAGCCAAAATCAAGAGTCCTACACTTAACTGAGTCACCCAGGCATCCCAGACATTTTTTAGATACATTCTCACATTCCGTTTTTGAAGAAGAAATGTAATTTGTTCCTTAAACAAAACTACATAGGATGAGTCTTTAGTAATTCCTGGAGAATACATTCAGTCATCAGCTACTTTGAATAGTCTGAAGGCTCTTATTTCAGATCCCATAGTCTGGCATTATATAAATATCCCCAAAGGAGAATGGAAAACCCATTACATAAGCTGCTTCATTCTAGTTGAGGTATTGAATTAAGAACTAAAATACATGGTATTTTCCACATGTTCAAACTTAAAGTCTCTAGTATGGCTATCTTATTTATTGTGGCTTTCATTCAATGATGTGTAAAACAAAAGTGACTTTAAAGAAATATATTGCACTTTAAATTAAAACAGAAACAACTGTTAAGTGATTTCACAGAAAGGAAATCGGAGAGAAAGGCAATAATAATGAAGTGCCATAAAAACAAAGTTGTAGAAAAAGAAAGTTCTAAGAAAGAGAATTATGCTGTGAAAGTTTTTAAGCTCCATACAAGTGTAACAAGTTTTCAAATATGGGAGTATGAGTCTCAACTGGAGTCCCTGGAGAATTCTCTGTGGGACAGAAATATCAGGGAGAACATTGAGCACAGTTAGCAGAATAATGCCTTAGAAAGTGGCAATTTTTTGGAGGATTGGGTTGAAGGTTTTGAAGACATTTTATTAGTAAAAGAGAAAAGAGAATTAAAAGGAAAAAATGCAAAAGTGAGAAAATATAAAGATTAGAATTTTGTTAAGAAAAGAAAATTCAATTTTCCATGGGCAGAGATCGAGTGTGACATCTACATTTGCCAAAAATCGTAAGATGGGTATGACATGCTCCCTTATCAATTCCCCTTGTCCTATTTTTATTTCTTCATTTACCTCTTCTCTTTCATGAATTTCTGGCATTTGGTCAATGCCATTTGGAAATAACTGCTGCTGCTGAATTTCATTTAGAGAAAGTGACAACACACATCTATGACTATGACATTTAACCTACTAAATGTAAAAGTAAAAGATCATATTAAGAAATGCCATCACCTACATAGGAAACAAGAGAAGATTGGTTCAGGGTATATTGAAAATATCTGAAAATTGGGGCGCCTGGGTGGCGCAGTCGGTTAAGCGTCCGACTTCAGCCAGGTCACGATCTCGCGGTCCGTGAGTTCGAGCCCCGCGTCGGGCTCTGGGCTGATGGCTCAGAGCCTGGAGCCTGTTTCCGATTCTGTGTCTCCCTCTCTCTCTGCCCCTCCCCTGTTCATGCTCTGTCTCTCTCTGTCCCAAAAATAAAATTAAAAAAACGTTGAAAAAAAATTAAAAAAAAAAGAAAATATCTGAAAATGAAAACATATTATAAACCTGCAAATACAGAGGCCCTATAGGAAATTATATTTTTATATGATAATTTAGTCACATTAAGTAAATAGAGATTAGCACTATATGTATTTTTATAAATTATAGTTTTGGTAATTAATTCTTTAAGCTTTCATGCCACTATAACTTTTCTAATTTGCCAAATTATTGCACAGTCCACTAGAATCATGCATTACCAATTGGGGTCAATGAGTAATTTCTTTTTATTGATTTATGTCAGAGACTAAGTGCTATTATTTTGATGCTGTGATGAAATAAAGCACTGGGAATCAACAAAACTTATTGTTTCTGAGGTTTTAAATAATTGTTCTATGTGAAGAAAATGTACAATATATTTCAAATATCTCATCACTATAATGAATCATAGCCATTGTTTCATGCATTAAACTTTAGACACACTTGCTAGGTAACTTCATATATCTACAGCCTTTAAACTTTTTATTCTCCAGATTCATTGAACAATGTAATTTAGTGCTTTAAGAGAAAGAGAAAAATTGTATTATATGTGTATACACAAAAACAAATAACAAATGGTAATCACGTCCTTGCTTTCTACTTCTTGACGCACACCTTTATAGTAGAAGATTCTCATAAATTGAGAATTCTTCACAGGAAAGATGTGACTTATACTGAAATAGTTGTTTATTAAAAGCCCTTTATGGACTATCTCAGCTGTGCCAGAACCCCATATGTCTTAATTAGATAGAGTCTATGTTTCTTTCTTTTTTAAAAATTTTTAATGTTTATTTATTTTTGATAGAGAGAGAGAGAGAGAGAGAGAGAGAGAGAGAGAGAGAGAGAGCGAGCACACAGTCAGGGGAGGGGCAGAGAGAGAGGGAGACACAGAATCAAAGCAGGCTGACGTGGGGCTCGAACCCACAAACTGTGAGATCATGACCTGAGCCAAAGTCTGGCGCTTAACCAACTGAGCCACCCAGGTGCCCCTAAGTTCCTTTGTTTCCAATTCCATACTAGTGTAATCAATGTAAAACCCACTACAGCAGTCCATACATGTTTCTAGATTCAGAATACCATACTTCATTCCTTCAATTTTAGCTAGTTTTGAAATAGCTTAGGAGAAAGGAAAGATAAGAGTAGGATGACTGTCATTGTCAAATTTCCTGAAAATATTCCGAGTAGAAAGAAAATATTAATAATGATTTACTCAACTCCTTCCTATCACTTAACAACATACAATTAATAAAATATTACACTAGTCTGATTTAGTCTTACTAAAAATTTATCTAATCTATGTTTTTATCTTGTCAGGTCTAAAAGGAAATAGATGACACAATAAAAGTGTATTTAAAGTTAACAATGAATTTGCTGTTCATCGTGGTACATGTAGAGAGGAACTAGAATGAATAGTGAAACCTCCAGGGACTAGCAGTAACTAGAAGCTATTACTATACTTAGCTTTGCATAGAAGAGACCACTTTTATCTGAGGTTAGTAAGAGTTACAGCCATGGAAGTGGGGCCACCCAAATGTCACTGTGGTTATAGAAAACGTAGCCATTGACAAAACAGTGGCCCCACATGGATAAAGCAGGTGGAATATATACTAAGTTGTCTCTCTCACCCTATCTTTTCACCCATACTACAACCAATGGACAAAATATCCAAAGGTCAGCCTGCTAGTAGTCAAAAAAGTCTGAAGAGGATGAAAATTAATCTTGTACAGAAAACTGAGTAAAGTCATCATAGGTATATACTAAAGCAAAAACACAGTTCACATCTAAATACTATACATTTAAGTTGAGAAAAATTCCAACATATTTTTAACAATCTTTGTTAGAATTTATTTCTCAAGATTTAATTACTTCACAGAGAATTTTAAGAAGTGTACAATTCAATGTTCAAACAATTTAACAATTTAATTTCAATTAACAGTTATCTAACATAAGAATAAAACAAAGAGTCACTGCTAATTCACAAACCATCTCAGATTCTATTCTTGGAAAGAAAATGGATGATGGTATAGATCCCTAAACTTACTGTATGAACTCTACCTGGTTATTGAGCAAAAGATTTAGTAAAGACATGCCATGAAGTCTAAAATATGTGTTATCTAATATTGAAATAGCACAGTTGGAAATTTACTTTAGGCAATATGTCAGACCAAAATGTAGTGGAAGTTGGTTGGGAGCCTCTTACTGCAAAAAAATTGGATCTTAATTAAACATAATAACTTCATTAAATTAGATGAATCTGTATCTAAGAAGACTGAGCAGTAAATAAGAAGATGATGTGGTTTTCTTGAAGGATTTAGGAGGTAGAAACAAGGAATGGTAAACACACACACACACACACACACACACACACACACACACACACACATTGTATTCTATATTCAGAAAAAAATCCTCCAAAGATTAAGGAGAGATAAAGACTTTGCAGACAAGCAGAAACTAAGGAAATTTATCATTCACAAAACTGCCCTTCAAAAAAATGTTAGAAGGTCTCAAGGGAGAAGTAAAATGATATAGGTCAAAAACTGGAGAGTCCATAAAGAAAGCAAGAATACTGGAGAAGGAATATATGAAGTTAATATAAAATTATTTTTTGAAATTTCAGGATGAAAAAATATTTACTGATAAATTTGGTGTATATAGCATATAGCTAAGTGAAATTAACAACAGCAATACCATAAAAAATAGGAAAGAGGAATTAAACATACTTTAAAATATGGATCCTGCACTATATAAGAAACCATATAGTGTGATTTGAAGGTGGTCTTAATTAAAACCTGATAGACAAATTCCAGAAACACCACTTAAAGAAATACTGGAGGATGTAAGAGGGAAAGTGGGTTAATGTGATTGGACATCATGTTTGCTATTCAGAGTTAGCCTCCTCACTGATAGAAACTGAGAGACATGGGTGTTGTTTTTCTTGATGATTCTTCAGTGACAATTACATTTCAAAGAGATGGCACCCTATCCCTCAAAAAATACATTCCCAGGTTATAAAACTTTCAAGGGCTGGGAGATATTTTATACCTCAAAGGAGGCAGAAAAAAATGTACACTTGGAAGATTTCTAAAGTAAATCCTTTAGGAAATTAGAGTTCAGAGAACTAAAGTCAAGAAGAAACTTACCCATTGTTTAGTCAAACTAATGGAAACAAATATTCAGGCCATGTTGGCCAAAACATATTCAGACTCATGAGAATTTGGGAGTTGATTGAGATCTTTCTGCCAATGAAACAAGGGACCAGAAGGTTAGGGCACTTTTCCTTGCCTTACTGTTACATTTTACCAGGACTTGTTTAGATGGGGCAGGTTGAGGTTAGCTGCTTGATATGAGGGCTGATATTTGTGAGGACATTTAAGATTTATTTTGCCATGATGTGTAATATTACAGAAGCTGTGGATTATATTTGGGTAGGAAACTGAGAAGGGCCCTAGTGTCTGGCCATCTGGGTATTTCAAAAGCCCATCGTTGTGGACCAAACATAAGCCTGGGTCCATTGCCTGTCAGCCTCAGGTGCCAACAGTGGCTGTGCCTTAACTTTCTAAATTCTGGTAATACTGGTCAAATAAGTGTTTTTTCAAATATGGCATCCCAGGAAAGGCTTTGCTGCTTACTAAATTATTTCAACTATAAACTATTTAAAAAGAGCACAGATTCTTATTAAACTGATACAAATAACCATGTTAGCATAGAAATAATAATAATCAACAAGAGGTTCCTGAATTCTGGAAGGGGTTCAGGCAGAAAGAAAAAAATAAATGTTTCATTTCTATTTGTAGTCTACTACTAATATGAGTTGTGGATAGTTTATGAGAAAAGCCAGAGGTATCGAGAAAATAAAATTTTAAGGTATTAACAATAGTTTTTAAAAAGCTGCAATCATGCTCCATCTATTCATTTATTCCTTTGTAATTAACTCTTGTTCCACATGATCTTGGGTTATAATTCTTATAGTCCCATCTCAGTTAATGTTCTGGATATCCTCAGTCCACTAGTATGTTCTCCAAATTATTTAAGTGATGACATAAGAAGCTGTACCCAGAACTACCTGGCATACTCCTATTCCACAGGACTCTGATACAGTCCTTCTTTGTTGAAGAAGTACTCTGGAATGAGGCTGATTTACATGTATTTACCAGGACCCATCAGTGTAAAACAAAACAAAAACAAAAACAAAACAAGCAAAAACATATTTGGAAATAAATAAAAAAGACTTAAAATGGTTGTGATTAAATTATTACTGGTGACTTTCAAAAGTAAATGGTCTGATCAGAACTCATGACAAGAATGATGCAACTAAAAATGAAATTTGATTCTTTCCGTGGCACACAAGAAAATCAATCTGAAAAGGTTTAGACAAAATATCTATAAAAATGATAAAACATTTTCAAAGATTGGACATTATGTCTAATTTTGGAAAATGGATAAACATAATCCATACAGAGAAAAAAAAATTCTTAAATGTAAGATATAGTAATCCTGACACATTCTGTACCATGAATATATGATATGGTTAGAATCTACCATTATGTCATTATCAAGTAGGAAGATTCAGTATGTCTGAAGTAGGTCTTACACAGATGCCTGTATATTAATACAACTTCACACGTAAGTGGTGTGAATCCACAACTGAAAACTACTGGCTTAAAATCTAAACTCAAAGAAGTAAAGTTGTGATCAGGTTAATGTTTAAAAAAAATAACTGATTTTATAGTTGATGACTTTATAGTGTTGTTTTGTAACATAAGGCAAGGCAGAACAGGATCCTGATAAGTAGAAACACATATATCGTGGCAAATGAGGAAATTGACATAACTCTAGGAACTTCCCCTACAGCATAAGATTTCTGAAATATTTATGTCAATAACATCTTACTCATACACACTTAATCTAAGAAAGACTGAGCAGCAGATCTGAATTCATGAGGCTTTCCAAGAAAACTACCAATAGTGGCATGTCAAAGAAAACTATTTCTAGCATCTCTCTTTATTCAAAGTGAAAAAAAATCCTTTGTGATGTTTCTGGAGCCCTCTGGGAAAGCTTAAAAACAGGTTTTTGTTCAAAAGATATCATTTAGGATGTGATTTAAAAAGCAAAATATTAATATTTGTCAGGAGGTTTAAATACTAGGTTAATAATATTCTGGCTTACTAAGAAAAAAATACTTGACAGTCTATTAAACTAAAGAAACAAAAAAAAATTAAAAAGTCAACATAGCAAACAACAGGATTGTAAAGAAAGTTAACTTTCTAAAATGTAATGTCTTGTTCTCTTAAATAATGAAGAACATGGTAAAGTCAATATAAACACAGAAAATTATACTGATAGGACATAGAATCTTTGCCTCTTATGTAGGTTAGTCAGAAGGTAAAGAAAATCTTTTGTTTTTGACAGTCTTATAAATAAATCCATCAAATCCTAAACAGCTTTGACCAGGAAAAATAAAATTCCATTTCCATGAATTTTCTACTACTTCATATATCCACTCAGGTGTTGTCTCGCATTTTCCTCTCATTCTAGGACAACCAATCATTTCTCCTTAAGGCAAAACTACTCTCTTTTCCTTAACAGATTCACATCCTGTGTACTTTGCATACAAAATGTTCCTCTCATAAAACCCAAAACCACAAAAACACAAAACTACAAAAAAAAAAACCCAAAACAAACAAAAAAAACCCATCTCCTTTCCACAAGAAACAACAAGTGTTGGTGAGTATGTGGAGATGGGAACCCTTCTACACTGTTGGTGGGAATGCAAACTGGTGCAGCCACTCTAGAAAACAGTTTTGAGGATCCTCAAAAAGTTAAAAATGGAACTACCCTATGATCCAGTAATCACACTACTTGGTATTTAAGCAAAAAATACAAAAAATAATAATTCAAAGTGATATATGCACCCCTAGGTTTTTAGCAGCATTATTTACAATATCCAAATTATGGAAACTGCCAAAGCATCCACTGACTGATGAATGCATAAAGAAAATGTGGTGTGTATACACACACACACACACATATACACACACACACACACACACATATATATATATATACACACATATATGTATATATATATATATTTCATTATATATATATATACACACACACATATATGTGTGTATATATATTTCATTATAATGAAATATTACTCAGCCTTAAAAAAAGAATGAATTCTTGCCATTTGCAAGGACATGGATGGAGCTAGAGAGTATTATGCCAAGCATAATAAGTCAGTCAGAGAAAGAAAAATACCACATGATTTTACTCACATGTAGAACTTTAGAAACAAAAGAAATGAGCAAAGGGAGAAAAAAGAGAGGCAGACCAAGAAACAGACTTTTAACTGTAGAGAATAAACCAATAGGTACCAGAAGTGAGGTGAGTGGGGGCATGAGTTAAATAGGTGATGGGTATTAAAAAGTGTACTTGTTGTGATGAGCACCGGATGATGTATGGAAGTGTTGAATCACTATATTGTAAACCAGAAATTAATATTATACTGTATGTTAACTAACTACAATTCAAATAAAAACAAACAAACAAACAAAAACCCAAAAGCAAAAGACTAAGTGTGATGTGGTTTCCTATACATATAGGATCCTGGAACAGAAAAAGGAAATTAGGTAAAAACTAAGGAAATTTGAATAAAGTATGGACTTTAGTTAATAATAATGTATCAATATAGGTTCATTAATTACAACAAATGTGCCATGATAATGTACACTTGATCTTAGCCAAAAGGCCAAAAAGCGATGTAAATGTGCCATGCTAATGTAAAATTATAGTAATAGAGGAAATTGTGTAGAGTCGAGGGTATATAGGAGGAACTCTGCTCAATTTTTCTATACATTTAAAACTCCTCAAAAATTAAGTATATTGGGGCACCTGGGAAGCTCATTTGTTTAACCATATGACTGTTGATTTCATCTCAGGTTGTGATCTTACAGTTCATGGGTTCGAGCCCCATATGGGGCTCTGTGCTGACAGCACAGAGGTTGCTTGGGATTATCTGTATCCCTCTTTCTCTGCTCTCTAAATAAATAAATAAATAAATAAATAAATAAATAAATAAATTTAAATTAAGGTTATTATTGAGGGGAGGAACCAAGATGGCAAAACAGCATGGAAGTTGTTTGTGTGTCTCACATCCATGAAATACATCCAGACCAACACTAATCCATCCTGCACATGTAGAAAACTAATCTGTGGATTAACACAACAATCTGCACAACCTGAACCACAGAATTCAGCAGGTACGTGGCATGGACAGGTGAACATGGGGAGAGAGGAGCCACTTTTGCATGCTGAGAGAGGACAGAGATGGCGGGAGGGGGAAGAATATGGGAAAAGCACCCCTCCCCAAAAGCAGCTGGAGAGAAAGTGGAAAATTGGAAAAAGCCACAGGGACTGAACTAAAAAGGGAGAAAGGAGAGGGATTAAATTCCATTAAGACTGTAAACATGGGGAGCACAGAGTCTGCAACTCTGCAGCTCTATACCTGGTGGTGCTCTGGTAGGAAGGTCGATCCCCTGGAGCAGAGTGGGGTCCAGGAGGTTCTTAGGCCACACAGGGAGAGGCAGTTCCGGGGATGGAAGGACATTGGGTAGAGGCTGTGAGGCAACCTGGTCCCAACAGACCCCAGAGAACAGCCACATTCGCTGGTGTTGGAACAAGGTCATTAAGGGTGAAGCCTGGTGACAGATGTGTGTTGTGATTTTCCATAATCCCTGAAATGCTGCTGCTACTATCTCATGAACTTTTTCTGGAGTGGGCTGGCACCTGGTCGCAGTCTCTGAGTATCGGCAGCAGCACCATCCCGCAAACGCTCCTGGGTGTGGCCAGCACCCGGCCATTGCTCTGTAAGACCCTTCACAGAGGGGCAGAAGGGGTCAAAGCTGCAGTCCTTCAGAAGTAAGGGGTCACGGAAAACAGCCACGTCTGAGACAAAACTTGGGAGGGAGGTACTGCATGGGGCTTGGTCACGGACAATGTAAAAGCAGGGAGTGGATGGAAGCTGAAAACAAAGGACAGGTGCACGATTGCTGAGGGGGAGAATACAGTTCCGATACTACAGACTGGGTAGCCGGGTGACACCATTTTCACCGCTCCTGTGCATGTGAATACACACCTAAAAGCACCACCACAATCCACCCCAGTAGGCTAGCTGCGCCATCTAGTGGAGAACAGAGCCATTACATTAAACCCCGTTCAATTGGGCCAATTTCACTCTTCAAGAACACAAGTCTCACTGCTTGCTTAGTTTCCGGATTATAAAGTGCTTCATAGTTTGACTTCTAGGTGAAAACAAAGTAATTTCAGTCATATTTTAGTCTGTTAACTGGTCCATCTATTCAATTTTCTTTCTTTCTTTTTTTTTCTTCTCTTGGTTTCTTTTCCTTCTCTTGAATACAGAAAGAGAAAAAATTCATTTTTATTTTAATTCTTATTAAAAATATTTTTCTATAACTTTTTTCTACTATATTTTTTACTTTTGTGCGAATTTTTACAAATTTTATTTTACTTCCATCATCTTAGTCTACTTCATTGTATTCATTTTTTTCAAATTGTCAAATGATATCCTTTTCTCCCCCTTTTTTCTCTAATCTATCAAGCCACTTTCAACACCCAGACCAAAACACACCTAGGATCTAGCATCATTTATTCGATTCTTTTATGTGTATGTTTGTTTTTAATTTTAATATTTTTTAAATGTTAATATTTTTTTATTTTTAATTTTTTCTACCTCATTAATTCCTTTTCCCCCATCAAAATGATGAAACGAAGGAATTCACCCCAAAAGAAAGAGCAGGAAAAAACGACAGCCAGGGACTTAACCAACACAGATACAAGCAAGATGTCTGAACCAGAATTTAGAATCATGATAATAAGAATACTAGCTGGAGTCGAAAATAGATTAGAATCCCTTTCTGTGGAGATAAAAGAAGTAAAATCTAGTCAGGATGAAATAAAAAATGCTATAACTGAGCTGCAATCTCAAATGGATGCCACGGCGGCAAGGATGGATGAGGCAGAACAGAGAATTAGCTATATAAAGGACAAACTTATGGGGAATAATGAAGCAGAAAAAAAGAGGGAGATTAAGGCAAAAGAGCACAATTTAAGAATTAGAGAAATAAGTGACTCATTAAAAAGGAACAATATCAGATTCATAGGGGTCCCAGAAGAGGAAGAGAGAGAAATAGGGGTAGAAGGGTTATGCAAGCAAATTGTAGCAGAAAACTTTCTTAACCTGGGGAAAGACACAGACATCAAAATCCAGGAGGCACAGAGGATTCCCATTAGATTAAACAAAAACCGACCATCAACAAGGCATATCATAGTCAAATCCACAAAATACTCAGGCAAGGAGAGAAAAGTCCCTAACCTACAAGGGAAGATAGATCAGGTTTGCAGCAGACCTATCCACAGAAACTTGGCAGGCCAGAAAGGAGTATATTCAAGATATATTCAATGTGCTGAATGGGAAAAATATGCAGCCAAGAACTCTTTATCCATCAAGGCTGTCATTCAAAATAGAAGGAGAGATAAAAAGTTTCCCAAACAAAAATTAAAGGAGTCTATGACCAGCCCTGCAAGAAATTTTAAGGGGGACTCTCTGAGGGGAGAAAAGATGAATGAATGAATGAACGAATCAATGAATCAATGAATAAATAAATAAATAAATAAATACCAAAAGCAACACAGACTAGAAAGGACCAGAGAACACCACCAGAAATTCCAACTCTACAACCATCATAATGGCAATAAATTCTTATCTATCAGTATTCACTCTAAACGTCAATGGACTCAATGCTCCAATCAAAAGGCATAGAGTAACAGAATGGATAAGAAAATAAGATCCAGTTATAAGCTATTTACAAGAGACCCAATTTAGACCTAAAGATACCTTCAGATTGAGAGTCAGGAGATGGAGAACCATCTATGACGCTAATGGTCAACAAAAGAAAGCCGGAGTAGCCATACTTACATCAGACAATCTAGACTTTAAAATAAACACTGTATCAATAGATGAAGAAGGGCATTATATCATAATTCAGGGGTCTATCCACCAAGAAGACCTAACAATTGTAAACATTCATGCGCCATATGTGAGAGCACCCAAATATATAAATCACTTAATCACAACCATAAAGAAACTCATTGATAGTAATACCTTAATAGTAGGAGACTTCAACACCCCACTCACAGCAATGGACAAATCATCTAATCAAAAATCAACAAGGAAACAACGGCTTTGAATGACATACTAGACCAGATGGATTTAACAGATATATTCAAAACATTTCATCCTAAAGCATTGGAATATACATTCTTCTCCAGTGCACATGGAACATTCTCCAGAATAGACCACATACTGGGACACAGATCAGCCCTCAGCAAGTACTAAAAGATCAAGATCATACCGTGCATTTTTTCAGACCACATCACTATGAAACTCGAAATCAACCATAAGAAAAAATATGGAAAGATAGCACATACTTGGAGACTTAAGAACATCCTACTAAAGAATGAATGGGCTAACCAAAAAGTTAAAGAGGAAATTAAAAAGTATATGGAAGCCAATGAAAATGATAACACCACAACCCCAAACCTCTGGGACACAGCAAAGGCAGTCATAAGGGAAAAATATATAGCAATCCAGGCCTTCTAAAGAAGGAAGAAAGTTCTCAGATATACAACCTAACCTTACACCTTAAAGAGCTGGAAAAAGAACAGCAAATAAAACCCAAAACCAGCAGAAGACAGGAAATAATAAAGATTAGAGCAGAAATTAATGCTATTGAAACCAAAAAAACAGTAGAACAGATCAATGAAACCAGAAGCTGGTTCTTTGAAAGAATTAACAAAATTGATAAACCACTAGCCAGTTCATACATATTGGTTATAACTTAACCACAGTAACTTCTCTTTCGTGGAGAACACTAAGGAATGGATACTTGTGAACTGTCATACATTTTGTCAGCATTTTGTGGCAGACTAGAAGAACTTATGAATACACATTTCACAAGTTTTTGTGTGAAATATGTGTACCATTTACTACAACTGCTCTAACTGCCAAAGTAGAGCAAGGACATAAAAAGACCCAAATATATGTACTCTGTAAAAATAAGAGACCAGAAGTGTATCATTTAAAAAAATATTTAAAAAGTTTGCAAACAGATGGTGCTTACATACAATTATATATTGCATTGTTCTACAATTTATTATTTAATAAAGGAATATTCAAAGCAACCACTTAAAATTTTTGCAAATTTAGCATCATGTCTTTAAATTCAGTTAATGTAAGTTTCCAAAGGCAATTAGGGTGTAAACTGTGTTTAATGCTTTGTTATATGTTTTTTTTCTTTCCCTTTTTGCAATGATGTTTTTGCAAAACCACATATAATTGTCACACACTAAGCCAAATTTTTGGAAATCTCTAATATGGAAGGAAAAAACCAAAACAATTAACTATCAACTGCTTCATGTTACCTTATCTACAAGATTTCCAACTGTTTCTGTATTTTAAGATAATCACATAAGAACCCTGCAAAATATGCAAATATATTATTATAATTTTATCACTTTTTCTAAAAATAAGCCTATAATTTGTTACTTTTTTAAAAGAGAATTTCACTAATTTATGTTGTCACTAAGCTACAAATGAATCTCAAAGGAAATATTAGAATTAATTTTTTCAAGTTTACAGCTGAGATATTCACAAGCCATATCTAATAGCCTATCTTGGGAATAATTACTGGTAATGGGTATCCAAGGGAAATTATTGCCTGCTGCTGTGAATTAGGAGTGCCACAGGTGGTGTTCATCAATTGGAATGGGTTGGAGGAGAGTAGCAGTCTGAGCCAAGACTCCTTAAGCTTGATTTGTGGAACCATTGTTTCTGGATGCTTCAAACATAAATTGGCTACTTACAACAATGACCTACCATTTTTTTCAAGCAAAACAAAATGGTGTGTATATCAAACAAAGTACAAATGTAGCATCATGTTGTTAATGTGTGACAGTGAAATCACACTTTCCTGGTGTGGAGGAAAACCCTTTTTAAGGCAGATTTCTGAGTATATATAAACTATGTTAAATTAAATTTAGCAGTGAATATTACAAGTCGCTTTGGTTTATTTTTTGCATTAAATTTAAATAATTATTAGTAAATTGCATTAATTAGTTACTCCATGGTATATGTTTCTAAACATTTCAGGTGTCCACTGACTCTAGTGAATATATAAATAGCACTATTAACTCCATTATCATTGTTATTTATCACGCCATTTGAAGGAAATTTATATGTCATCAGGAAATTGCCTTCATGTGTTCTATGGCTCAAAATAAATAAATACATAAATAATATTATTATAAACATAAATAAACACATAGATAATAAAAACCAATTTTAGATGGTTCTTCTCTATAACATAAAAATACCTCAACTTAATTTGTACTAATTTAGTTTATTAAAGATAGGTAATGGACAAAATGAGTTTTTGAATAATGTCAAGTATTATTTGGGTAATGATTTCAAGTAGTCCTCAATTCACTTTTTTTTCTTATAACTCCATGATTATAAAAATCCTTGAGAGAAAATATTTTAGACAGATATCAGGTCAGTCTCCTAATTTAAATCAAATTAAAGTAAAAATGCCCACTACATCATCCCTATGGTTACTGATATTTTACTTTAAATATAAATTTGAATTAGAGGACACATATGAATACACATACTTTATAATATGAGAACTGAAAAATAAATTGAAATACTAACAGACTAAGAAAAGGAAACCAACTAAGAGACAAGAAAAAGAAACCAACTTATTGAGACAATATTTTCTCATAAGGTGGTTAATGCAGTCTCTCAGAAGCGCTTAAAGTACTACCACAGCTTTAACATGATTTAGACAACAGTGGTGAAGGATCGTAAATTAGGAAGTAGAAACTTCCCAAAAGCTCTTTGAAAATTGGAAATGGAACTTACTTACAGAAACTCTAAGGTCTAGTGGTAGTGTTCCCATGAAATAATTATAATGCTTACATAACAATAAATTATAAAAGGATATTTGTAAGACAATTTTAGATAAACACTAATTTTTTAGTTACAGTTGAGTCAGGGAAAAACCTCTCTGAGTATTTAAAGGAGAGGAAATGTAGTGCATTGGTTATTAATGTGGTAGGTTGGTTTGTTGAATCAGTGTTTGAATCAATCGAGAGCCTAGTGGTAGTATGCTTATTTTACTCATAGGGTGGAGGGACAAATGGAAGATGCAGTGTTATAGGAACGCAGAGACCAGAGTCGCTTGAAGCAGCTGGAGTCATGACAGGTCTGTCAGGAACTATGCTACACACTGAATGTTTATGCCCCTACCTCTACTTGTATGTTGAAGCCTAATCCCCAATGTAGTACTTTTTGGAAGTGGGGTATTTGGGAGATTATTAGGTCATGAGAGTGGAGCCCTCATGAATGGGGTTAGTGCCTTTACAAAAGAGAACTCAGGGAGCTTCCTCACTACTTTTGCCTTATGTGAGAACACAATGAGAACATAGCCATCTATGAACCAGGAGGTGGACTCTCACTAAGCACCAGATGGAGAGCAGGAGATGGATAGAACTGTTACTGAGTGAACACAGCCAAAGTCCCAGAAGAGATGTAAGAAACACAGTATATGGAAGGGTGGAGACAAATTTTAGACAAAGTAGTAAGGGAAGGCCTCTCGGTGCAAAAGAGTTCAAGTTGACTCTTTCATGGTTTCCCAAATTTGGCTTGACCATTTTTTCATTCTTGGATTGGTTCGAGGTTGTGTTCTCAGAAACTGAGCTGTAGATGGACCAAATTTTTGTTTGTTTCATCAGTTTCTTCCTGACAAAATATCTGGGGTCGATTTTTTAAGTATCTTCACATATATTTCATGAAAGCATTTCTAAAAGGTGATTAATCAATTCAAACTTCCAACAATAATGTAAGAATGTTTCAAATTTCTAAACTTTAAGTGACATGATATTTTCATCACTGATCTAAATATATACAATTAAGAGTCAAACCCCACTGTAGGAACACAAATAATAATAATAATAATAATAATTGGTCCAATAAAGGCTTGAAGTCACTAAAATGTAAAAGAAATATTGAGAAAACTGGAAACTCTACCTATTTTAAGGTTCTGGAATACATTGTAGATATGATATTTACTCAGTTCTGATGACACAATTCTCTGTAAATAAAATGTCAAAGGACATTCCTCTATAAGGAAAGGACATTCCCAAGCTTTAGTTCTAAATTACTTCTAAAATCCACTATAGTGCAAGAGAGCTCTTGGGATAGAGTACAGAAGAATTTGCTAGAGTCAAAGTATAGTGCTACTCAAACTTATTCACTATTTCAATTAAAAGATAACTAATGGAATGTTACTAGTAATTACTATTAAAGCTAATAGGCTTGAATTCTTTCTTATTAGAGGGAGACAAAGGATTTGGTGAGAAACACATTTCTTTCTTCAACAGTGATTTTTTTTTTTTTGATTTGCTGGCTCCTGCAGAGTTAACCACTAACCACAGTTGACCTTTATCTCAATGTATAGCTCACTGTTCATCTATAGTGAAATGTACCATGTTGGTAATCATTTTCTTTTGAAATCATTTTCGTTTGTCAAAAGGGCAGATTTTGAAAAGCAGGAACAAATCCCCTTAGGAATACTTAGAGGCTGTATAGACCGTCTTTCATACTATTCAACCTTTTACTTACAAAGGGCTCTTTTAAACTCCAAGTCTCACGCCAACTGCATCAAAGAGAGTATGAAACAATGCCTTCTGTCAGTCATTTCTTGCAATGGTATAAGGGACCCCCCATTACGAGCTGCAAATAACGCAAAACAAGTTTGAAAATAAACCTGCAGAGAGAATGTCACTTATGTAGGTCCCAAAAAGGAACTTCCTAATAAGTTGAAATTTATATCTTTTGGGTGATATTTATGCACAAATTGGTGAAGCCACATGATATATTAGTAGGGACAAAACATGGCAAATATCCAAAGGACATTTATTGCTCCCATTTCCTAATTCAAAATTTTTTTTTCTTCTTAATCTTAAATATTCCATTCAAGTCTGTAGTTTCATTTGCACTTCTGGGTCAACATCTTATATCTTTTCTACTCTTTTAGAGTAGAGATTTTTATCCTATCTATTTTTATCTATTGTATAGATATAATATTTATTCTGTCTATAAAAATAAAGATGATTACTAGGGTGGAATCTCACTTTTAGAAAAAGAAGTGATGGGAGACAGAACTCTCTTTGGGTTAGGGAAAGGTACTATACACTGTCTCTTTTAAATTGATTAAGCACAGCCAAAAAAAATTTTTAAAAAGATGGAAATATAAAACCCATCCCTTAGATATTGTGCCCTCATATCCTCATGATCACCTAGAACACACCAATTTTACTTATTTTAATTGGCTTACTTGTCAGATTAAGAAGAGTCTGAAGTATCTCCTGGCTATGATTGAGAATTCTTTCCTGTGCATAGCAGGATCATAACTGAGATGGAATTTCAGTTGGAAGCAGAGTAATATGTACAAATCAAGTTATGAAGTCAGAATAATTAAGGCAAGGGTGGGGAGTGGAGTCACAGGGACAGTTTAGGATAGAGTACAAAAGGATTATGGACTTGGGCAATGCAGAAAGTGATTTATGTAAAGTTTTAGACTTGAGCCCAATGACTGAGATAGATTTTAACTCAATAGTTTGTGTTAATTTTACACATTAAATCTTTGCAGTGATGTATACACTGTGTTGCTAAGGATCCATAAATGTGGCATATGAACAGATCAGAATGATTGTACTTGGAACCTTGACTAAAATTTTTGAAAAGAACTCTTGAAATCACTATAGCTAAAACAGAAAACTGATTTACAATTAATGTATGGAATCACATGATTTAAATGGAGTTTATAAGTCAATAATCGCTTTGTTTGGAGTGAAGTGCAATCACCCAAGGCTAGAGTTTGTCAATAATGATCGTATCAGATTAGAGCACTTACTCTATCTATCTCTACAACCCAACAGCCAACATAGAAAAGAGAAAAGCCTACATAGAAAACAGAAAAATATAATATATTTTAACAACTGCTATATAATAAGTATATGGTAAAATCTTAGTTGCCAAGAAACCAAGCCTATTTTGATCAGGCATTCTCAAAGAACATTTGAGCAGATACTCAGTAATGCTTACTCCCTTTATATTAATCCATTATAGGTCAAATTGCAATAATACATTAGAAATTGTTTCTTGAGCCTTCTAACTAATCCCACTTAGGTATGACACCACATTAATCCAGATTATATTGAATTTCATTTTTAACCATCATGCTTGAATGAACCATCAGTGTCATATTTCAAAATATTTAGATGATAATCAACAAACATATTTATGTGTAGATGTTTTAGTTGTGAATAAATTATCCTGATGGAAAAAAATATAAATCCTATGTATGTGATAGTAATTATATTTGCATAGTAATTTATTCATTTATTTTGTTTCATTCATATATTTATAAATTTATTCTAAAATATTTATTAGACAGCTATAATATTACAAACATTCTCTAAAACCTGGGTACAAAAAACAAATTATCCTTGACTCCTATGGAATTTAAATGTAAAGTACATAACACAGACAAAAATAGATGTATACAAAACGAACCGTTTGAAATAGCTATATTAAAAAATGCACTTTCATGCAATGGAAAATTGTCTCTCAAAAATATCCATCCATTGTTCCTACAATGTCTTGGCTTCAGGTGAATTATCCATGAATATGCTATTCTGAGTAATGTGTCCAAAGAAGCTGAGATCAAATCCATTCAATTTGCTCATGCAATATTAAATTAAGGGAAATATCAATAGGACTACAAGAACTAGGATGAGGCCACCCTGCAATATTTACTTCAACTGTATCCTTCATGTAGAGTTGCTAAATTTAGCAAATAAAAATACAGTATACCCAGCTAATTTGAATTTGACATAAACAGTTATTTAATATAAGCATGTCCTACACATTACATAGAGCACACCTCTGTGAAAACATTATTTGTTGTTTACCTGATACTCAAAATTTAAATGAGTGTCCTGTATTTTATCTACCTAGTTTACCCTTCAGAGTCTCTAAACCAAACTAACTGAACAAATTACACACCATCTGGGTCTCCCTTAGAAATTCAAGTGGCTTTCTTTTTAAGTTTTGTATTGATCTTTACCTTGGCCTAGGGCATTAATCCAGGTACAAAAGGATATATTAGCAATGCATGGGCTTTTCCTTGGATCACAAAGAAATCTAGGGAAATTCTATCACCCATTACAATCATGAACAGAGAATTGAGATTAACCTGAATGACTTCCATGGTCAAGGTGAGATCATTAATCACTTCAGCCAAAGAAAGGAACACATTTCTTACCACATATTTTAACAGAAATCACTCCCATGGTAGGAATAACTGCCAGCAGAATTCACATTAAAAAAAAGCCAGTTATCATTCCAGGAAGCTTCCTAGAGTAACTAAAAGTAGTACCATTTTGGATAGCTCTCCATATTCATCTGGGATTCTACCTGTGATGTTTCCTTCAACATTTAAGGTATTTCTCCAAAGGTGCAAGTTTCAGGATTTCAGGAAGGAGAGAAGTTATGCCTGGTTTCGTACAAGAAACACAGGCCCAGCAGTATTCATGCTACCCCTGAAATGACAGAGTTGCTCTCAATTTTGAGAACCCCCAAAGGGGCACCTTATCATTCAGTGGTCACAGATCATCCAAAGCAACCATCTAGAAAAATGGTAGGTTTTAGGGTTCCCAGTTTAGTTTTAATAATTGAGTCTAATTCTTGGTTTTAGAGGGAATGTACAACCTGTCCTATTTTTCCACATACTTACCCAAGTGATACTTGTTTGTCCAATGGGATGACATACAGAAGATTGATTTTACAAATATTTGTGAAGAGGAGTAGGAACTGAGGTCATCATTTCTTGTTTGTTAAAGTCTTCTTGGGAAGCTTACTGGAACAGTGATCAAGTCTTGATCAGAGTTGTCCTGCAAATGATGGGAAACTTAGTGGTCATTTAAATGTAAGGTTCAGGAAGTATATTGGAGAAATTGCTCCAGTATGTTTTCCTTAATGAGGAAGGGCAACACTGAAATACAAAGAACACAACAGTCCTCTCTTCCTTGTATCTTCCAGGTTCTGAGGGATTACTTTCTCGCTGACAAGATGTTGTTCTCACTCTACAATCATGAAATTGTTTTGTCTCATTCAGGTAGCTAACACATTATTTTTCTCCAATCTTCCCTTACTTGCATGTAGGCCTTTGCTCTGGATGGACTAATTGCAATTATTTGGAAGGAAATTTTTATGAAACTATAGATATCCATTATGATCAGTGTAGGAAAAGGATATGAGAAGTACATTCAAACAAAATGTTATCTTTATGACCTACAACAATGTCAATCTAATAAAACAATCAAGGAGTAAAATAAGGTCCCTTGCAGGGACCTTTTTAGCCAGGATGCAGCATCCATACAAGTTTGGGGTTAGTGTTAAGGGAAAGATAAATCATGCTCTGGATTGACCATGGTGAAATCCCACATTTTCAAAATTGATTTACTTGACTCATCACCACTCTTGTTTTGATCATTATATTGGAAAGAGGTCTAGAAATTATTTATCTGTGCACTTCTAAATTAAAGAGCTAAACAGCCTTGGTTGGATATGTGGACCAGGAGAGAGGTAAAGTAGTTCAAGATGACTTAAGAGTGTAAAAAGCATGAAAGCTTCCTTGAAAACCTTGACTGCAAGTCCATAGTTGGGTAGATTTTGCAATGAAAACCATACCCTTGTCAGACTGAAAATGGTAGTAATTGCTGAAAACATGACTCATTTGTTTCAAGAACTATAATGATATGTTGGAGCTGGCTGTTCAGACTGGAACTGTAACATTATAACTTGAAAATAGGTCTACATCAGGGGATGATGGCAGAATAGGAAGATACTAAGATTACCTTGACACAGGGATACAACTAGAGGACATCCACATCAGTGTAAATAAACTAGAAAATATCCCCCAAACTGGCAAAACAGACTATCCTCAGAAAAATATAGAAAAGAGGCCATATTGAAGAGGGTAGAAAGGTTAGAGAAGCAGTTCAGAGTTAAGTGAACATGCAGGACTGTCCTCAGGAGGAACGGATGCCATGTGCAGAGGGGAGAGAAACAGACCCTCACATCAAGCACCTCAGGCACAGGGAGCCTGCAGAGGGAAGATAAATCCACATAATATCTGATTTTGAAAAGCAGAGGGGCCAAATTTCATGAGTTCTTATAGTCAGCGGGGCTTAACACCTGGCACTTTAAAATTCAGTGGGCCCTGGTCTGGGAGAATCAGGAGGATGATAAGAAACTGAGTCCCTGCCCTTAAGGAAACAGCACAACAAACAGTCCCATGGAGATACGGCATAGAAGCAGGAGTTTGAAAAACACCTGGGATATATCGGAGGAAGATTTCTTTACTAATCTCAGAGCCTGTATTGGAGCGGCAGGAATCATGGGGAGATGTCTGCAATAACAAAAGAGCTGGTGGGCACCATTTATCTTCCCCAATCCCCAGCCTAGACACACTAACACCTGCTGGAACAAACACAACATGAGCTACCTAATTTGCCAACAGTGAGCTTCGCCTCCATGTTCTCCTATGGACATGACTCCTCCAGCCAAGCCTCAGTTCCAGGTCTCCTTAAGTAGCAAACCTACATGGACCTTGATGGAACCATGTGTCCCACCTTTGCATTCTCCTGCAGACTGATTCCCTCCAGCACTGCTACAAGAGTTTTCTAATGCAGCTTTAGGTCCCCTCCCACAGCAGACTTGAGCAAACCTTGCTAACACCACCCCTAAATTCTCCTGCAGACCTGCCTCCTTCGATATGCCTTCGCTGGAACCTATCCAAAGCTATGCCACAAGCCTGGCAATGTGAGAGTGGCCCCAACAGGGACCAGAACCACTCCAGAGTAACTCCTATCCCAGGGAGAGGGGAAGATAACTACACACACCAGTGGCAGTCATATGGTCTAACAGCAGGCCTCACCTAT
Organism: Felis catus; assembly: GCF_018350175.1. NCBI lineage: Eukaryota > Metazoa > Chordata > Mammalia > Carnivora > Felidae > Felis > Felis catus. The sequence goes on along the minus strand of NC_058368.1, from coordinate 59,175,047 downwards.
TAACAAAAACCTCTCAGGAAAAGTGTCCTACAGTTCTGTGCTACTGCATCTCTGGAAAACATCTCGTCTGACTTTACTGAAGCCCAAGGTGGCCCTAGACTGACCCACTAACCACACAGAGACCAAACCCTGACCACAACAAGTGAAGAGAATTATTGCAGATGACTGGACTGAAAACAAAAGCAGCTCAGCCACAACAATAGGGTGTGCATAACACAAATAGGAGACATCCCTGAAACACAAAGTTGTGATGAATGGGGGACACTACACTGTAAGGCACCACAGGACCACTACTTCATAAGACCACTACTTTCAAGAGCAGGAATAACTGATTTTTCTAACACGTAGAAACAGACACAGCAAGTCCTCACGAAATGAGGATACAGAGGGGTATGTTCCAAATGAAAGAGCAGAACAAAATCACAAGAGAGCTAAATGAAATGGAGATAATAGGCCTGATAGAGAATTTAAAGCAATGGTCATAAAGATACACATCAGACTTGAGAAAAGAGTGTACGACTTCAGTGAGACTCTCAACAAAGAGATAGCAAACATGAAAAAGAGCCAGAGTTAAAGAACAATAATTCAATATAAAATACTTTAGATGTAATAATAGTAGAGTAGAGGAATCAGATAACTAGATCAGTGACCTGGAGGACAGAGTAATGAAAAGCAATCAAGATGAATGGGAGAGAGAAAAAACAATAAAAAATGAAAATAAACTTAGTGTGCTTTGGGACACAATCAAGTGTAATAACATTCACACTATAGAGATCCCAGAAGGAGAAAAGAGAGAAAAGGGGGAAGAAAACTTATTTAAAGAAATAATAGCTGAAAACTTCCTAAATCTGGAGAAGGAAATTAAAATTCAGATCCAGAAGACATAAAGAGCCTGTAACAAAATCAACCCCAAGAGGTCACACCAAGACGCACTGTAATTAAAATGGCAAAAAGTAGTGATAAAGAGAAAATTTTAAAAGCAGCAAGAGAAGGAAAGAAAGAAATACAGTTTTATACAAGGAAAATTCCATCAGATTATCAGTTGATTTTTCAGCAGAAACTTTGCAGGCCTCATATAGCCATGATATATTCAAAGTGCTAAAAGGAAAAAAAAATTCTGCAGTCTCTATATACAAGGCTATCATTCAGAATAGGAGAGATAAAGAGTTTCCCAGACCAGGTGCCTGGGTGATTCAGTCAGTTGAGCATCTGACTCTTGATTTCAGCTCAGGTTATGATATCATGGTTTGTGAGTTCAAGTCCCACGCTAGTCTCCATGCTGACAGTGTGGAGACTGCTTGGAATTTTCTGTTTCTCTCTCTTTCTGCCCCTCCCCTGATCACACTTCCCTCCCCCCTCAAAATAATTAAAAACTTTTAAAAAAAGGGTTTCCCAGAAAAACAAAAGTTAAAGGAATTTATGACAATTAAACTGGTCCTACAAGAAATGTTAAAGGGGACTCTCCGTGTGGAAAGGAAAGACCATAAGTAGGAGTAAGAAAAGTAGAAAGTACAAAAGCAGCAAAAATAAGTATTTCTGAAATAATCAGCCATGGAATTCACAAATTAAAAGATGTAGTATGACACCATATACCTAAAATGTGGGCAGTAGAGCAGTAAAGAATGGATTAAAACATAAGTAACCATCACTTAATATAGACTGCTATATGCATATGATGTTTTATATAAAGCTTTATATATTTAATGACAACCATAAATCAAAAATACTAATAGATATGCAAAAAATGAAGAAAAATGAATCAAAGCATATCATTAAAGAAAGCCAGAAAACTGTGAGAGAAGAAAGAGAAAAAAAGAACAGAGATGAACTAAAAAAATCCATAAAACAAGTAAACTACCAATAATTACTTTTAATGTAAATCAACTAAGTGCTCCAAACAAAACACTTAGAGTGTCAGAATGGATAAAAAAGCAGGACCCTTCTATATACTGCTTACAAGAGACTCATTTCAGACCTAAAGACATGCAGATTGAAAGCTAAGGGATAGAAAAGAATCTATCATGCAAATGGAAGTGAAAATAAAGCTGGGGTAGCAATACCTATATTAAACAAAACAGACTTGAAAACAAAGACTAAAAAAGAGACAAACAAGGATGTTATATAATCATATGTGGAATAATCCAACAAGAAGATATAGTAATTGTAATATTTATGAACCCAAAATGAAAGCATCCAGATACATAAAACAGCTAATAACAGACATAAAGGATGTAATCAACAGTAATACAATAATAGTGTATTTACATGAATGGATAGATCATCCAAACATAAAGTCAACAAAGAAAGCGTTGCCTTGAATGACACATTGGATGAGATGGATCTGACATATTCAGAACATTCAATCCTAAAACAGCAGAATAAACATTAGTTTCAAGTGCACATGGAACATTCTCCAGAATAAATCAAGTTATGGTCACAAAACAAATATTAATAAATTAAAAAAAATTGAAGTCACATCATACATCTTTTCCAATCACAATGCTATGAAACTAGAAATCAACCACAATAAAAAATTCTGGGAAGAACACAAATGCATGAAAGTTAAATAACACAGTAATAAACAATGAATGTGTCAACCATAAAATCAAAGATGAATTAAAAAAATACATGGAGACCAATGAAAATGAACACACAATGGTCCAAAATCTCTGGGATGCAGCAAAAGCTGTTCTAAGAAGGAATTTGATAGCAATACAAGCCAATGTCAAGAAACAAAAAAAATCCCAAATAAACAACCTAATCTTACACCTCAAAGAACTAGTAAAAAAGAACAAACAAAACCTCAAACCAGTAGAAGGAAAGAAATAATAAAGTCTAGAGTAGAAATAAACAAAATAGAAACACACACACACACACACAAAAGCAATAGAATAGATCAATAGAACCAGGAGCTTGTTCTTTGAAAAGATCAACAAAATTGATAAACTTTTAGCCAGACTCATCAAAAGAGGGAAAGAGAGAGAGAGAGAGAGAGAGAGAGAGAGAGAGAGAGAGAGAAGATTCAAACAAAATCAGAAATGAAAGAGGAGAAATAATAAGCAACACCACAGAAATTCAAAAGATTATAAGAATATTATGAAAAATTATATGGTAACAATAGAATAAATGCATGAATTTCTAAAAACATATAACCTCACAAAACTGAAGCAGGAAGAAATAGAAATTTAAACAGACTTATAACCAGCAATGAAATTGAATCAGTAATCCAAAAGCTACCAAGAAACGAAAATCCAGGATCAGAGAGTTTCACAGATAAATTCTACCAGACATTTAAAAAAGAGTTAATACCTATTATTCTCAAAGTTTTCCAAAAAGTAGAAGATAAAAGAAATCTTCCAAATTCATTCTATGAGGCTAGCATTACTTTGATACCAAAACCGGATAAAAACACTAAAACATAAGAGACCTATAGGCCAATATCTCTGATACACATAGATGCAAAAATCCTCAACAAAATATTAGCAAACAAAATCTGACAATACATTAAAAAAATTCATTATGATCAAGTGGGATTTATTCCTGGGATACAAGTGTCGTTCAATATCCACAAATAAATTAGCATGATACATCATGTCAACAAGAGAAAAGATAGGGGCGCCTAGGTGACTCAGTTGGTTGAATATTTATTTGTCTCTTGATTTCAGCGCAGATCATAATCCTGGGGTCATGGGATCAAGTCCTGCATGAGGATCCACACTGAGCATGGAGGCTGCTTAAAATTCGTTCTCTCTCTCTCCCTCTAGCCCTTTCCCCACCTCGTGTGTGTTCTCTCTCACTCTCTCTCTCTCTCTCTCAACTAAAAAAAAAAAAAATAGGGGCACCTGGGTGGCTCAGTTGGTTGAGCAGCTGACTTTGGCTCAGGTCATGATCTCATGGTTGGTGGGTTTGAGCCCAGTGTCGGGCTCTGTGCTGACAGCCTGGAGACTGGAGCCTGCTTCAGATTCTGTCTTTGTCTCCCCCACTCGTGCTCTCTCTCTCTCTCTCTCTCTCTCTCTCTCTCTCAAAAATAAAAATAAAAATAAAACATTAAAAAACTTTTAAATTAAAAAAAAATTAAAAAGCAAGAGAAAGGATAAAAACCCTATGATAATTTCAATAGATGCAGAAAAAGTATTTGACAAAGTATAACATCCATTCATGATAAAAACCCTCAACGAAATAGGTTTAGAAGGAACATACTTCAACATTGTAAAGACCACATATGAAAAACATACGGCTAACATCATCATCTTCAATGCTTAAAAACTGAGAAATTTTCCCCACAGATCAAGAAAAGACAAGGATGTCTACTCTCACCACTTTTATTTAACATAGCACTGGAAGTCCTAGCTGCAGCAAATAAACAAGAGAAATAAATAAAAGGCATCCAAATTGGTAAATAAGTAAAACTTTCACTATTCGCAGATGACATGACACCTTAGAGAGAAAACCCTAATAACTCCACAAAAAAAAAAAAAACTACTAGAACTGATAAATGAATTCAGTAAAGTCACAGGATACAAAATTAATACCCAGAAATCTGTGGTGGTTCTATACACTAACAACAGTCACAGAAAGAGAAATTTAAAAAACAACATCATTTACAACTGCATCAAAAATAATAAAATACCCAGGAATAAATTTAGCTATGGATGTGAAAGATCTGGACTCTAAAAATGATAAAACATTGAGATAGAAATGGAAGATTATACAAACAAATGGAAAGATATTCCATGCTCATGGGTTAGAAGAACAAATATTGCTAAAATATCCATAGTATCCAACACAGTCTAGAGATTTAATGCAATCCCTATCAAAATACAAAATCCCTACCAAAACAGCATCTTTTTAAAATTTTTTTTATTTTTATTTTTTTAAATTTTTTTAACGTTTATTTATTTTTGAGAGAGAGAGACAGAGCATGAATGGGGGAGGGGCAGAGAGAGAGGGAGACACAGAATCTGAAGCAGGCTCCAGGCTCTGAGCCATCAGCCCACAGCCCCGCGCAGGGCTCGAACTCACAGACCACGAGATCGTGACCTGAGTTGAAGTTGGGCACTTAACCAACTGAGCCACCCAGGTGCCCCAAAATTTTTTTAATTTTTAATTTTTTAAAATTTACATACAAATTAGTTAGCATATAGTGAAACAATGATTTCATGAGTAGATTCCCTAATGCCCCTTACCCATTTAGCCCATCCCCCTCCCACATCCCCTCCGGCAACCCTCAGTTTGTTCTTGATATTTATGAGTCTCTTCTGTTTTGTCCCCCTCCTTGTTTTTATATTATTTTTGTTTCCCTTCCCTTACGTTCATCTGTTTTGTTTCTTAAAGTCCTCATATGAATGAAGTCATATGATTTTTGTCTTTCTCTGACTGATTAATTTCACTTAGCATAATACCCTCCAGTTCCATCCACATAGTTGCAAATGGCAAGATTTCATTCTTTTTGATTGCTGAGTCACACTCCATTGTATATATATACCATATCTTCTTTATCCATTCATCCATCGATGGAAATTTGGGTTCTTCCCATACTTTGGCGATTGTTGATAGTGCTGCTACAAACATAGGGGTGCGTGTGTTCCTTCGAAACAGCACACCCATATCCTGTGGTTAAGTGCCTAGTAGTGCAATTACTGGGTCATAGGGTAGTTCTATTTTTAGTTTTTTGAGGAAACTCCATACTGTTTTCCAGAGTGGCTGCACCAGCTTGCATTCCTACCAGCAATGCAAAAGAGATCCTCTTTCTCTGCATCCTCTCCAACATCTGTTGTTGCCTGAGTTGTTAATGCTGGCCATTCTGACAGGTGTAAGGTGGTATCTCATTGTGGTTTTGATTTGTATTTCCCTGATGATGAGTGATGTTGAGCATTTTTCATGTGTCGGTTGGCCATCTGGATGTCTTCTTTGGAGAAGTGTCTATTCATGTCTATCGCTCATTTCTTCACTGGATTATTTACCAAAACAGCATCTTTGAAAGAACTAGAGAAAATAATCATAAAATTTGTACAGATACACAAAAGACCCCAAATAGGCAAATTAATCTTGAAAAAGAACAAAAGTGGAGGTGTTGCAATCCAGGATTTAACGACATACTACAAAGTTGTAGTAATCACAACAGCATGGTATTGGCACAAAAATAGACACATAGATCAATGTGACAGAATAGAAAGCCCAGAAATATACTAACTATTATATGCTCAATTAATCTTCAACCAAAGAGTCAAGAATATGGAATGGGTCTCTTCAATAAATGGTGTTGGGAAAATTGGACAAGTATATGCAAAAGAATGGTACTAGATCACTTTTTTATACCACACACAAAAACAAACTCAAAATGTGAGACCTCAAAAAATAAAAATCCTAGAAGAGAGCAACTTCTCTGACTTTGGCCATAGCAACATTTTTTTCTTGATATGCCTCCAAAGGCAAGAGAAATAAAAGTAAAAGTAAAAGTAAACTTTTGGGATTACATCAAAATAAAAATCTTCTGCACAGCAAAGGAAACAATAAAACTAAAAGACAACCTACTGAATAGAAGAAGATATTTGCAAATGACATATCTAATAAAGGTTAGTATCCAAAATATATAAGGAATTTATGCAACTCAACACACACACACACACACACACACACACACACACACACACACATACACACTCCAATCAAAAATGAGATGTGAATAGACATTTCTCCAAAGAATATATAGAGATGGCCAACAGTTACATGAACAGATGTTCAACAACATTCATCATCAGGGAAATGCAAATTAAAACTATAATGAGATATTATCTCACACTTGTCAGAATGACTGAAATCAAAAACACAAGAAACAAGTGTTGGCGAGGATGTGGAGAAAAAGAAAATTCTCATTCACCTTTGGTGGGAATACCAACTGATGAAGCCACTGTGTAAAACAGTATGAAGGCTTCTCAAAAAATTAAAAATAGGATTACTCTTGATCCAGAATTTCCACTACTAGGCATTTATCCAAAGAATATGAAAGAAAACACTAATTCAAAATGATATATACACCCCTATGTTTACTGCAGCATTATTTACAATATTCAAATTATGGAAGCAGGCTAAATGTCCATCAATAGCTGAATGGATAAAAGAGTGGTATATACGTATATTTAAATATCACTCAACCATAGAAAAGAAAGAAAATTTGCCATTTGCAACAATATGGACAGATCTACAGAGCATAATGTTAAATAAAAGAAGTCAGAGAAAGACAAATATGATTTCACTAGTATTTGGAATTTGAAGGGCAAAACAAACAAAGAAAAATTGAGACAAACTGAAAAATAGACTCAACTATAAAGAAGAAACTGATGGTTACCAAAGGGGAATGAGTGGAATAGGTGAAGGGGATTTGGAGTGCACTTATCTTGAAGAACACTGAGTAATGTATAGTAGTGTTGAATCACTATATTGTACACCCGAAACTAACATAACACTGATGTTAATCATAGTGGAATTAAAATAAAATAACAACAACAACAACAACAACAAAAATTGTTCTACATCAATAATCTTCAAAAAGGGGTCAAGTTCTGATGAAGTTTATCTGCCTAGTGGACAGAGGCCACATCCCATGCCATATGGGCTCCTGAATTTGTCTATACTTCTGAAAAATGGTGACCCACAGAAAAATGAGAACATTATTTAGCATTATCTCAATAACTCTTACAGTCAGCCCTACACGTTGAAAAACTTAAGAAACATTAACCAGATATAAAATTAGGTATTATCATAATAACGTAGCAGCAAATGCACCAGATGAAGATGTAGTTCTTAAACAAGTCAACTGGCAGGAGTTCCAGTTCTTGAATGTGATGGTAGATCCTTAGTTAAAAGCAGTCTTTTCTTGTGTGTCCAAGCTATGATGGTAGATCTGTTTCTATGTCTCATACAATGGTGGATTGAAACAATAATGTAGATATTTAAGTAATATAGGTTCAATCTTTAGCTTCTGACTAATGCTATCAGAGAATGGGCTCTCGTTTTGGGAATGTATAAGAGTAACACAGATGGTTATATTAGCAGCCACAATTTCTTTCCAGTTTGTGGTCCCAAACATAAGTGACTTTAATCTGCCAGGCAATCTGTAGGTTTCCAAGAGGCAGACCAAACAGTTAAAAAAGTATCTACAAGCCAAAAGTAAAAAGATAAAAGATAACAGTAAAAAGATAACAAGTTTTTCAAGGGAGTAATGTTTTAAGCTATGAAAATGGATTTGAGTTCTGTCCACTGACGAGAGTGATCATATTCATTTCATATTCCACAGAACTGGCCCCTGAGGTTAAATATCCACAGCAGCCTAGTGGACAAAATCAGGTTTCAATTTAAGCAAACTAGCAGTGCATCAGACAGAGGCATTTAGGGAACTTCTGAGAATCAATGGATCCTTTGATTAAACAGCTTTGCTTTCTGTAGTATAAAGTTTTCCCCAAAGGGATAGCCATTTTTTCATGTGAAGCCAGTGTTACCGGGCTGCTCACTGCTCAACCAAATCAACTTTAGATGCTTTCTGTCTATGGAAAACTTTATATGAGGTAACAAGATAACTGACATAATTGTATCAGTTTTGGGAATCCCTTGAGTGAACAGCTATAATATATTGTTTTCTCACCAGGGTTTGAGGTTTGTGTCCTTTGGGTGACTTGGGATTGGATCACACAGTAATATCTTTGAGGACTCCTCCTTACTCTGGGTCATTTGTTGCCACATTGTCATGAAAACCTCTGTTAAATTTTCATCTGGTATAACACACAAGGAAAGTAAGTGTTTTAGGATGAAGGGCTGACCATAAGAATTATTTACATTCTCTTGGATCAGTTTCTCTTTCTCCCATGGGTCACATTTTTGTCAGGAGTATACGCTCAGTGCTTCATAAATGACCTCACACAAGGGGTTTTCTGTCACAGAAAACTGTCCCTGAGAGGACCAAAGCTCTCTGGAAAGTACCCATTAACAATACGTTAATATGTTACAATAATTAAGTGAGAATTATAAAAAATACATGATCCTATTTTTAAAAAAGAAATGTGTAGTTGTACAAATAAATATTATATGTATTTCACAAAATCTGATAATATTAACACCATAAAGTTGACAATGATGACTTTGAATGGGAGATTATATCTCAGGGGATTTGTCTGTACTTTACTTTTCAACAATGAACACAATTTCTTGTACAAGAAAAAAAAACAATACTCAAATTTTACTATCTCCATACTCAATACTCAGTGTCTCAGTATCTCAATACTCAATTTTTTTACTCTCACCTCCAAATAGATCCACACTTGGAATGTTAGACCGTAGAAGGCTTTGAACCAGATGGCCCTGTTGTTGCTATTTTTCTTTTTACATACACTAAGTTCTCTGACTTCGTGTCATATTAATCAAAATTTATTTTCAATTAATAAATAGAAAACAAATCATTCAGCATATGTTAAAAAAAGAAGAAAGTAATCTTCTAGGATATTAAACAAATTCCAAGAATATTTTCATCTTTGTAATGTAGGAGTCAGAAAGAGTCTTTAAGGCACCTAAATCTGTAACTCCTAGTCTCTGTACTTCTCAGTTTAAATTATGAGTTCAGAAATCCTGAGTCACAAGCATAGATCAAGTGTCTCTACTTTCTCAGAAGTAAAAAGAAGAGACAGAGAGGAAACATAGATGCCAGGCAAGCACCCCTTTAGTTGAATCAAGCATCCTTATAGAAAGGCTAAAGAGATACTCCAGTAGTATCTATTGCATTAATAGTAGTCTAATGCAGGGCAAATTAGGAGAAGTAGAAGAGCAAAAAATCTATATGATCAGAAGTATTCTATAAAAAAACAAATAGGTATTTTGAAGTAAGGGTTTCAATTATCTCTCAGCAAAAAGACATATTGTTCTAAAAGCAATACTGAATTAGTAAAAGAAATATGTCTGCAAACTGTATTCAAAGATAACTATAGATGGTTAAATGACTATATATCCATGATCTTAGGATGCCCTCATGCTGCCACTGAATCAATTGCAATGTCTACATTTCTATTTCAGAACAGAATATTCAAAATTTATTAACAAAGGACCAATTTACTTAAATAAAATTATTTTGTCTTCATTGATGAATTTTCTCTTAATTTTTCAAATTTCAATATATGTATCAGTATCTTTGTATGTCTACATAAACTGTCAACAGACATTGTTTTCCTTGATGTTGGCCAAAATATTAATAATTACTCTACAAATATATTGTTATAATCTTTGTAAGAGGCAACCAAATTGAATATTGATTCTGGAACCATACTAAGTACAAATTGTTTTTCCTTCTTTTGCCAATATGTTTCTTTAGACAATATATTTTATCTCTTTGTGCCTGTTTGTTCATCTGTAAACTAGGATAATACAGATACTTTTCTTAAAGATGTATGTTAGGTACTGATTTTGTTTCTTTAAAAGTTCACTATAAAGTAATTATTTTATTTTCTGAAGAATTTTTCTAGTCTTTTTTTAATGTTTATTTATTTTTGAGGCAGAGAAAGACACAGAGCTTGAGTGGGGGAGGGACAGAAAGAGAGAGGAAGACACAGAATCCGAAGCAGGCTCCAGGCTCTGAGTTATCAGCACAAAGCCCGACACAGGGCTCGAACTGAAGAACCGTGAGATCATGACCTGAGTTGAAGTCAAATGCTTAACTGACTGAGCCACTCACACACCCCTAGTTTTTTAATTATTAGAAGTAGAATCAGTTTTCTCCAACTATATGTATAGAAGTATCTCTTTTTATTCTTTCTACTTAATCATGTGCACTAAAAATTGTAACACAAAACTCTTTAGGTTCCTTAGCAGGTTGTATTTATTTATATCAGTGATAGATTTAATCTCCCAGAGGGCATAGCACAGCACCGAATTCATTTGTTGGATTTTTGAAATCGACTTCACAGATGTTCCTCAGCTTATGAAGGAGTTACAACCCAATAAACCTATCATAAGTTGAAATATCATTGATTCAAGAATACATTTAATACACCGAACTTACTGAGCACCATGGTTTAGCCTAGCCTACCTTAAACGTGCTCAGGACACTTACATTAGCATACAGTTGTGCAAAATCATCTGACACAAGGCCTATTTATAACAAAGTGTTGAATACCTCATGTAATTTAGTGAATAGTGTACTAAATGTGAAAACCAGGAAGTGTTTGCATGGAGACAGACTGGTTGTAAGTACACAAGTTGTTTACCTTTGTGATTGTGTGGCTACCCAGGGCTCTGGTTTCCTGCTGCTGCCCAACATGGGGAGAGAAAGTATTCAGAGAGAGAGAGTATCAGGTTCTGTATTGCTAGCCCTAGAAAAGATCCAAATTGAAATCTCCATGTACATTTTGTGCCAAATATGTATCGTTTTCATACCATTGTAAAGTCAAAAAATTATAAGTGGAACCATAGTAAGTAGGGAAGCATCTGTACTGTGCTTATTATCAAGTGGAGTGTTTACAAGGAAACGGACATAGACATTCATAAACAAGCATTTGTTTGAATACCTGGTTTTCAATGCTTTGGGGTATGTATCTAGAAGTGGGATTGCCAGGTCATAAGGCAAATTTTTAAGTAAACACAAAAGCACTTTCTGCAGCACCTGGACCATTGTATATCACCACCAGCAACGTGTGAGGGTTCCAGTTTCTCTACACCCTCACCAACAATTGCTTTTTTCATTGTTTCGATGATAGCCATCCTAGTTGGTATTAAGTGATATCTCATTGTGTTTTCTACTCAGTATTTAGTTTTGAACACCACGTGGTCCTCTGAAAAGGATAATGGCCTTAAAGTGAAAATAATCATGCTAAGTGGATTTTCAGGATACAATTATCCCTGGGGAGGAAATAAATATGGTTTCAATGGTGACTCATCAGAAAATGTGTAAAGGTAATTAATTCTCTTTTATCTTAAGAATTTTTGTTATTTATTATGAATTATAACTTATAATTGTACAGGTTTTGTTTTTATAGATTTCACATACTAAGTATTTCACAATGACCAATAACATTTGAGATGTTACAACTTAAAGCTTTTCTCAAGATGGTTGTGATATATGTTGGTGAGAGATGCTGTACTCAAAAGGGAATGTGCATAAGGTCTTACATGCCTCAGTTCCCTTTATCACCAGTGTACTACCACAGGCCAATGTTTAACATGCTTATTTTTGGCTTAAAATAAGCAGCAGCAGAAAACACAGCTGTCCTGTTAAACTACCCCTTGCTACCATCATCCTTTCCTCCAAACTTTTTTTTTTCAAATCTACATTAAAAAGCATTTTTTGGTGAATATAATTTTAAAGTTAACACTGAAAAACAGAACTTAATGTTTATTTTTTTGCTTAATACAGAGAGGTTTAGATTTGATTTTTACATCAGTGCTATGAATTAAAATTATAAAATCAATTTTTAAAAAGTGTGCTAGTTTGTGTTCATTTAGAGATTCCTAAGGCATATCTCTCATGACTCAATCTAACAAAAATTTCCAACTTCAGGTGGCTAATAACAGAGAGAAAGCATTATTGAAGTGAGTTACTACACTTAGAACTTTAACTATATTCTTAGAGTAATTTTTATTTTCAAAAAATTTTCTATGTTTATTTATTTTTGAGACAGAGAGAAACAGAGCATGAGTTGGGGGAGGGGCAGAGAAAGAGAGGGAGACACAAAATCTGAAGCAGGTTCCAGGCTCTGAGCTGTCAGCATATAGTCTGACACAGGGATTGAACCCATGAACTGTGAGATCATGACCTGAGCTGAAGTCAGACACTTAACCAACTGAGCTACCCAGGCGCCTTTCTTAGAGTAATTTTAAAAAGGGACTATGAATTTTAATATTGCCTACTTTTTTAAGATCCAAGTGTTTGTCCATATAACATCAACAAAATTCCAGGCCAGAGTGGAAACAGACAATCTGGTTTCAGATCTTCACTGCTTCCAGATGTATGACTTGGGGCAATTTTGTTAACCTTGCTGGAGTTCAATTACTTCATCTGTGAAACGATTATCTACTTACAAAATTGTATGGCTTAAATTCATCAATTTGTGTAAAACACTTGAAACAGTGATTGGTGAAGGATGGCAGAATATGTCACTCTAAATATGCCACTGTGGTTTATCGATTATTTTGAGCTGTAGGCACTTGGAAAAGAGCAAATATGAGGAGAATTTTTATTTCTGAACTCCCTTGTCTAGGGAAAGACAGATCCTCTAAAAGGAGTTCAATTGTCATAGATCCCTTCCCTGGGAGTTTTGTCACCCAGGGAAGATTGACTCTCACCACAGGCAAGAAGACTAGAAGTATATATCATAGACAAACTTTATCACAAGTTATTATACTTCCAATGTGTTCTAAGTGCCCATTCATATTTCCTAAAATTTAGTTACTCTCTACTGTGAGGCCTACATCCCTCTCTTCTTTCTTTATTAAGATAGTGATTAATTCTGAATTTTAAGCCAGCGTTTGGTAGTTACTCATTTTTTCCTGGGTACCTCCCATATATACATCAGGAACACATATTAATAAATTTCTGTTTGCTTTTCTCTTGTTAATCTGTAATTTATTACAGGAGTCTTAGCTAAGAACTCAGAAGGGTAGGGGGAAAATTATTTTTCCTCTCCTACACTGGCATATATATTTACATTCTTATTGTCCAGTCCAATGTATTCCTCACATTTGTAGCCAGAGTTATCACAAATCATATCTCTCCTTTCATTAAGAATCTTCAATAGCCTTTTATAAACCTAGAACTGAATTTAATATCTTCATTATACCCCTCAATGATCTGGCATCAATCTCCCCTGAGATTTGATCTATGCCACCCTAATGCTTGTGGCACTTCCAGTCACACAGGCCATCTTGTGGTAAACAAACTTGCCTGTTCCTTAACTGACTTAGGACCTTTTCACTTATTTTATCTTCCCTCCTTCTTTTGGAACCAAATGACTCACTTTTATGTCACGTATGTCAAAATCTCAGTATTACTTCTTCAAAGAGATCTTCAGTGATAACTTTTTTTTAAGTGTTTTTAATGTATATTTTATTTTTGAGAGAGAGAGAGAGAGACAGAGGGCAAGTGGGGGGAAGAGCAGAGAGAGAGGGAGACACAGAATCTGAAGCAGGCTCCAGGCTCCGAGCTGTCAGCACAGAGACAGACATGGGGCTCGAACTCATGAAACGTGAGATCATAACCTGAGCTGAAGTTGGACGCTTAACTGACTAAGCCACTCAGGTGCCCCTTCAGTGATAACTCTTTACAAAATAGCATCCCACCTCCACCAGCCTCTTCTTTGTTTCGTACTGGTACCTAACAATAGGTTAGATTATTCTGTATACCTTGTTTCCTTATTTATAGGCTGTTTCCTCCACCAGATCATAGCTCATGAGAGCAAGGCTTTTAGTATATCACACTATTGTTAGTACCTAAAAGAGTGACTGTCATAGGGGAATTAAATGATAATTGTTTTAAGAATAACTTACTTGCCAATTTTAAAATCACTCTTGAACTCTATGACAATTTTTACAGACAGAACACCTTTTTAACCAACTTTTTAGGTTTACTTATTTATTTTGAGATAGAGAGTCAGTGGGTGTGGGGCAGAGAGAGAGAGAGAAAGGAAAAGAGAAAGTGAGAGAGTGAGAGAATCCCAAACCCAAGCCAACTCTGCACTGTCAGCTCAGAACCCAATGCAGGGTTCAAACTCAAGAACTGTGACATCATGACCTGAGCCAAAATCAAGAGTCAGATGCTTAACTGACTGAACCACCCAGGGCCCCTTACCCAACTCTTATGTAAGAAATAACGTACTTAAAAGAGAGCATTTTATTACAACAAAAAATTAGGGCTCTCAGACAGCTCAGGGAAAAATAAATGAAAATGGTTCTTCAATGCATAATATGCTTTTTCTCACTTATAATAACAAATAATGAAAACTAAAACAATATGAGATACTATTTCTTACCTATAACCATGGCAAAAATCCAAGTTTGACAACAACACTTGATGAACTATGGGGAATAAGAATATTTATACATTGCTGCTGAGAAAATAATCATTTAAATCTTATGAAAGGAAATCTGCCAATATCCAGCAAATGTATTCATGTTTAAACACGTTAACTTAGCAATCTCACTTCTAGAGAATCTACTTCAAAGATAAAATGACAAAATTGTTAAACGCATATTCATGTTTATTAGCACTGACTCTAGTTGTAATAACAGTTAAAGAACAGTACTATCCCAAATGAACTCCACTAGAGGATGGGTCAGATGCCTGTGAGGTACTCCTCACTATAGAATACAGACATAAAACATGAAAAAATACTCAGATACACTATTAAGGAAGAAGCACCAATCGTTTCCATTAAATTACGAGAAGAAAAACAAAGAAAATTTTGTAGTGAGCTATCAGTAATCTAAGAAAGTCTAAAAATACAAATAGGAAGATAAATCATGAAATAAATGAAGTGGACTGGGAGCAGGATACTATGATAGACGCTAGGCTTCTTTATAGCTTGTTTTAAAATGGCTGGATCCATTAACATTTGATACAAGTTTAATAATAAATTATGTTTAAAGTAAAATGACGAAAAATTGAATGCAAAATGTTACCCTACTCGTATTTCCAGTTGGGGAGATAATCACACACACACAAAAAACTCTTCCAAGATTTCTTAAAACATTGTAATTTGATTTTATACACCTAATTAAATATGTCCTAGGAACAAAATGAACTGTAAAAATAATATTAAACTGTTTAGAATAGGCATATTTTTGTGGCAGTCTTGGAAATATTATTCTAATATTGGCAATATGAATGTATTATTTATTACAATAAGTAATTATGTTGCTGTCATTTATGGATGGGATTTTTTTTTACCTGGGAAAAAGAAGATATGCATGCATGGTGTTATATAAATAAATGTTTCCTAAAGGTAAAATTTTCAAGAAAAAAAAGTATATCATAAATATTAGGCACAATGCAAAGATTTTAAATCACTCTCCATTAACTACCTAGTTTTATAAAATTAAATAAAGCCATTTAGCACCTCATTACCTGAAAGCCACGCACATTTTATTTCCTTTTTGCTATGAATAATTTTTATTTTGTAACAAATACATTGTGATTTATTTAATAAAAATGTCATTTTCCTAAAGAAAATTGTTGTTTTGACAAAATTATGTGTAAATTGCTGGCAACTTGCTGTCATAACTATGAAGTCTCCTCAGAAAATTTACATAAAACTCTTAATCTTCTTGACAAATTTTAATTCATAGATTCATAAAATCCATCCCTACCTTTACACAGTTACATTCATTGTGGATATTATTATGTTTCAAACTGTAAATTATTATACTTTCTTGCCATGAATATTTTTTTATTCAGCTTCTGTCTTCAAACAAAAAAGTGTTTATTTTTGGGGCGCCTGGGTGGCGCAGTCGGTTAAGCGTCCGACTTCAGCCAGGTCACGATCTCGCGGTCCGTGAGTTCGAGCCCCGTGTCGGGCTCTGGGCTGATGGCTCGGAGCCTGGAGCCTGTTTCCGATGCTGTGTCTCCCTCTCTCTCTGCCCCTCTCCCGTTCATGCTCTGTCTCTCTCTGTCCCAAAAAAAATAAATAAATGTTGAAAAAAATTAAAAAAAAAAAATAAATAAAAAAAAAATAAAAAAGAAAAAAAAAAGTGTTTATTTTTGTAGCTTACAGAATATTACTTAAATTTCTATCAATAATCATCTAAATGCAATCTTCACTTTGAATATAATTTCAATTCCTGTATCAAACATTATTACTTAATATAATTTGAACTTTAATTTTAGAACTTCTGGCAAACTGAACTGGAATAATGATGTAATGACCTTCCAATTTACAGTTGGTTTCTCATGTCATAAACAGAGCAAACATTGCAGGCTTTGCCTTATTTTTCCCTTACGGTCTATCTGGAATATTACCTGGCTGGTAAGTACTTTTCTATCAGTATTGAATATTTTTTTAAGCTTGCTTGGCTGTAAAACATAATTTTCCTTGTGAAAGGTACTATGATAGCAAAAGATTCAGATGCTCTATGAGTGGAATATAACAAATAAAGACATATTATATGAATTTTAACATACTTGCAAAATAATAAAGCCTGATTAACTTCTATGTCATGAAACACAAATAGCTAACATGCGAAATGTTAATATAACAGGAAAAATTGGATCTACGCGTTAGTTTTGCACTTGGAAAACAAGAGAAGAAAATCCCATGTCACTGTAATATGTGATCTCTTTTACTGACATTTAAAGAAACAGTAAAATTTAACACTGTGTTATTTAATATGTAATCAATATGTAATCAATATGTATCAATATGTAATCAATGTTATTTAATATGTAAACAATATGTAATCAATTTTTTAGCCTCATTTTAGAGATTTTTTTCAGTATATGGAACAGAATTAGATTTAAGGACAATTCTTAGTAATTCTATTAATGTCTAAAATCATCTAATATTTCCTTACTACCACACTTTGGTTGGTTGCTGTTGCTTACTTTCAAAAATTTACCATAGCTTGTATATAGGTGTGTGTGTGTGTGTGTGTGTGTGTGTGTGTGTGTGTGTGTGTTTAGTCTGAAATATTGGGCCCCACGATCGTTGTTCATGAAAAAACATTTTTTTAAGTTTATTTGAGACAGAGTGAGAGTGTGAAAAGGGAGAGGCAGAGAGAGAAGGAGCAGCGAGCCCATCCCAAGCAGGCTCTGCGCTGTCAGTGTGGGCCTTGAGCTCATGAAGTGTGAGATCGTGATCTAAACCAAAATCAAGTGTTGGACGCTTAAGTGACAGAGCCCCCCAGATGCCCCAAAAAACATCTTTTTACTAGAAATGTAAAAGTTGTTCAATGTAAGATTGTTCAACTTTTTATAATGTATTTTATTGATGAAGAATTTCAAATACGTCTTTGTATTTAAAAGTCATCATCTTGAAAAATTAATTTCAAAAATTAATTAATGCTAAATATATTTTATTTCATTTTAATGAAAATCTAATACGATTATTTGAGATTGATTCCATAAATTTAAAAAATCACCTTTATTTATATTTAAACTTATTTTTTTTCAGACTCAAAAAAAATTGTAGCTGATGGATAATTTTTGGTAGTAGGAGGAGCTGAAGATAGCAGTTATAAAATCATGTTGGAGTGCCTGGGTGGTTCAGTCACTTAAGTATCTGACTTTTGGTTTTAGCTCAGATCATGATCTCACAGTTTGTGGGTTCGAGCCCCTCATCAAGCTCTGCACTGGTGGCTGGCACAAGCTTGCTTGTGATTCTCTCTCTCTCCCTCTCTCTTCCCCTCTCTCATTCTCTCTCTCTCTCAAAATAAATAAATAAACAAAAAATTATTAAAATCATGTTAATAAACCATTATTAAAGTCTGACAAATACATAGTAGAGACATCACTGAGTCCAATGTTTTACAATTTTAAATTCAAGTTACGTGTAAATCATTCTGTTAAAATTTGAGAGTAGGGAGGACCAGTTAAAATCCCCTCTTTAATCATTTGAGCCTGGAGTTCCTCCGAATAAGAAATTCATAATTTAGTAAGATACAAGACATTTACATAAAGGTATTACAAAAATAAAATATAATGACTTCAAGGTATCAAAATATATTGGACTGATGAATTTTGTATTTATCTACCTAAGGTAAGTTAATTATTATTAATTAATCTAATTATGTTTTATTAGAAAGGTGGATATGAGGTTGAGGATAAAACTGCCTCGGATATCTCTGAGCATATATATCTATATCTATCTATATCTATCTATCTATATCTATCTATCTATCTATCTATCTATCTATCTATCTATCTAGATATATATACATATAGCGAAAGATTCTGGCAAAAGAAAGAGGATGAGTAAAGGATTAAAGACAGGAATATCCAAGTTATACTAATTTGATAATGGTTACATTGGAATGAAGACAGAAGTTAGGAACACTGCAGTAAGAAATATAGTTGAGGTCAGATAGGGAAACTATTCTTTTTAATATTAAGGGCAGGGATTTTATTTAATGAAAGCAAGGGGATCTCTTTTACTTTTGGAGAAGAGAAATGGAATAAGTAAACATATTCTGGGGAAAATATGTGTGGTGTGTACTAGGCATTAGAATTTAGAAGCGTATTTCAAAATTTAAGTCATAGCTAATAATGAAATTTAGAGGTATTGATTACTTACAAAGTTTTAAGTATTGTTTTCATATGTGCATAGGTTATCTTATTTAAGTTTCAGAATAGTATTGCTAGTAATTACAGTATAGCATTATTCCTATTTTATATATCAGGAAGTAGATAAATAGAATTAAGTAATTTCTCTAAAAACACTCAGTTTAGTGAGAGTTGACCCGGGATTGAGTTCAAGCAGTTTGAATCAAGAATATATAGGGTTATCAAAATGAAAGCCTGATGTAGAGAGAATAAAAAGGAAAATTCAAAGGAAGGAAAGGTTGAGAAAACAGTTGAAGACACAAAAAATAATAGTTTTTGGCAAGCATTTCTTGAAGATGCTGATATTCTCTTGGTGCTTTAAAGGTTTTCCCATCCTGAAGGTAGTAACCTGGAAAAGAGTGACATTATACTCATTGTTCTTAAATTAATTTTTCCGGCCTAGTATTTAATAACTAAAGACATAATTGGAGTCCATGATTACTAAACAAACGCTGAGGCTATCAAATACCTCTGTTCACTCTTGAGCTGTAAGCCCAATGAAGGTAAGGAGCAGATCTGTCTCTCCACCCTTTTCATTGTTTCACATAGTCTGTTATATAGCACATGTGCCAAAACAATTTTGGATAAATGTATGCATCATATACCCATGTGTAGAATACTGATAGTATGTATGCACAGAAGCATTTGTGTATGTATGTGTGTATAGTGTATGCGGTAAGGCTTTTTATGATGTATGCAATAAAGGGAGTTTCAAGATGGCGTATTGATGGTTTAATTGAATAGTGACATGGTATTTCACAGGTCAGATTTGATCAAGAGAAGTTCAAATTGGTTGAGAAAATGAAAGCATTCGTCTTTCTCCCATTCCAATAGAGAAGTACAATAAACAGAAAGTCATCCAGTAGGTCTGAAGGTTGTAACGGTGAGCACTTTCACTCTGGACATATTTTGAGAAAGCCAGTCACAAAACACTTCCCAACCTTCCATTCATCTGTCATTGAGTCTTCCTTCTTTTCTAAATCATAAAACAGCCAGGAAACCCCATCTATGACTGATCATAAGTTGTGTTGATTCTGTGTGAGGAACATTTTCTTTCCAGGCAAGTGAATAATACCTACCGCACAAACTGTAACATTATGATTTCCCTCCTGAGCTGTTTTCCAAGGTGATCTATGAGTGTGCCCGTATGATAGCAGCAGGCCACTTTTGGGGCTTGTGATCCATAACTTAGGTTCTGAATTTTCCATTCTTGGGCCCAATGCTCACAGAGAAGTTCCCATTTCTTGAGGTGTGGGTTGGAGGCTGAACAGTGTCAAACAATTAGACACACAGGGAAATGAGTTTCCTAAACATCCTAGTATTTTCTATGTTTATTCTGGTTTGGATTTGGTACCATATGTCTAAGATTCACTTGAGAATGGAGCTTCCTTGGTATAAATAATTTTATGACTAACTGGACAAAGTTATTGCGAGAGATAATTTATCCTAAAGTTTTCTAAATGGTGAATTCTGAAATCAAACTTCCTGAGATCACATTATGCATTCATTGACACATCAGGGCATGTCATTTAATTTTTCTCTAATTCAATTTTCCTGACATTCAAATGGGTATATGAGTAATATTTATCTTACAGATGTGATGTATTATGCAATAATATATATAAAATCTAACAGTACTAATAGTGCTTAGTACTGATTGTATACCCGGTGGATGTTAGCTGTTGTTAGGGGACCTTAATCCACATTAAATACCCATGCAAACACCACATGTATTTTTTTTTAATTTTTTTTCAACGTTTATTTATTTTTGGGACAGAGAGAGACAGAGCATGAACGGGGGAAGGGCAGAGAGAGAGGGAAACACAGAATCGGAAACAGGCTCCAGGCTCTGAGCCATCAGCCCAGAGCCTGACGTGGGGCTCGAACTCACGGACCACAAGATCATGACCTGGCTAAAGTCGGATGCTCAACCGACTGCGCCACCCAGGCGCCCCTTCCACATGTATTTTTAAGCAACTTGGATTAAGTGAGTAATGACAATGGAAATATCTAGAATAGAAGAAGAATAAAATAATAACTAAGTACTGATTAAAATTCATGGTTTGGAGCTAAAAAATGGAAATAACAGATAAAGAGCATCAATAATTGCAAAAAAGTCTGGAATTTATTAAAAACTCCTATGTGTACTTACAATCACGTATATGCAAATTAAAACCAAAGGGAAAATGATTCCCTCACCAGTCTAGGAAATTTTAACATCCTGACAATATTCGAAGAGGTAACGAGGGTGTAAATTAATGAGAACTACTTTGCACTGTTGAAGGAAATGAAAACTGGTACAACTGATTTGCAAAGCAATTTGGTAATATGTATTAATGAAGGTTAGTATATGTCATCATACAATGATTTCATTCCTAAGGAAAAGAGGAACTCTCCCACATCTACATGAGAAGATATGTGTCAAAAGGTTTCTATAACTATTATTTATAAAAGCAAAATTAAAATGAAAAACATGTAAGCAAAATCATACTGTTTTGAAAAATTAAGTTTAGGGGAGCCTGGGTGGCGCAGTCGGTTAAGCTTCCGACTTCAGCCAGGTCACGATCTCGCGGTCCGTGAGTTCCAGCCCCGCGTCGGGGCTCTGGGCTGATGGCTCAGAGCCTGGAGCCTGTTTCCAATTCTGTGTCTCCCTCTCTCTCTGGCCCTCCCCCGTTCATGCTCTGTCTCTCTCTGTCCCAAAAATAAATGTTGAAAAAAAAATTTAAAAAAAAAGAAAAATTAAGTTTATTTATTTTTGAGAGAGACAGAGAGAGAGAGAGAGAGCATGAGCAGGGGAGAGACAGAGGAAGGGAAAGAGAGAATCCCAAGCAGGGTCCATGTTGTCAGTGAGGAGCCCAATGTGCGGCTCAGTCTTACATAAAACTGTGAGATCATGATCTGAGCCGAAATCAAGAGTCAGACGCTTAACTGATTTAGCTACACAGGCGCCCCAGCAAAATCTTACTTTTGATAATATACACAAATGTGGTAAAAAGCATAAGGGGATGTTTGGATATTGTCAAAACCAAATGCAGGATGGAATTCTTCACGTGAAGTAGGGACCAAAGGTGAGAAGGTGACTAGAGAGTAGTACTCACAGAAAATGCCAGTTGCCCTATTGTATGTCTTCACCTGGAGGTTGGGGACACAGATATTCGTTGTACTGTTAATAGCTTCATGTAATCTTTAATTCTGCACTGCCTCTTAATGAAACCAAAAGACTGAGATTTCTTGAAAAGAAATATATAAGGAGAATAAAATGTAACCTATGAATATTTAGGGGCTATTAAATTTAACAAGAGGGAAAAAAAGAAACATCAAAAATTCTGCATTAGATTTTCCCATGGTGCTAAAATGCCACAGCTTGAGGGTAACAGTATGTGACATAGTGAAATCTGAAATTAAAATTTTTTCTTTCACACTCCTTTTTTTTATGTCTTAGAAAACAAAAAAGAGGATGATTTAGGCTTTCATTGAAAAGAAAGCTTTCCTAACACTAACCAAATACAAGCTACAAATTACTCCCTCATTAAACTATTTGGAAGTAGTAAGAGAAGCTTGTAATTCTTGATGATAGCTCACAACAAAACGTGAAAGATAGATGCTGGGATCATAGGCTGTGCTTATTTGAGTGGACCTTAGAGGTTATTTCAGTCATGGAAGCTAAACTTGACTCTGTTAAAAGACATCCTGAACATACATGTACTGCTTCCATTCCATACATGTGTGCATGTCCATTGTGAGTTGGCAGAGGGCTCTAGTATAATTAACACAGTCTATTAGCTGCTGGTCACTATCAGGGGTCACAGTGATACTGATAGCAGGGACTGGAAAGATATCATGGTGAATTACAATGTTACTTTTTTTTTTAACAATATTACTCTTAAACCTAGAAATGACACTGTCATTTTTGCTGACAATTCATTCACATAAATACAAAAAAGCACAAGAAATAAAAAAAAATATGACCACAAATTTCAAATCAATGCAAAAATATAGTCCCACCATATGCCTGGAGAAGAGTCAACGTCTATGGAAACCCTAAGGATACCACAGTGAGTAATAAATTGATCCTCAGATATAAGAGGTGCAGATAAATATCTGGTTGCCTTCAACATTTTCTACACAGTATACTATCTATAATTTACATTTAGTCGATCTTTTAAGGCACATAAGAATAAATATAAATGGAAAATTTAGCTAGGAAGTTTACACTAGTAGGTTAGAATAAGCCATTTTATTCTTGCCTCAATTTCTTTTTCACAGCCCCAAATCTCTTACTCCTACTCTGCCAAATATATGACAGTTCAGTGATGGGAGTCAAAGCTCCCGAAAGCCCCTTAAAAAATTCCAGTTCTTTAAGAATGGAGTGATAATGAGAAGAAAGCCCTAGGTGGTAACAATAAATCATAAAAGGCAAGTATTAGGCAAAAAAAAAAAAAAATGTAGGCTGAGAAAAAAGAAACTACAAGGAGAGACATTCTAGCAATTTCTAAAACCAAAAATCATTTGTGTATTATAAAGCTATAGTTATTTTTTGTTAATCAATCCAGCAAATATATAATGATTAAAATCATAGATTTGTTATGGAATATCACAAAACATATGGGCACTTAAGTGGTTCAGTTGTTTAAGCATCTGACTCTTGATTTTGACTCAGGTCATGATCTCATGGTTGGTGAGATCAAGCCCTTTGTCAGGCTCTGCACTGCTTGACATTCTCTCTCTCCCTCTCTTTCTGCCCCTCCCCACTCACTGGCACATGTGTGCCTTCTCTCTTTCTCAATTCTCAAAATAAATAAATAAACTTTAAAATGTAGAATAATATATGAACAAATAACCCCTAATTCCTTCAAAAATTACTAAATAGCCTCAGCATCTGATATATTTTTCCAAGCACATATTTCAATGCATATATTGTTTAAAATAATTTAATTATATGACATACATAAAATTATAAAATTTTATTCTTAAGTATTCATTATTTTAATCTTTAGATGTAACAAGAATGTCAATTGCTCAATCACAGAGGATATTAGAAGAATGGAAAAATTAATAATTTACATGAAACAACTTTAAAGGCCTCTATGCCTACTAGTAAAACTACATATATAATTATACAAGCCATACAATAAAATACAATCTAGGCATTAAAAAAAAACTAAGGCTATTCTATTTGACTTTTGCTTTGAATGGCAAATGTTTATAAATCTATATTGTCAAGGATTAGTTACTATTGAATGTAGGAATCATAGTAAAACAAATAAACCTCTTTTACCAGATGTTTGAAATGAAGGTCACAAAAAATATAGAGAAGTAAATATTGTTCAAGTAATTACATTACTTGAACATAAACCAATGCATTATTATTCTCTATATGATATATATTATACATAATAATCTTATAAGATATTGTTCAATATTCAACATCATAGTTTTATTGTTAGTATTATGCTTAGTTAAATCTATAAAGACACAAATGATAATCTTAATGACTATATCCTCATCCTGGTAGTTATTACTGTATTAATCACCTCTAGTCAGGAAACAAACAATTATTTCAACAGAATATTAGAGAAATGTATGTCAAAATAGGAAGTACTGACAGATCAGAGAGGCAGTGATTGCAGAAAATAGATATCACTAAGGCTGGCATAATAATGGGAACAGACTGGAATTCTAAAAGTTGATTTTGGAAGAAAGTCTCTATTCAGATGATAATCAGACTTTTGAGGAAGAGATATTACTATTATTTTTTAAGGTTTGTTTGTTTGTTTGTTTGTTTTGAGACAGAAAGACAGAGACAGTGCAAGTCAGAGAGGGTCAGAGAGTTACAGGGTGAGAGAGAGAATCCCAAGCAGGATCCACACTGCTGGCACAGAGCCTGATGCGGGCTTTAACCCACGGAGCTGTGAGATCATGACTTGAGCCAAAACCAAGAGTCGAAGGCTTAACCAACTGAGACACCCAGCTACCTCAGGAAGAGATATTATTTAGCAAATACACAAAGAACTTGAAATAGTGTCTCTATGGAAGTACAACCCAGACTTCTAAGGAGGGTCGACTGCTGTGGTTCAGACCTCTGGAGCCCTCAAGATGTTTATTCAGAGCTCAGAGATCAGGCCCTGCAGGGCTAGGATTAAGGGCCATGAGGAGAGGACACTGAAGAGTGGTCCCATTAAGGTAGAGAGTCTGCCAGCTGGAACCCACTGCCGCTACTGGATAAAGAACTTGAGATGAAATAACATTAGCAAGAAAAGACAGTAAATAGAACAAATTTCCTTCTTCTAGTCCAGCTTTCTAGTCTGCTTCTAGCAACTCCTAATGACAAAGACTAAAATAAGCCATTTGGCAAAGGAAAAGTTTGAGTTGGAAACTGAGAAACCATATAGTTTGCAAATTCATTTCTAATATGTTAGCATATTTGGCAATAAAAAGTTTGTAATTAAAACTTTATGAGCTAAGGACAGTAAATATACATAATGAATGAAATTTCAAACTTGTCAATGTTAATTGGTAATTTTCTAGGACAAAGTATATGTAGTGAAGATAGACCACAAATTCAAGTAAACAAAACTCATAGTCAATGTTTATTCAATCATGTCATACAACACTTAAAACTGGAACAAGTTCATCAGTTTCTCTAATGTGTGAAAAGCTCAAGATAGTATCTGTCATTTTTTTATATATTTTATTTTTTAATGTTTATTTATTTTGAGAGAGAGAGACAGAGACAGACAGAGACAGAGAGCTTGCACAAGTGGGGGAGGGGAAGAGAGAGAGGGAGAGAAAGAATCCCAAGCAGACTCCTCACTGTTAGTGCAGACCCATACACAGGGCTCCATCTCAGGAACTGCGAGATGACGACATGAGCCAAAATCAAAAATCAGATGCTTAACCAGCTAAGCCACCCAGGCACCCCAGTAACTGTCAATTCTTAAGTGAGCATAAATATTTTATATGCTAATATTATATGCCAAGGGCACAGTAAGAATTTTAATTATAAAAAAAGAATAAATTAGGCTTATTTTAAAACCCCAAAACTTTAAAATTTTGCTAATATTGAATGAAACTTCCATTCCTATTTATGAACAAAAATCTTGTCCCAAGTCAGAAATCCATTGACTCACCCAGATTTCATTCTTTAATGCAAAGCATAATTCAGGTTGGGATATCTCACAATCACATTGTAAGAATGTTTTATAGAAATAGCATGTGAGCAGTGCATTGATATATGGGTTTAGATATTGAATTTTGCAATAATCTGTGATTATTTCCTACTTTCAAATAATCAAATTTCTCAGTGGATGATAGAACTTTGGGTGACTTTATTTTTCAGCTAGCAGTTAAGTCATCAATAGGCTATTGAGAAGTAAAATTGGCTGTCTAGTTTCAGAATTTGAGTTACTGAGTTTGAAAAGAGTGAGAGTATTTTATTTTTCCCACTTTTCAGCTTACATGGAAAATCTTAATTGATAAATGTCAGATGAAAGGCAAAGATAAATCTTATATGAGGTTGGGGAAATGAGATTTTTACATTCATCCTGGCACAATATGCTAGCTGATCTAATAACATTTAAAGGAATTATTAATTATCATGTAATATATTTTCTTCTAATTATTCCCAATTGTGTTTGTTTTCAATATACCCCTGTAATGGAAATTTACACTTTAAATGATTATTTCTAATAAAATTCTAGTTATATTGATTGACTAATAATAAGGTGAATAATGTGGATAAAACAAGTAGGAATTTTAAGAAACAGGCATAAAGTTGAGCATTTGTTACTGGAAACATTTCCTAGTACTTAGAACTCAAAAATATATATTATAAAGAAATATTTTGAATTTAAAAATAATTTTATTTCATGATTTCAATGATCATCTATATATCTGGAAATCTCAGTTTAATAATAAGTAGTTTAGGGGCAACTGGGTGGCTCAGTCGGTTGAGTGTTTGACTTCAGCTCAGGACATGATCTCACGGCTCATGAGTTCAAGCCTGATGTCAGGCTCTGTGCTGACAGCTTAGATCCTGGAGCATACTTTGGATTGTGTCTCCCTCTCTCTCTGGCCCTCCCCTGTTCACGCTGTCTCTCTCTCTCTTTCTCATACACACAAAGAAATAAACATTAAAAAATATTTTAAAGAATAATAGTAGTTTTATCTCTTATGAAAAAACATAGTATTTCGTTTGTTCACCAGAATCCTTTATGACTCAAAATAATCTTTATCATAAGATTGATTTCAAATAAAATTCTAGTATGTTAATATATATATCAATAGTAGCAAATTTTAAGATTTAAAGAGCAAAGATATCTCTTCAGTTACTGGAAGGTAAAGAAAAAGCCATCAGTAATATCGTTTAATTCATTATTACAGGTTTGCATTCTTTGAATGCATGTTCCTTAGTTTTTGCGATTTTTAATACTCAGAGATGAATGGATAAACTGGTAAACTATCATGCGTTAAAATAATGCATTAAATTAAGAGTGAAATTCCTTTTCTAATAAGTTATAGTAACCATAGAATACAATTAGAACATAGAATTTATTACAATATGTATCCTGATGCCTGATATTTAATATTGACCTGAAAAAGAACTCCGATTAGGTCTTTATCTAATCTGTTAATTTTCAGAATTACATGTGGTATTTAATTGTAAGAACTCTATACTAATTGTAGGGGGAAAAATCCAGCAGTTTTGATTAATACACTCTCCTAGGCGGAATTTTTCCATTATTGGCTACAGTCTTTGCAATCATGGAGGAGAAATCTACCTTTCCTTATCTCACAAGTCAAGAAAGTCAAAAGTGGGTGCAAATTATAGCAACCAAAATAATATTTTGGTAGAGGTCAATGTTATTGTCTACTATAATACAAAGACTTTGTGCAGAAGCCACTAATAAACACACTTACCATCAGGTCAGTCAGATTCAGTCATATGAACTAATGATTCCGCTGCATAGTGGTTAGAGATTTGGGACACACACACACACACACACACACAGACACACACACACACATATACATTTAAATATTAGAACTAACAATTTCTTTAAAAGTCCATTATAAAACAACTGAATTTAAATATATAAGGTCAAGTTATTAGTATTTTTAAAGTTTATTTTATTTCTGAACCTTTTATAAATGCTATCCATTTAGACAGAAATTGGATAATTTAACAAAAAGCATAGAGAACTGTTATTGTTATAGAAATCTACACTTAGAAACTGTTTCTGCAAAGAAGTGCTACTTACCAATGTATCTGAAAATAAAATTTTTGCTCTTTAACTTTTGTTTGACCAAGCATGTGATGATAGAAAACATTATTCTGCTCAGACTTCACTTTTTTTTTAAAATGTGTGAACCTTAAGCATTTTATTCCATAATACTTGCCACACAATTTTCTAGTCAAGTATCACTCATTCTCAGAATTGTGCAGTGAAAAATCTTACCATTCATTGGTAATTAAATGATTCTACTAATGCACAGATGACAAATTAATGTAGCATCTGTCCATCTTTATGGCAGCCATTAAGTTCAGTTTAATTGTTGGCTAGTTTTCTTACTCATTAAGGATAATTTCTGAAAGATTTTTACAACCAAGACTATCATGATCAAAATGTGCAAGAGATCATATATAAGCTGCTTTTTTAAAATTTCCATAATAACTGAATAATTTCAGTGTTCTCAAATCTAACCATTAATTTCTAAAAATGAAACTTATTTTGTGTTAACATTGATTATTGAAGCAATTATTTTATAAAGATTCATCGCTGAGCCTGAAGAAAATAACTTTTCTATTTACTTACCTAGAGATAAACACATCAGGAAATATATCTGTAATTTTACACAATGACAAAAGTATATCAACATTAATATTCTGATATGTGATCAGATATTTGTCTTTGTTCAGACTGCTATAAGAAACTACCACAGACTGAGAGGCTTAAAACAACAGAAATTTATTTCTCACATTGATGGAGACTGGAAAGTCCAAAATGGCTTGTATGATTATTAGATTCTGGTAAAGGCCTTCTTTCTGGTTCATAGACTGTACTTTCTCCCTGTATCCTTACATAATAGATGATCCAGGGATCTCTGTGGGGCCTCTCTTTTAAGAAAGCTAATCTCATTCATTCGTGAGAGCTTGACATTCATGACCTAAGTACCTCCCAAGACCCCACCTCTCAATACTAGCACATTAGGCATTAGAATTTCAATAAACTGATGGGAGGGGGGTGGGGATGGATACAAATATTCAAAGCACAGCAGATATAAAAATATATGGTAGACTAGACAATCAATGTGAAAAATATTTAAGTCAATAATATAATTTTGTTTGAAAACATAGATTTCATATTCATAAAGGCTGTGTATTGTCCTCTTGGGAATACTTCTTGGCTTATAACTCATGTGCTTCACTTTTTCATTTGTTCATTTCAAAAAAAGAATATATCAGAATAAAGTGTATTTCCTAAAAATAATTCCACAACATTGGGTGTGCTGGCACATAAAAATATGTGTGTTGAAAAATGAACATGAATGATGAGAACAGTTGCACTCAAAGAGAAATGACAATAATAATAACTTAGCTTGATAAATAAAAAACAATTACACAAATAGTAAAAGTATTTCATTTTACAAATAAAAAATAAAGTATAACATAGATATCATAATGTTGTTTAGAAACTACCCTGGATTCCTAGTGTTATCCCACACTGTAAAACAAAACTAAGCCAATAAAAAGGAAAAGAGAGAAATAGATAGAGAGGAGACTGACATGAAGATAAGGAGTAGGAGGAGGAGAAGGAGGAAAAGGAGAAACCACTCTGTTTTGGAAGCAAAGAGAATTGCATGCCTCAAATAGAAAATACGTTATTTATGTTTATGTTCAATATAGGTAATAACATTATATTGTGAACAAGAAGCAATTAAAATGAAAGGGAATAAAATGACAAATTTTTAATGTGAAAAATATGAATATTTTATGTTCGATTGTTGGTTTAAGGCAGTGAATGAATAACTCCATTAATTAAATATGGTTTATGATATGGAACAAGCAACATAGTAATTTATACAGAAGATACAAAGAATAATATTTTTAAAATCCAAAGCCAGCTATAATTGTCAAAGTATAAGAAGGAAATACCTCAGTGCAAAACATATGATAAAATTTCAAGATTGTAACTGTTCTTTCTGTAGCCTACCGCACCCACTCAAATAGCCTTCAGGGGGAGTTTAAACATTAAACAGATAACAAATCTAATTCACAGCCAAGCATCAAGAGAGATCACAGAAATACAAACAGGTTGAACCTACAAAATATGGAAACCCAGTATCAGGAAATCATTTAATTATGCACCAAAAGTTCAGAAATAGGAAGACTCCTAGAAAATGATAGTAGGGCAAGGGAGAAAATCTCGAAAAGAAATATAAAATAGTTGAATAATTTATGCCATTGTATGCCAATGGTTCATAATCATCATGCTTTTGATAGTGAAACTGTACAGTAAACAAGACTTGATTAACTTTGCTCTGGACCAAAAGCAGTGAAATTTAAGGTAGATAAAATTAATTTTTAAAAGATATAGGGGCGCCTGGGTGGCGCAGTTGGTTAAGCATCCGACTTCAGCCAGGTCACGATCTCTTGGTCCGTGAGTTCGAGCCCCACGTCAGGCTCTGGGCTGATGGCTCAGAGCCTGGAGCCTGTTTCCGATTCTGTGTCTCCCTCTCTCTCTGCCCCTCCCCCGTTCATGCTCTGTCTCTCTCTGTCCCAAAAATAAATAAACGTTGAAAAAAAATTAAAAAAAAATAAAAGATATATTGTGGAGTTAAATCTAATATCTATTTTTCTATGATATATTGCTGTTGTGTTATATATATTATGTACACATATATGTACATATATTGCTATGATATACACACATATGTATATGTTATATATATGTATATATGTTATGTACACATATATATGTATATATATAGGTGTGTGTGTGTGTGCTGTGTGTGTGTGTGTGTGTGTGTGTGTGTGTGTGTAGCTATAAATGAAAAGTGGAAATGATGCATAAAATGACTTTTGGACTGTAGCTCAGGCAATGAAAGATAGATAATAAGTTTCTCTGAATATATTTTATGTGAGAAGAGGAACCTGAGTAGGCTCATTAATTGGAAATCTCATGGTCTTTGATCCACCTTCAGTCAAGGATCCACCTCCACCTGATTGGCCACAAGAATAGCTGGAAATGTTTGAGTTTCTAGACTATGGAAAGCTTCAGGCCTCAAGGGAACAGAGTTAATGTGGAGTTAAGGTACATGCTGCAATTGCCCCTAGAGGTGTAGATTACCATAAGGTAGCAAATCTACATGAACATCATGTAATTTAGCTTTGAGCTTTGGGGCCATGTAGCTAATAGAAGTTCCATGGATAATGAGATAATGTTTTTAAGTCCTCCTCGTTTGGTTTAAAGAGGTGGGTCTGGAATAGTGTGTTCACAGCATTCTGAGTACTTTCTCTCTCTCTACATTATTTTACTTCGGAATGAATTGTTAGACTGAATGTGATTACCAAAGTTAGAAAAAAATTTTGACGCTGTAATTTTGACAAGTCTGATGTAGATTGTCCAGAACTGTCAAATTGAACTTTCAGTGGTGATGGAAGTGTTTCGCACTATCCAATAAGTAACCACTTGCCGCAGGTAGTGAATGCAATTGAGGAATCAAATTTAATTTAAGAAATTTCATTTAATGGAGGAATTAAAGTTAATTTTAATTACTTCAGATTTAAATTTAAATCCACCTATTGGTTAATGGACACCATATCACATAGTGCAGAACTAGAAACGCACATTAAAATAAAGTGGTAGGTATGTAACTTCAGTCCAATATGCATGATGTCAAAATGTAACTCAGGTGTTCAATTGCAGTAATTGGTTAGATTAAACACCATATCAGACCAATCCTTACACTAGGAAAAACCACAAAGATATATTTAAAAAAATACATGAAAAGCTGTTAGAATTCATTGAAGAACAACTAGGATAGGCAGGTTGAAGATCCAAAATACCTGAGATAAGAGGGCACACAAATGAGAGCAGTGCGTTTACTTCCTGTTCTTCTTTTTCTTTTCTTCTTCTTCTTCCTCTTCTTCTTCTTTTTTCTTTTTTGGTTCATTTGTTGTTTCATGGATAAAGGAAATGTAGAAGGAGCCAAAAAAGAGCAGCAGGGAGTTTGTAGCATTCTTTATGAGCTGAGGATACAGAATAAGGGGTTCCCGGTTTCCATGGAGACTTGGATTTATTTTTGTTTTTAATTTTTTTTCAACGTTTATTTATTTTTGGGACAGAGAGAGACAGAGCATGAACGGGGGAGGGGCAGAGAGAGAGGGAGACACAGAATCGGAAGCAGGCTCCAGGCTCGGAGCCATCAGCCCAGAGCCTGACGCGGGGCTCGAACTCACGGACCGCGAGATCATGACCTGGCTTGAAGTCGGACGCTTAACCGACTGCGCCACCCAGGCGCCCCGAGACTTGGATTTAAAGAGGAGAAAGTGTCTTATGGTGGTACCCTAAAATACTGAATGCCATTTTCTCTCAAGGCTTTTCCAAATATTAATTAAAGTATAACGAGTATGAATCTCCCAGAAATCAATAGATCTATGTCAAAGAAAACAAAAGAAAAGCAAAAAGAAAACTCCTATACTCAAAATAAAAATGTTCATGTATAGTTTATTACTGAAAAATGATACAAATAGCAAGCGTATGCAAAACAGCCAAAGTTGGCCTCCAACTTAAAAAGGTAAGCAAAATCCAGGTGCAAATCCCATTTCTTCCTTTGTACAAACCATGCTGAAAGAGTTTTCTCTCTTGGATGGAGAACTGATACTGATGGAACAACTTAGAACCACAGAGTCCAAAATAGAGTTTCATCCAGAATTCCTAATATCCTGCTAGTTTAGAAGGTATATTTTTGCTATGTAATGAAGCTTCAATGGCAGAGCCCTATGGAGTTCTCACTGAGGACAGGTGCAAATCATCAATCTCACTGTTATCCATAAAAATACTGACAAGCTGGTATAAACCACTCCATATATCTTCAGACCCATGGTTACAAAACACACTATTAATCAGAAAATTGTATGTCTTCTCCAAGGGTCAGTGGCACAGAGATACATATCACATTTCAATAAAACAGCTCAGCCTTAATCTAGGCCAGGTGGAATTAACCCTTACAACACACTGGAAAAATAAGAAGCTTAGCAAATATTCCAGCAGTCTTGGATTTGGGATATGGAAAAATGGCAGGACTCTGAAATGCAACAGTGTTTCACTTATGAACCCACACACTTCTGCTCCCTGCCAAGATGGAGTAACAGAACCCACATTTACTCTGCCTTGCATAACGACCAAAAATAACTAAGAAGATCAGTGATCTTAAAGACACAGGAAGCAAACAAGATGAGACCTATACTCACTCAAACTTACTGCCCTGAGAGAATTTACTGAATGCAGATCAGGGAAGAAAATTCAAGTAAAGCCTAGTGGATATCTTGAGTGGAGGAGATGGAAATGGTAATCTGGATAGGACAGAATAACGGAGAAAAGAGAGATGCAGGGAATCTGCACCACCCACCAACCACCTTCAGAGAGTCTTCTTTTGTTATTCATTAGAGTACCAATCAGAACATACCTGTGAGAAAATTACTTGAGTCTAGGGAAGAACCCCCCAAATTAATTAGAAATACCATTTCCAAGACCCACTTAGGTCTGGGTGTGCTGCCTGTTTACTAGCCAGGAAGCAAAATCTCATGACCCATACATCCGAAGTCTCAACAACATCCAAGAACAAGAAATATGAAAATAGCTAACACAAAGTCACATCATAACACTCACAATCAATGATAAAGAGAAAATCATAAAAGCAACCTGAGTAAAAAGACTCATTACATACAGAAGAACAAATATAAGGATGATGACCTTGCATTTAACACCCTTTGGACTAATTCAGTTCTATTGTTTCTTCTACATGAGAATGTATAGTAACTGATATGCTATATAGTTGTAATTCTTCATCCCATAAGTGCTGGGGCAATTATATTTTTTATTTTATTTTAATTTTTTATTTATTTTTGACAGAGAGAGAGACAGAGTACAAGTGGGGGAGGGGCAGACAGAGAGAAAGACTCACAAGAAGGTTCCAGGCTCCCCACTGTCAGCACAGAGCCTAATGCAGGGCTTGAACCCAAGAACAGTGAGGTCATGACCTGAGCCTAAAGGACTGAGTCACCCAGGTACCCTGCTGAACTTCTGAAAAACAAAGGCAACCTCCTCCCAGGCATCCTTTGGGGTTTGGGCTCCTAGCTTGCTGATATGACTCAGCTCTTAGCTTGCAAATGAGGTCTTTTAAAAATTGGAATGCCATACTCTGAGGGGACTTTGTGATTATCTGTCCCAATATTTAAATATTTGTGTGAGAATGGTGACAGTTTGCAACAATTTGTCTTTTTAGCATGGAAGTAGATTATCATCCATTCTGAAAGTAAAGGGTCTGTCCAGCACAGAAGGGGTTGGTATTGTCATCCTACTTAAAAGTGATCTCCCAGTATGACCAAGACAATGGACCAATAAAAATGTGAGTATATTGAAATTTCTCTGAATATTTATGAAGTTTATTTTCACTCCCTGAAAATTTATCTCTTTGAATTTATCTTTGTAGATTATCCAGGATATCTAATAGGCAACTGGGTAGCAACAAATCTTTTTCACTAGAACCAGTTGTGGGTTTTTTTTTAGTGCCTTTTCAAAGCACTATTTATTTATTTTGACAGAGAGAGAGAGAAAGAGCATGCGCAGGAGGGAAGGGCAGAGAGAGAATAATAGAGAGAGAATCCCAAACAGATTCCATGTTCAATGTGGAGACTGTCGCGATGCTTGAGGTTATAACTGTAATATCATGACCTGAGCGGAAATCAAGAGTCAGACACTTAACCAACTGGGCCACCCAGGTGCACCACCAGAACCCGTTATAATTTAGAGGTCCAGTACGTTGCTATTTGGTATGTGAATACAATCAAAATTGCTGTGCAAGGTAATATGGCAGATAGTGAGGTAGTTATATAATCTAGAGAGACAGTGATGCACTCCTGTCTTTTTTATTCCACTGGAAGATAATCTGCTTTGATTCTCCCTGCTGAGTATTTAAAAGAATACATTCATAGAATCAATAGCTGCATATAATGTTCATTGATTTGTTCCAGTGAAGACAACACATCTTACAGAGTAGAGCAGTAAGGACAAGACCTTGTTGTGTTTATGATAAACACCATCATCTGTCTTGACCCATCTGGCTCTCACAGAGAACAGACAGGTGAAGACACAGGAATGCACCGGTGAGAGAAGAACCAGCATCATTAAATTGCTCTGTGGTGACTATCTTTTGTAAGCAAGGGTTGATGAGAAGAGATGCTGTTACAGAACTGGGTTCCCTGATAGTAATAAGCATGATAAGATCTAATAAAATAATGGAGGCCAGGTGGTGGTACTTAATCAAATGAAGCCAGGTGAATCCAATTATTGTAATGAGCCAAGCTCTAAAACTGGGTGTTAGGAAGGCTTGACCCATGGAGAGCAATGAAAACATTTTATAGCACATGGACCTCTCAGGGCTAAGAGTCATGGTCAAAAAGGATATTCCTTATATAACACACAAAGTAAATCCAGGATGGATGATTAGGAGGCAGCAGGCAGTATCACTGATAAATTGGCCTAATCCCTCAACCTGTTTTCAAATTTGAACCAGTTCTTAGCCAAGAGATTTCTTGACTGAGAGGAAACCTGGCTCTCTATAAGGAGAGATGCTGGAACACTATAGCAAGCATATATAATAATGATTTCTCCATTCTTCCCACAAAGTGGCCTATAGCTACTTAGGTAAACATATACCAGGAAAAGGAAATACTAAAAAATATTTTAAAAATGTGTGAACACAGTTTCCTACTGGACATTAATAACTAAGGACTCAACGTTTTTCTTGATATTTCTCCTGAGGCAAGAGAAACAAAAGAAAAAACAAACTGTTGGGACTAGACCAAAATGAAAAGGTTTTGTACGGTCAAGAAAAACATCAACAAAATTAAAAGGCAACATACTGAATAGAAAATACTTGCAAATGATATATTCAATAAGGGGTTAATATGTTAAATATGTAAATAACTTATACAACTCAAAACCAAAAAAAAAAATATGATTAAAAATGGGCAGAGAACTTGAATAGATATTTTTCTAAGAAGACATACAGATGGCTGGCGGATACATGAAAAGATGCTCAACATCACTCACCATCAGGGAAATGAAAATCAAAACCACAATGAGATATCACCTCACACCTGTCAGAATGACTGATATCAAAAAGACAAGAAGTAACAAGTGTTGGTGAGGATATGGAAAAAAAAGGGAATCCTTATGCACTGTTGGTGGAAATGTAAACTGGGATAACCACTGTGGAAAATAATATGAAGTTTCCCTCAAAAATTAAAAACAGAAATACAATATGATCCAATAATTCGACTATTTGGTATTTACACAAAGACAATGAAAACACTAATTTGAAAAGATGTTGCACCCCTGTTTACTGCAGCATTATTTACAATAGCCAAGATATGGAAGCAACCTAAGTGACCAACAACAGATGAATAATAGATAAGGATGTACACATACACCCAAATGTACAATGGAATATTGTGCAGTCATAAAAAAGGATGAGATCATGCCATTTGAGACAACATGGATGGAACTAGTGGGTATTATGCTAAGTTAAATAAGTCAGATTGGGAAAAACAAATACCATAGGATTCCACTCATAAGTGGAATCTAAAAACAAACAAATGAATAAACAAGCAAAAAGCAGAATCAGACCTATAAATACAGAGAACAAACAGAGTTGTTAGAGGGAGATGATGATTGATGCTTAGACAATATGGGTGAAGTGGAGAAGGAGATACAGGCTTCCAGTTATAGAACGAATAAGTCAAGGCAATAAAAGACTTAAGAAGTACACTCCGTGATATTGTAATGCTGATGTAACAGGACAGATGGTAGCTACACTTGCAGTCAACACAGCATAAAGTGTAAACTTGTCAATCACTAAGTTGTACACCTGAAACTAATGTAACATGTGTCAAATATACTCAAGTTAAAAAATGTTGGGGCACCTTGGTGGCTCAGTTGGTTAAGCGTCCCACTCTTGATTGTAGCTCAGGTCATGATCTCACAGTTGGTGAGCCTGAGCCCCACAACAGGCTCTGCATTGACAGAGTGTAAACTGCTTGGGATTCTCTCTCTCTCTGCCTTTCCCCTTCTCTCTCTCTATAGATAGATAGATAGATAGATAGATAGATAGATAGATAGATATAGATATATAACATTTTAAAGGTACAAAAAGGAAGAGCATATTTAAATTGATCAAAAATTAATTTATACTTGCATGTCAAATTGAAGAAGATTCTAAGTCAATTGAAAAACAGGTCCCACAGGATATTTGAGTCATAAGAGATGCTGAATAAGTCTTTGTTATATGAAGCTATTATTATATTATAGGACATCTAATATGTCTGGCTTCTTCCCAATAAATGCCAATACACAATTATTGTGTCAACCAAACCATCTCCAAATGCCTTCTTGTTGGGTATATTACCCATTTGAAAAACCTCTTCTTTCTCAATCTGTTCTAGGATTGTACATTTATTGCCTGGGTATTCCAAAAACTGAAAAGCTTTTGAAAGCATATTGCTATCACTCAAGTTTTGTATCCCTATGACCCTGCATGACACCTAACCCATGGATAGCTCTCAATAAATATGTATTAAATGATAAAAATTTAAGAAAAGCAGTTGTATAACTGACCTCCAGGGGTCATCTAAAAGATCAGATACTATTTTGATCTCAGGTTTCTTCAGGTCTACACTGACTAGATTTGATTCAGAGTCTGTGGGAGTTGGCATCCAGTAACTTTCTCTTTTCCCAGAAGACATTACCTAGTTTTCATGTTGTTTCCTGACTTTCAAGTTAAGGAAATAAATTTATAGCAAAGTCCAATTTGCTTTATTAAGTATTCTTCAATGAATTTTTCAAGACAATGTCATAGGTAGTGCCGGAAAAATGCCAAGGTGATTATTTTTGCATTTTCCCCTTCATCACCAAAGATTTCAGAAAAAATCACATTTATATAATTGTCACATTTAATATGTGTTGTGTATGATATACAATTTAAAATTTCTAAGGGAACCTGGGTGGTTCAGTTGGTGAAACATCTGACTCTTGAGTTTGGCTCAGGTCATGATCTCAGGGTTCATGAGATCAAGCCCCTGCTTGGGATTCTCTCTCTCCCTTTCTCTCTGCCCCTCCTTCTTCATTCTCTCTCTCTCTCCCTCTCTCTCTCTCATAATTAATAAGTAAATATTTAAAAAATAATAAAAAATAAAATTTCTAGTTGAAGGCCTTGTATACATAGGAAAATCTTATTATATTTCCTTAATTGTAATTACAAAAGCTTGTCTAGCTATGAAAAATTTTCAGTGGCGTCTAAACCTAATACAGTAATCCATCACACTTAGGAAGACTATTCTTTGTAAAATCTATAATGTGCCAAGTGATAGGTGGAGAAAAAATATGGACTCTCCAAATATGTCAAATGAAATTTACTAGAATTACTAGTTCAAATTATACTTTGAAACTTTGTAGAATGATATCCTTGCCTTGTTTTCTTTCTGTCTTACCAATAGTTAGCACAATGGTACTTTATTCACATTCTGTGATCAATAAGTTGCCGAATAAAATATACTATGAGAAATGTGAAACATAAATGGCTGTAATGTCACAGTGAATTTTCTTCTGACGGCTGATAAAGACATAACCAATCCAGCTCAGGAACATTTGCCACATGGTTTCAAATTATAATTCATATGCTAAAAATTGAGATGAGGTTGTTGTGAAGGTTAATAAAATGTCTTTTGAAAGCAGTTTATAGACTTTTCCCATCTTAGTAACCTAGGTTATTAAAGTTGTAAGTAAACAAGGTTTCACAGAGGCACTGTCTGCTGCTATATATCATCCTGGAAATTAGGATCAGTTAAGGCTTCATTGTGACAGTTCCTGAATGCCATGGCTGGGATATCAGCGGCGGTACGAGGTTGCTCCGCTCTCCCTGGTGCGGCCAGCTCCAATTGATTCTGGTAGATGTAGATACAGCATATCTCTTTTACACTGTCTTTGCCTGTCATTGCTACTTTCTTATCTAGTTTAATTTCCTATTTTTATATTTGTGTGTCACAGTGATTGTATCTCCAAGAGAAAAAAATAGCTGAAAATACAATAAGGGTATGTTCACTGTCTAGGTGAAGTTAGACTGGCCACTCTGATGCAAATTGGAACAATTTCAATATTTACCAGTGTATTGCCAGTCCGATCACAAATTTGTATCATTCACGATAATCAGAAAAATATTTTACCCATGGGAGAAAATGTAGATAACTGCAGATTTATCTTAATGTGAAAGATATTTATGTAACAATGTTTATAATATAAATGCCTTGTAAAACACTTAAAATGTTTTACAGTCTGAAATTTTTGAAAGGCACATATGATTTTATTTCCTTAATATAGTTTTGAATTATCTGGGCTGAAGTACAGAAAACAATGATTATTTTCTAAACTATAAAACTATAATATTTTAAATTCCCATTATTCTGCACCCCCCACCCACTTCCATAAATTCTTTAATGAAATAGTAATTCTCCCAAATGAACTTTGGGCCAACCAAAGCAAAAACAAATGACATAATTATGGTTTAGGATGGATCATTAGCCTGAAATAGAATATAGTAAATGTACCATATTTAAAATATTAGGATAATTACATATTTGTTAAACCATACTTACAAAGAATATTTTGAAATAATACTACTTAATATTTAAAGAGTTATACATTTTTTAGACCAATAACACTAGGAAATATGAAAAGAATATGAAGAATAGTTCACATTGAGTGAAATTACAATTAACAACTTAAACATATATCTCACTTTCTTATTACTAAATAAACATGAATAAAAACAATAATACAAGATTAATTTTCAACCTATCCGCTTGGCAGTGATAGTGTTTTAAAACAAAAAGAGTTTTTCAGGAGAGATGAGATACTTTGAAAGACTCATTGTGGATAATTGCTGTATCTTCTTTACAGGCTGATCCCCTAATATTTTTCTAAAGTAAAAATGAACATGCACTTCAATCAGAAGTTCCATTCTCTGGTTTTAATCCTATTGACACACTTCCACTTAGGCTCCCCACCCCACCAAACAATGAATTCTAACATGTGTATTGCAACATTGTAATATTGTTCTTACTTTCCAAGTTTAGGAAATAAACTAAATGTACACCAATAAGGTCTGACTAAAAATTTTATTTCATCTAACACACTATTGTAAATTGCATTATTATTTTATGTACTATTTATAAACAAAAAAACTTATCAATTATACCAGAAAGACTATCATTATATTATTATAAGAGACACTTAGCTTCAGTTAAGCATCTGGCTCTTCATTTTTGCTCAATTCATAATCTTACAGTCGTGAGATCGAACCCCGGGACAGACTCCATGCTCAGGATGGAGCCTGCTTGGGATTCTCTCTCTCTCTCCCTCTCTCTATGCCCCTCCCCCACACATGCTTTTTTTTCTGTCTCTGTCTCTCTGTCTCTCAAAATAAATAAATAAACATTAAAAGAATAAAATAGCATAAACACAAACTGAAAAGACGTTAAAATGTTTTAATAAAAGAAAAGTGAGTGGAGAATACTGTATACAAATGTTTTCATATACAAATAGATAATTTTTGAGTAAATGGAAAAATCTAATCAGAGCTTGCCTTTGGAAAAGTCATTTTACTTTTCAGTAGGTAAAGGAATGAGGAAAATTTATTTTTATTAAAAATATTATGTGCATTTGCATATGTTATATTTTTAACATGTGCACATGAGCGAGTGGGAGAGGGGCAGAAAGACAGGGAGAAAGAATCCCAAGCAGGTTCTGCACTGTCAGTGCAGAGCCCGACATAGGGCTCAAACTCACTCATGAACCATGAGATTATGACCTGAGCTGAAATCAACAGTTGGAGGCCAACCAGGTGCCCCTATAAAATTGTTTTAAAAGATTCAAAAGTAAAACAAGTTTTCCTCCCTTGTTGATCACTAATTCTTAATTCTTGCACATTTTTATATACTTCCATGTTTTAAATGAATATATGTGCTATGAATATTTGTGGCCCCCCAAATTCATATGTTGAAAGCTAATGCCCCTGTGATAGTATTAGGAGGGGCCTTTGGGTAGCAATTAGGTCATGAAGGTGGAGCTTTCATTAAGGAGAAATTCACAACATCAGTGTCTATGTTTTATAATCCCTTACCCCTGAAAGAAACTGTCCCCAGGGAAATTAGCGATGCTGTCACTAAACAGAGTGCCTGTTAGGGGGTGGGTGGGGATTATTAGTATTTAGTCTTCTACTATTCAGTCCTTTGATTTCTAGTTTTGTATACCCACCAACTCTAATGAAAGCATTCCTGAAAGTAAATCTTCATTCTTCTGCTGGAATGGGGTGGGTATTGCTGTGCCTGCCTCTCAGGATGGAAGAAAAATCTGAGAGTTCTAACTGCTTCTCATATGTATAAATTATAACCAATAATTTGATTTTATGTGTTTCTCTATTTTCTTTTTCAGGGATGTCTGGTGCTCCAATTTTTTACAATTTTAGGATTTGTGTAATATAACTTGTCTTGGGTTCCCCGCAATAGGGGCACATTTCAGTCTTCTCTATCAAACTTAATCAATTGGCACTTCTCCCTTTGTTCCTGAGGTTATGTTTTTTGTGCATGTTGTCTCTTCTTGCATTTATTTGTGTTTTTTTTTTTACTGTTTATATTATTTTGTCATTCCACGCATCCCTGTGTTTTCATTTTGCTACTTCTCTGTTTTATTTTTTAAACGTTTTTATTCATTTTTGAGAGACAGAGGGACAGAGTGTGAGTGGGGGAGGAACAGAGAGAGAGGGGGAGACACAGGATTTGAAGCAGGCTCCAGGCTCTGAGCTGTCAGCACAGAGCCCAACGTGGGACTTGAACTCACAAACCATGCAATCATGACCTGAGCTGAAGTTGGACACTTAATCGACTAAGCCACCCAGGTACCCCTCATTTTACTACTTCTTAAAGCTATCAGAAGTAAAGTGTACTTTAATTCCTTCATATTTAACTAAAAACTACACATATTATTTACATCTATAAATACATATTGATATTATACTTATTGATACATTTAAATATATTGATACAAATTCAAGTAAATGAAATAGGTGAAATGACTGAATTGTGAAGCATAGATCAACAAAAAAATAGTAATTTCTATATAATTCATTATACACAAACCAGATTTGAAAACTAGAGTCAGAATTCATGAATCAGTTCTAGCAGTTTTTTGGTGGAATCTTTTGGGTTTTCCATATAGAGTATCGTGTCATCTGCAGAGAGTGAAAGTTTGACCTCCTCCTGGCCAATTTGGATGCCTTTTATTTCTTTGTGTTGTCTGATTGCAGAGGCTAAGACTTCCAATATTATGTTGAATAACAGTGGCATTTGTATACACCAACAATGAAGCAACAGAAAGAGAATTCAAGGAATCAATCCCATTTACAGTTTCACCAAAAAACCATAAAATACCTAGAAGTGAAACCACAAACCAAAACCATAAACCAAAACCATAAACCATAAACCAAAGAGGTGAAAAATGTATACACTGAAAACTATAGAAAGCTTATGAAAGAAATTGACGAAGGCACAAAACAATGGAAAAAGATTCCATGCTCCGGGATAGGAAGAACAAATATTGTTCAAATGTTGATACTACCCAAAGCAATCTACATATTCAATGCAATCCCTATCAAAGTAACACCAGCATTCTTCACAGAGCTAGAACAAATAATCCTAAAATTTGTACGGCACCAGAAAAGACCCTGAATAGCCGAAGCAATCTTGAAAAAGAAAACCAAAGCAGGAGGCATCACAATCCCAGACTTCAAGCTATATTACAAAGCTGTAATCATCAAGACACTATGGTACTGGCACAACAACAGACATTCAGATCAATGGAATAGAATAGAGAACACAGAAATGGACCCACAAATGTATGGCCAACTAATCTTTGACAAAGCAGGAAAGAATATCCAATGGAATAAGGACAGTCTCTTCAGCAAGTGGTGCTGGGAAAACTGGACAGCGACATGCAGAAGAATGAACCGGGACCACTTTCTTACACCATACACAAAAGTAAACTCAAAGTGGATGAAAGACCTCAATGTAAGACAGAAAGCCATCAAAATGCTCCAGGAGAAAGCAGGAAAAAACCTTTTTGATCTCTGCTGCAGCAACTCCTTACTCAACATGTTCCGGAGGCAAGGGAAACAAAAGCAAAAATGAACTACTCAGACCTCATCAAAATAAAAAGCTTCTGTACAGCCAAGGAAACAATCAGCAGAACTAAAAGGCAACCGACAATATGGGAGAAGATATTTGCAAATGACATAGCAGATAAAGGGTTAGTATCCAAAATTTACAAAGAACTTATCAAACTCAACCTCCAAAAACTAAATAATCCAGTGAAGAAATGGGCAAAAGACATGAATAGACACTTCTCCAAAGAAGACATCCAGATGGCCAACCAACTCATGAAAAAACGCTCAACATTACTCATCATCAG
The DNA here is from genome assembly GCF_018350175.1 of Felis catus. Taxonomy (NCBI): domain Eukaryota; kingdom Metazoa; phylum Chordata; class Mammalia; order Carnivora; family Felidae; genus Felis; species Felis catus. The sequence continues at coordinate 59,130,959 of NC_058368.1, read as the reverse complement.
GGAAATATAAATCAGAACCACAGTGAAATGCCATTTTACACCTGTCAGAATGGCTAACATTAACAACTCAGGCAACAACAGATGTTGGAGAGGATGCGGAGAAAGAGGATCTCTTTTGCACTGTTGGTGGCAATGCAAGCTGGGGCAGCCACTCTGGAAAACAGCATGGAGTTTCCTCAAAAAACTAAAAATAGAACTACCCTACCACCCAGAAATTGCACTACTAGGTATTTATCCAAGGGATACAGTTATGCTGTTTCGAAGGGACACATGTACCCCTATGTTTGTAGCAGCACTATCAACAATCGCCAAAGTATGGAAAGAGTCCAAATGTCCATTGATGGATGAATGGATAAAGAAGATATGGTGTATATATATATATACAATGGAGTATTACTCGCCAATCAAAAAGAATGAAATCTTGCCATTTGCAACTACGTGGATGGAACTGGAGGGTATTATGCTAAGTGAAATTAGTCAGAGAAAGACAAATATCATAGGACTTCACTCATATAAGGACTTTAAGAGACAAAATAGATAAACATAAGGGAAGGGAAACAAAAATAATATAACAAACTGAGGGTTGTTAAAGGGGTTGTGGAGGGGGTATGGGCTAAATGGGTAAGGGTCATTAAAGAATCTACTCCTGAAATCATTGCTTCACTATATGCTAATTTGGATGTAAATTTTTAAAAATAAAAAATAAAGTTAAAAAAATAAATATTTTAAAGAAGAAAAAGAAAAATACAGTCAGTAAATGAAAATAAAATAGAATTTAGATAAGGGTAATTGGTGAACAGCATGTTTTACAATTTTCAATACTTAGCAATGTCTCTTCTCAATATTATATTGGTCACTTTAGATTCATAAAATACATACAATTAATCTGTTTTAATAATTAAGGAATTGAGACAAAAATCTTTATAGTTCAGCTTAAAAATATATATTGAGAATTTCTACCAGGGATTCAATTATTGACTAGGCTCTCAAAGAATAAAATTTATAAAGGTTTTCCTTTCTCCTGAGGAGGTCCTTTAGTGGGCAGTTAAACAAATACAACATGTCAAGCAATAAGATAAATATATAAACAGAGGAAATGAAAAAATAGTTATGAAAAAAGTTCTGGTAATACTTTCTAAATATTCAATGAATATTATGCAACTTAGTAAAATATATCATTTTCTAGCATATAAGAAAAATCTGAATGCTTATGCTTAATAATAATTCAATGGTTGTGTGCTCATACAGTGAATATTCTCTGTATGCACCTGAAACCCACTCTATTCTTTTCACCATGCTATGTGTCCCTGAAGAGTGATCTCTAAAGACTGCTTCAACTCAGGAACACAGGTTCCTTTGTCCGTTAGTTTCAAGTTGAACTACTTTAAAGGATGCACCAGTAGAAGAATAAATGATTTACTCTAGGGTTCATTTCTTAAGGGTTCATGGTTTAGGTACTGGCTCTCTTCCTCCACTAGAGGCCACAAGTGTGACGGGACTACTTACCTCCAGCTACTTGAGTTCCAGTAACAATTCAGCATCACCCCCACCATTGTCCCTTAAACAGAGAGATAATGGCTTCCTACTCTTCTTGATCTTGTAGCACTTTACCACTCCTTAATGGTCCTTTTGTCTATATCTTTGCAAAAATCCCTTACATTAAATACAGTGATCCATTGTGTATATGTCACCTCTTTGGGGGGAGGGAGAAGGCTGTCAATTTGACTTAAAGTGCAATTTGCCCTATGAAAAACAGATCCCAAATTGAATTTAATTGGAATAGCATAGCTCACAATTTTTATAAAAACTATTAAAATATTCTTTCTGAGGAGAATATGAGATGTTAATAGTCATTCGAGTAACAATTACCCAATACTGGCATATGATAATGAGCAAACAGAGCACAAGTTGGTGAAATATTGTGAAAATACTATACTTTGTCACCAGAACAATTGTGATAATAAACATTATGACATAGGCTGGCTAGAGTGGGTAGAAAAGCAAATAATTGATGGCTTTAAATACCCAACTGAAGGCATGGGGGGGAAATCAGAAAACTGTAAAAGAAATCTCTTACCTATTGTAATCACAAGGGAGATATAGTTGAAAAACAATCTAAGGCCTCTTTGCAAATGTGTAGAGTTACAATGTCATATGAATGTGCAACAACAGAGAATGTCTTATAAGGATAGTGGTGGGAATTGGTAGACACCTAATATACTGGACGGAGACACTGGAGGGACATAAACCAAGCTGAAATCTTTGAGTCAATAAAAAGAACAGGAGCAGCACTGTATAATTTGACTCTTATTAATTGGAGGAATGTGTTCATAGCAGCTGGGCCAGTTGGTCATCTGACCTCCCCAATACAGAACAACCTACAATAGCAGGTTTCAGCATGAGATAAAAACCGAAACTAGTCTCTAAATAGAGTTCTAAAAAAATAGGCCATTATAAACGGACCAAGAATTGCTAATGAATGAAATGATATTTTTGAATATTAGGACAGAAACATCAGCCTCCAACCAAGAAGTTCCTCTTTGCTTCCCTCTTTGCACCAGAGTAAAGATGAGCTTTTTGAAGTCACAAAAGTTTCCAAGCAAAACAAATACATTTACAGGACACACACTGAGCATAAACGCACAGCAGTAGGTGAGGCTAAATCTTAGTGCTGTAAGAAAAATAAGTATAAGAAATGTGGCAAGCCATATCCAATATCCACAACCTGGAGAAGTACTCTTGACATATGAAAAGGAAAAAAAGCCAGATTTTTTTTTATCTTGCAAATGACTAATATAAATATTAAACATCAGTCTCTGCTACAGCAGGAAGGAGTTGCAAACACTACCCAGACAGGACTTGGACTAAATTCTTCACTGACTCAATGACTACATCTGCAATGTCAAATCACTGGGAAGGAGTCTTAGCACAAATACCAGACTCTGGCATGTACATATTTTGTAAAGAATACATGGAACCTACCTAAAAATTATTATATATAGTATACTAAATGCAAGGGAGAAAAATCTACAATTCACACTCTAAAATTTCAAAACACATAGAAAGACAAGTACTAAGCAAGATATCTCTAAAGAACAGCATGTGCATGATGATTTATCCTAGCAGGAAATGGAAATATTAGATCAGTATAAAATTGACTTTGAAAATAAGCATGTTAAAGATGTTTAAGAAGCAAAATGATATACTACTATTCATAAAATAAGAAATTATGGAATAGAAAACAATGATAAATACAGTGTAAAGAAATATTGATCAAATAATATGGATATGACATCAGTTATAAATTTTGAAAATGAAAAATATCATATAAGCCTTTAGAGAGAAAAATAGTGAACTGAAATATATATTAAAGAATTCTTTAAGACTCTATATAAAGAATAGAATTCAAAATGAAATAAGAGTCATCAAGCTTATATTGTGAATTTCCTACTTACATCTAATGTGAGTATCAGAAGAAAGAAGGGGTGGGCATCCTGGAGAAGCAGTTTCAGATAAAATAGCAGTAAAACATTTGTAGCATTGAAGAAGGAACTAAAATGCCAGCTTTAAAGTATATACTCTTTTCTTCAAGTGCAGAGCATGATAAACAATAATGATCACTTAGATTTACTATAAAAGTGCCCATTGTTTACAGACAAATGAAACTGTATATAAACACTGTACTCCTGTGGTAAATGTTTCTCATATGGCAATATAGGTAAACTGTCCTGAACCTGCTTTGCATATGGATAAAAAAAAATAAGTGAAATGTCATACAAAGGGAAGGGAGCCATGTTTCCTGCTGTCAGAGAGGGATGTTACCAATAAACAAGAAAAGAAAGCTAGAATAAATCAAATGGTACCAAATTAGAGCTGGAGACAACATAAACTCATATGTAACTTAATATACACATAACATGGATAGATACAGAAACTGTTATAAATGTATATGTATGTGGTTAGTATATACACACAATTTCCAATTTCTGTTGACTGAGAATGCCTAGAAGGTTTGAAGCTCTAGGAGAAATGAGAACATCCAGCTTAGAGATCTCAGTTTCCAAATACCATTCTCCAATAAAATAAACTAGAGTTCCTTGGTAAAATTGGTTGATTCTGTGACCAGGGAAGGGAGAAGTACAAGATGAGTCTAGGATATCTTGAAGTACCAGAAAGTAATTAAATGCTCAAAAAATCCTAAATGGTAGCATGCCAAGGGACCACAGAGGCCAAACTCAGAGAGTTTCCAAAACAAGAAATTTGAACAACAAAATAAATAACATAGTATTGGACTATAATGAAATTTATAAGATACACATACATGAGCCCATAGTAATATAAATAAGTGAATAAATCAAATACGTGTAGAGGATAAGATAAATTTTTCTTTTTTTAAAATGTATTTTAAAGAGAGAGAGAAAGAGAGAGAGAGAGATGGAACACAAACAGGGGAGAAGGGCAGAAGGAGAGAGATCTCAAGCAGGCTCCAAGCTCGGTGTGGAGACCAATGCAGGGCTGGATCCCATGATCTTGGGATCATGACTTGGGCTGAAATCAATAGTTGGACACTCCACCGACTGAGCTACCCAGGCACTCCAAGACAAATCTTTCTTACAGAAGAATTCCAAACAATATTTGTAGATATTTCTCCCTCCAGGGGGTGGAGCTTAATTCTGGCCCTCATCCCCTTGACAGTGAGTTTGTTTTAGTCAATCACTTTCTAAGAGTAGAATAGGGAAAGAAAAAAATAGAAAATACACAGTTGATAAAAGTGGCAAACACTACCTGAACTGAGTGATAAAGATCAATACAACCAATAATGTCATGTGTCTCCCGATATGATGTGACAAGCAGAGCACTTCACTTCTTTTGTATAATTGCAATCGAATCATGAGAAAAACAGTCATTCTGCAGAATATCTGACCCTTGCTTTTCAGGACTGGCAAGATGATGAAAAAGAAAGACCAGGTTGCTGTCACAGACCAGAAAGGACTGGAAGAAATATGGTGACTAAATGCAATATGGTAGTCTGGATTGGATGTTAGAATACAAAGAAGATATTAATGGAAAATCTGTTGAAACACACAAAGTCTGGGCTTAATTTGTAATATTGTACTAATACCATCAATTTAATCATTTAACAGATGCACCGCAATAATGTAACATTTTAACAGCAAGAGAAACTGAATGAAGAGTATCTGGAAACTCTCTGTAGTGGATTTGCAACTTTTCTGTACATTTATATATATGCCCAACATTCCAATTATATTAGATCTGGAAAAAAAAAGGATTGAAAAAAAACTGATGTGACAGTAGATATCAATCATTGGCAGCCCCAGTCAATAGAATACTATCTTTAGTTACAACTTGTGAAAACACGCTTGCCTGTATTGGCCTTTGCATTGAGGAGAAGATATCATTATTTATTATTATTATTACTATTATTATTATTATTATTATTATTAATTTATCAATTCCTAAAAACAAATCTGCTTCTCACACAGGTTTGGGGCAAAAAAAGATCAGCCTGTGGTTTTTTGGGGTTTGTTTGTTACTTAGTAATTTGGACAGAAGCAAATGAAAACTTAAAATCACTGCTGGAAAAATAATCTTCAAATTCAGACCACAAAGAACACAATGATATTTTTAGAATGCCAGCAACTTAGGCCAAATGCTGAACAAATCCTTCTTATAAAATTATATGAAGACTTAAAGATGAGACTGTATTCATGGATTTAATGTTGAGTCTTTTGCTTAGAAGAATTTTTGCAGGATAGCAAATCAAATGGTTATAAACACATGAATAAGTACATATGAACGAATTAGTCATTGCCCATTGGATAGCTCTCTGTTGTCTCATTTTTTTTTTAATTTTTTAAAGATGTTTATTAATTTTGAGAGAGAGAGAGACAGAGAGACAGAGCATGAGTTGGGGAGGGGCAGAGACAGAGGGAGACACAGAATCTGAAGCAGGCTCTAGGCTCTGAGCTGTCAGCACAGAGCCCGATGCAGGGCTCAAACCCATGAACTGAGATCATGACCTGAGCCGAAGTCGGCTACTCAACCAACTGAGCCACCCAGACACTGCTCCATTGTCTCATTCTTAACCAAAATTTATTTATGTCTTGTATTTCTAAGTTCAAAAAGATTTAAAATATTAGGTTGGTGAAATCAGGAGGTTTGGAAATTGTTTAAATATATCTTTAAATCTATCATTTAAATATATGTTTATTATATTTCACAAGTGATTTTTCAATATACACCAAATGAGGCAAAATATTCTCATATGTAAGAATTACAGTTTAATCGTAAGTCATTGAGTTCTTGTGTTTTGATTTTTTCAATCTACCAACAGTGACTTTCCTATAAATCATAAGAAAGGAAATATAGGAGTCTTTCATTGTTTTCAACTAACGCCCTGTTAACAGTATATAAAAAAGTGTACAGCTAGCAATGATTTTGAAAAGTGAAAATATATGTGAAGTTTAAACTGTTCAAAGGCATATATAATGATAAAATATTGATAGATAAAATTTCCTCCTAACCATCAAAGATAAATAATATTAAAATAAAAAGAGCATTTTTTCAGAAGAAATGGTTTAAATGGGGGTTAAAAGTCAAGAGAGTATAATCTCTAGTTAAATTTATTTCATATTTCAGAATTTACCATATTCACAGTTTAAAAGAATTTTAAACATTTTTATTTCTAAGGCATATGTAACTAAATCAGTTAGAACAGAGAGCTACTTTTAATGATTAACTGAAAGCAGTAACTTTTCTGTAGGAAAGTCGAAAAATGAACATCTCATTAGGAATATTAGAGTGTCAAACTCATTTTCACTAAAATAGTATTATTATCACTATGTTGCAGGTTTCTGATAGTAGTAATTGATTCTACACTTAAAATCAAGGTTACAGCAATTTATAAAATATTTTATCTTTGTGGTACACATAAAGAATTTAAGATAAATACAGTGGGGAATGGCATCTGTCATCAGAGTCCTCTGTGAATTATTCCCTTGTCACTACAGGGTAGAAGCAATATTTTATACATGTTGAATTTTTATAGCCTACAAAATAATTATTTTTGAGTCCTATGTGTCATAAAACTTTAATTTACATATCCAGTTGATTATGGGTCTTGCTAATTTTTAAAATCAAATAAATAGCTAATTTTAAATTAAAAATGAATTTTTAAACATGATTTTTTAAACAGTAAAAATTACTTTAAATTTTAAACTCAAATTTACATTATATTAGTTATTGTAAAGCCATAAGCAGATTGTTCATGCCATACCATTAATGAATTGCCCTATAATGTGCAGATGGTTATTTTAAATACATTATTTTAGCCAGTAGGGAAGTATAACAGAAATTGATTTGACCATGTGGTAAAGCAAGAAGTCAGAATGAGGTAATACAAAGTTCTTAAAAGTTTGCAACTTCTAGTCACTTAAGGGGATTGACTTCATTTTTCACAGAATTTCAAATAAGTCTTTCAAATAAGTCTTCAAATAAGTCTTTCAAATAAGTCTTAGGTAACTGTCATCTATTAATATAAAGTCAGATAGGGGCTCCTGGGTGGCTCAGTCTGTTAAGCATCTGACTTCAGCTCAGGTCATGATCTCATGATTCATGGGTTCAAGTCTTGCATTGGACTCTGTGCTGACTGCTCAGAGCCAGGAGCCTACTTGAGATTTTGTGTCTCCCTCTCTCTCTGCCCCTACCCTGCTCACTCTCTCTCTCTCTCTCTCTCTCAAAAATAAATAAAACATTAAAAAATTAAAAAAATAATAAAGTCAGATAATTGATGAGAAAATGATCTTTAAAAACTATATATAAATTTTTGATGATAGATGCCACAAATATAGAAATTTATAATTATTTTATATAATAAATATAAGAACAATTCAAATATCTTTTTCCTAAATATAAACAAAATAATGATTTAAATGTTAATAGGTGATTCCTCTTATTTTTATTTCTACGCTGGAGAGAACATGTCCCCTTTGGTACCTCATTCTTGTTATCTCTTATTTTTAAATTCCATTCCAAACAATTAGACTTCTTGAATTAGAAGTCAAACATGGAGGTCTATTATCAGCAGACATTGAAATGCAAAGACACTCATGTTTGCATCATTACATAATAGGGAGAAATTTATTGCCAGGGCATGGAAGTTCAGTTCTGTCCTCTCACCCCCAGCTTAATTAAGCTTCGAAAGGTATGCACAGAAATATTTCTTCTTTCAAATGAGAATTTGACCAAAATGTCTTGCAAAGTCCTTTTCTTGTGTTATTCTACTAGATATAAATTTGTGACTCAATAGTATGTAGATGGTGATTTGAATCTGGGAGTGCAAAAATGCAGTAGCTGCCATCACTTTGTGGGTTACTTTCTGGAATGTTACTCATACAGCTCTCCAAACTCTGGTTGGAGAATTTTACTCATTAAATCCAATTACTCAACACAATGTACCGATATTTTCTGAATTATTTCATGACTGTTCCCAGAGTCAATCAATACTTTCTTCCACTTCCCCAATCCTAGTGACACACTTTCTCCTCTTTAAATGACATCTCATAATAAATATCTGGGTACTGTCATGATTAAAGTGTATATATGCCCCTGATATGGGTTTTTGTATTTAAAACCAGAACAAAGCAGACAAAAGCAAGATGAGAAAGAAAAATGTACAGTCCAGAATTTCAGTTTTACAATAGTAGTAGGCATACATGACAGCATTATACAGTTTTTATTTTTTATTTATTTTTCATTTTTACATTTTTATTTATTTTTTGAGAGAGAGAGAGAGGCAGACAGAGAGAGGAAGATGGGGAATCCCAGGCAGTATCTGCACTGTTAGCACAGAGCCTGATGTGGGGCTCCAACTCACAAACTGAGATCATGACCTGAGCCTAAATCAAGAGTCCAATGTTTAACCACTGAGCCATGCAGGTGCCCCAGCATTGTACAGGTTTTAAAAAAAATCCCACAGTATTTTATTTCCTTTTCATTTTTATCAAAAGACATTCTTCTTGTAGATCCCCATAGTATCACTCCACAAAATATTGCTTTTTGCTCAATTTTTACAAACCAGCATCTTTTGTTTGTATACACAAGGGAATCGGTTGGCATTTCTGGTTTCCAATTTGAAAACTCAGTATATAATTTGCATTTTTATTGTGGGTATCCTATAGTTTACATTTGACTGGAAAAAAATCCTTTGGGTTATTTTCTGTTGCTGGAAGAGCTGCTGTGACTTGCACTGACTGGCAGCGGTTTTCCATAGAAAAACACCTGCATGGGAAACACCTGCCATTACCTGCCTTTGGGAAGTAACACTTTAGGCAGCAACTCTAGGGATTAGCATGAGCATTTCCAAACTGCTTATGAGTATTCAAAGTAGGGAGGAACTTTAAAAAATATAACATCTACTATATTTTCATTTGATTGTCCACATGTAGATAGTGAATTATTTGGTATAATGCTAGTCATAAAGGTGCAAACATGCAAATATAGTAACACACACTTAGGGTAATAATTTTCATAAATATTTAGAAAATAATATAAATTAAGTCTTCGAAAAATGTACATTATGGACAAGTTTTTTGTCTTTCAATTATATCTACACCACTGGGCTTTTTATACGTTCACAATTTTTTCTTTCTTTCTTTCTTTATTTTACAAATTTGAAATTGAAGAAAACAGTACATATAAATTGACTATTTTCTAAATCCATTAACATAGCTTGAGGTAAACTTTTCAAATCCAGCACATATATTATAATAAGTCACTTGTTCAGTTTAGGGGAAAAATTATTTTAAGATAGAAAAAGGAGGGGCGTCTGGGTGGCTCAGTCGGTTAAGTGTCCGACTTCGGCTCAGGTCATGATCTCACCGTTCCTGAGTTGGAGCCCCACGTTGGACCTATTGATTTGGTCCTATTTTTTTGATATATAATTATACTTTTAATGCCAACAATGTAATTTTTCAAGTAAAATTCAAATAGAATTTCCTGTGTATTTACCATTGCTCTTCATTTCCCCCTTCATCTCCAAGCTTCACTTTTCCTTCTCACTGAAGAATTACCTTTGTTATCTCCTGGGTTGTGCTTGCTGTTGCCTAATTGTCTCAAGGTTTTGTGGGGTTTTTTTGTTTGTTTGTTGTTGTTCTATTTCACTACTATTTAACATTTATTTAAAAAAAACTTTAAATCTTTAATCTATATTTATTTTTGAGAGAGAGAGAGAGAGAGAGAGAGAGAGAGAGAGAGAGAGAGAGAGAGAGCGCGCAAGCTGGGGAGGGGCAGAGAAAGAGGGAGACAGAGAACATGAAGCAAGCTCCAGGCTCTGAGCTGTCAGCACAGAGCCTGACACAGGGCTTGAACTCATGAACCATGAGATCATGACCTGAATCAAAGTCAGATGCTTAACTGACTGAGCCACCCAGGTGCCCTTCCAATTTTTTTAAGTTTATTCATTTTGAGAGAGAGAGCGTGCAAGTGGAGTAGAGGCAGAAAGAGAGAGGGGAGGAAGAATCCCAAGCAGGTTCTGTACTGTTAGCACAGAACCTGATGTGGGGCTCAAAATCACAAACCATAAGATCATGACCTGAGCCCAAATCAAGAGTCAGATGCTTAACCAACTGAGCCACTCAGGAGCCCCCTCAACCTTATTTTTAAAGTGTGATTTATTTAATATAGTGGTCTAGGCTGGTCGTTATAGGAGATATGACTTCATTATCTTCTGGATTTCATTTTACTCTTTTGAAGTATGAATGCTGAGTCTCAGTGGTGAGAGTAATTGAAAGCAATATATATATTTTTACTTGTGCTTGAGTTCATTTTTGTCATTAGTTTTTCACATATTTTCTAGTTTGTGCTTAGTCATGTTTCTCTTCTTTTTTTATTTTTTGCTTTTCAGTTTTGAGTGGATCTTAAAACTATAACTTATTATGGTTTCTCATTTTAGAATATCATCCACACTTTCTCCTCCAAAGTGCTTTCTGCCTCCTTATTTCTACTCTCCTTCTGGGAGTTAAATCACAAGTGTGTCATATGTTTCACTGTGTTTTACATGCTTTCTTTAAATTTTTCTTTATTTTGTATATTTTGCCTCTTTTCTGCTCATCCCTATATTCTTCCTTTTGAAATATATGCTTTCACCAGTTAGCTGTTCAGCTGTGCTTTGTCTGTCACTAAGGCCATTTGTTTAGTTGTTAAGTATTTGTAATTTCAGTTACATAATTTCCATTTGTTTCCATGATATAGTTTTCAGCTCTCTGCTGAAGTTGTCTATTTTTTCATTTAATATTTTATATATTAATCATACTTATTTTAACTTTCTTGATTGACAACTCCAATATTTGGAGCTCTTATGCATTTGTTTTATTTTGTTTTTTTCTCTTTAAAAATTAATTATTACTTCTTATATTCTTTATTTTTTAAAAATAGAAATCTAGACAATGTGAATGAAAGATTCAAAGTAATATGAAGTTCTAGATTAGACTAATTTTCCCAAGTGAATTTGCTTTTACTTCTAGAAGCTAGCTAGAATAAATGCAGATATCCTTAATAGGCTCAGGTATTAAGACAATTTGACACTGGGTTTCAATTGTTGTATGAGGGTCTATTTTTCATTCTCTATTACTTATAAGGTACGATTCTTGAAGTCCAAAAGCCTGAATTATTTACCAGAGCTCTCCAAATGAATGATACAGATGAAAGCTCTAATCATTTTTTCAGTTTATACCTTTTCTTCTGAATAGGCAATTGCGCTGAGGGAAAAGCAGCCCTCCATGCCAGAGTATGTTCTTTTCACTTTCTTCTTCCAAATAAATCCAGGCCACACACTTCCTTACTGTCCTCTATCTTTCTGAAACCGTAAAAAGGAAGATATCTATATTTTGTCTAACATTTTGAGTTCTCTGTGGGAATCTTGGTCTAAAAAATTACCTATCTATTGCCACATACAGAACTCCTTCAAATTTAATCATATTTGTAACCTATCATCCAGATGAATAAATGTAATGATTATTGGCTTCATGATGTGGGTTGTAATTTTTCATCTTATTATGTCTGTATTTCTCATCTTATAAATATTGAAGAAACTGTATTAATTAAAGAGCATTAAATGCTCACCACATTAGGGCCACCTGGGTGGCTCAGCTGGGTAAGCATCTGACTTTTGATTTTGGTGCAGTTCATGATCTCAGGGTCTTGAGATCAACCCCACATCCAGCTGTGTCTGGAAACATGGAGCCTGCTGGGGATATTCTCTCTGCCCCTCCCTTGCTCTCTTTCTCTCTCAAATACATAAATAAACATTTAAAAAGAATAAATGCTTACCATATTTAAAATGCAGTATTATTCAGCCATAAAAAAAGAGTGAAATCTTGCCATTTGTGACAACATGGATGGGCTGAGTGTATTATGATAAGTAAAAAAAAAAACAAAGTCAGAGAAAGACAAATACCATATGATTTCAATTATAGGTGGAATACACAAAACAAAACAAACGAACAAACAAAACAGAAAGAGATTTATAAATACAGAGAATAAACGGGATTGCCAGGGAGAGGAGGAGGAGTGAATAGGCAAAATAGGTGAAGGAGATTAACAGGTACATATTTCAAGTTATACCAAAATGTCATGGGATGTAAAGTATAGCATAGGGAATATTCTTAATAGTATTATAATAACTTCCTATGGTAACCAATGATAACCACTAATTGTGGTGAGCATTTCATAATGTATACAAATGCTGAATGACTATGTTGTATACCTGAAACTAATATAATGTTGTATGTCAACTACATTTCAATTTAAAAAATTAAATATTAAGAGCATTTAAGTAAAAATAATTTGTCTCACAATTTCATGTTAATTAAAACTCTTAAATAAGAATCATATTTCCAATTCAATAGGACTTTTAAAGGTAGGATTTGCTAGTTATATTATTACATTTTCTATTATCTCATGGGATTATTGTAATGATCAATTGTGATGTAGTAAAGTGACTATATAACTTGAAACATAAACTCGAAATATGACCACTATAAATATAATTGTATAATCTTACTATCAAACCATAGTGCCTTTAAATGTAATGAGGAGCATTTATCAAAGGCAGAAGTTTGCAAACTCCACTAATTGCTTTGTCAAAACCTAAAGTTATAATAGAATGGTAGTAAATGCAAATTTATTTCACTTGTGAATCATGATTATCTAAGACACTCTTGGTAGATCTCTTTTTTTGAAATAGGAGAAAACCCAATAAAAATGAGAAGGAAGCACAATTATTATACAGTTCTTCCTACATCCTCTCACTGGGTCTATAACACTGAAATTGCTTTGGTCCCCACAGATAGTATACAAGATGTAACATTTGTCAGATATCATTATGGAAACTAGTGAATTTGTTATCAAATAAAAAATGTTGAACAACAATATACTATAGCCCATTTGATGTGATAATAAAAATTCCTCGTGTTTTTTTCCTAGCCAAGATAAAGCATAACCACTACAACTCGTTTATATTCATTTCATAAATCAATGACAATTCACTTCAGTGAATACTTCTGGAAGTCAGCCAATAAGCAACAGCAACAATCCATTAAATATACTTCTACAGATAAAGGTCAAACATTGCTAAACACTCCCATTTCTGAAAGTCTGCCAATTCCTGAACTTCATTCATACTTCCTCAAATCCTATATAAGATCAACACCTTTTGCTCTGCTCAAAGAGGCTGTGACTTACAAGCAAACTTCATAAACAAGACAAGCATTTTACTTTTGTTTCAGAGGCTATAGCACTGACAACTGAAGGCTTCAATGATATTTTGTTTGTTTTTTGTTTTGAAGACTATCTTTTTGTGATTTTCCTCTCAGGGGAAAAACGGTGCCTATTAGTGTCTTTGTGTCTTGATAGTCCTTCAGATTTGCTGTCTGACGAGTCTTTCGACAGTCTGAACTCCAATTTGTTTCATTGAGATTTTCTTAATTTACTTAGTTATCCTAGAATTTGTAAGCAATTAGGTCCTTGTTTAAATTCATTAGATCTTTGACTTGGAAGAAACACTATTTGCATATTTTCTTGACATTAATCTGCTTATTCTTTTAGTGATTTCCTTATTCTTCCTTTTTTAAAATGAATTTTATAATAGTTTTAGATTCACAGAAAAATGCAAAGATAGGATGGAGAGTTTCCATATACTCCACATTTAATTTTCCCATCTTCAATTTAGTATTGCACATTTGTCACCCATATTGATATGTTATTATTATTAACTAAGTCCATAATTTACTCAAATGTCCTTGGTTTTTACCTAATACTAATCTTCTGTTCTAAGATCCCATCTGAAATATAGTCCCTATGTATTCTTAGGCCATTTGTGGCTGTGACAGTTGGTGCTTGGTTTTTGTTTGTCTAGTACAAAATCTCATCTCATTTGATTGTTCTGTCTCTGTTGAGTTTGTGAGGGAGTGTGCCATAAGGAACGGATGAAGGCATAGTTCTAATAAGTCTCAAATCTGAGCTGTCACAAAAGAATAATATTTTAACTGCATTCATCTGATGGCTAATTCATACAAAGACAATTGCTCAAACTTTGCCTTGCATCACTCAGTAGAAACTTTGGAACATTTTCTGACATGAAAAAGTACAAAACAGGGTCATTTTGTACAGTCTGTTTCTGAGATCAGTAGTAGAGACATAAATTCTAATATCAGTTTTTGCCTCTGCCTAGTTGGGAAGTAGAACCTCTTTTTAGAAGTATACATGTTAGAACTGTAGTGGCTTCATTCTTATATGATTCTATAAGAAAGTTGCAGTCTTCTCCTGGGGGAAAAATGTTTTCCTAAATATACTCTCAATAAAAGCCTAACTTCTTTATTTACCTTAATATAAATGGCAAAACTTAATTAAAATAAATAGAATATTATTCAGCCATTAAAAAGAATGAAATCTTGCTATCTGCAACGACATGGATGGAGCTACAGAATGTAATGCTAAATGAAGTAAGTCAATCAAAGAAAGATAAATATCATACGATTTCACTCATATGTGGAATTTCAGAAACAAAAAAAAATCAAGCAAAGGAAAAATGAGAGAGAGAGACAGACGGGGGAAGAGAGAGAGAGAGAGAGAGAGAGAGAGAGAGAGAGAGAGAGAGAGAGAGACTGACCAAGAAACAGACTCTTCACTATAGAAACCAAACTAATGGTTACCAGAGGGGAGGTGGGTGGGGGGATGGCTGAAATAGGTGAAAGGGATTAAAGAGTGCACTTATCATGATGAGCAATGAGTAATGTATAAAATTGTTGAATCACTATATTGTACACCTCTAACTAATATAGTACTGTATATTAACTATACTGGAACTAAAAAATGTCCCTTCTAAAAAAAGATACATAGAATAACGAATTTGCCATATTTAAAAAAATCATTAAAAAATTCTACAAGAGGGAGAAAACCAAATCAATACTTTACTTTCTTTGATTTGCATCATGAGGCCTCAAAATTAAAGATATCCTCTCTTCAGTACTCTTTTTTTTTTTTTTAACGTTTATTTATTTTTGAGACAGAGAGAGACAGAGCATGAATGGGGGAGGGGCAGAGAGAGAGGGAGACACAGAATCGGAAACAGGCTCCAGGCTCTGAGCCATCAGCCCAGAGCCCGACGCGGGGCTGGAACTCACGGACCGCCAGACCGTGACCTGAGCTGAAGTCGGATGCTCAACCGACTGAGCCACCCAGGCGCCCCTCTTCAGTACTCTTTAGTGCTATCCTATTTTAAAAACTAACAAAAGTGAAGGAAAATAATTCACAAATAATTTAAACTTAACACTTCTTAAAACCTGCCTCTCTCTATATACATATTTTTATTCTACCATCCACTTAAAATTCTTCTTTTTCCTGCTGCTTCTGGTTTCTGTAAATTAGTGACTCTTCCATTACTTTTTGTTCTAAGAGGAAGAGCAATCCAGATTTCTGGACCAAATGTTGGATCTATACAAGTTGCATTTAAACCCTGATCTACAGCCAAGACAAGGTCAATAATTAGAGATTTTCTTAAATCAGGAAGACAGGTAGAATTTGCATCTGAATTAAGGATTTTGTTGATACTTATTTAATCCAACAGTTCACTTAATTGTTAACATGTTAGAGGGAAGTGTTAAAAGCAGCGGAGTACAAAAAGCTGGCACAAAATTTAAATAGCAGAGCTGTTCATAATTCAAATAAATGTGTTTGAAAGTGTGATATGTACCACATAACACTATTTCAGAAACCTTTCCATTAAGAGTAGACTAAGCAGAGATTCCAAATTACAAATGAAATGAAGATGAATCAATAAACAATTTTAAAAATTTAGAGAAAAATTTCCAAAATATTCTGAGTAAATAAGCTAATGGGAAGCTTATTGGAAGTTTCTCCCCATTTTGCCTAGTATCTCAATTTGAAATAGGTATTTTGCAAGGAAAAGGAAAGGAATTGGGAATTTGACATTCCAAATATATGGCTGAAAATCAATATATGGCTGAGTATTTTTCAAGAGCAGTAGAAATTAAACAAGCTGGACATAATTTTGTGGCTCACCAGATAAAATAATTGGTGTCCATATAATAGAATACAGAGAGGTTCTCTCTTATCATTGAATTGTGAACTTGTTAAAAGGGATCTTTATAACATTGAAGCAAAATCTCCATTAGAAGAATAACCAGCTCATATTGGCTAAGAAACAAGAGGACCAGTACTAAAAATAAATCAAACTATGCTGCTGTAAGAAGAGCTAATAATACTCCCTGATTACTTGTCCTCCTCCCAAGGGTCATTTTCTATAGATTTAAATGAATAACAAAACAGCTTTCTATTACTATCATCTGTCCCTCCAGCATATAACAAGAGACCCCTTGGAGTACTAAAAGACGTAGTAGTGGAAATTTCTAACAATTGGTAAGTCCTTTCCTATTCCCCAAACTCTTAACTGTTGCATTGGCACCATTATCATTAGAGTATTCCTTTATTCTTTGTGGCACATTCTCTAAAAATCAAATAGGGAGAAATCGTATTTTCAAGTGGAAATACAAAATTACATAAACTCTAGGTTCACATATGTCAGAAAACTCTTCTACATGCATAACAAAATTACAACTGACCTGTGCATTAATATTCCTACCTGAAAAATAATTTAATAAATAATAAAAATTAGCTGTCATCTAAGAATCTATGAGCAAAAGATTCCTTGTACATAATTAGAAAATTTGGAGCACAGAGTCCAGATTGTTATATCAAAACTGTTTATCAAATTTCCTCAATATTTTCTTAATGCTGATCTTAGGCCAATTATAGCCAATTTGAGAGAAAAAAAAGAATTAATAGTTCTTTTACCAGGCCCTGTAATTCATCTATTTTACCTTCTCAAAATCTAATAATGAAGGATATAAATGTGTCCAAATTCTGTAAGGAATTAGCAACTGCTCCACAACAATGTCTAACAAAAATCAGCTTGGGTAACTCTGAAGACATTTTTAGTGTAACAGCTTTACAGTGAGCTTTCTTTAGTGTCCCAGTTACTAAACATAGTCAAAATTAATTGCTTTCACTTGAATAGCTATGTACTAGAAATTTACTGTAGCTTCATTCTTCTTCCAAATCTAAAACCAAAACATGATTAAATTCATGAATAACAGTCCAGAAAAAGGAGTTCCCCTTATTACTGGGTAGATAGTTGGAATACCTCAGGTAGTATTTGTATTTTAGGGATAAATAGAAACATTCTTCTGTTGAAAAGCCACAGTGTACATGGTACGAAGAAAAAAAATCCTACCTGGAATTTTCTAATTTATCTATCCAGTGATAGAAGAACTCACTTTACTATATAACTATTAACTAATTTTACAAGGTTTTGTTACCTATTCTCCTTATCATTCCAATCATCTTCTCTGAGGGTAAGTTGAATAATTTGCAGATAACCTTATGAGTCTGGAGTTCTGATAAATAGGTGGATAGAAGTGGGTGTCACCATTTCCAGGTCCTGGCATAAACTCCACTATGTGATCAATCACAGTCTTGCTTCTTCTTTCGTGGAAAATAACGTGTTCTGTTGTTGGATGGCAAATTCTGTGAATGTCAATTAGGTCACATTTTCAAAAGTGTAATTCAAATATTCTACATTCTTACTGATTTTCCTTTTCTTTTTATTAAAATTAATGAAAAAGTGATGAAATCTCCATTTATAATTGCAGATTTGTCTCTTTATCCCAATTGTTCTGTTTTTGCTTCATGTGCTTTGAAAAACTCTTATTAGATAGATGCATAAATAGATTTTTGTGTTCTTTTGATGAATTTTTCTCTTTATGATAATAAAATGACCTTGTTTACCCTTGGTTATATGCTTTGCTCTATAATCTTATTTGTCTAATTTAAATATAGCCACCCCACCTTTCTCCTTGTTAGTGTTAGCATGATAAAATATATCCATTCTTTGAAATTTTAAGTATTTGCATCTTTATGTTTAAAATGCACAACTTGTAGGAAGCATACAATTGGGCCTTGTTTTTTACAAATTTTAAAAATTTTATTTATTTGAGAGAGAGCGAGGAAGAGAGTGCATGCGCGCACTTGCGCTTGAGTAAGATAGGAGCAGAGAGAGGGAGAGAGACAATCTCAGGCAGGCTCCACACTATCAGCATAGAGCCCAGTGCAAGTCTCGATCCCGTGAACGCTGAGATCATGACCTGAACTGAAATCAAGAGTTGGATGCCTAACCAACAGGCCACTTAGGCACCCCAGGCCTTGTCTTTTAATTCAAATCTGAGAACCCCTGCCTTTTACTTGAGTCAGTTATATTTTGTGATCATTGATACAACTGAGTTTAAATGCACCATCATGTTATTTATTTTCTGTTTATGCTGTATCTTTCTTGCGTCTGTCCACTTCTAAATTAATTTAATATTTTTATAATTCTATTTTATCTCTTTTGTTGACTTATGAGGAATTACTCTTTATTATAATATGGTATTAGTTGGTTTAGGCCTCCAGTTGTTTAGGTTGGGAAGTTTTTCTCCCTAGATGTCTTTTGACGATACATCAAGACACACTGAAGGATGTGACTAGCGGGTAGAGGCAGGAGATACTGCTAAACATTCTACAATGCAGAAGATAGCCTTCCACAACAGAGTCATCTGTCCAAAAACACCAACAGTGCCAACTTAGAGAAACCTTGCTTTAGCCTCCACAATATATATTTTTAACTTGTTAGAATCTACTTTTAAGTGATTTTATACTATGTTGCATGTAGCATAAGAACCTTAAGGCAGGATGCTACCATTTCTTCCTGAACAGCCTTTGTACTAGTTTTGTCATATATTTTACTACTAAAATATTATAACCACACAAAAATTGTTACTACTTTTTAACAAATAATTATCTTTAAAAATATGCAAATAAGAGAAAATATATTTATCTATATAGTTATTTCTTTCCCTTATGGGTCATATTTTCCTGCTGCTTTACATACCTGGTAATTTTTTTTTCTGATTCTAGACATTACAAATTTTACTTTGTTGGATGATGTATATTTCATATTTTTACAAATATTCTTGCGCTTTCTTCTGTTATAATATTAAGTTGCTTAAAAACAATTGGTCTTTTTAGTTCTTGGTTTTAAGGTTTGCTATGTTTAACTAGAACAATGTTTACTATATATTTCAATCAAAGACTGAGACAAACGCTATGGCTTTTTATATCTGACGTCCTGTGACTGTTGCTGATGAGGGCAGAAATGTTGCCATCCTTGTATGTGCTCCTGGGGTTGCTCTAGTTCTTTTGTGTGGCTCCTTTCTCAGCATGAAGAATTTCTTCATATACATATCCTTGTTGGAAATCAGTTTAAGACTCTCATGGGGTCATCTGCAAATCTCCAGAGATCTCTGTCTCTGTGCAGTTTTCTCTCTGGTATTGTGCCCTGTGGATTCTAAATACAGTCCTTGTTGCTCTCCCTGGCTTCCCATCCCCATGCCCTCAATTCAGAGAAACTGCTGAGCTCTGTCTCTTTCTTTTTCCCTATGGAACTGCCTGGAAAATTTACTAATGTAGTCTGCTGGGAAAATTGTAAGAACCAACTTATTAAGAAGCTTTTCCAGTAGCCTCCAGGCAGATTTCTCTTCAGTTGTCTTATGGACCTCCTATCCTATTTTGATTTATGGCAAATGCATACTACCCATAGAGAACAAAAAACAAAGGCACTTTTTAGGGTGTACCATTTTGACTTAAATCCTTTAGTATGATATGCAATTTTTAGGCAAAATCTAGAGGTTAAAAAAAAGAGTGGCTTTCTTGCTCCTGTGCACCAATAACTGATTTTTTTTTTTACTTGAAGTCTGGCTGAGGATTGGCTAATCATGGTACTATGGATAGACATTTGTATTTTGAATTTCTGATTAGCAGTTTTATTCACTAAGGAAAGTAACTATAAACACAAGTTCTTGTGTTTGTGTGGTTGTTTGTTTTACCTCTAAATCCTACTAGGGCTTTTTAGTCTCAATTATATCAAAGTCTTTTGGTGTTTCAAGGTGAACAGGACCTAGAAATTTGCTCAGTCTCAGTCTTTCTTTAGCAAGATACATCCATTTCTTTGGGACTGTTCTTCATTTGGATTTCTCTCTCTTATAAACATGGATTCTTTTTTTCCCATCTCTCAGGGACAGATTTGTTTTACTGAATTTATCTTGATGTTCTCCTATGTATTCTTATTGCTACTATAAAAATTAGTAAAACCAGAATGTTGACAGAGATGCATTTTATTGAAGGCTCTAAATAGAATCAATTTCAATAATTTTTCCAGTTTCTAGAATATGTCTGGATTCCTTGGCCAGTGGCCTCTTTCTATCTTCAAAGCCAGCCATAGAAGTCAGTCAAGTCTTTCTCATGTTGCATCACTCTTATACTGTCTCTTCCATCTTTAAGAATGCTTGTTAGATAGTGAGCTTGTTCTTGTAATCCAGAGCAACTACTTACAGTCAGCTGATTTGTAATTTTAATTCTTTTTTGCCAGGTAAACAACTGGTATTTGCAGGTTCCAGAGAAAAGGCCATGAATTTCTTTTTTTTTTTTTAATTTTATTTATTTTTGAGAGACTGAGAGAGCATGAGTGGGGGAGGAGCAAAGGGAGGGAGACACAGAATCCGAAGCAGGCTCCAGACTCTGTGCTGTCAGCACAGAGCCTGACACAGGGCTCGAACTCATGAACCGTGAGATCATGACCTGAGCCGAAGTCGGATGCCACCCAGGCGCCCCTCAGGCCACAAATTTCTTAAAGGGATTATTATTCTGGCTACTGCATCTTAGCCACATCCCTGATTGCCTACTGCAACTCAACTGTGTCTGCACCAAACACAGAAAGGGACGAAAAATACCTGCTGTCTAGTTAGAAGTTAACCCCTTTCTGTTTTCTTTCATTTTAGCTCTCATGCAAAGACAATCCTGTATTTAGCTTTTCCCCCAGATTCCAAGTGTCAGAAATATGTCTACTCTGTTAATTAGGCTAATAATATACCTATCCCACTTTTATATATTTAATATGCCCTCTATGTATATTCATAAAGAAAAAGGACAGGCCTCAGAAGCCTAATTTTTGTTTCCTGACTTCAGACAGCATAAAATCATCCCAAATGTATCTATACCACCTGTTATGGGCTGAATTTGTGGTCCCCCCCAAATTCATATGTTGAATCTTAAATTTCACTACTTCAGAATGTGACTTTAAAGAGATAATTAAGTTTAAATGAGGTCATTGTGGCGACCCCAATTCCTATATGGCAGGTGTCCATATAGGACACCGTCCTGTGTAAGAGGAAACTCTTACACAGACACAGAAAAAGGGAAGATCATGTGAAGACACAAGAGGCAGATGGCCATGTCCAAGTAACAGAGAGAGACTAAAAAGAACCCAACCTTGCTAACAACTTGAGGTTGGACTACTCGCCTTCAGAATTGTGAGAAAATAAGTTTCTGTTTTTCCACCCCACAGCCTGTGGTATTTTGTTATGTCAACGACAGCAAACTAGTACATCATCTTAGTATTTCGCCCCCAAAATTAATATCTGGACAAGAGCCGGGCTTACTGCCTTATTTCCTCTCAGTTAAGGAATGACATGTTTAACTAAACAAAATCATACTTGACTCATTAATGTTTTTCATTCTCTTAAAAAATATATTGTGTTTTCATTTGGAGGGCACCTATACAATTAGCAGAATAATTCTGAGTCCTTGACTCTAAGAAACAATCTTTTCAACCTAATTATTTTGCTCAAACAAAAGGGTATATGAGTTACATAAAACAAAACACATTTATTACAGTTTAAAAATTTGATAGGACATCATGGCATATAAACTAATGTAAGTACTAGACCTCATTTTTTTCATTCTATTCAGTCACTTTCTGTCATTTCAATAGATATATATTGGTTGCTTAACATTTTAATATGATAACATTTCATAACTTTATCATATTATCGCTAACATTTTAATATGATACATTTCATAATTTTATATTATCACTATTAGAGAAAATCATACTGTTAAAATATATTTAAGATATGTCATAACTTTTTTAGTAAGTCATTAGCTTAATACTACAAATCACGACTTTTACTCTAATGCATTTTGTGCTGAGGAATTAGCTGAATCACTCACAAGCTGTACCGTTTTAGGAAAACCGCCCCACATCTCTCTTCCTTAAGTTCTCCTAAGACTAATAAATTTTAACAAAAATACCATTCAATTTAAAGCTCAAACAATTGATAATAGGCAAAGGACTCCAAAGACGATCTGCTATCTATAATCAATCAATCCATCCATCAATCATATTAATCACTAGCATAGTCATCATCATCTTCAGCATCCTTATAAGTGTTAACATTCACAGATTTCATTTCATCTAAATTAAAAAATTACATAGGCCATTTCTAAATCTTAACATGAACTAATTTCCAATATAATAACTTATTTTTCTTCACTTAACTAATCTGTAGTAAATTTATTAAGATTCACCACAATTTATTTTTCACACACAGATGCACACACATATGTGCATATACAAGTTTACTGTTTTTTGAAGATGATTGATGAATTTTAAAATTTTTTTTCAACGTTTATTTTATTTTTGGGACAGAGAGAGACAGAGCATGAACGGGGGAGGAGCAGAGAGAGAGGGAGACACAGAATTGGAAACATGCTCCAGGCTCTGAGCCATCAGCCCAGAGCCCGACGCGGGGCTCGAACTTACGGACCGCGAGATCGTGACCTGGCTGAAGTCGGACGCTTAACCGACTGCGCCTCCCAGGCGCCCCTGATTGATGAATTTTAAAATCTGGTGTAGGACATTTCTTATTTGATTATTTGCGTAATGACTTACCTATTACAAAAATAAATATAAATAAACTAAAAATTAATAAAAATACATTTTCATCCTTATGGGGTGACATTTTGTGCAATACATCAATGAAATATTGTGTGGAACTGATAGAATTTGAATGATGGAACCATAGTATCACCCAGACTCTGGAACAGACTTTCCTCTGTATGGGGGTGAAATATGAATCCTAAAGCCAGCGCAAGGGGTCAGTGCTCACTTGAAAAGATAACAATTGTCTTACATAATGCAATGTGTGCCAACATTTTAGATTTGAGACAGAGTAAAAAAGTAAGGAAGATATTCTCAGCCTTACAGCTAATCCAGACTCACTATAAGTATAAACGCATTAAAGAAAAAATAATAGAACAATGGTATAAACACTCTGTATTCTTCAAATTCTTGTCATTGATAAGGAGTCTATTATTTTTATTATTTCTGTTTCAAAATTGGAATGAGGTGTACGATTTTGCTCTTTTATGTTGTAAGTAATATGAATAGATAGAAAATGAAATGAAGACTGTGCTTCCAGTGACTCACAGAGATAAACTATTTTATCTAGGTCAAATCATCATTTTAATAATAATTATAATTAGAAAAATCCCATGCAAGGAAAAGTCAATTATCAAGTAATTTCAAGTATGATTATTCTGATGTCTCATCCTCAGTATTTCTATTCCCATTTATCTTTTGTAGTCTTTATAATGTTTTTTCTGTTACCTGCCTGAATGTCTGTCCCTGAAGAAATCAGAACTGAGCCATCATGAGTGGAGGAAAGTCTCAAACCTGCCTCAAATGAGTTCACCATTTAAATCTTCTTATTAGGTCTCATAATGAGACAGTCTGTCTAATTAAACAAGGATAAACTATTATCAGGATTGCAACCACTTACTTATGCATATCAAATCCTTAGAAGTTACTAAAGATTCCAAACCTTTTTGCAGAACAAAGATGACTTCATAATTCAGATTGACGACTTCTGGACAAATAGCTGTGGCTGAAAAAAAAAAAGGAAATTGTTTAAAATGCATCCTTTTATTTTGAGACTGGCAGAGATATGTGGAGACTCTTCATGGCAAAGGGAGAGGCTTTTAGATGTCATGGTTACATGGCAGCAGATATAGCTGTAAATACAATGCACCCTGATTTGCAGATGGACTATATTATTTTCTTTTAAAACTGCTGGGACATTACTTCACTTTTTGAGAGAATTCCAAATAACTGCCACTGATCTGTGTTTTGAAAATTAAATAAACTATGGAACATGTTACAAAAGTTCAGATCTATAAGTTATTCCTTTTAGGGGTCAATCACTTATACTAAGCCTTCCAGATACGAGTGTCAAAAGTCTTCTGACTATTCAACAGATACACTCTCTACATAGCAGATGTGGAGACCCAAAAACATCTATAAATGTATTGTATAACTGGCCTTATCTACAGATAATTGCAGTACAAGCCCGTTGGAAAATAACATTTAGCTGTTGCTGGAATTTAATTTGTGTTTACTAATTTGCACCTCCATCTGACCTGGGAGATATTTTTTTATTGATTTCACTACTAAATAACCTGAGAGGACTACTTTACTTTGGCATCATCTCATTAGGCCAACCCTTATTTATCTTGATAGGAGTGTCTTTGTCTTTTCCTTTAAAGTAATCAAAACACCCTGATTTATATTTGTAAATGTAATAGTCACCCATGTAGTCTTTTCTGTACAGAACACTAGGGTGTGGTATTGGTAAAACATTCTATCATATCACCATTCATTTTAGTAACAAATAATAAATTTAAGGTTTTATCAAGTTTATATGGTTTTATCTGGTTAAATTAATATTTTAAGTAGCTTTGAAGTTCAGTGTTTTCTTCTAATTGTGTAACTTAATGACAAGCAAGTACTGAATATATGATTGGAACACACTAGTATTATTTGTAAGAAGATAACCCACAAAAGACTGAGGAATTAATGTTTCTGATCACATTAATTGATACTAATTATAATAAATAATAAAATACATCTTCCAAAATGAGTTTTAGATTGCCAAAATTTAAAATATTGTTTCTGGAGCCAGGGTGGCTCAGTCAGTTAAGTGTCTGATTTCACTTAAACTTAGGTCAAGATCTCATGGTTCCCGAGTTTGAGCCCCGGGTGGGGCTATCTCCTCTCAGCACAGAACTCATTTCAGAACCTCTGTCCCCCTCTCTCTGACCCTCTCCCCATGCACTCTCTCTCTCTCTCTCTCTCTTTCTCTCAAAAATACATAAACATTAAAACAAAATAAACTATAAAATAAAATAAAGTATTGTCTAGTATGGGTATGTTTCATCTTGAAGACTATGGATTGTTGGTTTAAATACTGTATTTATTTTTGTAATTTTTTCAGGTATTTGTGTTTTCATTTTCAATTTCATAATTTAGAAAAGAAAATATGATTCCTACATCAACAGTACTCACTGAACATGGCTTTAATATTAGCAGATTTTCCCGTAAAATATCTCACATATTTTGAATAAAAAATGTTGGAAAATTCACATTTATATGTTTTAATAATACAAAATATTTTATCCACCAGCAAGTTATCTTGAAAATGATAACCTTTCAAACAGATTCTCTTATAGTCTACACTGGTCTTCTATCTCCATAGGTTATTTTCTTAAAGTATCTTTAAACTATTAAGGGGTAATTGCAGATTGCAAAGACAAATTTAAGGGCACATCTATTATAAATTTAATTTTGAGGAATAGAATTATCTTAAAGGAAATCAAAAGTACAGTGCATTTGAATTTAGTGAATGCATGTTCAAAGGACACTAGAACCATATGGTTCCATTTCAGTTTGCTCTCTTGATCCCATAAGTTGAGGGAATAATGGAGAAATGAAAGGTTAATATTCTGATTTCAAATGTCAAAAGTGACTTATTTAATTAACCAAATCAATATTGCACCAAAAAAAAAATGCCAAGGTTTCTTAAATGTATACTCCACAAAATTGTACTCAAGGATTCCAGCAGACTAAGAATCATTCAAATGTTTTAATTCATAAATATACATTTTTATTGCAAATATATTTTTGGAAGAAGATAGAAGAAGAAAATATATAAAATATTCTAAGCTTTATTTCTTTTTCTTATTCTTTATGTAGTCATAAAATTTTAATGGTGCTAGAAATATCATTAATATGTGTATTAATATTTACATTTAACTTGTTTATGTGTTGTTTACTACATAATAAACCATCAGAATAATTACCTTGTATTTTTTCTTACCTATATAAAGCAGTACCTACCACATTATATTTTGAATATATATTGAAATTAATTAGTGAATAGACACCCTTCATAGTGGTATAAAGATAAGATAAAATAGTATAAAATGTGTTTAAATATGTAAATAGATATTTACATAATAAATAAATAAATAAATAAATAAATAAATAAATAAATAACTGAGAGTTGATTAAAATTTTAATTCCACACAACTACACATAGATGGATGCTTTATTTAATAGTTATTCTATAACTATATTCTGTTAGCTAAGTAAGTTAGGTAAAATGTGTAAATATATTTGATAAGTCTGATCATGAATTTAATAATAATCTGTGTTTCTGGTTTTAATACATATTTATTTTTCATACATTACATGCCAGGTACTATTTGGATCCTGAGGATGAAATATAAAGAGATTCTATTTTCTGTAACAATTGGAGGTAGTTAAGACAGATGTCCCTGATACCAGTGACTTTTTGTCTTCTGGTATGTATTAGTTAATGTACTTTACCAGAAACTTTGCATATGAGTCATTGGTTCAAGGGATCACAGGGTAACAAAAAAACTACTACCATTCTGTAATAATCTGTATAAATTTCATTAAAAATATACACATTTTTATCAACTACAATACTGAATCAACTGAACAATACTGAATAGTTGCTTTAGATACATTTCTTGGTCATAGGTAGAAGAATCAAGTTAGTTATAGTTACATAGTAGAGCATATTTAGTACATTGCACTCAGAGGAAGAAATGTAGAAAAAATGTTGCTCTAAATTAATAAGTTGTGTGATGGTATTAAAGACTTGCATTTTTAACATATAAACACATTGTAAACAAAGTCAGTATTAGAGTAAGATCCCACAAAATAGTGAATCAGGTAAATTATACTATTTGCTATGTATCGAAACTTTGCAAATGTACAAGGCAATTAATTTGAAAGCATGAAAAGATATAATTTAGTTGATCTATTGTTTACATGAAGTTAACTGTACAAATCTTAAGTACACACTCAATAAATTATTGTACACATGTGGACACAAAACCAGTCAAGGTATAGAATATTTAGCACCATACTCAAGTTCTCTCCCACTCAAACCCTTCCCAAAGATGTAAACAAAACTAAAAACTCTATCAGTCTATATCAGTTTTAATGTTTTTGAATTTCATATAAATGGAAACAAAATATGCTTTTATATTGTTATTGTCTTTTCCTTATGGTAAAGACTTTGAGATTCATTTATACCACTGTTTGTATTAGTATTCAAAATAGTTTTGTTGCTTCATAGTATTCAATTGTGGACATATATCAGCATTTATTTTTGCATTTTTCTGTTAATGAGCACTAGGTAATGTCCAGTATTGTACAATTGAGAGTAATCCACTATAAACATTTTGGCATGTGTTTTAGATATATGTAAGCATTAGTTTATTTTGGATATGTTGCCAGAGGACACATTAATAGATTAGCATATATTAGCTTTAGTAGAAACTGACAATTATCCAAAATGGATAACACAATGCACATTCCCACTATCAAAGTATAAGAGTTATAATTCCTCCAAATCCTTGCCAACACCTGCTATTTTCTGTTTCTTTAATTTTAGTCACTCAGATAAATAATTTATGATTTTAACTGTATTTATCTGATAATAATACTGATAATCTAGATATCTTCTTTCTTAAATGTCCATCTTTTGTTTTTTGTTTTTGTTTTTCTTTTTTTTAAATATTGACTTAAAAATCATTTTATATACTGGATATAAGTGTCTTATCTGTATTTAAAAAGCAAGTATATTTTTTCCCAAACTCTAGCTTATGATTTTGCCATCTCTCTAAATTCTTTCATAAGAATAGTTCTTTATTTTATGGAAGTACCATTTATCAGTAGAGTTTGTGGTTTGTATTCTGTTTAAGAAATCTTTGCCTACCCTAAGTTTACATGTTATTTCCTTAAGCGTTTTTCTAGATAATAATTTTACCTTATTATCACATCTATCATTTATGTCAAATTGTGTACACTTGATATAGAGACTAGGAATTACTTATGTCATAAAGATATCTAGTTGTTTCAGTTCCATATTATATTAATTTCCCCATAGAATTATTGTAGAACATTTGTCACAAATCAGGTGAGATTATATATAACATTAATTTGCACGGAATTCGACACCATTGTTTTTATTATCCTTGCAAATTCAAGTACTTCTTTTAAAGAACGATGTATTTTTAGTAGATATTATAACTTTTAAAATATTATATTTTCTACCATATACAAAGTTAAAATGAAAGTATCCCTCTACATAAAACAGTATATTCTCTAATTTTTATTTTAGACAATTAGGCATATTATGAATATCCATTCTTTTATTATCCCTTTAATAAAAACAATCTGTTTACTTAGTCACTGGCTTTTTGCTAGTGACTATTTCCAGGCTCCCTTGTAGCAGCCTATGGGCCTGAATCTGAATTCTGGCTAATTGGGGTTGTAAACATGTTTCTGTCTGTCATTTATAGGTGAAACTCTTGTTAGATATGCATAGACTCTTCTCTCTCACTCTTCTTGAGACAAAATGTCCCTAAGAATGAAAGTCATATACTGATAATGGCAGGTCCACTGTACTAAATGTTCAATACAATATTTGTTTAGGACTTTTATTTTAGATTCTTCTTATTTCTTCAGTTTAGATAGATCATACAAAATTTGGTACCTAGAAGTAGAGCACTGTTGTAGCAAAATCAGGCAGATACTATCAAAGACAGAGATGTGATATCACATTGCTTTTCGGCCTTTTGGCTAGACCAAATGTAGATGTAATGTCACATACCTATGAGATTGGAAAACTAATGTGTTTTGTTTTGTTTTGTTTGTGTTTTTTGTCCCCAAGAGAATATTTATATAACTTTTGACTGAGAATGCTGAGCACAGAGCTCTAAAGCATTGGGTATCAACCATCGATGTGCATGATAATGAATTGTGTAAATAAAATAAGAATGCCAGTGTCTATGTTCCACCAAAGAGAAATTCTAAAGAATCTCTATAGCCAGGATTGAAAAATATTGCCATATAAGCAAGGCTTTGGAAATTCTGAACTTCATCACAGGTTGAATTTTTCACTTTTTAAAATAAGTTTTATCAGATATAACCTCAGATAATAAACAACTGTTTTTCAAACATATATATGAAAATAATAGCACAGAGTTTCTACCTGTATCCTGCAATTTCAAATGATAGAGAACCTTGGAACTCAAGGCCGTTTTTAAATTAAAAAACAACTGCTTTGGGTGCCTGGGTGACTCAGTCAGTTAAACATCTGACTTAGGCTCAGGTCATAATCTCACAGTTTGTGATTTCTAGCCCTGCATCAGGCTCTCTCTGCTGTCAGCGCAGAGCCTACTTTAGATCTCTCTCTGCCCCTTCCCTGCTTGCTCTTTCTCTCAAAAAAAAAAAAAAAAAACAGTCAAATAGAACCAAAACAAACAAAAACAACAACAACAAAAACATTGTTTCAAAATCTCAGATCTACAAATGAAAATATTATCCTTAGTTTTTCTTAAGATATTCTGGCTAAATTCACTCTCTCATAAAGAAAGAAACTCTGATGGCAAAATTAATATTATGGATTTTTTTCACAGACTAATGATGAGAACGTTTCTTAAATAATTTTAATAGCTTTTACAAAAATTAACAATTCAGATGATTTTTATATCCAAGTAGCTGACAATATTCTCAGTTGACAAAACACATACTTTTTTAAAGGCAAGCTGTCTTATTTATTTGGGATAAACCAATAAACAGAAAATAAAACCATAATATTTGAGACTGTTGGGGAACAAGAATTCCTATCCCTCTCAATGGTCCTTCTAGTTAGACAAGGAATCAAATTGACATGGGACAGATTAGTAAGAAAAAATCAAATTTAATAGTGTACGTATAGGCTCCTAGCTGTCAGCACAGAGCCCAACACAGGGCTCCAACCCACAAACTGTGAGATTATGACCTGAGCTGAAACCAAGAGCCGGACGCTTAACTGACTGAGCCACCCAGGCATCCCAAAAGAAGAAATATTTCTAAACCAGCCAAAATGTATCTTTCAAATACTTTATTTACTAAGTCCCTTCTCTATGTCCACATTTTATTCTCACTTTAGCCACTTTTGAATTTGAGTGAACACTGCACTCTCTTTCATTATGGAAATTAGGACACCAAACTGTTTGCATTCCACACACTCATTAGGTAGGTAGGTGTCTGGAAAAAACATTTTTTTCTCAGCCTTTAAAGATTTTATCTCACTGTTTTGTGGTTTTTTTTATTGCTAATTATCCAAATATTTTAATGATTCCTTCCAGAAAAGTTTTCTTTTTTCACTTTTTAAAAAAATAATGGATTCATATTTGATATTCTGGAATTTTGCAACAATTTGAATTTATTTAGTTTTTTAAAATCTATATACTTTTCTTGGTAATCTTTTGGATTATTGCAGACCTTTATATATAATATAATATAATATAATATAATATAATATAATATAATACTCTTTCTGAATTTTGAAGCTCCATTTAGTCATATATTATTCAATCCATCATCTTGCTCTTTCATACACATGTTCCATCTCTTCATTTTTTTTACTACTTAATTTTATTTATTTATTTATTTAATTTTTAAATTTACATCCAAATTAGTTAGCATATAGTGCAACAATGATTTCAGGAGTAGATTCCTTAGTGCCCCTTACCCATTTAGCCCATCCCCCCCTCCCGCAACCCTTCACGTAACCCTCAGTTTGTTCTCCATATTTATGAGTCTCTACTGTTTTGTCCCCCTCCTTGTTTTTATATTTTTTTTGTTTCCCTTCCTTTATGTTCATCTGTTTTGTCTCTTAGTCCTCATATGAGTGAAGTCATATGATTTTTGTCTTTCTCTGACTGACTAATGTCACTTAGCATAATACCCTCCAGTTCCATCCACGTAGGTGCAAATGGCAAGTTTTCATTCTTTTTGATTGCTGAGTCATACTCCATTGCATATCTTTACCACATTTTCTTTATCCATTCATCCATCGATGGACATTTGGGCTCTTTCCATACTTTGGCTATTGTTGATAGTGCTGTTATAAACATAGGGGTGCATGTGTTCCTTTGAAACAGCACACCTGTATCCTGTAGATAAATGCCTGGCAGTGCAATTACTGGGCTGTAGGGTAGTTCTATTTTTAGTTTTTTGAGGAACCTCCATACTATTTTCCAGAGTGGCTACACCAGTTTGCACTCCCACCAACAATGCAAAAGAGATCCTCTTTCTCTGCATCCTCTCCAACATCTGTTGTTGCCTGAGTTGTTAATGTTAACCATTCTGACAGGTGTAAGGTGGTATTTCATTGTGGTCTTGATTTGTATTTCCCTGATGATGATGAGTGATGTGGAGCATTTTTTCATGTGTCAGTTGGCCATCTGGATGTCTTCTTTGGAGAAGAGTCTATTCATGTTTTTTGCCCATTTCTTCACTGGATTATTTGTTTTTTGGGTGTTGAGGTTGACAAGTTCTTTATAGATTTGGGATACTAACCCTTTATCTGATATGTCATTTGCAAATATCTTCTCCCATTCCATCAGTTTCCTTTTAGTTTTGTTGATTGTTTCCTTTGCAGTGCAGAAGCTTTTTATTTTGATGAGGTCCCAATAGTTCATTTTTGCTTTTAATTCCCTTGTCTCCAGAGACGTGTTGAGTAAGAAGTTGCTGCAGCCAAGGTCAAAGACGTTTTTGCCTGCTTCCTCCTCGAGGATTTTGATGGCTTCCTGTCTTACGTTTAGGTCTTTCATCCATTTTGAGCTTATTTTTGTGTATGGTGTAAGAAAGTGGTCCAGGTTCATTCTTCTGCATGTCGCTGTCCAGGTTTCCCAGCACCACTTGCTGAAGAGACTGTCTTTATTCCACTGGATATTCTTTCCTGCTTTGTCAAAGATTAGTTGGCCATACGTTTGTGGGTCCATTTCTGGGTTCTCTATCCTGTTCCATTGATCTGAGTGTCTGTTGTTGTGCCAGTACCATACTGTCTTGATGATTACAGCTTTGTAGTATAGCTTGAAGTCCGGGATTGTGATGCCTCCTGCTTTGGTTTTCTTTTTCAAGATTGCTTCGGCTATTCAGGGTCTTTTCTGGTGCCGTACAAATTTTAGGATTATTTGTTCTAGCTCTGTGAAGAATGCTGGTGTTGTTTTGATAGGGATTGCATTGAATATGTAGATTGCTTTGGGTAGTATCGACATTTTAACAATATTTGTTCTTCCTATCCAGGAGCATGGAATCTTTTTCCATTGTTTTGTGTCTTCGTCAATTTCTTTCATAAGCTTTCTATAGTTTTCAGTGTATAGATTTTTCACCTCTTTGGTTTATTTATTTCTAGGTATTTTATGGGTTTTGGTGCAATTGTAAATGGGATCGATTCCTTGATTTCTCTTTCTGTCACTTCATTGTTGGCATACAGGAATGCAACCGATTTTTGTGCATTGATTTTATATCCTGCAACTTTGCTGAATTCATGAATCAGTTCTAGCAGTTTTCTGGTGGAATCTTTAGGGTTTTCCATATAGAGTATCATGTCATCTGCAAACAGTGAGAGTTTGACCTCCTCCTGGCCGATTTGGATGCCTTTTATTTCTTCATGTTGTCTGATTGCAGAGGCTAAGACTTCCAATACTATGTTGAATAACCGTGGTGAGAGTGGACTTCCCTGTCTTGTTCTTGACCTTAGGGGGAATGCTCTCAGTTTCTCCCAATTAAGGATGACATTAGTGTTGGGTCGTTTATATATGGTTTTTATGACCTCGAGGTATGCTCCTTCTGTCCCTATTTTTTTGAGGGTTTTTATCAAGAAAGGACGCTGTATTTTGTCAAATGCTTTCTCTACATGTATTGAGAAGATCATATGGTTCTTGTCCTTTCTTTTATTGTTTTGATGAATCACGTTAATTGTTTTGCAGATATGGAACCAGCCCTGCACCCCAGGGATAAATCCCACTTGGTCATGGTGAATACTTTTTTTAATGTATTTTTGGATCCGGTTGGCTAATATCTTGTTGAGGATTTTTGCATCCATGTTCATCAGAGAAATTGGTCTATAGTTCTCCTTTTTAGTGGGATCTTTGTCTGGTTTCGAATCAAGGTAATGCTGGCTTCATAGACAGAGTTTGGAAGTTTTCCTTCCATTTCTATTTTGGAACACCTTCAAGAGAATAGGTGTTAACTCTTCCTTAAATGTTTGGTAGAATTCCCCTGGAAAGCCATCTGGCCCTGGACTCTGGTTTTTTGGCAGATTTTTGATTACTAATTCAATTTCCTTGATGGTTATGGGTCTGTTCAAATTTTCTATTTCTTCCTGTTTCAGTTTTGGTATTGTATATGTTTCTAGGAATTTGTCCATTTCTTCCAGATTGCCCATTTTATTGGCATATAATTAGTCATAATATTCTTTTGTTATTGTTTGTATTTCTGCTGTGTTGGTTGTGATCTCTCTTTCATTCTTGATTTTATTTATTTGGGTCCTTTCCTTTTTCTTTTTGATAAAACTTGTTAGTGGTTTATCAATTTGGTTAATTCTTTCAAACAACCAGCTTCTGGTTTCACATGTTCCATCTCTTTCCTGTTCTATATTTCATTTTGAATTATTTCTTCAAATCTATCTTCTATTTCACTAATTTTATCTTCAGTCCCATTATTTCTGTAATTTTGTTCATTCCTCAAGTTGTAATGATTATTAAGTCACATATAAAGCTTTTATTAGACCTTTTGACATTCTACTTGTTCTTTTTAAATAATATATTTTCCTAATTTGGCTATCCATTATTTTATATTTTGTATAATTTGTATAGTTGACAATTCCCTCAACAGAATACTCAGGCTTCTACTTCTGGTGTGTGTGTGTGTGTGTGTGTGTGTGTGTGTGTGTGTGTGTTTAATTTATCATGACTCCATTTGTAAAACATATTTATTTAAGTTGAGCAATGTAAGATTGTGAACTCTTTAATACCAGGGTTTATTTTTACATTTTCTAGACAACAACACAAGTACTAATATGTGACTACTATGACTTCAGTTCTAAATTTCAGATAATACAGATTTTTTTTTCTTTTTTTATATAAATTCCAGTCAGGCAACATACAGTATAATATTAGTTTCAAATGTACAATTTATGGTTCATCGCTTCCATAAAACACCTGGTGGTCATCACAAGTGCACTCCTTAATCCCCATCACCTATTTAACCTAGCCTCCACCCACCCTCTCTTTGAGATAATACAGATTTTATAAACTGGGTGATGATAACTATGGAATAATAGGAGAAAATGCTGTTTCTATAATTTTGGAGGGAAATATTCTTCACTAACCAAATCTCAGGTGAGGTAAATTTCTTTTCTTCCTCTCCTGTATTCCCTTCTCTCCTTTTCTCTCTATCTCTGTGTCTCTCTGGCTGTATGTATGTACATATGTATGTATATGTACGTATGTATATATGTATATATGTATGTATTTCTTCTACATCAATCTTTTGTTAGAAGTGAAACTATCCCTCTTGTTTGGATCCAGATTTGCATCCTATTTCTCTCTTGCCATCTTCAAACCTTTTCCCAACACTGACCATTTTCCAGGGCAGCTATAATTTCAGTTCAAGTTTCCATCATCTTCCAATTCTAGATTCCATCATCTTCCTGGTCACTTGCCTACACTCATTACTACAGAAATATTAGAGGATGTTTGCTATATTTAATTAATGTTTTAGGTGCTTTGATTGGAGAAGAGTTTTCATTTTATCCAGTAAAAGGAAATTTCCATATTTGCAAAGAAAATACACTTCTAATGTTATAATTTCAGGCATCTGAATTGTTATCAAGGGAGGTATTTTTATGCAAAACCACATTTAATGTGAAAATCTTCTATAAAGTTGAAGACTAGCAGTGCAGATTTTTTCATAGTTTTCTATGATAAGGAAAGAAAAATTATTTCTAACCCATTTTTTGTGCTCTGATTGGCATTATATTGCATTCTTACTCCTCTATGGAAGCCAGCTAATGTTGGTGAGACATTATTCATATGTAAAATAGCATTTCTTCCTTGTTGGCAAGATGAATTAGATATATTACTCCTTTAAATTCTCTAGCACTTCCTTTTAAGCATTGTATAGACTGAGAAATCTGGCTAGGTTAAGTAGCTTCCATAGACTTTAAATGCAAGCATTTTAAAACAGCTGACAAGATTTCCATCACATTGTACACTCTGTCCCTTAGTTTCTTCTTCATTGGAAATTTAAAATTTATTCCACCATTTCTGCATAATAGTGGCACCTGCACCTTATAAATTAAGAAATAGAGTCAAAAAGAAGTTAATTGCCTTGCTCAGGGACACACAGTAAATCAATGGTAGAATCAGTAATAAATGGATTCCTTGGTCACAAATAACCACTCTTTCCTACAAGAACATAAAGCTAATGTAAATTAAACTTTAGTCAGTCTAAATAATAAAAAAGCTCTCAAATGCAATGTGTTTTAAAACAGCTGAGCCAAGTAGAAGAGGCTATTGCAACAAAAATATATTCTCTCTTTTATATTTTATTCCAGGAATATCTACAGCATTATTTCCTTTGAAAGCACTCCATTTCATTGCAGGAAATAGAAGGCAAGAAGCACACATATTTTACCTATTTACCAGGCCTAAAAATTAACTGGTTTTAATAATGTCTGAATAGTTTTAAAAATGTATCTTAATTTAAAAAATCCCCCCAATCCTTCCCTCTGAATTAAAACATATGTATGTGTATATATATATATATATATATATATATATATATGTGTGTGTATACATATATATACATTTAATTTTACACTATGATATTTAAAATAAATTTTATGTAATTACTATATAGGTATTTGTTTACCCTGGAATTATTTAAAATTTTATTATTGTGTTTCCAATAGAAATGGATGGAAAAAGTACTACAACTCCAAATTGGGGGCAGAAATACTGGGTAGATTTATGAAGTTTTTCAACAAATTACTTATTAGGGCTCCATTTTAAAAAGTCTATATGAAGTCTATTTATCTCTTTCACTGCCAATATTTGGTTTTAAAACTATGTAAACAGCCTTTGTGGGTGGCATGGGTTAAGCCTTAGTGTAATTGCAATGACTCCATTTATTTCATTGAAGTAAGAACTTCATTAGGGATTTGCCAATTAATTATTTTATAAAGGGTGTATGCAGTAAGGATGATTCTCTCTGAAGTCAAAGGAGAGGTCCACCTACTTGGCAGGTGAGTTATTACCTACAGTGATCTACAGAGGTTAAGAGGGCATAGTCATTTCCATGAAGAGAAGTCCAAACAAAACCCTTCACAGGAAAAACTTCCTCCACATGCTGTGGTTAACTACTGCAATCTTGTTCTGGGAAGGTTTATGAATACCTGTACTATACCAAAAGATGGGTGTCAGGGGTACAGATTTCTTCTCAGCTGTTCAGACAGCTCCTAGTGGGTGGATGTCATCCCAATAAAATTTCTATAAATGTTCTATAACTAGATGGGAAGACAAAGCTGGGTTTCCAAGCAAAGCTGGAGATTTCCATGTGCCATAAGAAACAGTGGAAATGTAGCTGTCCATTTATCTCATTCGTTCATTGGTCTTTATTGTGAATAATTCATTTTCATCTTTATTCTTTTTTAAAAATATGTGGATCTTGAGAAACTTAACAGAAGACCATGGGGGAAGAGAAGCGGGAAAATATTTACAAACAGAGAGGGAGGGAGGCAAACCATAAGAGACTCTTAAATACCGAGAACAATCTGAGGGTTGATGGGGGATGGGGGGAGGGGAAAATGGGTAATGGGCATTGAGGAGGACACTTCTTGGATGAGCACTGGATGTTGTATGTAAGCAATGAACCATGGGAAATCTATCCCAAAAACCAAGAGCACACTTTACACAATGTATGTTAGCCAATTTGGCAATAAATTATATTCAAATAAAAACAAAAAAAGAAATAAAGGGGTTCCTGGGTGGCTCAGTCAGTTAAGAAAAAAATTAAAAAAAAAAAAATATATATATATATATATATATATATATATATATATATATATATAGCTGGCTTATGCAGATGTATTACAACCATTTAGGGACACCTGAAAATTCAGCCTTCAAAACTGGCACAAAGTTTTTAGTTAATTATTGCTACATCTCAGAATTGGGAGAAATTTAACAATTCTCTTAGATATAACATCCTGGATAAGTTATTGTATTCCTGGATCTTTCCACCTTAAACTTCATGTCAAATTCTCCATAAAGGGTCTTCTATATCACATTCTTTTAACTCTCAGTATTAAGCCAGGTATTTAAAAAATCAGAACTCTAATGTTTTACATATCTTAAGCATAATTATCTCATCTCTACACTTTTCTATTTTTCAAAAATATTACAATAATAAGAATGATTTTCCTGAGGTAGTATTTTAATTCTGTGAAGACATTTGCTTCTCTGAACTCTCTCATGGTCTTTAATTGCTCTTACATGAAATCACAACTTTTTTGTAAGGTTTTTATTTTATTTTTATTTTTGAGAGAGAGCGAGAAAGAGTACAAGCAGGGGAGGGTCAGAGAGAGAGGGAGACAAAGGATCCCAAGTGAGCCCTGCACTGAATGAGGAGAGCCCAATGGCAAAGTTGCAGGATATAAAATCAATGCACAAAAATCGGTTGCATTCCTGTATGCCAACAATGAAGTGACAGAAAGAGAAATCAAGGAATCGATCCCATTTACAATTGCACCAAAACCCATAAAATACCTAGAAATAAATAAACCAAAGAGGTGAAAAATCTATACACTGAAAACTATAGAAAGCTTATGAAAGAAATTGACGAAGACACAAAACAATGGAAAAAGATTCCATGCTCCTGGATAGGAAGAACAAATATTGTTAAAATGTCGATACTACCCAAAGCAATCTACATATTCAATGCAATCCCTATCAAAACAACACCAGCATTCTTCACAGAGCTAGAACAAATAATCCTAAAATTTGTACGGCACCAGAAAAGACCCTGAATAGCCGAAGCAATCTTGAAAAAGAAAACCAAAGCAGGAGGCATCACAATCCCGGACTTCAAGCTATACTACAAAGCTGTAATCATCAAGACAGTATGGTACTGGCACAACAACAGACACTCAGATCAATGGAACAGGATAGAGAACCCAGAAATGGACCCACAAACGTATGGCCAACTAATCTTTGACAAAGCAGGAAAGAATATCCAGTGGAATAAAGACAGTCTCTTCAGCAAGTGGTGCTGGGAAACCTGGACAGCGACATGCAGAAGAATGAACCTGGACCACTTTCTTACACCATACACAAAAATAAGCTCAAAATGGATGAAAGACCTAAACGTAAGACAGGAAGCCATCAAAATCCTCGAGGAGGAAGCAGGCAAAAACGTCTTTGACCTTGGCTGCAGCAACTTCTTACTCAACACGTCTCTGGAGACAAGGGAATTAAAAGCAAAAATGAACTATTGGGACCTCATCAAAATAAAAAGCTTCTGCACTGCAAAGGAAACAATCAACAAAACTAAAAGGAAACTGATGGAATGGGAGAAGATATTTGCAAATGACATATCAGATAAAGGGTTAGTATCCCAAATCTATAAAGAACTTGTCAACCTCAACACCCAAAAAACAAATAATCCAGTGAAGAAATGGGCAAAAAACATGAATAGACTCTTCTCCAAAGAAGACATCCAGATGGCCAACTGACACATGAAAAAATGCTCCACATCACTCATCATCATCAGGGAAATACAAATCAAGACCACAATGAAATACCACCTTACACCTGTCAGAATGGTTAACATTAACAACTCAGGCAACAACAGATGTTGGAGAGGATGCAGAGAAAGA
Source organism: Felis catus (assembly GCF_018350175.1). NCBI lineage: Eukaryota > Metazoa > Chordata > Mammalia > Carnivora > Felidae > Felis > Felis catus. Next base: position 59,091,342 of record NC_058368.1, on the reverse strand, counting down.
GGATCTCTTTTTGTTCAAATGTCTGCTGGTGGGAGTGCAAACTGGTGTAGCCACTCTGGAAAATAGTATGGAGGTTCTTCAAAAAATTAAAAACAGAACTACCCTATGATCCAGCAATTGCACTACTACTAGGTATTCATTCAAGGCAAAGAAGTATGCTGTTCAAAAGCAGCATTATCAACAATAGCCAAAGTATGGAAATAGCCTAAACGTCCATTAATGGATGAATGGATAAGAAGATGTGGTATATATATATAATGGGGTGTTACTCAGCAATCAAAAAGAATGAAAACTTGCCATTTGCAACTATGTGGATGGAACTAAAGTGTATTATGCTAAGCAAAATTAGTCAGTCAGAGAAGGACAAAAATCATATGACTTCACTTATATGAGAATTTTAAGAACAGAACAGATGAATGTAAGGGAAGGGAGGCAAAAGTAATATAAAAACAGGGAGGGGGACATACATAAGACACTCTTAAATATAGAGAATAAACAGGTTTTTGGGGGGGTTGAGGGAGGGGGGCTGGTCTAAATGGGTAAGGGCATTAAATCACTCAGCATGTCTCTGGAGGCAAAATCCAGCATCCTTTCTTATATGCTATCTAACTTGGATGTAAATTAAAAAATAAATAAATTTAAAAAATGTTCTTATCACAAAAAATAATGAAAAATAGGATGGTTTGAGGAAACTTTTGGAGGTGATATGTTTAAGGTCTAGATTGAAGTGACGGTGTCATGGCTTTATAGTTATGTCCAAACTCATTAAGTTGTGTATATTAATATTAGTTTTTTGTATTTATACATTTATGTTTATATTTGTATTTTATATTAATTATGTACTTTTTGTATTTCATCATACCTCAGTAAAATGGCTTTTTTTTTCAACGTTTATTTATTTTTGGGACAGAGAGAGACAGAGCATGAACGGGGGAGGGGCAGAGAGAGAGGGAGACACAGAATCGGAAACAGGCTCCAGGCTCTGAGCCATCAGCCCAGAGCCTGACGCCAGGCTCGAACTCACGGACCACGAGATCGTGACCTGGCTGAAGTCGGACGCTTAACCGACTGCGCCACCCAGGCGCCCCAGTAAAATGGCTTTTAAAAACACCAGTAATTTAGTAACACTTCTGCGATCAGTTTCTTCATTTTTTTACATCAGAATAATTATGCCTGTTTAAAATCCCTGGTAGCAGATTTCACTCTCTTATCTACAGGTGCTTAAGACATATATTGGTAGTATATTCAGCTCTTATTTTGTAATAGGTTACATACCTGTAAATTTTATATGTGACTCATCTGCAACTCATTTTATGGTCCCTGTAATCTTAACCAGCAACTGAATTGTTTGGTGTTTTGAAAATAGAGTATTCCCCCTTTTATTCACAGAGAATGCTTTCCAAGACCCCAGTGGATGCCTGATATTGCAGATAGTGTAAAACCATATATATTCTTTTTTCCTATACATATACTGCTATGATAATGTTTAATTTATAAATTATACACAATAAGAGATTAACAATAACTAATAATAAAATACAATTATAACAATATACTGTAATACACATATGAATATGATCTCTTTTTCTAAATATCTTATTGTACTATACTCACTGTTCTTGTCATGATGTGAAAATAAAATACATGATGAGATGAAGTGAGCTGAATGACATAGCATTGTGAGCTTGTGTACACAAGGTGTACTTGTTTTAATACACCTATACATTATGAAATTCTTACCACAATCAAACTAATTACATGTCCACCACTTCAGGTGGTTACCATTGCGTGTGTGGTAACACTTGAAATGTATGCTGTTAGCAAATTTGTCACACTAAAATCCAGTTACTTTTGCAAACACAATTGTGCCAAAAAGCTGGGAAAATAGCCATCATAGAAAAAATAAATTACAGCATCTGTGATATAAACTATAAGCCATCAGATTAGTCATTTTAGCAATCTGGCAGATATAAGTGAGTGAAGAAACTATAGTTGACAATTACATAAAATATTTATATTTTGAAAATTTCAACAATATTTATAAATTTTTTCATGTTATATAAAATTTATTTTATGGTTGGTAAAAGGTAGAAACTTCTAGTTATACAATAATTAAGTCATAGGGATATCATATACAGTATGGTGATTATAGTTAATAATACTTTATTATATATTTGAAAGTTACTAAGACAGTAAGCTGTAAAAATCCTTATCACAAGAAAAAAATGTTTCTAACTTTTTATTGTGATAGATGCTAACTCTAATGTGGTGTTCATTTCACAATATATAAAAACATAAATCATTATGTTGTATACATGAAGCATAATATATGCCAATTATATCTCAATAAAATAAGTAACACAAATATTTACTTTTAAACTAGTAATACTTTGAGATTTCAGTATCTAGTTTGCTCTAACATAGTATTTTTCAAATGTGCACAAGAATAGCATTCTAAAGGAGACTGAAAACTACTTGAGAAATGCTGTTCTAACAAAATCTGAAATGACATTTCAGTTTAAAACAATGTGCTTTTTTTCCAAATTAATTTTTTGAAAACTTTCCATGATCAGTGATTATTATGATTTATATCAGGGGTCAGCAAACTTTATCTATAAAGGAACAATAGCAAATAATTTAAGCTTTTTGGGACATATAGCTTTTGTCACAACATTCAACTGTGATGCCATGATGTGGAAGCAGCCAGAGATAATATATGAATAAATGAAGTGGCTGTATTTCAATACCATTTGATTTATAGAAACAAGAGGTGGGCCAGGTTTGATTTTCATGGGCTATAGCTTGTAAACTCCTGATTCAGATGATACCATATATTACATTTTTATACAGCTAATGGTTACATTTTAAAAATTATTTATAATGCATCTTTTAGAGACATGCAATACTAAGGATGTTTCCGTTAAGCATTTTACAATAATTTATGAATGGACTACAAAACAAATTAATAAATACGTGATTAAAAACATAAAATTATTTGTGTGACTGAGCATTTTCCAAGAGAATAAAACTATATTGAAAATAATGAAGAAAAAATGAACTGAGGAGCAGTATTAAATTAAAAATAAAGTATTTTATACCATAAACTAATTTAATTTACAAACTATAATTGTAAAATATATATTATGAAATAGGAGGATTTTTTAATATAAAATAAACTAAACATAGTCATATGGGACTTCCAAATTCCATTCTGACAGGTAAGGAGCTTGGAAGCCATCGCTCCCATCCTTACAACAACAAGAAAAAATACAAGAAAGAAATTTCACAAAAGTGGAAATAAACAACTGTTCTTAAATCCATCAGATAGTTAAAATCACAGGGTAAAGTGCTGCCCTAAAAACTGGAGAGACAGGCAGATACAGGGAATCACAGTTTATGTGGAGCAGAAGGTAGTGCTGGTGCTCCAGGTACACTTGAAGCTGGAATTGATGAGGTGTCAAATTCAGTGTAGATTAGTTGGAAAGATAAAAATTCAGAGGTGGGCTTTGTGAGTTTTACCTCCAAGTGCCATACCAGGTTCTCAGGATGGACACTGGAGACGTAAGCCAAATGTGAGCAAGTTACTTTGTAGATAACAATACACTTATTTTAACATACGAAAGGCAAGATAACTAGAAAAAAATCAAAATTGGAAGACTGACACCACTTCAAGCTGCAGTGATGTAGGCAGTGTAGTCTGGGCAGAAAAACAGCCAAATAGATGAATAGAACAGAAAAGGCAGTCAGAAATAGACACTTGGAAATATAATAAACTGATCTCTGAGAAAGGAGTAAAGGCAGCCTAATGGAGAAAAAAAAACAACAAAACAGGCTTTTCATCAAATGGTGCTGGAACAATTTGGCAAAGGCAAAAATTAAAACTGATGCAAAGTTTGTATGTTTTATACAATTTGCAACTAATTTTAAAAGCACAAAACTATAAAAACAGTAGAGTATAACGTCAGAGAAAATCTAGATGACCTTAGATATGATGATGAGTCTAGATAAAACACAAAAGACATGATCTATGAAAGAAAAAATTAGTTTGTTGAACCTCATTAAAATAAAAATATTTTTATTTCCAACAGACATAGTCCAGAAAACAAAACAAAACAAAACACATAGCCTGGTGGAAGATACTTGAAATCTCATGTCTAATAAAATACTGGTGCTCAAAAAGACATAAAGAACTCTTACAACTTACAGTAAGAAAAGAAACAACCCAATTTAAAAGTGGGCAAAATATCTGAATGACACAACAAGAAAGATAAATAGATTCCAGATAAGCCCATTAAAAAGATGTTCAATATTGTATGTCATTAAGGACTTGCAAAGTGAAATGAGACACCAGTATACACCTATCAAAATGGCTGTATTTCAAAACACTAGCAACATCAAATATTGATGAGGGTATGAAACAATAAAGACTCTGATAGATGTCTGGTGGGAATGAAAAAATGTACAGGCACTTTGGAAGAGAGTTTGACATTTTCTTACAAAGCTGAGCATAAGTCACACAATATGATCCAGAAATCATGTTCCTGGGTATTTACACAAATGAGTTGAAAATTTATGTGTATACAACCTCAACAAGAATGTTTTTAGCACTCATTTATAACTGCCAAGTAGAAATCAGTAATAGAAAAAAATGCAAATGTCTTAATAATCTATTGGTCAAAGAATAAGTTTTAATGAAATTAAAGAAGATACTGAGCTGAATGAAAATAAATATAAAAATATCCAAAGCTATGGGTTATAGCTAAAGCAGTGTTGAGAGGGAAATTTTTATCATGGAATGCTTACATTAGGAAAAAATTTAAATCAACAGTACAAATTCCCACCGAGGAAAAGAGGGGAAAAAAGAACAAAGTAGATGTAAGGCAAATAGAATGAAGAATGTAATAAAGACAAAAGAATAGATGAAATTGGTAACAAAAAAAAAAAAAAAAAACCCAGAAGGTATGAAACAGAAAGTTGGTCTGCTGAAAAAGTCAACAAAGCTGACAAATATCTAAGAAAACTAACAAAGAAAAGAGAAAAACTACTCATGTGAAGAATAAAATAGGGGATATCATTATAGACTGTATAGACATGAAAAGGATAAAAAGCCAATGCTACAAACAATTCCATATACATAATAACTTTGACAATTAAGTTAAAAGGCATCAGTTCTAAGATAAGTAAATACTGCAAGTCTCTCAGTATGAAATGTCTATTTGGAAAAGCCCTATAACTATTAGGGAAATTAAATTTGTGATTAAAAATATCGCGCAAAATATTATCTTCAGAAACAAAGAATTCTACCAAATGTTGAAGAAGTAATACCAATTGCAAGCAGTGCAAGGAGAGTGAAGCCATTTTTTTTAAAAAATTGGTGATATATACGTGGACATCTATCAGAACACAAAAGCAAACTACAGGTATTTAAAAAACAAAACAATGAAAAGCCTGCAAAAAAAAAAAAAAAAATCCTGAGCATGCCTGTACAATCTTAAGGAAGGAAATACAGTCTTAACTGATAAAATATAATTGACATAAATTAAAATGCATACTTTCACTTTTGTTAAAGAAAAAATCACGATAATAACTAAATAAAATTAACAGAAAGTATAATGTAAGAAAAACATATGCAATACAAAAACAGTGTGTCACAAGAGCAGGACAGAATCCCTACTAGAAATATAAGCAGGAGTGTGAAAATACAAGTCACGTTACAGCAAATTCAAATGACCAGCATCCTTACAAAAAGATGCTGAAATGTATTGCTAGTAGACAAAAGGCAAGCTAAAGTAAACATGAGATATCATAGTACAAAAATCAGACTGACAAGATTAAAATGAGTGATAATATCTATTGTCGGCTAGAATGAAGGCAAAAAGTACTCTCCTACATTGCTGGTAGAAATACAAATTGTTAAAAAAAAATCTTAGAAAGCCATCTGGCAACCTTTACAAAAATTAAAAATATACTTAGACTCTGTTCCAACAATTCTATTTCTATGAATCCATTCCTTAGAGTAAAAAATGCACTTGTGCATAAGAAGTTCAAAGATGTTTACTGCCACATACTTTGCAATAGCAACTAACTAACTAAGTAACTAACTAACTATGCATTGGTCAATGTATTTATAAAACTATTGCAACTATTATACATTATAAAACAATGCAACATTATTAAACATTATAAAACAATGCAACTAACTATGCATTGGTTAATGTATTTATAAAACTATTGAAAACAAGTTGGACTGTAATCAATTTAATTAAAAATTAAACCTAGATTTGAATGATCAATTCAGAAAAATGTGCACCAGAACTGTGCAAGTTAATAAGGCAATTAATAAGGCTAATGATGACAAGCAGTTCCCTATATAAGAGTAGACAAAAGCAAAATGAAGAGAACGAACAAAAGTAATCTTAGTTAACATGTGCTAAGAGGGTATTGGGCACATTGATGTGCATGGATGCTGGAATAAAGAAGGGAGACCCCAGTAATAAGTACAGAGAAAAAGTGTACTAAATATGTATGTCTACCAAAAAGAAAAAGATAAAGAAAACAACAAATTAGATATAGCTTATGGAAGTAACTGTTTTAGAGCTGAAAGAAACTATTTATTCTAGTAGACAAAGTGTCTGCTAACAACAGTCTGGCTGTAAACACATCATAGAACAGCTTTCTTTTAGTGCCAGATTTTGGGTTCCCTTGGTGACTATAGCCTTTAAATAGAAAATAACTCTTGAGCAGAAGCTCAAGTCTTTGAACAAAGATTTAGTGGATTGTCACAAAAGCTTCTGTAGCTAAATCTTTCACTCTATACCTGCATCATTCTCTTGATGTTTCTATGATCTCTTCTCTAATCACTATGTTCTGAGGTATATCCATAGGAATTGTAGTTTAAGTGAAATGACATAAAGTTTGTTAAAAACAACTACAAAGAGAGATTTAGTAGAATTACATGTTTTCTTTAGTTGTATATTTAAATAATATTTGTATTTAAATTTTATTTTTCTATTTGAAATAATGTAAGGCATAACAATTATAAAGAAAATGCCTTAATTTTGTTCAGCTAGGTAACTTCAATTTCCTGGTTTAAGAACTAAAAGTCATAGTAATTGTAAAGATGTTACTTTGGAGAAAATAATCTATCTTCAATGGGAACATTAAAACTTCTCGTGTGTGTGTTTAGAAGACACAAATGAACCAAGTAATAATCTATTCAGGTATTCGTGGCTGTCCTTTACAAGAAATGAATCTAATGTAATTTGCAGATATATCAAAATCTCATTTTCTGAAGAACACTTTTGCAGCTCCCATAGTACAGCCTAGGAAAGGCAATAAGCAATATGGGCTTTAAGAAGGAATTATTGTTACAAATGAGATTCCTATTAAAAATATATAACAATATTACAACAAACTAATATATGGCACAAGCATAATCAAAAGAAACTATATGATATATGATTTTGAAATTATATTACTAGAAAACCAAATCAGGGTTCATCTGCCAACACCTAAATATTTAGAAAATAAAGACAGTAACACAATATTTAACAACTTTTGAAATAAGGTGTTTTGCTCAGTAATCTGAGCAATAATAAAACTGATAATAATAAAGTGATAAAATGCACATAAAAATGTTGGGTAAGAAGTTCAGCCATAATAGAAGAAAATATAATATGCCCATCCACCCACCACTATGAATATCCAACTAAATATGGGTGAAGTTTTCACTATTCTAGATAAGTTTGATTACTTTTCTCCTAATTTATCCAAGATGTTACCACTGATATCCTTTTGTATATCCATTCTAAAATTATACTTTCAAGAGGTACAATTTTGATATGGAGTGAATGGATGGGACTGAATGTTGTATGCTGAATTCAAAATCACCAAGTAGCAAGTTCACCATCTTCTGATATTGTGTAGATGAGATAGTCTGAAATTTGGAATATTATATGCATTATTTATAATAATATTAGATATCAGCAAAGTCTGTATAATTTAATGAGCCCTCTACACCAAGACTTCACAGTAGAAATCTATAGCAATACGTTAGATGGTAAAAGATGTTATCAGGCAAGAGGCTGATCAGGAGGTATCTATTTTCTTTTCTTTTTTTTTTTCTTTACAAAATGAGTGAGTGACCTAAAGGGGGAAAAAAATGAGGAAATACCATTTTGTTACATTTGAAAGAACTATTACAGGTGGAAAAAAGAAAACCCATATAGTTTTCAAAAGTAAATAGAATAACATAGCACATCACTTTTGTCTGTCTATAAAATTCAAAGAAACACGTATTTCAACATACATGAGAAAATACATTCACATACATGAGAAAATGATTGTGATAATAAAAAAAAGATGATCAAAGAAATGTTAACAAAGTTGTATGCAAACTAAAAAGGTAAGTACAATCAAATCATTATTAGAAATAGTAGAGTAGGGGTGCCTGGTTGGCTCAGTCGGTAGAACATACAACTCTTGTTCTTGGGACTGTAAGTTCGAGCCCCATGTTGGGTATAGAGGTAACTTAAAAGTAAAATATAAAAAAAACAATGAAAGTACTTCTGTTAGAGGCTAGAAAAAATAGAAATACGTAAATAAACATAATTGTGATATTGAAATAAAGATATCAGTAGAAAAATGAAACTCTAAGTAGACCAAACAGCAGAGAGAACTAAGAATAGCAACAGTGAAGTAAAGGGGTAAGGAATGTGATTAAGAAATTATAAAATATTAGGGCACCTGGATGGCTCAGTCGCTTAAGTGTCTGACTCTTGATTTTGGCTCAGGTCATAATCTCAAAGTTTGTGGGATGCAGCCCTGTGTCAGGTTCTGTGCTGCCAGAACGGAGCCTACTTGGGATTCTCAATCTCCCTCACCCTGTCTCTCCTCTGCTTGTACATACATGTGCTCTCTCTCTCTCTCTCTCTCTCTCTCTCTCTCTCTCTCTCAAAATAAGTAAACAAACATTAAAAAAAGAAATTATAAAATATTGAAATTATAATGATAAATTTCAAAATATACCTTGTAAGAATTCCAGAAAAACAGTATAAAATATTGGAGATGCATTATTTGAAATTCTTTTAAGAGTATTTTAGAGATTTTTAATACGTACATCTTTATAAATTAAAAAAATAAAAATAAAAAATACATAAATCAATGGATTGAAAATTTTCAGAAAGAGTAAAGGAGTATCATGAAAAAGAAAAAACTTGACTAGAATAGTGATATCACAGATTCTCAAATAAAAAACAAAAATTAAATACCTGGGGCAAACACATACTACCCTGAAGATACTTTCCATTTAATGTGACTGACAGGTAACTTTTTATCATAAAATAGAATAACATATTTAAAATTCTAAAGAAAAAATAGTGTAATGTGGGATTTTGTACCCAGTTAAAAACATAATTTATAAAACATAACAATACAAATGATAGATGACACATAGGTAAATAGTTTCTGCCCAAAAGAACAAAAATTGATATAGAACTAAAGGATGTTCTTGAATAGAAAAATAATAACAATATGTCATCTGAACTCAATAGGCAGAATTGGAAAGATAGACTATACAATAATTTTGAATAACAACCACAACAAAGATAAAACCTAAGAAAGGTAAACCTAAGGAAGAATTTAAAGAAACTAAAAAAGAATACAATAATAAAAAATTCCACCAAAAGAAAATAATAATTCCAACTCCCCATCACGTAGCATAACTTTGTAGGGCCAATTGGAACATCAATATCCATGTGTCCAAAACTTGACTCATAGTGTCCTTCCAAAACATGTTCTATCTGATTTAGTGAGAAGTCCCAGCTTTAGCTCAGTTTCCAAAAAGTCATTAAATTCATCCTTAGTGCCACCTTACTATGTACTCCCCAGTCAATACATCACCAAGTCCACCTCAAATTTGTGGGGCACCTGGATGGCTCAGCTGCTTGAGCACCAGACTCTTGATCTCCACGCAGGTCATGATCTCATGGTTCATGGGACTGACCCCCCATGTCAGGCTCTGTGCTCACAGAGCGGAGCCTGTTTGAGATTCTCTCTGCCCTTCTGCTGCTCTCTCTCTCTCTCTCTCAAAATAAATAAATAAAACATTTTAAAAAACACCTCAAAAATCTATTTTTCCCATGTGTACATTTCCCAAATTTAGGCTCCCAGCATCTGTCACCTGGAGTACTACAAAGTGCCAATCTGTCTTTTTACCTTTTAGTTCCTTGTACTTAAATCATTTCATCCAAGTAAGTCTGATGAATTTAATCAAATTTAATAACTTCCCTTACTACATTATCCCGTAATTCTGGTTTCTTATTGATTTTATGTTGTTCCAAACTGTTAAAACAATTTGCAAATACATTTATTTATTTACATCTTCAGCTGTAAGTCTTAACAGTGTCTCCCAACACATGCACATACGCATATAGTTTTGTTTCCTCCTGTCTTCCCTCTGTTTTTATTCTTACATCAGGCTTTTATTCTTACCTCTGGTAATTCACACACTTTTTTTCTCCCTTTCCTTTTTTCCTCTTCCCTTCCCTTCCCTTGTCTTCTTTCTTTCTTTCTCTCTCCCTTCCACCCTCTCTTTCTTTCTTTTCTTCCTTCCTTCCTTTTTCCTTATTTCTCTTTTCTTTTTCTTTCTTTTTCTTTCTTTTCTTTGTTCTTTTCCTTCCTTCCTTCCTTCCTTCCTTCCTTCCTTCCTTCCTTCCTTCCTTCCTTCCTTCCTTCCTTCCTTCCTCTCTCTCTCCCTCTCTCTCTCTCTCTCTCTCTCTCTGTCTTTCCAGAATCCCCTAGTTAAATATCCTATATCTTCTACCACTCAAAGTTACAGACTTTCCAATGTACTCAGTGATCCATTTTCTTCTTTCCAACCAAATGATTTTTAAATTCTTGGATCACAGTGCCTGTTCTCCATTTAAGTTCCTCTTTGGACTCAAATTATGTAGTTATGAAGTTCAGAGACTTTTCCACCTATGTTGTGTATCACTTTGGGCACTTATGTAGCACTTAGTATGCAGGGCATCAGCAGATATTTGTCAAAGTTATAGCTCCACTTGTATAATTCTTACAGTCAATTTTTTTCTATTTATATACAACTATTATTTCAAATATTCCTCATTATATTCAAAACTAAGATTTTTGTCAGGAACCCAATAATTCTCAAGAGATAGCAGTGTCTTTTACTTCCTGTGGAACTAAATACACACTAGAATTAAACTTCTAATTGTCTCTACAATCAAACACATCTCAGTTTCTATGGATACCCACCCCTTCCTTCCTCCTTTCTATAACAACATAGGTGTTTCTTAGTTTTATACTTAGTCTCTTCTCCTAGGCTTGGTATCACTTCTCATTTCATCCCTTCAGGATCTGTTCTTTATTTATTCTCCCCTTTCTAATGAATATCCTAAGTCAATCTCTTTCACAACCATAATTTAATCTAAATGACATAATCTTCTAAGCAATTTACATAACATCTTATTTTGACTTTAATCTCCCTATAGCATCTGTTATTTCTGATATTTCCCTTTCACAAACTTTCAGAAAGAAATGCCTGTACACATAAGCCCCGATTCTGTGCCTTTTATTTACTATTCAACCTTCCATATGTACACCCCCCCCCACTCAAATTTCAATGAACTTTTGGCAGTAAAATCTAGCAAAGATTTTTAAGTCTTCGTATCTGTTCTGTAGGAGAGTGTTACATTGATCTCCCTCTTCTGAAATATTTTCTACCAAATTTCTGTGTAAATATATTCATTGCATTCATCTGGAAGTTTTAATTACTTTATTCTGCATTTAGTTTCTCCTCTTCTGTCCTCTTAGAAATCTTAATGTTTTTCCTAAGCTTCCTTTTCTTCTATACACTCACCTTCAATCTTCTTAATTCCCATGGCTTTATTTACAATCTTTATGCTAACAAGTTGTCAAGTTGATATCTCTACTACAATTGATGCAAGAAGATTTTAAAATCATATATTAATTAGTTTCTTATCAACTATCTCCCCTAAGATAAATTGTGGTTTATATCTTGATGGTTTATATCAATGTGGTTTACATAAAATAGTTCCGCTATTGATGTCCAAATCTTGGATCTGAAATTTGTTCTTCCAAAGCACGTATCATAGGACTGTGAATGAATTTACTTCTACCCAGTTGCTCAATCTTCTGTGTGTATGACTCTACTTCTCATTATTTACACTCTATCAATTATGACATCTCTTTAGTTTTAATTTTAAATGCCCATTTGCCCATTTTACTCATCTCTATTATTCATGATTCAAGAGCAATCATCTTTCAATTGGATTACTGAAAAAGTCATATTGTTGCTCCTAACTGTGAGCTACCTCAATAGTCTTCCAAATGTTTTAATTGCACTGATAAAGTTAATGTATTTTTCTTACTACTATAATAGATATTTGATAGCTATCTATTAATATGACATTGAAACACAGACATACAAACTCACAGTAAGTGAACTCAAAGAATGGATTCCAAGGTAATCTATTTTCTTATTATACTCCTTTCAAATCAGGAATTTGACAATGATGTAATTGCTGCTTATTAATCATACCATGTTTAAAAAAAAGAAATAATAGGGGCACCTGGGTGACTCAGTTGGTTAAGCGTCCAACTCTTAATTTAGGCTCAGGTCATCTCGCAGTCTGGGAAATTCAAACTCTGCATGGGCTCTACACTGACAGCGCGGAGTCAGATTGAGATTCTCCCTCTTTTTCTGACCCTCCCCTCTTGCACGCTCTTTGTCTCTCTCAAAATAAGTAAATAAACTTTAAAAAAATTAAAGACATAATAATAACATATATTAAGAATATTTCTTAAAAACATAAAATCATTCACAGAACATATTATCTTAATTAGAGCAAAAAAATGTAAAAATTATATCACAGTTTAATTTTACAAACATGAACTTTGTGTTCTATTTTCATAGCAGTCTAATTTGCATCAAACACTTAATTCCATTTGTATAAAATATCTTCATTTTTAGGCAGGACTCCTGAACATTATTTAATATCTGCACCACTTGGAGGAAGTATTATAGCTCTGCTTATGATCAGAGAGATTTTGTCTGGGGTGTCCTATACACATAACAGTACAAATCCTGACAGAGACCCATCCTAACAGATGTCCCTCCATTTCAAAGTAGAGATATACCACTCTAAATACTGCAGTCAGTTGTTACATTTCTAAGTTTGCTATCTATAACTCAAAATGTGCATGTCTTATATGGAATTTTGTATCAGGAAAAGCTTTTAATTCTTGGACATTATGAATTATAAAATATTCTCTAAACTTGAAATATGAAATGAAATATAGTTACATTAGGATAATATAGTGTTAAAGATCATAATTAAAAAAATAAATTCACAAATTTGAATAAGGAAGCAGAGGCTCAAAGGGGTGGTTAAAAAGGGGTGAGTTATTTAGTATTTAAACAAAGTTTATAAGCATGCTACAATAGGGAATAAATATGTTATGTAAGTCAGCATGTTATATGAAACCTGCTTTCATTTCCAAAGGGTAGAATTCAGGAGATTATACTCCTCATGAAATATTTTTGCATAAAAATGATAATGTGAGTTGACAAATATAAGCATTTCTATTTTGGTAAGCAGGCCCATTCTTGTATTGTAGAAATATCTTCAGAGTTCACCCTGTTTTGACAACCTTCAAAAAATCCATATCCTGAGAGCTGTCCCAGCAATGAAGAAGCCTTTCAGCATGGGGTTGTTAGCTCAGCTCACACCTGATGGCTCTGCTTGCAATGAAAAGCTACTGCTGGGAAAACACATGTAGTGGTCTTGAAGCTTAAATCCCGCAGGCAAACAGAAGCCTATTTTGTGAGGAAGCATTGGGAGAAATGATTCCAAGCAATGGGTAGGAAATATCCTCCTGTCATACAATTACATTTTATAGAGAGAACATAGAAAACTATAGTATATTGTTCTTAATTGCATCTCTGTATCAAAAATTTTAACTCTCTACATGAAACTTTGGTAGATTGGCAATATTATTATTTGAATAATCAGACAACATTTTTTTGGCTACTTCTTCTGAGATCCACCCACAAACTATGCAGGACTCCTTGCTGCTGATTAATGGTACACGTTCTTATTAAGAGTTCTGAAGAAAGAAACTAAAAAGAATGTCAAATGATTCATCATCACATTATCAGCCAGCTGTCTATCATTTATGCTCAAGGGCACTATTTTTGTCTCCCAACATTTGCAACTTTTAAAAAAGAGCTGAAATTTTGTTCCCAAGTGTATAAAAGCACCTAAAAAAAAGACTTGGCATTTATTCATGTATTATCATCTATTCATTCTCTCTGACCATTTTAATAAAGCCATCAATATTTATTGAGCACATATTTTGAGTCTAGTCTTGACCTAGAAACCATTAGAGACTCATAAAAAGCATAATACTTTGTCCCTGATTTAAAGAACTTAAATCTAATAATAAGGACAATGTGAGTCACGAAGCAGCACAAGACAATATATAAATTCTAAGCATTAGAATGTTTGAAATAGATACATCTAAGAATATAGTAGAGAAACGTCAAGGAAGACTGGAATAGTGCCTTGAAGTGTTCAGTGATGAAGGGAAATGTGAATATGCACTTGAAGAATAAATAAATATAAATGATAAAGTATCATATGTGTACCTATTTTAATTTGGAAGAACATGAGAGGCAAAGGAATTTAGCATAAGCTCAGATAATAAATAACTACTTATTGGGTGAACACTATGTGCAGATTTTAAAATACAATAAATACAAAGAGGCAGTGGCCCTATGTACTGACAACCTAGTGGAAAACATGTCTTAATATAATAAATACATTGTAGTTCTCTGATAATAATAAGTAAAATGCACTGCAAACACCATATGGGAATTTAGACAGAGTGAGAAAGAAAAGGAAAGCTTCCAGGAGTTTAAGACCCAAGATAGAAGTTTTATATGATGAATAAATGTTTCCTCAAAAAGAAAAAAAAAATCCCTGGTGTCAGTCAATTCCAGGCAATAAACACAACTGCAAAGGCAGAGTGATATGCCAGACAGGGTGTGAAACATGAAGGCACTGATAAGGCAAAACTGGATCTTCAAGTATTATGGGTGTCAAAGTAATGAAATACTCAGTAAAGATTAAGAGCTAGTGACAAGGTGATGAAATTATTTACTGTTATTCTAAAGTGTTTTAACTTAATTTAAATATACTTGAGAGCCCTAAAATGACTTTTTTATGAGAGGAGTGATATTTTCACTTTAAAGACAATTAACTCTTTCTTCTTTTGCATTTCCTTTCTAAGAATTATTTTCACATACTTTTATAATGCATATTCTCTAATAGATGTAGATACCAAATTGGAAATGTAAAACTACTCTTTGATTATATCTGAAAACACTGAGTACAAAGTGAGTAATAAGGAGGGATCTTAACCTTTTTTGGAAAAGTAACAACTAATTAGAGAAAATAAAATACACAAAGGAAGCACGGAAGAATATTTAAGATGATTTCGGATAAAGATAAGACATTGTTCTGTAGATTGTGAAATAAAAATGTAAAAAAAAATGACACAAAAAGAAGATGGAGGCAAACATTTAGAATTGCTATTTTTTCACAATTTTCACTAGACCAGAGTCATTAGGTAGATTTGGGTCAATCCAATTCAAAAGTTAACTATTAAGATAGGCCTATTGGCAACTTTATTCATATGATTCCTTTTTACCCTGTGCATAAACTTTCTTCAAAGACAATCCATTTGGGGGACATATATAAATCAGTACCGTATACTGAACAATAAATTTTCTAGGGGCACCTGAGTGGTTCAGTAGGTTAAATGTCCAACCTGGGCTCAGGTCATGATCTCAGGGTTCATGAATTCCAGCCCTGCATCGAGCTCTCTGCTGTCAGCACAGAGCCTACTTTGGATCCTCTGTCTCCCTCTCTCTCCACCCCTCCTCTGCTCGCTCTCTCTCTCCCTCTCTCTCTCAAAAATAAACGTTAAAAAACTTTTTTACGAAAGCATTAAATTCTAGAAAACAATTAGCACTTAATTTGGTGCAGATGTCACTTTTCCAGCTGCTGACAATAATTTACAGTGCTTAAAACACTTTTTTTAAGGGAAAGGTTAAGTTTACCATCAGCTTAGTTTTGATATTTCTCCAAAAATATTTTTATCTGTTTTTCAACAGTTCTGACTTTGATATTTCAGCCCATAATTTTCCTGCAGTTCTGAAGTTATGTAAATAGGAAGCTGAGGGAAAAGTTGATGCAAACAATGTAAAAATCACTGGTAACTAGGCACCCACTTACTCCTTATAGTAATTTCTAGAAATTGAAATAGAGCTGGTGCAAAAGATAGGGCACATGTCCATATTGCTTCAGGAAAGTAAAAAGATTTGGCAGAAGAATACACTGATGCAAATGATATGTAAATTAGCACTGGCTTTTCAAATAGTTTGTACTTACTAGTAGACAAGAAATTGAATCTGGGCATGCAGAAGTAGAGATTTCATGTCAAGATAACTGAAGGAAAAACCAAACATAGGGTTTTGTTTGTGTTCTCCCTGCAAGATCCAATAATAAGCCTCATGGGCTAGTTAGCTGGGTAAATGACAAATGTGCTTTGCTGTGATAATATTTTTATAATTAAATATAGCAATACGTAGTGTTATATCTATTGTCATTCCCTGCCTCACATCAGAAAAGATAATGGAATATTATTTATTGCCTTAACTTATTATGAATTATTATTTTCAAAACTATTAAAATATATTTTTAGAAAGTTTTATTTATTAGAAAATAAAAGCTGATGTATTTCTATTTATAGGTGTATACTTAGAAATCATGGATGATTAATTTAAAATTACTATAGGATAAGGTTTTAGGGAACTTATTTCAATTATGGAAAATCAATTGGTATAAAAATTTACATATGGAAAAGTATCTGTAATATGTCATAGAGTAAGATAAAATTTTAACCACAATAGAGATTTACCATCTATAATTCCCATATGTTGAAGATGATATATAAAGCTTTTATCTTTGGTTTATGGAATTCAATTCATTCACATTAAAACATATTTTTCATTTGAGAGTAAATATCTCCCTCTTCAGGAATTTTTATTAAATTCAGGAATCTGAAGATTTCACTGAAAAAGGTAAACAATTTCATTTCACATATCAGATATATGTGAAAACCTACCAATATGTTTTAAATATAGCTCATATGACTTTGAAATTCTATGCAATACAGATTTAATTAATTTTATTTTGTGTCCAATATGCATAGATTTACTCTTTTAATATTAGAATGTTTAAAATGAGCAATAAAAATATTTTCTAATAAGCAGACATATATACTGATGATTAATACACATTTATTTTATTTTTATATCTAGTATTGTTTGTTTTAAATTTTGCTCACTTTCATGGTCTTCATTGTGTCCTCAAGTTTACTTTAGTTATATTTATTTAGATAAAGCTCATCCATTTTAACAGTACTCTTTGCTAACACTCAAGTCATAATAAAAAAAACTAATATAGAAGTAATGTTTTAAGTAAACTGTACAAATTAATTAAAATACTAAGAACTTTATTCCCAATACAAACCTTCAAAACATCTAAAGAAACAAAAAGCCCAACATATACAAAGGTGGTTTTGAGACCTAGTTTTTCATAACTTGGGGGGAGAATTTTTTTCCTTAACCAGAAACTACATGTGTTAACATGAATAGATAAAGCTTTTTTTTTTTTAATTTTTTTTTCAACGTTTATTTATTTTTGGGACAGAGAGAGACAGAGCATGAACGGGGGAGGGGCAGAGAGAGAGGGAGACACAGAATCAGAAACAGGCTCCAGGCTCTGAGCCATCAGCCCAGAGCCTGATGCGGGGCTCGAACTCACGGACTGCCAGATCGTGACCTGGCTGAAGTCGGACGCTTAACCGACTGCGCCACCCAGGCGCCCCAGATAAAGCTTTTAAAAATAAAAATCTACAAGGGACACCTGGGTAGCTCAGGCAGTTGAGCGACCGACTTTTGCTCAGGTCATGATCTCATAGTTTGTGGGTTCGAGCCTTACGTTGGGCTCTGTGCTGATAGCTCAGTCCTGGAGTCTGCTTCATATTATGTCTCTCTCTCTCTCTGCCCTTACCCCACTCATGCTCTCTCTCTTTCTCTCTCTCAAAAATAAATAAACATTATTTTTTTTCATTTAAAAATAAAAACCTACAAAATCATCCATAAAAACCTTACAAAATTATTTCTGATCCATACACAATTTAGATAATTTATATCAATGTATTTGTTAATAAAATCCCAAATAAAGTTTAAAAATTTTAAAGGACATTTTAGAAAAAAATATCAGTTGCTTCCATAAAAAAATGCTGCATGATGATTTGAATAAAAGTCGTAGATGTAAAAATATATACACTTATTTTTTTTAATTTATAAAACACTGGCAGGGGTGCCTGGGTGGCTCAGTTGGTTCAGTCTCCAACTCAATTTCAGCTCAGATTATGATATTGAGGTTTGTGGGATTGAGTCCTGTGTTAGGCTCCATGCTGACTGCCCAAAGCCTTCTTGATATTCTCTCTCTCCCTGCCCCTTTCTCTCTCCCTCTCTCTCTCAAAATAAATAAATAACCTTTAAAAATAAATAAATATAAAACACTGGCAAAAATAAAACACTGGCAAATGAACTTGAAAAAAAAGGTTTATTCAAGGTGATACAAATGTTCTAAATGTTATAGAAACTTGAAAATACTTTTATTCATAAAAGTGAAATAAGACATATTTTTTAGAAAATTTTTTTAGAAACGTTAATAATTTGTGGTAATTTTAAATATTCCTTAACACTACCTGAAAAGATATTTTTCTTCAGCAAAAGAAAAAACAACAACTAGTAAACTACAGATTAGTCCTCACATATTAAAATCAAGAGTAATTTCAAGAGGGGGAAGGGTTACACAAATTGGGTGTATTCTTAGGTGCTTACTCTGAAGCTTACCTTTGGAACCATTTTAGCAGTAGACACAGACATTGTGTATCTTTTTATCCTGTTTTCTCAAAGGTAATGCCACTATTCTATAACAGATAGCAATGAGAAAGGTCTAGCAGTAAGTGAAACAAGAGTGTAGCTGTGTTCTAGAAGAAGTGTTTATCTGTCTTTTCATCCAAGCTTCTCATTACAATTCCTTGAAGAGGTGTCAACCATGCCAATCACAAAGAAAAAAAAAATTCTTAAAGAAAGAGTTGAGCAGAGTCTCCTCCTGCAGTTGCACCACAGATAAATATGGGTTAAAAACCTTGAGAAGATACTTTAGAATAGTTCTTACCACAGATGCAAAATTTGTGGGAAACTGTACACCAATATTAGATTGAAAATAAATTTAATCATCAAGCTGATGAACCAAAGTTGACAAACAGTCAATACACTCTAGAGCAGAACATTTGATTGTCTTTTAACATTATTGTCTGCCAAATGACATTCACGTTTTGGAAGAGTTTCAAGACAGAATTCTGTAATACTCTAATTGAAGAAATCCAAGACTTAACTGCGATCCATTTGCTGGGAACCCCTCTCTTCCCCAACACAACAGCTTGTATCAGATTCCCACTTCCTAGTGCTCCTTCTGCATTTTTTTGAGTTTGTAGTGAAGAAGCAATTCAGAGATTTTCTTCTTTGTTTGGATGTTTTAAATGATCACTACTAGGAGAAAGCTCATCTCTCCTTAGAAGGGACAGAAGGGGGAAACTGACCCAGTGCCCAATAGAAGATGGAATGGAGACCACCCCAAGATAGGGTGTAACTGCTGCAGGCCACAGCACCTCACAGACTACAACTGAAGAACCAGCCATTTTTCATGAGGTTCACTCTAGGTTTAATATGAAATATACATAAAAACTTGTGATATGTCAGGAAAACAGAGTACAAATGTCTACACACTCATTGCCCAAGCTAAGAAATAAAACTTTACCAGCTTTGAATCTCTTTCTAATTAGTTCTCTTTCTCCCAGCAAAACATACACAACACACACACACACACACACACACACACACACACACACACACACCCTACACTTACTTTTTTAAATTATTTTATTTTCTTTGTTTTAATTATAACTTATAATTCTACCCTTCAGCATACATAAAAATGTGTCACCACTGTCACTCCATATAATAATAATGACTTTTAAAAACTCATCTTGATAAATACATGATTCTGGTGTTCATTCACTGTTCTCTCTGCATAATTTTTTATTTAGTTAATATATAGTGTCATCACATATTCCTGTCCTATTAATATATATTCCAGTTTTCTTTTTATTTTATTTTTTTATTAAAAATAAAAATAATGTCTAACAAATGTCTTTAGAGATATCCTAGTACATGTGCAAGATTAAGTTCAAGACGATTTGTTTCTCTAAGAAATTGTGTCAATTTTATCCCAACCATTAATCATAAGATATCTGATGATTAAATGTCAATGCTGACACTTCAAATTATGAAATGTTCTAGTTTTGATACTCTAAATTGCTATATAAAACATTATTTTGTTAAAACAGTTTTTCTTCATAAACTTATTAAATATCACAACATTCTTTAGCATCTTTAGAGTTTACCATATTTTTGTACCTGTAATTCATGCCTTCATTTTTACTTAAGAATCCTGGGTGAGTGTCAATTTTAATACTTTTCAAATAACAAATTAATTTTTTATTCCTCTATACTAAATTCATTTTTTTACTAATTTTATTCTCTATCTTCTTCCTAACATATTTGTGTTTAATTTGTTTTTCCCCATAATTCTTGAGATGGATGCTTACTGATTTTAAATACTTTAAATTATAATAAATTCAATTAAAGCTACAGATTAAAGCAAGATGACTTTAATTGCATCCCATATCCCACACATTTTAGTTGCTTTATTTTCATTTATATAGTTCAAAATGTTTCTATTTTTTATTATTTCAAGTTGGACTGCAATCTATAACAATTCTTTGCATTTTGATCTTGCTCTATTGCCAGTAATTGGATAATTTTTCAAAATGCTTTGTAGACTCTTAAAAATAATATGTATTCTACAAAACATTGATGAAAGAAATTGAACATGACACAAACAAATGGGAAGATATTCCATGCTCAGGGATTGAAAGAACAAATATTTAAAACGTCTATACTGTCCAAAGCAATCTACACATTTAATGAAATCTTTATCAAAATACCAATAATATTTTTCACAGAACTAGAACAAACAATCCTAAAATTTCTATGGAAACACAAAAGATCCTGAATAACCAAAACAATCCTGAAAAAGAACAAAACTAGAGTTGGAGTCTAATTCTAGACTTCAACCTCTTTCATATCAGCTGTAGTAATATATTTCTAGATTTGTCTCCTGAGGCAAGGGAAAGAAAAGCAAAAATAAACTTTTGGGACTATATCAAAATGAAAAGATTTCGCACAGCAAAGGAAACAACCAATAAAACTGAAAGATTACCTACGAAGTTGGAGTTGGGTTAGGGTTAACCCATCATCAAAAGATAGTTCGGTTAGGGTTAACCCATATCAAAAGATATTTTCAAATGACATATCCAATAAAGGGTTAATACCAAAATGTATAAAGAATTTATATAACTCAATACTCAAAACCAAATAATCCAATTTAAAAATGGGCAGAAGACATGAATAGGCAGTTTTCCAAAGAAGTCATATAGATGGTCAACAGATACATGAAAAGATGTCCAATAGCACTCATCAACAAGGAATGCAAATCAAACCCACAATGAGGTATCACCTCACGCTTCTCAGAATGGCTCTAATTAAAAACACAAGAAACAACATGTGTTGGCGAGTTTGTGGAGAAAGGGAACCCTCCTGCACTGTTGGTGGGAATGCACACTGGTGCAGCTACTGTAAAAGACAGTATGGAGTTTCCTCAAAAAATTAAATAGAACTATCCTGTGATCCCGTGATTTTTGGGTATTTACCCAAAGAATGTGAAAACACTTAGCTAAAAAGACATATGAGCCCCTATGTTTAATGCAGCATTATTTACAATAGCCAAAATATGGAAGTGACCCAAGTGTCAATCAATGAATGAATGGATAAAGACAGAGAGAGACAAACCAAGATATACTCTTAACTATAGAGAACAAACTGATGGTTACCATAGGAGAGGTGGGTGCAGGCATGGGTTAAATGGGTAATGAAGATTAAGGAGTGCACTTGTGATGAGCACCAGGGGTTGTATGGAAGGGCTGAATCACTCTATTGTACACCTGAAACTAATATTACAGTGTATGTTAATTAACTGGAAGTTAAATAAGAACTTTAAAAAGAGTAATAAAAACAAACCGAGTTAACTTTAGTAGTAAGTAATAACAAGACTAAATTAGATTAATATTGAAGAGTAAGCAAGACTAATTTATTGAATATATATTTGAAATAGATTTTTAAGTTTTCTATCGAAATTATTTGTATAATCTAAATTACTACCTAGATGTAAATTATAGTGTTTATTATATTAAAACCTGGAATTTTAATTATTTTAAAAGCAAACCTTGATATTGGAAATATTTTAAAAGTGAAGGTAAATGCGGAAATTTTTGCAGTTCTCTCAGTTAACTGTATTTTCCAGTGCTTATAGAGGATGATTGAAAAACTATGTGTATACTATTCCATTTAGAGTGGATCTACTCTGGTAAATAGTCAACTTCTAAGTGTGTCCATCATTACCTTTGACCAAAATCTTCTGTATGGAAAACATATGTCAGAGGCAGTCAATATATATATATATATATATATATATATATATATATATAATATATATATAATATATATATATATATAATATATATATATTATATATATATTATATATATATAATATATATATAATATATATATATTATATACATATATTATATATATATATTATATATATATAATATATGTATATAATATATATGTGTATATATATGTATATATATTACATATATATGTAATATATATGTAATAACATTTCTTCATTCTCTGAATTAATCATTTTTTTTCAGCACATATGCATTGAGTGCTTGTTTCTTATCTATTTCTCTCTCTCTCTCTCTCTCTCTCTGTCTATTCCAGTTTATTGTCTAGTTTTATATCAGAACTCTGCCTCATATCCTTGTACCTTATTACCCACACCTGTAAGGACTATCCTCAATTATTTGGGATTTAGTGCATATCTATCTATCTATATATCTATATATAGAGAGAGACTATATTATATGATAGAGACTTAAAAATAATTTAGTTAACAAATTCCTCATGTATTCATACTGACTTAGGTCTTAGAGAAATCACTATTTCTTTCAAAGAATTATTAGGCTCTACAGTTTTCTAAAATTACTTTGTAAATTTCAAGAGGTGTGAAAGCTATACTTTGATAATAAAATCAATAATGTAATATTATGATTTGTTATGTTTGTATTCTTTTGGTTTAAATGTCAAATTAGAAATTTAGTGTCATCATTATTCAAATGAGACACTAAGTTTGGAAGAGTGGACAAAAAGATACATGAGAGAATAGACAGATTCTGTGTAATAGTTATTCTCTGAACCATCAGCTTAACACAATTTTAGATTTTAAATATCCTTTGCTGTATGGGTAATCATTTCTCATGAGCCATAAATCACTTACAAGAAATCTGTTTTATTGACATTCGAGAGGTCTATGTAGGAGATATTTTGCAATCTGTTACAGTTCAGTGACAATACTTGGCAATGGCACATGGAATGTTTTTCCTAATTTTCACACTTATTTTATATATATCTTTCTAATAGTAATCAGAAGATATCAGGAAACATGAGCCACTAAAAACTATGTAGAAATAGATCAAATGATTCTTTAAACTTACACACTATTAAAAACTGGCAATATGAATTCCATTAAAATAGATGAGTGCGTTCACTTCTTGAACTTTTCAACAATATAAGAGTATTTACCAAGTATATAAAAAGTTACATATTATGGGGGCACTTGAGTGACTCGATTGAGTGTATGACTTCGGCTCAGGTCATGATCTCACGGTCTGTGGGTCAGTGAGTCCAGCCCCATGTCAGGTTCTGTGCTGACAGCTCAGAGCCTGGAGCCTGTTTCAGAATCTGTGTCTCCCTCTCTCTCTGCCTCTCCCCAGCTTGTGTGCTCGCTCTCTCTCTCTCTCTCTCTCTCTCTCTCTCTCTCTCTCAATAATAAATAAATAAAAAATAATTTTTTCATGTTGATTTATTTATTTTCAGAGAGAGAGAGAGAGAGAGAGAAAGCATGCTTTGGGGAAGGGCAGAGAGAGAGAGAAGGAGGGAGGAAGAGAATCAGCAGCACAGAGCTCAATGTAGGGCTCCATCTCATGAACCATGAGATCATGATTTGAACTGAGATCAAGACTTGGACACTTAACTGCCTGAGTCATCTAGGCTCCCCTACTTCATACTTTTAACGGACTCTTGTTTCCCAAGATTAGGGAAGCCAATTCACATCTTTTTTTTTTCTTTTGGGAAAAAAAATAGTGGAAAAAATAAAGCTCCAAGAAAAAAATGTCTCTGGACATGAAGTGGGGCTGTTGTAACATACATTCTGTTTGTGGGTGACACACGTGAAATCTACACATGGAGCCCAGAAGAAAACACGATTTGAATCAGAGTTTTCATAATATTTCATCATTATAACTTGAATCAATCTAGAACTAAGATATTCATCTACATGGGTATGTACTATGTGAAGAATGGGATTTTGAGAAGTTGGGCAACATAATTGATTTTTGACATTTTCTTTATTCCCTCAAGATATATAAGTCATTTTTTCTTGTGATAGCATGATTAAGTTAGCAGAATTTGAATC
The DNA here is from genome assembly GCF_018350175.1 of Felis catus. NCBI lineage: Eukaryota > Metazoa > Chordata > Mammalia > Carnivora > Felidae > Felis > Felis catus. The sequence goes on along the minus strand of NC_058368.1, from coordinate 59,066,432 downwards.
ATCACTCCTGTAAATTATAGAATTCAGGGATAAATTAACACCTTTATTTATATTCTGCAATATTTCTTTTTTTTTTTTTTTTTTTAATGTTTCTGTCATTTTTTGTTTTCTTTTTTTTTTTTTTTTTTTTTTTTTAATATGAAATTTATTGACAAATTAGTTTCCATACAACACCCAGTGCTCATCCCAAAAGGTGCCCTCCTCAATACCCATCACCCACCCTCTCCTCCCTCCCACCCCCCATCAACCCTCAGTTTGTTCTCAGTTTTTAAGAGTCTCTTATACTTTGGCTCTCTCCCACTCTAACCTGTTTTTTTTTTTTTTTCCTTCCCCTCCCCCATGGGTTCCTGTTAAATTCTCAGGGTCCACATAAGAGTGAAACCATATGGTATCTGTCTTTCTCTGTATGGCTTATTTCACTTAGCATCACACTCTCCAGTTCCATCCACGTTGCTACAAAAGGCCATATTTCATTTTTTCTCATTGCCACGTAATATTCCATTGTGTATATAAACCACAATTTCTTTATCCATTCATCAGTTGATGGACATTTAGGCTCTTTCCATAATTTGGCTATTGTTGAGAGTGCTGCTATGAACATTGGGGTACAAGTGGCCCTATGCATCAGTACTCCTGTATCCCTTGGATAAATTCCTAGCAGTGCTATTGCTGGGTCATAGGGTAGGTCTATTTTTAATTTTCTGAGGAACCTCCACACTGCTTTCCAGAGCGGCTGCACCAATTTATTCTGCAATATTTCTAACTAACTTTTTATACCAGTTCCCAAGAAATATTTGAGGCAAACTGAAACATGCTTTCAGGGAAAACACTAGATAGATTTTTGTTCTGGGGGCACCTGGATGGCTCAGTCAGTAAGCATCTGACTCCTCATTTTGCCCCAGGGCATGATCTCATGGGTTGAGATCAAGCCCCATGTCGGGGTCTGTGCTGATAGCACAGATCCTGCTTGGGATTTTCTCACTCCCTCTGTCTCTGCTCTTCCACAGCTCATGCTGGCACTGGCGCTCTCTCTCTCTCTCTCTCTCTCTCTCTCTCTCTCTCTCTCTCTCTCTCACACACACATACACATACACACACAATAAATAAATAAACACACACTTGCTTTGTTCTTAGTCTTCTTGCAATATAGTGATGAATTCTCTTGCTATCGATGTCCAGAAATTGATTTTAATTAGAGCAATTTAATGATGTGAAGAAACACCTTATTTACAGATATATAACACAAATGTGATGTAGATGTGCTTTCTTGGAACTGAAGAGCCTGATCAAAATAGTATTGTCTCCAAATAAGGTTTTTTTTCAGATTTTGTAGTTTTTATTTTTGAAAATCATGGTAGATATGTGTACACTTATTGGCAAAGGATTTTTTTTAGTGTTTATTCATTTTTGAGAGAGAGAGACAGAGAGAGTTTGAGCAGGGGAGGGGAAGAGAGAGAGAGAGACACAGAATCTGAAGCAGGCTCCAGGCTCTGAGTTGTCAGCACAGGGCCTGACTTGAGGCTCGAACCCACAAACCACTAGACTATGACCTGAGGTGAAGTCAGATGCTGAACTGACTGAGCCACCCAGGTGCCTCTGGGTGACTGAAGAATTTTGAATGAAGAGGGTATTCGCTGTTACAATAAATGGCAACGCCCTTTGTCTAGGTAAGATCGTTTTGTTTGATTCTTTCATAGATATTGTCACCATTGGGCACAATTGATCTTTCAGATTGTGATTATTTAGGAGATGTCTGTATCTCATGTTGGAACATGATTTCTTTAAGGTCAGAGACTTTATCCATCTTTACGTCTTTATCACTTAACAACATATACCAGATTTTTGCACATCAAAAAATTAAATTAATTCACCTCCTCTGTATCTTACTCTTATTAAAAGTTATCCATAAGCAAAGTACAATTATTAAGATAATATTAGTCCATACACAAGTAAATAGAAGTCAAATGACACATCCTGTCTAATTTGCACTGTTAATATTCTTGAGGGAATTTCCTCCAGGAAAGATTGCTGTAATACCTTAAAAGATGAACCCCCCAAATTAAGTCCATAATCTAAATGACACAATAATGTTAAGGTCAGTGATTTGGGAGTGGATTTTCCAGACCATAAAAACATTCCAAATTCAGTGTTATGGTGATTCAGCTTTGACCAGCAGATTCTCTAGGATGCATGTTCATCTTGGTGGCTACAGCTCCATAAGGTAGGTTCCATCTTGACCCAAAACTAAATTTTTTTCCATTTTGAAACCAATACACAATCCCAAAGATGTCCTCCTGCCAACGTTCTCTTTTCCACAGTGGGGGGCCCACTGAACCTGGAACCACTCTAGCCTCACCCTTCTAACCACCATATAAATACTGTCTTACTTTCTACACTCTGAGAACGCATCTAATTGCTCCTGGACATAGGATGCTCATATAATAAAACAGATATTTTTGATTTAAATATATATGTAAACATATAAATAAATGCAGAATACAGTATAAGCTAATTATGTCCTATATATTCAAAAATACGTTTATTTTAATAAGTACATATCACATATTACAATAGTGTTATGCTTCATGTAAGAAACCATTATTCTCATAAAATTATAAAGAAGTACCTGATGTGGAATGTAGACATGAAATAGACAAGAATTTTCTACAAATTCTAATCAATTGGCCTCATCATTTTGCTTCTTTTATAAATCCAATTCCATTGTGTGTGCCTTTTTGGGAACATCACGAATCTTACACTCTCTGTAGTTTTACTCACTTGTCTATTCCATCATGAAGTAAATTTTTGCTGTCACTTCACTCATCCAAGTTATCCTACTTTTCCAGAATACCTTGAAAAGTACTTTTTGACGTATCCTACATATAATAATTAAATCAAATCTGACATGACATCAAAAATAAAATTTTAAGACAGACATAGTCACGGTTTGAGTGTGTTATAATTCAGTTTTGCAGAGAATCTAGACTATATATATCATCTAATCTTCAGCAATTTCTCAAATTATTTCCAAGTTTTGCCTATATTTGATACTAGCAAATGCTACTTATCTTATTATATTTTTATATAATTTTCCACTCTCCACAATGTTTCCCATGAAAAAGAGGCAATTATCTAAATTGTTTTGTGTCCCTCAGTTGAGAATCACATCATAGAATTTGCCATTTATATTCACTGAGCTAGCTAGGCAGGCCATAATTTTTGTTAACTTAACAGAAATTGTTTTAATTAGGGACAAACTATTACACAAATACTGAGAGAAAGAAAATATGATTTATTGAGTCATTAACTTATAATTGAAATATATGTTTTTAGGGAAAGATTATATTTCTGTATAAATTATTCTTTTTTTTAATTTCAGTTTCTTTTGTTTTGTTTTTTTTTTTTTTTTTTTTGCATTTATTTATTTTTCAGAGACAGAGTGAGACAGAGCACAGTGGGGGAGGGACAGAGAGAGAAGGAGACACAGAATCCAAAGCAGGCTCCAGGCTCTGAGCAACCCGTCAGCACAGAGCTCGACGTGGGGCTCGAACCCACGAACTGTGAGATCACGACCTGAGCTGAAGATGGATGCTCAATGACTGTGCCACCCAGGTGCCCCAATTCAGTTTCTTTTGATTTAGATTTTAATGATTTGAACTAAAAGACAAGGCAGATAGGAATTTTTCAATAATGCTTTAAAATGATGTTATCAGGCAAAATAAAAGCAAATATAGTAAAAATAATGCATTATACAAAATTTGCCTCTCAGTTTTAGCTTCTATGAACTTTCTGAATCTCAGATACCTCCCTTCTAAAAATAAAAGAAGTAAAAAATAAGTAAATAAAGGAGGTAATACAATATTTCTAAAGTCAAATACATGTCTAATATTTACAGATCCAACATTTAAAGTTTTATTCATTTAATATTCATTTCTAACAGCTCCACTCTATTTCAGGAATTATAATTCATTAGGAGAAAAAGTTTTGATAGACTAATTCACATTTTTAAAAAATTACAATAATTAGAAAAAAGTATCAAAGAATATGGGGATTTTGTAAATATAGTTTTTAAGATATTGCAATTAAGATTGCTTATTTTGGCAATGAGAATGAAAAGCTACAGAAACATGAGTGTGCTCTTTTAAATAAGGAAGATTAATGTTACATCATGATTATGATTTTGATAAATAGATTGATCCAGAGTATTGATAATTTCCTAAAACATTTCTATATTCACCATAAAGCAAAATGCATACATTATATTGAGAGGCAATGCTACTGAAGAGTTTAAAAATAAATTAGAAAATGTTTCTTTCCACTATCTTAAAATTCATTCCCATGAAAAGGACCTGTCTACATCCTGCGGCAGTAGCTATTTTCTATACTTATTGTACAATGAGTCTGGTCTTTTAAGCAAATGTTTATGTATAAAATAAGTGAAATCTAAAGTATTAAATACAAAGAATTTTGCTATATGATGGGGTAATATTTAAAACTGGCATATAAGCAAAGGCACTTTTCAGAAACTCTTTACCAGAGTTTGAAACAATATCTTGAACTTCATGGGTAGACCTGACCAATCACTTATAGATTTTGATGACAACCTATTTCAAATTAATTACAACATGGCAAATGTCAGGATGGATAAAGAAGATAGCTCAGCAGTACATTAAAAAATTATCAGTTAGTGACACTGCATAGAGACATGAACTTTCATTGCCATTTGTCTCTTGTAATTCTCAGTGTCAAGAAGAGAGGAGGTGGAGTCTTAAGACACTTTCTTTTTTAGCTTTCTTTTATTATATATGAAAAATCACAGTCCTATGAGTAGCAGCAGGTTCCATAATTGGCCCATTTTAATTTTTGACCAGTAGCAAGAAAGAACCAAGAATGCACAAAGAAGATCATGGTGTAAAATTTGTTGTAGATTAAACTGTACTGTTTTACATTTAAGTTCTATCCCCCATATAGGCCATTTGAATGTACCAAATTATATTATGTTAATAACTTTATGTTTTTATAACTAAACATTTAATGTTCCATATATTTAATAAAATTAATCAGTTTTAACAAGAGCAAATTCTTAGGGAATAAATAGTTATGACATAATCTGTTAATATCTGTTAACAGATAAAACATATTCTGTATCTAACATGCATGTGAATATATGCAGACATTGAAATAACCATAAAGTCAGCACTATTACTATTTTGTTGACCTAATATATACAATACACTGTACTAATCTCATGTAAAATATTATTTTTATAGAAGTCCCATAGAATTGATCCCATTAATTGTAGTTACCCCATCCATGTTTGAGGATTCATGAATAATGTTAGCTCTTTGTGGGTTATTGTCAACAGAGATTTGCTGTTCATTTAATATACTCTGTGCAGAATAACCAGAACTTGATGCAAATGGTAGCAAAAAATGCCTGGCTTGTACCTAAAGTGAAGTATTTTTTTGTTTCTAAAATTAGAATTTATTTTTATGTTACTCAATGTTATTTTATTTGGTAATTGAAAGAACAACAAAATGTGTGTGTGTATGTGATTTGATATGAACAGATAAGTAGAAGGAGGTGGTTTGGCTAATGGGACAGACTACAGGGACTAGAAGAGATATAAAAAGATCAATGATCCATTATCCACTTAAAGAATTGAGCTGTATTTGGATGTCTTTCCTAGTGACAGATATAGAAATAGGTCGCTTTATTCTTCAAGAATAAAAAGTATAGCATATGCAATTATGAAACTACTGAGTAAGGTTGTAGTCCAATCATTGATAGAATATGTAAAATGGATGAATCACTTAAATTCTCTGAGCTTAATTCCTTCATCAGTACAATGAAATTATTTGTTTCAGTGTTCTGGAAATAATACCACAGACTAATCCACTCAGTATGCCTTACGTTATACACAATTAGATCACATGGTATTCTTGCAAGATTTAATCAAGTGTCTTTAAAAAGGGTTTTGTAGAGGCCACACATTTTTTATGAGAGAGCAAAAGAGGACAAAAAATGAATAGTACTAGCTAAATTTATCAATAACAAATTCATACAAAAGAAGTGATGTTTAAATTAGTTTTGCAGGTTGGACAGGAATTTAAAACAATAAATAAATAAATAAATAAATGAAAAACAAATGAGGCCATATTGAAGAAGGAAGCCGTGGTATAGACGGAACCTCACTGAGATACTCTGTGCTTGGAGGCAGGGGTACATTAAGTTGAGGGGGATCTGAGACTAGAGAGAAAGTGATGACAGCACCAGGCTGTGCTGTCTTCCTCTGACAATAGCTATGATCCTGTGTCAAAAAGCTGTGGGTGGCTGTTCCCAAGCAAGGTAAAACACCAGAGAGAACTTAGAATAACCTTGCAGAAGAGACCTGAAGAAGCAAGAATTCCCTCCATAGCCAGCTTGCATCTACCAATGTGGAAGAATCTTACACATCTCCGGCAAAAAAAGGTCCTGAAATAAAGAGCGTGCTGCCTAATCATGACCACCAAAGTTGATCAGAAAGTTTACCACATAGAATCAAACATTATTATATATTTAAGGAAAGCATACACAAGGAAATTTATCAGAACAAGTAGAAGAAAAAGGAAATCTTTCAAATAAGCATTACCTAATCATCAGAATTTCAAGCAAATAGTATATCTATTAAAAAGGCATCAAAAAATTTCTTGGCAATTAAAAACATGGTTACTGAAATTAAAACAATTTAAACAAATTAGAAAAAATACATGATAGAATTGAAAAATAGTTTTATATAAATTATTTAATAACTTTAAGTTAATAGTTCTCAAGGAAAAGTAAATATTCAATTTACATTCCGTAAGTGATAGATGACAAAAACCAAGAAACAGGAAGAAAATTGAAAATGTATCAAAATATCTTCTCTTCCAAAAAGGACAAGGTTTAGATTGTTTTAGAAGCAGATTTTACAAAGTAATCTTGGAATAAATTTTTCCATACATATACATGTAATTGTATGAATACAAAGGCTACACAACTCTTTCCAAGGTAACCATGACTACTCTACTCCTGACCATACAGGATGCATCATTCTTCCCTGGCTTCCAAAATAAAATACCACAGACTGCATAGTTTAAACAACAGAAATTTATTTCCTCACAATTCTGAAAGCTGAAAGTGTGAGATAAGGGGACCAGCATGGTCAGTGCCTGGTAAGAACCCGCTTCCTGGTTTATAAATGTTTCCATCTGGCTGTGTCCTAACATGGCAGAGAAAGAAGGAGGAAGAAAGATGTTTGGATCTTTTTATAAGGTCCTAATCCCATTAAGACAGCCCTACCTTCTTGACCTCATTTTGCCTTAATTACTTCCCCAAAGCCTTATTTCCAAATACCATCACATTAGGGATTAGGACTTAAATATAAAAATTGGGGGGAAGGGCACAAGAATTTAGCCCATATTCTAGGACATTTGAAACCAACAGAGGTGCTTTAAAGAATGAATATATGTATAGTTTGTTGTTTAATTTATTAAGCATGTTTCAGGTAAACAATGCAAGTTAATACCATTTATGATGCTTAATTTCTACTCTCTTAGCAAATTTCAAGTGTACAATAAACTGTTACAAATTATTGTCACCATGCTGTACATTAGTTCCTTAGAATGTATTTAGCTTAGATCTGGGAGGAGCCAAGATGGCGGAACAGCATGGAAGCTTTATGTGTGTCTTGCGTTCATGAAATACAGCCAGACCAACACAAAACCATCCTACACACCTAGAAAACTGACTGGAGGAATAACACAACAATCTGCACAACCTGAACCACAGAATTCAGCAGGTATGCGGCATGGAGAACTGAACTTGGAGAGCTAGAAGGCACAGGAAGGGAGGTACTTTTGTGAACAGAGAGAGGACAGAGACTGGGGGGGGTGGGGGACAATACGGGAAAAGCACCACTCCCCAAAAGCAGCTGGAGAGAAAGTGGAAAATTGGAAACATCTGCAGGGACTAAGCTAAAAAGTGAGAAAGGAGAGGGTTTAAATTCCTTAAGGCTGTAAACAAGGGGAGCGCAGCCTGCAACTCTACAACTCGATACCTGGTGGTGCTCTGCTGGGAAGGGCGAATCCCAAGAAACAGAGTAGGGTCCAGGAGGTTCTCAGGCCACATGGGGAAAAGTGGTTCCACTGCCAGAAGGACATTTGGTAGAGACTGTTGAAGCCACCTGGTCCCAGCGGACCCCAAGAACGGCCACATTTGCTAGTGCTGGAACAAGGTCGTTAAGGGTGAAGCCTGGTGCCAGATGTGTGTTGTGATTTTCCATAATCCCTGAAACACTGCTGCTACACTCTCTGGTGCACTATATCTGGGGCGGGCTGGCACCTGGTTGTAGTATCGGGGCACCGGCAGCAGCAGGGTCCAGCAAGCGTTCCTGGGTACAGCTGACTTTCGGCCTTTGCTCATTCAGCCATGGCTCGGTGAGACCCTCCCACAGAGGGGTGGAATGGGTCAAACCCACAGTCCTTCAGAAGTAAGTGGCTGGGGAAAACAGCTGCATCAGGGGCAAAACTTGGGAGAGAGGTACTGTCTGGGGCCTGGTCAGAGAGTGAAAAAGCAGGGAGTGGACGAAAGCTGAAGATAGAGGACCAGTGCGTGACTGCTGATCCGGGAGAACAAACTGGGTGGGTGGGTGGCGCCATTTTTCACTGCTCCCGCGCATGTGCATGCACAACAAGAGCAACACAACAATCCACCCCAGTAGGCTAGCAGCGCCATCTAGTGGAGAGCAGAGCTGTTACACCGAGCCCCGCCCAACTGGGCCAACTTTGCTCTTCAAAAACACAAGTCTCACCACCAGCTTAGCTTATGGTCTGTCTATAAAGCACTACATAGACTAACTTCTAAGGGAAAATGAAATTTCAGTCCTACTTCAATCTGTTACCAGGTCCATCTATTCAATTTTCTTTCTTTTTTTTTTCTCTTTTACATTTCTTTTTCTTGAATACAGAAAAAGAAAAAATTCATTATTTTCCATTTTTATTAAAAATATTTTTCTTTAGTTTTTATTACTATATTTTTTCAAATTCTATTTTACTTCTATCATTTTATTGTAGTCTACTTCAGTGTATTCACCTTTTCAAATTTTCAAAGGATCTCCTTTTTTGTTTCTTTTTCTTTTTTCTCTTTTTTTCTTTCTTTTCTTTCCCTTGAATGCAGAAAGAGAAAAACTTCATTTTTACCTTAATTTATATTAAAAATATTTTCATTTAATTTTTTACTATATTTTTTGTTTTATGTAATTTTTTCAAATTCTGTTTTACTTCCACCATTTTATTTTAGTCTACTACAGTAGACTACTAGTGTAGACAGTAGTCTACTACAGTATTTTTTCAAATTTTCAAACGATTTCCTTTTTTCCCTTTCTTTTTTCTTTTTTCTCTTTTTTGTTACTTTTCTTTTTCTTGAATATATAAAAAGAAAAATTTCATTTTTATTTTTAATTTTTAATAAAAATATTTTTCTTTAGTTCTTTTCTACTATATTCTTTGCTTTGTGTATATTGTTTCAAATTCTATTTTACCTCCACATCTCATTTTAGTCTACTTCAGTGTATTCATTTTTTCAATTGCTGAAAAAATTCAATTTTTCAAAAACGATTTCCTTTTTTTTTATCTCCCCCCTTTTTTCTCTAATCTGTCAAACAACTTTCAACACACAGACCAAAACACACCTAGGATCTAGCATCATTTATTCTATTTGTGTGTGTGTGTGTCTAATTTTTTAATTTTAATATTTTTTAATTTTAATTTTTTTAATTTTAATTTTCTACCTCATTAATTCCTTTATCATCATTTGATTTTTTGTGTGTATGTTTGTTTTTAATATTTTAATTTTAATTTTTTTAATTTTAATTTTTTCTACCACATTAATTTCTTTTCTCCCTTCAAAATGATGAAACAAAGGAATTCACCCCAAAAGAAAGAGCAGAAAGAAAGGACAGCCAGGGACTTAACCAACACAGATACAAGCAAGATGTCTGAACCAGAATTTAGAATCACGGTAATAAGAATACTAGCTGGAGTCAAAAATAGATTAGAATCCTTTTCTGTGGAGATAAAAGAAGTAAAAGCTAGTCAGAATGAAATAAAAAATGCTATAACTGAGCTGCAATCTCGAATGGATGTCGCTGCGGCAAGGATGGATGAGGAAGAAGAGAGAATCAGTAATATAGAGGAAAAACTTAGAATAATGAAGCAGAAGAGGAAGATTAAGGCAAAAGAGTACGATTTAAGAATTAGAGAAACCAGTGACTCATTAAAAAGGAACATCAGAATCATAGGGGTCCCAGAAGAGGAAGAGAGAGAAATAGGGGTAGAAGGGTTATGTAAGCAAATCATAGTGGAAAGCTTTCCTAACCTGGAGAAAGACACACAAAATCCAGGAAGCACAGAGGACCCCCATTAGATTCAACAAAAACCTACCATCAACAAGGCATATCAGAGTCAATTTCACACAATACTCAGGCAAGGAAAGAATCATGAAAGCAGCAAGGGAAAAAAAGTCCCTAACCTACAAGGGAAGACAGATCAGGTTTGCAGCAGACCTATCCACAGAAACTTGGCAGGCCAGAAAGGAGTGGCAGGATATATTCAGTGTACTGCATCAGAAAAATATGCAGCCAAGAATTATTTATCCAGCAAGGCTGTCATTCAAAATAGAAGAAAAGATAAAAAGTTTCCAAAACAAACAAAAATTAAAGGTGTTTGTGACCACTAAACCAGCCCTGCAAGAAATTATAATGGGGACTCTCTGAGGGGAGAAAAGATGAATACACACACACACACACACACACACACACACACACACACATATGGGAGAAAGTAGGGATAGAAGGAGCATAACTCGAGATCATAAAAGCCATATATGAACAACCCAACGCTAATATCATCCTTAATGGGAGAAACTGAGAGCATTCCCCTTAAGGTCAGGAACAAGACAGGGATGTCTGCTCTCTCCGCTGTTATTCAACATAATATTGGAAGTCTTAACCTCTGTAATCAGACAACACAAAGAAATAAAAGGTTTCCAAATCGGCCAGAGGAGGTCAAACTCTCACTCTTCACAGATGACATGATACTCTATATGGAAAACCCTAAAGATTCCACCAAAAAACTGCTAGAACTGATTCATGAATTCAGCAAAGTTGCAGGATATAAAATCAATGCAAAGAAATCAGTTGCATTCCTATATACCAATAATGAAGCCACAGAAAGAGAAATCAAGGAATCAATCCCATTTACAATTGCACCAAAACCCATAAAATACCTAGAAATAAATAAACCAAAGAGGTGAAAAATCTATACACTGAAAACTATAGAAAGCTTATGAAAGAAATTGAAGAAGACACCAAAAAATGGAAAAAGATTCCATGCTCCTGGATAGGAAAAGCAAATATTGTTAAAATGTCGATACTACCCAAAGCAATCTACCTATTCAATGCAATCCCTATCAAAATAACACCACATTCTTCACAGAGCTAGAATGAATAGTCCCAAAATTTTTACAGAACCAGAAAATACCGCTAATAGTCAAAGCAATATGTTTTTTGAGCAAATAAGCTCAAAATGGATGAAAGACCTAAATGTAAGACAGGGAGCCATCAAAATCCTCAAGGAGAAAGCAAGAAAAAACCTCTTTGATCTTGGCTGCAGCAACTTCTTACTCAACACGTCTCCAGAAGCAAGGGAAACAAAAGCAAAAATGAACTAATGGGACCTCATCAAAATAAAAAGCTTCTGCACAGCCAAGGAAACAATCAGCAAAACTAAAAGGCAACCAACAGAATGGGAGAAGATATTTGCAAAGGGCATACCAGATAAAGGGTTAGTATCCAAAATCTATAAAGAACTTGTCAACCTCAACACCCAAAAAACAAATAATCCAGTGAAGAAATGGGCAAAAGACATGAATAGACACTTCTCCAAAGAAGACTTCCAGATGGCCAACCGACACATGAAAAAATGCTCAACATCACTCATCATCAGGGAAATACGAATCAGAACCACAATGAAATATCACCTTACACCTGTCAGAATGGCTAACATTAACAACTCAAGCAACAACAGATGTTGGCAAGGATGTGGAGAAAGAGGATCTCTTTTGCATTGTTGGTGGCAACGCAAGCTGGTGCAGCCACTCTGGAAGACAGTGTGGAGGTTCCTCAAAAAACTAAAAATAGAACTCTCCTACCACCCAGCAATTGCACTACTAGACATTTATCCACGGGATACAGGTGTGTTGTTTCAAAGGGACACATGCACACCCATGTTTATAGCACCAGTATCTGCAATAGCCAACGTATGGAAAGAGCCCAAAAGTCCATTGATGGATGAATTGGTAAAGAAGATGTGGTATATATATACAATGGAGTATGACTCAGCAATCAAAAAGAATGAAATCTTGCCATTTGCAACTACGTGGATTGAACTGGAGGGTATTATGCTAAGTGATATTAGTCAGAGAAAGACAAAAATCTTATGACTTCACTCATATGAGGACTTTAAGAGACAAAACAGATGAACATAAGGAAAGGGAAACAAAAATAATATAAAAACAGGGAGAGGGACAAAACAGAAGACACTCATAAATATGGAGAACAAACTGCAGGTTGCTGGAGGGGTTGCAGGAGGGAGGATGGGCTAAATGGGTAAGGGGCACTAAGGAATCTACTCCTGAAATCATTGTTGCACTATATGATAACTAATTTGGATGTAAATTTTAAAAAATAAAAAATTAAATTAAAAAAACTTATTTTGCTTATAAGTGACAGTTTGCATCCTTTGACCAATGTCTTTCCATTTCCCACCCCAGCACATTAGTCTTACTTTTGTTGTTGTTGTTGTTATTAGGGTCTGCATGTAAGTGATATTATACAGTATTTGTATCTCTTTGTCTGATTTCACTTAGCATCATGTCCTCTTCATTGATGTAGTCATAAATGTCAGGATTTCCTTCTTTTTTATTTTCTGTGTGTCTGTGTGTGTGTGATTCATATTTAAGTTAGTTTCCAGTTTCATTTTGAGTTGCTTATTTAAAGCATTCACTGACTCTGACATTCAAGATTAAAAAAAAAAAACTCAGTCATATTTTTCCTCTTAATAATGCCAGCTTTGTCTAGCACATTCAAAGTTGACCTAATTTTATCCTGACATTCATGTGGCCAAATCTGAGGGGGAAAAATGCTTCTAAATAGCCTAACATTGTTTCTTTAATTTCTCCTATCTCTATTCCAAAATGCTTTTTCTACCACTATGTGTGACAGAGTAGTGTTCAGTTGACTTGTAAACATGTGGTGGTATCAGCCATGGCAACACATGAGCACCCAAGTTTGAGGACTTTGGAATAGTACTGTATTATCCAGAATTTCAAGCTTGCACTATGTTCATGAACTCTCCTCCCAGAGTTTTTTCAATTTAGTTAGATAGAAAAGTTTCCCATTTTTGCCAGTGAAGGCAAAATGTGTAACATGAGTATATATGCTATTTTTCTTGCAGACAGGATTTACATATATTCTCTATTTTTTATTTCTTGTTTGATTTTTAAATTGTGTGTCAAAAGAATGAAGTGTGTTTATATATAGAAAGCCTTCAATTTCATTGGATATTATTAACATAAATATAATACCCCCCTTTGTTGGCTACTTGAATTCTGGAAACATTTTATGATTGAACATGTGTAAGTAAATACTGAGATATTATTAATCAACTCATCTTTGGTATTACCAACAGTGTAACATGTAAAAAAAACCCTGAATTTCTAAGGACTTTAACATACACAAATTTATGTATAAATAATAAAATAATATATAAAAAGCAACATTCTCCTTTGACATACAAGAAGAAAATCCAGTATAGCAAAACACACTAAAAGCATTAAAGTAAAATTACAGTAAATAAAATTAGAAATTCATGGATGTTATATAATGCAAATACATACTTGTCATGTATAATCAACGCAATTAAAATTAACATGGGGATATAACAGATAGATTACTCCAGGACTGAGTTCCTATAATTATAATTAAAACTACTTTCTGTTGAGTTTTTTGAGTTGTGTCAATTTACAACTTATCACTAGTGTCCTAGAAGAAACAGATGAATCATTGAGGAATATGTGAATATTTGAATATTTCTGAATAACTTGAGGAACACTTAATAAAAAGACTATATAAATGTGGACATTTTATAATAGATTATTGTTCAGCATGCTTTATGTTATGGTTCGGTGAGCCAGATGAGAGCTGGTTCATGATAGAGATATCTGGGAGCACAGTCACTTGATCATGATTTTAATCTCTCACAAAGCTTAGTAGCAAAGCAGGTAAAACTTTTAAAGTTTAGAATATTTAGTGGCAGATGAGAGCATAGCCTTTTTGTTAAAGCTACAAATCTCTGTGATTTTCCTATGGGCTTTGCAGAATCCCTGTATATATTGCTCTCTGCCTGTAAGCATTTCCAATACCATTAGATGTGTCCCTCAAAATTCACATAGTGATCCTCAATATGATGGTATTTGGATGTAGGGCCTTTAAAAGGTGATTAGGTCATAAGGGTGGAATCCTTATGTATGGGTATTAGTACCCTAATAAAAGAGATGCCAGAGAACTCCCTCATCCTTTTTGCCATGTGAGGAGACAGCAAGTAGAAAGACTGTGAACCAGGACTATACTAGATCTGCCAGTTCCTTAATCCTGGACTTCCCTGCCTCAAGAACTGTAAGAAATACGTTTCTATTGTTTACAAGTCACCAACACATGGCATTATTATTATAGCAGCCCTAACAGACTAAGACACAATCTCAATATGTACATGTCACACATGGGATGACATGCAAGCTTGAAAGTATAAGACTGCAAAGCTTTGTAAGGAAAAACAGAAAGTATACCAGGCTACAGGCTTTCTTCCTATCTCAACAAAAAGGCAAAAGAAGGATGAAAGAAGGCAAATGAGATGAAAAATTGAGGGATAAGATTATTCATTTATTTTATCCCATGGACTGATTTAGATTATTTTTCTTAAAATGCTAAATCCTTTTTGATATTGAGCAAGAATCTTTTAGAAATTGACATGTCATTTCAAGACGCTAATCAGAAATAGCACCTGTCAGATTTCATTTCCAAAGTGATTCTCTGTTACCCAGTGGTTAGGAACAGATCTCCGTGTTCTAACTCTCTAATTACTTTGTGACACTGTTGTATTCAAACACTTGAAAATTTAAGGAAATGAATAACAAACTCAATTAATTAACGACACATTAACTCTGGTGTTTTTACGGCTTTTGTCACTAAAGTAACACTTTCAGCATGGTACACTATGGATTCCATGAAATGATTCAATTAACCTTAATGTCAACTTTGTAAGAGGCATTTCCCATAAAATGAAACAGAGTTGTATATGTTATAAAGTACACAAAAAGGAAGAAGAATAAGACTCAGATTTAAGTGCACTTAAAACATGTACTCATCAATTTTATCATAAAATAAACATAAACTCCTATTATAAGAGAATTAGTTGATTAAATAATTGACTTGATCTATTAATTAAACTTCATTAGTCATTACTAACCATAGCGACCATAGTTGTAATGATTTGTCATATGAGGACATTGAGAACTTGGCAGTGTCACCGTAATCAGATGGGAAATGTCAAGCATCATTTTAATCCAAGCCAATCCAGGATAGAAAGGAAATGCTATTATTGCTGCTGCTGCTGAAAATCTTGACCTCTTCTCAGTCTCTCAGTGCCTTGTCTCAACTGCCTTGTATATAAGCTTACAAACTAATAAATAAATACAATTTAATATTTTTCTGAAATTTATGAGGAAAATTCATGTTGTTTTTAGAATAAGTGAGGTTTATGATAGATTCTATTTGCCTACTTTAAGCTTTGAAACTAATTTTATATGCAATTAAAACAAAATATAACTTACTATTCAGAAGTGATCTTTTAAATCACTCCATCACTCTACTAAAACACTGAACTGATCAAATATACAGTGTTCTGTTTTGATTCTATCAGTTGTCACAATGTATCTTATCACTAATACAGAGAACTCTGTACTTAACTTTTATATGTTAATTAGTTCCATGATACAGTACCTTACCTTGAGGGGCGCCTGAGTGGCTAAGTCAGTTAAGCATCTGACTCTTGATTTCAGCTCAGGTCACAATCCCAGGGTCATGGGAGTGAGCCTTGCATTGGGCTCCATGCTGACAACACAGAACCTACTTAGGATTCTCTCTCTCTCCCTCTTTCTCTGCCCTCTCCCACTCATGCTCTCCCCCCTTTCTGTCTCTGTCTCTCTCAAAATAAATATATAAACATTAAAAAATAAAAAACAATATTTTTTTATTGACTTTATTGACTTTATTGACTTTCAGTCTTTACTGCAACAGTGATGTATTTAGAATTACTTAGTCAAAGGAAAAACAAAATATAGCCTGCAAAAATATTTCAAACATAACACACACTGGGAGAAACGGTGGATAATTTTGATCAAGAAGAGAGACATATAAGTATATATCCTAAAAAATTACACAGCAAAGTGTTTACTTCAAGAATATTCCTCTCATAATTACTCTTTGCAATATTATTTTTTTAAGTTTTATTTATTTATTTATTTTGAAAGAGACAGAGACAGAGACAGCATGAGCAGGGGAGTGGGTACAGAGAGGGAGAGAGAGAATCTCAAGTAGGCTCTGCACTGTCAGTGCAGAGCCCGATGTGGGGCTCAAACCCATGAAACCATGATATCATGACCTGAGCCGAAACTGAAAGTCAGACGCCCAACTTACTGAGTCACCCAGGCACCCTTGTAGTATTATTTTGAAATCATTACTGTAATAAAGTTTGGAATTATCACATTGGATCATACACTCCTTAATGAACTATTTTATAATATCTAATATCATCCTTACTTGTGAAAAAAAACCTGAATCATAATATACTTTTTAACTATAAAAACAGTATGTGAGATGTTATTATCAACTCAGAGAATTTAGATATTATAATACAATATGGAGAATATTGCAACAAAAGATAAGCCCTATTATATTTTTAAAAATCTTTTTCAGGATGATTTTGAATATCTCCTTTATTTATACTTTCCCTTGTGACATGGGTCATTAAAAAGTGTCTGTGGCATGAATGAAATTCATATATGAACATATTCTAAATTATTATGTCATAGAAATGTATGCTCATTGCATGCTATGTACTTCACTAAGTAATTTGAGAAAACTGAGGGAAAAATAAAACTTCTTCTCTATTGTAATCTATAATTCTCTCACATTCCTACCTCAGTTATGAGCATCCTTACTTTGACAGATTAAATTTGGGAGTTGAAAACAAATGAGAAAAGTTAATGCTTATAAGAAAATACTTTAAAAATTCATGTTTTTGTTTTTTTAACTTTTTCATCTTCCCCTATTTCTTTTTCTTTCTTCACTATAATTTGATTGATGTATATCCTTCCTTAAAAGTAAGCACAATGGGGGCACGTGGGTGGCTCAGTCAGTTGAGCACCCGACTTTGGCTCAGGTCAGGATCTTGCAGCTTGTGAGTTAGAGCCCCGACTCGGGTTCTGTGCTGACAGTTCAGAGCCTGGAGCCTGCTTAGGATTCTGTGTTTCCCTCTCTCTCTCTGCCCCTCCCAAGCTCATGCTATGTCTCTCTCTGTCTCTCAAAAATGAATAAGCGTTAAGAAAAATTTTTAAGTAAGCACAATGTCTCTAGACTAGAAAGCCATGGGCATGATTCAGGACAACAGGGAGGCAGATGAGTGCTTGATGAGATGATGAAATAGAAATGGAATTTCTGGTCACAGTGACATCCAAAGACTGTGCCGTTAAAAAAGGCACTATGAGTACATTCAGTTGTTCAATAAATGTTAATTAATTCCTGCTAGGCCCTCTACTAAGACAGAAAGGCCCTCTACTAAAACAGAGGCTCTTTTCCTCAGACAGAAAAGGAAGAAAAATCTCTACCTTTCTGAATCTGGCTTTCAACTCACTTTGAGAAAAGATAGTATCACTCTAGTTTGTGAGGAGAACAGGAGAGGAAGGGTAAGAATCAGGCTGAGAGATTTATCAGACACTAGTGGAGTCATTTTGATGAGCACAGATGATAAATTATATAATTGTGGAGGTAGTTTTGCAATATGTAGTCATGAAAATTAGATGTGGACTCCATTTGAGGAGCTGCTGAAATAAGCAAACTCATAAATATACATACAAATGCTGAAGGTATAACTTGGAAGAGATGATCTATTTATTAAATTGTTGGAAAATCATCCATTGTTAAGACTTGTATGCAGTCACTTATTTCACTTATTTTGATGTTTTTGAAGAGCAGTATATATTTTCAATGGTTTCAAATGTATTGGCATTAAGATTTTCTTATCATTACCATTTTAAAAACTTTATTGTAGATTTATTTTTCCTGGCATTTACAGAATTGCATAACCTGAATATCTTCTTGTATAAAATATCTAGAAACAATGCAAACGATAACTTACTTCATAGTGTAAAACTGACTTCCTTGAAAGTAACCAATTATTCCAAAAACAAACAAAAAGGTTTCTTAAATCCAGATAATCCTGAGCTGAGGCGATAGCTAATCTATGTAGAGAGAGAAAGGATATTCCTAGGATTATTTATAAAAACAAAAATCCGCATACAAACCTCCCATAAATTCTAAAGCCTACTTTGAGGTAAAAGATTTCACCTTGGTTTGGCTCTGGGCAGAAGCTGAGACACCCAGATAATCCCTATGGTTCAAGAATTATATCCTCATATCCAATACTATTTAGAGAGAGAGAGAGAGAGAGAGAGAGAGAGAAAGTTCAAAATATTGAATGACAATATCCTGTCTGAGAGGATAAGTCTTCAGGATTTCTTTTCAGGGAAGTATGTACATAAAAATGTTACGATTAACTATCATAAGAGTAATAATAAAAAAATACTCTCAAACCTTTAGTAGGAAAACAAACCAAACTCAAATAATTTAATGGCAAGCAAGAGATTTTTGAAAAATGAATACAAACTGGAGGTTTACCACCCAACACAAAATGAACTGCTAGAAATAAACCTAAATATAAAAGTATTCACAAAATTAGCTCCTCAACTAGATTGTTTTAGTGTACATTCCACTGATTCTACGTGTCCCGTGTAACTTAAAATTTAATAAAGTTCTCAAAAAAATAAAATTCAATGAAATTCTTTCTCAATATGTAAATCAAGTATTTAAAGGAGTACACACCTCAAGAAGTTTGTTTAAAATAGTGCCGGAAGTGCTAGGGCACAGACAAAGCCATCCAGGACCACAAATGAGACCTCACTGAGAGGAGCTTCCCCAGTGCCAGAGTGCAGGGAGCAAGACTTTGAATCCTAGCCAAGCACTGGGTCAGGGGAGTTGGTGGAGAGAGAAGGACCACCCCATCTATGCCTGTGGCACAGGGGTGAGGACGACTCAAATGAAGTCCCCCAGTCTGTGGAGAAGAGACTGGGGGATCACCATTTTCCGCCCCCCACCACCACCACCAAGGCAGAGTCTCAGGGGAGTCTGCAGGGCCCACAAAGGAGGCGGGACCAGCCTACACCAAACCATGCCCCTCCATGCCTGGTAACTGTGTATCTACTGGAGTGGGATGGACACTTTGGAAATAGAGGGACAGGTCCCCCAGACCAGTGCTGCAGGATTGCCTGGATTTAATTCTAGGACAATTCTGGATATATCAATATATTCCTCCCCACCCACCATTTCCTCTACCTTATCTCTTCCCTCCTCTAGGCTGGTTACTGTGGTTATTGGTCTGTCTAAATAGACGTATTTAATCCATTCTCTAGATACATGTTCTACACCTTCTTCTTTACATTCTTTTCTCTCTCTCTCTCTCAGGAATATTTAAGCCATACAGTTTCTCAGTCTGGGTAACTTTACCTTCATTTCTTTGTCCCCGGCCTCCTTCCTTATTTACCTTCATCTCTCTCTGGATTAAGCCTTTTAGTGTCTCTGCCTAGTCAATGTTTATTTTTTTCTTTTTCCCCCACTCTGTCATTTCTCTCTTTGCATGTGCTCTTCCATCAGCACTTCCTCCACCCTGTTCTTCATTTGTAGCTGGTGTTTCTGGTTTTTGCTTTTAGATTGACTTTAGTTTTTTTTCTTTTGTTTGTTGGTTGGTTTGTTTTATTCGTTTGTGTGTGTGTCTGCCGGTTTTTGTCTCCTGTTTGTCTGTCTGTTTGTTTTCCTTTACAGGGGTACTTCAAGGAACAAATCAAAGCACACCTGGTGGAGGGTCCAAAACATCACTATGAGTAGGGAAATAAAATAACCAAAGTCACAACAACAGAGAGAAAGTAATACTCTCCAGAAAACACCTTCTGAAGGGCCAGACCCTGGACAGTGTATGACCCCCCTTTAATATAGCAGTGCTCACAGGTGCAGAGCACACAACAAGCATTTAAAACTCATAAGGGACATAAAACTAGCAAAAATGATGAACAGGAAGAATTCTCCTCAAAAGAAATTCTAGGAAGAAGTGATAGCTAAAGAATTGATCAAAGCAGATTTAAACAATATAACTGAACAAGAATTTAGAGTAATAATCATAAAATTAATTTCTGGGCTTGAAAAAAGCATAGAGGACAGCAGAGAATCTATTGCTACAGAGATCAAGGGACTAAAAAATAGCTATGATGAATTTAAAAATGTTATAAATGAGGTACAAAATAAAATGGAGGCGGCCACAGCACGGATTGAAGAGGCAGAGGAGAGAACAGGTGAATTAGAAGATAAAATTATGGAAAAAGAGGCAGCTGAGAAAAAGAGAGATAAAAAAATCCAGGAGTACAAGGGGAGAATTAGAGAACTTAGTGACTCAATCAAATGGAACAGTATCTGTATCATAGGAATTCCAGAAGAAGAGAGACAGAAAGGGGCTGAAGGTGTACTTGAACAAATCATAGCTGAGAACTTCCCACTCTGAGAAAGGAAACAGGCATTGAAATCCAAGAGGCACAGAGAACTCCCTTCAGACATAACTTGAATCAAACTTCTGCATGACATATCATAGTGAAACTGGCAAAATACAAAGATAAAGAGAGAATTCTGAGGGCAGCTGGGGATAAATGGGCCCTAACATAAAAACGTAGACACATAAGGGTAGTAGCAGACCTATCTACTGAAACTTGGCAGGGCAGAAAGGAAAGGCAGGAAATCTTCAATGTGATGAACAGAAAAAATATGCAGCTGAGAATCCTTTATCCAGCAAGTCTGTCATTCAGAATAGAAGGAGAGATAAAGGTTTTCCCAAACAAATAAAAACTGAACGAATTCATTACCACTAAACCAGCCCTACAAGAGATCCTAAGGGGGACTCTGTGAGTGAAATGTTGCAAGGACCACAAAGTACGAGAGACACCACTACAAAGCATGAAACCTACAGATATCACAATGACTCTAAACCCGTATCTTTCGGGGTGCCTGGGTGGCGCAGTCGGTTAAGCGTCCGACTTCAGCCAGGTCACGATCTCGCGGTCCGTGAGTTCGAGCCCCGCGTCGGGCTCTGGGCTGATGGCTCAGAGCCTGGAGCCTGCTTCCGATTCTGTGTCTCCCTCTCTCTCTGCTCCTCTCCCGTTCATGCTCTGTCTCTCTCTGTCCCAAAAATAAATAAACGTTGAAAAAAAATATTTAAACCCGTATCTTTCAATAACACTGAATGTACATGGACTAAATGCTCCAACCAAAAGACATAGGGTATCAGAATGGATTAAAAAAAAAAGACCCATCTATTTTCTGTCTACAAGAGACCCATTTTATTTTTTTTATTTTTTTTTAATTTTTTTTCAACGTTTTTTATTTATTTTTGGGACAGAGAGAGACAGAGCATGAATTGGGGAGGGGCAGAGAGAGAGGGAGACACAGAATCGGAAACAGGCTCCAGGCTCTGAGCCATCAGCCCAGAGCCTGACGCGGGGCTCGAACTCACGGACCGCGAGATCGTGACCTGGCTGAAGTCGGACGCTTAACCGACTGCGCCACCCAGGCGCCCCAAGAGACCCATTTTAGACATGAGGACACCTTCAGATTGAAAGTTAGGGGATGGAGAACTATCTATCATGCTACTGGAAGTCAAAAGAAGGCTGGAGTAGCTATACTTAAATCAGAAAAACTAGACTTTAAATTAAAGGCTGTAACAAAAGATGAAGAAGGGCATTACATAATAATTACAGGGTCTATCCATCAGGAAGAACTAACAATTATAAATGTCTATGCACTGAATTTGGAAGCACCCAAATATATAAAACAATTAATCACAAACATTATTGTGAAACCTTATCGATAAGAATGTGGTAATTACAGGGACTTTAATACTCTACTTACAACAATGGACAAACCATCTAGACAGATTATCAGTAAAGAAACAATGGCCCTTAATGACACACTGGACCAGATGGACTCTATATTTAGAACTCTACAACCTGAAACAGCAGAATATACTTTCTTCTTGACTGAACATGGAACATTCTCTAAGACAGATCACATAATGGGTCACAAAACAGCCCTTAACAAATATAAAAGAATTGAGATCATACCATGCACACTTTGAGATCACAATGCTAAGAAAGTTGAAATCAACCTCAGGAAAAAGTCTGGAAAACCTCCAAAAGCATGGAGATTAAAGAACATCCTACTAAATGATGAATGGGTCAACCAGGCAATTAGAGAAGAAATTTTTTTTAATATTTAAACAAATAAAAATGAAAATACAACAATCCAAACACTTTTGGATGCAGCAAAGGCAGTCCTGAGAGGAAAATACATTGCAATCCAGGCCTATCTCAAGAAATAAGAAAAATCCCCAATACAAAATATAACATCACACCTAAAGAAACTAGAAGCAGAACAGCAAAGACACCACCAAGTCCAGCAGAAGAAGAGAAATAATAAAGACCGGAGCAGAAATAAACAATATAGAATCCAAAAAATAGTAGAGCAGATAAATGAAACCAAGAGTTGGTTTTTTGAAAAAATAAAAATTGATAAACCTCTAGCTAGGCATACTCAAAAAGAAAAGCAAGAGGACCCAAATAGATAAAATCACAAATGAAATGGAATTATTACAACCAATCCTTCTAAATACAAGCAATTATCAGGGAATACTATGAAAAATTATATGCTAACAAAATGGACAACCTGGAAGAAATGGACAAATTCCTAAGCACCCACACATTTCCAAAACTAAAACAGGAAGAAATAGAACCTTGAACAAACCATAATCCATGAAGAAATTGAATCAGTTATCAAAAATCTCCCAACAAATAAGAGTCCTGGACCAGATGGCTTCCCTGGGGAATTCTACTAGACAGTTAAGCAGAGATAATACCTATCCTTCTCAAGCTGTTCCAAAAAATAAAAAGGGGAGGAAAACTTCCAGACTCATTCTATGAAGCCAGAATTACTTTGATTCCCAATCCAGCCAGAGACCCATCAAAAAAAGAGAACTATAGGCCAATATCCCTGATGAATATGGATGCAAAAATTCTCAACAAGATACTAGCAAATCGAATTCAACAGCATATGAAAATAATTGTTCACCATGATCAAGTGGGATTCATTCCTGGGCTGCAGGGCTGGTTCAATATTCACGAATCAATCAATGTGATACATCACATTAATAAAAGAAAAGATAAGAACTATGTGATCCTGTCAAAGATGCAGAAAAAGCATTTGACAAATTCAGCATCCTTTCTTAATAAAAACCCTCAAGAAAGTCGGGATAGAAGGAACATACGTAAACATCATAAAAGCCATTTATGAAAAACCCACAGCTAATGTCATCCTCAATGGGGAAAAACTGAGAGCTTTCTCCGTGAGATCAGGAACACGACAGGGATGTCCACTATCACCACTGTTGTTTAACATAGTGTTGGATGTTCTAGAATCAGCAATCAGAAACAAAATGAAATCAAAGGCATCAAAATTGGCAAAAAATGAAGTCAAACTTTCACTTTTTGCAGAAGTCATGATACTCTACACGGAAAACCTGACAGACTCCACCAAAAGTCTGCTGGAACTGATACATGAATTCAGCAAAGTTGTAGGGTACAAAATCAATGTACAGAAATCAGTTGCATTTTTATACACCAATAATGAAGTAACAGAAAGAAATAAATTAACCCATCGCATTCACAATTGCACCAAGAACCATTAAATACCTAGGAAAATACCTAACCAAAGATGTAAAAGAACTGTATGCTGAAAACTACAGAAAGTTTATGGAGGAAATTGAAGAAGATACAAAGAAATGGAAAAATATTCCAGGCTCAAGGATTGGAAGAATAAATATTGTTAAAATGTCAATAATACTCAAAGAAATCTACGCATTCAATGAAATCCCAATTATGATTGCACCAGCATTCTTCTCAAAGCTAGAACAAGCAATCCTAAAATTTGTATGGAACCACAAAAGACCCCGAATAGCCAAAGTAATATTGAAGAAGAACCAAAGTGGGAGGCATCACAATTCCGGACTTTAGCCTCTACTATAAAGCGGTAATCATCAGGACAGCATGGTATTGGCACAAAATTAGACACATAAACCGATGGGATAGAATAGAGACCCCCAGAATTGGACCCACAAATGTATGAGCAACTAATCTTTAACAAAGCAGGAAAGAGTATCCAATGGAAAAAAGACAGTCTCTTTAACAAATGGTGCTGGGAGAACTGGACAGCAACATGCAGAAGAATGAAACTAGACCACTTTCTTACACCATTCACAAAAATAAACTCAAAATGGATGAAGGGCCTGACTGTGAGGAAACCATCAAAACCCTAGAGGAAAAATCAGGAAAAACCTATCTGACCTCAGCTGCAGCAATTTCTTACTTGACACATCTCCAAAGGCAAGGGAATTAAAAGCAAAAATGAACTATTGGGACCTCATGAAGATAAAAACCTTCTGCACTACAAAGGAAACAATGAACAAAACTAAAAGGCAACTGATAGAATGGGAAAAGATATTTGCAAATGATATATTAGATAAAGGGTTAGTATCCAAAATCTATAAAGAACTTTTCAACCTCAACACCCAAGAAACAAATAATCCAGTGAAGAAATGGGCAGAAGACACAAATAGACACTTTTCCAAAGAAGATATCTAGATGGCCAATAGACACATGAAAAGATTCTCAACGTCACTCCTCACCAGGGAAATACAAATCAAAACCACACTGAAATACCAATCACACCAGTCAGAGTGGCTAAAATGAACACATCAGGAGACTATAGATGCTGGCACAGATGTAGAGAAATGGGAACCCTCTTGCACTGTTGGTGGGAATGCAAACTGGTGCAGCCACTCTGGAAAACAGCGTGGAGTTTTTTCAATAAATTAAAAATAGATATACCCTATGACCCAACAGTAGCACTGCTAGGAATTTACCCAAGGGATACGGAAGTGCTGATGCATAGGGACACTTGTACCCCAATGTTTATAGCAGGACTTCCAACAATAGCCAAATTATGGAAAGACCCTAAATGTTTACCAACTGGCGAATGGATAAAGAAGATGTGGTTTATATATACAATGGAATACTACTTGGCAATGAGAATGAAATCTGGTCATTTGCAGCAATGTGGATGGAACTGGAGGGTATTATGTTAAGTGAAATAAGTCAGGCAGAGAAAGACAGATACCATATGTTTTCACTCATATGTGGATCCTGAGAAACTTAACAGAAGACAATGGGGGAGGGGAATGGGGAAAAAAGAAGTTACAGAGAGGGAGGGAGGCAAACTATAAGAGACAAACTGAGGGTTGATGGGGGGTGGGAGAGAGGGGAAAGTGGGTGATGGGCATTGAGGAGGGCACCTGTTGGGATGAGCACTGGGTGTTGTATGGAATCCAATTTGACCTTAAATTATATTTAATAAAAAAATAAAAAAATAAAACAGTGGCAAACTCCAATAACAGATATAAGATAAATAAATGTACTGTAATATTTTTAGTGTTATTATATCTATCAGTCTGGGTCTAATCAGGAATAGCAACTACACAGTAATTTAAACATGGAAAGTATAAAAATATATCAAGTATATGAGGACATTAGAATATCAAGGTACTGGCTAATAAGAGTAAGTATAACTCTAAAAAATACAGGAAAAGAAGATACAAGAAATAGCCACTGCTACAAGGGCAGAGATAAGCACTTAAGACAGACATCTCTGATCCCCCAAACTCAAATCCAGATATTTGTTGGAGAAGGGGTGACCTTGAATCACTGAATGCTGAGAAAGCATTGTGTTGGTAGATCTTGCTGGTAACCTGCCCTCCAGAACGTGCCAGAAAACCATCCTACAGGGAAGAGCAGAGAAAACCACTTAAGGGGCTGCCATTAGAACCTGCTGGCTACCAGCAAATATAAAGAGCTAGGGACTGGAAAAGCAGTGTGTGCTACAAGTAACCTGGGACTGGAAAAACTATGTCCCCATAGGAGACAGGTACTGGGGAAGTAACACACTGTAGGAACCTACTGAAAAAGCACACTGGAACCAGGAACCACCCCTTACCTCCTGCCAGGTTTGTCTAGTGCCTTCTATTCATAAAAAATATTTAATACACTGATCTGTTTTCACAGAATAGGCAAAAAAAAAGGACAGAATTTGGAATTAAGAGGCAATAAATTGATAACTGATGATGTTAAGTTGTATAAAAATATCATTAAATAAGTAGAGCTTATTTAAATTACTTTAAGAATTCAAGTTATATGTTCTTTAAAAAAAGCATTCCAAATTATAACACATCTAAAATGTAGTGAGCAGAATCCTAACAGCACTTCCAAAGATTGCTCAACATAACCCCCAGGACTGTGCACTTGAAATAGTATGCCTGTGATTATGCTATATTTCATAGAAAATAAGATTTTTACAGATATCATCAAGGTTACTACTCAGTTGACTTTGAGTTAATTAAAATGGAGTTTATCAACATGGCACTAATCTAATCACATGAAGCTGACTTTTAGAGACTGTGCAGAAGTCAGAGAGATTTAAAACATGAGAAGACATATGTTTGGTGAGGGCAAAGAAGACATATGAATAGGAATATAAAAGGCCTCTAAATCTCCTGACAGCCAGCAAAGAACCAGGTAAGACATGTTATAAAAATATGTAACTATATCGTGGCATCAACCTGAATGAGTTTGGAAATGGATTATTTCCTGGAATCTCTAAATGAGAACCCAGCCTGACCAACACTTTGATTGGAAACTTTTGAGAACTTGAACAGAGAACCCAGTGCAGTGCATTTGTGCTTTTTTGAAAAATACACTTTGTTTTTAGAGCAGTTTTAGGTCAACAAAATATTGAACAAAAACACAGAGATATCCCATATACTTGCTGCTTCCACATGTGCATATAGCCTCCTTCAATATCCATATCCCCCACCGAAGTTGTACATTTGCTACAATTGATGAATCTATATTGACACATCATTATCACCCAAAGGCCATAGTTTACATTAGGGTTTACTCTTGGAATTGTACACTCTACAGGTTTGGACCAATAATGATGACACATATCCACCATTATAATAACATAGTAATTTCACAAAACACTGTGTCTTTTTCAGAGAAAAAATAATTTTAGTGAGGTATAGCTTATTAATTTTTTAATTCATGGATTGTAGCTTTGGTATTGTAGTTTTAAAGTCATCACCAAACAAAATGTCATCTAGATTTTCTCTGTATTATCTTCTAGAAGTTTGATAATTTAGTTTTTTATATTTAAGTTTGTGGCCCATTTTGAGATAATTTTTGTGAAGGATATAAGAGCTGGGTCTAGATTCTTTTTTGGGGGGTGGGGTGGGAGACATTTGGATATACAGTTGTTCTAGCATCATTTCTTGAAGAGACTATCTTTGCTCCATTGCACTGACTTTACTCCTTGACAAAGATCAGTTGACTATATTTACGTGATTCTGTTCCTGGGTTCTATCTTGTGTTACATTAATTTATTTGTCTATTCTTGTGCCACTATGACATTGACTTTATTATTTTCACTTTATATTTAGTCTTGATGTTGGGTAGTGTCAGTTCTCCCACTCTGTTCTTAAATATTGCATTACTGTGGATCTTCATAAACTTTGGTATCAGTTCATTAATATCCACAACTTGCTAAGATTATTATTGAGATTGCATTGAATCTATAAATCAAGTAGGGAAAAATTGACATCATGACAATATTGAGTCTTCTTATCCAAGAACATGGAATATCTCTCATTTAGTTCTTTATTTTATTTATCAGAATCTTTTAAGTTTTCCTCATATATATCTTGTACATATTTTGTTAGATTTATACTTAACCACTTTATTTTGGGGGATGCTCATGTAAATCGTTATGTTTTAATTTCAACTTCTATTTGTTTATTGTTGGTATATAGGAAAACACTTGATATTTGTACATTTATGTATCCTGCAACTTCATTATAATTGCTTTTTTTTATTACAAGTACTTTTGTGGATTTTTTTTCTGATGTCCTACATAGACGATCATGTCCTCTATGTAAAAACAGTTTTAGTTTTCCTTCCCAATCTGTATACGTTTTATTTTCTTTGTATTATCCCACCACTAGGACTTCTGTATGACACTGAAGAGCAGTGGTGAGGGGCACGTGGGTAGCTCAGTCTGTTAAGTGTTTGACTTCAGCTCAGGTCATGATAGTCACTTCAAAAATAACCTTCTAAAATTAAGGAAAGTAATGAGAAAGATGGAGTTAAGGTACGTATTTTGTTTATTTTTAAGATGAGAGAATTTCAATTATGATCATTAATCAAACGTATGGAAAAGCAAGAAAAATTGATGATGCACAAGGAGCTAAGCATAAATGGAGAAGCAAGGATTTTGAGATGGCTAGGGAACACATGATACAGAAAATAACTAGATAACAAAAAAGAATAACCTCTCCCACTTTAACAGAGAGAAAAACAACAAATATCAGTCGGCTTCAGGTAGGTTTATAAATCTCTCTTGTGAAAAGACAAAGCCTTTTACCTCTGATAAACTGTAAATGAGTCAACATATGAATACTTTTCCTGATACAGAGAAGACAACAAATATAGCAGAAGTAAAAATCTGAGGTCCCATTAACTAAATGTGAGTTGTAGACAGAAAATATGCATCCAAATTATAATAACTTACCATATTTTAGAAAAAAATAACAATATAGGCTAACACTTGGAAGTAACTTTGCAATATTTTGTACTGTCATGGCAGGAATATAAAAAATCAATAAAATATAAAATCCCAACCAAAAATGAAAATGAACATTTATGAATAGTGGTTAACAAAAAATAATATTATTTATCATACACAGTATTTTGCAGTAATGTAACTGCTCTCTATAATGTATTTTTCAATAATTTAAATTTTACTTACAGTAGATAATATCTTATTTTGAAAACCTAAATTCCATTTCACCAAAGATGGTTGAGAAGGAAACCCATGAAAGTTTTCACGCTCATAAATGAAATAGTAAATTCTAAGATTAAGCAAGGCTCAGAATATATGGCATTTATATATTATTTTAAAATATGTTTCTTGGGGTGTCTGGGTGGCTCAGTTGGTTAAGCTTCCAACTTCAGCTCAGGTCATCATCTCACAGTTTGTGAGTTCCAGCCCCGCATCAGACTCTGTGCTGACAGCTCAGAGCCTGGAGTCTGCCTCGGATTCTGTGTCTCCCTCTCTCTCTGCCCCTCCCCTGTTCATTCTCTCTCTCTCTCTCTCTCTCTCTCTCTCTCTCTCTCTCAAAAATAAATAAACATTAAAATTTTTTAAAAATATATACATATATATTTATTGAAGTATGTGTACTCTCTTTGAATACTAGGTTATGCAAAACTACAGAAAGCAAGCATTTTAAAGTAGTAGGTTAAAATTTGGCTAGAAATTTAAATAGTTAAAATGAAGGTGGCTTAAATATATAGGAAAAGTTATACTGTAAAAGTGTAAATGCAGCCCAGTGATTAATGACACAGGTTTTGCAAATAGATCTCAATTTAAATAAAGCAAATAGCCTCTGCTAGCTATGTCACCTTGGGCTAAGTTTTTAAACCATCCTGGCTTTGGTATCCTAATTTGTAGGATGGGGATCACATCATCTGTCCCTAATGTAATGGTAAAATTTAAATGACAGAGTATATGTGAATGCTTATCACACATCCTCTCACTGATTAAGTGCTTAGAAAAGGCAGGTAGCAGAGGTAGAAAGCAGAAGCAGCTGTACTATAAAATTGTTGTAAATCTGTTTCTAACAGATTTTTAAGAGAGTGTACTGGCCACATGAATACCGCAGCATGAGAGGTATGCAGTTCAGGGTTTCACAAACTATGAGCTCAGAAATCATAACAATTCTCCAAATATGTCCTTTAAAAATCTCTGTAAAAACCAGTGTCTATTATGGAGAGCCAAAAAACCTTATCAGAAGAAAAAAAAAGTTTGCTGATATCACCCTCACTATTTTTTTTCTGGGCTCTTTTATCACTTCTCTTACTACACATATTGTTCCTGTGCACTTAAGCACAAAAATATTAAAACCTAGATTGTATATAAAAACCTTTAGAAAACCTATTATTTACCATTTTGACCTTTACTCCTGTTAAGGCAATATCAATGAATACAAATTTTAGATATTTGTACATTTCAAACAAAGCCTCCCAATTCAATTAGGTAAAAGTAAAAATGCTTAAGAATATCTATTATGTTTCCAGGCATCCATTTAAAATCATGTTGGTTGAAAGAATTTAGGCAGAATTTTAGTTATTCATTCTTTAAAAAGTATTTGGTAATAGACTCTTTGCATAATTGTACAATTAGTGGAGATGCGATAATAAACAATAGACACTGTGTTCCTTCATTAATGGACTGGTATCAGAATGATCTTAACAACCTACAGTCCACATTAACAGCATGAAACTAAGATCTGTAGATTTATCTCATGTTTGACAAATTCAGAACCCATTGGCAATAGTCATTATACAGGGTTTGCAGCCAGCTCCAGCTGGAATATGGGAGATTAACTTTGTAATGCCCCAAGGTCATTCAGAATTTCACCTGCCCAGATAGGTGTTCAGCAATAACACAGACTGTAGTAAGAAAATCAGTAATATTTGTGAAAGAAACCATGTCTATGGGCAACTTGTCAATAACTCACCTAGAAGCATTCTTATATCTAGAGTACCCCAAACTGAAAAAGTAATCTGCCATGGATGGAAAATTATTGCAGAAAACCTTCATTCCTACATAGTCTTCTGAAAAAAGTAGTCCTTGATTAAAATGCTCCAGTAAATCTAAATTACTTTGGAGGATAATTGTCATCTTTGTAATTTTGAAACTTGAATTATAAAATCTGAATTAACTAAAGCTTTCTTAAAAGACCTTATATTTTGGTTATTGTTGATAATGCTGCCATAAACATTGAGGTGGGTGTATCCCTTTGAATCAGTATTTTTGTATCCTTTGGGTAAATACCTGGACTCTTAACTCTAGAGAACACACTGAAGGTTGCTGGAGGGGAGTTGGGTGGGGTGCATTAAATGAGTGATGGATATTGTATGTAAGTGATGAATCACTAAATCCTACACCTGAAATTAATATTATATTGTATGTTAACTAACTGGAATATAAATGAAAACTTGAAAGGAAAAAATAAAGACCTTAATTTTTAGAGCAGTTTTAGGTTCATCTCAACATTGATCAGACGGTACAGAGATTTCCCATGTAGCCCGTCCCCACACATGCAGAGCCTCCCCCATTATCATTATTTCCCACCAGAGTGATGCCTTTGTTATAACTGATGAACCTAGATTGACACATGATAACCCACCTGAAGTCCATAGTTCACTCTTGATGTTGAACATTCTATGGGTTTGGACAAATGAATAATGATTCATTGTCATGGTATCATATAGAGTGCATTCACTGTCCTTAAAGTCCTCCTGTATGCTCCATGCATTCATCCCCCCCTCCTCCCTAACCTCTAGCAAATACATACTTGATGTTCAGAGATTGTTCCAAACAGGGTTAGTGCTACCTAGTGGTGGCATAAATGGGTGGCTACTATTATTTAAAAAAATTATCTTTGAATTATCAAAATACAAAAAACAATTTGGCTGCTTGACATCTTATCTTCCAATTCATATCATTTATTCTCTTTCTAAAATGCTTTTCTCAATTTTGCTTGCTTTAATCAAAAGTTAAATACATGGCCAAAAGAATGGTGCTAAGTTTTAGCTTTAGGGGGATTTCATGACCCATGGAATTCTACTGTGAGTACTAATATAAATTGATACCAATATGTTGGGAAAATTGGATAGCTACATGTAAAAGAATGAAACTGGACTACTTTCTAATACCATACATACACACACACACACACACACACACACACACACACACACACACTCAGAATGGATTAAAAGGCTAAATGTGAGACCTGAAACCATAAAACTTCTAGAAGAGAGCACAGGCAGTAATATCTCTGACATCAGCCATAGAAACATTTTTCTACATATGTCTCTTAAGGCAAGGGAAACAAAAGCAAAGATAAACTTGGGACTACATCAAAATAAGAAGCTTTTGCACAGTGAGGAAACCATTACCAAAACAAAATGGAAACCTACTGACTGCAAGAAAATATTTGCAAATTATATACTCAATAGGAAGTTAATATCTAAAATGTATATAAGAATTTATACAATTCAAAACCAAAAAATAATCTGATAAAAAAATGAGCAAGGACCTGACTAGCCATTGTTTCCAGAGAAGACAAACAAATGGCTAACTGACACATGAAAATATGCTCACATGCAAATCAAAATCACAATGAGACATCATCTTACACCTGTCAGAATAACTAAAATTTAAAAGACTAGAAATAACAAATGTTGGTGAGGATATGAAGAAGAAGGAACCCTTTTGCACTGTTGGTGGGAATGCAAACTGGTGCAGCCACTGTGGAAAACAGTATGTAAGTTCCAAAAAAAAAAATTAAAAATAGAAATAGAAATCCACTTCTAGGTTTTTACCCAAGGGAATAAAAACACTAATTCAAAAGGATATATGTACCCCCATTTATTGCAGCTATTTACAAAAGCCAAAATATAGGAGGAACAAAGATGTCCATTAATTAATAGACAAATGGACAAAGAACATGTGATATGTATCATATCATATGTATGAAATATTACAAAGGCATAAAAGGAATGAGATTGTGCCATTTGTGACAACATGGATGGACTTAGAGGGTATTATGCTATGTGAAACAATACAGACTGGGAAAGGCTAATACCATATGATTTCACTCATATGTGAAATCTAAAACAAAACAAAACAAATAAAATAAAATAACAAGTAAAGAAACAAAACACAGAATTAGACCTATAAATACAGAGAACAGTTTGGTGGTGGCCATAAGGGGTGGGAGAAGTTGGGCAAAATGAATGAAGGGAAGTTATGGAACAGGCTTCCAGTTATGTAATGCATAGTCATGGAAACAAAAGGCACAGCCTAAGGAATATAGTCAACGATATTGTAATAGCACTGTATGGTGGCAGACAGTAGCTATACCTGTAGTGAGTATAACAAACATAATGTATAACCTTGTTGAATCACTATGTTGTACACATGAAACTAATGCCACAGTATATGCCAACTTACACTCAAATAAAAATTAATAATTAATTAATACCAATAATTTCTTCCAAATTCAGAGATTATTTGGACAATAATAAAAAAGAAATGTTTTAAGAGCCTATTTGCTTGTCTAAAGGCGCCTGAGTGGCTCAGTGGTTTGAGCATCTGATTCTTGATTTTGACTCAGGTCAGGATCCCAGGGTTGTGGGATCGAGCCATGTGTTGGACTCTGCACCGAGCACGGAGCCTACTTAAGATTCTCTCTCTCTGCCCTTCCCCAGCTCACTTGCAGGTGTGCGCGGGCAAGCACACTCTCTCTGTCTTTCTTTCTCTCTCTCTCTCTCTCTCTCTCTCTCTCTCTCTCTCTCTCTCAAAAAAAAGCCTATTTGCTTTTCTAAATATTGGCAAATTACCTAATGTTATAAGATAACGCTGGCATTTTTTGGTCAGATGTAGAACATAGGCAGATCGGTTTGTGTTTGGTAGAAGGTATTTAATACCAGTTGTTAAGCAATTTTCGACTGCAGGACCCCTCCGTTCATATTTTTAATAATAATTTTGAAACTTCTGCTGATAACTGAAAATACAGATTGCATCCAAAATTATTAACAAAACCACATAACTTTATACACTAATTATGTTTGGTAATGGTCATAAATATCCAGTTAAAGTGGAATTTGTAATAGCATTGTTGATGAAGACCCCAGATATATATACTTTTAAACCAGTTGTGTTTATTGTAAATTCCAAGTACAGCATTAAAAATCTAACTTATCAAATGATTTTGGATTGATGATGGGTTGAAAGTGAAATCTGGAATTATTTTTCATGGAAATTAAGTCAATATGTAGGATGATTGAAATGGTCTCCAAACTGATTTTTCACTTATCACTTTTTTTTTCCAAATTAGAAAGATACATCTGTATGTAGTACACATAGTACTTATCTGTTTTGTGTGTTCTTAAAAAGAAACTAACACAAAATTTATTTTGTAGTACATTGCTGTAGTATATATTTTATTATGGGTTAATTTCAGCATTTCTGTATGCAGTTATATGTAGATTTCTCTAATTAATTGAGAGACTAAGAGTGAATATAATCCATGTTTCTGACACCTATCATTATGAAAATTGAAATTATTTTAGTTTTGGTGACCACATATATTTCAAGCAGTTATTTTGCCCAAATATATGCATTTTTTAATCTCTAGAACTACAAACTTATATTTATCTAAAAGAATAATTAAATCAATTTCCTTTCAATTAGGTTTTGCAAGCCAACATTAATGGCATATTCAGAATATTCACTACAATTTCAACTTAGCAGAATATCAACGCTCACATTATTGTTTTATGTTATAAGAGGCAAAATGTAAACTGGATGTCTTAGATACAAGAGCCCACTCTGTTTCTAAGTAACTACATTTAATCTCTATGTTAAAGTACTTCAAATACTTAAATTTTAACATCTGTTCTTCACAAGCAAGCTTCTCTGAGTAGTCAAACTTTTCAATAACAATTGCAAGCTTTCCTAGAGCTCTTATTTCACTACTTTTATTTTTCTTTGATACCAGTAATGAAACCTAGGTTTTTCAGATCTACCCCTCCATTTAGTGACAACTAGAAAACCTAAATTTATAATGAAAAGAACATCTGTCACTATAGTAATCAGGCAATACACCTGAGCTTCTCTAATAGGGAGTCAACTTTACATGATGTATCTTCTGATACAAAATATGAACAACACCATAAAACGTTTTTGTCAAACTGTTAGGGTTGACGATTTCATCTGATGACGTTAAAAAAGTAAAACAAAATAATTTAAAATACACTTCAAGAATGTTAAGGATTAATATGTAACAAATGATTTATCAGTTCAAAAGCTGAAAGAAAATAAGAAGTAGAGATGTTGAAGGAAGGAAAAAATCACAACTGTGGAAAAACCACCCAAAATTTATGGTGGTACTCCAGGGGGCTAAATCCTAGGAAAAGAGTGGATTGGAAGTAAACATTAGGAGTTTTGGTAAACAGACTGCAACACAGCTTCAAGTCATCTAGAGTATAGAAAACCACAAGTCCTAAAATTGGTTTAAGATGATTCCAGGTTACTTCCTGACCTAGGTGTGTGGATAGGCACCAGAAAACGCAACCACGGGACCTCTAGGTATTAGAACTATCAAATGCCAAATTTATAATTGGTAGGTCAATTAAGAAAATTTGAATATCAACTTTAGATTATATATTGCAATTAGTAATTTTATTAGCTGTGATCATGATTTGTTTATATACTTTATGTATTCTTAGGAATTGCATCATTTGAAACAGTAGAAGAAGGAAGGAAGAAAGAAATATGACAAAATATCAACACATATTCAACATAAATGGTGTTTATACAAGTGTAATTTAAATCCACCCTCATATTTTTTGTATGTTTAACATTGTATAATAACACTTGGAAATTAAAATAGATGATAGAGTACACTTTCTTCCTGGTGTTCAGTAGTTTATAAATTTGTTTTGAATTTGCATCATAATAATCTTTATAAAATTTTCACATAACAAAATAATTGTTAAAATGATATGTCATCATATTATCATATTATGGGGTATCTATTGGTTTAGGGCCTTCTAAAAATTCTGCTCACTACCCTGGTGCACATACAATTTATTTTTCCTTGCAAACTCATTTTTGTTTTCACCGACTCTTGTTTTATGGTCTTTTTGTTTGTTTTTTTATTGTCCCTTCCTAATTGTAAAACCAGCATAGTCATAACATCATAGGTGCTGCATTAATTTTCATAATAAAAGATAGTGGAATATCTATTTCTATTTTTAAAAGTTGGGTATCTTAAAACTTATTTTAAATAGCTAGAAAGTTATAAATGTAAGGTTTTTATAAACTAGAACTGTTCTTTTTAACTTTTCATATTAAACTGAGACCAGTAGACCAATATTTGCTCAAAATTGTTCTTTATACATAAAAACAGGGTTGTAACTACATATTTTCGTGAGAACTTGAATTGATCTTTTTCTTTTAAGCAATATCAATAAATTTTGATGGAATATATCTACATTCTCACTTCCTTTTCTTTTTAATCTTTATTTTCCACTTAACACCTCACTCTTTTCTTTAGTACGTAATATACAAATGTAGAAGAGATGTATAAAAACAGAGAGAAGAATCTGAAGGAATAGAACAGAGAATAAATGGTTAAGAAAATTTTAGGTGTGGGGTACCAGGTTGGCTGAGTCAGTTAAGCAACTTCGGCTCAGGTCATGATCTCACGATTGCTGGGTTCAAGCCCCATGTCAGGCTTTGTGCTGACAACTCAGAGCCTGGAGCCTGCTTCGGGTGCTGCGTCTCCCTCCCTCTCTGCCCCTCCCCTGCTCACACTCTGTCTGTTTCTCAAAAAAAAAATAAATAAATGAACGTTAAAAAAAATTCACGTGCTTTTTTTGGTTTGTTTTTTGTTTTTTAGTGTGTAAAAAGGCCTATACTTTTTATATAATACTGATAAAAGTAATAATAGCAAATGAATGGAATGATAATTAAAATTTATTGAAAATCTACTATTTGTAAGACTCAGTGCTAGAAGCATTACACATTTTGGGCTTGTGGATTTAATATTTTTCTACAACTTGCAAATAAGGAAACAGTTATGAAGACAGTTAAGTAATTTGGATAGTTAAATACTTAGAATTGTAAATGTACATCTCCCAATTCAACTATAATTTTACATCCCTCTTTATAGTTTCACTTTCCTCTTTTATGAAATTGCAAGAAAACACAGCATGGTGCAGTAAAAAAAGAGCACTAGAAATGGAGTTAAGTATTCTAAGTGCTAATCTCAGCACTCCCAATTACTACTAGTGTAGTTTGGGGAAAATTGTTTAAATATGCCTATCATCATTTTTCTCGTTTCAACAGGCACAGTACATGCACAGATGTTGTGCAATCACATAAGGTAGTGGAAGTGAAAGTAGTTTTCCCAAGATGAAAATTACAGCATAACTCTATAATGTGGTAATGATGGTATGAGATATACACAATTAAGACAAGGCACAAGCTGGCATTCTCTCGGTCACCCCTCCTCATTCACCAGAAGCAGGTAATAGAATCTCTCACTCTTCCTTCTTATCTTAAAGAGAAAAATATGATTCTCTCTATCATCACCTTTATTTTTTACTTAAAGAACAATTATAAGGAAAGTTGGAAAATTATAATGAAAGCATAAGGTAAATGTAGGAATATTCAATTTATATCAGGAAATCCTAGTTTGAGTTCTTCCTCCACCAATGAATATTTACTTGGTCCTATGCAAATCATTTCCTTGCTCTGAACCTGATTTTCCTCATACATAAAACACAAATTACAATATTTGCTCTTCTAACCTAAAACACATTTATGAATTTTAATTACTATAATAAATGTAGTATCATTTGGCATAGTATAAAATAATACAGTATAAATCGTAATGATACATTATTTTAAAAAACTATACGATATGATAGTAATGACACATTATTTAAAAACTATATGATAATATGGTGTGAGAATGATACACTATTACATTTTATAACAATACATTAACTAATATATCATTAGGAATCTATGTATAGAATAGTACTTGGAAAATATGTAGGAAATATAGAAATACAGAGGTAAATCAATACTGAATTATTATTCTACACAAAGATATGTATATATATGGTTTAAGATGAATAATATGAATTCTAGAAAACGACAAAATATAGGGCATACTAGAAAGAATGGTAAGATATCTTTGTAAAATTATGACCCACTTTTTATGTAGAAAAAGAATGGTAAGCAAGAGTACATCTTCTGTTAGAGGTGGGAAGAAAATGAGGGGGGGGGGGAGAGAGAGAGAGAGAGAGAGAGAGAGAGAGATGCTCCATGGAATTATAATATAATGTGCAATATGGGAAAATAGAGAAAATTAAAAACTGAATGGACAAGAAGCTAACCAAAATTAGTAAGATAAGCTTCTTTAGGCAAGTAACTTCTAAACTGAGACGTGAAAGATTAATGGATGTGAGGGGCGCCTGGGTGGCTCAGTCGTTAAGCGTCCGACTTCCGCTCAGGTCATGATCTCACGGTCTGTGAGTTCGAGCCCCGCGTCAGGCTCTGTGCTGACAGCTCAGAGCCTGGAGCCTGTTTCAGATTCTGTGTCTCCCTCTCTCTGTGCCCCTCCCCTGCTCACGCTCTGTCTCTCTCTGTCTCAAAAATAAATAAACTTAAAAAAAAAAATTAAATAAATAAATAAAGGATGTGAATCAAGTGAAGAAAGGTGAGGAAAAAAAATAATCCCAGCAAATGGAACAACATGTTTTATGGCCAAAGAACAAATCAAACCATTACATGATTGAAGATTCAAAGGAGATTTGGTATCAGAGTTTGGCATTAAGAACAAAGATGATGAGAATAAAAAGATAAGCAGTGGGAAGTTATTAGAGAGCCCCAATAACTTCTATTTAAGTATTTGAACTGTATCATATCAAAAGGGAGTTTAAATCCAAGTCCAAGTAGGCAAATAAAACAATAAAATCGTTCTTACAAAGTAGAAATCATTAGAATGACGTCAAGACTATAGACTGAAAAACAAGTTGGGAGTAATTTAGAGGCAACCTAGATTACCTAGAAGTGGGAACCTAGAAGTGGGAATAGATTGAATAATTAAAGTTATTTAACATAACAAATAGATAATATGTGCTCTTTCACTGATTGTGATACAAAGGGACACAGGAAGCCCAGGCTATAAAACATACATAATATGTAAGGGATAGTAAATCACCATAAATTTATCCTCAGTAGCACTTAGCTGCTGGTTTTCCATAAACTCCCATGTCAAGACCAAAATCTACTAATACCAGATTATAGTGATTCTTCCATAGGACTTTGAGGATACTCCTTCAAATGATGATTTACATGTCATAAAGTATTCTTATCTTAAAGAGAAAAACATCATACAAAATGAGTTTCATCTGCAGCAAGAGAAGGAAGTATCCTTTCTGCTCTAATATGAGTAGAAATATAATGCATAAGAATACTGGAAGAGAGACCAAGTTGGGATGCACGTGTATTAGAATCGCCATTCATTTGCCAGAAAAACTATTGTAGATGTTAGATGTACCTGCAGAACATTTTTCATTACTTTGCTCCTCGGGTTGTGTAAGGAGACACTTCAAGGGTTCCCTTTCATAACATAGGAAATCTGTTAACTGAAGTAAAAAGAAACTACACGAAGCACAAAAGAGGCAGGCCCTGAACTTGTGCCTTTGAGTGTCTCTTGACTACTTCTGTGGTATGAGATGAATGGAAAGATTGTATAAGCCCATCTAGGCACATGGAAATAGCTGGTTAGAGAGCCAGTGGAGAAAGCCAGGGAATAGATAGCTGAAAGATTTGGCATTTACTGTGCCAGGAATAGCCAATTGAGGCAGCATCAGCAAAGGACTTGGTTCTTAGCCAATGCAAGATAGCACAAGTTCACAAGCTGCTGGTCCGAGGTCAAAAACACAGGATGGCAAGGGATTACTTTAGGATAGTCATCCTGCAAAAGATACCCTAGAAGGCAACTTGATGACCCTCAGTCAGCTTTGAGCCCCAAGTTGATGCAAACCCCTACCTCAATCCCAAATATATATAAGCAGCATTTAGGGAGTAATAGGGGGAGATAAACAGAAGGAATAGAGTGTACTGAGAAGACTGAGCTTTTCAAAACTCACTATTGAAACTTAATAATTGGCAAATATTTCCATACATTATCATCGGATGTTTAACTCCCTTTTATAAAAGATGATCTACAGAAAGTAAAGACACTGTATTCTCTCTTCACATATGCTAAATAGAATGGAAATTTATGACTAAACCACAACTGACTACAAGATTACAGTCTAGGGGGAAAATAAGTGGATGGTTTTACTATTCATTAAAAATAATTTATATGTGTATCTCTGATGGAAACTGATATACAAGTTTGGAGATCCAGAGAGAGTTTACCTGGCATTAGCATTTAAACATTTATCAGTAATATGGGAATAGATTAAAGTACACGGAGAATACAATAAAGTTAGGAGAGAGAAGCAGAACTAAACCGACTCTAACACATACATAATTAAAAGACAGACACGAAGAGAAGTACACATAAAAATACTTAGTAAAGCACTTCCTAAATATATCCTGATATACCCAAAGATACAGGAAAGCATTAGGATAAGTTCCTACTGAAATTCCCTGGGAGGTTGAATGTATACAAGGTTATGGAGTTTATTCATGGATGACTTGGTGAGTAGGTAACCCCACCAGAATGCATATGGTACAGTGGATTTAGTAACCTATCTGCAGAACCCCAGAAATGATTTGAGCTGGAGAGGGTAGAAAAGAAAGAAAGAAAGAAAGAAAGAAAGAAAGAAAGAAAGAAAGAAAGAAAGAAAGAAAGAAAGAAAGAAAGAAAGAAAGAAAGAAAGAATATTAAAGAAATAATAGGAGCTAATTTCTCAGTGGAGGAAGGCACAATGTTTCAGATGCACAGCAATATCTAAGTGTAAGCACAAAGAATGCAAGGGAATCTACATGAAGTAACAGCTTCGTAAAAATTAAGAAATCTGAGGCCATAAAGAAGGTCACCTGAAAAGAACTGTGACCAAGCCTTGGCATGAGACGTTTCATTAACAAATAAGATTTCCAGAAATCATGAAGAAAGCCTACGTTGTGCTTAGAGAAAAATGATCTGGGAGCCAAATAATCAATGAAGCAGCAGGGCAAAACAGACATTTTTCAGATATTCATGGATTCAGGAAAATTTATCTTGTAACAGTCTTCTTGCCTATAGGAAACTGACACGCCCACCAAAAGAGGGGAGGATGTAAATGGAAGAATTGTTGCACCTTTTCCACAAATGTGGTGATACCTGGACTGTTGGGAACAACAGCACAAAAGAACAAATGTATAACAGGAACCGGAGTCAAATCATGGAAGTATGTCTTTAAGCCTATAACTTGGACACTATGATTATATATAATGGGCCTTAAAAAGAATTGTTTGTGGATATATATTAATGAATATTTATCACAAATAAATGGACCCCAGACCATTATGTTATAGTCACTTATCCTAATGCAAATGTAGAATTTTCAGAAAAAAAAATTTGCTACACTATATATTTGTAGTGTGTATATATAGTTATCTTCCATTTAGAGGTATGTAATATTAAAATTGATAAGTAATAGCGACAA
Organism: Felis catus; assembly: GCF_018350175.1. Lineage (NCBI taxonomy): Eukaryota > Metazoa > Chordata > Mammalia > Carnivora > Felidae > Felis > Felis catus. The sequence goes on along the minus strand of NC_058368.1, from coordinate 59,024,450 downwards.
GGTAAACACTTGCTCTACTCTTATCCAGAAATAAAAATCTATTAAAAATGTGTATTTGTTAAAAATATTCATTTTTATGTACTAATGTAATGAAAAAAGGTTACTAAGACCATTCTATTACAGCCTATTATTTCTTCATGAATATTTTAAAGTTCCATTTTTAATAATAAAAATATGTGTACTACTATTAAAGATAAGAAAACATAATACAAAATAATACATTTTTTGGGTTTTTTGGATCAATGAGCATCTATCATTTTATTTTATTTTTATTAAATTATTTAAACAAAAAATGAAAAGAGTTCATCCATTTCTCCCAGGCTTCTAAACATTGCCTCTGGCAACCACCAGTCTGTTCTCTTTATCTATAAGCTTGGTTGGTTGTTTATTTATTTGTTTGTTTACTTATTTATTCATTTATCATTCCACGTATAAGAGAAAACACATGGTATTTTTATTTGTCTCACTTACTCACTTAACACAATGCCCTTAAGTTCCATCCATGTTTGTCAAAACTAGTTTTTGGATATGTGACATTCCTAAACTTAGGAAAATGAAATAGTATTACTTAGTAGTTTGGCAAACACATGGATAAATAACCTTTGGGCATACATTCATTTAATTTCTATAATTTATTTTATTACGGTATGAATTTTCTTACACCTTATTACATTAGCATATTTTGACAGCAATATGAACTACTTATAAAATCACTACATTTAAAAATTTTTGTAATTGAATGCAAATAAAAATATATTTTATTCCACAAATAGATTTAACAGAACATATTTTAATATTTTTGGTATAACACGTTTATGCTTTAGACACTCAGAGAAATGGTCTTTGAATAAGCTGTTTGCTGGTTTGAACAGCATTTATGATAATATTACAAGGCATACATTCTGAATAATTACTGACCAATATGCCCAATATAAGGAAGTATTACTGATTGATTTGTGAAAACATTGTGCCCTCTTGGATATATGAATTGTGCTTATAATGTTATTGGAAATGTATGTCCAATATAAATAATATGTTCATAACTGCTAAACATTTAAATGGCTAAAATGCCATTTATTTATTTTTGTTCATTTTAAATCAATTTGCACTTGTGAGTCTTGTCTAGCCTTTGAATGGTCTTACAGGTGTTTCAGGGCTATAATATTATATCAAATTTTAATTTAACTTTACAACAATTTCAGGAATGTTTTACTTGTTTACTTTTTTTAATCTACTCAAGTAGCTTAAGGAACATTTGTATCCTTCTCGTAGGTGAGCACATACTATTTGTGAAACCAAACCAGCTAACTCGTAAGCTTTTATTTGGCTCTATTGGCCCATACTAGACATCTGAAAGACACGGAAGGATTCATACTAACCTGGTATTTTTTATCACACAGGAAAGTGAGAAATATACTGTTCTTGGTATTGACATCATTCCTCCTGAGTAGAGCACCCAGTGACCTGCCTCTTTACAAAACTTTTCAGAATGTCAGTAGTACTCACTTATTAATTCAACTCAGTAAAAGTTATTTATTTTAATAAAACTTAGGACATGAATTAGCTATTTGTCTCCTAGCTCTTTAAAGAATTTCAGTGACTATCAGAAAGCAGCTCCCTGAATATTTTCAGGGAAACTGGTGGCTTTTTGTCAGATATCATCCTGATGTCTTGTGATTATTAAAAAATTAGTCAGAAAAGAGACACAAATTAGCAGAAAGAGAGCTGGAAATGCCCCCAAATACTTGGAGATTAGTCAACATATTTTTAAATAATACAAAGTTCAAAGAAAAATATCAAGAGAAATTTTAAATGGTTTTAGGTAAGTGAAAATGAAAACACAGGTTATCAAAATATTTAAGATGGTGCAAAAAGATTGCTGAGAGTGAAGTTTATAACATTAAGGTCGTGTATTAGAAAAGAGGAATGATCTAAAATCAATCATGTAAGCTTCCAATTTAGGAGACTAGAAAAAACAACAAATTAAATCCATGATAAAAATTCTTAGTAAACTAGGAATAGAGGGGATCCTCCTCAGTTTGATGAAGAATATCTACAAAAACACTACAGCTAAGGTTATATTTTAATAGCAAGAAACTAAAAACTTCTCCACTAAAATCAGGTACAAAGCAAGGATGTCCTCTCTCTCCACTCCTTTTGAACATTGTACTGAAATTCCTGGTTAATGTAATAAGACTAACAGAATAAAAGCTATACAGATTGGGAAGGAAGAAATCAAACTGCCTTTGTACACAGATGACATAATAATTTATATCAATAATCTGAAAAAAATTGACAAAACACTCCAGGAACTAAAAAGTGGTTATAACAAGGTTCCAGGATACAAGGGGATAAAAGATTAATTTACAATAGTCAATTGCTTTTTATACTCCTTCAAAGAACGAGTGGAATGTGAAATTAAAAACACAGTGTCATTTATATTAGCACCTCCCAAAATGAAATACTTAGGTACAAATCTAGTAAAATATGTGTAAGTCAAGACAAGGAAAATGACAAACCTCAGATAAAGAAAAAAAAAAGAAAAGGAAAAAAAGGAAAAAGAAAAAAATTATATACACGGAAAAATATTTCATGCATGTGGATATTAACTCAAAATTGCCAATATTGACTGAATATTAATTCTTCGAAATTGGTCTATAGATTCAATGCGATCCCAATCAAAACCTCAGTAACTTAGTTTATGGATATCACCAACTGTTGCTAAAGTTTTAAAGAGAGAGGCAAGGGATTCAGGATAGCCAACACAATATTGAGTAAGCACAGAGTGAAGGAGTGGCATAACTCAATTTCAAAAATTAGTATAGAGCGGCACTAATCAAGACAAAGTGTTATGGGGGAAAAAACTGAATAAGAGATCAGTGTTTCAATAACAGAAATCCTGAAAATACACCCATACTAATATAGTCGATTGATGGTTGATAAATGTACAAAAGCAATACAATGGAGTGAAAATAGCCTCTTCAACAAGTGATGCTGGGACATCTGGAGATTCATATGCATGAATAAATAGATGATAGATAGATTAGATAGATAGATAGATAGATAGATAGATAGATAGATAGATAGATAGATAATAGATAGATAGACAGACAAATGAATTTCCACAGAGGCCTTACCCTATCCAAACATTTAACTCAAGATGCCTGGGTGTCTCAGTCAGTTAAGCGTCTGACCTCAGCTCAGGTCATGATCTTGTGGCTTGTGAGTTTGAGCTCCACTTTGGGCTCTGTGCTGACAGCTCTGAACCTGGAACTTGCTTCAGATTCTGTTGTCTCTGTCTCTTTCTGCCCCTTCCCAACTCACACTCTGTCTCTCTCTCTCAAAAATAAATTAAATGTTAAAAAAAATTAAAAAAAAAAGAAAACATTTAACCCAAAATTGATAACAGGCCTAAATGTAAAACTTTAAAAGTCTGACAGACAATATGGAAGAAAACCTGCATGACCTTGGGTTTACTGAAGACGTTTTAGACAGAACACCAAGTATGTAATCTATAAAAGAAATAACTGATAATCTAGTAATCTAGACTTCATTAAATGTGAAATCTTCTGCTCTGAGAAAGACAATAGCAAGATAATTAAAAGACAAGCCACATACTGGGAGAAAATATTTGCAAAAGACATTATCTGACAAAATATACAAAGAACTCTTAAAATTCAACAATAAGGAAACAACTTGATTCAAAAATAGGCCAAAGGCCTTAATAGATACTTCCCGAAAGTATACTGATGGCAAATTAAAGCACATGAAAACATGCTCCACATTATATATCATCAAGAAAGTGCAAATTAAACCAACAGTGAGATACAACAACACACTTACTAAAACGGACAAAACCTGGAACACTGAATATACCAAATGCTGGTGGCATGTGGAGTAACAGGAGCTCTCATTTATAGCTGGTGGGAATAAATAGCAGAGCTCATTTTGAAGAGACTTTGGTGCTTTCCCACAAAACTAAAATTCTTACAATACAATCCAGCAATCATGCTTGGTATTTACTCAAAGGGGTAAAACTTATGTCCACACATAAAAATTGCACATGAAAGTTTATGGCAGATGTTGATAATTTGCAAAACTTGGAAGCAACCCAGATGTCCTTCAATATGTGAATCAATAAGCTGTGGTGTATATCTAGGCAATGGAATGCCATTCATCATACACACTCAAAAAAAAATGTTATCAAGCCATGTAAAGTCATGGAGTTATTTTAAATGTCTATTAATAAATGAAAGAAGCCAATCTGAACAGGCTATATACTGCATGATTCCAAATACAGGTGACCAAACCTAAACAACACAGGTTTGAACTAGGAGCGTCTACTTACACGTTTTTTTTTTTTTCAATAAAAACAGTGCAATACTGTCAAAGTATTTTCTCTCCCTTATGATTTTCTTAATAACATTTTCTTTTTTCTAGCTTACTTTATTATAAGAATGCAGTGTATAATACACATAACATACAAAATATGTGCTAATTGACCATTTATGTTATTTGTAAGGCTTCTGGTCATCAGCAGGCTATTAGTAATTAAGTTTTGGGGAAGTCAAAAATTACACATGAATTTCAGGTCAGCACTCCTAACCCCCACATTATTCAAAGGTCAACTCTATATGATTTTCTAGAAAAGATAAAACTATGGAGACCATAAAAAGATATGTGGTGGCCAGGAGTTGTGGAAGGAATGCGAAGGAGGGATCAATAAAGAGAATTTTAATGCAGTGAAATACTCTGTAGTTACCATAATAATCCATATATGTAATTATTCATTCATCCAGACCAATAGAATTTATAAAAACAATAGTAAACTATAAGTTAACTATAGACTTTAAGTGATTTTGAAGTGTCAATATAAGTTCATTAATTATAACATATTAATCACTCTGGTGAGGGATATTGATAATGGGGAAGCTATGCATATGTGGGTGCAGCTGGTGTGTGGGAAATCTCTGTACCTTCCCCTTGCTGATGCTGTGAACCTAAAAATATTCTAAAAAATTGGATTATTAACTGAAAAAAGAAATATGAGAACTTTTTGACATAATAACAAAAAAAGAAATGTGTGTGTTTTTTCGCATTTTGTATTACCATATATGTAGATAATCTTTTATTATTCATTCCAGGCAGCTTAATTCCATGAACTTATTTTCTATGCCCCTGAAAATACCTTCATTGTAATTTTTATTTCATATATTAATTTTGCTGCCTACAGAATCCTAGTTTGGTAGATTATTTCCCTCTAACCTTTTCTGATCCTTTGAAGATGACACTCCATTTTCCCATTTTTTGTTGTTTTATTAGTAATAAGATGTGTTAGTATTGTCTGTAAACTATTTGCAAGTACATTTCTCTCTAGTACTTATGTGATTTTGTCACTATTCATAATGTTTGTCAGCTTAATGAAAATGCACTTTTACCTATACGCATGTATTTATTTGTTTATTTGTATTGGCTAAGCCTTCATGATCTCCTTTTCTTGGAAGAATTGACTTTACTTCTAGAGTATTCTCAGTCATCATAATTTTTAATGTTGCTTCTATACCACTCCATCTATTTTCTCTTCCAAGACTTCCCATCAGGAGTTTTTATTTTGGCATGCTTCAATATGTCCTCTTTATCTTTATTTCTCTTTCACATTTTCTTTCTCTATAGCCCTGTGCTGATTTGGTGGGATGGCAAGAGAAAATCCTCAGTACTAAATCTTAATTCAAAGATCCTCTTTTGGATTATGACTAAGGTAGAGTTCACTCCATCTTTGAAAGTTGTTTTTAGAGTTTTGCTTGTATAATATATTACAGACACAGAAAACCACCTAAGATAAATGCTCAATGAGAGGATATTGTTTTTGTAGTTTCAAGTTTTTATTTAAATTCCAGTTAGTTAACATGTAGGGTAATATTAATTTCAGGAGTAGAATTTAGTGACTCAACACTTACATACAAAACCTAGTGCTCATAACAAGGGCCCTCCTTAATACCCATCACCATTTAACTCATCCTCCCACCCACCTCCCCTCCAGCACCCCTCAGTTTGTTCTCTATGGTTAAGTCTATTTTATGATTTGCCTCTCTCCTTTTTTTTTCCCTCCTACATTCATCTGTTTTGTTTCTTAAATTCCACATGTGAGTTAAATCATATGGTATTTGTCTTTCTCTAACTAACTTATTTCAGTTAACATAATACACTCTAGCTCCATCCATGTCATTGCAAATGGCAAGATTTCATTCTTTTGGATGTCCGAGTAATACTCCATTGTGTATATATATGACATCTTCTTTATCCATTCATCAGTAGATGGACATTTGGACTCTTTCCATAATTTGGCTATTGTTGATCATGCTGCTATAAACGTCAGGGAGCATATGCCCCTTCAAATCAGTATTTTTATATATTTTGGGTAAATACCCAGTTGTGCAACTGCTGGATCAATGACTATGTATTTCATATATACCTATTCTTGATTTGTATTTGTTTTTCTTTTTCCTTATGCTTTTGATTAGGAACATAATTTTCTCCAAAAATTATTTTAGATCCTTAAACATATATACTTTAAAGTCAGTTTTGTGCATATTTTATTTGTTAAAAAAATTATTTCCCTATTGTACCAGTTTGATTTTTACTTTCTTTGGATCAAAATATCTTCTATGTTTGCAATATATGTAGTCCCAATAGTTTCTATTTGTTTGATTCATCTCTGTTCTTATACTCTCTTCTCCAGATGTTCTACAGATTTCCCCACTTGCCAATGAAATGGTTGGAGTTAGTCCTCAAGCACTCACTGAGCCATGCACAATTTAGTCCAACTTTGTTCCAGGATTTTCCCAATTCCTAGTTATGCAGTTAATACATTATTCAACCTTCTTTTACTCTTCATTTTCTTAACTCTTTTTAAATGTTAAATCTCATTTTTCTTTATTTGGAAGAAAAAGTTGATATTGACATGATAAACTCAAAATTCCACATAATTTTTTTCTAAACTTTTTAAATATTAGATTCAGGGGCATAGGGGTGGCTCAGTCGGTTAAGCATCTGACTTTGGCTCAGATCATGATCTCACGGCTTGTGAGTTCGAGGCCCGCATCAGGCTCTATGCTGATAGCTCAGAGCCTGGAGCCCGTTGTGGATTCTGTGTCTCCCTCTCTCTCTGCCCCTCCCCTGCTCATACTTTCTCTTTCTCTCTCAAAAATAAACATTTTAAAAATTTAAATATTAGAGTCTATACAATATGATTTTCTTATATAATTTGCCCCCATCTTTCATCATCCAAATTTTTGAAAGGTCAAGGTCTTTATTCACACTGATGGAATGGCTGGGGAAAGACCCTCTATTTATGAATACAGAGGGTCATATGACACTGTTTGCAACCCTAGGAAAGCTTCTTAGGTTACTATTTCATCTTTATTTTAAGGTCCCATTTCTTTACTTTAATACATAAATCTGTGAAATAGTTTCTTCTTTTTTGATTAAAAAAGGCCTAAACTTTATTGACAAACTGCTGCGGACATTTTGACATAAATTTAAGCTACCTATTTAAGCAGACTTACATGGGCAGCTTTTAATCTTCCCAAAACAAAACAGGAAGATGGTACAATCCAGTTAGGGCTTTAACTTATATACAAAACGGATTTTGATTCCTTTCTCATTCAGCTGTAGTCTCTTTTTATATCATGTTAGTGTTGAGACATACTTGACTAACTACCTTAGGAGCAGTTCATTATGATTGGTTTTCTTTACATAAAGGAAAACAAAATGATTTAAATAAAAATGAAAATTTTAGAAGTTTCTATTTTCATGTGACTCTACTATTGAATAGAAATTAGGAGAGTTTCCTAAACAACCTTATGCACAGGTAGGCCTTGGAGTGGCTGTAGAAGGAATTGGTGTGAATTATTTTGCAAGTTCAAGTCTTTTAGTTATTGTGTGGATTATCTTTTGTTAATAGTGTTGCTTATGATATGGCACCATACAAACATAGACTTCTTTTTGGCAAAAATAAACAGATATTTATTCCAAATATATCTTTATTATTGATATTTTAAAAGTGACTATAAAATCTAAAAAGGAAGGGAGTTCAACTGGTACCAAAGAATACCAAAGAAAATTTGGCTTATGATTGCTGAGAAAAAATGTTGATAAGACCCTGACCAGAACCCCAAGGAAGAAACGACACATTGAAAAATTGTGTGCTTCATTAAGTCCATGCTAGATGATGGTTTTATTGTATTTTTACTTTTCACATTTCTCTGGGTTGAGATTTTATGCCCTTATGTTGTAGAAATTACTCCTAAATACTATTGCCAAAGGAGAAACAGTGTGAATGCCTAGGATGCATTCATTCTTTACCAAGACTTTTAGTCACCCTAAAATTAGTTTTTGCATTTATTTAGAGCACAGTCACTTGTCTCCATTACACGTGGGTAAGTTTGTTACTACATGTGGGTTAAAATATTGTCATTGCCTCTAAAGTGTAAAATTGTTATAAATACATACATGGAGTCACTAAAAATTAAGTAAAATTGTTATTTCTCCCAACACACATGGAATATGTATCTTTGGTAAAAATGTGTTGGTATTTTTTTTAATTTTTTTTTTTTTATTTTAGAGAGAGAGCACACATGAGTCAGGGAGAGGGGTAGAGGGAGAGAGAGAATCTTAAGCAGGCTCCACACTCAGCACAGAGCCCCATGCAGGGCTCCATCTCACAACCATGAGATCATGACCTGAGAGAAATCAAGAGTTAGATACTTAATCGACTGAGCCATGCAGGCACCTTAATAAAAGTGTTTTAATCAAAACAGTACTGGGGTGCCTGGGTGGCTCAGTTGGTTAAGCGTCCAACTTTGACTTGGGTCATGATCTCGTGGTTTGTGGGTTCGAGCCCCGCATTGGGCTTTGCGCTGACAGCTCAGAGCCTGGGGCCTGCTTTGGATTCTGTGTCTCCCTCTCTCTCTGTTCCTCCCCTGCTCACACCTTGTCTCTCTCTCTCAAAAATAAATAAAGATTAAAAAAAATTTCAAAATAGCACTATGTAAATACATATGCAATCGGTTATAAGTTAGTGTTGATGACCCATATCAGTAATAATAATGATGATAATAATAATAATAATAATGATGATGTTAATAATATCTAACATGTATTAATATATTGAGTGATAAAAAATTAAATATTCAGTAAGAACTTAGTTTATTGCATGCATTCTCAACAGGGGAAATATCAACCTAAGGGGCAAAAATTGGTTCTAGAGTAGAAGAAGAGAAAAATATCTTAGTTATTATGGTAGTTCCCAACCCTCCAAGGGGCCATAGTGAATCAGCTAATATACAATACATTCCTGGTATAAAAATTTTATGGTGAGGAATTAGGATATAAAAATATCCTAAAGTTTCCTTAATGGGGTAATAAAGGAAAGGAAAAGTTTAAAAATACTGGCTCATTTTATTTAATCTTCATAGAGAACCTATGATGTACATACTGATACTATCCTGATTAATAGGACCAAACCCCAGACGTTTGCCCAAAGTTACAAATCTGGTCAGTGGTAAGACAGGAATGTAAATACAGGTCTAGATTGTAGTCCAGTCTCCAAGACTCCTAATCAGCATGTTTACTGCCTCTTTATACAAAAACAAATTCAATGTATTAATTATATTTTGTTAAATAAATTTAAAAAATTGTCAAAATATATGTATGTCATTATTATTAATAGTTACAAAAATAACACCCTTATAAAATTTTAACCTAATTTAGAGATTTGGATACATAACTAGTAGCAACATAACATACATTGCCTTTACTATATTGTATTTGCATGTCAACATGTTGTTCGATTTTTCATTGACTGATGATATTTGGAATTAACAGTAGCTCCAGCTTGTAGAATAATCATAACTTTGAGCATACATTTCCTATATCTTTGAAAACATAAGCTTCATATTTTGTACCTTACCATTCACTCATTTGATAAATTTTAATTTTTTTAATGATTATCTATTTTTGAAAGAGAGAGAGAAAGAGACAGAGCACAAGTGGGGGAGGGGTAGAGATCTAGGGGGAGACACAGAATCTGAAGCAGGTCCAGGCTCCAAGCTGTCAGTACAGAGCACAACACAGAGCTCGAACCCACGAGCCGAGTTGTGAGATCATGACCCGAGCCAAACTTGGAAGCTTAACTGACTAAGCCACCCAGGCACCTCCCATTTGATAAATTTTATACAAGGAAACCCACATGGACTTGCGTAGTATTTACATGTTACATGTAAAAAAAATATGTTTTCTCACTTACAATTTATGCTTATTAATCCCATTGTTGCAGTAAATAATGTCACTCTTTCATTTACATTTTCTAACAGACAGCAGTCGAGGCTCATTAGTCTTCCTGCTGCAAAGTGAAAATTAAATTTTTATTAAGTAAAGCAAGCATTAAGTAAGCATAAAATTGGTATAATTATCTCTTCCATCTTCACGAATAAGTAATCTATAATAACCAAAGGAAAAAAATGGCTTAAAAACTCAAGACAACACATTTCTAGTTAATTAGAATAATATGAAAACAATATACATTGGTTCTGAAAAAAGAAAATAAAAACATTTTCATATTTTAAAATGTTCTGTGGTCATATCAAAGTATCTAAAAACAATAACAGAAAAACCAACAAATACTAGCCAACAAATAATAAGTCTCATTGAAAACTAAATATTCAGGATCTCCTATCCAACAGAAAATTTTAACCCACTTCTGTGACTCAGCTCTTAGGTCAGTATAAACAATGGTATGGTTGAAGTATTTTTTCCTAAACAGAGATGTATATAGTTATCATTTGGGTAAAAAAATGAATACTTAACAGTTAATTTTTCATTGTGATTACACTATAGGCATATATTTCTCTAAGTACAGTGTCAAAGAAATATCAACAAAATCTTATGGAACCAAGAATATGAGGTGAAAAGGCCAGTCACCCATGAGAAGTATTGGAACAGACAACATTTTACATGCCAGGTTTAAGTAAATTGAATGTTTCTAATCAATTTAATTGGATTGATTACATATGCATTAATTAGAAATAAAAATTTAATGATGTCATATTCATTTATTTTCAAAATGTAATACCACCATCTGCCAAACTATTTAAGTACTAAAACTTAATTTTAAAATATGGAATAAAGGCAATTCTGGGAAAATGTATATTTTAAGATTTTTCATATTGAAATTTGTTTAAGGTAGTTTCTTATAATCAAGAAGTATTGACTATTCTCTGTTTTTAAAAATAATTATCCACAAGGCCCCTCTGGGGATACTCTGGTGCTTTCTATAAAATGAATTGCCAGGCCAAGCAGTCGCGGCAATTAATTAACCAGAGCAATCTGTCACTTCTGGTTTGGCTATGAGACACAGTCCTGAGCAATTTCCCGGCTTTATGAATGACCCAGAACTAGAATGAGTAATGGAGAACCAAACTCATTGGCCTTAGCACCATCACAGAATGGTTTTTTGTCTGTTGCTCATTCAAAATTTTTTGGCATCAGAGACAGATACCAAGTGTACCTAGAGTTGTAATATGTAGATTTTAGAAGCCTATACTAAAATGTGTTGCTTATATATATTAAAGAGATATGGTTTTAATTCTCTTGTCTTTGGGGATGTGCCACGTAAGAAATTGCTGCGGGGGGAGGAGACAAGATGGCAGAACAGCATGGAAGCTTTTTGTGTGTCTCGCGTCCATGAAATACAGCCAGACCAACACTAAACCATCCTACACACCTAGAAAACTGATTAGAAGATTAACACAACAATCTGCACAACCTGAACCACAGAACTCAGCAGGTACACAACATGAAGAGCTGAACTTGGGGAGCAAGAAGCCCCAAAAGGTAGGGAACCCCTTTTGTGGGCAGAGAGAGGACAGAGACTGGGGAGGGGGGGAGCATACGGGAAAAGCACCCCTCCCCAAAAGCAGCTGGAGAGAAAGTGGAAAATTAGAAACAGCTGCAGGGACTAAACTAAAAAGGGAGAAAGGAGAAAGGAGAAGGTTTAAATTCTATTAAGACTGTAAACAAGGGGAGCGCAGAGGCTACAACTCTGCAGCTCCATATCTGGCGATGCTCTGCTGGGAAGGGTGAATCCCCAGGAGCAGAGTGGGATCTGGGAGGTTCTCAGGCCACACGGGGAAAAGCATTTCCGCTGCCGGAAGAACATTTGGTAGAGACTGTTGAAGCCACCTGGTCCCAGCAGACCCCGGAAAGCAGCCACATTCGCTGGTGCTGGGGCAAGGTTGTTGAGGGTGAAGCCTGGTGCCAGATGTGTGTTGCAATTTTCCATGGTCCCTGAAATGCTGAGGCTACACTGCCTCGCGATCTTTTTTGGGGGTGGGCTGGCACCTGGCCACAGTCTCTGGGCATGGGCAACAGCAGGGTCCAGTGGGCACTCCTGGGTGCAGTTGACATTCGGCCATTGTTCAATGAGACACTCCTGCAGGGGGCAGAGTGGGTCAAAGCTGCAGTCTGTTGGAAGTAAGGGGCTGAGGAAAACAGCCGCATCTGAGACAAAACTTGGGAGAGAGGTACTGCCTGGGGCCTGGTCACGGAGAGTGGAAAAGTGGGGAGTGTACGAGAGCTGAAGACGGAGGACCGGTGTGTGATCACTGATTTGGGAGAACAAACTGGGTGGATCGGTGACGCCATTTTTCACCGCTCCCACGAATGCGCATGTGCACCAAAGAGCACTGCAACAATCCACCCCAGTAGGCTAGCAGCGCCATCTAGTGTTACACCGAGCCCTGCCCAACTGGGTCAACCTCGCTCTTCAAGAACACAAACCTAACCGCCAGCTTAATTTATGGACTATAAAGAGCTACATGGACAGACCTCTAGGGGAAAACGATGCAATTTCAGTCCTACTTCAATCTGTTAGCAGGTTCATCTATTCAATTTTTTTCTCTTTTTTTCCTTTTTATTTTTTACAATTCTTTTTCTTGAATAAGAAAGAGAAAAAACTCATTTTTATTTTCAATTTTTATTAAAACTATCTGTCTTTAATTTTTATTACTATATTTTTTACTTTTGTGTAAATTTTTTCAAATTCTACTTTACTTCCATCATTTAATTTTAGTCTACTTCAGTGTACTCACCTTTTCAAACTTTCAAACAATTTCCTTTTTTTCTTTCATTTTTTTCTCTTTTTCATTTCTTTTTTTGAATGCAGAAAGAGAAAAACTTCAGTTTTATTTTGAATTTCTTTTAAAAATATTCTTATATAATTTTTATTACTATATTTTTTGCTCTTATGTAATTTTTTTCAAATTCTGTCTTACTCCCATCATTTTATTTCAGTCTACTACAGTGTATTAACTTTTTCAAATTCTCAAACAATTTGTTTTTTTGTCTTTTCTCTTTTTTTAAATCTTTTTTCTATTTTTCATTTCTTAACTTTTTCTTAAATACAGAAAATGAAAAAATTCATATTTCTTTTTAATTTTTACTAAAAATATTTTTCTATTTTTTTCACCTATATTCTCTAGTTTTGTGTCTTTTAGTCTACTTTAGTGTATTCATTTTTTCAAATTCTCAAACGATTTCCTTATTTTTCTCTCCCCCCGCCTTTTTTTTTTGTTTGTTTTTCTAATCTGTCAAACCATTTTCTACACCCAGACCAAAACACACCTAGGATCTAGCATCATCTATTCGATTTTAGTGTGTGTGTTTTTAATTTTTAATTTTAATATTTTTTAATTTTTAATTTTTTTAATTTCAATTTTTCTACCTCATTAATTCCTTTTCTCCCTTCAAAATGACAAAACAAAGGAATTCACCCCAAAAGAAAGAGCACAAAGAAATGACAGCCAGGGATTTAACCAACACAGATACAAGCAAGATGTCTGAACCAGAATTTACAATCACGGTAATAAGAATACTAGCTGGAGTCGAAAATAGATTAGAATCCCTTTCTGCAGAGATAAAAGAAGTAAAAAACAGAATGAAATTAAAAATGCTATAACTGAGCTGAAATCACGGATGGATGCAGTGGCCGCAAGGATGGATGAGGCAGAACACAGAATCAGCGATACACAGGACAAACTTATAGAGAATAATGAAGCAGAAGAAAAGAGGGAGATTAAGGCAAAAGAGCACGATTTAAGAATTAGAGAAACCAGTGACTCATTAAAAAGGAACAACATCAGAATCATAGGGGTCACGGAGGAGGAAGAGAGAGAAATAGGGGTAGAAGAGTTATGTGAGCAAATCATAGCAGAAAACTTTCCTAACCTGGGGAAAGAAACAGACATCAAAATCCAGGAAGCACAGAGGACTCCCATTAGATTAAAAAAAAAACCTGACCATCAACAAGGCATATCATAGTCAACTTCACAAAATAATCAGGCAAGGAGAGAATCATGAAAGCAGCAAGGGAAAAAAAGTCCCTAACCTACAAGGGAAGACAGATCAGGTTTGCAGCAGACCTATCCACAGGAACTTGGCAGGCCAGAAAGGAGTGGCAGAATATATTCAGTGTACTACATCAGAAAAATATGAAGCCAAGAATTATTTATCCAGCAAGGCTGTCATTCAAAATACAAGGGGAGATAAAAGTTTCCCAAACAAAAATTAAAGGAGTTTGTGAGCACTAAACCAGCCCTGCAAGAAATTTTAAGGGGGACACTCTGAGGGGTGAAAAGATGAAAATATATACATATAAATAAATAAATACCAAAAGCAACAAAAGATTAGAAAGGACCAGAGAACACCACCAGAAACTCCAACTCTACAAGCATCATAATGGTAATAAATTTATATCTTTCAGTATTCACTCTAAACATCAATGGACTCAATGCTCCAATCAAAAGACATAGGGTAAACAGAATGGATAAGAAAACAAGACCCATCTATATGCTGTTTACAAGAGACCCACTTTAGACCTAAAGACACCTCCTAAAGACACCTACAAATTGAAAATAAGGGGATGGAGAACCATCTATCATACTAATGGTCAACAAAAGAAAGCCAGAGTAGCCATACTTATATCAGACAATCTAGACTTTAAAATAAACACTGTATCAAGAGATGCAGAAGGGCATAATATCATAATCGAGGGGTCTATAGACCAAAAAGACCTAACAATTGCAAACATTTATGCACCAAATGTGAAAGCACCCAAATATATAAATCAATTAATCACAAACATAAACTCATCGATAATTATACCATAATAGGAGACTTCAACATTCCACTCACAGCAATGGACAGATCATCTACTCAAAAAAATCAACAAGGAAACAATGGCTTTGAATGACACACTGGACCAGATGGACTTAACAGATATACGCAGAATATTTCATCCTAAACCAGCAGAATATACATTCTTCTCCAGTGCACATGGAACATTCTCCAGAATAGACCATATACTGGGACACAAAACAGCCCTAAGTAAGTACAAAAAGATCGAGATTGTAGCGTGCATATTTTCAGACCACAATCCTATGAAACTTAAAAAGCAACCACAAGAAAAAATTTGGAAAGGTAACAAATACTTGGAGACTGAAGAACATCCTACTAAATAATGAATGGGTTAACCAAGCAGTTAAAGAAGAAATTAAAAAGTATATGGAAGTCAATGGAAATGATAGCACCACAACACAAAACCTCTGGAATGCAGCGAAGGCGGTCATAAGAAGAAAGTATATAGCAATCCAGGCCTTCCTAAAGAAGGAAGAAAGATCTCAGATACACAACCTAACCTTACATCTTAAGGAGCTAGAGAAAGAACAGCAAATAAAACCCCAAACCAGCAGAAGACAGGAAATAATAAAGATTAGAGCAGAAATTAATGCTATCGAAACCAAAAAAAAAAAAAAAACAAAAAACAAAAAACAGTAGAACAGATCAATGAAACCAGAAGCTGGTTCTTTGAAAGAATTAACAAAATTGATAAATCATTAGCAAGTTTGATCAAAAAGAAAAAGGAAAGGACCCAAATAAGTAAAATCAAGAATGAAACAGGAGAAATCACAACCAACACAGCAGAAATAAAAACAATAACAAGAGAATATTATGAGCAATTATATACCAATAAAATGGGCAATCTGGAAGAAAAGGACAAATTCCTAGAAACATATACACTACCAAAACTGAAACAGGAAGAAATAGAAAATTTGAACAGACCCATAACCAGGAAGGAAATCGAATTAGTAATCAAAAACCTGCCAAAAAACAAGAGTCCAGGGCCAGATGGCTTTCCAGGGGAATTCTACCAAACATTTAAGGAAGAGTTAACACCTATTCTCTTGAAACTGTTCCAAAAAATAGAAATGGAAGCAAAACTTCCAAACTCTTTCTATGAAGCCAGCATTACCCTGATTCCAAAACCAGACAGAGACCCAACTAAAAAGGAGAACTATAGACCAATTTCCCTGATGAACATGGATGCAAAAATCCCCAACAAGATATTAGCCAACCGGATCCAGCAATACATTAAAAAAAGTATTCACCATGACCAAGTGGGATTTATACCTGGGATGCAGGGCTGGTTTCATATCCACAAAACAATTAACAGGATTCATCACAACAATAAAAGAAAGGACAAGAACCATATGATCCTCTCAATAGATGCAGAGAAAGCATTTGACAAAATAGAGCATGCTTTCTTGATAAAAACCCTCAAAAAAGTAGGGAAAGAAGGATCATACCTTGAGATGATAAAAGCCATATACGAGTGACCCTATGCTAATATCATCCTCAATGGGGAAAAACTGAGAGCTTTCCCCCTAAGGTCAGGAACAAGACAGGGATGTCCACTGTTGCCACTGTTATTCAACATAGTATTGAGAGTCTTAGCCTCTGCAATCAGACAACACAAAGAAATAAAAGGCATCCATATCGGCCAGGAGGAGGTCAAACTTTAACTCTTCACAAATGACATGATACTCTATATGGAAAACCCTAAAAATTCCCCCCAAAACCTGCTAGAATTGATTCATGAATTCAGTAAATTTTCAGGATATAAAATCAACGCACAGAAATTGGTTCCATTCCTATATACCAACAATGAAGCAACAGAAAGATAAATCAAGGAATTTATGACATTTACAGTTGCACCAAACACCTTAAAATACCTAGGAATAAATCTAACCAAAGAGGTGAAAAATCTAGACACTGAAAACTATAGAAAGCTGATGAAAGAAATTGAAGAAGACACAAAACAATGGAAAATGATTCCATGTTCCTGGATAGGAAGAAATATTGTTAAAATGTTGATACTACCCAAATCAATCTACATATTCAACGCAATCTCTATCATAGTAACACCAGCATTCTTCACAAAGCTAGAACAAATAGTCCTAAAATCTGTATGGAACCAGAAAATACACCACATAGCCAAAGCAATCTTGAAAAAGAAAACCAAAGCAGGAGGCATCACAATCCCGGCCTTCAAGCTATACTACAAAGCTGTAATCATCAAGACACTATGGTACTGGCCAAAGAACAATCAGATCAATGGAACTGAGTAGCGAACCCAGAAATGGACCCCAAAATGTATGGTCAACTAATCTTTGACAAAGCAGGAAAGAACATCCAATAAAATAAAGAGTCTCTTCAGCAAGTGGTGCTGGGAAACCTGGACAGCTACATGCAGAAGAATGAACCTGGACCACTTTCTTACACCATACACAAAAATAAACTCAAGGTGGATGAAAGACCTCCATGTAAGACAGGAAGCCATCAAAATCCTCAAGGAGAAAGCAGGCAAAAAACCTCTTTGATCTTGAATGCAGCAATTTCTTACTCAACACGTCTCCGGAGGCAAGGGAAACAAAAGCAAAAATGAACTACTCAGACCTCATCAAAATAAAAAGCTTCTGCACAGCCAAGGAAACAATAAGCAAAACTAAAAGGCAACCAATGGAAAGGGAGAAGATATTTGCAAATGACATATCAGATAAAGGGTTAGTATCCAAAATTTACAAAGAACTTATCAAACTCAACACCTGAAAAACAAATAATCCAGTGAAGAAATGAGCAAAAGACATGAATAGACACTTCTCCAAAGAAGACTTCCAGATGGCCAACCAACACATGAAAAACTGCTCGACTTCACTCATCATTAGGGAAATAATAATCAAAACCACAATGAGATACCACCTTACACCTGTCAGAATGGCTAACATTAACAACTCAGGCAACAATAGATGTTGGTGAGGATGTGGAGAAAGAGGATCTCTTTTGCATTGTTGGTGGCAATGCAAGCTGGTGCAGCCACTCTGGAAAACAGTATGGAGATATCTCAAAAAACTAAAAATAGAACTACCCTAGGAGCCAGTAATTGCACTACTAGGCATTAATCCATGGGATACAGGTGTGTTGTTTTGAAGGGACACAGGCACCCCCATGTTTATAGCAACACTATCAACAATAGCCAAAGTATGGAAAGAGCCCAAATGTCCATCGATGGATGAATGGATAAAGAAGATGTGGTATAGATATACAATGGGGTATTACTCGGCAATCAAAAAGAATGAAATCTTGCCATTTGCAACTACGTGGATGGAACTGGAGGGTATTATGCTAAGTGACATTAGTCAGTCAGAGAAAGACAAAAATCGTATGACTTCACTCATATGAGGACTAAGAGACAAAACAGATGAACATAAAGGAAGGGAAACAAAAATAATATAAAAACAGGGAGGGGGACAAAACAAAAGAGACTCATAAATATGGAGAACAAACTGAGGGTTGCTGGAGGGGTTGTGGGAGGGGGGGATGAGCTAAATGGGTAAGGGGCATTAAGGAATCTACTCCTGAAATCATTGCTTCACTATATACTAACTTGGATATAAAATTTAAAAAATAAAAAATAAAGTTAAATTATAAAAAAAAAGAAAGAAATTGCTATGGCTGAGGTCAGAGATGTTTTATCCTGCTTTCTCCTCTACAGTTTTGATAGTTTCCTGTCTCACATTCAGGTCCTTTATCCATTTGGAGTTTATTTTTGTGAATCGTGTAAGAAAGTGGTCTAGTTTCATTCTTCTGCATGTTGCTGTCCAGTTCTCCCAGCACCATTTGTTAAAGAGACTACCTTTGTTCCATTGGATAGTCTTTCCTGCTTTCTCAAAGATTAGTTGCTCATACATTTGTGGGTCCAATTCTGGAGTCTCTATTTTATTCCATTGGTCTATGTGTCTGTTTTTGTGCCAATACCATGCTGTCTTGATGATTACAGCTTTGTAGTAGAGGCTAAAGTGTGGGATTGCCTCCTGCTTTGGTCTTCTTCTTCAATTACTTTTACTATTCGGGGTCTTTTGTGGTTCCATACAAATCTTAGGATTGCTTGTTCTAGCTTCAAGAAGAATGCTGGTGCAATTTTGATTGGGATTGCATTGAATATGTAAATTGCTTTGGGTAGTATTGATTTTTTAACAACATTTATTCTTCCAATCCATGAGCATGGAATGTTTTTCCATTTCTTTGTGCCTTCTTCAATTTCCTTCATAAAGTTTCTATAGTTTTCAGCATACAGATCTTTTACATCTTTGGTTAGGTTTATTCCTAGGTATTTTATCATTCTTGGTGCAATTGTGAATGGGATCAGTTTCTTTATTTGTCTTTCTGTTGCTTCATTATTTGTGTATAAAAATGCAACTGATATCTGTACATTGATTTTTGTATCCTGCGACTTTGCTGAATTCATTTATCAGTTCTAGCAGACTTTTGGTGGAGTCTATCAGGTTTTCCATGTATAATATCATGTCATCTGCAAAAAGTGAAAGCTTCATTTCATCTTTGCCAATTTTGATGCCTTTGATTTCCTTTTGTTGTCTGATTGTTGATGCTAGAACTTCCAACACTATGTTAAACAAGAGAGGTGAGAGTGGACATCCCTGTCGTGTTCCTGATCTCAGGGGAAAGGCTCTCAGTTTTTCCCCATTGAGGATGATATTAGCTGTGGGTTTTCATAAATGGCATTTATGATATTTAAGTATGTTCCTTCTATCCTGACTTTCTCGACGGTTTTTATTAAAAAAGAATGCTGAATTTTGTCAAATGCTTTTTCTGCATCGATTGACAGGAAAAGCAAAAATGAACTATTGGGACCTCATGAAGATAAAAAGCTTCTGCACTGCAAAGGAACCAACCAACAAAACTAAAAGGCAACCAACGGAATGGGAAAAGATATTTGCAAATGACATATCGGACAAAGGGCTAGTATCCAAAATCTATAAAGAACTCACCAAACTCCACAACCTAAAAACAAATAATCCAGTGAAGAAATGGGCAGAAAACATGAATAGACACTTCTCTAAAGAAGACATCCAGATGGCCAAAAGACACATGAAAAGATGCTCAATATTGCTCCTCACCAGGGAAATACAAATCAAAACCACACTGAGATACCAGCTCATGCCAGTCAGAGTGGCTATAATGAAGGCTAAAATGAAAGGAGGCTATAGATGCTGGAGAGGATGTGGAGAAACGGGAACCCTCTTGCACTGTTGGTGGGAATGCAAATGGGTACAGCTGCTCTGGGAGACAGTGTGGAGGTTCCTCAAAAAATTAAAAATAGATCTACCTTATGACCCAGCAATAAACTGCTAGGAATTTACCCAATGGATACAGGAGTGCTGATGTATAGGGGCACCTGTACCCCAATGTTTATAGCAGCACTCTCAACAATAGCCAAATTATGGAAAGAGCCTAAATGTCCATCAACTGATGAATGGATAAAGAAATTGTGGTTTATATACACAATGGAATACTACGTGGCAATGAGAAAGAATGAAATATGGCCTTTTGTAGCAACGTGGATGGAACTGGAGAGTGTTATGCTAAGTGAAATAAGTCATACAGAGAAAGACAGATACCATATGTTTTCACTCTTATGTGGATCTTGAGAAACTTAACAGAAGACCATAGGGGAGGGGAAGAAAAAAAAAGTCAGAGAGGGAGGGAGCCAAACCATAAAAGACTCTTAAAAACTGAGAACAATCTGAGGGTTGATGGGGGGTGGGAGGGAGAGGTGGGTGGGTGATGGGTATTGAGGAGGGCACCTGTTGGGATGAGCACTGGGTGTTGTATGGAAACCAATTTGACAATAAATTTCATATTAAAAAAAGATATGGTGTGTAGGACTTGATATGTGTGACATTAACACTGGAAAACTAATTTGATGAAAAAAGCAAATTATTCCTTCAAATATTCATTCATTACTGCTGATATCTTTTTGGATTGGGTAAATGCAAAATTAGCAGTTATACAGTTCATAGGTAATTGAAGCATGCACATTGTCAAGACAATTGACAGGAAGTCAGACTTGAGATAGCTACTGAGACCTGAGCCAAATATTTATAAGCATAAATAAATATAAAAACCTTTACACCTAGATTGGTTCTGTATCACATCTCTAAATAATAATAAAAATCACATTAGTAATATTCACACAAATGAAGATAATTCATGAGTTCTATATTTGATTAATTGAAGGTAGGAAGTTTTGAACTACATACTGTAGTTACATTATAGTTCATTTTCTTCTGTGTACATATTATTTAATAAAGCTCTCATATCTAAATTATATTCCCTTTATATTATACTTTTTTCCATCCAATTGTATGAATAAAATTATTACCATCATCTGATCTGAACAGCTATGTGTCATTGTGTATAAGGAAACTGAGATGATAAATGAGATAATATGAAATATCAGTATAGACTGACAGTGAACCATACTGTTCTAATAAATATTAAGTTCAATGATCATGGTAAGAAATAAATACATATACAGTTTCAACATTCTTTGGAATGCACATAGAGTAAAGGAGCTTAAGTTATGTAGAAATGTGTTGTCCTTGCAATGATGCCCACTGCATCATCTGATATCTTTTATAATATATAGTATTGTGCAATCAAGTTACAAATTAATACATATGAATGAAAGAGAAAATTTTAGGAATCTGGTGACTTCTGAGCATCACAAGCACAATTAAAAATGACACACGTTTTCTTTTTAGGCCACATACCGAGAAGAGTCATATATATTACCCAAGAAATAAGATGAAAATTAAAAAAGAATATATATATATATATATAGATATGCCAGGACAAGGCATTGTAAAGTAACTGTTACCTTCAAGTATATTGTAAAATGAAAAAAATATTCAGCTTCTAAGTGTTCTAAGTGTTCTAAGTCCTAAAGTACTTCAGGAAATATTTATCAGTACATTTGACCTCATAAACAATTTCCTTAACTGTAAAACACAGTTAGGCTATACATGTTTAATTACTTCAATAAAGTATGTTGGGTGTTACAAGCAGAACTAAACATGCAGAATCTAAAATACTTTAAAAATAGTGTCAGAACCTAGAGCTTTAGATGAAATAGGGAATGAAATGTACACATCGTAATGAGACAATACAAAAAAGAGTTATTAGTCACCAGGGCTTGGCCATGATAGACTCAGCTGTCAAAAAACAAAAATATTAAAGTTTTTCAGTTTCATGCTAACTATCATTATTGAGAACATTAGGAGAAAAAGAGCAAGCATAGTTTGGAACCAGAGAAAACTACACTGTAATTACTACATGTTATGATTAAAACAAATCGCCAACTTCAAAACTCAGTTCCTTCTTGTAAAAAATGGAAAAGACTACCTCACACAAGTTGATTATGCTGGGCTTTATGTTGCTTTTTGGAAAGAGCCATTTTTGCCCTGTTATATATACTTCCAAGCTTTTATTAGCCAGGGTAACATTTTGGGCAAGCAATATGAATTCTAATTCAATTGGCTTTAATGGAAATGAAATGTATTATCTTACTGAATTGAAAGTCTAAAAGGAGAACCAGGCCTCAACTAGGGCATATGTGTCTCAATACAAGTGACAAGGGCAAATCCATGCACTGTTAAGTTTAGGATTTCAATATTACAAGGTTTGGGCCCTTCTCCCCACTTTGCCATCCTTAACAGCAGGCATTCAACCAGGGCTCCATAGATTAAAAAAACACCATTATGCTCATCGATTTGGAAGATTGTGATGACAAGAAGTCATGTGCCCAGCAGAAGTTATTCAGAAGTCATATTGAGAGACATTTACGTTTCAGACACTGTAGTGGGAGAGATTCTAAAATCAATCTGCATACCAAGACCCTGCAATGGTGAGTGTAGGCTTCTTACCAAGTCACCTTGGTGTCAGGTTCTTGACACCGGCTTTTTGGAAGTATAATGTGGGTTAACAAAGTATAACATTGGCTACAATGTTTCTAAACCTGATTTCATACCATCAAATGTTCCTGAAAAGTCTATGAGATAACTAATAGTCTTTGATGAATTATTCTGATTAAATCAGACAGCATCTTAGAACAGTAACTGATATAGATGGAAAATCTGTTCAGTTAGGCTGACAGTAATAAATCACGCACACTTTAACTCCTGGATTTACGAAGGTAAACCATGTAGTAATTTTCTTGGAATAATCCATATATATTCTGGAAAAGGGAGATACTATAATTTCCCCCCTAATCAGGCGAGAGAAGAGTGAATACCTCAAGAAAGTCTCATTTTATAAAGAAAAAAGGAAAGTTAAGGGATATTTGAAAAGCAAATAATGGGTCAACTGGAAATGAGTTACTGCAGAACTAAGCAGATATAAAAGCTTTAATGTTTTTTGAGTCATCCCTCATTCCCTAAAACCATAAGCATTGTCTTTTTTTAAAATTGTCTTTTAATGTTCGTTATTTTGAGAGAGACAGAACGTGAGTGGGGGAGGGGCAGAGAGAGAGGGAGACACAGAATCTGAAGCAGGCTCCAAGCCCCAAGCCCCAAGCCCAACCTGGGACTTAAACTCACAGACCAGGAGATCATGACCTGAGCCAAAGTCGGATGCTTAACAGACTCAGCCACCCAGGCACCCCATATTCACTGTCTTAAAGACACTCCAAATGTTAATATCCTCTACCAGTTTCCTCTTTATAATGAGGCTTAAAATTGACAGGAATTGTTGGTAAACTTCAATGAAAATAACTATATCTTGAAAATCATGATGATGAGATGATGATGGCAATGATGATAACAGGAAAATGAAGAGGAGTAAATAATTGATATGAAAAACTTCTATTTAATTCTTGTTTTATATAAGGTACTTGGAAGCTGTTTGAGGTGCCCTGATGGAAATAATATAAAAGACAAATTTTAACAGACTTATCGAGATATTTTTATATCATGAAATTTCCCAGCTATAGTATATAATCTGAACAGTTTTAGTACAAAGAGCTATGCACTCATTATCACAATAAATTCTTGAATATTTCCTTTCTCTCAAAATGGAAAACATGTACAAATTAGTTGCCATTCATTCCCTCAATCCCCAGGCCTAGGCAACCATAAATACAGTTTTTTTTTCTCTATCTATTTCCTTATTCTGGACTTCCAATGTAAATGGAATCATATAGCATGTACTTAACATAAGCATTATAAGATTTATCCATGCAGAAACTGTTTCTTATTTTATACATTTAACATTATGGTTACACAATTATCAATAATAAGCAAAATACAGTATTAAAGATATTAGGGCTGGGTTAGTCTAATGATATTCTAATGAGGACATTTAATTGAATAGCGTATAATTGTATTCAAAATATTTTTTAAGTTTCTATTTAAATTCCGATTAGTTAACATACAGTGTAATATTAGTTTCAGGTGTAGAATTTAGTGATTCATCACTTACATACAACACCCAGCGCTCATCACAACTAGTGCCCTCCTTAATACCTATCACCCTTTTAGCCCATCGCCCTGCTACCTCCCTCCATCACCCTTCAGTTTATTGTCTGTAGTTAAAAGTCTGTTTTATGGTTTGTCTGTTTCTTCCCCCACCCCATATTCATCTGTTTCATCTCTTAAATTCCATGTCAAAATATTTTCTAATAATCTTTGTCTCAGGTGGTTAACAATTTACAAGTCTGACAAGTTTAATACTTTACAGAATGTGTTTGCATGTTCCTTAATAGATAGTGATTTCTTGAAAAAACAGATATTATGACTAATTCAGATTTTTTACTCTCATAATACCCAGAATTATGCTCTGTTCAAAATAAACACTCAGGAAATGTTTATTAACTTGCTCAATATATCAATGCAATTACCTGTAATGTATAAAGGTATCCCCTACTTTTCAAAGCCCCTTCACTTTTATGAAAGGCCTACCTTAGAACCTGTTTTTCCTAACCTAAAGCAATTCAAAAAGGATTTTCACCTTTATGAGAAAGGGTAAAAAGCCAAAATAGTGTTCAGTGTTTGTCCTGCAGGGAGCCATTAGAGAGGCAGTGTTCACCCTAAGCAGTGACAGCAGCATCACCAAGCTCCTTCCCTGGAACTACACCCAACATCTCAGCATCAAGCTGCCACAGCTTTGAACTGTCTCTGAGCATCTGCATTTTACCTCAATGTATTTTAGCACGATGTGTCCTAGAGTATCGGAAAAGCCTAAGAGATGTTATTTTTTGAGTGTGGGAAAGTTCAAAACATTTTTCATGTAAATTCATTATAATTGCTCCTTTGTTTTACAGCATTTTGGCTTACAGTTTCATAGGAACACTAACTTTTGGATGGCCAGAAAAACCTGTACTGTTAATCAAAAAGTACTTTTGAAAGTCATAATTCTCCGACATTAAGTATATTGACTCACTTCAGGAAAAAACAATATGTTCTCAGTTTCTTTTAGAAACATATCATCTGCAACATTTAATAAAATAAGACTTTTTTCCAAACTTAGTAATGGAATCTGCAGGAGACACTCAGATGCTCATTGGGTATTCTCAGCATGGTGAGCACATAATTATGAGAAATTAAGTCAAAGAGTTTGGCACAATTTATCTGGTTCTTCCTGTCACTGATGCTCACAAGGTGAATATGACAAAGGAAACAAAAGGAGGAGAGAGGCAGTAAAATAGAAGTGGCCATGTTGAGTCTATGACTATTGCTTTTTGAAATTTAACATTGAATCTGTCAATACTATAGTAAAACAAAAATGAATCCAATAATACAGAAACACTGCCTACATAATGTCTGCTTAGTTTTTTTAAACAAATAAAAAGACTACTAGTGTCATTGTGTAGAACTACTGCTTAGTAGGACTCTATGGTAGCAAAAGAATTTATTAGACAGGGCAGTAAAATTAGATAAGTGCTATAATTTTCTCTAACATTCAACATGTATTTATAAGGCTTTTGTGGGAAATTACTATCCATTATCAAATGATCTATCGCACATTATTGAAAGATGCCATGTTCAGGTCCAAATTCAATCATGCCACTAGAAACAGAGGTAACAGAGGCTCTTAGCAAAAAATAAAAGCAAAAAGAAAAAAAAGCTTAAAAAATGTTCTGAGAGTTTATTTTTATTTTTTTTAACCTTTTTATTTATTTTTGAGAGGGAGAGACAGAGTACGAGCAGGGCAGGGACAGAGAGACAGGGAAACACAGAATCTGAAGTGGCTCCAGGCTCTGAGCGATCAGCATGGAGCCTGACATGGGGCTTGAACTCATGAACCACAAGATCATGACCTGAGCCCAAGTCAGACGCTTAACTGACTTAGCCATCAAGGTGCACTTTAAATGGTTTCTATTTATTAACATGAACAGCATTTTGAGTACATACAATATAATTTTTTTTCATTAAGGTAGATTTGAAGTGGTCTTTAGGAGGAAGTAATTGTCACTTCTAAACAACCATTAATTTAAAATATAATTAGTTCATTTTTCAGGTTTTACCAGATTAATACATGCATAGATGGACACACCTCCAAACCCATAGAGATGCATGAATAATTAATTATTAAGAATAATTAATAGTCAAACATTCCTGTGAAAGTCCAGGGGAACTAATGCTTAGTAACACCCAGTGAGTTGTAGAAAACTATTCAAATTCTCAGAGAAAAGAGTTTAGAGAGGAACACAGTGGCCATTTTCATAATTGGATTAATTCAATAGTTCCTGGGTTGGATGGTGGGCTTACAGATGTATGTTTTGTAATTATTTTTCAAAATCCACATAAATATGAAGTATAGTCTTTCATACTTGTCAAACATTACATAAATCAATTAAAAACAAAACACACACATCTATATGTATATACACACCAGATAAATATAATTCTTTAATAGAAATGATTTTTAATAGAAGTTACTCTATTTTTTAATAGAAATGATTTTTAATAGAAATGATTTTTATTTTAATCTTTTGCTTCAGAATAGAAGAAGTTAAGAGACAATGGAAAGGAGTTTTATTTTTTTTATTTTTTATTTTTTTATTTATTTTTTTTAATCTATGAAATTTATTGTCAAATTGGTTTCCATACGACACCCTGTGCTCATCCTAAAAGGTACCCTCCTCAATACCCCCACCCACCCTCTCCTCCCTCCCACCCCCCATCAACCCTCAGTTTGTTCTCAGTTTTTAACAGTCTCTTATGCTTTGGCTCTCTCCCACTCTAACCTCTTTTTTTTTTTTTCCTTCCCCTCCCCCATGGGTTCCTGTTAAGTTTCTCAGGATCCACATAAGAGTGAAACCATATGGTATCTGTCTTTCTCTGTATGGCTTATTTCACTTAGCATCACACTCTCCAGTTCCATCCACGTTGCTACAAAAGGCCATATTTCATTCTTTCTCATTGCCACGTAGTATTCCATTGTGTATATAAACCACAATTTCTTTATCCATTCATCAGTTGATGGACATTTAGGCTCTTTCCATAATTTGGCTATTGTTGACAGTGCTGCTATGAACATTGGGGTACAAGTGCCCCTATGTATCAGTACTCCTGTATCCCTTGGATAAATTCCTAGCAGCTGGGTCATAGGGTAGGTCTATTTTTAATTTTCTGAGGAACCTCCACACTGCTTTCCAGAGCGGCTGCACCAATTTGCATTCCCACCAACAGTGCAAGAGGGTTCCCGTTTCTCCACATCCTCTCCAGCATCTATAATCTCCTGATTGGTTCATTTTGGCCACTCTGACTGGCGTGAGGTGATATCTGAGTGTGGTTTTGATTTGTATTTCCCTGATATGGAGCGACGCTGAACATCTTTTCATGTGCCTGCTGGCCATCCGGATGTCTTCTTTAGAGAAGTGTCTATTCATGTTTTCTGCCCATTTCTTCACTGGGTTATTTGTTTTTCGGGTGTGGAGTTTGGGGAGCTCTTTATAGATTTTGGAAACTAGCCCTTTGTCCGATATGTCATTTGCAAATATCTTTTCCCATTCTGTTGGTTGCCTTTTGGTTTTGTTGGTTGTTTCCCTTGCTGTGCAGAAGCTTTTCATCTTCATAAGGTCCCAGTAATTCACTTTTGCTTTTAATTCCCTTGCCTTTGGGGATGTGTCGAGTAAGAGATTGCTACGGCTGAGGTCAGAGAGGTCTTTTCCTGCTTTCTTCTCTAAGGTTTTGATGGTTTCCTGTCTCACGTTCAGGTCCTTTATCCATTTTGAGTTTATTTTTGTGAATGGTGTGAGAAAGTGGTCTAGTTTCAATCTTCTGCATGTTGCTGTCCAGTTCTCCCAGCACCATTTGTTAAAGAGACTGTCTTTTTTCCATTGGATGTTCTTTCCTGCTTTGTCAAAGATGAGTTGGCCATACGTTTGTGGGTCTAGTTCTGGGGTTTCTATTCTATTCCATTGGTCTATGTGTCTGTTTTTGTGCCAATACCATGCTGTCTTGATGATGACAGCTTTGTAGTAGAGGCTAAATGCTGGTGCAATTTTGATTGGGATTGCATTGAATGTGTAGATAGCTTTGGGTAGTGTCGACATTTTGACAATATTTATTCTTCCAATCCATGAGCAGGGAATGTCTTTCCATTTCTTTATATCTTCTTCAATTACCTTCATAAGCTTTCTATAGTTTTCAGCATACAGATCTTTTACATCTTTGGTTAGATGTATTCCTAGGTATTTTATGCTTCTTGGTGCAATTGTGAATGGGATCAGTTTCTTTATTTGTCTTTCTGTTGCTTCATTGTTAGTGTATAAGAATGCAACTGATTTCTGTACATTGATTTTGTATCCTGCAACTTTGCTGAATTCCTGTATCAGTTCTAGCAGACTTTTGGTGGAGTCTGTCGGATTTTCCATGTATAATATCATGTCATCTGCAAAAAGCAAAAGCTTGACTTCATCTTTGCCAATTTTGATGCCTTTGATTTCCTTTTGTTGTCTGATTGCTGATGCTAGAACTTCCAGCACTATGTTAAACAACAGCGGTGAGTGTGGGCATCCCTGTCGTGTTCCTGATCTCAGGGAAAAAGCTCTCAGTTTTTCCCCGTTGAGGATGATGTTAGCTGTGGGCTTTTCATAAATGGCTTTTATGATCTTTAAGTATGTTCCTTCTATCCCGAATTTCTCAAGGGTTTTTATTAAGAAAGGGTGCTGGATTTTGTCAAAGGCCTTTTCTGCATCGATTGACAGGATCTTATGGTTCTTCTCTCTCTCTTTTTTTTTTTTTTTTTTGGTTAATGTGATGTATCACGTTGATTGATTTGCGAATGTTGAACCAGCCCTGCATCCCAGGAATGAATCCCACTTGATCATGGTGAATAATTCTTTTTATATGCCGTTGAATTCGATTTGCTAGTATCTTATTGAGAATTTTTGCATCCATATTCATCAGGGATATTGGCCTGTAGTCCTCTTTTTTTACTGGGTCTCTGTCTGGTTTAGGAATCAAAGTAATACTGGCTTCATAGAATGAGTCTGGAAGTTTTCCTTCCCTTTCTATTTCTTGGAATAGCTTGAGAAGGATAGGTATTATCTCTGCTTTAAACGTCTGGTAGAACTCCCCTGGGAAGCCATCTGGTCCTGGACTCTTATTTGTTGGGAGATTTTTGATAACCGATTCCATTTCTTCGCTGGTTATGGGTCTGTTCAAGCTTTCTATTTCCTCCTGATTGAGTTTTGGAAGAGTGTGGGTGTTCAGGAATTTGTCCATTTCTTCCAGGTTGTCCAATTTGCTGGCATATAATTTTTCATAGTATTCCCTGATAATTGTTTGTATCTCTGAGGGATTGGTTGTAATAATTCCATTTTCATTCATGATTTTATCTATTTGGGTCATCTCCCTTTTCTTTTTGAGAAGCCTGGCTAGAGGTTTGTCAATTTTGTTTATTTTTCCAAAAAACCAACTCTTGGTTTCGTTGATCTGCTCTACAGTTTTTTTAGATTCTATTATTGTTTATTTCTGCTCTGATCTTTATTATTTCTCTTCTTCTGCTGGGTTTAGGCTGCCTTTGCTGTTCTGCTTCTAGTTCCTTTAGGTGTGCTGTTAGGTTTTGTATTTGGGATTTTTCTTGTTTCTTGAGATAGGCCTGGATTGCAATGTATTTTCCTCTCAGGACTGCCTTTGCTGCGTCCCAAAGCGTTTGGATTGTTGTATTTTCATTTTCGTTTGTTTCCATATATTGTTTAATTTCTTCTCTAATTGCCTGGTTGACCCACTCATTCGTTAGTAGGGTGTTCTTTAACCTCCATGCTTTTGGAGGTTTTCCAGACTTTTTTTCTGTGGTTGATTTCAAGCTTCATAGCATTGTGGTCTGAAAGTATGCATGGTATAATTTCAATTCTTGTAAACTTATGAAGGGCTGTTTTGTGACCCAGTATATGATCTATCTTGGAGAATGTTCCATGTGCACTCGAGAAGAAAGTATATTCTGTTGCTTTGGGATGCAGAGTTCTAAATATATCTGTCAAGTCCATCTGATCCAATGTCTCATTCAGGGCCCTTGTTTCTTTATTGACCGTGTGTCTAGATGATCTATCCATTTCTGTAAGTGGGGTGTTAAAGTCCCCTGCAATTATCACATTCTTATCAATAAGGTTGCTTATGTTTGTGAGTAATTGTTTTATATATTTGGGGGCTCCGGTATTCGGCGCATAGACATTTATAATTGTTAGCTCTTCCTGATGGATAGACCCTGTAACTATTATATAATGTCCTTCTTCATCTCTTGTTACAGCCTTTAATTTAAAGTCTAGTTTGTCTGATATAAGTATGGCTACTCCAGCTTTCTTTTGGCTTCCAGTCGCATGATAAATAGTTCTCCATCCCCTTACTCTCAATCTAAAGGTGTCCTCAGGTCTAAAATGAGTCTCTTGTAGACAGCAAATAGATGGGTCTTGTTTTTTTATCCATTCTGATACCCTATGTCTTTTGGTTGGCGCATTTAATCCATTTACATTCAGTGTTATTATAGAAAGATACAGGTTGAGAGTCATTGTGATGTCTGTATGTTTTATGCTTGTAGTGATGTCTCTGGGACTTTGTCTCACAGGGTCCCCCTTAGGATCTCTTGTAGGCCTGGTTTAGTGGTGACAAATTCCTTCAGTTTTTGTTTGTTTGGGAAGACCTTTATCTCTCCTTCTATTCTAAATGACAGACTTGCTGGATAAAGGATTCTTGGCTGCATATTTTTTCTGTCTAGCACACTGAAAATCTTGTGCCAATTCTTTCTGGCCTGCCAAGTTTCAAAAGAGAGATCAGTCACGAGTCTTATAGGTCTCCCTTTATATGTGAGGGCACGTTTACCCCTTGCTGCTTTCAGAATTTTCTCTTTATCCTTGTATTTTGCCAGTTTCACTATGATATGTCGTGCAGAAGATCAATTCAAGTTACGTCTGAAGGGAGTTCTCTGTGCCTCTTGGATTTCAGTGCCTTTTTCCTTCCCCAGTTCAGGGAAGTTCTCAGCTATGATTTCTTCAAGTACCCCTTCAGCACCTTTCCCTCTCTCTTCCTCCTCTGGGATACCAATTATGCGTATATTATTTCTTTTTAGTGTATCACTTAGTTCTCTAATTTTCCCCTCATACTCCTGGATTTTTTTATCTCTCTTTTTCTCAGCTTCCTCTTTTTCCATAACTTTATCTTCTAGTTCACCTATTCTCTCCTCTGCCTCTTCAAGCCAAGCTGTGGTGGTTTCCATTTTGTTTTGCATTTCATTTAAAGCATTTTTCAGCTCCTTGTGACTGTTCCTTAGTCCCTTGATCTCTGTAGCAAGAGATTCTCTGCTGTCCTGTATACTGTTTTCAAGCCCAGCGATTAATTTGATGACTATTATTCTAAATTCACTTTCTGTTATATTATTTAAATCCTTTTTGATCAGCTCACTAGCTGTTGTTATTTCCTGGAGATTCTTCTGAGGGGAATTCTTCCGCTTGGTCATTTTGCATAGTCCCTGGCGTGGTGAGGACCTGCAGGGCACTTCCTCTGTGCTGTGGTGTATAACTGGAGTTGGTGGCGAGGCCGCAGTCCGACCTGACGTCTGGCCCCATCCCACCACTGGGGCCACAGTCAGACTGGTGTGTGCCTTCTCTTCCCCTCTCCTAGGGGTGGGATTCACTGTTGGGTGGCGTGGCCCATCTGGGCTACTTGCACACTGCCAGACTTGTCATGCCAGGGATCTGGCGCATTAAGTGGGGTGGATCGGCAAGGTGCACAGGATCTGGAGGGGCAGGCTCAGCTTGCTTTTCCTTCGGAGATCTGCTTCAGTAGGGGCCCTGTGACACCGGGAGAGAGTCAGACCCGCCGGAGGGATGGATCCGCAGAAGCAAAGCATTGGGTGTTTGCGCGGTGCAACCAAGTTCCCTGGCAGGAACTGGTTCCCTTTGGGATTTTGGCTGGGGGATGGGAGAGGGAGATGGTGCTGGTGAGTGCCTTTGTTCCCCGCCAAGCTGAACTCTGTTATCCGGGGCTCAACAACTCTCCCTCCGCTTGTTCTCCAGCCATTCCCGCTCTCTGAGCAGAGCTGTTAACTTATAACCTTCCAGATGTCAAATCCCGCTTGATGTCAGAACACACTCCGTCTGGCCCCTCCGCTTTTGCAAGCCAGACTTCAGAGGCTCTGCCTTGCCTGGCTGGCCACCCCTCTGCCCGGCTCCCTCCTGCCAGTCTGTGTAGCCCGCACCGCCTCTCCGCCCTTCCTACCCTCTCCCGTGGGCCTCTTGTCTGCGCTTGGCTGCGAAGACTCCATTCTGCTAGTCTTCTGGCAGTTTTCTGGGTTATTTAGGCAGGTGTAGGTGGAATCTAATGATCAGCAGGACGCACGGTGAGCCCAGCGTCCTCCTACACCGCCATCTTCCCTCATCCCCTGTTCCTTGCTGTTTTCTAATAATTGGAAAGGAGTTTTCAATGACACTCGGTATAGCAAGAAAATACATTTATAAATCCTAGATTAAAATCTGTATACCAACAACTATTCTTTTGAATAAGCCTCCAAAGTATTTATCGCCCTAATTTACACACACACACACACACACACACACACACACACACAAGCAATTGGACTAGATTTGTAACAGAGAGAAGGGTACTGATACATGTGGGAATGGCCACTGAAACTTTATGTATACCAAATTTTAAAGTTAAAATGCTTTCAAAAGTTTTGCTGGTTATCTCTCAGCATATGGGTAAAAATGTAGTACTAGAAGTATCTTAATGTGTTACTCAATTTTTTCTCGATGTTAAGTATATTAATATTTTTACTTGAATTATTTTCTTAAGTGTCCAGTTCCCTCTCTCTGGAAATCAAATATAATTTAGCTATTTTCTAATGCTCCTTTTTAGAGCATAATTAAGCTTGCATTTAAATATATTTCCTGGGGTGCCTGGGTGGCTCAGTTAAGCATCCAACTCTTAGTTCCAGCTCAGGTTATGATCTCATGGTTCATGAGTTCAAGCCCCATGTTGAACTTTGCACTGACAGTGTGAAGCCTGCTTGGGATTCACTCTCTCTCCCTTTCTGTACCTCCCACATCTCTTCTCAAAATAAATAAATACATCTTAAAAATGAAAAAATATATATTTTCAATAATATAAGACATTTCTTACCTTTCTTCAAAACATGTGAGAAGAAAGCAGAGTTTGAATAAAATGAAATAAATTATCCTGATTTTAGTGCACAATTATGCGTAGTATCTCTATAAATTATTTGTGTGTGTTTGACCTTCTGAATAATATTCACCAGTCATTTGTGATGGTATAATATTAATTCTTTTTCTACAGGCAATTGTTAACTTGGAAATCCTACAAAAAGCCAAAACAAAATTGGTTTTTGTTGAAAATTCTATGTTGAATGCCTATTTGATTACTTTTAAATTTAGATACTTTAAAACAGATGTTTATTTTTTAGTAATACATGTCTTACTTTTGTGGCTAACAAATTACCTTTAAAATATTTACAGATTTTCCTTCTAATTGCCTTCCACATCACCAACATACATGAGACTCTTTGGTGGTAGTTCTGTTTCAAACAATTAATGGCACATTTGTGAATGCCTCATTGTGAGGATTTAAAGGCACTGAAGTCGCTGATTAATTGCATATTGTTTGCCCACTTATCATTTTTCTATATTTGACCTAAGGTAAGTATCAAGTTTTGACTTTCAGAAAAATGTATTTTCACTCAATTCAATTGTATTGATTACATATTTTAATGACTACTGCATCTGTTTCATCACAAAGAAAATTGTCATCCTTATTATCAAATCATTTCTTGATCACTCAGAATAAGATTGATTTCATTCTATAAATTTATATTTTGCATCATAAATAAGTATGCTTCTATTTATACAAAATAAAATATTGTAAAAGAGTTCATTTTAATTTCCATGTGAGCTGCTGAAAATGATATTTAAAAAATTACTATGGTATCCTTCTTGGAGAATCATTTACGTTAATTTTCAAGTCTACATGTGACTATGATGATATTAATAAGTGATTCCTTTATTTGTCAAATAATAAGAATGGAAAAATACTAGGTAATATAAGGAATGAAGAAGCTCAGAAAGAGACAACACTTTTTTATTCATCATAATTACACTAATGCAACTGATGTCATGAATTATGCTAACTTTATTAAGTGTACATTTTTCATCATAATTCTCTAATCCTCACAGCTATGCATATGGAAACATTCTCCTTTTCTGCATAATTTAAGCTATATTGTTGATCTGTTTTGGCTGTCATCTATTAGCCTAGCCTCTGTAAATCTATTGGAACACACACACACACACACAATTATAGACATTCTCATTCCAATACAATTACCCTGGTGACCTAGAGAAATTTTTACAGTATTTGATGAATCATGAAATAATTAATATCATACGATGGAAAATAAGATCTAAAAATATGTTTCATATATATGCATCTCTATAATTTTTATTCCTAGAACACTATCTAAATGTTATATTTAAAAGTAAATAGGTTTATGATTCACTTGAGAAATCACAGTTATAAAAATATATTCTTAGTATATAGAATCCATGTTTTTAGGATGTAAAATAGATGTATTTTAGAAAATTGTGCCAAATTTTATACTGGTTGGTATTTTTTGTTGTGCTTTAAAGCAACGTAATTTCAAATTCTGTTCAGGGATTACTTCTAGCAACTGTTTTAGCTGTGTTGCCCTGATATGGCTTCCAAAGAAATAGAAACTTTGTTTTCCTCTTGATTCCCCCATGGAGTCTATGGCACACAACATGAGCCCTATAATCTGCTATAAAGCAATATTGTATAAATGATGTTTACCTGCATACATTTTTTATGGCCATTTGGAGGCTTCATTCTGCAGGGAACCCATTTCCCTTTTACCCTGGGATCCTTTCTCATCACGATTAAACAAAGCCCCTCTCACTAACACAGCTGAGATAAAAGGATTTGTTGGGCTTCTATCACATCAGGCAGGTGATGACAGATCCCCATCTATTTCAGGAACAAACTTCAAACTAGCCACAGGTGATTTCCTTTCCATGCTGAATGGCACAGCAGACATTATGTTTCCCACAACAGCAACTTCTAGCTTATTATTTAGCTCCATGACAGAAAAACAAGTAAAAACTCAGATTTTTAAATATGAGCTGACACATTTTAAAAAAGGGAAATTCATGTGGTTCTCTTTAATCTTCAAAGAGTGTTTCAAGAAGCATTCTAGACTATAATATTAATTTTTCAAATACATTTTAATTGTTTACTCATCTGTATTATAAAAATAGAAAAGGACAGATAAATTATATGGATGGATGGATGGATGATAGATGCAAAGCGATATGTATCTAAGTGGGTAAAATATTAGAAGGGTGAATTTCTAAACTTTATTAAAATATGGATCTACCTATTCTGCACACAGCAAACACTACTGCTGAAAAAAAGTATAGAAAAAAATCTTTCAAGATGATTACATAGAATTTAATAAGTCCTATATGCATTCAAGCTCCCAAAAGAACATAAAAGAAATAATTACATTTCAGAATTCAATCCATCATCATCATCATCGTCATCATCGTCATCAAACTTCACTAGATTCACAATGTGTGGACATGCTTCTATTTTTTTTTTTTTTTTTTTTTTTGCATTTACTCTGGCATTTGCTCTGTTTCATAGCTCTTTGAGGTAGGAGCAAAGTTAAATAACTGGCTAAAGGTCAAAGAGCTGGAATATGTGATTTGTAATAAAACATCATTTTGTTTCCTTGTGAACAAGAGCATCACTTATGATTTATATCACAGAAGTTCCCTGAATGGACTGTTTATCTATTAAATTAGTTTTAAAATTCTTGTATTATTTCTGGCAATATACAATTTTGTCCATAAATCCTGATTATTAAAATATTAATTCTAACAGATAATAATTAGTCATTACATAATCAATAAATTTGAGAAACACTACAGTAAGGAAATTTAAGCATATTTATTTATTAACAGAATTATCTAAAATATTCAATTGCTAATATATATTGTGATTCACAAAGAGGTGCATTCAGTATCCATACATTTGACCTTGGCAACGCTTCATTTGTTGTTTCAATAAAGCAGGTTATTTTCTTGAGGGGTTAGTGTTCAACAGTTTAATGATCTTATAAAACATTTTCTAAGATGTTGACAAAATGATACAAGACACACATAGGAGGACTATCATCTCTATGTCACTTAACTTTACCTAAAGTATGGCTGTGATATTGTACAAAGCCAAGCAAGGTGTTCACTTAGTACATACGTACCACAAGAAATGTGGGTCAATATAATGAACTAGTGGGGAGGGGGGATCTAACACTACACAAGAAAAATGAATTCAAGGGATTGTCTCTAAAAGTATGTTAATTAATATATCCTATTACACCTTAATCTTGAAGATGGCCTGATAAGATGTATCACTCAGTCCTCACATATTCCTATTTTATAGTGAAACAAGTAGCGTGAACATACTTTTATAATAATGCCAAGAAAAATGATATATAATTCTAAAAACTACATGTTTCAAAAGCTGTTTACTTATTTGATCATTCATCCGTTTCATCGCTTATTCAGTAAATATTTTTGGTCATTTATTCTGTAGTCTAGGCTTGTACAATGTCACAAAAATGAGAGATAAACAATTAATTAGAATAATAATTTAAAAATAGAAATATTAGCCTTATAATTAACAGTTTTTAGATGTCACACTTCTATTGTACAATTGTTACTACTACTGATAATTAAAATACCGGTTACCATTTACATAGCACTTACTACATTAAAAACTCAAGGAGGAAAGTCACCATAAAGGTTAAGAGCACAGATGTTGAGTCAAAGCGCCTGCATTAGAATCAGATATGCATATTTATTAACTCTACAGGAGTGGGCAGGTTACTTTATCTCTCTACACATTAATTTGTTACTTTACCTCTCCACACTCATCTCTTTTATGAGAATAATAGAGTTCTTCTGAGAAATAAGTGAGAGAAAATATTTACATTTTTATATCATCAACTGAGAAATAATAGCCATTCAATTAATCTTAGGTATTGTCTATACAAGTGTTCCTCCCATTTTTTTTCTCATTTCAAGTTTTTATTTAAAGTCTAGTTAGTTAACATATACAGTTTCAGAAGTAGGATTTAGTATTCATCACTTACATATAACACCCAGTGCTTACCACAAGTGTCCCCCTTACCACCTGTCAAGCATTTAGCCCATCTCCCACCTACCTACCTCTGTCAACCCTGTTTGTTCTCTAAGAGTCACTTAAGGTTTTTACTTCCCTCTATTTTTTTCCTTTCCCCTATGTTCATCTTTTTTGTTTCTTAAATTCCACAAATGAGTGAAATCATAGGAACCCAAGACTCTGAGTGACTTATTTCTTTTAGCATATTACACTCTAGCTCCATCCACATCATCGCAAATGGCAAGATTCCATTCTTTTTGATGGCTGAGTAATATTCCATTGTATATATTTACCACTTCTTTATCCATTCATCATTAAAATGACATTTGGGCTCTTTCCATAGTTTTGCTGCTGTTGATCTTGCTGCTATAAACATAAGGATGCATGTGCCCCTCTGAATCAGTATTTTTGTATCTTCTGGTGCAATTGCTGGGTCACAGGGTAGTTCTATTTTTAACCAGTGCAATTGCTGGGTCATAGGGTAGTTCTGTTTTTAACTTTTTGAGCGACCTCTACACCATTTTCCAGAGTGGCTGCACCAATTTGAATTCTCACCAACAGTGTAAGAGGGTTTCCCTCTCTCTGCATCCCTGCCAACACCTGTTGTTTCTGGTGTTGTTAATTTTAGCCACTGTGGCAGGTGTGAGGTGGTATTTCATCATGATTTTGATTTATAACTCACTGATGATGAATGATGTTGATCATCTTTTCATGTGTCTGTTAGCCATCTGGATGTCTTCTTTGGAAAAAATGTCTATTCATGACTTCTCCACCTTTCTTAACTAGATTTTTTTATTTTGGGGGTGTTGAGTTTGATAAGTTCTTTATAGACTTAGGATACTAACCCTTTATCTGATATGTCACTTGTGAGTATCTTCTCCCATTACATCGGTTGCCTTTTAGTTTTGTTGATTGTTTCCTTTGCTGTGCAAAAGCTTTTTATCTTGATGAAGTCCCAGTGGTTCATGTTTGTTTTTGTTTCCCTTGCCTCCAGTGACATGTCTACTAAGAAGATGCTCTGGATGAAGTCAGAGAGGTTACTGCTTATGTTCTCCTCTAATGTTTTGATGGTTTCCTGTCTCATATTTAGGTCTGTTAGCCATTTTGAATTTCTTTTTATGTCTGGTGTAAGAAAGTGGTCCAGTTTCCTTCTTCTGCATGTTACTGTCCACTTTTCCCAACAAAATTTGTTGAAGAGACTTTTTCTTACTGGATATTCTTCCCAGCTTTGTCAAAGATAGTTTACCATATAATTGTGGGTCCATTTCTGGGTGTTCGATTCTGTTCCACTAACTTATTTATCTTTTTGTACCAGTACCATACTGCCTTGATCACTACAACTTTGTAATATAGTTTGAGAACTGGAAATGCAATACCTCCACATTTATTTTGCTTTTTCAAGATTGCTTTGCTAATGAGGATCTTTTGCAGTTCCATACAAATTTTAGGATTACTTGTTCTAGCTCTGTGAAAATTGCTGGTTGTGTTTTGATAGGGATTGTATTGAATGTGTAGATTGCTTTAGGTAGTGTAGACATTTTACAATAATTGTTCTTCCCAGCCATGAGCATGGAATATTTTTTCGTTTCTTTGTGTTTTCTTCAATTTCTTTCATAAGTGTTCTACAGTTTCCAGAGTACAGATCTTTCACCTCTTTGGTGTTCTACAGTTTCCAGAGTACAGATCTTTCACCTCTTAAACCTCTTAGGTTTATTCCTATATGTTATCATTTTTGGTGCAATTGTAAATGAGACTGATTCCTTATTTTCTCTTTCTGCTGCTTCATTATTCATATACAGAAATGCAACAGATTTCTGGACATTGATTTTATATTCTATGACTTTGCTGAATTTGTGTATCAGTTCTAGCAGGCTTTTTTGCTGGAGTCTTTTGGGTTTTCTACATAGAGAATCATGTGATCTGCAAACCATGAAAGTCTGACTTCTTCCCTGCCGATTTGGATGCCTTTTATTTCTTTGTGTTGTCTGATTGCTGAGGCTAGGACTTCCAGTAGTATACTAAATAGCAATGCTGAGAGTGGACATCCCTATCTTATTCCTGACCATAGAGGAAAAGCTCTCAGTTTTTTCCCATTGAGGAGGATATTAGCTGTGGATCTTTCATATATGGCCTTTATGATGTTGAGTTATGTTTCTTCTATCCCTACTTTGTTGAGGGTTTTTGTCAAGAA
The DNA here is from genome assembly GCF_018350175.1 of Felis catus. NCBI lineage: Eukaryota > Metazoa > Chordata > Mammalia > Carnivora > Felidae > Felis > Felis catus. Next base: position 58,984,295 of record NC_058368.1, on the reverse strand, counting down.
AGGATTCTGCATTTTGTCAAGTGCTTTTTCTGCATCTGTTGACAGGATCATATGGTTCTTATCATTTCTTTTATTAATGCAGCATATCAGGTTGATTGATTTGGGAATACAGAACCACCCCTGCAGCCCAGGAATAAACCCAACTTGATCATGGTGAATAATTATTTTAATGTAATGTTGGTTTCAATTTGCTAGTACTTGTTGAGAAATTTTGCATCCAAGTTCATAAGGAATATTGGCCTACAATTCTCCTTTAGAGAGAGGTTGTTGTCTGGTTTTGAAATCAAGGTAATGCTAGTCTCATAGAAGGAATTTTCCTTTATTTTTGTTTATTTATTTTTGGGGGAACTGTTTGAGAAGAATAGGTATTAACTCTTTTTGATTTTTTTGAAGATTTTTTAAATGTTTATTTTTTTAGAGAGAGAGCAAGCAAGTAGGGGCAGAGAGAGAGAGAAGGGGGCAGAGGATTGGAAACAGGCTCCATGCTGACAGCAGTAAGCCCAATGTGGGGCTCTAACCCATGAACCATGAGATCATGACCTGAGCTAAAGTCAGACATTCAACTGACTGAGCCACTCAGGCACCCCAATATTAACTTTCTTTAAATGTATGGTAGAATTTCCCCAGGAAGCCATCTGGCCCCAGATATTTCTTTGCTGGGAGATCTTTTAAGTGTTTATTTATTTGTTTTTGAGAAAGAGAAAGCACAAGCAAGGGAGAGACAAAGAGAGAGGGAGAGACAGTGAATCCCAACCAGGCTCCATGTTATTACTGCAGAGCTCGATGCAAAGCTTCAACTCATGAACTGTGACATCATGACCTGAACCGAAATCAAGTGTCAGATGCTTAACCAACTGAGCCCCCAGGCACCCCATGTTGGGAGATTTTTGATTACTGATTTCTGATTTCTTTGCTGGATATATTCAAAATTTCTATTTCTTCCTGTTTCAGGTTGGTAGTTTGCATATTTCTAGGAATTTATCAATTTCTTCCAGATTGCCCATTTGTTGGCATATAATTTTTCATAATATTCTCCTATAATTGTTTGCATTTCAGTGGTGCTAACTGTGATATCTTCTCTTTTATTCATGATTTTATTTATTTGAGTCCTTTCTCTTTTCTTTTTCATAAGTCTGGCTAGGGGGTTATCAATTTTATTAATTCTTTCAAAGAACCAGCTCTTAGTTTTGTTGATCTGTTCTACTGGGTTTTTTGTTGTTGTTTATAAATCACTTATATCTGCTCTGATATGTATTATTTCCTATCTTCTGCTGGCTTTTAGGCCTTATGTGATGTTCCTTTTCCAGCTCCTTTAGGAGTAAGGTTAAGTTGTATATTTGAGACTTTCTTGTTTCTTTAGGTAGGACTGTATTGCTATATCCTTCCCTTTGAGGACCACCTTTGCTGCATCCCAGAAGTTCTGGACTGTTGTGCTTTCATTTCTATTTGCTTCCATGTATTTTTTAAAGTTTATTTATTTATTTTGATGGGGGGGGGGGTAGAGACAGGGAGAAAGAGAATCCCAAGAAGGCTTTGTACTGTCAGCTTAGAGCCCATACCCAAGATTGTGACCTGAGCTGAAATAGAGTCAGATACTTAATTGAATGAGCCACCCAGTTGCCCCACTTCCATGTACGTTTTTTAATTTATTCTTTAATTTCTTTAGTAGGATGTCCTTTAACCTCAATGTATTTGGGGTCTTTCCAGTTTTTTTTTCTTGTGGTTGACTTTAGGTTTCATAGCATTGTGGCCTGAAAATATCCATGATATTATCTTGATCTTTTTTGTACTGGTTGAGGCCTGATTTGTGACACAGGATGTGATCTCTTCTGAAAAATGTTCCCTGTGCTCTTAAAAAGAATGTGTATTCTGCTGCTATAGGATTAAATGGTCTAAATATATCTGTTAAGTCCATCCAGTCCAGTGTGTCATTCAATGCCATTGTTTTCTTTTTGATTTTCTGTTTGATCTGTCCATTGCTGAAAGTGGGGTGCTGGGGTGCCTGGGTGGCTCAGTCGGTTAAGCGGCCCACTTTGGCTCAGGTCATGATCTCGCGGTCCATGAGTTCGAGCCCTGCGTTGGGCTCTGTGCTGACAGCTCGGAGCCTGGAGCCTGCTTCTGTTTCTGTGTCTCCCTCTCTCTCTGCCCCTCCCCCGTTCGCACTCTGTCTCTCTCTGCCTTTCAAAAATGAATAAATGTTAAAAAAATTTAAAAAAAAGAAAGTGGGGTGTTAAAGTCCCCTCCTATTATTGTATCATTATTAATGAGTTTCTTTATGTTTGTTATTAATTGACTTATATATTTGGGTGCTTTCAAACTTGGGGCATAAATATTTACAGTTGTTAGATCTTGCTTTATAGACACCTTTATTAGGATATAGTGCCCTTCTTCATTTCTTGTTACAGTCTTTGGTTTAAAATCTTATTGGTCTGATTGAGTATGACTACTCTGGCTTTCTTTTGACATCCATTAGTATGATAGATGGTTCTCTATCCACTCATTTTCAATATGGAGGTGTTTTTAGGTCTAAAATGAGTCTCTTATAGGCAACATATAGATGTCTCTTTTTTTAATCCATTCTTACACCCTCTGTCTTTTGATTGGAGCATTCAGTCCAATTATAGTCAGAAAAATTATTGATAGATTTTAATTTAGTATCATTGTCTTACCTGTAAAGTCACTGTTTCTGGATATTTTCTCTGTTCCTTTCTAATCTTTGTTGCTTTGGTCTTTCTGCCTCACTGAAAGAGTCCCCTTTAATATTTCCTGCAGGGCTGGTTTAGTGTCATAAATTCTTTTAGTTTTTGTTTTTCTGGAGATGTCTATTGTTCCTTCTATTCTGAATGGCAGCCTTACTGGAAAAAACTATTCTTGCCTGCACATTTTTCTCCTTCAGAATGATGTATATCATGCCACTCCCTTCTGGCTGCCAAGTTTTTGTGGAGAGATCTGCTGCTAACCTGATTTGCCTTCCCTTATAGGTTAGGGCTTTCTTTTCCCTTGATGCTTTCAGGAATTTTTCCTTATTTCTATATTTTGGAAATTTTACTATGATATGTGTTGGTGTTGACCAGCTTTTGTTGAATTTGATGGGAGTTCTTTGTGCCTCCTGGATTTGGATGTCTGTTTCCTTCCCCAGATTATGGAAGCTTTCAGCTATAATTTGCTCAGATAAACCTTCTACTTCTTTTTCCTCTCTTCTTCTGGGAATCCTATGATATAAATGTTATTATGCTTTATGGAGTTGCTGAGTTCCATAAGTCCACATTCATGTTCAATACTTCTTTTCCTTCTTCTTATGAGCTTTATTATTTTCCATAATTTGATCTTTTATGTAACTGATTTGTTCCTCTGTTTCTTCCATCCTTGTTGTCATTATATCTAGTTGGTTTTGCATCTCAATTATAGCATTTTTTAAATTAGGCCTGACTGGTTTTAGTTCTTTTATCTCTGCAGTAAGGGATTCTCTAATGTCTTCTATGATTTTCTCAAGTTCAGCTACTGTCCTTAAGATTTTGTTTTGTTTTAATTCTGGTTCAGGCATATTACTTATAACTGTTTTGATTAGGTCCTTGGCCATGACCTCCTCTTGTTCTTTCTTTTGGGGTGAATTCCTCCATTTTGTCATTTTGTCTAGGTCACTGTTTAGTGTGTGTGTGTGTGGGGGTGGGTGGGTGTGTGTGTGTGTGTTAGGAAAATCTGCTATATTTCCTGCTCCTGAGAGTAATGGCTATATTAGGAAGAGGTCTTATATTGTCCAGGCCTGGTACTTCAGAAAGTGTTTAAGAGTGTGTGGTCTGCGGTTATGTTTTGGTAGCTCTTTCCCTTAGGTCCTCTGAAGAATTTCTTCTTGCCTAAAGTGGGGAGTGCTTGGACCTTGTCCAGTGTGTGGCATTTTAACTACATGTTCTTTGGTCTATTAGTTAAAATAAACCTGATCCTATTTTCACTACAGCTGAGTCTTTGCAGCACTCTATGGCCACTAGACTTGGTGCATTTGGGTGGGTGGGGAGGGGAGGGGCAGGGTTGTGCTGGTCTTCTCAGGGAGGTGCCTGCTCTGCAGGTTCTCAGGCTCACTTGGTCTAGTAAAGATGCACTTGCAGGGTGTGGGGAAAGAGGCTTGGTGTATGTGGCTCCAGCCTCCACTGGGGGCACTGTGCTACTCACTGAAGTCTGTCAGTGCTGATGGATATGTGGGGTGAGAGGGAATGGCATCACCCTGCTCTCTCCTCCTGAGCAGGAAGTTTGTGCCCATTACTGTTTAGAAAGCCCTCACAGAAATGAATGACCTCCCCTCTTGTGTCAGGGAGTTTGGATACTGTGTCATGTGGGCCCACACCAATCCTCTTGGGGAGGGTCCTGCCACACTGCAGCTGGTGTTGATTTGTCCCAAAAAAATAGTTGCAGGATCACGTGGCTTGGAGTTTATGGTAAAGTGCAGCAAAAAGCTGGCGTCAAGTTTGCTGCCCTCAGCAGGTGGCACCGGACAACTCTTCTGTCCCCTGAGAGGCAGTGTCACCCCTCCCAAATGCACTCCAAGAAGGGGAACTGTCTCTCCCAGTGTGACCCAGGGTACTCTCAAACCATGCTGTCTGCTTCTGGGCCTCTGCCCTCCTTCCCCACATCAGGCTTGCCTGCCAGTTTCCACCTGGTGGTGGCTTGGGCTTCTAAAACATCAGACTTTGAGCTCCACAACTTGTAAAAACTTGCAATAATCAGCCACTCTAGTTTTCCCAGTCAATGAATTTGGGGAAGTGTTTTTCCTGTGCAATCCCCTGCATGCTGCTCTCTCTCTCTCTCTCTCTCTCTCTCTCTCTCTCCTCTCTGAGATCAGGGCTTCTTCCACTGTGCAGCACCAGGGATTCTTTTCTCTGCAGTATTCTGTCTCCACAGCTTCCACAATGTGACTTCTTTTCTCTCTCTAGTTCTGCAAGTTGTTCTCTCAGCATTCAGATCAATTTCTTGGGTATTTGGAATGATGTGATTTTTATCCAGCTGTGTTTGAGGGACGAGGCAAGCATAGGATCCCCACTGCTTCCCTGTCTTAACTCCTCTCTCCATTTTTGTTAACATATTCTCTAAAATACTTTTCAATACCTTCCTCTTTGCAATTTTATTTTTAATTTGGCAAATACTTAAATGGCATTAAAAATGTCATTACATGGAAATACAGAAAAAAGGTAAAAATTCCGGCTTTATTGCAAATAGTAATATTAAAAAAATTTAAATGGAGCTTTAAATGTGTTCAATATCAGTAAATGTCTTAGGAATTTGATACCCTACATTATTCTTGAAAAATTAACGACTTCTTAAGAAAACAAAGAATAAGTGGACAAAAAAGAGTATAGACATGTCATTCAATATCTGAACTCCAATGTTATATGCCAAAAAGTATATAATAATCTATCATCAGAATGTAAGCCTCTTGCCCTAGCAATTGGTATCTTAGATGGAAGTCTTCCTTTAATATGTTAAAATAAATAAAAAGGGAAACCACGCAACTTACAAAAAATAACTTGTTACTCAATCATTAGTGTGGTTCACTTTTGTTTTCTAATGTTTACTTATTCTTGAGAGAGAGAGATACAGAGCCCAAGTGGTGAAGGGGCAGAGAAAGAGGGAGACACAGAATCCGAAGCAGGTTCCGGGCTCTGAGCTGTCAGCACAGATCCTGACATAGGGCTCGAACTCACAAACCATGAGATCATGACCTGAGCCAAAATCAGACACTTAACCGACTAAGCCACCCAGGCACCCCTGGTTCACTTTTTAATATTATATCAATATTTAAAATTCTTTCTGTGACTAGTTTTAATTTAACTCCCAGAACAGATCACTACAAAGAGACTAGAGGTATTCCTTATTTGTAATGTTGGGGTATAAGGTGCAATTTATGGCAGGTGAGTTTGGAAAAGAAAATGCACAGGACAGTTTCTAGCAGATAATTATTAAGTATGAGTATACGGAATTTGAAGTCCTAGAAATTTATTTCCCTAGTTCTTTCCATTGTCAGATAATCATCAAAAAATTTTATGCACTCCGGGAGTACATGTCTTATTTTGAAGAATGTAATTCCTTTTAGTACTGAGAACAATCTGTGAGTAAATGAAATTACGTCCAGGTTCACAGAATAAAAACAACAACAATAACAATGGCTTATAGAGGTTAATCTGCCAAGGTCATACAACTAATGAGTGGCTGATTTGGGATCTATGCCAATGTGTGTAATGTCAGGTTTGTGTTTATACCAATTCATGTGCTGGGACAAAATGTACCTGAGCCATCATCACATTATGGTTTACAGTGAAAAGTACACTTAATTTTAGAGACTGAATTTTTCCTAGGCTATTGGAAGAAATACCATTTGAAAGAGGATAATAGCATGTGTAAAAAATACCTGAAACAACTTATTTCATCAATTATGGGATCTAAATTATTCCACATTTTAACATCTAAAATCTAAATGTATATTGCAATTAACAGTACGACCAAATCTAATTGCAGAGTTTTTCTTAGTGATACATAGTGCACATATATTTTTTAGATGAACACATAAAATCTAAAGAACAATAAAAACAATTAAGTCAGTCAGAAAAAGACAAATACAATCTGATTTCACTCATAAGCAGAATATAAGAAACAAAACAGATGAACACAGGGGGACAAAAGAAAGAGGCAAACCATAAAACAGACTCAGCTATAGAGAACAAACTGAGGGTTACTGGAGGGGAGTTGGGTGGAGGGATGTGTTAAATGGATGATGGGTATTAAGGAGGGCACCTATTGTGATGAGCACTTGGCATTGTAAGTGATGAATCACTAAATACTACTCCTGAAACTAATATTACACTGCATGTCAACTAACTGGAATTTAAGTAAAAGCTTGAAAGAAAAGATCAATCAATCAATCAGCTAGAAATATCATTGTGTAATATAAATGTGGGGAGTCTGCATGAGATGAAATGAGGCTGATTGGAACTAAAAATATAACTAACAAATAAAACATTATTTTGGTGAATATGTATGAAATGTTATGTGCTATTAAATATAATTTTTATATTTCTACCAACTTTTTAAGTGGTACAGATAATTAAATGTTAATTATTTTATAATTATTAATACTTATGAAAAACTAAATAAGTATTTTGGCCTTATTTGATGACTGCATATATTTGAAACTTAGAAATATAAAAATGAATAGAAATCTAGATAACATTTTATATTTAGATGTTTGGATTTAAAATTGTTTTCATTTTAATTCTAGTATAGTTAACATACAGTATTATATTAGTTTCAGGTGTACAATATGGTGATTTAACAATTCTATACATTACTCCTCATAATAAGTGTACTCTTTAATCCCCACCACCTATTTTACACATCCCCCAACCACCTCTCCTCCTTTGTTAACCAGCAGTGTGTTCTGTGTAGTAAAGGGTCTCTCTCCTGGTTTGTCCTTCTCTCTCTTTTACTTTGCTTGTTTGTTTTGCTTCTTAAATTGCCTCTTAAATACACATACTGTCAATTGCAGATGAGTAAAATCATACAGTAATATGGTATTTGTTTCTGTCTGACTGCCATTTTGTCTAAGTCTCTGCCTTCTTCTCCGTGTTAGAAAAGCCAGTTATGTCTCCTGCTTCTGAAAGTAATGACCTTATGAAGAAGAGGTCATGTAATGTGCAGGGCCTGGCACTTCAGGGAGTATCTCCTCTGTGTGCTATGTGGGCTCTGCTCTTGTGTTTTGGCTGCTCTATGCTTTAGGACAGTCACCTGCAGAGGTCCTCCTTGCCTGTTGGGGGCAGTGTTTGATTCCTGGCCTGAATGTGGTGAGTTTTAACTAGGTGTGCCCTGGTCTGCTTGTGAAATGAGATCTGATACCAACTCCATCAGAACTGAGGCCCTGTAGAACTCTCTGGTCAGGAGACATGGTGTGGGCAGGGGTTTGTGCTGGTCTTCTGGGGGAGGGGTCCACCACTGTCTAGTTCTATCACTGTTTTGTAAATTTCAAGATTTCATTATTTTTTAGAGCTGGATAATATTCCATTGTGTATGTATGTGTGTGTGTGTATATATATATATATATATATATATACACACACACACACACACACACACACACACACACACACACATACACACACCACTTCTTGTTTATCTGTTCATCTATGGATGGGCACCAAGGCGGTTTCAATAATGTGGCTATTATAAATAAAAATACTACAATAAACATAGGGGTATATGCATCCCTTTGAATTAATGTTTTTGTATTTTTTGGGTACATAACTAGGAGGACAATTACTATATCATAAGGTAGTTTCATTTTTACCCTTTTGAGAAAGTTCCATACTGTTTTCTACAGTGGCTGCACCAGTTTGCTCTCTCACCAACAATGCAAAAGCATCCCTGTTTCTCCAGATCCTCTTTAACACTTGTTTTCACATTTTAAAAAATTGACCACATCGGGCACCTGGATGGGTCAGTTGGTTAAGCATCTGACATTTGATTTTGGCTCAGGTCATGATCTCTCATGATTCATGAGACTGAGCCCCACATTGGGCTCTGCACTAATAGTGTAGAGCCTTCTTGGGATTCTCTCTCTACCTCTCTCTCTGCATCTCTCCCTCTCTCAAAATAAGTAAATAAACTTTAAAAAAATTACATTTATACTCTTTGAAAAAAATATATATATATGTGTGTGTGTGTGTGTGTGTGTGTGTGTATATATATAGAGTTGAGTTGATTTTAAGACACAGTAGTCCATAAATCACTGTCTTAGCAGCTACAGGAAGACGATGTCATCTTCTAAGTAGAAATAAAATAAAGACACTTGTGATTTTTATAGCACAAATATCTGACTTCATGGCTCATTTACCACAGATCCAATTATTTTTTCTATAATTAAACATTTGTATAAATGTGCCCTTTAATTAATTTTACTTCCCAATGTTAGTGTTAGATTTCTAAAGGAAAATATTAGGAGGGAGGGGAGGGTGGGTGATGGGTATTGAGGAGGGCACCTTTTGGGATGAGCACTGGGTGTTGTATGGAAACCAATTTGTCAATAAATTTCATATATATAAAAAAAATGCTAGAATGCCAAAATAAATAAATAAATAAATAAATAAATAAATAAATCAACTGAAAAAAAAAGGAAAATATTAGGAGTTTTAGAAATCTTTATTTATAGTAATTCATATTTTTAATATCATGAAGTAAACAGATTTTTGTTTTCTTCTCATATTATTAACATATACTCCTTCATTTCAAAATTACAAATGTTTCCCATCATTGATAAATATACTTAGGAAAATTATATTAAATTACAAAATATTAAATGTTAACTTAATCACATTAGCTGAAGACCACCTCTTCATAAAATTTGCAATATGTCTTTCTAGAGCCTTTTTTACTGTCAGAGTCAATGTTGTTTTAAATGATGTTGATTTCTAAACTACTCGCTGCTCAGGATCTGAACTACCTTCATTAAGTTTCTCAGAAAAATAATGATATTTTTCTTAATTATAAAATTAACTTACATGCTTTAAAACAAACTCTGGAAAGGGGAAAATAATATGCACCTAAAATGCACCTAAAATAAAAGCCTCAAATCACCCATTTGAATCTGTTTCATTACAAAAAATCTTATGAGTGATATCATCCATATAGAATTACATTTTTTACATCATTACATAATTTGATCACAATTTCCCCCATGAACATTAATAATAAAATATTTTCAAGCTCGTATTTCACTAAAAATATAGGCAGAATAATGCTTTAATTTTGAATTACAAAACCATATTTTCAAATTCAGGATTATCCTCCTATTTATGCTTGATAGATATTGACAAATTTCCATTAAATTAAAGTTTTTTTTTTTACCAGAAAGACGTATTAGTGCCTATTTATTTTCAATTTTCTAAGCTTTTTAATCTCTCATCATTGGACAGGTTAAAAAAAAAGAAATTTAAATTGAAAATCAATAAAAGGAAATCAACAGAGGAAATCAATGAAACCAGAATCTGGTTCTTGGAAAAGATAAACAAAATCAGTAAACTTCTAGCTGAGCTAACTACAAAAAAAAAAAAAAAAAAAAAAAAAAAAAAAAAAAAAAAGACACAAACTGCTAATACCAGACTTGAAAAAGGAGTCATCATTAAAGATCCAATAACAAAAAAAGAATAATAAGGAATACTATGAATAAGTTTATGCTCAAAAATTGGATAATCTAGGTGAAATGACTAAATCATTCAAAGACAACCTACCAAAACTCACACAAGAAGAAAAAGACAATTTTAATAGGCCTACATTTATTTTTTTAAATCAATCAATAATAATCTTCCAAAGCAGAAAGTGCCAAGCCCAGATGATTCACTGTTAAACTTTACAAACATTTAAGGCATAATTTTTACCAATGTCTACAATCTCTTTCAGAGCATAGAAGAAGGGGAATACTTTTTAACTCTTTCTATGAGGACAACAATAACCTAATACCAAAACCAAAGATATTACAAGAAAAGACAGCTACAGAGCAACACCTCTTATGAACATAGATGAAAAATCTTCACCAAAACTTTAGCAAACCAAACCTAAAAATGCAAAATAGTAATTATACATTACAAACAAGCAGTATATGCCCTAGGTATGCAGGTCTGGTTCAACATTGAAAAATGAATTTGGTGCTCAGTCAGTTAGCATCCAACTTCAGTTAAGGCCATGATCTCACGGCTCATGGGTTCCAGACCCACGTTGTGCTCTGTGCTGCTGACAGCTCAGAGCCTGGAGACTGCTTTGGATTCTGTGTCTCCATCTTTTCTTGTACCTCCCCTGCTCATGCTCTGTCTTTCTCTCTTAAAAATAAACATTAAAAAAAAGTAATTAATGTCATCCATTCCATTAACAGACTAAAAAAGAAAAATCACATGATTCTATCAACAGATTCAAAAAAAGCATTAAAAAAATACCAACACTCACTCATGATATAAATTCCCAGTAAACTAGGAAAATTCATTTGGTCACACTGAAAAAGCTTAATTACAAAAAATAAATAAATAATCTACAACTAATATCATAATGCTGAGAAACTAGAAGCTTTCCCACTATAATCAGCAGAAGGTAAAGACATTCTCACTGATATCCATACTGGATGGTCCCTCTTTTCAAATAATACTGGAAATCCCTCTTTTTTTTTTAATTTCTTGTTTGTTTTTAAAGTTTATTTTTGAGAGAGAGTGTGTGAGTGGGCGAGGGGTAGAGAGAGAGGGAGACACAGAATCCAAAGCAGGCTCCAGGCCCCAAGCTGTCAGGACAGAGACCGATGTGGGGCCCGAACCCACAAAGTGTGAAATCATGACCTGAGCTGAAGTCGGACGCTTTACCAACTGAGCCTCCCAGGCACCCCTGGTAATCCCTCTTAATGCAGTAAGACAAAGACAATAAAAGATATAAAAACAGGAAAGGAAGATGTAAAACTGTCTTTGTTCATAGATGATATAATTTTCTACTTAGAAAATCTGAAAAGAATCAACAAAAAAATTACTGGAACCAGTAAGTGATTAAAACAAGTTGTGCACTTAAAACAAGATTCATATGCAAAAGTCAATTCCTTTCCTATACACAATGAGTGGGCAAATAGAATCTGAAACATAAAACATAATACCATTACATTAACACCCTCCTCCCAAATGAAGTAATTGTGTATAAATCTAACAAAATATGTAAAGGACCTATATGGAAAAAAAACTAAAAAAAAACTCTAATGAATAAAATCAAATAAATAAACAAACAGAGATGTTTCATGTTTGTGGACAGGAAGACTCAAAATTGTCAAGATGTCAATATCTCCCAAATTGATCTATAGATTCAACACAAGCTCAGTCAAAATCCTAGCAAGTTCGTTTGTGGATGTTGACAAATTGATTCCAAATATCATGTGCAGAGGCAAAAGATTCGGATAAGAGAGCATAGTATCAGAGGAGAAAAACAAATGATGGACTGATGCTACCTAATTTCTAGACTTACTATATATAAATCTATGGCAATCAAAATAGTTTGTTATTGGCAAAGCGAGAGTTGAATAAATCAATGGAACAAAATAGGAAGTGCAGAAATATGTCTCCATGAATACAGACAACTGATCTTTGACAAAGGAGGAAAGACAAATGGAGCTGAAACAAATGGACATGCACAAATTAAAAAAAAAAAAGATCTGGAAATAAACCTTACATGCTTCATTAAAATTAACTCAAAATAGGTCGAAAACTGACATGTAAAATGCAAAAGTATATAGCTCCTAGAATAAAACACAGCTGATGATTTAGATTGGGTATTGTGATACCTTTATAGAGACAACACCAAAGGTACAATCCATTAAATAACTAATAAACTGGACTTCATTAAAACAAAAAACCCCATTAATATTAAAGACATCTGTGAAAGATAATGCCAATAGAATAAGAAGACAGGACATACTGTGGAAGAGAATATTTGCAAAAGACACATCTGATAATGGGCTGTTATCCAAAATATACAAAGAACTCTCAAAATTCAACAAAAAGAAAAAAAACAACCTGATTAAAAAATAGGTCAAAGACCTTAACTAATGCCATTAGAAGCTTTCCCACTATAATCAGGCAGAAGGTAAGGACATTCTCACTCACCACTGCTTTTCAAATCACAATGGAAATCTCTGCTAATGCAATAAGACAAAGATAATAAAAGATATAAAAACAGATATACAGATGGTCAAAGAGCACATGAAAAGATACTTCACATCATAATGCATCAGGGAAATTCAAATAAAAACAATGAGATAACACTACACAGGTATTAAAATTGATAAAATCTGGAAATCTGACAACCTCAAATGCTGTTGAGGATGCAGAAAAACAGGAACTCTCTTAATTTGCTGATAGGCATCCAAAATGGTACAGCCACTTTGTAAAATAGCTCAGTGGTTTCTTACAAAACAAAAAGCTCTTACCTTATGATCCAGCAATCACACTCCTTAGTATTTATCCAAAGGAGTTGAAAAATTAGGTCTACACAAAAACTTGCACAAGGATGTTTATGGTAGCTTTTTCATAATTGCCAAAACTTGAAAGTAAGTATGATGTCCTTTGGTTGGTGAATGGATACACAAACTCTGCTGCATCAAGACAATGGATTGGTATATAGCACTAAAAAGAAATGAGCTATCAGTTCATGGAAAGAATGGAGAAAACTTAAATGCATGTTAAAGTGTGGGAGAAACCAATGTAAAAAGGCTGCTTACTGTATGATTCCAACTGTTTGACATTCTGGAAAGGGCAAAACTATGGAGACAATAAAAACATAATGGCTGCTAGGGGTGAGGAGACAAATAGGCAGAACACAGCCAAATATTGGGGCAGTGAATTACTCTATATAATATTATAATGATGGATATACATCATTATAAATTTGTCCCAGCTCACAGCATGTACAATGATAAGAGTAAAACCTAAAGTAAACATATACTTTGGGTGATTATTATGTGTCAATGTAGGTTTATTCATAATAAATGTATCACTCTTACCAGTGATGTTGATAATGGGAGAGGCCATGCAGGTGTGGAGCAGGAGGTATATGGGAAATCCCTGCACCTTCTTTTCAATTTGTGTGTGTGTGTGTGTGTGTGTGTGTGTGTGTGTGTGTGTACGTAAAACTGCTCTTATAAATAGTCTTTAAAAACAAGAAAACAAAATCAACCAACTTCACATCCACACCCATAGTCTGAATGTCCCTACATGCCATCTTATGAGTAACATCCATACTTTGAGTATATCTTCCAAGATTTTGAACAGTGAAAATTTCTCAAAACAAAACTGAACTTTGACTCAGCTTCTTCAATCTCCTACAAATCTATTTATTGATCTATTAAGCTAACAGTTTTTGACTGGTTTGCTCCTTTCTTAACTCTTCATAAGAAATCTGAAGTGTTATAAAGTTCTAAGGTTGCATGACTTGAGGAAAATCCGTTATGTATTTATAACTTAAACAATAAGTCCTATTTTCAAGTATCATATATATTTGGAGTTTTTAAACATGGATAAGTTTTTCTAAAAACATTAAAATTTCATCATATCTGAATAATAAGAGCTCTCAGAGAAAATGACATATAATCAATAATTACTGAAGACTGTGTGCTGTACAAACACAATTGCTTGTCATTATTTGTTATACAAATACAAAATCCAGTACATTCATAGGTCATCAAAACAGCAAATAAACAGTGCCTCTCTAGTATACTGCAGATCCTTAACTGTTATTCAAACATGATATATTGTCTGAAAATCCTTGGATCTCAATCTAGATTTTTGTTTCTTTCTTAAATTTTTAAGTATGTATTATTTATTTATTTATTTATTTATTTATTTATTTATTTATTTATTTATTTATTTTTGAGAGACAGAGAGCAGAGGAGGGGCAGAGACAGAGGGACAGAGAGAGAATTCCAAGCCGGCTCTGTGCTGTCCGCGTGGAGCCTGACATGGGGCTCAGTTCCACAACCCTGAGATCATGACCTGAGCTGAAATCAAAAGCTGGATGCTTAACTGACTGAGCCACCCTGGCACCCCTGCTAATTTCTGTTGCAGGTGTGTGGTGCTGTGCTTGAACCCAGAAGAGATACTTTTATCAAAAACCTTTTCATATCCTACAAAATAGAGTGGAAAATTCAAATAGCTTTATAAATAGGATACATAACGTTAGACTTCCTGTTTGCCTTTCAAAATAAGTCTTCTTGCACATTTTGCATGTCTCTGTTCTTCTGGTCATGCTAATTCTGGTCAACTTTCTGAGAAAACTGCAGAAAATGGCTAGCTAATTACTTTAAGTAACCCTGAAAAGGGAAGATTCCAAAATAGTTCCAGAGTTTCATATTTAATCTCTTGGGTTTTTTCCCCAAAATATCTGCCTCTAGTTTATATTTGCTTAACTTCCTCTGTGACATTCAATTATATTTTGTATTATCATCACTAGACATGATGATGTCTAGCCTTTATTTTGATTGATGCCTTGGTTCTGTCTGAAATTATGATTTTAATTTCAATTTTATTTGAAGTTTATGAATATTACTCTCTAAGGAAGAGTTGGTTTTGGTTTTAAAATGTTTTTTTTTTTCTTTGAGAGGTGTCAACATCTCTTTACTTCCCCACAATCATAATGAGGTCAATGTGTTAGATCACATAATTCTTTCTAAGCACAAAAATATCCTTAAATATATTTGATTTATATAAAATAATCAATTTAAAATAGGATTATTCTCTCCTATTGTTAAATTAATTATACAAGGTGACCATTAGGGTGAGATGCCTTTAATGCTCTGACAGCCATATACGCAAACCAAAATCTAAGCCTATAAATGCTTCAAAGTTACAAAATCAAAAGCTACAGGTAACCAATCACTGACAACCAAATAGGCTTTATGCTATAGACAACTAGTGATTTCCTTACTTTGCTTCTGCCTTTTTTGTATAAAGATCTCACCCCAATTTCCTCTTGCTAGAGTGCTCCTAACATCTCTAGCGTAGCACTGCCCTACATGAAATTGTAAAGATTAGAGGGTTTAATATATTCTGAAGGAGGAATGGGAATCTCCATTTCAAGACAATTCTACAGAAATAAATAGCAACCAGCCAAGTGAAAAAGGAAAGGCTATTTATATAGGGTTTACTATATAGCAAAAGAGTCATCCGCCATCATATGCATGTTGATAGAGACTCAAAGACAGGCAGAGGAGTAGATAAGCGTCACAGAGGAAGAAAGGAAAGGCTTCAAGTATGTCCTGTTGGAAGGCCACTAGCATGTGGAAGCTGGAGGTGTGCTAACTAGAAGCAGGGAATCCTATATGATTGCTTAGGGATGCATATTTGTTTTACTCTGGTCAATCCTTCCTTGGAAGTGGGGACAAATTTAGGGAAGCTATCAGTTACGAATAAGTCCTGACAATTTTGATCCAACTGTTACAGAAGTTATTGCTTGGCTTTCTGGATTGTCACTAAAGATAGCAATCTGACTTCCTGCAAGTCTAATGGATAGCAGACTGGCTTACTAGGTTCTTTATTACAGATAAAAGGGTTGGTTTTCTTGGCAGGCTACTGCAGGCTGTGTGTCAAAGTCCTGCTTTTAAATATGATCTGGCCATTGCCTGTGTGTATATTCAGTCTCTCAATTCAATTACATGTGATATCCTAAGTAAAGTGTACCTGATTGCACCAAAGCAGCCAAAAGACCCGTCTTGCTTGCAATGCTGAAATATAGTAAAGACAATTTTTTTGGTTATAAACTTCCTTATTTTCATAATACTAAACTAACATCATATTACTAGTTTTTAGTATATGCTGATCAATCTGGGAATACAAATAGCACAAACATACCCACAGACAAACATATATACTAAAAGATAAAATAGAGGAAAAAGAGTTTACCCTCTAATATAGAGCTTATAAAGAAAGGCTAGGTTTAAAAAAATGTCATAACAGGTTTTTTTTAAGTTTTTATTTAAATTCCAGTTGGTTAACATACATTGTAATATAGTTTAAGGTGTACAATGTAGCGACTCACTTCCATACAACACCCAGTGCTCATCACAAGTGCCCTCCTTAATCATCATCACCTATTTAACCCATCCTCCCATCCACTTCCCCTCTGGTAACCATCAGTTTGTTCTCTATAATAATGAGTCTGTTTCTTGGTTTGCCTCCTTCTCTTTTTTTCTCCCTTTGCTTGTTTATTAAATTCCACATATGAGTGAAGGAATATGGAATTTGTCTTTCTCTGACTGACTTATTTTACTTAGCATAATACTCTCTAGCTCCATGTATGTCATTGCAAATGGCAGGATTTCATTCTTTCTTATGGCTGAGTAATATTCCATTATATATATACCACATCTTTGTCCATTCATCAGTCAATGGACACTTGGGCTATTTCCATAAACATCAGGATACATATCATTCTTTTAATTATTATTTTTGTATTCTTTGGGTAAATACCTAGTAGTGAAATTGCTGGGTCATAGGATAGTTCTATTTTTAACATTTTGAGGAACCTCCATACTGTTTTCCAGTGTGGCTGTACTAGTTTTCATTCCTACCAACAGTGCAAGAGGGTTCCCCTTCCTCCACATCTTCTCCAGCACCTGTTATTTCTTGCATTGTTTGGTTTTAGCCATTCTGATAGTGAGAGGTGATATCTCATTGTAGTTTTGATTAGTATTTCCCTGATGATGAATGATGTTGAGCATCTTTTCATATGTCTGTTGACTATCCATATGTCATATGACCATCTAAATGTCTGTTCATATCTTCTGCCCATTTTTAACTAGATTATTTGTTTTTTTGAGTGTTAAGTTTCATAACTTCTTTATATATTTTCAATACTAGCACTTTATCAAGTATGTCATTTGCAAATATCTTCTCCCATGCCATAAGTTTTCTTTTAGTTTTGTTTATTGTTTCCTTTGCTGTGCAGAAGCTTTTTATTTTGATGAAGTCCCAATGGTTCATTTTTGCTTTTATTTCCTTTTGGTCAGGAGACATATCTAGAAGGAAGTTGCTATGGCCAATGTCAAAGAGGTTACTGCCTGTGTTATCTTCTAGAATTTTTACAGTTCAAGTCTCACATTTAGTCCCTCAATCCATTTTGAATTTTTCTTCGTGTCTGGTGTAAGAAGGTGGTCCAGTTTCATTCTTTGGCATGTTGCTGTCCCGTCTTCCCAACACCATTTTTTGAAAAGACTGCCTTTTTCCCAATGGATATTTTTTCCTGCTTTGCCAAATATTAATTGATCATATAGTTGTGGGTTAATTTCTGGATTTTCTATTCTGTTCCATTGATCTGTGTCCATTTTTGTGCCAGTACCATATTGTCTTGATCATACAGCTTTACAATGTATCTTGCAGTCCTGAAATGTGATGTTTACAGCTTTGCTTTTCTTCTTCAAGGTTGCCTGGGCTATTCAGAGTCTTTTGTGGTACAATACAAATTTTAGGATTGCTTTATTCTTGTGGTATTTTGATAGGGACTGAATTAAATGTATAGATTGTTTTAGGTAGTATAGACATTTAAACAATATTTGTTCATCCAAGCCATGAGCATGGAATATTTATTCATTTCATTGTGTCATCTTCCATTTCTTTCATCAGTGTTTCATAGTTTTCAGAGTACAGGTCTTTCACCTCTTTGGTTAGGGTTTTTCCTAGGTATCTTAATGGGTTTTGGTGCAACTGTAAATGTGACTGATTCTTTAATTTCTCTTTCCACTGCTTCATTAATATATAGAAATTCAACAGATTTCTATACATTGATTCTGTATTCTTCACTGAAATAGTTTGTCAGTTCTAGCAGATTTTTGGTGGAGTCCTTCAAGTTTTCTATATAGAGCATCATGTCACCTGCAAATAGTGAAAGTTTTATTTCTTCCTTCCACATTTGGATGACTTCTATTTATTTTTGTTGTCTGATTGCTGTATATAGGAGAGTGTTTTGAATGGGGAGCAAAGCCAATTCTTTTAGGAATAATTTCAGTATTTCACATGTACTACAACTAAAGACATAAGATTTGTTGGTTATGTTATAAAATTGGGGTAAAAGCTATCATGTGATCCCTGAAAAATACTTCCTCAGAATGTTAATAAAAATATGAACTAATTTTCACTCTTAAAATGGAATAATGTGGCTATCCATCTAAATTAACAAAATAAAATGCTATATTTAATATTACATAAGTACTCTGACTGCAGTAAGTCAGAGCCGACAAGGAGACTCAATAATACATCCAAAGATGAATTTGGAAGTACATGAATTTGGAAGTCCTAAGTTTGATCCATGACATTACAGTTTATTAAATTGATGAATCTGCATCCATTATTTAATCTGAAATATTCACTGTTAAAAGTTGTAGAATGATAATGACTGGTGTATACTCAATGTATTGTTCTTAAAAAGAATCAAATGAGATCATGCACATTTAGGTAATTAAGTATGAACTACATTAAGGAATCTAGATGTGCTATCCAATGTAGGGTTTTAATAACTCTATTTAGCAGAAAGATGGGTTTATCCAAAGCCAGAGACTGAGACTGACAAAATTACAGAAAATTTATTTAAATATAAACCTGGATATTTAAACCATGTTTCACTAAAAAAATATGTTGTTGCTTATTTTTTTGAGAATTTTTATGTAATGCTTTTTATTGGGGGACATTTGGTTAATATTAAATTCACACTAGGCTCCTCGTAATCTACTTAGTGCTCCTTGCAACTGTTTTAGTGTTATTTTTCCATAAATACACAAAACATTCAGTTACATCAGTTCTTAATATTTAATTTTCCTATTAATATTAGTCTGATATTCTAAAAAGTACTTTCATCTGATAAAGTGTTGGATAACTGCAATTTTGTATCTAATCTTAAAGTATATTTATGAGAAGCCTCATTACTTTTTAGTGCATTTGTTCTGCACTTTTCCTTAAACCTCATTTATGAGATTTATTGCCATCTGTATTAACTTATTAATAAATAATACAAATGAAATACTTGAATTATTAATTACTTGATATCAATCTCTTGGATTATCACTATTCTTCCTGGAGGGGGGACTGTGCAATGAATTAATTGCATTGGTGCTGCACTATCATTATTTATAAGTTATTTTGTTGGAAGCTGCTGTTCATTCTCATATTCAACATTTACACATAAAAAAACTACTAATGAAAATACTTTTCTTCAAGGCTAGATGTTATGGGTATTTTGGTTAAATGACAATGTTCTAAAAACTAGATTTGTTTTGACTGGCAACAGTTTAAAATTAAGTGAGGCAAAAATAAGAATAACAGGAAGATATACCCATGGCACTAGAAATGATTTTTCTCTCTGAAGGTATGTGTTATCCAGGAGGCTGGGCTTGAAAATGTATAAAAGGGAAGATTATTATGCATTTATTTGCAATCATGAAACTTTGTTTAATTTAATTTAGTATATAGCTCCAAATATCAAAAAAAATTATAACTCCAACTCTCAAAATAATAATATTATTTTGTAGCTATATATAGTATAATAATTTATTTTGATATTAAAAATATAATTAATAAACTAATATTTTGGTAAAATACATAAGACATCTGTATGAAAAATTTGGATATATAAAACATACAAATGTGGCCTTATCTTATTAAAAATGACAAAGGAAAATTTTTTCAAAATAAGAGTTTCCCAGGGTGCCTGGTTGGCTCAGTCAGTTAAGCATTCAACCCTCGATTAGGGATCAGGTCGTGATCTCATGGTTCATGGGATCAAGCCCCACACCAGGTGCTGCACTGACAGTGTGGAGCCTGCTTAGGATTCTCTCTTTCTCTCTTTCTCTCTCTCTCTCTCTCTCTCTCTCTCTCTCTCTCTCTTTCACTCTCATGCTCTCTCTCTCAAAATACATAAACAAAAAAAAGTAAGAGTTTCTGTTTTAATTGAATCCCAGAGAATGTCCATTAAATTTTTGAGTTTCCATTTTATTGGTGGGAAATAATATATAATCTAACTTCAGTGTTGCTATTAGTATCAAATAAGGCAATATTTTTGGAAATTCCTTTGTAAAATATAACACTATAAACATAAGATTATTACCATTTGTTAATATTGCTATTATAAAATGCATTAGGTTAATTTTGTGTTCATAAAATGTAAAGGAAAATCATAAACACACAAAAAATTGACTGAAAGCATTTATTAATATTGCTATTATAAAATGCATTAGGTTAATTTTGTGTTCATAAAATGTAAAGGAAAATCATAAACACACAAAAAATTGACTGAAAGCCTAGACATCTATGTGTTCAAGTAATTTGGATTAATGAGTGCAATATTTTTGCAACTGTAAGAATCAAACATTTGTATTATGGAAGGATGAGGAGATGCTCTACACAGATCTCTTTCCAAGTATTTGCTGCCTAGCTTTGGGAAAAGTGTTCAGCAGACAGCATCCAACTGTTAGCTCTTTCAGGGACTTCATTAGCAGTAGAGACTCCTCTTTCCCAAGGGCATGCCCCTTCTGGATTTGGGGTGTGGGTGTCATCGTATGACTAAGTTGGGATTGTAAATACTGAGCAATTTGTTTCATAGCTTCCCACTGAAATAGCCAATTTTGTCAGACCTGCATCTGAGTTCAAGTTTTTCCTCTTCCCCAAATTATCTGCCTCTCCCTTTGACAAGTGATGTTCACTAATAAGTAACTTGAACCTGGAAATCTACCTTAACAATTATGTTCAGAGAATTGCCACTTTTCATCAGGTGATAAGATCTTTGAGTTTAATAATTCAGGGTAAGAATGCCCATTGAAGGCCCCATTACTAGTGATAAATGGAACACCTACTGCCCATGGCACACTGTGGTGAAAGGGTAATGATGGAAGGGAATCCACGAGTCAGTGTGAGGTAGTAACACCCCATGAAGGCAAGTGTGTTATTCCCTAGCCATGGATCTAGTGTGGAAAATTTCAGTCTCTTACACCTGGCCTGAAGCCATTTTAGGATATGCCCCCCAAAATGGACTCCCCAGATTCTTGTTTAACCTTCTGAGTTTGCCGATATAGCCTGTTCCTTTATATTCACAGCTCATACTCCCTTGTGCTGGATGAAAATTCAGAAGCTTTTTCTTCACAAGAGAACGTGTGCTGCTCTTAGAAACAGCCCCTAACTCCCCTACTAGACCACTAAGCCTTCTCTCAAGTTGAACTGCAGTAAACTCAAGCTGGTGATGCACTGGCCTGATAAGGGACGGAAAGGCCTTATCCAAAAACACACACAAGATCTAGCCAGCATGCACTGGAAGAAGCTGGGACAGTAGCCATGGGACTCGATTCTGAAGATTTTTAACAAGAAGATTGATAGATGACATTGGGTAAAGAAAAATGTGTTGACCTGAAACCATTTTCCCAAGTTACAGCATTTAACACCTTGATGAGCCACAAAGAAAGCTTTTGAAATTAAAAGCATCACAGCCCAAACTTAGTGAAGGTGAAATGTCTAAATTGCCACAGAAATGATGAAAGATTAGACTATATGACAGAGAAATATGCACTTACTTAAATGGATACAGTATGTCTAACTAGAAGTCCCATCTGAGATTAGGTCCCACTGGAAGATTTAGAGAATACTCTATATACCAAAGGCTCTAAGAGGTTGGGAGGGGCACCAGGATCATTAAAAAAGTTACTGGGGGCTCTTGTGCACAGGTTAATGTTGACAATAGGAGAGCCAATATCAGAATGGTCTGTTTTGCTAGCAAGTACATGTTAGAGCTACAAAAGAAGAGAGGCTAAAAGATGGCACATAACTGACAAGAGTAGGGATCTCAGGTTTCATAATGACTACCATGATTATATGTGGATGTGTTACTTAATAATAAAATAGTTACAACCATCAGAGTATAACTAAAACTGACTTAAGTAAAATGACAATTTATTGGTCAACGTAACTAAAAAATCCAAGGGAAGAACAACTTTGTGTTGGGAAAACCAGGAAACAGATGCTCCCTTGTGGCAATGATTATGACCAGCTCCAAGAATGCCTCCCATTCTCCCATTTCACAGGAAATGAAACAAATTCCCAGCCTGCTCCAACAATCTACTAGTGCTGAGTCTCATTTGCTGATAGTTCTTGCTTCAGGCTCATATCCATGCATGAACATTTGCTATGGCCAGTGTGACAGAAGGCACAGGTAAATCATGAAATTATTTACATTAGGTTGTTTTAATGTTGGATGATACATGTCAAAATCATTCAAAAGAAACAATTATATTTACATTGACATGATTGTTAATTTTGAATGTTTCATCATTTCACTATATAATTTAAAAATGGCTCTATTGCCAACACACATTTTGGCAAAAAAGATTCACATTTCAGTATCTTATTTTGTAAACAACTTCATTTCATTCTGATCATTTTGGCATTGTTGTTTAAAGAGAACATCTTTTATGTAATGAAATTGTGGTCCTTGTAATTACAACCAAGACATTATATTAAGTGAGGAGAAATAAAATAGAAATCCAAGGTTTCATCTTACTTCTCTCAATTTTTTGGTTGCGTTTAGGATGCTAGAACAAAAGTTATTAAACTATTTCATCATTATAACTTTTATGAGAAAAATATATATTTAATTATCCAATATGTTCAAAACAAGTTAGTATAAATATAACAATAATTAGAATAGTGGTACTCCTGGAATTCTGCTTCCCAAATTTGTCATATTTATATAACATACTGGGAGAAAACTAAGCATATGCTGTGTTCTCATAAACAAAGCAATTCTGGAGGAAATTGCCACTTTAGGGAAGAACACAAGTACTCACAGGTTTTAAGTGCTATGTTTAAAATCCAGGTTTAATTATAAAAGTTGGCAAAATGAAATGAGGAGAAACATCATAGATCTAGAATAATTTATGTCTAAACTAATTAAAACACAAGTATTATAGAAAATTGCATAAGTTACTAGAAAATCCAATATTGGCCACTACATATTTACATAATACAATTATTTTCTATTTTTATATGATCATAATTAAAAGAAAATGCTATAGTATGAATTTGTATAGGATAAAATTCTGTCTGGCAAAGTTTTAGCTCTTCACATGTTAAAATGTCATCTTTACTCTTTAATCTTTAAGGTTCCCTTCCCTATGAAAATTAAAAACATGAAACATAGGGATGACATATAGAAAGCCTGAAATTGTATTTATTATTTTATTTTACACTATGTATTTTCTAAAGTAGAAGGACTGAAAATGGAGGTTGTTTTAGCCAAATTGTGTATCTGTCACATTTCATTAGAATTCAGTTTTCCAACAAAAAGATGTGTTCCCTCTCTTCAAAAAATATGCTGGTGTAAAATAGTAATTTGCACCTAGAACTAAATCAGTAATAACTCTGTCTCTATAAAAACTTTTAAACTTAACACTAGAAGAATATCTAAGATTTTTTCTTGAACATTATCATCTTTTTATTTAGGCAAAGTTAACTATAGTTTATTTCTATTGTGTTCTGGATTTCCAAAAGATATGAATAGGTTTCCCACAGTCAAAGGATATAATGTTGGTTTTATGAAATGATATAAGCTCATTTTTATTTTTAATTTTCTTAAGTTTATTTATTTTGAGAGATAGAGGGAGCACAAGCAGGGGAGGGGGGGATACAGAGAGAGAAGGAGAGAGAGAATCCCAAGCAGGCTCTGTGTTGATAGCACAATGTGGGGCTAGATCCCACTAACCATGAGATCATGACCTGTGCCGAAATCAAGAGTCCAGCACTCAACTGACTGAACCCCCAGGCACCCTGAGATAGGCTTATTTTCAAAGAAATACATACAACCAAATTTATACAATACTTAAAATTCCTCAAGAAAAAAAATATTTGTTTAATAAGATTTGTCCACCATACAACCCATTTTGTAATAATCCATCATAAAGCATAATAAGTATATAATAAATTAACAAATTGTGAATAAGGTGGCATTTCTCAAAATTATTAATTGGAGTTCTTCAGTTATAACCACCAAAATCAACTATGTTTAATTAAGCAAAAATCAAATTTTTTGACAGTTAGCAGGCAGTGTACAACATTTCCTGGGAATTGGAGAATGAATCTTAGAAATAGTTCAGACTCTAGGGCAGCAGGCAACAGAAATTGTAGATAGATAGATAGATAGATAGATAGATAGATAGATAGATAGAGTAAATAGATATAATCTTCAACAATTTTCCCTTAGCCCTGACATCAATCTACTCATTTAAAATTTGAGATGATGAAATTATTGTCTAGCTTGAGTTACATCCGTCTGTTTTGGTTAAGTGGACATTTGTCATTTTTGCCTGCCTGGGATTTAATTGAGTCCTCAAATGGCACCCTGATTACCATCTGAAGTATTTTCCCTCTGTATTAAGCATTGTCTTTAAGCAAGGACATCCCTAGATGATCTCCTATTAAAATGGCATGCTTAGCTAGTCAGACACCTTGAAGTACTTTGAATTGTGAAGCAATGACAAAGAGGAGAAATCATGACTGTAGTCATGTGTTACAGCAGAATATTTTTTGAGTCATGAGGATTTTGGTTATTGAACAGAATGGCTGCTCTTTTCACACTATCAAATGACTTAAAGGCAAGAGAATAACAAAAGACACACACATATTATATACTATGCTTATAATTTATTGTGTATTTGTGTTTATATATTTAAATTTTATTTGTTTTGAGTAATTTATTTCTGGACACTTAAATTTTGAAAAAAACATGAACACGTTTTGGTCCAAAGGACTGTCATCTATTCTTCTGCCTCTCCCCCACCAGACTGATTTTATGTGGACTTTCATCTGCCTTTGCTATTTTTGTTTTTCCCAAAGGTTACACAATTATGAGATAGGATAATGATAAGACATTGGAGAAATGTAAACTAAAGTGAATTCCTGGGTATGAATCATTTTGGGGTTTAAGATTATTCCACTTAATAACATTCAATTTGTTTTTATGAATTTCCTCAAATTTACTGATCAATTAAGCAGAGCTTAAAATGACTAAATATTTTTCTCACTCCATAATAATCAGGAAGGGACAGATGAACCAAACCTGACTAAATATTTTTAGCTGGTACAAAAGTATACAGGGAATGGTGAAGCTTATCAATGTAAAAGGATACATTTGCGCATGTTCAAACAAAAGGTACATACTATGTGTAATTGTTCAACTTAACTACATCTGAAAGTCTGTCTTTGTAGGTTTTTAAGTTTCCACATGCCCTCAAGAGCAATCTCCACTGTTTATGTTTTTTCTTTTTTTTAATTTTTTTTTCAACGTTTATTTATTTTTGGGACAAAGAGAGACAGAGCATGAACGGGGGAGGGGCAGAGAGAGAGGGAGACACAGAATCGGAAACAGGCTCCAGGCTCCGAGCCATCAGCCCAGAGCCTGACGCGGGGCTCGAACTCCCGGACCGCGAGATCGTGACCTGGCTGAAGTCGGACGCTTAACCGACTGCGCCACCCAGGCGCCCCTGTTTATGTTTTTTCTATAGAAGCACATGCTCTCTGAATTCTCAGAGTGGAATGAAAAGAGTGCACTATTTAACTTTTTACCTACTACTTATTTTTATCTTGATATTATATTAATATGCCAACATTTGAGGATATACTTCTTTACATTGAAGAATATTACAAATAATTCTTATCCTATTTAACTACCTTTTATTCTGTGCAAGATAAAGTGAAAATTATTTTGATGTAGTCATTATGTTTAAAATTATTTTAATGATTGTTAAAGTACAATATTTAGTACCAGTCTATCTCAAAAAAAAAAAAAGAATCTAACTTATTTTGGAAATCTATTTCCTGCAAATTTATAATCTCTAAAAGCAAGGACATTTCATAAATTTAAACAATTTTAGAACAAGACATAATTTTAAGTGTATTCTAGTCCATTCTCCTTGTTTTATAGATTAGGAGACTGAGGCTCAGAAAGAAAGCACATATTAATTAATATTGACTAGTTTGTATTAATTTTTAGGTTACTTATTAACACATCTGACTATAAATTAAAAACTTTTTTAAACATTTATTTATTTTTGAGAGACAGAGAGAGTGAGAGCATACATGCAAGCAGGGGATGCATAGAGAGAGAAGCAAAGAGAATCTCAAGCAGGCTCCATGCTGTCAGCCCAGAGCCCAAAGCAGGGCTCAATCTCATGAGACCATGAGATCATGATCTGGGCCCAAATCAAGAGTCATCGCTTAACTGACTGAGTCATCCAGGCACCCCTAAATTAATAACTTGAAAGCAAAGTTAAAGGTTAAAAGAATTGGTGTGATAGAGGAAAATTTAAATAGGCTCAACAGGAGAAATTATAGGTTAATATTTACACATTAATTAAATGTAATTGTGAAAGTATATAATAAAAGCATACATAATCACAAATTGAGTTGAATATGTGAGTTCTTATGGTAAAGATTACAGAAAGACAAATACCACATGATTTCACTCATATGTGGAATTTAAGAAACAAAACAGATGAACATAGGGAAACAGGAAAAAAAAAAAAAGAGAGGGAGGAAAACCATAAGAGACTCTTTAACTATAGAGAATGAACTGAGGGTTGATGAAGGTAAGGTAGGTGGCGGATGGGCTAAATCAGTGATGGATATTAAGGATGGCACTTGCGATGAGTACTGGTGTTCTATGTAGGTGATGAATCACTAAATTCTACTCCTGTAACCAATATTACACTATATGTTAACTAAAATTTAAATGAAACTAAAAAAAATTAAAAAGAAAAGAAAATATGATCATTTTATGACGTAAAATTCAAAATAATTGAAGGAAGTCTTTAAAACAATCATAATATATTATAGGAGAGGCATTCAACTTCAGTTTGATCAAGGATATGCTTATAAATTACACATTTTTTAAGATAGCCTATGGCATTTTGCAATTCATGATCTGATACTCAATCTAGGCTTTCGGATTTTCTTTGTCCATTAAATGAGAAGCCTCTAAGATTACATTTATAAATCCTGGTGTCTACAGCTAAGAGTCACTTCTTTTCTTAAGGTGTCACAAGAATCCCTCATACACTTGACATCTATTGATCTCATCTACTTAATGGTTTTCTTTTCCACTATAAATCTATGTCTTGGTCTTATTTCAAAATGATAATGACTCTCTCAATTTTCTTTTATCTCAAAAAGAATTAACTATGACATTTTAACATTCAAGCTGGACAGAAATATAATTAAATATCATTTCAGCTAGTCAAGTAAATTACCCTGCTTTTTACAAGTGTATGTATAGACAAACATTCCAGAAATAGCAACCATGTACTTGAGAAAGGATAAATATCTATTTAATATGGACTGGGAAGTGCTAACAGTGACACCATGTGTTTGTTATCTCATGAGCCTGTACCTGAGCCCACAAGCTTCTCACAAATCCCAATATTTAACTATCTCATTCACATAACTTTCCAATATTCCTTCCCTGATTATGAAGGAAGTAGGGAGTGAATATTATAATGAATATTGAAAGTACTATTTGGTAGCTGCACCAAAATAACTTTTTATGAAAGCTGGGGGTTTCAGAACCAAATAAAGGAATTCAGAAACTGGGAGAATTTTCTACCGTCATTGTGACAAGAGTTATTCCAAGGTGAAGAGGGAGCAGCTAAGAAGCAAGTGATTTTAAAATGAAGGGAAATTTTATAGGACTGCCTTTAGTTATTGTTTAAATATTTATAGAATAAAAATTACATGGTGAGAAGACTAGGATAGATAGGTTGGAAGAAGTTACAGAGACTTACCCAAACACAACTGCAAGTACTCTTTCCAAGCCCATCGTGATGCTCAAGATTAAGGGTGCACAGTTAATTGATGCCTGGCAGTTTGAAGACTATCTCAGTTTGGCAATATGTTTCTTTACCATTATGCTACTGTTTCCTTACACACTAGGTCAAACTATTCAAAATAATATATCATGTATAAAAAACAAGGTGACAATTAAAACTAAGAAGTTAATTCACATTCCAAAATACTGTTTAGTTTCCAAGTCCTAGACTTAATGTCAATTGTCCTCCATCCATAAGATTGAAGGGGAAGTAAAAGGTAAAGACAGGGAAGATGAAATCACAGTGAGAGAAAAAGACCCAAATTTCATTAATCACCAATAAATAAAATGAAATATGTGACATGTACACATTTTCTTAAATCGTGACTAAAAGTATATTTATAATTACTGAACTTAAAGCTTTCATTAGAATAGCTCTTTAAAACACTGTTTTATTTATTTCTTTTTTGTCTTTGCAGGAAAGGTACTCTCACCTTGAGAATTTGTATTTGATGTGATCATACCGAAGTCACATAGTGATGTTAATAAGGGATCAATGATTTAAAGGTTTCAAAATTTTCCTAGAGAATAATAAAAATTTTGTACATAAAAAATCTGTTATTAATGTTATAATAGTACTTTAGACATTTTTATGTGTATATGTTGGGATACAAAACCTGAGATTCATATTTGCACATTTTCTTTCTTGGCATTTGAATAGCAATTTAAAATAAAAATTTCCAATATTTATAAATAATCTGTTATTTATGTTTCATTTAAAATTGCATTTTATAAGGATCCTGGGTGACTCCATAAGTCAAATGGACAACTCTTGATTTCTGCGTAGGTCATGATCTTATGGTTCATGAGTTGGAGCCCCATGTCAGGGTCTGCACTAACAGCATGAAGTCTGCTTGGGATTCTCTCTCTTCCTCTCTCTCTGCCAGACCTCTTCTTCTGTTTTTTTATTTTATTTTATTTTATTATTTTTTTAAATTTACATCCAAATTAGTTAGCACATGGTGCAACAATGATTTCAGGAGTAGATTCCTTAGTGCCCCTTACCCATTTATCCCATCCCCCCTCCCACAACCCCTCCCATAACCTTCTGTTTGTTCTCCATATTTATGAGTCTCTTCTGGTTTGTCCCCCTCCCTGTTTTTACATTATTTTTGTTTCCTTTCCCTTATGTTCCTCTGTTTTGTCTCTTAAAGTCCTCATATGAGTGAAGTCATATGATTTTTGTCTTTCTCTAACTAATTTCACTTAGCATAATACCCTCCAGTTCATCCACATAGTTGCAAATGTCTGCCCCTCCTCTTCTTACACTCTCTCTCCCTCTATCTTTCTCTCTTTCTGTGTAAATAAATACATAATCTTCATAATTAAAAATAAAATTGTATGTAATTTTAAAAATAATGATTTCTTGGATATGCTGGAGAAAAATCAAGGCTGGGGTGTTGGTGGAAGACAAATCTTATGCCAAATAATTATTTTTCTCTATAAATATCAAATATAGTTTCTCTTTTCCAGAATAAATGTACTTTACATATAATATGCTTTAATGGTTCATAATCCAATAATTCATTCAATAATTACTTATTAAATATTTACCATATACTATCCACCATTTTAAATTCTGGGAATATAAACATATCTGTACTTTAATGGAGTTCATACTTCACTAGCAGAGACAGAAACTGATTCCTAGCAGAACAATGGTAAACTATATATTTTTCTTGCTTTTTTCAAACTTGAACTGAATTTGAGATTTCTTGTGGCATCTGAACTTCCATTATTACAATAGAAAGAAAGGATTTTCTAATAAGTGATTCCCATGTCATTCTTAATTATACAAAGTAATACACAAATTGTTGTAGGAGTTACAGTAAAATTTTCATGAATAATCCAAGCCAAAGCATGTTTTCATATTGCCCTGAGATTTTATATAGAAGCAAAAGAAATAGGTAAAATAATTAAACCAGTTATTCATTAAAAAATTTACTAAATATTGTTTGACAAATGCCAATACTGACACTGATAATAAGCTGACATTTTTTCAGAACTTTAGCATATTAAGGAATAGACTAAATCAATAAGTATTTTAAAAAACCCTTATTATAGGTATCTTAGGTGACAGAAAGATGGAAAACAGTTTGAAATAAGAGCATACCTTTCATAGTAATAGAAAATATTAGAAAAACTTTTGTGACACAGTTTCTTTGAACCCATAATTAGCAAGGGTTAGTTATTAAGATAAGAACTAATGGAACAATACCCAAGGTAAAGGAAACAAATATGTCCAAAAGCATTAAGTACAGAGGGAATTTGTTTGTTGCTTACCAGAAATTTAAAGCAGAAAGAGTACCCCTGATTTCACAATTTGAAGATATGAAGTCCAAAGAGTAGAGAAAATCCAGGTAATAAAGATGTTTAGGCTATATTAAGACATTTTTTTTTGGAATTTATCTTAAGAATAACAAACTGTCAAAGAGTATTATAAAGCAGAGAATTGGCAATTTTGCCTCATTTTCCAAAAATATTTCATTGACTACTCTGTAAAACTTAATTAAAGTTGAGAAAAATGATACATGGAAACAAGCTGGGTGATTATTATAATAGTATAGGAAAATTATGACGAAACCTTGCAATAATGACAGTGGAAATAAATAGAAATTTGTAGGTAGAAGCAAAGATTGGAAGGAGTTGGCATATAAAGGTGAAGTCAGGGGCTTTGGTTAAATATTGCCATCCTCCCAGAGAGGAAACTTTTTTTATTTTTTGAGGGAGCGTGCAGAGAGAGAGAAAGATAATCTTAAGATGGCTCCATGCTCAGCTCAGAGCCTGATTGTGGGACTCAGTCTCATGACCCTGAGATCATGACCTGAACCGAAATCAAGGGTTGGATGCTTCACCGACGAAGCCACCCAAGCACCCCATATAGGAAACTCCTAATAAGGATTCTCAAAAATTTTAAGGAGTCTTAATAAGGACTTAATAAGGTCAGTCTAGACTGAGTCAGAGTTGAATTCCAGACACCAAAAGAAGATCTCAAATGTAGTTGCCTAATTAGATTTAATTTTTTAAAAAATGGAGTTAACACTGATATGTATCAATGGGAGAACTGTAGATGAAATCTGAAAACGTGGAATGGTTAGAATTGCCTAGATGAAGAGACACTAATGCTGAATCTAGAGAAACTGCAAATTTTCAAGATTGGTTTAAGGAAGGTGGCAATGAAAAACAAAAGTTAAAAAATGCAACAATAGGGAACTAATATGGTGAAATAGAAATTCAAAAAAAAAAAAAAGCCAAGAATACATGCATGGGCAGTGATAGTACTGTCAGCTATAGGCCACTCAGGCTCTTACCTTCTCTGCCAAACCTACTTCCTCTGACTGGAGTGGGCCTATGCCAGTCAGACCTTACCACATGAGTGTGACGATGGTTGTCATCACACTGGGGTTTGTAGGATATTAGCTAACTCCTTGTGTCTTTTACTTCAGCAACATGGAGAAATTTCTCAGAGTGGAGTAAAAGAAAATACACTAGCTTCAAATATGAGTTATTTAGAAGAAAGGTGTCAGCAAGAAGGCTATGATCAATATTTTGGTGATGTAACAATAACAATATCACTGAAATAATAAGTACAACTGAATAAAAAGTAGATGTAATCAAAGACAGTCTTTCAGAACATCAACAACTTCAGAGAAAATATAAACAAACTTGCAAACAGCTTTTGTTTCTCAGTGGACCGTCACTAGGTGAAATAGTTCATAAGTTTATTCAACAATTCAAAACATAACATGGCCTCCTTTAAATAGTATGAAGATATGCTCCATTTGTACTTTTTTTCAATAAGTGTCTGCAATGATGGGTCATGATTATATATAATTTATCATACTACTTAATGAGGGAAGCAAACAAATAAAATTATCAGAGACTATCTTCCAAACCAATATATGGTGCTGAGATTGGAGTTCCCAGACTGGTACCATTAATTTTTACGTGGCATGCAGTGATAAGCCAATTAAAACATTAGAAAAATGTTTATCTCATAGGATTTTGTAGAAGACACCAAAGTGCCCAAATATGAAGACTGTGCCACTATGCCCACAATGGAAACGTTTAAACTTCCCATGTACATATTTGGCTTGTAACAAGTGGATAAGTACAACAAAATCACTCTTTTTTTCAAGTTTTCATTTAAACTTCTGTTACCATACAGTGTAATATTGGTTTAAGGTATAAAACTTAGTGATTCATCACTTACACACAACACTCAGTGCTCATCACAAGTGCCCTCCTTAATACCCATCACCCATTTAATCCATCCCCTTGCCAACCTCCCCTCCAGTAACCCTCAGTCTGTTCTCTATAATTAAGAATTTGTTCCTGGCTGACCCCTCTTTTGTTCCCCATATGTTCATCTGCTTTTTTTTCTTAAATTCCACACATGAGTGAAATCATATGGCCTTTGTACATATAGTATTAGCATATATGAAACCAGTTTCTATAGCCCCAAACTGTCATTATAGAAGACAATGAGAAAATAAGGAGAAGAATAATATTCAGAGGCTGTAGTATTTGTTTAATATGATGCTACACACATAGAATGTGTATAACATGTAGGGTGGCATGCACTTAAGAATTTTAAAACCACAAGAATTACTGAAGGAAATTGACTGTTGAGTATCATTTTCAAGTTAGTAAGATAAAAATCTTCATGAATCTCTTGAACGTTAAAATTTTCTCTAGACACTGTCAGTTGAAATTACAAATACTAGCATTTCTGTCAACAGATATTGTTAAACATACAGCTTATAAACCTGGAAGTATTATTCAATAAAACAATATGAACAAATGAAAAAAATGTAAAAATTATTTTGGATCTTAGATTTTAATCCCAAATTTTCAAGCATTTTAAATTTCACAAAAATGAAGAATGATATTTTATAAAACTACAAATTTATCTTACAGTTTTTTTTATTTTTTTTATTTATTTTAGAGAGAGAGAGAGCATGAGCAGAGGAGGGGCAGAGAGAGAGGGGGACAGAGGATCCAAAGTGGGCTCTCTTCTGACAGCAGTGAGCCTGATGTGGGGCTCAACCTCATGAACTATGAGATCATTACCTGAGCCTAAGTCAGACATTCAACCAAAAAAGCCACCCAGGTGCCCTTATCTTATGTTTATATAAGGGTTTAGATAAGTTTTATATATATATATATATATATGTATATATATATATATATATATATGTGTGTGTGTGTGTGTGTGTTTGTGTGTGTGCGTGTGTGCGTGTTTAGATAAGTTATATATATATATATATATATATATATATATATATATATATATGTTTGTGTGTGTGCGTGTGTGCGTGTGTGTGTGTGTGTGTGTGTGTCTTATATAGCTTCCTGGAAGACTGTGTAACTTCAAGTTCCAGGTGGAGAATTATTTTCCCTTCTCCTAATTTTGGTCCTCCAGATCACAGTCCTACCTGTCTACATACTTTCAAAAATATCCTCACATCCATTACTTATATCCTGTAATTACTGATTAACCAAGTACCAATTGAGATTTAGATTCCCTATCATTTTGTTCTACTAACTTGTCATAAAATTCTCTTTTCCTCTTATTTTAAAGTTTCACCTTACAGATTTTAAGTAGTATTTATAAATATGCATATTATTTTCAAGAAACTGTCATTAATTTTTAAAAATGCATTTAGGAATAGAACTGGTGGGGCACCTGGGACGCTCAGGCAGTTAGAAAACTGACTTCGGCTCAGGTCACGATCTCACAGTGTGGTTGAGCCCTGCATCGGGCTCTGTGCTGACAGCTCAAAGCCTGCAGCCTGCTTTAGATTCTGTGTCTCCCTCTCTCCCTGCCCGTCCCCCGCTTGCACTTTGTCTCTCTCTCAAAAATAAATAAACATTAAAACAATATATTTTAAAAATAATACAACTGGTTATTAGATGGTTATCATTAAATTGGTAACTTTTGGTATGTTTGGTAATACATGGTGGGATGGATTGTTTTAGAGTGTAAGTTCTGACTTCTTGCTAACATGAACTGCCATGGACATATATTGCTTAAAACCTGACAAATAGTTATTTCTTATATTATAATCCATTTTTATGTCTCTTGAATATATCTACATTTGAAAATAGATAATTCTAATTATTATCTAAAGAAATTATAATATACAAAACCAGAAAAAAGTAATTTCAAATACTTTTCAAATACTTTTACATGTTCAACTTTCTACAAATACACTTAAAAATTAGGAGCTTCTTAGATCCAATTGGTAGACCAGTATGATGGTGGGACATCCTTGTTGAAACGATAAGTGATATGGACCTCAGAGCTGCATGAGCGTCTTATTATCTTAGCTAACTTCCACTGTGTATGTGTGACTAATTTGTTCTTTATCCATTGTACTTTAGTCAGAACCTAGGGGTTTTCCCAGGTCAACATTTACTGATACTTTCAATGCTAGTGAATGGGTCAATGGCTCAGTGACCCATGGGCCAGTGGCTCAATTTCTAACCCTTGACTATTTGGTCAGTATGTTTCACTACGGTTAACTGCTTCACAAGTCTAACACTCAGTAAAAACATCTAATAACAATGCCTGCTTGAGGTCTCTACATTCCTCTTGAACCACACATCTGCCAAAAGTGAGCAGCAGGAACTCAGCAACTCTTTAGACATCACATAACCTCTTTTTCCTACAGCTGCCCCTATTTGATAAAGAGGTTCATCTGTGTGGTGATCTCTGGGATTTTTCAAATAAAAAACAAAGCTCAAGTCTTGTCTGTATTTGACATTCTTCCAAATAAGTCTGTAAACATTACCCCACCAGATTTTGTATGAAAGGGTAAAACCAGAGCATATGTATCTCACTAGCTGCTTCCTTTAACCTTTCATTTTGTCTTCCCCCTTTATACCCTGAATCTCTCTTTTTTTTTTTAATGGCTTCTTTCACACTTTCCCTTCCTGCACTAAAGTTCACCCTCCATTTTTCTTGTTTAGGAGTTAACATATACTCCCCTATCTTTCCTATGCCCAACAGTTGCTAGGAAAAGTAAAAATTATGGGAGGGAAATGTGGGGGGGAGCCTTAGTTTTGCTTTTGAATTATAAATATTATCTCCATTGCACATGATGTTCCTTTTCTTTGGAAACATCTTCTACAGTAGGAGTGATGACCAGAGCATATGAGACAGAGCTTAGTATAAAACAAGCACTTCAAAAGAACTGATGTAGTGGGACAAATTAAAAATAAAACAAATATACACCTATATGATTATTATATTGTTTTTATATTTTTAAAATAATTTCTAAATTTTATTTATTGTTATTAATTTATTAATTTATCAGAAATCATTATTATTTCCTCTTTGGTTATGTATATCTTATTTTTAACAAATAAAAGCCTTGCTTTTTTTCAGTCTGGATAAATAATATTTCACAAAAACATTTAGCAACTTTAGCAACTCATAATCCTAAAAGTATAAATGTTGCAACTCAAAACTTAATGACAGAATAAGTCATTCAAGGTAATGTAATTTAATAATAATCTGACAAGAAATAAATTGGCTTTGCAGATAGATACAAGGGCACAAACAAGCATGCTATTCTCTTTTCTGATTGAAATTTCATTCCATGTCAAAAAAATTACTACATTATAATTTGTGGGGATATTTATCTAACATAAGCATAAGATATACTTGAAAGATACCTCTGCTCTTTTTTTTAATAATTTGATAGTAGATCACGGAATTCAAATTTAAGCTTCACAGTGGATCTTCCATGCATCGCATTAAAATTGATATTTTGACAACATAAAGGCTTATCTGCATTTTATAGTCACTTAATAAAAATTTGAGAACTTGCCAAGGCCAATATTTTGCCTTTTTCAAGGAGATAAATGTCTTAATAAAACTCCCTTTCATCTCCATCTTTGAGATGCATGCCTGGTACTTCATCTGAATGCAAAGTTCTACATAACAGTAATAACTAGTCTGTAAAGTCTGATTTCTTAAATCTCTACACTAGGCTAGTTGCTGTAACCAGTAATAATTAAGTAATGACTTTAAGACAACATACTTTAAAGTTAAAAATTAAAGAAATGGACAAAAGGAAGATTGAGTTAACTGTAGATTTCCTTAAAATCGCTGTGCTAATTACATTTCTCTACACTAATAAGCTGTAATGACTAATTAAAATGTATTATAAGTCAAATTAGTGGATAGAATCATGTAGACATATGCATAGCTTATAAATTCACACATTTTCAAATACTAAATTCTTTTAAGTGGTTTTATGGATAATAACATGGGCACTGAATGCTCTGAAAATACTTTTCTACTACCCCAAATAGTTTAAATATTAAATATTTGAGAAGAGTATTGAGTAAAATTAATCACATGTTCTAAAGAAACAATAATTATTTTCTTTGATGAAGCTAAAACTCATAACTATTTCTTTATACCATTTGTTACCACACACACACACACACACACAACACACACACACACAGGCACGCACACATCTTGTCTGAAGGTAAAAGAAGACTGATAATTTAAGTTTTCTTTTACATATTGCCTATATTGTGAAGCCTTGGCCATCAAAGTATCCCTAGCTCCTTGAAATGTTTAGTAGAACTAGATACTCAATAAATATTTGTTGAATGACTAAATGAATGAAGGGTTTGCTTTATGTAGTGATTTTGACAATCCAATGGTGAGATATTAAACTATTTATTAATTACATGTGTAAATGGTTATTTTTATTTTATTTTATTTTATTTTATTTTATTTTATTTTATATTATTTTAGAGACAGAGAGAGCATGAGTGGGGAAGAGGGACAGAGGGAGAGAGAGAATCCCAAGCAGGCATCACATTCAGCATGGAGCCTAATGGGGCTTGATCCCAGGATCCTGGGATCAAAACCTGAGCCAAAATCAAATGCTCAACTGACTGAGCCATCCAGGCTCCCCATATCACTGTATAATTTTAAACTATCATTCCTGTTTTCTATTTTTGATGCAAGTAATGTGAAATAAAATATTTTCTGAGCCATGTTTTAAAATTCTAGATTTATTTTTCCAAGGAACCTGCATACTATTTTCCAGAGTGACTATGCCAGTTTGTATCCCACTCTGGAAAATCATGTGAAGATTCCTCAAAAGTTAAAAACAGAACCACCCAATGATACAGCAATTGTACTACTAGGTTTTTACACCAAAATACAAAAATATTAATTCAAAGGTATACATGCACCCTGATGTTTACAGCAACATTGTGTACAACAGTCAAATTATAGAAAGAGTCCAAGTGTCCATCAACTGATGAATGGATAAGGACACACACACACACACACACACACACACACACACACGCACACTGGAATATTACTGAGCCATAAAAAAGAATTAAATCTTGCCATTTGCAATGACATCAATTGAACTAGAGTATTATGCTAAGCAAAACAAGTCAGAGAAATAAAAATACCATATGATTTCACTCACATGTTGAATTTAAGAAACAAAATAAATGAGCATAGGGAAAAAAGAGAGAGAGGCAAACCAAGAAACAGACACTTAACTATACAGAACAAACTGATGTTTACCAGGGGGAGGTGGGTGGGCAGATGGGTGAAATAGGTGATGGAGATTAAGGAGTGCACTTGTGATGAGCACCATGTGTTGCATGGAATGCTGAATCACTATACTGCACACCTGAAACTAATATTACACTATATATTAACTAATTGGAAATTGAATAAAACTAAGCTAAACTAAAATTCTAGCTTCATTAGACTATAAAAAATACAGAGCATCATTTATTTTATTTCTCTATTAGTAACTTTTTAATTTTTACACTATGAAAAATTAAATACTGAAATGCATTCCTCCTCTTTCCTTTTTATAAAACATAGTTGCTAAAAAAAAAAAAAAACATTGATTTTTATTGCTTTGTACTGTCATGCTAGGAGTAAGGAAAATTTATTCCACGTTGCTTCAATACTAACTGACAAAAAATATATGTGCCTTTAATAGCTGATGATGTTTAATGAAGTGCATTTTTCAACTGGACTATAAATTCAGGTTACTATCAGATGCTACTGTTTCCCCTCTTCTGATACTGAAATTGTGAATAAGTGATAGCTTAATAACCTATCAGTTTTAAACTGCCAGATTTCACACTTCCAATATATACTCAAACTCCTGCTTAGACCTGAAATACCTCTTTCCCTAGTTAGGTGCTGCCCTCTAAAGATGATCTCAAATTATTTTCAACTGGAAATCAGCTTTTTAAAAAAATATTGCTGTCTTTCTGAATGTAACAGGTAATTTTCTACTTTGAACATAGTCTTATAGATAGAAATACAAATTATTGGAAACTCTCTACAAATAAAAATCAGTCTTTATTGGTTTTTTTAAAAAACAAATTTCTAATAAATAGACTATCTTAACGTAAGATAATAAAATGTATTTTTTGAGAAATGATTAGAATAAGTTGAGTCAATCACTAATATTATGATTTATAAGAATTAGTTTACAGTTTATTATATGCTAGATATATGATATATATATAAATATTTTTAAATATACTTTGAAATATTTTGTGACATTAGTTTTTGAAAACATGTAAAATATATATGTTAGAAAAATAGACCAACATTCATAAAAGGGAATTATGAAACTACCTTCAATATTATAGTGAATATACAGTGGCATATATATTCATTGTTTAAAAAATCTGTTCAACAGTTTTAATAGGGGGATGTGATATCAAGTGAAACCTTCATGAGCTAATGTCACAGAGGGATTTTCTTTGGGGACACGGTGAGTAATTTTTTTAAAATCCTATTTTATGTTTTTAAAATGCCAAATTATGGGTCAATACATAATTGATGGTAGTATTACTTTAATACTCAGTTTCAAGAAAATTAATTGGATGATTGTTAAACTTTAATAAATATTATCAAAAAGCCTTTACTATATTTTAACTGATGAGAAATTTCAATTATTCAATAAATACTATTCATAACATGTGTAACAAGCTATAGACTTAGGGGACTGGCTGACTTGTGTCATAAATATGTCTAAAACACAGAAAAAAGTAATTTAAAATTAATTAGTAAGCAAACTGAATTTTAAGATAACAAATTTGCATATTCATACTAAATCATGTGTTGCCTACTTGAAATTTTATTAAAACAACACTATCTGCACAAATTCAAAGAAAATGTTAGTTCCATTACAGGATGTATAGGCTATTTTAGTAAAATTTGTAATAAGTTAGATGTGCTTTTTTAATTTGAGTATAGTTGCACACAATGGTACATTACTTCAGGTGTACGACACAGTTGTTAGACAACTCTATACCTTAATGCTACGCTCACCACAAATGTACCCACTATCTGTCACC
Organism: Felis catus; assembly: GCF_018350175.1. NCBI lineage: Eukaryota > Metazoa > Chordata > Mammalia > Carnivora > Felidae > Felis > Felis catus. The sequence goes on along the minus strand of NC_058368.1, from coordinate 58,944,479 downwards.
TTACAATGCTATAATAATACCATTGACTATATTTCCTATGCTGTAGTGAATAGGTGGTTTTAAGCAGTTAGAATGCATATTCCGTTAAAGAAAAAGAAAATTAAGTGAGAAAAATCTACATATTCATGTTACTTAACAGTTAGATTTGGAAACTTTTTTCTAGAATCAAGTCTCAAATTATTTATCTTATCTATCTACACCAAGCTGGAGAAATACATTTGTAACTTGGTACAATCAACAGAAATGATGCTGAAATACTGGATACAAATTTAAATATTAAACTCTTAAAACTTAACTGAATTTTATCATACCTCTGTGTGTGTGTGTATGTTTCTAACAAAGTTAAAAATTATATCATAAGTAATCAGTGGGCTTGAACTTTATGATGACATTTAAGAATATAAGTTAAATAAAAATGTATTCTGAGGTCAAACAAAACATCTAAGGAAAAATAAAATTAATTTGTTATTAAATGTTGCTTTCATTTAAATATTTTGATTATCATCAAGTAACTTAATAAAGTCTTTTCCTCTCTCTGTGTCTCTTTTTCTTTCTCTACTCTACTATATATATCAAACACTACTATTGAAAAAATAAATGATCGCCATAAATCTAAGTGCAGGGGCACCTGGGTGGTTCAGTCCCTTAAGCCAGTCATGATCTCAGGCCATAATCTCATGGGTTTGTGGGACTGAACCACATGTCAGGCTTCGTGCTGACAGAGAAGAACCTGCTTGGGCTTCTCTCCTCCCCCCCACCCCGCCCTTCCCCTACTTGCATGTGCTCTCTCTCTTTCTCAAAATAAATAAACTTAAAAAAATACTAAGTGGAGCTTTATGATCATTCCATATCCATGTCAAGCTGTAAATTGATAAAACAAATGCATAATAATCTATTGGTCTCAAAATCTTCTAATAATTTTTTTTGAAATTATAACATGTATTTGCTCAATAGTTTAGAATTCATAACACACCAAGAATACATTACTCATTTTATTTCCCCAGTAATATGTGAGCTAGATATTATTGTCATCTCCATTTTTTAGGTGTAGCAATTGATACATAAAATGTCTAAGCGACTTATTCACATTTATTAGAAGTAAAAGGAAATAACCCAGTTAAACAACAAAAATCCATGTACTTCTTACAACTTTCCAAAGAAGTGGTAATTATTTCTCTCACTTTTTCTGTTAAAAGAATTAAAATACATAGATTTTTATGCATTATATAAAAACTAGCAATTCAAAAACTATTTAATTTGTACATGAGCTGGATGCATTAAGTGTACTGCAGGTATGCCTGAATGAAATAGCCCAATTCTTCTCCCACTTGAAATTCTTAGCCAAGAAACATTTTATTAGAAAAGCAAAGTATAAGGTTATTCTGCTCACTCTATGAAGAAGATTAAACAGCTACTGTATGAAAGCATTAGGGATGAGATTACTTTAAGATCCAGAAAAGAACTTAAGACAGCTCATAATAGATTGGTTCTAAACCTAAGTAGGCAGGAAGCTAAAAACAAACTCAAGATTGATTTAGTTGTAGAACTAGCTGCAAGATAAGAACAAGACACTAATACTAATTTTTCCAAAGCTTGGCAAGAGGTTATAGGTGTTTTCTACATTACTGAATACTGATCAATTTTTTCTATTTATAAAAAGTGAGGTTAAAAAGCACATGGTAATAAAATTACTGGGACTACTGAAATAATTTTACAGATAATACATCCTTATGCATTGCTTCAAATTTTAAATTTCTATGAATAAATCAAACTTAATAAAATTATTTGATTTGATATTATATATTTTATTTATAATACCCAATAGCTAGTCTTTCATAAGGAAATACAAACAACTTCCAATAAAAACCTGACAGTATTATTTCATAATTCAAGAAAAAGGCATAAATGTTACCTTAAGTACATTTATTTTGTGTGAATTTCTTGAAGTATCCCTTTCTTCAAATGACAATAACTATATCAAGAGACTAAGATATGTTAAGTACAAAGTAGTGACCAAAAAAAATAGAAAACAAAAAAATGCTTTGTTTTGCCCACAGATTTAAAATTCTAGTGAGCAGTTGAAGACATTAAGCTAAGTAAATAAGTAAAACCTGTACTATGTTAGATGATGATGTAAAGTATGAATAAAAAAGGAGAAAATAAACTGTTACAGCCAGTTGGACACTGATTGCAGCTATAAATGTCATGGGAAGAGAAAGTCTCACTGAGAAAGTGAAATGAAAAACAAACAAACAGACAAACAATAGACTAAGAGAAAATACCTGTAACACATATCTGATTAAAATCTCTTATACATCAATAGTAAGGTAAACAGTACAATAGAAATGGACAAAAGATATGAAAAAATATTCTACTGATGAGGATATGCAAATGGTTAATGGGGACATGAAAAGATACTCAATATCATTTGTCTTTAGAGAAATGCAAATCAAAAACTACAATAAGAGACCATTTTCTACGTATTAGCACGGCTATACGTAGCATGGCTATAATAATAATAAAGTATTGGCTAGTATATAAGGAAATGGGAACCCTCATACATTGCTGGTGAGAATGTAAAATGGTATAGCCACTTTGAAAAATAATCACCAAGTGCAATATTACCATACAGCGCAGACATTCCTATTCTAGCTACAAACTTAAGAAGAATATAAACATATTTCCACACAGTTTTGTACATGGATGTCTATAGGAGCATTACTCATAGTGGCAAAGAATGGAAATAACCTAAATTTTCATCAATTGGTAAATAGTAAATACCATAAAATGGAATACTATTTAGCAATAAAACAGAATAAGCTACTGATGCATGGTACCTCATGGAAGAATCTCAAAAACATTACATGAAATGAAACAAGTCAGGTACATGAATCCTTATGATATGATACCATATTATATGAAATGTTCAAAAATCAAACTTAGAAAACAAAAATCAGATCAGTGTCTCTTGAGATTGGGCTGGAAATGTAGAGTGACTCTACATAGGAATGAGATCTTATTAGGGGATGAAAATGTTCTAAAACTGATTTGTGGTCATGGTTCCACTACTCGGTAAAGTTACTGAAATCATCAAACTGAACATTTGATGTGAATGAGTATTATTATATGCAAAATATACCTCAATAAAGTTGTTTTATTTTTTAAAAGACTGAAGATTACCTCACATAAAGGTATAGAAATGCCTTGTATGATGCAGTAGTCATTAGACATATATGGCTATTTAAATTTAAACTAATTTAAATAAAATGAAATTAAAAATTAGATTTCTTGATGGGACTATCAGATTTCAAGTGCTCAGTAGCCATAGGTGGCTAACAACTACACTACAGACAGCACAAATGTAGGATATTTCCATAACAAAAGAAATATCTTTTGTCTATTGCTTTTAGAGAAACCAAGGTGGTAATGGTGAAGTCAGTGAGAAGTGTTGAGATTCAAAATATATCCTGAAAACAGAATATGTGATGCATTATTTGTAGGCATAAGACCAAAGGACATTTAACCAAGACTCAAGGTTTTGGCTGAAGATAAAAACAGTGTATAATTTCTATAAATTGAAATTGTGAAGAATATAGTAGAAATAAGTATGGAGGTGGGACAATCATACTGTTGACTTTAGGCATATACATTTCTATATATGTATATGTATATTTGGATATTAGATATCCAAAAGTAAATGTCAAATGTCAACCAGATAGATAGATATGTTTCTGAAGTTCAGAGGTAATATCTGGATTGAGCCCCAAAGTATCATTGTTAATTAGTCTGTCAAAATAAAAGTAACTAGCAATATTGCCTGACAAGAGAAATAGATGAAAGAACATTAGAAAGCATGGAGTTCTGGAAACCCACTAATAACATATCTAAGCAGAGGGATTGAAGGACTGAGGCAAATGATGCTGAGAAGTAAATGGTGGTATGAACTGAGAAATTAACTTCAAATTTAGCACATTGGTGGTATTGCAAGAGCAGTTTCTGAATAGTGGTAGCAGCAAAAGCTGCTAGTAATACATTCGGACAGAATGGGAAAAACAAATTGGAGACAGATAATACGCAGTCTTTCCAAGAGGTTTGTTTATTTTAATAAGAAAAATACAGTAGCTGGAGACGGGAAGTATGGTCAAGAAAATTATATTTGAGATGCTAGAAAAAACATGTCCATTGATAGGCATGCTCAACTAGAGAGAAAACGAGAAGAAAATTACTGTCCTGATGCTCCTGAATAAGATAGTGGGGATTGACATAAAATACAAGTGAAAGTGTGACTCTTCCAAGAGTTTGGGTAGCTCATGAAGAGTGACCAAATTGAGTGGATGCTCAGGATGTAGACATGTGCGAAAATTTGTTGAGTTACACTAGAGTCCTGGTGGGTATTCTCTTCTAATTATTTCTCTTGCCTAGATAATGGAAAAGTCAAAGTCAAAAGTTTTGGAGGTTTTTTCATAACAATGTAAATATACTTAACACCTCTGATCTATACACTTAAAAATGGTTAAGATGGTAAATTTTATGATACATCTTTTCTTTAACCACAATTAAAAATGTCAATATCATCAGCCAAGAGTGAGAAGAAAGTTATTGGAACTTTCAAGAGAGAGGTTTGAAAAAATCAGAGGACAGTGAACAATGAACAGATACGGAGAGGATAATATGATTGCTGAGGCACCTAAGAACTCTACTTAACTCTATGTAAAGTTAGTGATATAAATGTAGAATAAGACCAGTCATCGTCATGTTTTTCCCCCAAACTCTGTTCAACTACATAGGAGCAGACATAGAAAGGAAGACATTGTAGAGAGGCACTATTGTGGAGAGCTAACTAAGTGGAATGGTGATAATGCAAAATAAGTATAAGAGATAGAGTGATTCAAGAAGGTTGGACATATATATAAATGAGGATAATTATAAATTATTGTGAAATTTAAACTGGGATAGTAAGACCGTGGATGTATCCAAGTGGTGAGGTAAAAGTTGTAGTATCTGTGGCGTATTGGTCCTGGTGGGGAATATGAATCTTCAGTGTCATGGGAGAATGAATGATAAATATAAACAGTTATAGGTGGAGAGTAAGACATATAAAATTGAAACTACTTAGATGATACCATTACTTGTAAAGACAGTTTCAGGAGTAGAAAGCTGTGGTAGGGTAGTGGACTATAATCATTAAATAAAGGCCAGGCTTTGCAAGGATCAAGTAGTAGATACTAAAATCACCAGCAATTATAAGAGGAATTGTGTTGGAGACAATGGCAATAAGAAGGAAATAAAGTCTTTTTTAATGTTTATTTATTTATTTTGAGATAGAGAGAGAGAGAGGTGTGTGTGTGCATGTGCACGTGTGTGTGCGCGTGCACATGTGTGTGTGTGTGAGTGGGGGAAGGGCAGAAACAGAGAGAGACAGAGAGAATCTCAAGCATGCTCTGAATTGTCAGCACAGAGCCCGACATGGGGCTCAATCCCACTACTGCAAGATTATGACCTGAGCCAAAATCAAGAGTCAGATACCACACCAACTAAGCCACCCAGGTGCCCCTAGAAATAAAGTCCTTGAGATGAAGTACAATATTGCTATTAGCAGAGAATTCCAACAAAAGTTTAGTGGGTCTATAGATTAGAGTCTGAAGATAAGAGATTAAAATATGGGGATTACCAGAAAGGACGAATGGAAATTCATTTAAAAGCAGTATTGAGGAACAAGGAGGATTGCTCTCCCATACTTAGGCCCATTGACAGAAGGTGCAATGGAGAAAAGCTTACTCTATTTGAACAATCTGCAGGAGGAGTGCCTTCTGGATAGAAGTAGATTTCTACTACAGCCAGAAAATGAATATTCTCTAATACATTTTCTACTGAAAAATATGGTGTATCATCGCAATCTGATGTTAATTGATTTTATTAATTTAAAAGTTCATACAGACTCATTTTACCAAAAGCATATCAAGGGGGAAAAGTCTGAGATTTTAAAAGGCCAAAACACGAATTTTATACTATTTTATCCTTACTTCCAAAGATCAAGAAGAGTATTGCTTCAACAGAGATAAACCCTGAAAAACCTTCTTTCATATTGGAAATTGCACATTTTGTATGTAAGCATCATGGTTTTACTCTATGGGTTATGGCTTATAAAAAAAGACACATTTTAAAACATCCCTGAAATAGAAGCTGGGTTGTAAAATTATAAAGCACGTTTTGAAACCTCAAATTAAGTAATTTTTCAAAGTTTCCAAGGTTTTAAAATATTTCTGCTATGTATCTGAAAAAAGACAAATTAAAAGTGAAGTAAAACTTCTAAGGAATATAACTGACATTTTCTAGCCTTGGGTACGCATTGTCTAGAAAAACAAATATGTTAAATGTAATATCAAGTTAAATAAGTAGCAATTTATGAGATGACCTTAATTCATACATCCAATGTAAAAGATCTGTATGCTGAAAATTATAGAAAGCTTATGAAGGAAATTGAAGAAGATATAAAGAAATGGAAAAACATTCCGTGTCATGGATTGATAAATATTGTCAAAATGGCAATACTACCCAAAGCTATCTACACATTCAATGCAATCCCAATCAAAATTGCACCAGCATTCTTCTCAAAGCTAGAACAAGCAATCCTAAAATTCATATGGAACCACAAAAGGCTCCAAATAGCCAAAGTAATTTTGAAGAAGAAGACCAAAGCAGGAGGCATCACAATCCCAGACTTTAGCCTCTACTACAAAGCTGTAATCATCAAGACAGCATGGTATTAGCACAAAAACAGACACATAGACCAATGGAATAGAATAGACACCCCAGAACTAGACTCACAAATGTATGTCCAACTAATCTTTGACAAAGCAGGAAAGAACATCCAATGGAAAAAAGACAGCCTCTTTAACAAATGGTGCTGGGAGAACTGGACAGCAACATGCAGGAGAATGAAACTAGACCACTTTCTCACACCATTCACAAAAGTAAACTCAATATGGATAAAGGACCCGAATGTGAGACAAGAAACCATCAAAACCCTAGAGGAGAAAGCAGGAAAAGACCTCTCTGACCTCAGTCGTAGCAATTTCTTACTTTACACATCCCCAAAGGCAAGGGAATTAAAAGCAAAAATGAACTACTGGGACCTCATGAAGATAAAAAGCTTCTGCACAGCAAAGGAAACAACCAACAAAACTAAAAGGCAACCAACGGAATGGGAAAAGACATTTGCAAATGACATATCGGACAAAGGGCTAGTATCCAAAATCTATAAAGAGCTCCCCAAACTCCACACCCGAAAAACAAATAACCCAGTGAAGAAATGGGCAGAAAACATGAATAGACACTTTTCTAAAGAAGACATCCAGATGGCCAACAGGCACATGAAAAGATGCTCAATGTCACTCCTCATCAGGGAAATACAAATCAAAACCACACTCAGATATCACCTCACGCCAGTCAGAGTGGCCAAAATGAACAAATCAGGAGACTATAGATGCTGGAGAGGATGTGGAGAAACAGGAACCCTCTTGCACTGTTGGTGGGAATGCAAACTGGTGCAGCCACTCTGGAAAACACTCTGGAAAAGTGTGGAGCTTCCTCAAAAAATTAAAAATAGACCTACCCTATGACCCAGCAATAGCACTGCTAGGAATTTACCCAAGGGATACAGGAGTACTGATGCATAGGGGCACTTGTACCCCAATGTTTATAGCAGCACTCTCAACAATAGCCAAATTATGGAAAGAGCCTAAATGTCCATCAACTGATGAATGGATAAAGAAATTGTGGTTTATATACACAATGGAATACTACGTGGCAATGAGAAATAATGAAATATGGCCCTTTGTAGCAACGTGAATGGAACTGGAGAGTGTTATGCTAAGTGAAATAAGTCATACAGAGAAATACAGATACCATATGTTTTCACTCATATGTGGATCCTGAGAAAGTTAACAGAAACCCATGGGGGAGGGGAAGGGAAAAAAAAAAGAGGTTAGAGTGGGAGAGCCAAAGCATAAGAGACTCTTAAAAACTGAGAACTGAGGGTTGAGGGGGGGTGGGTGATGGGTATAGAGGAGGGCACCTTTTGGGATGAGCTCTGGGTGCTGTATGGAAACCAATTTGACAATAAATTTCAAAATAATAATAATAATAAATTCATACATCCAAATACCATATTTTAATGCAATAAATTTACCCTACCAAATGCAATATTTTTATTCATCTCAAATTTTCATCTCACAAAATGATATGACTTTACTTTTTTAAATGAATATACTGTATCTACAACAATTTATAATTATATACAAGTTTGGAAATAAAACTTATTTATATAAAGTAAACCCTGTTATCCCACCTAAGGTTTATTTGCTGGGTCTATAAAGACACTAGATTAGGTGATGACTTCTATTCTTCTTCTGCAGCATCTTCAAATAGAAAAGCCTCTAACTGGTGCCTATTGTTACCATGAGCATGTTTTGAACATGTATAAGAGGGCAAAGCACTTGAATTTGGTAAAATAACAAGATAGATAAAATCTGTGTTCTTGAATGAACAGTGGAATAGATTTATCCCTCCAACTTAGACTACTCTGAGAAGGTATATTACACATGAGAGAATACACTAATATACACTTTAGATTTTTTTGTACTCCTGGCAAAAAAAAAGAGCTGGGGAAATGGTATTTCCTTCCTGTGCTGAGAAACAAAGTCACAATATTCACGGGAAGAGTAAATATTCACTGTTGACTGATTATTTACTTTGTGACAGATTAATTCACCCAATTAAAATGTACATTTAAATGGTTTTTAGTATATTCACAAAGTTGTGCAGCCAGGGAACACAATTAATTTAAAACATTTTCATTATACCAAAAAGAAACCCTTCCCCTTTGGAAGTCACAACAGACACCCTCTATTCCCAGCCATAGGCAATTGCTAGTCTACCCTCTCTGTCTTTATAGATTTGTCTATTCTTTATATTCCATATAAATCGGATCTTATAATTTGTGACCCTCTGTGGATGGATTTTTTCACTCAGCATATTTTTAGGATTCATCCATGTTGTAGCATTTGTCAGTACTTCATTTCTTTTTATGACAAGTAATAAATACTTCATCGTAGGATATACCACATTTTATTGATCCATTTATCAGTTAATGGACATTGGGTTGTTTTCACTTTTTGGCAATTGTGAATAATGCTGCCATGAACACTTCTGTGCAAATATCTGGGAGTATACGTTTTCAAAAAGAGTGGAATAGCTGGATCATGTGCTGACTCTATGTTTAACCTTTTTAGGAAATGACAGACTATTTTCCAAAGTGACTGTAGCATTTTACATTCCCACCAGATATGGGAATATAATTTTCCATGGTTTTCCTGTCCATTTGACTATATTCATCCTAGTGAGTTTGAAGTGTTATTTATGGTAAGAATATATTTATTAAATCAACTTAGCCTTTACCCTAATCAATAAGCTTTTTTATCTTGATGGTCATTATAATTCTTGAAAGAGAACAAGAAAAATAAAATGGACACAGAAACGAGATAACAGTTGTAAAGGTATTGTTGTAAAAGATAGGAAAGAAAAAAGTTGGCAGCTGGAAGCGTGAAAGAAGTTGAAGAGAAGTATTTATTTTTTCCTTTCATTTTTTGTGAGAAATACTTAAGATAAAATTTATGATCTAGTAGAGTTTTAAAATAATAATATAGGATAGGGTGCCTAGGTAGCTCAGTAGGCTGAATGTCCAGTCAGAATCTCACAGTTCGTAGGTTCAGGTCATAATCTCACGGTTTGTGGGGTCAAGCCCCACATCGGACTCTGTGCTGACAGCTTGGAACCTGCAGCCTGCTTCGGATTCTGTGTCTCCGTTTCTCTCTGCCCCTCCCCTGGTCGCACTCTGTCTCTCTCAAAAATGAATAAACATTGATGAAAAATGTAAAAAACATAATATAGGAGATGAACCTATCAACTGAAGCAACTCTTTGACTAGCTGAAATGAAATCTTATTTACTCCAAAAGGAAAAGGGGTAGAATGAACTTTGAGGCTACAGAGTTAATTTATGGTAATAAGAGAAATATAGCATTTATAGCAACAAGAGAAACTGTAAAATTTATAGGCACAAATGTCAGCAGAGTTCTTTTTAAAGAATTATTGACATTCCACATATTTATTTCACAAGTTAATATACTCACTTCTCAGCTTTGAAACCGGTATAAAGTATTTGTCACCAATATTATAGATAATCTAGATTTTAATAAATTACATATAATATTTTTTCCTTCTTATCCTGATTGGCATTTCAGATAAATTAGATACAACAACCTAAAAACTTCTCTCTTTGCTGCTAGGTAATCAGGATCTGTTTTTCTCTAGATTACTAAACTCGTATCTTTTCTGCTAATTTCCTTTAATTAGTCTGTTAAAAGTTTCTTTTCTTTATGGCTCACTCTTGAGTTATCTTTGAAATCTCTCCCTGACCCCCTCTCTCTTTTTTTCCTGAATTCCAAAATCTTTTTAGACAATCTCATATTATACTCATAAAAATCATTCACGAGACTATATTTCTAAGTTGAGAACATGACATGCACACCCTAGGATTCATACTAGGAGATTTATACTTAGAAGATCTTTCGGTGTTAACATATAGTCAAACATTATAAGCTTTCTCAATAAATAGCACCTCTATCCACCTAGTTAAGCCAAAAATGTATGTCACTTAGGGGCACCTAGGTGGCTCAGTCAGTGGAGCATCTGACTTTGGCTCAGGTCATGATCTCGCAGTTTGTAGGTGTTGGGCTCTGTGCTGATGGCTCAGAGCCTGGAGCCTGTTTCAGATTCTGTGTCTCCCTCTCTCTGCCCCTCTCCCAGTCATGCTCTGTCTCTCTCTATCTCTCAAAAATGAATAAATGCTAAAAATTTTTTTAAATGTACATTACTTTGACATTGTACTATTTATCAATAATTCCCTAGAAAATAATTTTCAGGACTATATTTATATCAATCTATATATATTCTATATATATAAATATTTTGTATATATATAAATGTATTTTATATTTTATATATCTATATAAAATTTCCTAAAGGCTGGTTCTAAAATTGTAACACACTTCTTTACTTCTATTCGAGCAATATGAAGGTTCATATATTAGGAATAGTCTTCCCAATTAAAGTAACACATATGTGAGTATTCATGAACATGATTTTAAGGGCTCTGATAAACTGGCATGAAAATAAAGGACCCATTAATCCCAAAGTGAAATGAAATAAAATTAAGAAAATGTCATATAATTTAATCCAAAGGCTGGCTTTTGAATTGAGAGTATCTTTGAACTCTAAAGACCATAAATTTCTGCTGTAACTGGTGAGTAGTATAAGTGAGAAAAGAGTAAACATAGTCTTCCCAAGTGGGTAATCTAATAAAATACCACAGCATAAGCCTAGCTTTCAACTCCCTAATCTATCATTGTAAAAATGAAAGATTAAAACAAACAAATAAGCAAACAAACAGACAAAAACCTCTGAATAAGGTAACTGCAAAAATTCCTATATTGTTTTTATTGCTGAAGTGTGGGGCAGAAACATAAGTTAAAAGAAACAAACAAACCTTTCTGCTAGGAACTGATGAACACAAAATCAGACTTCACACATTTTTCAGTTTTTCAGAGTGGGTGTGAGATTCCAAAATATCCAACTAGAATATTTAATTTATTTGGTTTTGTGTTGGTAGCACTCCCACCTCAAAATAAGTGGTAAAAGCAAACACACCTCCCACCCACAGAAACTAAAATTCTACTCAGCACTCAATACATTACTATTAGAAATCTTTAATAAAAATAAGTTTTCAAACTCCCAAGAAATCAAGGCCACAGGAGTAAAACTCTTTGGAGAAAAAAAAAAAAAAAGGACAATACAAGAAGGCCATTGGTACTGGAGTTATCAGTCAGAAAACACCAAATGACAATGTTTTATACATTGAAGAACAGACAGGAAGTTAAAAAATATAAATTAGGAATCAAAGAGTATAGATGAAACACAAACAAAACTTCCAAATAAAATATGCAATAACCAATTAACATTAACTGAAGATTTTGCACATCAGAAGAAACAATTATGAACTAAAGTTAAAACTGAAGAAATTATGCAGAATACACTACAAAGAGAAAATGACATGTAAAGCAGATGTTTAAAGGTTAGTAATGAAAAGAAAATCTAATGACTTACAATGAAAAGAAGCAACACACATATGCACACATATACACAGGCACAGTGGTGCACACACAGATCTGGATACTTTCTAGTTTAATTCAGAACATCAAAAAAAGAGAAAGTAGAGTTTATCTTCAGATGAATGGCTGTTACACACACAGCTATGTTCTCAAAGGCAACAGTGGAAGACAGAACATAGTGTTGTCACAATTAAGCTGCCAATAAATAATTAAATACCTAATAAAAATACAAATATACAACTAAGTCAACAATGATGGAAAAGTGAACTGATTTTCAAACAAAATCAAACCAAAACAGAGAACTGATCACTGAAAGTAAATGCATTTTTTTTAAATTTTTTTAATGCTTATTTATTTTGAGGGAGAGAGAGACAGAGCATGAGCAGGGGAGGGGCAGAGAGAGAGATACATACAGAGTCCCAAGCAGGCTCCAGGCTCTGAGCCGTCAGCACAGAGCCAGACACCCGTGGACTGCAAGATCATGACCTGAGCTGAAGTGCGATGCTCAACCAACTGAGCCATCCAGGTGCCCCTAAAAGTAAAAGTAAAAGCATTCTAAAGGAACTTTGCATTAAATGAAATTCTATGGACACTTGGGTGGCTCAGTCAGTTAAGTGTCCAACTTAGGCTCAGGTCATGATCTCACAGTTCGTGAGTTCAAGCCCCAAGTCGGGCTCTGTGCTGACGACTCAGTGCCTGGAACCTGCTTGGGATTCTGTGTCTCCCTCTCTCTCTCTGCCCCTCTCCAGGTCACACTCTGTTTCTCTCTCTCTCAAATATAAATAAACATTAATTAAAAAAAATAAAATAAATAAATAAATGAAATTCTAAGGATGTGCTTCAGGCAAAAAGAAAATTGCAGATGGAACATCTGGAATGTAAAAAGGAATGCAGAGCAAATGGACTGGTAAGAGTGTTGGAGACAGTAAGCAAACAGTGATTGTTTTGAATGATATATTAATAACTTATTTCTGTTAAAAAAATACCAGAATAGCCCTAAAATATTTTTTTTAAAAAACAGTATGTTTATTTAGGGGAGGATAATAGTAAATAAATATTCTAATATCTTTGTGTTCCAGAGAAACCAATAGTAACAGTTCCTATTACTATAGACACAACAGTATCAATTCATGCACATTTTGGCAGAGTGCTATTTGGCCACCAAAATATACTTCTTATTTCAATAGGAATACAAAAAAAATTACTTGTGAACTTGAAATATCAAATACAAATTATGATTCTCAGTCTTGCAACTAGGTACAAACATGAGACCAAATTCCCACCGTAAGGTTCATGGATACTGTTTTTCTGGACATATTCTCTCTCTCTCTTTTCCCTCCAGAAAAAAAAAAAAGTATGCAGAGTTGAAACATGCCTGACCATGCACACAAAGAATTACCTTCTGTTTGGCAGAGCAACAAGAAGGGAGGTATCAGCATTTTAGAATTATCTGGTGAAACATAGCTCCCACCTCCCCAAACTTCTCTCCTTCCACGAATCCATTACAGAAAACAAAACAAAACAAAAGCTCCATTTTAAAAAGCCAAATGAAAACAAACACACAAAAAACTATTTTATTCTAAAGTAAATTTGTTGTAGAGGTTTAGCTAGTAGTCTCCACAACACCATGTTAAAGTAGCTAAGGTTACAATTAAAATAGTAGACATAAAGCTTTATGTAAAAAGATAACTCTTGACAAAAGTAAAGTAAGGCAATTATAGCAGCACACAAACAGTACAAATACATCTTAATTCATCCATAAATACAGTAAATACATGTGAATAAACTTTCCAATAAAGAGGTAAAGATTGCAAAATTTAAGATTAAAACACATGCGCGCGCGCGCACACACACACACACACACACACACACACAATGTTTCAGGAAAACAGTATCTAATGCAGGTCACAAGAAACTGAGATACATAAGGGTGCCTGAGTGGTTTAGCTGGTTGAGCTTCTGAGCCTTGATTTTGGCTCAAGTCATGAAATCACATTTTGTGAGTTCGAGCCCCATATCTGCGCCTGTGCTGACAGCTGTGGAGCCTTCTTGAAATTCTTTCTCTCTCTCTGCCCTTCAACCGCACATGCATGAGTCTCTCTCAAAAATAATTAAACATTAAGAAATCTCTCCATTCTTAAATAAAGAAATTGAGATATAGCATATAAGGGTCAAAACACAACAAAACATTATAGATGCTCCATTAATATCAGAAAAAATGCATTTTTAAAAATGTTTATTTATTTCTGAGAGACAAACAGAGAGAGAGAGAGAGAGAAAGGGAGAGAATGTGGAGAGAGGGCAGAGAGAGAGCGAATCCCAAACAGGCTCTGCACTGGCAGCACAGAGCCCAACATAAGACTCAAACCTACAAACTGTGAGGTCATGACCTGAGCCAAAATCAAGAGTCAGATGCTCAACTGACTGAGCCACCCAGGCACCCAAGACAAAATAAATTTTGAGGCCAAATGGATAAAGAAAAGAAAGTGACTCCATAATAATTGAATTTTTCAATTAATTAAGAACATGTGATGGAGTGCCAGGGTGACTCAGTCAGTTGGGCGTCCAACTCTTGATCTCAGCTCAGGTCATGATCTCACAATTCCTGAGATTGAGCCCTGTGTGGATCAAGCCCTGCTTGATATTCTCTGTCTCTCCCTCTTTTTCTGCTCCTCCTCTGTGTTCTCTCTCTCTCTTTCTCTCTGAGTAAATAAATAAACTTAAAAAACATTGGGGCACCTGGGTGGCTCAGTTGGTTGGGCATCCAACTTCAGCTCAGGTCATGTCTCACCTTTCATGGGTTTGAGCCCTGTGTCGGGCTCTGTGCTGACAGCTCAGAGCCTGGAGCCTGCTTCGGATTCTGTGTCTCCCTCTCTCTCCAATCCTCCCCTGCTCACATTCTGTCTCTTTCTCTCTCTCAAAAATAAACATTAATTATATATAAATATATATACATATGACAATTCTACCCTGATATAATTTTAATTATATAATTTCAAAACATAAACAACAAAATTACATAATACCAACAGAAATATCTTCTAGCGTTGTGAATGATTTTAATATATTTTGTTCAGAAATCAGTAAAACGGACCAAAAAATTGTTAATTATGTAAAATTTGAAAAGCACAATAAACAAGGTTAACTTAATAGATCTATATTATAAAGTGGAGAAAAACATATTTTTAAATACATATGAAATCTATTAATATTATACATATTTTAATCTATACAAATTTGGTACAAAAAATCAAAATGATGAATATTGTACCATCTACATTATCTAACCGTATTATAACCAAAAAGTTAACTCAATAAGTAAAAATAAGTAGAAAAAAAATACATTCAAAAACTTACAAACATACTTCTTTTTTGTGATTAAAATTCATTCATTTATTTTGAGAGAAAGAAAGAGAGTGCACCTACATGAGCTGGGCGAGGGGCAGAGAGAGTAGGAGAGAGAGAATCCCAAGCAGGCTCCATGCTGTCAACACAAAGCCCCATGCAGGGCTCAATTGCATGAACCATGAGATCATGACCTGAGCTGAAATCAAGAGCCGGACACTTAATTAACTGAGCCACATGGGTACCCCTACAAGCACACTTCTAAACTTTTTCATCAAAGAAACAATCATAATGGACATTAAAATGACCTAGCATAGAATCATAAAATTTCCACACTTCATCTCCCCTCCTTCATCTGAAAATGCAGTTTAAGGGTTAGAGGGATTTTTTAACTTTAAATATTTACATTAGAAAATGTAAAGATTTAGAAGTCATGCATAATCTAAGGTGTCAGAAATCAATGTGTGATACAAGGATTTGCATGCAAGTAATTCTTTGGAAGATAATCCAAAGTGAGAAAGCAGGAAGTTAAGGCCAGTATCAGCTCAATCAAAAAAACAAAAACCAAAAGACAAAAAAACCCCAAAAACCCACTATTGAAGGACCTACCATGATGAGTAATTAGGGATTAATCCTACTGGGAAGCCTTGAAGCAATTAAGTAAATGCACCTCAGAATTGCTCCCCTCTCCAAAAGATGGAAGGCTATGGCCCTTATCTGATGAACATTCTGCCCCTTCTTCCCTGCTGATTTAGCAATGACTACACTGGCATTGCTTCCATTGTAATTCAGGGCTCTGCTAGCTTATTGCTGAGTGAACTCTTGTGGATTTGGAGAAAATCCTGAAGCAGGAAAGCTTGAACATAGAGTACCTGCTTAGGACACTATCAGAATGCTTGGATATTTCCAGCTACAGTTGCATCTATATTTGGAGGTAGACAGGACATGATGCCTCATTTCCACCAATGCTGAAACCCCAGGCAAATTAGTTGATGTGAGAGACTGCAAATGCAGCCTGTAGTGCTTGACCACCTTGCAAAACAGGCAGAGCAAGAAGAATAAGAAATAAATCTTGAAGAAAATGTTACCTCAGAACTTGCAAAAAAAGGAAGTCATGCATTATTCCTTCTCCCCCAGTGTGATGTCATTTGTGTAGTGGATTGGTATTGTATCTAGTGGGATCATGATGAATTCAAAGTCTCTAAGGCTATTTTGTGGCACAGCATGAGAAGAGAAATATACCTAAGGGAGACCATAAGTTTATGTTTTCCTTGCCATATAAAAGCAAGCTGCTAGCAGAGACAGTGTCTAATTTGATACAAAGAAAATTGTATCTATAACAAAAGCAGCAATTAGAGTAATATGTGACTAGGTTTACAATAACCACCATTGTCCTAGATTCACCAGTCTAGAACACCAGTCCATAAAAAATATATGGAAATGCAATAGCAGTCAACATATCTACAACCCTTCTATGTTCCAAACATTCACAGAGATTGTATTAATGTTGCTTTGTTATTTGATTGAAGAGAGAGATGCACAGACATTTAATTATGCTTTACTACCATCTATCCTAACTCTTAACACTCAGCTTCAAGGAAATAATCTGGAGATCCTTAAAGGTTCTGGATTTATCCAACATACATTTAGGAACTGAGAAAATACCCATGATGACAGTGGAAACTTACTGAGTTTACTGGAACAAACTTCTTTTGCAACCTAAATAATCTCTAGCCCCCACATTCTGAATGGTTAGTCCCAAACCAGTACCTTCAATTACCCTCAGAATTTGGATATTTCTCCTTTCACATGTGAGAATAAATTGACATTTTTAAAACAAAGGCTAGAAGGAAATCGCATAGTAAATAAATATGTAGCTCCTGAAGAGTCTTTTATCAAGACTACTTGAATTTCCTTTATTTTGAGGGTGATGGACACATATTCAGATGGTGGGAACAACCCATGACACAAAATATAGCATTGAAATTTTTAAAACCAGCATAAAATGCCTTAGCTTACTGAAAATTTGTTTGTCAAATGTTTCATAATACAAAAAAAAAAAAAGAATTCTCAGAGATTAAATTTAAAAAAATAAAATAAAACATGATAACCATCTTTTTCTTAACAATTCACAATTACCTCAGGAGCCATTGAAAAGAAATGTCCTGAAGTATAGATAATGCTCTTGCACTGAATGTGAATGACTGTGCCTGATGGCCCTAATCTTTTTCTTTATGAGCTATACATTGCAAGGTCTGAGGCATTCCTGATTCCTGATAATTCACTGGGTGGTACCTGTGACCCTTCAGTGAGAGAAGCATGAAATCAACATGTTTCTAAAATACTTCTCACCATGATCAGTCAACTTCTGAAAAAAACCTCAAAACTGATAAAATATCTAACTAGTTAAGCTTATAAAATATTTAATTCCTTTAGAAAATTTATCTATCTGCATAGATTACGCTATTTTCATTAGTAATTACACCAGTAAATATCAGCTACTAATCTCTGTTTAGTCACTGCAGATTAGAGAGGATAAAGCACCTCTTAATTATGACACTGGTGTTTTAGAAAACTTTTTTTTTTTTGGTCTTAAGTAGCTATTGGATCAAAAGAACTGTTTGTGACATAAACTGAATACTTTATTGTCATCCTTATAAACATTGCAAGCAACTAATTTTCCCTTCATACTCTAAAATTACCTTCAAGTATAACAGGATTAACAATCATGAAAATATCCATGCTCTACCTGAATATTCAGCTCTACCTGAAGAAAAAACAAATACATTAGTACAATGGGCCATATGAAAACTTCATTGGTCCAATTTTCAATTTGCTATTTCATTGTTATAGGTTGAATATCAGTATCTGGTATGGAAAGTGTATTTAAAATTAATAAATATTTGAAGAATATGTAAAATAGAATCGATTATATAATCATTTCTTGATAGTACATTACTGTTACTGAAATTGTAACAAACAAGGGAAGACAATGACAGGAATCTCTGAAAATGTCATCACCACTGAGAAGCTTTCCTTGATTTTACATTGTGAAAGTGACAGTGCTATTTTGCATGGCGCTCTTGTACTTTGAATAAATCTCTATGCTTTATGTTATAACATCATGCATCCATTAGGAACTTTCTCTCTACAACCACTAACCCTTCTCCTCATCTAAGGTAAGTCTCTAAAGGGTGAGGAAAAATCATATTATTCACTCCTTCCTAGGTGCTAGTAGGTATAGTTACTTGATATGGGGAAGAAGTTCAGTATAGGTTGATGTTAAATTAAAGTGAAGAACAGAGAGAAGAGATGTTGAGAGGAAAAAGGAAGGATAATGAATGCCTGTCTCTCTTGTACCCTATGTGCCTGTTTCCACACCACTATCATTGTGACATACATAAATGAGGAATCCAAGTCACATGGCCAAGACCATCATCAATGTGGCAAAGTGGGCACACTTTGTCCAGAGAGGGAGAGCACAGCAAAAACACCTTGCAGAAGGAAATGAAAAGTGAAGGACAATAACCCAATCTACTACAAACACTACTGGCACCCCTATGAACACACAGAAATGATTTATTTTGGATTCAACACCTCTAAACATTTACCACAAACACATAGGCACATATATTCAAACACACACTACACTACATACACACATACACGCACTCACACACCCACACCTTTTGTTCTATTAGCCCAAAAGATGGCATTCCTCAGATATTTTTTAGAAATTGGTAAGTAGATTCCATTATTTGAAAAAAAAATTATGTAGAAGCCTTAATTCATCGTATAGTACAAACAACACAAGCCTTAAATCTGATGACTATCATTTCCTTGTGTCTGTCCTGATTTCCTCACTTACAAAAAATGTGAATACTTTTATGTGTGAAGTTGTGCAGTTTATAGATTCTTCTCCATTTTTCATCTCCTACTATTCTCATCCCATTCCAATCAGTCTGAAAATGATATCTCCTGATACTGATAGCCTTTGCTAGCCTGATGTCCTAAGAATATTTGTGTGGAACAATATGAGCTTTTATTTGCAAGGGCCCAAATACAACAAAGTTTATTGGGGGATTATTTAGGCTAATATCTAAGGCAATCATTTTATAAGTAGATAAAAGACAATGAGATTATATATTTCTCTAATACTGTATTTTTAAATGTGATTATGAAACTAATTTAGCTTCTAAATAAAGCATATATATAGATTATATATACTCAGGCATTGAAGCAAATTTTCATAACTTATAAATGTGCAATGAGATCTATTCTAAAGGGGATTAGACATTTTAAGCCATCTTCTTGTGTTATTAATTTAGATAATACTAGTAATTTCAGTTCTTTGAAAACTATGCCTTTTATATATTAGGAAAAAATGTATTTTTAAAAATATTTACCAATTTATTGAGTTATATTAATTTAGCAGATTTAAAAACTGATTCACAGTGAGGTGGAAAATTTGATTCATGGTTTTCTTACATTTTACTTTCAAGCAGGAGTAAGAGAAGCATAAATTCTAAATTTTGCTTCATATCTTGTCCTTTTTAGTTGGGATGACGTTTTTAATTTTTTTGAAAAATAAAAATACTTCTGAATTGTTTGGTTATTAATTTTTAATGATTATTTATTGTCTACTCTGTGCCAAGTTCTGGTTGGAGCTATAATAATGCAGCACTTTAAAGAAAAGAAAAGACGAAGAAGCATACAGCCTGCCTCCACAACCACACCATGCCAGTGGGGGGGTCTGCAACCTGAGGAGAGGAGTGCATGCCAACAGCCATGGCCCCTTCAGCTGCTTGTGGGCCCGGATCCAGCCCTGTCTCTGGTCGCTGGCATGCACCATGAGGCTCACCTGCCACCAGCCCCTTCAGCTGTGCGTCTGCTCAGCCCTGGCCTGATTCCAGACACCAGCCTCCACTATCAGAGGCCATGGCAAGACCCAGCAGCCACGATAATATACACTGGCAGCCAGGGT
Source organism: Felis catus (assembly GCF_018350175.1). Taxonomy (NCBI): domain Eukaryota; kingdom Metazoa; phylum Chordata; class Mammalia; order Carnivora; family Felidae; genus Felis; species Felis catus. The sequence goes on along the minus strand of NC_058368.1, from coordinate 58,923,922 downwards.
CCCCATGCTGCCAGTTTGTTTCCATGTCTGCCAAGAGGACAACTAGATGGGAGGCTGGCTATAGTTGAGCCCGATGCTGCAGCCCAGGGACTAGAGATAAGGCTGCATTGGGACCCACAAGCAGCAGTGAAGGCATTAGTTGTCAGCATGCACTCTCGTGGCTACAGGATCTTACCATGTACACACATGTCAATGGAGGGGACAGGCCAGTGGCACACAAGTGCACAACTGAAGGGACTAACCCCAACTGTGTGCATGGCTGTGGAAATCAACCGCAGGTATCTAGGTTAGCATCTTGTACTCCTATAGCCACTGAGGTTTGAGCTGGCTGCCAGTGTGGATCCCAGGCTCTGGCAAGGGCAGAGAGAACAAAGCAGGGAGAGACTCAGGTGGCTGGCATCTGCTAATGCAAATATTTCTGGGGCAAAGACTGATGAAATCTTCAGGGGGAGTCTATGACAGCTGTGCTGTTTCTTGGTTTCTTCAGTAGTGACAGCTGCTGGGGTCCTCTGTAGAACAGATCACTAGAGCCCATAGCTGCTCCTGTTACATGGTGGATACTGATGGCCCTGCTCTTCTTTCTTGGTCCTAGCAGTCTATATCTTTCCACCTTTTCTGGTCTCTGGGTGAAACATAGCACAACACTAAGCTGGGCCAGCCTAGGGGATAGGACACTGCAAGAAATATGGAGTTGTTCTTCCTTCCTTTTTGGACCAATTATTCTCAGGGTTTTTGTTGTTGTTCCACTGTGTTGCTGAAGTCTCTTAAGTGGACTTCTAAACTCTCTTAGAGATGTTTTTGTTCCTGGATAGCTGTTTAACTGTTAATGTCCATGGGGCATGGATGCTGGGTTCTTCTACTTTGCCGTCTCTCAACTTGACTCTAATTTTTTTATCACGTTGCCATAAAATATATTTAACGACCACAGACCTAAGTTTCTTGTCATGCATACTAATCGAAAATAAATAATATTATCCAGGGGCGCCTGGGTGGCTCAGTCAGTTAAGCGTCCAACTCCAGCTCAGGTCATGATCACAGTTTGTGAGTTGGAGCCCCACGTCGGGCTCCGTGCTGACTGCTCAGAGCCCGGAGCCTGCTTTGGATTCTGTGTCTCCCTCTCTTTCTGCCCTTGCCCCACTCGTACACTGTCTCTTTCTCTCTCTCTCAAAAATAAACATTAAAAAATTTTAAAGAAGAAATAATATAATCCAAATTCATTAATTTCCATATTGATTTTCAGTGTTTTACAAATCTGTTAAGGACATGGCTCTACAATAAAGTAAAATCATTTATATTTCGTTAGTTTTAGAAGTAGAAATAATTTTCCCAAGCATTGCACCCTCAATATTTATGTTGTTATCTGGCAACAACTATTAAAATCATAACCTTTTTTTTTCTAGGTGCTGTAGAAAGTCTAAGACATTACCAAGTTTGTTTAGTTTCAGTATTTTATCTGTGGCAAACCTAAAATGTTCCCAAATACTCCATTTATAAAGTTGATTGGGAAAGGTCCCAGTACTGCTGATACTTATATAAGTCCTCTTTGTTTTGTTCTTGCAAAATCCAGAAGGCACTAGGGAAATGATTGCAATGGATCACAAACATGAATATTTCAGTACTTTAAAGACTCCTCCTCAGCATATTGCAGAGTATAAAACAAAGTGCTATTTAAGCCAAGTTAAGGGAAAAAATACCAAGTATAAGATTTTCTAAAATGAAGCCAACCAGTTGCAAATGCTTTTCTAAATGAAGAGTTATTATGATAATATAATGGTATGAAGGATGATGACTAAAATGGAGCTAACATTTTTCATAAACAAACAAAAGAGACTTCTGGCCATTTTGGTAATTTTAGAAAAGGGAAAATCATAAGCCAACTGAGGAGTTGGGGGAAAATCAGGCTGTATGTTTTTCAATCACGCTCATACATCAACATATTCAGTCCTGTTATGTTTGTTAATGGGTTCTAGTTTGACACCCGACTGGTATTTAAAACATATTAATTATTGTTTTCTTAATTTAAATATTCAACTATAAAAATGAAAATAAATGATGATGAGACAAAAGTAAGTTTTTTGAGAACCCTGTAGCTTACTTGTTCTTCTCCTGTGTCTCTTTCTTGTTGGAGATGAAGCAGAAAATAGATCACATTAAAATCATGGAAAATTCCAGAACAGTTTAAAATAGGATATATAAAAAATTAATAGTCTTTTACAAAGAACATCTAAACAGAATAGTAAATCACATGAGTAAGCTATTCTAAAGAGCATATACTTAAGATAAACTTATTAATGGTATTTGTGAACATGGGGGGAAAAAGTCATACAAGTTAAAATAGCAGAAAAAAGGTCACATAGGAAGAAATGTGCAGATTGCAATGATAATTCAATACTGAATAACTTCGCTAAAATAACATGGAACTTCCTTTTCTGAAGATGTTTAGACTAGGTTATTTTCATTATAGAAAAAAAGGAGCAAGTGGCTGTATATTAACATGATCTCTTAGACATAGTGCTACAAAGTGTCTTATTGGTAACTGAATGGAAGTTCTTGTAATAAATTAATTGTTTATCAGCAACAAAAGAAAAACAGGTGGGGGGGAGAAAGAGGGAGACTTCTATTTCAAGGGTATCATAGATAGTTGTAACAGAATGTTGCCTCCACACAACAACACAACAAGCCAGACCTGCTAAAATATCACAGCTTCTCTGAAACCATCAGAGAACTCATATGTATAGAAACAGAAAGTTATCTGCCTTTTATAAGAAAGTAGAGACCTACGGTTCTTCTCATTACTGGCAGAGCAATGAAAGGCAGAAAACCCACCACAGATGGAAGTAACAGGGACACGACAGAAAAGCTGAGAGAAACCCATCTTATGGTCCACCAAAGTCATGTCTCGAAGTCTCCAAGCACAGAGAACATAAGTCAAGACCAAAAAAGAAAAAAAACAAAAACAAATTACCCATTGGACGAAAAGTAGGTCAGATATAGGGCACAGAGAGATTTATAGTGTAGAAAGTGGAAGCTCAGCTGTAAAGCACAGAAAAGATCTGTTGAATCTCCTCTTTTCTCAGATCTCAAGTCCCAAAGAAGGAAAAATTTGATCCTAAAAATATTTGAACCTAATGGCAAACAAAATCAAGTTAAACATTCAAAACTACCCAGATCCCGTTCAGCTACTGATCAGATTGATTCAGCTCCCGACTCAAGTAATCTGACTCAAGGAAGGGTATGTTGTTACAAAATAACAATAACAATATTACACTAGCATCACAATACACATGAATAAACAAGAAAATATGAGACATGGTCATAAGAGAAAGTGTCAGTAGAAGCAGACACAGAAATGTCCCTGAAATTATCAGAAAGTGACATTAAAGTAAATAGAAATCCTAAATACATACTGAAAATTGACAACATGTTAACACATATTAAGATATGAGAAAAGTCCTCAGAAACAAAGAAACCAATAAAAAGGAATAAAATGGAATGGAATGTTAAATTAAAAATACAGTATCATAAATAAAGAATTCATTGATTTTTTTAAAAGGAATTTACTGAACAGTGGGAGAACTTGAAGTCAATTAAAAATACATATCTATACTGAAAAACAATGAGGAAAAAAAGAGTAAAGAACAAAAAGTTGCAGACCCATGGTACAACATAAAATGTTGGAGTACATATGGGGTTTGGTTGCTGAACAGGAGAGGAGAGAGAAAGTGGGGGAGAAGAAATAAAGACATAACAAATGAGAGTCTTCAAAAATTAATGAAAGACATCCACTACAAATATAATCTTAGGAAACCCGAGCAAGAGAACCACCAACATGTTGCCCAGGAGGTGGTTAATTTTATGTGTCAACTTAACTAGGCTAAGGAATGCCCAGGTTGCTGGTAAAATATTATTTCTAAGAATGTCTGCGAGAGTGTTCCCAGAAGATATTGGCATTTGAAACAGAATATTGAGTAAAGGAGATTGTCCTCACCAGTGTAGGTGGGCATCATCCAATCCTTCAAGGGATTGAAGAGAACACAAAGGCAGAAGATGGGTGAATTTGCTCTCTGCTTGAGCTAGGACATCCACCTTCTGCCTTTGGACATGGATCTTCCTGCTTCTTGTGTTTCTGGGTTCAGACTGGTATAATTCTATCTTCAGAATGAGCGAAACATACATTAGTTCAGTGCATCTTGTTTTCTTAGACTTTAAGATCTGAAGGGCATATACATAAAGTAGTTACACTATTATAAGACTCATGTAAACAACAGTATTGTAGAAGGCATTTATGAATAACATTATGTTCTTTCAAAATAATTACAAAGCTGGTATGTGCTATTGGACTAGGTTATTACACAATATCAGTGAACTGTACAATTTTAAGTACAGAGTTGATTATTTTTTTTTGCTAATCTACCAAGTGGATGTTTTTCTTATACTTTAATGGAAGCTTGAAAAAAATAATTATCTCCATTGTTCTATGAAATCTGAGAAAAGAACTTCATTTTTTTAAATGACCATTTTATCCTAGAGCCTACTGACAAATGACAAATAGTTGCCAAATAACAGAGTAAATAACTTGGGCAAAAACTATTTGGAATAGCTTTTTACAATGTCTTCCATCATAACAAGAGTATTTACATTATTTGGATTCTAATAAAGTCATGTCTCCAAGTCATGGAGACTTTAGATTTAGATTATTTGGATTCTAGATATTTGGATTATTTGGATTCTAGATATATAGACCTCTTTTGAATCATAACAAGTCTTTCAAGTATGCTTCAAACGGATCATAACATTCTAGACTTAGTGAAATTTCAAATAGCCTGAAGTCTGGAAATACATGCCACATGTAAGAGCTATGTGTTTATTAATATAAGGCTGTATTTTTTTACATAGCCTTCTATAAGAAAATATCAGGATATTATAAAATTACTGGAAATAAGATAATTATTATAATCAATTTAATATATATATTACATAATACTTGATTACATATCTTTATTCTATTTACTATTGATTTCTCCATACTTAGAAAAAGAAGATTTTTAAAAATCTTTTCCTAGTAAAAGTCTAAAAGAAAACAGAAGCTTCCAACAACTTCTCTTATATTACTCTCAACATCTCAGATCCTGAAAATAATACTAAATTATTCCAATGAATATTTCAATGGAAATATTTCTGAATTACTAACTCTTAAAATGAAGACAGTCAGTAACGAATATAAAATGAGAAAAGGGAAATTGCCAGCTTTGAAGTGCAGTTTTAGACAGCCTCACAGTGATTTTAGTCAGTAATTCTAGTGTCATTGTGAAAGAAAATGTCAGTCTTCTGCACAATAACAGTGTAGTGATATTATGGGCTTTTAAAAGACAGTAACAACTTCAGTATTTCATCTGAAGCATGTCTCTGAAATGCAAGTTTAAAATGGAGGGTCATAGATACTATTGGGTACCTATAATATTAAAAGACATTTTGTTATTTTATTTTTGAAGGCTCATTAGATATATATTTGCTTTTAGTTTGAGATTTATAAAGAAAGAATAATCTACTTACTACTTTGCTGGTAATTAGCAGGGAAAAAAAGCAAATATTTTGTCATTGAACTAATACATGTATCTCCTCATTATTTATAATACATAATTATAGCCTGATTGCTGCTCTTACTGAAAGTTTAAGAACCAAAAGGAAAGACTAATAGATTGAAAGGGGAAGAAGGCTCCTGAAAGCTTATTGTAATACTTTACTTTTTTATTATTATGCCAGAAACAAAAAAAAGTTTAGCAATCCTTTGAGGTAACAACCATAATGGGGATAAACCCATTACTTTTATCTGTGCAAATGTACCACACATTATGATATCCAAAGTTGCTGGAAGTTATAAAAAGGAATATGCAACATAAAGCAATACCAAATTTTATTCACACTTTAATTTTGCCTTCTACCTTTTTAATGCTATCTATAACTTCCTCCTCTTTTTTCACAGGTCTTTCCACATAGCCTAGCAAGAATGGCTCAAAGGCTTTTTGTTTTAGAGATTCACAAAGTTGAACATAGAAGATGTAAAGATTAAGAGATAATTTTGCAATGTTTAATATGATTTAGACTAGGCAATTTTGAAGACAACACTCTAATTCATCTAGAACTAATAGTGACGAGAAAAGTAAGGTAGTATATTTTGTGATCTAGACGCAATCAAACACATAATTATGTATTACACACCTTAGGGATTGCATTTATAGAAGATGAATTTATAGAAGCATTATAGGATAAAATGACTTCTGTCTTTTATAGCATCTAGAAGAAGGAGATAAAAGGTAGTTTATGGAATCTGAGTATCTTTTCTTCCAAAATAATTGTAAATCAGTCTAATTGTATATTGATGGGTATTTCATCTCTATCCTATCATTATTAATTGAACAACTAGATGAATATATTTTAGAAAAAATTATTGTATTTTTGTTTTTGTAGGAGAACAAAAATAAGGAAAGCATTTCATTTAGAATTTATTTTAAAATATATTTTAGAGAGTTTTCAGTTTATTTTTTTGTGATTTTACATACAGGAAACTATTTTAAATAGACTACCTCTATTGATCTTAGTTTTATTTTTCCCAGATTCAGTATGGTATTTTTATTGTTGATAGTAAAATAAGGTCACTTAAGATAAAACAATCCATCCATGTCTCAGAGTTTGAGGTGAGTGTGTGTGCATGTTTGTATGAGCATACAAGCACACATCATTGTAAGTTCCTATATTTTTACAAGAATATGGCAACTTAATATTAACATTTTGGAAAATTTTATCCTGTACTTTAAAAAGTCTGCATTATGACTATTAAAACTTGCATTACCTAGAAGTAAAAAAGTAAGATCAAAGATTTTTATTGCAAATATTTCTGTAAAGTTCTGGGGGGGATTATGCAATACACAAGGGTGTGTGTGTGTGTGTACACAAACGTGTATAGAACTGAATGAATAGGATAGAAAAGAACTCTAGGACAGTAAGGTCCACAAAGATTCACTGGAATCTGCTTATATTGGATTAAGGATTTGGATAAGGATACGTTTGAAGGCAAGTCCCTAATCTTCAGAGTATTCTAATGAAATATAATCATTTCCTCTATGATCTTCCTTACTCACATTTGCTCTGAGAACCTTCATATACCTTATGATGCACTAGATGATATCAATTTAAACTACAATTTTCCTCACAGGAATTTAAAATGTAAATACCATAGGGACGCATGGGTAGCTCAGTCACTTAAGCAACCGACTCTTCTTTTGTGCTCAGGTCATGCTCTCAAGGTTCATAAGTTTGAGCCCCATGTCTCTCCCTCTCCTTCTGCCCCTCCCCCTCTCAAAAATAAATAAATAAATAAATATTTAAAACTAAATAAATAAAATGTAAATACCATTAAAACTACATCCTAAATGGATGCCACCATATATAAGTTCTGTTCTTACAGACCTCTGGCTCTCAGGGCCTCTCCCTTATCCCTGGAATCATTCTTAAAAGAATATCAACTGTTTCCCCTTTCATGATCTTAATTGTTTTTCCTGGTCATGATTGGACACACAGAATACTCTCTTTTACACTCATATGATTACCTGAGAATACTACCTGCCCTATCTTGATGAGAAAAAATTTAATGTGTAAACTGTGGCCAAATAATACCTATAACTTATTATTCATTCCTTATATTGTGTGTAGAGATTCTTAGAAACAGATTTAGCTACTAGTGACCTCCTTTAGAGAAGGATAATGCATAAATAAGAGAAGAATATTTAGGAGGATAAAGGTAATAAATCCTCCCTTAAAACCACATATAGAAATTTATATAGCAAGCATCCTATTTCATTCAATTCATCTCATTCACTTAGTCATTCACTAAATCATACTTTCATTCAACAAATGAGTATTAAGTACGTACTATGTGCCAAGAATCTAAGTTACTTACAATGTTAAATGTCATGACTTGCATAGTAAAGTCCTTACCCATTTAAAAATTTTAAGATTGTAAAACTATTATGTGTGGATACATTTCTAATTGGTTTTAAATTTATCATTTTAATTCATCTGAAATTCATTGCTTATATATTATGAGGCAGAAATGTAACATTGTTGTCATTTTTAATTTAGGGCTTTTATTTTATTTTATTTTATTTTTATTTTGGTTAAACTGATTGGACAGTTCTTCCAAACCATAGTTTTAAGTAGCCTGTCATTTCCCCATTGACAAGAAATGTGATATTTATTATACACTAAAATGATGCAATGTTGTGGTTAGGGGCTCAAATTTTGAAGCCAGATTTCTTAGGTTCAAATCTTGGTACATATTTGCTAGGTCAGTTTGGTCAGGTTATTTAACTTCTCTGTGCTTCCATTTCCTCATTTTAAGAGAGAGAGAGAGTGAAGTAATTCTTGCAATTTAGACTTATTTAAAGAGAGAGAAATCGTTCTTGCAATTTAAAATTATCATATAATTTACTTAAAATACTTGATACAAAAAGGAAAAATTGGCTATTTTTATTCATGGGTTCACATATATTCATGATTATCTTTTATGGGCTTTTGACTATTGCTTTTATCTATTTGACGTTCTTGTGTTCAAACACCGAATGTATTTTTGTATCAGTAGACATAGTCCTGCTTCTTTATTGTTGTTGTTATTTTGCAAATGTGTTTGCTATTTAGCATATTTCCATCCACCATAAAACATCCTTATCAACTCAACAGTTTCATACTCATGTGGAAATCATGTATAAATTTTGGACAAAACTGACATTTCTCAATATTGTTTTAAGAACAAGATGTTTTAGGGGTGCCTGGGTGTCTCAGTCAGTTAAGCCTCCGACTTTGGCTCAGGTCATGATCTCATGGTTCACGAAGTTGAGCCCTGTGCCAGGTAGCATAGAGCCTGCAGCCTGCTTCAGGTTCTGTGTCTCCCTCTCTCTCTGCCCATCCCCTGCTCAGACTCTGTCTCCCTCTCTCTCTTTCAAAAATAAATAAACATTAAAAAAAAAAAAAGAACATGATGTTTTTAATTCAGACATTGTTTTCTGGCCTTATAAAGTTTTGTTGGTTGATTTTTTTAAAAAATATTGCATAATTATTCTTTTAAGGTTACTGTTGGGTATTTGATAATTTTATTTTCGTTTTGAATGAGATAATTCTCCAAATATTTTCTAGTCAACTATTACAGACATATTGGAAATCCAGTGTTTTTTTCTTATATCTGTTTTAAGCATGTTGTATCCTCTCTTTAGATATAGAGATTTCCACATTAATATTGTAAACCTGTGTATAGAATATTATTTCTTGGACTTTAGTTAGGGCTTCATTTATGCATATTATTTCCTCCTGTTACCAGTACAATATGCACTTTTTCCAGCGTTCTTCAATTTAGCTATGCTTCCCATGTTTCCAAATTTGCTTACTTACAAAGAGAAAAAAATAAATTCACGCCGGTGCTTTATAATCACTGTAAACATCATGCACTACTCACATGCACAAATGTGTACATGTGGCACATGGATAAGGCTCTACTGTGATGCTCTGGAAAATTTGGAGTGAATAGACATGGTGTGGCAGCTCCTGAAGAAATGGTACTAATGAAATAAATGGATTTACACAATTTCAGAAGAAAGCACTAAATTACATAAACTAAAACCTGTGGAAACTGCGTATTTAAGTTTTATTGGCAGAAATAAAATTAATTATAAACTGGAAGCTCATTCATAATGATCAGGGATAAATTGCTCATCAACCTAGAACTTATTAACTTCAACCATTTTATGAAATTTTTCTTTTTTTCCTTTTAGATATTATAAGATTAATAAAGTGCTAAGAAACTATAAAATTAGATTCTTTTAGAATCACTGAAAGTCTAAAAATATAAAAATTGTAGCTTATTAGAAGAGATAAACATAGTGAGAAATATAAAAATAATTAAATTCCTCACATTAACCACTTCTGCTTAATGTGTACATTTAGTTTTACACTTAAGAGTGTGAATATATTTGGTTTTATTAGCTTTCTAAAGTGTGTATAGCATTTATGAAAACTGAATTCATTTGCTTCAAAATTTTAAAGATATAAGAACATTTTGCTGGGGCGCCTGGGTGGCTCAATCGGTTGAGCGTCCGACTTAGGCTCAGGACATGATCTTACTGTTCATGAGTTCAAGCCCCGTGTCAGGCTCTGTGCTGACAGCTCAGAGCCTGGAGCCTGCTTTGGATCCTGTGTCTCCCTTTCTCTCTGCTCCTCCCCTGCTCACACTCTGTCTCTCTCTCAACAATAAATAAACATTAAAAAATTTTTTTAAAAAGTGCATTTTGCTAAGTAAATTTTTGTAATCAATGTACATGTATTTAGAAAGTTTTAGTACATTTAACCAATAATTTTTATTTAATAAATTATGCACTTTAATACTTAGAAAGATCTAAATTATTTTGCACTTAAATACACTAATCATTTGAAAAATGTTAGCCTGATATTTTCAGCATTAAGAAAAATCATGATAGTAATGTGCGTTTTTCTTTTTATATTGGATTACTCTGTACAATAACTAATCTATTGACATCTTTTCAAAAGTATTTAATATTAATATTTTACAGCAGCTGTGATGGCCCATAAAGACCAGAAGTAATTTTCATATTGCATTTCTTCTGACAAATACAAGCTGTAACTGAATGTCACTCCCTTTTTTCCATATATTTTCTAAATAGTGTATTCAATAGCAAAACCATGCTATAGAATTTAGCATGATTAAAATCCACTAGACTAATCTCCTTAAGATCAAATCTCATAATAGAGAGTCAGTGAATTGTGAACACATGCATGAAAGCAACTATTGCTTTTTTCTGCTTCACAGAAACTAGAAATTAATACTAAATTTTCTAATGCTCAAATATTTCTATGGTTTTAAATTAAATATAAGAAGAAATTGTGTGCTAGCTTCAAACTTTTCTTCTGCAGCTTCCTCACCTCTCACCCTTCACAGGAAAAGAGGGACTTGCTCTGAATTAGGCTTTGGCTTTAGGGAATGTTGTGGCTGGTCTGATCTTCTACCCAGACCACTAAAACTTTCTCCTTATCAGCAATAAGGTCATTCACTTTCTTACTATCTGTGTGGCCACCGGAATAGCACTTTTAAATTCTTTCAAAAACTTTTTCTTTGTATTCACAACCTGGCACCACAAATTACTTAACAATAGTAACATCAACGATCATGGGTCACAGATCATCACAACGTATGTAATACTAATAAAAAAGTTTCAAATATTGTAAGAATTAGCAAAATGTGATACAGACACAAAGCAAGCAAATGGTGAAGGAAAAATGGTGCCGACAAGCTTGCCCGACGCTGGCTTGCCACAAACCTTCAGTTTATAAAACACGCAACGTCTGTAAAGCACAATAACTCGAAGCACAATAAAACAAGGTATGTCTACTTTGTACTCACCCTTCTTGTAATGATGTAAGACGATAAAACGCCTACGCAATGACGCAATGAGATAAGGTGAGGTGATGACCGTGGCATCGTGACCTAGCGTCAGGTCACGTACCCAGCGTCAGGTTACGTACAAATCGGCAGGAGGGTCATCTGCTTCGGAATCTGCCCTGGTGGGAAGGTAAGTGAAACCGTGGATGAGGGAGAACTATTGTATCTCTAGCAAGGACCTATATGGATGCTACTGTCAGAGGAAAGCTTGCAAAGCTTAACCAAGGCGGAAAAACAAACAAACCAACCAACCAGAAGTTCAGCATCTCGTACTTGGTAGATAGCCACCCAGAGGCCAGAGACGAGTGCTGAGAGGAATGTAGCATGCGAAATACAGCTCTGACGGCCGCAGAGACCCCATTCTGCTGAAGGTTAAGAATGCTTGTATTATTCTAATTGGTAGGACTTAGAGTGGGTCAGTCTAATTTTTAGGAATGTTTCTCTCTTAAAAAGTGTAGGACTGAGACGTTTGGGTGGCTCAGTCAGTTAAATGTCTGACTCTTGATTTTGGCTCAGGTCATGATCTCACAGTTCCTGAGTTTGAGCTCATATCGGGTTCTGTGCAATAGCTAGGAGCCTGCCTGAGATTCCCTCTGTCCCTCTCTCTCTGCTCCCCACCAAAATAAATAAATAAATATATTTTAAAAACTGTAAGACTGGATTAGATACCCTAAAAAAGATTTTATCTTTAAATTTTGTATTTTTTTTACCACCGATAATTCTGTGAAATATTTTATTCAGTGAAATACGTGTATATTAGAAAACAAAAGAATCTAAGAACACCAAAGGTAGGGTATATCAAAATTAATGTATTAACATAGTCAGGTAAGTAGGAGCATGATTATAATTATAACATTGTTGTCTCACTGAGTGAGGCATTCTGTGTGTCCGAGACAAATGACTGGAAACTCAAACACCTCATTATAATATTTTTTCTGAGAAATAAAAGGGTGAGTAGGAGATGATTTCTTTCTTTTTTTTAAATGTTTATTTATTTTTGAGACATAGAGAGAGAGACAGAGCATGAACAGGGGAGGGGAAGAGACAGAGGGAGACACAGAATCTGAAACAGGCTCCAGGCTCTAAGCTGGCAGCACAGAACCTGACGCGAGGCTTGAACTCACAAACTGTGAGATCATGCCCTGAGCCAAAGTCAGACACTCAACTGACTGAGCCTCCCAGGCGCCCCAGAGATGATTTCTTACGCCAACCACATTTTTTGTTTGTTTTTTTTGCCTTTATATATGGACACAGCTGTAACTATGCTAACGGAAAATATTTTATAACAATAGTAAAAATCTAGTAATATTATCATGTCAGGCTCTGTACTGACTTCTAGTTAGTCGATTTAAAATTCAATCCAATTGAACCATCAACAATTCAAGAGGAAGTTATTATATTATTTTGCTTTATAAATCAGAAAACTGAGGCAGAGTGATTAGTATTTCAGTTTCATAATATGTACCCAAAGAGTCAAGATTCTGAACCCCTTCCTGGTTCTTACCTATGACTTTATAGCTCCTCTTTTAACCATCTATGATACTGCCTTGTATCTGTGGAGCACTAGATAGGTGCCATGGAATTTATTCTGATGCCCATAACCTACTTTATTCCCATCTGACTCCTATGCCAGAACCACCTCAGTCTTAGGCAAACCTTAATAGTCACCCTACAGGGGGATATCTAATATGGAAATTTATGATAAAGTGCAGAGTTTGAGACCAGACTGACCTGGACTTGCCTCCTAACTCTTCAAATTTTTATTTACATGACATTTCGAAAATCACTTCTTTAAGCCTTAGTTTCATCCTATAATATGATTGTATAAATTCTATAGAACTTACACATTTTTGAGGAAGACTTGAGATGAACATATGTAAATTTTTATAGTGCTTATCATAGACTAAGTAAGGACTGAGTTTGCGCTTTTATTAATATTATCATTATAGACATTAAAAAAAAACAAGGCCTGTGGATATTACATGAAATATCCACAATGTCTAGTTAGTGATAAAAAATGAGGAAGTGTCTTTGTAGGTTGATACCTAAGTCAATTTAATTTTACCTCAATGATAATGCTTTTGAGATAATTTGTGAATATATCCAGATCTTCAAGTCTTTTAATGGTTTAATCTTTCCAGCCATATTTTCTCTTTGCCTAACATGTTTCAAAGGACAAACTATTCCCTTTTTAAATGAACTTTATTATAAAAATGTACATAAGCATTTCTCTTCTTATGCAGAGTTAACATGTTTGAGGTCATGGAGGGGGGATAAAACATTACTTATGAATGCTGAAAAGTGTGCTTCTGATAGTAACAGAAGTTGTAGCTGCTGAATAGTCTCAAATTGTTCTTGGGTACAACTCTTCCATGTCTTAGTGTTGCTGTAATGTTTGCAACTGGGCTTGCTTGAGACCAGGAATAGTAGGGTTTTTAGCCTCATAAAGACTGCAAGTTTCCATGGCACATCTGTAATAATTCTAAATTCCTCCAAAATTTATTAGAGGGTAATCCTTCTAACATTTATTTTATGTAAACTTGCCTCAATTTTCTTTGTATAAATTGTCCTATTAATTTCTAGTTTTCTCTGTACATGAAACAAGTTATATTCATTTTTGTTTTCTAAAATATTTACATTTTTCTTTTTATTTTTAAAAAAAAAATTTTTTTTTCAACGTTTATTTATTTTTGAGACAGAGAGAGACAGAGCATGAACAGGGGAGGGGCAGAGAGAGAGGGAGACACAGAATCAGAAACAGGCTCCAGGCTCTGAGCCATCAGCCCAGAGCCCGACGCGGGGCTCAAACTCACGGACCGCGAGATCGTGACCTGGCTGAAGTCGGACGCTTAACCGACTGCGCCACCCAGGCGCCCCTATTTACATTTTTCTATAGCATATTTTATTATACATGAAATTCATGATTTTACATTGACATTATGGTTTCAATGACTCCATTTATTTAAAATAGTATTTCTGGGTGCCTAGGTGGTTCACCCAGGTAAGCTTCCAACTCTTGGCTTCGGCTTAGGTCATGATCTCACCGTTTGTGGGTTCAAGCCCCACATCGGGCTCTGCACTGACAGCGTGGAGCCTACTAAGGATACTGTCTCCCTCTCTCACTGCCCCTCTCCTGCTTGCTCTCTCTCTCTCTCAACAATAAATAAACATTAAAAAAAATAGTATTTCTGAAACCCAGTTATCTATTCAGCAATTTTATCAATTGCCTGTACAAAAGATTAATGTTTGGCACTTGGATTAATATTTTAAAATTAGATTTTTGAGGCAATTTATTATGAATTTGGTAAGCTTTCTATATTATGCTTTATTTTACTGTGTTTTAATGATTTTAAGAAATATGTTTCTTTTTCTCTCCCAGTTACTGATCAATTTCTACCCTAGATAAGTAGTTTAATCACACGATCATGTAAATATCAGAAAGTGGATCATTATTTAATAATTGATGAATGTTTTGGGGCACCTGAGTGACTCAGTTCGTTAAGCGACTGACTTTGGCTCAGGTCACAATCTCATGGTTCATTCAGGCTCTTTGCTGACAGATTGGAGCCTGGAGCCAGCTTCGGATTCTGTGTCTCCTTCTGTCTCTCTGTCCCTCCCCAACTCATGCTCTATCTCTCTTTCTCAAAAATAAATAAAAACATTAAAAAAATTTAAAAGAATAACTGATAAATATTTAGCCATAGGTTTTATCTGGTATAGTTAATAAAACCTTATTGGTCAAATCTCCTAGAATTAAAAATAATCACACTGTCAATTATCTAGAAGAAAATGTATAGCAATTTATTAATTTGTGCTAGCTTTTACTTAATTAAAACACTATGTTACTTTCTTATTTTTGTCATAATCATTTACTTATCTTTAAAAACACTTTTTTAAGATTCTCAATGTTGCCATCTGCTGGAGAAGTATCATTTGGGCAGTTAGGGTTGTATTGATGCATGGTTTTTAATTAGAATCTTTCAAAAATTATCATTTCAAATACTTAATATTTTAAAACATCAATAGAGAAAAGTTATAATTTATTCCAGATTTATTTTATTTAACAAAATTTAATTTAGTTCAGATTTACTTTATTTATGCCAGGAAATTCCCACTATAGTGACTTTAAAATTTGAGTACAATTGAACATACCAATTAGTGATCTAAATTTTTATCCTGATAGATGTATTTCTTTTTCAAAATTCTAAGATAAATATATTTTTGGATTTGTTTGTTTTAGGTAAACTATATTTAATCACTGGGAACATCACTCCAAAATATTTTCAGTTGCCTGTAGCCTATAAAGCATGCAAAATTGGTGGCATCTGGCATAGTCCTAAGATACCAATTTCTTGATCTGATAATACGGAAAAACTGAGGCTGCTCTTTAACTCTTCAGAAGCCACAAGGCCACATACTGAAGATTGTTGGGAACTGATAAATTGGTTTCACAGTCAAAAAGTATCGGTGAATTGATGTTTTGTGAATTAAATATGTGAAATGTTTAAAAATATCATTCTACCTCATAATGGATTATTTCCCTAGTTTATATAAGTTTGAGGTTACTTGGAATTCTTATACAGTATTCTCTTTAATCAAATATAGAACCGTCTATTCTTTTCTATGCCATGTCAATAGTAGCTTTTTTACAGCAGATGGCAGCACTTGCAATATCATCACATTTTAAAAATAAAAAAAAACCCTAAATGCTTAATTTTCAAATTATTGAAAAGAGTTAAATAAAAAATACAAAGATTTCATTATTTTAGCATTGGTATTGTATCTGACGTACATATAAATTTAACATTATTAAGCCCGTAAAAATGACATAAAACATCTTACTGAAATATTTAAGATGAATTATTTGGGACAAAATATATTGAATGTGATTTAAAAAACTTCACTAATAAATCACATAACCAAACAAAATTCAGCTATCCTCATCAAGTTTAGAATAATGTCTGTATTTAAAATAAAAAATAACCTATTGCCTATTTGTTTAGTGGCTCAAAAGGGCCTATCACTTGATATGAAAATGTCTTGCTAAAATACTTTGGTTGGTGAATGGCATTATAAAGTTACAACTCTTCAAATATTTTTTTTTTAATTATTTATTCATCAGTAAACATAAAGAGTAAAATTTTATAAGTCCCATTTGGAATGGTTCCACATAGATCAATTTTCATATGAATGAAACTTGCCATATTAAGAACTCATATACATACATTTTTTCTTTTGTATTTTGTTCATATGGAAATAAGACTCATATGAAAATAATATGTATGGAGTATATATATATATATATATATATATATATACATATATATATATAAATAGAGTATATATACTCTATATATAGAGAGAGACAGTATATATACATATATATATAGAGAGAGAGAGAGAGTATATATACATATATATATATATGTATGCATTTCCTCAAATTAGAATATCCTTACAGGGCAAGCATTTAAATTAGTTATACAAAATTTAATACTGATAATTAGATGGTTGAAGTAAACACCTTTGTTTTGGCCCATTTAGAAATATACCAAATATCAAGAAAAAGAAAAGAAAAGAAAAATACAAAACAAAAGAAACCAATACATGATTAAAAATCCCTAAAATCCAGGGTCACCTGGGTGGTTTGGTAGGTGAAGTGTCCGAATCTAGATTTCAGCTCAGGTCATGATCTTATTATCATGAGATCCAGCTCCAGTTGGGCTCTGTGTTGGTTGTGGGACCTGGTTAATATTTTCTTTCTCTCTATTTTCTCCCTCTGCCCCTCCCTCACTCGTATGCATGCTCTCTCTCAAAAAAAAAAAAAAAAATTAAAACCCCTCAAATCCAAAAATATATACTACTATTTAAATACTCCTAAATTTTAGTAACCTATGGATTAAGACAAGTCACCTAGTTTCGCTTGTTCACATCCCAGGCCACTGCAATACACCCAACATGTCTCTATCCATTTCTATAGTATCTCTAATGCTCATAAACCAATATGATAATGTCCATGATTCTGTTTTTCCACTCCTTTGTGGCTTCCCATGTTAATTGTCCTCTATATTACTTTGAGTAATCCCATCACAGTCAGGGGTTGTCTTCTTCTCATGCTGAGTGCATCTTTGCTATCTAAGCTCCAGCAGAGTGCTTCTGGTTCAGAAAGATTCTCCCCATCTAACCCACACTTTGTCACACATTAACAAGCAAACAAGTCAATACAGTGTGTGAACAGCCCACCCAAAACTTTGTCTTATGAGTCTCTTCTTGAAAACAACTTCTTCTGATTTTCCCTATAATTCCTCTTCTGCAAAAGCACAAAAATGAACACCCCTTGAAAATAAAATTTAAAAGAATCATGAGTTTGGATGTATTTGATGTGTCATAACTGTCACCAGCTAGACCCCAAGACATGACCTTTGCTGCTCCTGCTGTACCCAATGACCTTTGTCCCACATTTCCCCTTAAACTCTTCTCTTCAGTTTATCTCTTAACTTAGGCAAAAGACTGGACAGGTCTTTTCCATCCCATGATGAAAACTGAAACTACCCCTGGAGCATAACGACTGTCTGGAGGAAAGGCTCTGGCCAGCCTAGACCACCCAGTGTAGTTTGAAATTAATCCCTGACTTGCTTCTACCTCGATGGACCGTGGCGTGACCCATGGAGTAATGGACAGTTACCTTTACCTTATTATAATACTAAAATATCTCTCAAGGAGGAGCACAAGCCTCATTTACATAACATACATGTATAGGCATGTTTCCTATACATGTATATTATGTAGCATATATATGTATAGGCATGTTTCCTTAAGGTGCATGCACTACCTTAAGCCTGCCTCTACCTATGATGTCAAGGCACCCCTTTTAAATATTCATCCTAATCCTAAATGAAAAGAAACAATCCACCTTTGCTTGGGGAGTTATGGCTTTGTATATTCCCCTTGATCTCCTTATTTGCTGCAAATAAAGTTTCCTTTGTGTGACAGTTCATCTGGTGGTTTCTATCTGTGACTCATCAAGGAGTGAACTCATATTAGTGCCTTTACAGAATGTCTATTGTTTTCATTACTTCTTCCCAGTCATCATGCATATTTCTTTCATCCTGACCTATGTATTCGTTTCCCCCAGTCAAAGACAAAACCCAATATGTCCTCAAAAAATCATACCTCAACAGACCCAATAGTCATACTTCAAAAAACATAACAAGAAGACTCTAAATTCCCTTTATGCAAAGCTCTAACTATAAAATATTGAAAGGATGGACTAAACATCACCAAGTAATCATGCTCCTCATTCTCCATACTAACTTCTGATCTATGCATACTAGAATGGCCATTATAAGGAATATTCCAACTTGACAAAAAGTGTACTTGAAAGTAAGGGTTCCTAAGACAAGCAAACAGAATGGAATACCTATTTTAACTGGCATGCAGACGCCTCTGGAAGTCTTCCCACTTCCAAAACAGCTTTATTGAAAGATTCATTGCAAAGGCTAGTGAAAAATTAAAGACACAAGGAGTACCTAAAATAAAAGACTGCAAGGCTGAAGTGACTCCCCCTACTTCCTTCTATCCTACTTTACTTAAGTACTCAGTCACTCAACTAATCTTCTATCTGAATTGCCTTTCAGTCAGGAAGAGACCACAAGGCCATAAACAAAAGTCCATCAAGGTAGTGGCCTTACAACTGCAACAGCCTCAAGGCCAGAAACATAAAACACCTGGGCCTCCCCCACTGCACCCTCCTACAAGTCCATCATCAAAACACTGCCCAGAAATTGGTATCTCATTTGTAATCATACAGGACACTGGGGGGGGGGGACCCACAAAACATTGTCCTCAAAGATTTTGCCAGTTCCTTTGACACCAACTCAACTTTTCCCATATCTACCTGCTAAGTAGGGTTCCTTTATGGGTCAGTCCCAGAATTGACAGGACACAGAGAGATTCTCTGCTAAATTGCTACCATCTATCCCCTCAAACAGTCAAGACAAAACTAAGATTAAAAAAAAAAAAAAAAAGGAAAACCTTGCCAAATTCCTTCAGTTTCTGGGGCTACATTTTCTACTCTTGCCTATAGTCGCAGACATTCACTTTTGAATGCCCCTTCTTTGTAAAGAAAGCCTTCATAACATTCTTCCTTTCTAATCTTATACTCTAGTAGACTTTTGTCTGCTGCTCATTTCGTATCCACTTCTTCATTCTTTGAAGCAGTGAAACAAAGAACCCAAGGTATTGAGATAAAAAATCCTGCAACAATAAGACCTGGGAAAACTGGCAGAAGCCAGTGAATGGTGAGAATTCTTACCAGAGTTAGCTCTCCTGGATCTCTATAGGTCAATTGATAGAGGAAGGTAAAATCTCACATTGTCCCTTATTGGTTATTGATCTTTTTTCTCCCAGAAACAGCAATGGCCTTCTTGTTCATCAAGTTTTGTGTGTCAAGAATTTGGTTTGGCTTTTTTCCTGCCTGGGTCACCCAGGCTGTCAGTTCCTGCAGATGCAGGCAGCACAACCATCAGGTCGGGGGCCCAAAGATATGGTCATACAGAAATGTGAATTGTGGGGCACCTGCGTGGTTCAGTGGGTTAAGCATCCAGCTCTTGATTTAGGCTCAGGCCATGGTTTGTGAGTTTGAGTCCCACTTTGGGCTCTGCACTGAGGATGCAGGGCCTGCTTGGAATTCTCTCTCTCTCCCTCTCTCTGCCCATCTCCCATATCTCTCAAAATAAATAAATAAACTTAAAAAAAAAGTAACTTTTTCCCCATTTGCAGTGAGGACCCTATGGAATGTTGCCAATTTTAAAGTGAATTGCCTGTCTTTCTTTTAGCTATCTTTGGGAGTGGCTGAAGATCTTGAGAGAGTAGTATCTTTTACACCCTTTGTGGAATGTTTTCTACACCCATGGTATCATTCAATATCACCAGGAATATTTGCTGTTTATCCTAGCTAAAAACTGACGAGATATTTGAAAGGATTTTTTTAAGTAGATCTGTGGTAGGAAGTTGGCCAAATTAGGAAGCTGATATTAGGAACTTAATTGGAACTTTTTAAAAGGCTTCTTCCCCCAAACTAAAATGAAACTATGTACACAGAAAGAAAGAAAAAACATTCCAAAGTCAAACAGCTCCAAATCAGGAAGGTAGATATTGTGAGAAGTAAGATAGATGATTCATTTTCAGAAATACCTAGTCTAGTTAACAAAAAGCTTACAACCTATTGGAAATAGGTACAGACCCCCACTCCCTACAATGGAGTCCCAAACCCTTAGACACTTCACTTACTGGCTCTTCTCCCCCTCTCCTTTTCAGGGGCTTATTTTTCCATGGGCTTTGCAATGAGCATGTGCCAAAGAACTGAAGTCTCTGAGTCACCTCAAGGACTGTTAGTTTCAATTTGTTCCAATCAGACTACTTTTTGCCTTATGTGGGCATAGCAGATTTCCTGGTAAGGCTGTAACCTCCGTAGTACTCAGCCAGTGAGGAATCAGGGAGGGAGTTAGACACTGAGATAAATTGTCTGCTGTAACTGCCCTGAGTGTCCTTGTGCACTAAATACCCACTTTCACAAGAACATTGATTAAAGCCAAACTTCACTATACTCAGAATCTCTGTGCCCCTCCTTAAATTGGGTCAGTGGGCTTATTTCTCACAGATATCTTCCGATTTCCATCTTAGTTAAAGATCTTCTCCCTGATACAAAGAAGCAATTTGAAGATAATATAGTTGAATGCATTTCAGAGTGCAACCCAATTATTTGAGGAATTAAAAACACTTGTCTTAAAAATTGAGACCAACTTGTACAACTCTTTTGACAAATTGAGTCTTTACAAGAATGGAAAAAGCCCACTTATTCTGTTTACTAATCCCCAAACCTTTTCCATTTATCTCAAAAGGCTTATATGTACTATAAAAATTCTGGACTCAGGCAATAAAAAGCCTTTCTTGGAAGAACTTGCATTCATTCTTTATCTGTGGCTTTGAGATGTAAATTCTCTCAATATTTTCTAGGAACTCAGAGCCTTCTCTATAAATGCAAAAATGGAGATAATTCTTATCTGAAGTGGAAAAAAGCACTGGGGGCGAAGACTATTTGGAAACCAGGCAGATGAAAAATCTTAAAAGTCTTCTCCACAAATAGTAAGTAAAAAGTTTAAGTCATCAAGTAACCTTAACTTACTCTGTCCATGGAAACATGAATTGGATCCAACAGTTCTTTTGTAAGCTATTGAGTTTTGCACTATTTTGCCTGTTTCATGGCTAAAATTTTAAAACAAAAGCTATAAGAACTCTGTTTGCATCTGTCTGTATGTCTCTTTATATATATATTATAGATGTATGATAGTGTTCATGCACTTTTCTAGATACTGATTCGTTACATGTTTTCATCTACTTCAGCTCCGAGGGTGGGCAGGGGGGGGGGGGGGTGGGGAACAAAACATGAAAAGGGATCTGCAGTTAGACACTTGGCCATATTGTTGGGAGGAGATGAAATATATGAAACCCTTTCATCTTCAGTGTACATAGGTCATAGGCTTATCTTAGTTTCCTTCCCATGTTTATTAGTGAGGACTGCAACTGCCAGAATCCCAAATCGATCTTATCTTTTTCACATCAATCATCCCTCTCTCACAAATTTGTACATGGCATCAAGCCATTTTCTGACTCATCATTTTTTCTGAAAGTGTTAGCACAAATGTCAATTCTATGTGGAGTCTTGCTTAAATGCTCAAATCCAACTTTGTTTCCATATTATAAATCAAACAATTTTTCTCTTTGCCATCATTTCAATTGTAATTAAGTATAATGCTGATAGTTCTTTTCTTACTACTATTATTGATATGGTGTAATCTAGAAAGGTAGGGATATTTTTTCATGTTGATTACTATATCCAATAGCTCCAATTGGTCTGGCAATAATTAAGTTCTCCATAAATATTTTTTAAATAATGTCATAAATAAATAAATAAATTTTATTGCCATATAATAAGCTATGGAAAAAGAGCAGTAGTGAATATAACAATCTGGCTTTCGAAAAATCAATGCTCAAAATAATGCCAAAGTTAAAGGGATATAGATGTACATATCTTTAGGTAAGGGTATGTGTGTGTGTGTGTGTTGTCTAATGGTGATGTGGTGATAAGATGTTGACACTGATTTTTAAACTTTGAAATAATTATAAATTTGTAGGGTTATTTATTCTTAAATAATTGTTTAACTTCATTTGCCACCACTCTTTGCAATAACAAAGTAGTTCAAAGATGATGTTAATTTACCAACATCACTTAGCTTGCCAAGGAAGTTTTTTCTTTTTTTATACTATTTCCTCTTAGATAAATTCATTCAAGTGAAGAAATAAGCCACTAAGCTAGAATTACTTAGAACTACTCAGATTTATCTGGGGGTTTTGGATAAAACTCTACATTAAGGAACAGATGGACAACTGCTATGTTTTTTGGCAACTTATTATCTCTTATATAAACTAAATAGACTGTTTTCATATGTGTAGGAAATACGTCTTTGTCCTTTTCCTACAAATACTGCATATGTCTATTCTACAGATGCTTTTTAGAGAACATATTAGGTATGCCTGAGTGGCTCAGTTAAGTGTCTGACTCTCAGCTTCAGCTCAGGTCATGATCCCAGGCTCATAGGATCGGGCTCTGAGCCTGGAGCCTGCTTAAGACACACACTCTCTTCCTCCCTCTCCCTCTCCCTCTCTTTCTCTCTCCTTCTGCCCCTCTCCTGCACTCCTGGGTGTGCTCTCTCCCTTTCTAAAGCAAAAGACAAAAACCAAAAAACAAAAAAAAACATATTAAATTTCTTAATACGTATCCAATCATTTTGATACTTTGATATTGCTTTTAAGGCATATTAAAGAGCATAGAAAAGAAAGTTGGTTAACATTTTGTCATAAACTGCACTCATAAAATTAAATAATTAATTTTATTAAAAGTATAATAATATATTTTTGTACAAGTCTAGCATCAAAGAATATAATTGTGTTTTTGTACTACTTTGTACCTCTGAAACACCAAGCCAACTCAAGGTTGTACTTAATTTTATAAAATAAACTTTTGAAATGAAATAAAAATATAGACATAAACTGAAAATATTACTAAAACTAGAATTACAAAGAGAGTTCAGTAAATTAAAGATAAAACACTTAGCACTTTGAATATATGGATATAATTGTAATACCATAATGAATAATTTTTTTAATTGCAAGAATAAATGGACACATATACCATATTCCAGGATGGAAAGCAGACTCAATATATGAATGTTTATGTTCTCCAAATGAATTTATAATATTGAATTCATTTTTATCACAAATGTTAACTGTGTAATTTGATTATAATTCCCATCCATATGCGAAAAATGTATATGACTAGCTAAATTCAACGACAACAGCAATGGATAGTTCTTTTCTCATATAACAAAGATACAGGCAGAAATTTAAACTGTGCAGGAGAACATTGCTATTTCTTGAAAACCACAAGCAAATGTGCAAGCATAGGTATTAAGCTAGTATATCTATTACCCTCCCATGGCATGGACATAGTTACATGTAGGGATACAAGTATTACAGATGTATGACCTCTTCCAGATCACATCCAGAAAAGTATATCACTACTGATTGACTGTTCTCATGTAACTTGGCACTTTGTTGGAATACACTGACTAGTGTGATTGTGTGCTTCTTTTTGTCACTCTACATCAAATAATAGCACATTATTATCTTGCAACTAGCTGTTGTGGAGGTATTTACATCACAAAAAGTGGCAAATAGCGTGTATATGAAGGTCCCTCCCACCCCACCAAGAAAACTTGATGTGAAATATTTACCATCAATCACCAAGGAGTGTTGTGCTTGAATTCAGAGATTAAAAATAGAACATTTTGGGTCATGACAAACAACCATGTGTGGTCATGGAAATGAATAGCTGAAGAAATTAGAATCAGAGGTCTGCAGGTAGAATAGTGATTGCCATCAGTATAATGATTTAAAGTGGAGAGGAAGACGGTGAGTCAGTTTCTGTTTCTCTAGATTGAAAACATGGTGAATCTCTGGGAGATTAGTTGCATTCCAGAAGGTTTTTAGGAAGAGTATGGGATAGTTAGTGACCTTTGGCCTCAAAGGAACAACAATTTTTACAAAGATGTCAGGGAATATATAACTAGATGTAAAAATGGGAGCAAACAGTTGTATTTTTAGCCCTTTTATGTTAAATCATTAAACTTGTTATTTCTATAAATAATGTATTAATTTCATTTTAACATTTATTTCATTGCACTACAAAGCACTTTATGGTTTTTTTTATCCTGGATTTATCTGAATTAATTTAGCTTTTATATTTTCTCTTTCCTTTGATAAAAGTACTTCATTTTTCCATTTATTATAATTTTCAAGTTTTTATTATTTTTGATTGTCATAAACAATAGAGTTTTAAAAGATAGCCATGTAATAATATCTACCACCAAATATAATTTTAGGAAACGGCTTCTAAAAACATTATTCTTAGCAAATACAAAAATGATATGTTCTTTTTAATATCTATGCTATGTTCTCATATTAAGAAGAAAATTGTTGGTAATAATGTAATATTTTTATGTGTGTATTTTATGATTGGGCTCTTTGTGTTTGTGTTTCTTTATCCATGATTAGGAAAGTTGTGGTTAATACTGTATTTATATTCTATTAATTTACTAATGTAGCTATTGAGAAAATTATATTTAGTTACAGTATTGTATTACCCTAGAAGTCTGTGACATTGGAAATACTTTTTTGCTTAAATTTCAATTTTGTAACAGAAAAAAAAAAGAAAGAGAATTCCAGAATTGTTGGAGGTAACACAGAAAGAGTTTTCAGGTATTCTCTCACATGTAATACTTGTGTAAAACGAATACCCAAAACAACTATACGACAGACATAAAATTTCAGTAAAGTTAATCATATAAATTATTCACTGTAAGTTTAATGTCTAGCATTTACTATTTTCATTTCAAGTAAATGAAGTGTTTTCTTAAATGTAATGTAGGATTCACAATTTTAAAACATGAAGAAAGGTTATGAATATTTTAATGTATTTTATTGTGTTAATATATAAACATAGTCTACCATGTAAGTATATATGCTGAAACAATTTTCATTAGTGTTTTCTAACAGCAGAGGGAGATATTGAACTACAAATTAAGTATTTTTCAGTACACATCTTTGCTGAATGATTTATAGCCAGTTAGACATTTGATTTTAAACTTAAGTTTCTTGAGATAACACCTTCTTTATAAGTCTTTAATTAAGATGTCTTTTCTTCAAGGTATGTTTAAAAAACAACAATGTATTTTATAAAACCTAAAAATTCATATTATGCTAATATTTCACTTGATATTTTACTTAAATGTCTCAGCCTTAAACATTAAATAACTCAAACCTAATGCATTTTATATTTTATTAGAACTGCCTTATACAGGGAAGCATGATTCTTACACTCAGCCAGACCAGAAAGCTAGTTATTTACGAGCTGTGCGACCCTCACCAAGTTATTTTTCATTCTTAATTTATCACTTTCCTTACCTGTAAAGTGAAGTTAACAATATTAAATCTCTTATAGGGTGTTGTGAAGAGTTTTTTTTTTTTTTTAATTGAAATATATAGTAGGTGCCTGGCACCGTAATTTCTTTTTTAAAAATATTAATATATATTTATTAAGGTTCTTAATAATATCGTTACATTTAGAATTCAAGTAATATTTATTAAATGAGTGACTGTATAACTAATATCCACAATGATGACTCTGAGCTTCTAAAAAATATGTGGAATATAATACCTTAACACTTTAAGAAAGAATAGCAAAATCAAGTCGGATGATAAGCAGTATTATGTTGTTTTGTTTGTTGTGAGAAGGAAGAACCGGGTAATCAGAATAACATAGCCCCTTGCCATGCCTAGTGGCATATTCTCTCATATCTCACTCCTGTCCCCACTTGTTCTTTAGATAATCCAGGGGTTTGGTGAATGTCCACTCGCATCATTAGTACATACACACACCTTCCACATCTAAAATACTTGTGTCTATTATGGGCGAGGGTACATTGGGGAGATGGAGGGAGACATGTCTATTATGAAGGAGAGATTATGTATCCATTTGAGGAATCTTATGTGGGGTGTCTGGGGTCCACTTTAGGGCAGGCAGTGGGGTCCACTTTAGGTCAGGGAGACTACAGAGTTCATCGGATGTGGAGCATGCAACATGAATCTGATCCAAAGGGCTTCTGGACTTATATATTGCACAATAGGCTCTTCCCTCTTCCCTCAGGCAACCCTAAAGTAAGTGGAGTAAGATGTGACAAATTGATTTCCTCTAAATGTCAATCTTTGTAGAAGCTTGGTACTCATTGACTTAGAAGGACAAAGAAGTATAGGTGGTTAGTATAATGTAGTATGATGAGGATATCTATATCTATATCGGTATCAATATAGATATAGATCACTTGATCAATTATACAGTTCTTCAGGTATATCTATGTGCGAATCATATATATGTATGCATATAAAAAGTTCATGTTTGTGTTTTCAACCAATGCAATTCTTTGCCCACAATTGTCATTAATGCTTATGTATTGAATGAAATATGTTTTAGAAAAAGTATTTTTAATTCAAAAACAAATTCTTTTTTAATTTATTCCTATTATATATAAGACTAAAATCTTATCTTATTACAAATTATGTCCGCTTATGAGAATATTTGCCCTGACTAGCAATTTTCTCTGCTGAACAAACAAATTCTGAAGTCAGAATAGATAGGTTGAAGTCTAGACTCTGCCTTTACTAGTTCTGTAACATTGTGTATATTACTTTTATGCACCAATTTCCTCATTCCAAAAGCACTTGTCACATAGATTTGTTCTAAGAATAAATATGTTACTATGTGTAGAGTGATCACACTAGTTATAAACATGATGAGAGCTCACAATTATACATACATACATACTACTATTTATTATTAGTAGTAGTAATTTAATATCTAAAGATAAAAAAAATTTTAAAAAGATAGTTGGACACTAATAAATAGCTGTAGCATGTTTTTTGTTGTTGTTTAATTGAGGAACATTTATAAACCCTTTTAAGAATATGATGGGTAATAAAAACAATGGAGATTGTCAGTTATTCTTACAAACAATATGTTCTGTAATACTTTGCTTCTAATCATGCTCAAATTTGGTCAAATGTTTCTTAAAATATACCGTTAACACATCATGATAATTGTTACAGGCCAGCAATGGAACAACTACATACATAATCTACATGTTTAAAGTAAGAATTCAACAGAGCATGCTCTCTGCAGCTTTTAAAGTTGTTAAGAATTTTTAAAAATATCCACTAGAGGGAACTAAAAGAGTAAAAAAGCTCTGAACCAAAGGAGGTGTTAGGAATGATTCCCTTAGTTCTTAACAATATTATACAAATATTCAAGATTAGTTTTAGATTAAAAACTCTTGCTTTCAGTTTTTCATCTTCCCTCAAACCAAGAATTATTAAACAGTGATTTCTACTAGTATCAAAAATTTGTAATATTTTTGTGGAAGACATGTATTTCTATGTATGGAAAGGAAAAGCAGGTAAGTGCTATTTTGAATTGCTTCCTTTTTTAAGATAGTTAAGCTATGTTTTTAAAATTGTTTTACTGCTAAACAACTGTTTAAAGCTGTGAGGTTTCTAAAAATCAGTTTCCTAAGTTGTAGGAGGTTGGAGTTGCAAATAAAAATGAGGAAATACTTTTTATAAATGCCCTTCTGATCATAATCAAAGAAAAGAATACAAATATTTGAGGAGTATTTGTCTTACTGTATCATGTGACTTCAAATTTAATACTCTTTGAGGGGGAGGGAATTGAAAGTCTTTATATAGTTCAAATGAGTGTTTTATGAGGCTTGAAATTTTAGACTGCCTAGGAAAATCCCGTATGATACATCCAAAATTAATTTGAAATTAATTGTCAACTCCCTTTCCTTCCCCTACCCCCAAGAAACAACAAAGGATATCTGTCCACTTAAACAGTCATTTGATTATTAGGTATTAATTTTTATTAGAATTTTATTGCTGTTGATATTTCATTGGTATTATTTATTATATATCACAATGGTCTATGTCCTATTACAATATTGGGAAACATGAAAGTTATAAATGATATTGCCCTTATTTTCTTAAACATGTAATATTATATGGGAAATATACAATATTGAACAGTCATAAGGAAGCCTCAATTATTTCAGAGGAAAGATTAAAGATTAATATAGGTGAGATGTATACAGTAAAATCATCAAAAGGATAATTATATTAATAAATATCCATATTTATCTCCATGTAGATATGCAAGTAAGGGATAAATGCATTTTTTGTACATTGAATATAGATTTTGAAGGAATGACTCCGTGTATCTAAGTGAATTATTTACAACTCAGAAGCTTTTTCTCTATGTTATGTTATACTCTTTAAAATGTTATATACCAAAATGCAATATTCCTTATTTTTTTTGGAGTTTTCATCAAGATTCCTGTTTAAAAAAAACAGCCAACATTATCGAGTGAAACTTGCCATTAATGATTTATTCACTTTCTTGTTTAATACTAATACTCCAGTGATGATAGTAATAGTTCAGTAACTGTCTTTTTATGTTAATTCCATTGTTATCAAGTAAAAATAATGCAAAATAGAATAATTCCTGAGTCACTTCTTGAACTATGCACTTCCATTTCTCAATGAACATGTGTTTCATTGTCAATTATTTTCTTTACAGAATATAGATCCAATTGTAACAAAAAAAAATTATTACTCTCCAAATGACTGTAAAATTTGGTATTTAGATTTCCATGTCAACTAATCAAGCCTAGACTGGAAAATGTGCTACTTTCATTCCACAATGTGGAGATCATCTCTATGTAGATGATTTTAAAGCATAATTAAATAAATGTACATATATGCATGATATGTACAGTTTTATTTTATTAAAATAATACATTGAACTTAATGAAACTGACATGTTTTGTAAAAATGGGTGAATATCACAATTACGAGATTAAAACAGTTTGAATAAGTTACATTCCTCATGACACAGCAGTAGGTAATAGGGATAGTCAGTGATGTCCAAACTGTGATTGACAGTAGAAGGACATCCAGAAATTTTAAATCTCCTGCAGGTGAACCACCAAGCTGAGCATCTATCATGCTTATTTGATTCAGTGGTATTTGCCTGGCATTATTGTTAATCATCTGGTAACAAAGTGATCTGGTCACACAGGTTGTATTATAATAACTGCCAAACAACAATATTTGGAAAAACCCAGGGAATCAAGTTTTTAAAATTTTCAGTCTTGATCTTTAGCATTAGTTTTTGTTATATAGACAAAAATTTTAAAAATATAATGTATATGCATCCCTAGGAATAGTAAGTGTCCTAAGATTACACGGTAGTGAGAAAGACAAAGAAACTATTCAACTTGAATAACTACTTATTTGAGTGTTTCCTATGTGCAGCTCACTCTATAGTAACAGAGAAAAAATACCAAGTAGATAATAGCTTTCCCTAGAGGAGTCTTTACCATCAAAGTAACTCCCAGTCTACCATTATTACACTGGACCTTGTCTCTTGCTACTGCTCATTATTCATTGTAAAACATTAATCAACATTTTTTAGTTGTATATATGTATACATATACATATGTATGTATATATATGTGTGTGTATATATACATAGACATGTATGTATACATACATGTATACATATATACATATATATATATATATGTTTAGTTATCCATTTGAAGTAAGGAACTTTATGAAATCACAAATACACTTTACATGAAGACAGAGAATTTCTAATCCAAGCTTCCAAGAGAAAGCTTTTGTTTTGTTTTGCTTAGGTTTTGCCAGGTTAAATAAAGGTATCAGAGAGTTCCTTTGTGTCAACAGATTTCAAATCAAAAACAGGAAGAATGATTGTAAAAGCTCTCTTAGAATAAAGCAATTCCATTATTAGTTTTATACCTTTGCTCTCAGAGCAAATTGACCATGAAAGAAACTTAAGATTTAAATAACAAATTAACCTTTTTTATTAAAGAGTCAATGCAAAAGGCAAGTTTCCTAAACCACTTATGCATGACTTTATAAAATATTGTATCTATCATATAAACTCCCTCTAAGACATATAGACTTTTCACTGTAAAGTTTGCTACTTAAATTTCAGTGTCAACTAATCATTGTTAGGTTGGTAAAATTATTACTTTCATCCCACTATATGGAGATCATCTCCATATAGATGATCTTAAAGCATAAATGTATATAGACATGGAGATAGATAGAGATAGAGAGATATATTATATTCATGGTTATGATATTTACATGGTATTACATGATATTTACATATTTGGAAAAATGGCTACATATTACAATTATAGGGTTAAACAGGTAAAATAATTTGCATTCCTCAGTGATTATTCTTGATGAATATATGCAAATGTCCTTCTCATGTACAAGATGTTATTGCCAAAAGTTGAGAAATTTTATATTCTTCTGTATACAAAGGTGATGTTCCTTTATTAAATTGTATCTTATTGTCAAAAGAAAAAGTATCCATGATCATTATGCTCTGATTCTTTTAACAGAACCAAAAATATAAAATAAAATAAAATAAAATAAAATAAAATAAAATAAAATAAAGATGGCAAATTGTTTCAGGCTTCTCTTCCAGTGAAGCATGAAAGAGAACTCTAAGTTCAAGATTTGGGAAACAAATTCTAAGGTTACTGTATGGCATAGTATTATAAAAGATAGAAGACAACATTCTTTAATTATTATCTTTTATGAATAAGATTTGTGTAAATAAGTTCAATTACACATTTTAAGTAGACTTTGCCCCATTATTATTTTTAAAGATTTTTTGAAAATTTTATAAGAGGTATTAATTCTGTATACAATAAACAGGATAGGAATACAAAATAAATATTTGAGTTGAAGTTAATCTCTGGGATTGTTAGTAGATTTAACTTTTTCTGTTTCTTTAGAGTTTTCCTTTAGAGTTTTACAATGGAACATACACATTTTCAAAAGTATATACAATTTTAGAGAAACTTTTAGCTTGAAATAAGAAACAGGAAATATGACTTTATTAATGTTTGTGAAACTAGTGCACAAGTTTTCTACATATCTGTAAATTTAGATGTTACTCACAAATTCTGTAATATTAAATTTTAATAACATTATCTTGAGTTTCATTGTAATTCTCTGAAAGTACATAGCAGACAGAGCCCACAGGAATGCTGTTACTCAAGAATTTGTTTTGAATATATTTTTTAATAATTATGTACATACTTTCAAAGTGACATTATTTTGGGATTATTTCCTTGTTAAATATCTCTTCAGAGAGTGAAATCATCAATGAATATTTAAAATACATCTATAGTATTATAATCCTCAAAGGGTCACCAAGGGTTATACTTTCTACCTTCAAAATATGTTACTATACCTCAGTCTACACCACAGACAGTGTAAAGACCTTTCTCTTCAAGCCTTCCAGATTCTTGTGTTAAAATCAATCAGACATATGTTTTCATTTTACCACTTAAATGTGGCACTGAAAAAAGGTGGGCAGATGTTCTGATGTAGAGCTAGTCCTGTACAGCATGAATCAATCTCTTTCACTGTTAGTAATTTTTCTTTACTCTTTCCAGCACTTAATATTGATCTTTTCATTCTATGTGTCCCATATGCATTATCAGTCCAGTCCAACAAATTACATAAAATATTCTTCCATCTGGCCTTTGTCACCATTAGATATGTAAAATGATTCCCCACCCTACCCACCTCCCATCTACATGAGCAGAGAAGAGAAGGCATTCTCCTGAGTCCTGGTGTTATGACTGTGCACTGTGCTGCCTTATGTACACTGCTGCTCTAAAATGACTAACAGAGGTAGGTTTATTTCTTCTGGTTGCTTGGTATTTTCATTATAATTAGAACTTTCATGTTTTCCCTTGAAGATGTACATTCTAAGAAGCAGTTAAAAGTCGCAATAAAACATAATGTAGACTATGTGGTTAAAAATAATTGATTACGTTTTAACATCTTCCAATATGGAGTCACTGGGGGTAAATTATGTGGAAAGGTTAAGAAAATCTAGTATTTATTAGGATCACTTATTGAATTTATTGCTAAAACTTGGAGAAAGATACACTGAAAAGTATTTTTCCATGTAACAATTGGAAAATAAAAACAATGTTAAATGTCCAATAATCAATAACACATTCTGCCATAAGCAATTTGGAAAGAATGGCAGCATGATTGATTTAGTGAAATAACTGAGGAATTACCATTAACAAAATCTAGAGAATAATGGATTTAGCCATAATCATTTTGTATGTACTATTATATATATACATATATATTTACTATTGAGTTTAAGGTAATGCTGAATAATTCTTTATCAATACTACTCCTTTGAACTAAGTTCAAAGCTACAGAATGCTTCTCAAACAATTCTTTACCCAACCATTCTTTGTGTTTCCACCCAAAATCTAGAGAAAAAGTAAAGAATAATAAATATAAAAAAGGGGTTGTTAGTTACTTCTCTTCCTTACCTTTGAATTGACCAGTAATTTATGTATGAGGACTACATGTCATGTATAGGTAAGGGATTAGAGATAAATAACTTGAAATACCTGCTAGGTGTACATTATGGATAAAATAGACACATAATCAAATTGGAGGAAATGAGAGAAACCTGTGTCGATCTATAGGGAATTTAATTCTACTTGTCCATGTGTCTGTTTGAACCACTTTCCTCCACAGACTATACTTCCAGAACACTTCTCCTGTGGCCTCGATTCCAAAACTAAAGGAACACATTTGGAGAATTGTGTATACAGTGCTGGAAGGGAAGTTACTAGTTCCTTGTTTTCCCATTGATTCTAACTCCATTTTGTCCCTACCTATCTAAATCATTAGATTGAGTGAAGCTAATGTAACCTGTTCATCAGCGAGCAGCAAATTGGGCCTGAGATTAATTCCTTACCTTCATTTTCTCTTATTTCCTTTAGTCTCTCTTTATCTTTATCATCTTTCCCCATCCCCCTACCTATACCATTATCTCTATTTCATTTTAAAACACCCAGTGTCATGAAAATAAATGAGACACTTAATGAGTGAAAGAATATAATATTAAGGAATGAGAGAATATTAAAAACTGCTTCAAAATCCATATCTTTTAAAGCAACTGTTCCACACTAAGGATATGAAAACTTTATGAATTTGAATGCATAACTGCAGACAGTCATTAAATAATAACCCAATCTGATATTCTCCCATTTTGATGATTTAACCTACATAAAAACCTTTTTTTTTTTCCTGAAATGAGACCTAATATTACACAGGCAGCCTCTAGAACCTCGGGTGAACGGTGTTTCTAACCATAGACTATTTCAAAATGAATAAATAATGGCATCTAATATATTCATTTTGGATGTAAAAAAGTTCAGGTACTTAGAATGCAGGTAGAAGGAATGATTTTTTAAAACACAGGCATTTTGGGAAATAAGGAATCTGACAGTTGAGAGTTTTATTAGTGATGATTCAGAAACTTTTGAGAGTTGAAGAAACAAGTAGCTTTATAAATAGAATCTTTTTAGGAAAAAAATGCTCTCTCCAGCTAGTACCATAAAAATCAGGATATTGTAATTTCTATATACTCATTCAACTTGTTTCATTTTACCTGAAAAGACATCATTTCATATTTTGGAGAATGATAAGCAAAATGTTCTATTAACAATAACCATCTGTAATAAAGTTTCCTGAATGAATGTCATAGTAATAATATTTCCATTCCAAATAAATATTATCTTAACTGCAAAAGAACCTCATTTCTAGTCTCATTACTGAACATTAGCTGTAGGGAAAGAAATAATGAAGTATACTACTGAGAGTCTCTGACATGAGGCTTTAAAAAAATTAAATGGTAAATCCAAAACTGCAAATATTGCAGGAAAGTAGTTCACGTGAACATTTTAATAATTAGTGCACCATTTCAACAATAAATACCAGTAAAAAACAAAACCAAAAAAGCAAAACCAAACCTGAAACAACCATTCTACAGGCCACATGGCTTGCAGCTTTTCTGCACACGTGTGTGTAAACAGTACAGTACTGTGCTAGCTGAGAATTTAACATAATGTGTTAGTTAGCTTTTATACAACGTTTAAAACGGTACATCATTATTTCCACCAAAATTTACTTGCACTCTCTCTGGTATTGAAAGGGAGGGGAAAGGCCATTTGCAGAAAGAGGAGGAGTTGAGCAGTCCCAAGGTGGAGCTGTCTCTTGTGTTAAATGACACTGGCAGGGTAAAGCGCTCTGCTGGGGAAGGGCTTAAAGGCTGAGTCAAAAGCCAAGAAGTCTCTTTATTTACGCCTACCTCCCAGCCCTTGGCAATCTGACTAATAACAAACTGAGCTAACAAGAAAGACTAGAAAGGGAGGAAAGAGAACACTGCTGCAGCTTGGATCTACAACCTAAGAAAGCAAGAGTGATCAATCCCAGCTCTGTGAAACATCTTGTTTATTTCCTGTGTTCAGCAGCTTGCAAATGGTTAACTATATGCAAAAAAAGTCAGCATAGCTGTGAAGTATGCCGTGAATTTTAATTGGGGAAAAAAGGCAACTGCTTCAGGATGATCTAGCATGCACTCTGCCTGAAATATTTTCAATGAAATGCTCAGCATTTGGTCTTTGAGCAGAGGTTTTTAACTTTATGAAGCAATGGGACCTGCCAAAAAGTGAAATTTGAGAAGAAAGTACGTGGTGGTTGGTGTTTTCTTTTTTAGTAAGGAAACAATTTACTTTGAACATCTCTTCCAGCTGTGCATTACAGATAACGTCAGGAAGAGTCTCTGCTTTACAGGTAAGATGAATGTTTTCAGGCTTTTCGAATGCCTATTTTTGCATTATCTTAAAGTGATTCAATTTGTGTGTTTGTCCTTTAAAAAAATAACTTTGCATTAAAAGATATCCAGTTTCATTCCTACTCATGGGCACAACTAATGCTGTAGCAGTTGCCTGTTTTCTCTGAGCAGCAGACAGTCCAACAGCTGGCTGCACAGAGGAGCAAATAATATAAGATGCCACTATTTATTTCATGGCATGCAGTGTGCTGTTGGAAACTAAGTATGTATGCCTTCTGAAGGAGAGAGCACTTCCAAACACCATTGCTGATTTTAAAACATAAGCAGAATATTAAAAGACTCTTTGTATTTTGTAGGCTACTTTTATTATTTCCTGAC
This sequence comes from Felis catus, assembly GCF_018350175.1. Taxonomy (NCBI): domain Eukaryota; kingdom Metazoa; phylum Chordata; class Mammalia; order Carnivora; family Felidae; genus Felis; species Felis catus. Next base: position 58,888,085 of record NC_058368.1, on the reverse strand, counting down.
TTGAAAATACATATTTTTGACCTCTTTAACATTGGATCAGATGTTGTCAATATGGAACCAGTGTTCAAATTTGTGTGCATTTCTGAAAAGATTGCAAACTGTTCCCTAGGACATTTTGAAGAACATAAAATGAATATAAGATTTTAAAAAAATAACCAGAGATTGTCATTTGGAAGTTATTTATTGTTTTCTCAAGATGATGTTACTGGTGAAATGAATAATATTATTTCTTAGTAATCTATTAAGAAGTACTTTTAGTGTTTGTGGAAGCTAATCCACAAGTTGAAGACTCCCAACTACAAACCGTTGGATTCTAAACATAGACTCTAAGCTGTTTAAAATCAATTTCCCCATGGAAACATTTAATCTGCTAACTTTTCCTTCATATAGAAAGGCACTATACTGTTTTATTTCCTCAGCTGCCTTTTACCATTCAGAAACTTCATACTAGACATGTTTTCAATAAAACAATGTATTTTCATGGGATGAAATTTTTTTTTCAGGATTCTTGATTGGGGTTTGGTAATGTTCTATCTGATTGTGAATGTTAATTAGGTTCAAAGTTATTGTTCACATTCCATTAAAAGTAAATAGAAGCAGATACCATTTGGAAAAGTTGAAGAGTTTTGAGATACGGTGTTTATTTACCTTTCAATTTAATTTATATGAAGGAAAGAAATGCCACTAAACACCACTGGAGTTACATGTATTTATCTAGTCACTGCTGGCTTCTCAGAGTTAAATCTTTTTAAAAAAAATTGCTATTTCAGCTGCATGTCTTAAATTTTTAAGAAGTTGGAATATATGATGCTGTTATCCTGAACTGTCATTTTTTATTTACCTAATTAGAGGTATCCTCAAGTGTTTCAGGATCATGCAGTTTGTTGTAGAGTTCATTGTTTGTGACTTTAAGCCTTATTATAAAGGAGATCCATTGTTTAATTATGTGATGACATTCAGTGCCCTAAAGCCTATTTTAAGACCTTGTTAGAAAGTCATTTGCTAGAAGTTTATATGAGGCATTGCTTGTTCATTTACAGCAGCTAGAAATGTGTTACAAAGCTCAGCTTTTCTTCTTCAAGGTTATGATATTAACCTCATACATAACAATTTAAAAGCAGCAGGAAATATTCTACCTTTAGAAATTCAGTATACAGTCCGACAAGTGAAATTTTAATGGGCACTCTTAACCATATATATCTAATACTATCAAGCTTATACAAAGTGCCCTAGACAGCATAGTTAAAATGAAATTCTTTTCATAGTGAACTACCATCTTACATGGTCAGAGACTTATTTTCCTCAAGGTTTTTAAATAGATGATAAAATTGAGCCAATCATCAAAACAGGTTAAAACACAGACACAAGTATTAGATGTTACATTGTAACTAACGTCCAGTTCAAAAATATAAATAAATAAAGGAATTGCATTATTAATGCATATGTGCATACATATATACATACATTTTTTCTAACTCTTTCTAACATTTTTGCATTCCCTACAGTATTCTCTGCTTCTGGCTAATATCATGTATTTGTTTTATATTGTAATCCTTCAGCCTTAGATTCATCAACTTTGTGTAAAAAAAAACAAATCAGCATCTTCTCAAATACACACCTTTACATCATATCAAAGTACTGATGGCCCAATTAAGCAGCACCTCTCTCGTCTATTAAAATGCAGTTTATTTGGCAAATGTGAATACCACTGATGATATAAAATTTAAAATTCTCCTTGACCTAAATTTTGTATTTTTATCACAGGGCAAGTTCAAAGTAAAGCAAAACATGCTTGTCATAGTATTAGAAAAAAAAAATAAAAGAAAATGTAGCTCCAGAAGGTATTCATAGTTTCAGAGTAATATTTTTTTTTCCTTTTGGAGGAAAACCTTCTATTTTGTGATTGTGAGGTTCATCTCCTCCCTCCCTCTGCCCACTAAAGTGCATTGCTATTGCATTTTGTTTTACAGAATCAGATTTCATCACACGGCAACATGAAGCTGTGGATTCATCTCTTATATTCATCTCTCCTTGCCAGCATATCTTCACAGTCCCAAACTCCAATGTCCTCGACCAGAGGTTCTTGTGATTCTCTTTGCAATTGCGAGGAAAAAGATGGCACAATGCTAATAAATTGTGAAGAAAAAGGTATCAAGAAGTTATCCCAAATAAGTGTACCACCATCACGACCTTTCCACCTAAGTTTATTAAATAATGGCTTGACAATGCTTCACACAAATGACTTTTCTGGGCTTACCAATGCTATCTCAATACACCTTGGATTTAACAATATTGCAGATATTGAGTCTGGTGCATTTAATGGCCTTGGCCTTCTTAAGCAACTTCATATCAATCACAATTCATTAGAAATTCTCAAAGAGGATACCTTCCATGGACTGGAAAACCTGGAATTCCTCCAAGCAGATAACAATTTCATTACAGTGATTGAACCAAGTGCCTTTAGCAAGCTTAACAGACTTAAAGTGTTAATTTTAAATGACAATGCCATTGAGAGTCTTCCTCCAAACATATTTCGGTTCGTTCCTTTAACCCATCTAGATCTTCGTGGAAATCAGTTGCAAACATTGCCTTATGTTGGCTTTTTAGAACACATTGGCCGGATATTGGACCTCCAATTGGAGGACAATAAGTGGACCTGTAATTGTGACTTATTAGAGCTAAAAATTTGGTTGGAAAACATGCCTCCACAGTCTGTAATTGGTGATGTCGTCTGCAACAGCCCTCCATTTTTCAAAGGAAGTATACTAAGCAGACTGAAAAAGGAATCAATTTGCCCCACCCCACCAGTGTATGAAGAACACGAGGATCCATCAGGATCGTTGCATCTGGCAGCAACTTCTTCAATGAGTGAAAGTCACGTGTCAATCAAAACCACACCTCTTTCAAAACCAACCACCAAAGCACCAGTTTTGATACCCTATATTACAAAGCCATTCACTCAACTCCCAGGACCCTACTGTCCTATTCCCTGTAACTGCAAAGTACTATCCCCATCAGGACTTCTAGTACACTGTCAGGAGCGCAATATTGAAAGCTTATCAGATCTAAAACCTCCTCCACAAAATCCCAGAAAGCTTGTGCTAGCAGGCAATATTATCCATACATTAATGAAGTCTGATCTAGTGGAATACTTCACTTTGGAAATGCTTCACTTGGGAAATAATCGTATTGAGGTTCTTGAGGAAGGCTCATTTATGAATCTGACAAGATTGCAAAAGCTCTATCTAAATGGTAACCACCTGACCAAATTAAGTAGAGGCATGTTCCTTGGTCTCCACAATCTTGAATACTTATATCTTGAATACAATGCAGTTAAGGAAATATTGCCAGGGACCTTTAACCCAATGCCTAAACTTAAAGTCCTCTATTTAAATAACAACCTCCTGCAAGTTTTACCACCACATATTTTTTCAGGGGTTTCCCTAACAAGGATAAACCTAAAAACAAACCAGTTTACCCATCTCCCTGTAAGTAATATCTTGGATGACCTTGACTTATTGACTCAGATTGACCTTGAGGACAATCCCTGGGATTGCTCCTGTGACCTGGTTGGATTGCAACAATGGCTACAAAAACTAAGTAAGAACACAGTAACAGATGACATCCTCTGCACTTCTCCAGAGCACCTGGACAAAAAGGAATTAAAAGCACTAACTAGTGAACTTCTTTGCCCTGGTTTAGTCAATAACCCATCCCTGCCAACTCAAACTAGTTACATAATTGTCAGTACCCCTGCAACCACAACTACAGCCGATACTATTTTGAGATCACTTACTGATGCTGTACCACTCTCTGTTCTAATACTAGGACTGCTGATTGTGTTCATAACCATTGTGTTCTGTGCTGCAGGGATAGTGGTTCTTGTTCTCCACCGCAGGAGAAGATACAAAAAGAAACAAGCTGATGAGCAGATGAGAGACAACAGTCCAGTCCATCTCCAGTATAGTATGTATGGCCATAAAACAACTCACCACACTACTGAGAGACCCACTGCATCACTCTATGAGCAGCACATGGTGAGTCCCATGGTTCATGTCTATAGAAGTCCATCCTTTGGCCCAAAGCATTTGGAAGATGAAGAAGAAAGGAATGAAAAAGATGGAAGTGATGCGAAACATCTCCAAAGAAGTCTTTTAGAACGGGAAAATCATTCACCACTCACAGGGTCAAATATGAAATACAAAACCACAGACCAATCAACTGAATTTTTATCTTTTCAGGATGCCAGTTCATTATATAGGAACATTTTAGAGAAAGAAAGAGAACTTCAGCAACTGGGAATCACAGAATACCTAAGGAAGAACATTGCTCAACTCCAGCCTGACATGGAGGTACATTATCCTGGAGCCCACGAAGAGTTAAAATTAATGGAGACTTTAATGTACTCAAGGCCCAGGAAGGTATTAGTGGAACAGACTAAAAATGAGTATTTTGAGCTTAAAGCTAACTTACATGCTGAACCTGACTACTTAGAAGTTCTGGAGCAGCAAACATAGATGGAGAGATTGGGGCTTTTGCAGAAATGCTGTGATTCTGTCTTAAGTCCAATCCTTGTAAATAAGTGCCTTACATGAGTGTGTCATCAATCAGAACTAAAGCACAGCAGTAATCCTATGGGAAAAAAAGAAGAAAAAGAAACTCAGGGATCATTGGGAGAAGCCATTGCATTGTCTTTGGGCAATTTTGCCTACCCCCGATAAAATAAATCCTTGCATGTAAATCATCCAAGGATTATAGTAATATTTCTCCATATACTTAAAAGTGTTTCAGAAGAGTCCTCTTGCACATCTAAGAGGGTTGAGTCTTTAAGCAACCCTTGTTTTCTTGAATTACTTTACCAGTGGATGAAATAGAATTGGGTTTTGTCATTTAAAAGCTATACCTGTGTATGTAGTTATTATAATATGTAAGGAATATATTGTTTATATAATCAGTATATACCACAAAAATGTACATTGTCAGATACACCTAGTTTTCTTGAAATAAAGGCAAAAGGAACTGGAACTTCAAAATTACCACTAGTAATAGTAAAGAAAAAAATAGAAGGTTGAATTAGTAGGCTATGAGGAGCCCAAGACTTCAAAGTTTTCATTTGAGGGTTAGAAAAATACCACTGCTATGCTTTCTGAATTTGAAAATAGGAGTGATTAATAGTTCAGGTGGATAAATAGGCAAACTTTTTTGGTTTTTCTGCACATTTTGTGTGGACAATCTTATTGTCAATGCTGCTGTGAACTAAGGTATGTCATTTGTGCTCAAAGTTCATTTTTTTTCCTTGGGATAATTTTAAAATGCTACTGATACTCAATTGTAAATATGATTAGTGCATAAATTAAGTTTAGTTTCTTTCATAGCATTAATCCTTTGTAAATTTAAATGACCATGATAGAAATATGTTTCTTGTGGCAAGTAATAATTCACAGGTGTAAAACAAATAGGAAAAATTGTGTTTTTAAAAATCTTTATTGATGTAAACTGATAGTTGCCATAAATTAGTAGCAAAAGGCACGTCTAAGGGTAAGTGTTTTAAGTTGCCTCAGGAGTGGGACAATGTAGCTTTATTTTACAAGAAAGTATAGCTAGATTTCTATGAATTATTTATTCTGTACAGTTTTGTATATTTTTGGTTCACAAAGGTAATTATTCTTGGGTGCCTTTCAAGAAGATTAAAAATACCACTCACAACAATAAAAATAAAATGAAAACTCTCTTTTTAAATGAACTTTCTTCAATTAGTTTGATTTGTAATTCAATCAAGTCAGGATTAACGCAAACACACGCATGCACTGAGGTACATGCATGAGAAGGAGATTTCTGTCTGTTATCCACACAGAAGCTTCTTGTTCACTATCTGCAAAAAGGCCATTCTGTGTCTGGGTATGATTGACATGGAGCCAGACCTAAGTCTGACCAGTAGTTCCCCCTTTCCAGCAGATTGTTTTCCCACTGACTACAAATGAAAGTGATTTATTTTTCTTCTTTCTGATTATAGAATCAATGACACAGCAGATTTCCACAAGGCAAAATAGAATTAATCAAGGTGATCTAATTCTGTTTTCTGAACACCATGCAGATCCATGCACAGGGTTAGTAAGGAACATATTTCAAATTAGAAAGGACTTTTTCTAATTTACTTACTACTATTTTAGTGATTCCTGAATGTTCTATTAAATGTTTTGGTTTCAACACCAACTGTCTGCAATACTAGCAAATTATACATTATTTCCTTGATTTTGAATAAGAAGCCTTTTTGCTGATAAAGACAGTAAGGGTCTGTACTTCCTGGTATGAAAACTAATTATGAGTATGCTGTGATATCATAACACTGGGTTTTCTTTTCTTTTTTACTAAAAGAGTTTTAATGTTTATTTATTTTTGAGCAATAGAGAGAGAGAGAGAGAGAGGACAGAGTGTGAGCAGGGGAGGGACAGAGAGGGAGAGGGAGACACAGAATCTGAAGCAGGCTCCAGGCTGAGCTGTCAGCACAGAGCCCAATGGGGGGCTTGAACTCACGAACCATGAGATCGTAACCTGAGCTCAAGTCTGACTTCAGCCACCCAGGTGCCCCACTAGGTGTTGTTTTAAATCATTGCATATATTAATAGAAAACAATAAATGATTATGTATTTAAAGAGTTCATTGAAAACCTAAATTTCTCTACTAATGCCCAAGGTTGGAAAGAACAAAGATGAGAATTCTTAGTGAGTTACACTCACTAAGGGAAAATCTTTGTGTATATGGGGTGCTATATATATTTATCCACTAAAAAAAAATCAGCACAATAATGACTAAAAGTTACATTCTAAAGACAAAAACAAAGCAAGAGGAGATTTCATGTTATTGCACTACTTCTATTCACTAGAGTATTTGCCAATATTATCCGATTCCAATCAAGTGCATAGAGGTATTAGAAAGACTTAAAAAATTCCCATGCCTGGAGGATCCTTGGAATGGATCCATGAATGCAGACAGAGACATGTCCTTAGGAACATTCTTGTTTTTTAGGTGAGGTAATTTTTTTTAAGCCTTTCATTGTTAATCACCTAAAGTAGTAATATTCATTCTCCAACTTATATCAAGATGGAAGAAAGTTATATATTAAGTCATGTAAATATATTCTCCAAATTAAATATAACTTCAAAACTAAAATCCGGTGGGAGTCTGGATTAATGATGTAGAAATCATTATGATTTCCAAAGGGTAACAAGTTTTATTTTTATTTTTTTAAGTTTCTTTATTTATTTTGAAAGAGAGAGAGAGAGCACTGGGGTGGGGCAGAGAGAGAGGGAGAAAGAGAAAGAGTCCCAAGCAGGCTCCACACTGTCAGCATAGAACCCTATGGGGGGCTTGATATAGGGCTCCATGTAGGGCTCCATGACAGGCTTGAACTCAGAACCATGAGATCATGACCTGAGCCGAAATCAAAGTTGGACGCTTAACTGACTGAGCCACCCAGGTGCCCCACAGGGTAACAAATTTTAAAGGCTTAAATGTTTCAGTCATAATGGGATCTGTCTTGTGTGATTTGCTTCCCTACTACAAGTAGTTGAGAGTTGAAACAGCCAGTGATGGTCTTTAACTCTTAATGGGTCGTGTGACCTGTGCTAATCACTTAGAACTTTGGTGATTTTACCTGCATGTTCTATTTCTTCTCACTCCTACTAAAGATACACTTTTATTATAGTCCCTGTTTGATTATTTGCTTAATTAAATGGCCAGTGTGTTTTCTTTCTTTAATTGTTAGATTCAAAGTCCCAAGTCTGAATTCAGTATCCCCAGCCTTATTCCCATGTACCTTGACATTCTAACAATTAAACCAACAAAATAAACTTATAATTATCCTAATTTTTTTTCTTGATGTATATGGAAGTTACAGTTTTCTCACTGCATATCAGTGCAGCTTCTGATTTATGGCTGAATCTTGAATTTTTGTAGGATAGTGATACTAGTGCATAATCATACAGGATCAAGTCTTTTTAAATGTGTCAACCTGTTAGACATAGATGGCATTAATCCTTATTTAAGAAATCATTTGTCACTAAATAACCATGAAAATTCTTACTGCAAATATATGAAAGTATTCTTCAGATAATCTTCCATTGCTCTCCAAACTGGATGGAGATTTTATAATACATGTAAGAAAGGATTATATCAGTAATGTTGATTCTCCATCTTGAATCATCTTTATAACATGGAAGAAGAAAGCCTGTCTTTACTACTCTAGTAGTAAGTAAACTGAAGTACCAGCTAAATGGCCTTTAAGCTGCCTTGATATTTTCACCCACTTAATTTAAAAGGCTTACACTTTGATCTAGGATTGAAAATGTGATATGAGTATCCCCTTGTCATTAAACACAACTTTTAAAAATATAAATAACTAATAAAATAAGATTGAGTCTTAATATACATGTAATTTATTTTGTACTTTTTTTCTTTAAGTTATTTCCTATTTTTATTCTTCTATGGTAACTAATGTACAAACATTTGAAAAAGATGATGGATACTACTAATTTGAAGAATTGACAATACACATTTTTTAATATAAACAGACACAAATAAATAAAGGAAGCTCAACAAATACTTCCACATGTAAGACTTTGTACATAATTATCATTGGAGACTATTCTCTACATGAAAAGAAAATTATCCATGTGCATTAAGTGCTGACTATTTGGGAAGAGAGGTTTAGATCTCTCGGTAATTAAGAAATGTTTCTACAATGGATTTAAGGACTCCTCTCTATTTCTTTTCCATGAATGTTTTGATTATACAGGCATAAATGGCTGCAGTTCTCTTCTTGAGAAGATGGGGGATTATAAAACCTTGTTCTTGATAAGAAAGGAGACAATTACAAGTCTGTCTCAAGAGGAATAATCCTATATCTGAGCACCCATATTGACTGATCTCATTGATAAGGAATGGATAACTTATTAAAAATACAATATTCCTTTTTGCATTTTCAATTCCATACATCTGTTTCATCTGTTTCAAGATTCCCTGAGGTTTTTAACCATAACTGTCTCTAATTAAAAGTTCGATATAATAGTTTATCTTTGAATTACAAGAGTTATATTATTAAAACTATATTGTTTAATAAATTTCTGTACTATATGGAAATAAACACCAGTATCTGTTTTATAGAATGCAACTAGTTTTTAAAAGAGGAATTTATGTTGACTATATATACATTCATTCTTATGTATATGTAATATAGAGGAGACAGCCAGATGTAGAATTCTCTTCTAGCTGCTTTGAAAGTGTAATCAAGTAGACAAGTACTCTTCTGTTTGTAAATGTCTTTCAGAAGATTAGTGAAGAATAGAAACAATGCAAAACAACAAATTGATCATACACACAACACACAAACATTCATGTATTTCCAATTAAAATAACTTACAATTGTACACCTTTTAAATAGAGTATTTTTGTCTCATAATTTTAAAACATAGAAAGCAGAGACCTTCCACAAGTAGTTATTGCCTCCTACATATCTTAGGTTCCATCAGTTAGAAAAATCAGTAATATGCATTTAAGTAAGGTATTTTGACTTGCTCACTTAGTATAAAAATCTCTGGTCATTTGTCATGTCATTATATTTGGCATTATAGGTGGACTTGAACAGATTGTACACACAAAATATCATTTTTTGCCCCAATTAATGTCTTCAATTTTAAATTCAGTGTTATCAGTGATGAAATCACCATTAGTGAATGGATGATAAGTGTGTTTTCATCCCATTACTTAATGGTATAAGCAATACAAAGACATATAAGCTCCTGTTACCATGTTTTATGATTCACATGTATCATAAGGCAATACATGGTAGAATAAGAAAGTTAACAATAGAGTTCAGAGAAGTCATGAATCTAGAAGAATAAGATCAATTTAAATGCTACATATGATTTCATCAATTAAGATTTTCATAGACACATTTTGGGCCTATTCCTAGCATTCTGCAGTACTTTACCGGGGAAGACATTGTATTATGACAAAGCAGACACATTTCTCAGATATCAGAACATCATAAATTTCTAGAGTTTATATATTCTATTTTTTTATTTTACAAATAAGAGGTTTGAAATATTTGTCTTGTATCATATAACTACTAAGAGTAACAAGATCAGAATTGGAACCCTGTTTTATTGTTGTTATTTTATTGGGTTTTGTTTTATTCTCAGGGCTGTGGTCTTCATCAGACTGTCATAACCATGAATATCTATAGGCCATATGGAGACACAGAAATGTATGTCTTTGCTTCTGTATTTAACATTTAATTGAAAGAAAAATCAGACATTTCCGTAACTCTAGACATATATCATGTAACTGTAGATTGTTCAAAATGACATATAAGCACATTCTAGATACAAGTGGAAAAATGCTAAATGATTTACTGTATTGAACAACATGTGCACATGGCAGATAGAACTCATAATGTAGTTTATTTTTTCAAATTCAGAATAATTACTATTTATCAATAGTCTATATATTTTTAAACACAATTTAGTATGAATTTACTTTCTCTTCTGTCTCGTAGACTTAAACATTGACAAAGAAAATACATACAGATAGTTTTCATGATGCATTGCATTAATTAAAAACTTCATGTATAAACATGTAACTTAAATGTTGTTAGAATTACCTTACACATAGAGATTGTGGTATCAGATATTTTCATTATTCTATTTTTAAGACCTCTACTTGCAACAACAAAACAACCTTTGCCAGTGCTTGTAAGTTAAAATAAAGATCAGCAATTCAGTAAATATATCATTTGAATCCTAGAGAAACAACTTTATAATATGAGGAATTTTTTAATTATTATTTTTTATTTATTGTTTAAGTTTATTCATTTTGAGAGGTGCAGAGAGAGAGGGAAAGAGAGAGAATTCCAAGCAGGCTCTATGCTGCCCAATAAAGGGTAAAGACCCATGAACCGTGGGATCATGAAGTGAGCCGAAACCAAGAGTCAGATGCTTAACAGATTGAGCCACCCAGGCACCCCTTATTTTTTCTTTCTAAATAAACTTTAATTTTAGGGCATTTTTTGGTTCACCACAAAACTGATCAGAAAATAAAGGTCTCACATACCTCTTGGCTCCACAGAAGCCTGGCTTGCCCACCATCAACATTCCCTACCAGAGTGGTACAGTTATAGCAATTGATGAATATACATTGTTTCATAAATATCACCCCAAATTCCATAGTTTGCACTAGAATTCACTATGGATGCTGTGCATTCTATGAGTTTTGGCAAATTTACAATGATATGTATCCACCAGCATAATGGTATGTATCCTCCATTATAGTAACCTAGAGCACATTTCACTCCCCTGTAAATCCTCTGCTTTGTCTAATTCTTCCACCCCTCAACAATTACTGATCTTTTTACTATTTCCATTCATAGTTTTGCATTTTCAAGAAAGTCATAGGGTTGAAATCATAGTATGCAGCCTTTTCAGATTAGCTTGTTTCACTTAGTAATATCATTTAGGTTTTCTCCATGGCTTTTTATGGCTTAATACCTTATTTCTTTCTAGTGCTGAATTATATTCCATTGCTTGGATATACCACAGTTTATTTATCCATTTTCCTACTGAAGGACAATTATGGTCATTTCCAAGTTTGAGCAATTATGAATAAAGCTGCTATAAGCCACTTAATAAGCCACTTGGGTGGCTCAGTTGGTTAAGCATCTGTCACTTGATTTTGCTTAAGGTCATGATCTCACGGTTCATGAGTTCGAACCTTGAGTTGGGCTCCATGCTGACAGTGTAGAACCTGCTTGGGATTCTCTCTCTCCTTCTCTCTCTCTCTGCCCCTCCCCTGCCCTTTCTCTTTCTCTCTCTCTCTCTCAAAATGAACATACTTAAAAAAACACACACACAAAAAAAAAAAACAAAAATAAAAACATATGTATGTTGGGTTTTATGTGGACATAAGTTTTTAACTCATTTGGGTAAATACCAACTAGCACAGTTGCTGGATCATATAATAACATTTGTTTAGTTTTGTAAGAAACTGCCAAATTGTCTTCCAAAGTGGCTATAACCATTCTTCATTCTCATCAGCAGCAAATGAGAGTTTCAGTTGTTCCACAGCCTCCCCAGTATTTGTGTTGTGAGTATTCCAGGTTTTGGCCTTTCTAATAGGTGTGTAATGATATTTCATTGTTGTTTTAATTTGTCTTTCCCTGATCACATATGATGTAAAGCATTTTTTAGCATATATTTTTGTCATCTTTATATCTTCTTTGGTTGGGGGTCTGTTAAGTTATTTAGCCTATGTTTTTAAGTTTATTTATTTATTTTGAGAGAGACAGAGAGTAAGTACTAGCAGGGGAGGAGCATAGAGAGAGAGAGGGAGAGAGAGATTCCCAAGTAGGCTCTGTGAACTTGGGCTGGACCTGTAAGCTCATTACTGGAGCTGAAATTAAGAACTGGATGCATAACCAACTGAGCCACCCAGGTGCCCTGGCCTATTTTTTAATCAGGTTTTTTCTTATTGTTGAATGTTAAGGGTTCACTGTATATTTTGGATGACAGATGTTTATCAGATATGTTTTTTGCAAATATTTCCCCTAGCCTGTGGTTTTCTTCTCGTTCTCTCTACAGTATGTTTTATGGAGCAGAGGATTTTAATTTTAACAAAATCCAGCTTGTCGTTTTTAAAATATAGATCATGCCTTTGATGGTATCTATAAAATCATCACCATGTTTTAAATCACCTAGATTTTGTCTGATGTTATCTTCTAGCAGTTTTATAGTTATGAGTTTTATATGTAGGCCTACCATACATTTTGAGTTATTTTTGTGAAAGGTAAATCTAGATTCTTTTTTTTTTTCATATGTGGATGTCCATTTGTTGAAGAGACTATATGAAGGATTTTAAAATCACATACAATTTATGGGGTGCCTGGGTGGCTCAGTTGGTTGAGTGTCTGACTTTGGCTCAGATCATGATCTCGTGGCTTGTGAGTTCAAGCCCCACATTAGGCTCTGTGCTACAGCTCAGAGCCTGGAGCCTACTTCAGATTCTGTGTCTCCTTCTCTCTCTGCCCCTCCTTTGCTCACACTGTGTCTCTCTCTCTTTTTCAAAACGAATAAACAGTAAAAAAAAATTTAAATCACATACAATTTAAAAATAGTTTATTTATAATATAATTCATTTTAGTCTTTAATATTTGAGTACCATTAATACTATGTATTATTGCATGTCTAAAAGAGTATAACATTTAAGAGAGAAAAATGTGAAGTTATAAAGATTAGTATTGTGTAGTTACAATGTTAAAACTGAGCTTATCTGGACTTCCCTTAGCAGTGATCCTTTATAAGATCTACCCATTAGTAAATTATACATAAGTGATAAAGTTATCTAAAGTTTAGTGTTAGCCTACCTATACTCAGTTGTACATGCTTTATATATATTTAGTTTAGGCCTCATACCAAACATGCAAGTAATGTCATTACTACCATCTTACCTGTAGGTGAATGAGGCTCATGAAGTTAAAATGCCCAGAGTCAAACACAAAGTAGTGCTCAAGTTCAGATTTCCTTGACTTAGAAAATTCCAGCTTCTACTGTCTTATCATTCCTCATCTTACAATGATCTTAAAAAAACATTTCAAAATCTGTTACCATGTCATTTGAATGGGTTAAACACTATATTATTCACATTTGCAAACATCATACTTTTTCATCACATTTATCATATTTTAATTTTGAATATGTTTGTTTAGCTTCCACTCATGCCTTCAACTTATCAATATAAAAAGTAATCTTTGATATTTCAGAGATCTGAAGTCTCCCTACATGTGTTGACATTTTATTTAATTTCAAAAAGAAGTATTGAGAAACACGTGTATTTCAGACACTGGTGAATCACTTCAATAAAGATTCTTCATCATTCACACCTTCAACATTATATTTGTGATATATATGATAACACAGGAGTAAACTTGCCTAATTTAAAAAATTTGATTCATGTAGGTAATTAAGAATAAACAACAAAATTTGCTGTATAATGAAGAGCTTGGTTTCCATTTATAAAATACATGTCCTGATTCCTTTGGATTTTTAACCCTATTGCCTGTTTCCTTTTTCGTCAGATACACATCCATAAACCCTACTCTAGGCAATGCTTATACACCTTCATTAAGAAGGAGGTCTTGATTTTTCCACACGCCCCACATTATGCTATAGAAATAGTCACAGTTTTATTCTGTCTTCTCTACTGTAGATGGGCAGCCAAAGGCATGCAAGTAATGCATAGCATGCCTGCTGGTTATAAGAATATGCAGGTCAAGTAAGCTCCACCCCCATGCCCTCCCACACACCCACTCTGAAAGTAGATTCTCTCCCACATTTTAAATCCTATGTCTTTCATTCATCACCTGCCTCGGAACTTGTGGGAACTCTAAACTTACCTATCTAGTTTCCCATGGTGGATTCAGCAATCCTTAGGAAACAATAATAGGTATTAAAAACAAAATGGAATAGAAAGAGTTTATAGAGGTCAGTTTGTAAAAGATTATAACTTGAGGATGAAAAGTAGGAGGTTGAGAAATTGGATGAAGATGGTCGTTTGATTCCTGCCTCCTTGTATTCTTGGTCCTTCTCCATGCTTGATGCCTCTTTTCCTGTCATGTGATTATTAGCCTCCCATAGCCAAATGGTTGCCAGGGCTCCACGAAGGTTCATGCTCTGGCATCCCTTGGGACAAGGGTTTTACTCTTTTATTTTTCTCCCTAAGTGGATTGATTTTCCTCTTTGAATTGTTGCTGTAACCTCCAAACTAAAACAAAACAATCAAAACAAGTTATTTCAACTACAGCCACACCAAGATGTGGGCATTTTAGGAGGTTTATCAGCTGAAAAATCATATGAAGCTTTAAAACATGGAATTTCAGATAAAATAATAAAGTAGCCATTTCGAGAGCAAAAGGAAGATGCTTTGAGAAGAGCAAACCATAGGCTGTTTATAATCCTATCATCAATCCAATCCCTAAATCTTACTTGACACAATTCTTTAAAAGATAAGTTTGCTCAGGATAATTCACCTAAGAAACGTGTGCTTTGTACAGCCACAATGATACGAAAGAAACATGGCTTATCAAAATTTGAAAACGTTCTGCAACCCACTCATATTTTAATGTTTCAATTTTTAACTAATGTATTATTTCTTGTTCAATAATGAAAAAGTTCCCCTCTGTAAGATGGGTCTGGATCACTGATAATTCAGTTAAATTCAATATTCCTAAACAGGTACGTAATTATAAAATGATATATCTAGCATTTTAAGTGGATGGGTACTCCAAGAACATCAAGTCTAGTGTCTATCTAAGTAAATAATTTCTGTCTACAAAACCTTGATAATGTGATACTAGAAGAATGTGAAAAGAACATCTACTTCAGGGTCAGAAAGATATGAATTCCAATTCGACTTCCTTGGTCTATTACATGACCTTGAGCAACTTATTTAACCTATAGGAGTCAAAGTGTTTTCATAAATGGAATAATAACTTACTTTTCAGAGTTGATTTTATTGTTTATTAACACATATAAAATAAATCTTCTGCTTGTGCATTTTCAGTAAAGTTTAGAGATAATTGTACGGTAGCAGTGGAAAAGCAGCTTTTTTTTAGGAAAAACAGATTCTCTGAATTTCATATCTCCCATTTTTAAAATGAAAAAGAATAATAGTGTTCTAATAATTTTAATATTTTTGAAAACTCATTGAGGCACTCTATGTAAAGGAAATTTGAAAGAATTCAGCAAACTATAAATATTCATTTTTTACTCCTATTGAGAATTTACTAGGACTAATTCTTAGAAATTCCTACCTATTTTCAATTCCAATATTCCTCCTTAACACAGCTAACTCTTAACTTTATTTTCCATATGATAGTTCATTATATATTTTAAAGAAGATCATTTTATCTATTTTTATTTATTCCTATAGTACCGTTTACCTAGGATCATTTACATAATGCCATTTGCCATAATACCCTTTATAGTAAAAGTGACAGTTTTGTTTTGTTTTGTTTACCATATGTGTAGTCTAGCTTCAGTACTGAAAATACATTTCTTTATGAAATACATAGTTATTTTTCTTTAACAAATTCAGATGGAATTTAGTAAAATACACACACACACATGAAGTTAGGAAGGAAGTTGAAAGAAAAAGATAAAAAGATGTAATTCTTACTCCTTTTCTATTCAAAAAGATAAAACAACATATATTTTTTTAACTTACCACCTTTAAATTACTGTGTATGCTTTCTAAATAACCTGTTTTTTGTTTTGTTTTGTTTTGTTTTGTTTTTAAGTAAGCTTCAAGCGTAGCACAGAGACCAATGTAGGGCTTGAACTCACAACCCTGAGACCAAGACCTGAGCTGAGATCAAGAGTCAGACACTTAACTGACTGAGTCACGCAGTCACCCTTAACCTGTTCTCTTAAATAAAATTTTGTATCTTTTTGTTTCAACTGGATTCAAATGATAAATACATTTCTTTGTGATGAATCCCTTTCATATATATTCATATGGAAATCAGGCAAAACACCCACAATTTAGAAGGAATATGTGAAATATATGACAGTATAAAACATACGACAGTATGAAAATATGACAGTAGTATTAGAATAATATGAGAAAAAAAGTCACTTGTCAGGAAGTTTACACTTAGTGAATTAGGAAGGTGTTTGCCCTATGATAGAAAGAATACCTGCATGAAAGACGCTGACAATAACACAATAACACAAAACAACAACAAAAACTGGAAATGACTGATTTCTAAACTAGAGAATGTGATTTTCTTCCTAGCCCTCATATTGTGTTATGCGATCATGGAACACAGAATCCAACAAAATAGGGAAAATAAAATCTTAGTCTCAGCACTTCTTGGGATGACATTGAAAAATGAAGTATTTATTAAGAAGGCACATGCATCTATGTGTTAATGTATGGAAACATGTGAAATAACCTCAGAATAAAGTTTCAAAATTATATTTATGCAACCCCAGGTCTAAAAACACATTCCTATTGATGTCTAAAGGATTCACGATGAAGTAATGTCCAACCCATATCTTACAACATATCCGGATGCGATTAGACCTCTCAGTTTTACTATAGGATCATAGTTCACCCAATAATTTCCTATTGCTTTTGTTAAAGTTAATACTGCCTTTCTGTATTCCGGCTACTCTTCTCAGTAAAGTTCCAGATTAAAGGGGCACACTATATTTGAGTTTCTTTAGCTTTTTTCCTTCTACAATACTTTTTTTTTTAACCCCCGAGGAATAGAATTCTACAGGAAACTAATTACAAGTGACCTTGACCTTTTCACTTGAAAATTAACTTCTCTGATAATGAGTCTTTTTGCTTTGAAATTTAGTAAAATAATAATGCAATGACACATAATTGTGTAATTAGTATAAAGTTCAAAGGAAACATGAATTGATCTAGGGCTGGCTAGTGTTTCATCTTAGGGTATTGAATCCTTTCAAAAGAATTTTTTTGTTACCCTTCTTTTTAGCACATGAGTCACACATACAGCAACAAGACATCAAATAGAATTTAAAAAAAGCATTTAATTGTTGGAGCTCTCAACATTTTTTGAAGACTCAACCTTTTGCGACTCAATCATAAGAAATGTGAAGTTATTAACTGATATATGAAGATATGTGAGGATCTTATTTGTAGATCTTATTTGGAGAACAATTATTGGTTAGAGAGATTAAATGAATATAGTTCAGTGTCTGGGTAGGAAGAATGATATGTATGTAATTCAAAGAAGCTACAGGTTCTTAGGGATACTTATTTTTGCAGTCATTATGACTATGCTAATGAGAGATAGGAAATTTAAAAATCTAAGATAAAAAGCAAAAAAAAAAAAGAAAAGAAAATGATACACTATATTGCTTAAATTACACAGAAGGTCTCAGGAAAGATGAGTGTCAGGATTTCCTCTACTTAATTCCATGGAATTTTAGAGACTTTTCCATTATGTTTTAAAAATCATCATGTGTAGCCAGAACTTCAATCACTGAATGTTTAAGTAGTGTAACATAAGGAGTCCCACAAACTGATAATAAGTGATCTGCAACATAAAGGAACTTCCCATCTTTCATTATTTTGACCAGAAATAACATCGTTGGATTAGGTGAATCTATTCCCTCAAACTTAATTTCAGTTCATAGCATCAATTTTATAAACAAAGACACAATCTTAGCTGCTAATAAAACTGCCATTGATGGTTTTATGTTTGATGTACTCATTTTTCCCCTTATTCGTAGTTGAATGTGCTATAAAGATAAAAAAAAAGATTGGCAAGAAAAAAAATATAAACATACAAGTAATTAACCTGTGAAGATTTTCAAATGAATCATTTTTTTTCTAAAAATTTTTGTCAAAATATCTAGAGAGTTGAAGAAAACTATATCTGGAAATATTGAGCTGTACCATTCAAAGTGTATCCAAAGTGTTCCAAGTATGTACTCTCCAAGGAGAAAAAATGTTTGTAAAAGAGAAGAAATATGTTGTACCTCTATAAAATAAAAAAAAATATTGTATACTATTTTAATAACTTTGAAAATGTTACAAAGTATCATAAAATAACAAAAGACATTTAAATCTAATATTAAAGAAAGGTTAAAAATTATAATGCCTTTTAACTGGAGGGGAACTTATAAAGAAAACATTTTGACAATCATTTCTATGATAAATAATAAGATTTAATGCCTCATATATATTTAAATTTTGAAATCAAAGCAAAACTCTTAAGTAATTAATATACACATCTAATGTTAGCTATTCTATATCATTTACATTATTTAAACAATACTTCTTCATTATTAGAAGACACTATTGCAATGTCTCTATGTTTTTTTTTTTTCCATTTCACTATTAAAGCTGGTGTTGGTCAATAGGGACTAAAGTAATGAGTGTTTAAGAATTCAGGCTTTGTAAATGTCCAACAACTGATGAATGGATAAAGATGTGGTTTATATATATAATGGAATACTACTTGGCAATGAGAAAGAATGAAATCATGACATTTGCAGCAACATGGATGGAACTGGAGGGTATTATGCTAAGTGAAATAAGTCAGTCAGAGAAAGACAGATATCATATGCTTTCACTTATATGTGCATCTTGAGAAACTTAACAGAAGACCATGGGGGAAGGGAAGGGGAAAAAAAATAGTTACAGAGAGGGAGGGAGGCAAACCATAAAAGACTCTTAAAGAGAACAAACTGAGGGTTGATGGGGGCTGGGGGAGAGGGGAAAATGGGTGATGGGCATTGAGAAGGGCACTTGTTGGGATGAGCACTGGGTGTTGTATGTAAGCCAATTTGACAATAAATTATATTTAAAAAAAGAATTCAAGCTTTGGATAGTGTCAAAATATTAGCACCATTGGAGGTAATAATAAGTAGGTAATTGTGAATTTACTCACTTACTGAAATATTCTTCATACATATATTGAAGTTATTCTCTCCTCAGCACTTAGAATCCTATGTACCCAATGTGGGTAAAAGGGAAAACTGGGCAGTGCTGCTGGGAAGCCTTGTTTATTATGGGGTTACCATCTCAGCAAGAGTTAGGCTTCCTGACCTGGATTTCAACATCATCATTAATTAAGGTAATTCCTTTTAACCTAGAACCACCTTAATTTTATTAAGAAGAACCTAAGAATCTTTTGACAGGTGCCTAGATCATGATAAACTGAGATAATATATGCAATGCAACAATTTGCCTTGAAAGGAACGTGTATTTATATAACAATAAGGTCAATTGATCATAGAACCTATTTAGATGAGGAATTCCTGGAAGTTGGAGGAGTGCTTATGAAACAGAATTTATTTTGCTATAGGTATTTCCTAATGTTTGATTATTTCCAGAGCTGTAAAAGTTTGATTAAAAAATGTAATTGGCAGGGCATCTGGGTGGCTCAGTTGATTAAGCATCTGGCTCTTGATTTCAGCTAAGGTCATGATCTTGTGGTTTGTGAGAGATCAAGTTTCACAGTCTGGCTCCTCACTGATACCAAGGGGGGCCTGCTTGGGATTCTCTTTTTTCCTCTCTCTCTGCCCCTCCCCATGCTCTCTCTCTCTCTCTCAATCTCTCTCTCAAAATAAATAAATAAACTTAAAAAATTTAATTGCAGCTTATTAGTTCAATAGGTCCAGCTCGCTTTACTGAATGCAAATTATAGGACTAGGCATTAGAGGGTATAAAATGTTTTTAAAATATCAAAATTTATTCTCCAAGTAGTATTTCATTTTATAAGAGAGACCTAGCACACAAACCAAAATATATAACCAGTTATGATTAATTTTGTGTAAGCATTTTACACTGTGCCAGTGGCATTGGAGCTTCAGTATTAACAATTTTAGGAAGTGAATGGATATTTTCATTCAGTGATGGTGGAGTAAGAAACCATAAGCTAGAGTTAAAGAAACACTGGGATAAAGCAGTGGAATCAGGGAACATTTCTGGAAGTGAGAGAAAAATGAATACACTGTACTTAGATAAATGATCTCAAAAAAAGAGTAAGATAGTTACTAGGAATAGGAGAACTACAAGGAAGGGAAATGATTTAGGAAATTGAACAGTTTATAGACTACAGAATTTGAATGGTGACAGGTCTCATGAAGAAAGACAAGATAACTCAGAAAAAGAATTATAAATTAATGGTTAATTTTTTAAAATCAGAGTTCTCATTAAATTTGGGGTAAAGCAGATAAATGGTGTAGATCAGCGTAATCCCCAAATCACTTTTTTTTTTTACCATTTATAGAAAATTAGATTACATATGTTTGAGCAACTAAGACAAGTATTTTCAACATTTCCCAAAACTTAAAAACAGATTAATGAATAATTTATTTTCATTGTTTATAGACACCTAAAAACTGACCCCTCCCAATTTTCCAGATTCACTATGAATATTCCATCTCTGTGATTCATTCTTTAGAACAAACTACCTATAGATGTTTCTCTGAATATTTTGTGCACATCCCATACTGTGTCATTGATTTATGCTACGTCTTCTGTCTCTGAAGACGTGACCTCCTTTCTCAATGAGTCTTGCCTCCATACTCTATTAGATGTTAGCATATATTATTGCTGTTTTGTCATTACCCAATCTGTTGTGGATTACAAAACTTTTGATGTCAGAAGGTATACTTTATACTTCCTTTGCTCCCATCCCAGATATAGCAGTGAACTGCACAACAGGAACTCAAACATATATCCATAATTCTATAATAGATATTTTTTTTCCTTTGTAAAACTCTATTAGCTGTTTGAGATCACTGTTTTTCCTTTTGCATATAAATGCCATTGAAAATCTGTATTGTAAATATTTTAAATCACTGAACCAATCTGTGCACTAATCCCTAAACAATAATCTGATTTCGATATCACCACTAACTTATTTTCTAAAAGGTAATAAATATTTGTTACTATTACCATGTATGTTTTACATCCCAAAATTTAATTATTGAAAGAAAATTATAAATATGTGCTGGGAATGCTTGATTAGTTCATTATATACAAACTATAACTAAGACAATGTATTGTAGTAAGTTTACTTAACATAGCACCTACCCTCTCAAACAGATTTTTAAGTATACAATGAAATATTAACTGTAAGTAAAATGTTGCACAGCAGATCTCTAAAACTTAACCATCTTGCATAATTGAAACTTTATACCTGTTGATCGGCAACTCTCCATTTCCCTGGGGGACACGTTTCACTATCTGCTTCTCTAAGTTTAGCTATTTTAGACACCTCCTGTAAATGGAATCATGCAGCCTTTTTCCTCCTCTGACTGGCTTATTGCACTTACCATAATATCCTCAAGGTTCATCTATGTTGTAGCATATTTCAGGGTTTTGTTAATTTTTGAGGATGAACATTTCATATGTATGTATATATGTATGTATGATATGATATGTATGTCTATATCACATTTTCTTTACCTATTCATCTTTCATGAACTGTTAGGTTTAGGTTGCTTCCACGTCTTGATTATTATGGATAGGACTGCAATGAACATGGGAGTGCTAACATCCTTTTAAGTTCTTGATTTTAATTCTTTTGGATACTCAGAACTTGGATTGTTGAATCATATGGTAGCTCTATTTTAATTTAAAAATAAACTGATTACTGGTGATGGGAAAACTGGATATCCACATGCAAAAGAATTAATTGAATCTTATCTTATACCATACAAGAAAAACAACTCATAATAGATTAAAGACATTAACATAAAGTTCTGGAGTTGTAAACACTCCTATAAGAACACATAGGAGAAAAGGTATATGACATTGGTATTGACAATGGTTTTATAGATATGACACCAAAAACACAGGCAACTAAATCAAAAGTAGGTAAGTGAGATTCTAACAAATGAGAAAGCTTCTGCAAAGCAAAGGGTAAAAGAATCTACAGAATGAAAGGCAACCTAGGATGTGAGAGAAAATATTTGCAAATCATACACTAGTTAAGTGGTTAATTTCAAAAATATATAAGAAATTCCTACAACTCAATAGCAAAATATCTAACATCCCAGTGAAAAATGAACTAAGTACATGGGTAGACATTTAACCAAAGAAGACATACAAATGGCCAACATACATAAAGACATGCTCAACATCACTGATCATCAGAGAAATGCAAATCACAAACCACAATGAAGTATCACCTCAAACTTCTTAGGACAGCTATTAAAGAAAAACAGTTTAGAAGTGTAATGAAGATGTTGAGAAATTGGAACACTTGTACAGTATTGGTGAGAATGCAAAATGGTGCAGCCATTACAGAAAACAAAGCTGCATTTTACTAAGAAATTTCAGTACCATGGTGATGGTGATTTAAGACAACAGCAGAAGATATACATGCCTATAATTGAATTCTCTTTTCCCTAAATTTATATTGTGTAAGGATGGTGACTTACTGTCTTGCAACTTAAAACAATTATCTCTTTGGTCAACTTATTAGGGATAAGGGAGTTGCAATAGATTGGTTGTGAAAGAAACTGAACAAATCTATTATGTTCTGATCACATGTCATAGCATCTATTTTCCTATTTTTATGGCACTAAAGGTTTCAATGTATTAGTATATTATCTTCAGATTATTATAGATTGCTAAGGATCATAGCAGGAAAGTAAATATACACTCATTCTATTCTTTTTGAAGGTGCTAATCACATCCATGATTGTGTTTTATTTATAAACTATTTTGGAAAGATTACAAAATAACATAAGGATATAGAGCAAGGAAGTAAAATAGCTTGTTAAGAGAGAGGTATAATTAAAGGTCTTTTTAAATGTTTGATTCAGACTTGACAAGTTAAACAAAGATAACAATGGACAAAAGCAGTTGAAAGTTTTATGCTGTAATTCAGAGTTCTATAATTGCTCTTGATACAGCGGCCCTCTATGGAAAGATGTGAAATATAAGAAACATGGAAAATAATTGCAGACATCGTTAATGCTACTATTCACTAACATGTTGAGACTGGTATTAGTGACATGTCATGAGATTATTGTTAAGATATTTGGAAACAAAAGCTGAGCAATAACAAGTTGGAAAAAAAACTGAGAAAAATGAAAAAAAGGGACTTTTTCCAATTATCTACAAGCAGTAAATAGTAAATTTCATAAATAATTTCAGCCACAAATAGTTAAGCTTATGCATAAAATAGAAATAATTTACCATATTCTAACATATTATAAAAGTATTAATACTATACTGAATTAGCTTGCTAATGAATTATGAAAACATATTGAAGCATAATATCTTTGTTTCTTATTTTATTGTGTAGTTATTCTATACTGGAAGGATATTAAAAGTTGTGAAAACAATGATATAAAGAGATTTTCATATGTTTACTAAATTTGTTTTTATTTGTTTTGTTAGTATGTAAAATTTAATGAACTTTATCTGTTTTCTGATGAATTTGCTTTTAGAATACTTCGGAATATTTTAATTTTCTACCTGGTTCTAAATATTTTGCATATTTCTAAATGATAAATTATAGTAGGCACTTAAACATATCTTTCATCAACAAATTTTCCTTTGCAGAATAAATTTTAGTTTGGTTTAGGTTTTTTTTCCATTTGATTTTTTTATCAAGTTTTCAAGTAATCATCTGATTATTTAGAGGAACATCCTCTCAGAAAAAAAAATTGATTAAGCCATCTGCATTAAAATATGTATTCGAAACACTATTTTTCAAATGTTCCAATCTGTGATTGTAGAAAGATGCTAAGAAGTGTTGTATCAGATAAATATTATGATTGTTATTTTGCTTTCACTGAGCATAATACTGTTTTTCAATTGGCTACTGTTTCCTACTAGAGTTATTTTAATTCTTTCTTTTATCTAAATATCTCATAATAAAAGCACCACATTGACTGAAAATTCTTATTATTGTAAATTGAAAAGTTATTTGCATTCATTATATCATCATAAATTAATAACACTGGCATTGATCTCAGGATATCATTACCAGTCTTGAAGGGTGATAATGGCTATGAAGAGAAGCAGAGATACCTTCTGGTTTTTAAATTAAATTCTTATAGCAGCAGCTTCTTGTCTGTGATTTGTGTTCTTGTAGGAGGTCTATTTTCATGATTTATTTGACTTAATTCTAAGTTCTTTTAAATTTCATACTCTTGGCCGTAAAGGTTTCTGGTTTTCTTGCTACCTGACAAGTCATATCTAGCACCACCAATGCTATTAAGAGGCTTTAGGGGCGCCTGGGTGGCTCAGTCTGTTAAGCATCCAATTTCCAGCTCAGGTCATGATCTGAGGGTTCCAGCCCTGCGTCGGCTCTGTGCTGACAGCTCAGAGACTAGAGCCTGTTTCTGATTCTGTCTCCCTGTCTCTCTGCTCCTCCCCTGTTCATGCTCTATCTCTCCCTCTCTCTCAAAAATAAATAAACATTTTAAAAAAAGAGGCTTTAAATATAAGTGGCCCCTTATGATTTGAATAGGTCAAATATACCTGTGATGCTGGCAGCCTTTAATAAAACTATTAAATAAAATTTAATGACATTTCTAAATTATTTGTAATTTTATTGGTGATATAGGTCAGTATAATTTTTAATTTCTCAATTAAAAAACTCTAAAATTTATGTCTTTAAAATAATTGCAAAAAAATGGCATGACAGCCTGTCTCAGTCAGTATAAAGCATGTGACTCTTGATCTTAGGGTTTTGAATTCAAGCCTGATGCTGAGTGTAGAGCCTACTTAAAAAAAAAAAAAGTCTATTTGCCTCCATATTTATAGCAGCATTATCTATTATAGCCAAATTTTAGAAAAAGCCCAAATGTCCATCATCTGATGAATGGATAAAGAAAATATGGTATATATAATACAATGGAATATTACTCAGCCATTAGAATGAATTAAATCTTGGATGGAGATAGTACTATGCTAAGTGAAGTAAGAGAAAGCCAAATACCATATGATTTCACTCATATGTGGAATTTAAGAGACAAGCAGATGAACATAAGGGAAGGAAGAAACAAAAAGGGAAGAAAACCGTAAGAGACTCTTCACTATTGAGAACAAACTGAGGGTTGCTGGAAGGGAGGTGGGTGGGTGGATGGGTTAAATGGGTAATGGGTGTTAAGGAGGGCATTTGTGATGAGCACTGGGTTTTGAATGCAAGTGATGAATCACAAAATTCCACACCTAAAACTAATATTACACTGTATGTTAACTAACTGGAGTTTAAATAAAAACTTGAAACTACAAAAAATAAAATAAAATGGCACATTCAAATTTCAAACAAAATTACAAAACATTTATTTGAACTTATAAAACATAATTTAGCTATTAAAATGCAACACTTCAATAATTAAATAAATATATTTGCTTTCTGATTTGGACACTATGATTTTATAAAAACAAGTAACCTCCTATAGTCTGTAATAATCTGTTAAATAACTTCAGGGAGAAATTGCTGGAATTAGATCTTTTTTTTTCCAAAAAATGTTATTCCTCCTGTTCTCTAAACTCTTTTTCTGTAATATGACATTGGCCTTCTGATTGCTTCATTTATATCACTCTTGTTTCTACACAACATTTACAATGACCTTTTCAAAAATTTCCTTTGACAACTGTGGTTCTAAAGGGTAATTTTTTTTTTGCAAGATGTAATGAATTAGAATGAGCAAAAGCCCTCCTCCTTCCCCAGTCTGACCAGATGTCTTGATCTATAACCCTCAGACATTTTACATATGATGCTCTCTCCTCCAGGAATGACTCCTCTCTTCTCTTTGAGTGGACAGTGTGAACTCATTTATTAGTTCTAAGCTCAGCCTTTCCTGATGTCCGATCCTGGAAACATTATTGGGTGTATATACTCATTTAACATTATATACCCTTGTAAACATTTACCACGCTTAAAAATTTATACTTAATTATGCATTTCTTGATTAAAGCCTTTTTATTTATGGTCTAAAAAGATCATTTCTTTTCTTGCATACCACTTTATTTCCCAAACCCAACAACATGTTATGGCACATAACAGACAGTGGATGAATGTGTGTAGAATGAATGGACAAATGAAAGGTTTCATTTTCAGGAAGCATAGAAACCTGAAATTAGGCATAGAAACCTGACAAAAATGATGTCCTAATGCTAAAATATAAAAAAAAAATATTAAAACCCCAAATTTTCATATTTTTGTAAAGGCATCTTTGGGACATAATTTACTGGTAAGGTGAACTCATATCTCCTGGATACAGATGGATAATCGTTATGGACAATAGGTTACTAGTTTGAATCTTCGGCTTCCTTAACTCCAAAACTGGAATAATAAACATGCTCACTGTTGAGTAGGAGGCTATTATGACTATTTAGTGAGTAATGTGTGAAGGTATTTAACATCATATCTGCTGTGAAGAGCTTAGTAGGCAGTATCCATTATTATTATTATCAATCCTGGTCAAGTGTCAATCATAAGCTAGTTACTATGATATATGGATAATAGTGATCTCTTGCCTTAATAAATTTTTTTTTTGAGAGAGAGAGAGAGAGAGAGAGAGAGGGAGGGAGGGAGGGAGCATGTGTGTACAATCAGGGAAGGTACAGAGGGTGACAGAGAGATAATCTTAAGCAAGCTTCATGCCTAATGGGGAACCCAACATGGGGCTCATCTCATGACCATGAGATCATAACCTGAGCCAAAGTCAAGAGTCGGATGCTTAACCAAGTGAGTCACCCAGGCACATCCTTCATGAATATTCTTTAATGAATAATTAAATAAAAATGGGATTATAAAGAGATACAGTATAGGGACATTTCTTTGGGAAAAGAAAGAAGTTGCTATTAATTTTATCATGAACGGTCAGCAAAAATTCAATGAGTAAATAACACATATGGTTTCCTCTAAAAATGCAGAAATATGTTTTATCACATAGTGAGGGGAAATTACGAGCAACAAAAAGCGGTGTTAAGTGAATTGAGCCCAAATGTCATTATGCCATTCTAAATAATGTAGATTTTGTGATTAAACACTTAGCATGTTCCAAATTCTCTTCACATTATCCTAGAAATGTGGTCAGCATAAATATTTTAGAAAAATGTCAACACAATTATAAAACAATAATTAGCTAGCTCACAAGAAATAGAGAGTGAGTAAAGCCTAAGTCCTGGTTCACCATCGTTTTCATGCAAATATTTGCTAAAGGTCCTGGTATTAGTTCTCCATTGTTGCTCAGCAAATTATCCTGAAACTTAGAAACTTAAAACAATAAGTAGGTATTATTCATTGTTTCTGTAGGTCAAGAATTCAAAAGCCACTCAGGATTTCTTATTAGGCTACAGTCTAAATATGGCCTTAGAAGTTCTGTGACTGAGGGGTCTGCTTTCTAAGTAGCTCATCCTTCCAGATATTGGCAGGAGGCCTCAATTCTTTGCAATGTGTACCTCTCCATGGCAATATCAAAGGGTCCTCATGCCATGGCAGATGGCTTCCCAAGGACAACTGACACCAGTGAGAAAGGAGGACACCACAATGTCTTTTGTAATCTAATCTTGGAAACTGCACACCATTATTTCCTCAATATCCTAGTAGTTACAAAAGTCAGCCAAATGTAATACAGGACTAGAACACAGAAGGGTATCAATATTAGGAAGCAGTGATCAATGTGAGTCACCACAGTCTTGGATCATTCAGTAGTTACAGTTACATCCAAATGCAATTAGTGATATAAATTTGTACTCTTTGAATTGTTCTTTGCTGAAATTAACTTATAATATTGAGGTATTATGAATTATTTAACATAAAAATAATAATTTTAACATATTTATAAACACATAAGAAATGTGTTTATTTGTACCCATATGTGATTTATTTGTACTCTTATTTGTTCTTATATCGTCTTACTTTCTCAGGAACTCATTTCATTCTCCACAATCCGCATAGAATTATCTTCAAAGTTGTAAATTAAACATTTTAACTTTCTCTTTGCAAAAAATACCCTCAATAACTTTCCACTATCAAAAAATTTAATCGTGAGTAATCAACAGTCATCCATATACCTGAACTTGATAATACAAAGTAGTGAAGAGGGTCCATGCTTTGTATTTACACAACTCATTGCTTTCACATACTGGACTGTTAGAATATGCCTGTGGAAAGTTACAGCATGTGATCCTTCCTAACTCACTCAGGGTAGCTATAATTGAGTCTAAGCCTAGATTAATAACTTCCACTAAGAACAATTCTTTCAATCGACTTAGAAATAATTATCTGGCAGGTACAGTTTAAGGATAATAGTGAATGATATTGCCAGCTTTCTCACTCAGTCTTGCTACCTAGATGCTTATTGTTTGTTTGTTTGTTTGTTTGTTTTGGTTTGATTTGGTTTGTTTTTTTTCCCCCACCTAATATTTCAGAAAGCCAAAATTCAAACTAACTTCATTTATTCCTAAAAAATAGTCTGAATATGACCACAGCAAATACAACAAAATTACAGTTGGTCATTGAACCTCAATCATCTTGTCTACATCCATCATCTTGTCTACAGGGTGTTTGTTCATGTTGATCTGAGGTGTTGTGCTGTTGTACAACCGATTGAATTAAGGGTCTCACATTTCCAGGAAAAAAAAGTGGCTTACATTTATTCTTATGGAACTTTCCTATGCAATTTTCTTCAAAGGCATTTCATCAATACAGAACTATAGCAGAATAACAATATAGATTTCAGAGTTAGGCATCTCTTTAGGATCCATAAACATTATAATGCATGCTTCTGGCTGCAGGCATATGTGTTTAATAGTCCAGTTTCTTTGAGCTAGTGGTCTGCTCTAATACTCTGATGCCACAAGATGTGAAGCATCTGTTATTATTCATCAGTGGCTAAGGGGATTTATGGCTTTTCATTAATCACCTGGAAGAGAAACTATTTATTCACTTAGATGGCAGCTCTTCTGTGATTACAAGCAGTGCGGAGAGGAAGCACAATTTCAAAAGAGTGAAGCACAAAGGCCAATGAATGACTGACAAATAAGAAGCATGAAGGAAAGCATGTAGCATCACATCCCAGGAGGCCCCTCAGATTTTTGCTTTTTGTAATGACTTCTTAACATAAGGAAATAAAGTATTCTCATAAGACGATGATATATTAACTCTATTACTTTCAACTTTCATTTTCAAAAAACTGTTACACATGTAACTCTTTAAGTGTTTTCAGCATTTAAAAAAATAAGGTTTTTGAAGAAAAAAAAAGGCAGCATGGAAGGTCTGCCCTTGCACTTAACATCATGACAGACAACTTCTAGGTACTTCCTTTTCATTTAGCAGTGTGATCAATGTTTTCAAAAGGACATACACATGCATACACATAAGTTTATTTGGTAGATGAAATTTAACACATAATAAATATCAAAAATACTAATTAACAATAAAATGGAGAAATAATGATAATAATACTTGTTACCTTAAAAAAAATTCTCCCAGTGGGATTTTTTCAGCTATGCACAGCTTGTTAAGCATTCAGAAGTCAATTAAGATAACTCATCACATCAATAGGTTAAAAAGGAAAAAAAGTGATATGACCATATCAGTAGACACACACACACACACACACACACACACACACACACACACACACACACAAATTTGACAGAATATACATCCAGTAAGAATAAACATTCTTAAAAAACTAGGAGTAGGCGAAACATCCTCACCTTGACAGAGAACAACTAAAAACCAACAACTAATATCACACTTAATTTAGAAGGAATAAATACTATCTTTGTTCACAGGTGATAGAATTATCTATTCAGAAAATCTCAAGTAAAAGAAAATGAAAATAAAAATGAAAGTAAAACAAAACAAAACTCCTGGAACTAAGTAGCATTTATAGCAAGGCTGCAGGTTATAAGGATAATATGTAAAAGTTAATACCTATGTATGATGATATATATATATGTATATATATATGTATATATATATATATATATATGCAATGAAGAATAGGAATTTGAAATTAAAGACACAACATCATTACATTCACACACACACACACACACACAAAACAAAACATAAGAAGGAAGAAAGGAAGGAGGGAAGGAGGGAAGGAAGGAAGAAAAGAAAGAAAGAAAGAAAGAAAGAAAGAAAGAAAGAAAGAAAGAAAGAAAGAAAGAAAGAAAGAAAGAAAGAAAGAAAGAAAGAAAGAAAGAAAAAGAAAGAAAGAAAGAAAGAAAGAAAGAAAGAAAGAAAGAAAGAAAGAAAGAAAGGTTGAAGTATAAATTTAACAAAATATGTGCAAGGCCTATATCAGGAAAATGAAAAATTCTGATTAAAGAAATCAAAGATCTAAATAAATGTAGAACTGGTTCAAGTTCATGAATAGGAAGAATCAATATTAATATATCAATTAGTCCATAGCTGATCTATAGATCCAATGCAACCCCAATAAAAATTCCAATATGGTATTTGTGGGTTATTAACTGATTCCAAAGGGTAAAGAAAATTAAAAAACCCAAAAGAGCCACCAAAATACTGAAGAAAAAAATAATGATGATGTTAAAGGAGCAGGAACTGGTGACTTCATGACTTAATATAAATGTGCAATAATCAGGATGGTGTGTTATTGGTGAAAGAATGAACAAATAGATAAATGGAAGAGAATAAAGAACCCATAAATAGACCCACCCAAATATAGTCAACTGATCCTTGACAGAGAAGCAAAGGTAACTCTATGAAGAAAGAATAATCTCTTCTACAAATGGTCCTGGAACAACTAGACATCCAAATGTAAAATAACATCTGTAGACACAGATTTTATATGTTTCAGAAAAATAATTTCTAATGTATTATAGGCATAAATGTGAAATACAGAACTATAAAGAAAATATATTATCCAGAAGATAATGTAGAAGAAAACCTCAGTGATCCTGGCTTTGGTAATGACTTTTAAGATGCAAGACACACAAAAAAGCACAATCCATGAAAGAAAAAAATGCTAAGTTGAACTTTATTAAAACTTAAAATCTTCTATTCTGCAGAAGACACTTGTTAAAAGAATGAAAAGAGGAGCCACAGACTGGGAGAACATCTTTGCAAAACACATATCAGATAAA
The DNA here is from genome assembly GCF_018350175.1 of Felis catus. Lineage (NCBI taxonomy): Eukaryota > Metazoa > Chordata > Mammalia > Carnivora > Felidae > Felis > Felis catus. The sequence goes on along the minus strand of NC_058368.1, from coordinate 58,856,450 downwards.
GGACAAGTGTTCAAAATATGCAAGCAAATCTGAAAGCTGAACAATAAGGAAAAAAAGTAAGAATTAAAAAGGAGCAAAGTCCTAAATAAACACCTCACCAAAAAAGATATATGGATGACAATAAGCATATGAAAGAAGATTCAACATCTGATGTCATTAGGAAATTGCAAATTAAAACAACATTGAGACACCACTGTAAATCTGTCAGAATGGCTGAAATCTCAAACACTGACAACCCCAAATGCTGGTGAGTATGCAGAGCAATAGGAACTCTTGTTCATTGCAGATAGGAAGGAAAAATGGTACAGCCAGTTTGGCAGTTTCACAGAAAGTTAACTTAGGTTTATTATATGATCCACCAATCATACTCCTTGATATTTATTCAAATGAGGTGACAATTTATGTCCACACAAACTTGCACATACATATTTATTCACAGCTTATTCACAATACACACACATAGAACTTCTGAAAAAACAATCTTTCCATCTGAAAGAACATAACCAAAATGACAGATAAAGCCCTTAAAATATACACAGTATCATATTAAGCATATATTTGCATTCTTCATTGCAACAGGTGTAAAGCAGGATGGATCAACTATCTCCACTTCTGATGTTCTTAAATAGGTGAATGGATAAACAAACTTTGGTGCATGCATATATTAAAATAATATTCAGGAATAAAGAAAAAATGAACTATTAAGCCACAAAAGATATGGAGGAATCTTAAATGCATATTGCTAAGTGAAAGAAGCCAGCCTGAAAAGACTACATACTATATGATTCCAACTATATGACACTCTAAAAAAGGAAAGACAGGGCCGCCTGGGTGGCGCAGTCGGTTAAGCGCCCGACTTCAGCCAGGTCACGATCTCGCGGTCCATGAGTTCGAGCCCCGCGTCAGGCTCTGGGCTGATGACTCAGAGCCTGGAGCCTGTTTCCGATTCTGTGTCTCCCTCTCTCTCTCTGCCCCTCCCCCGTTCATGCTCTGTCTCTGTCTGTCCCAAAAATAAAATAAACGTTGAAAAAAAATTTTTTTTTAAAATTAAAAAAAAAAAATAAAAAAGGAAAGACTATGATGGTAAAAAGATCAGTGGTCACCAATAGTTCAGGGATATAATGAATAATACAATGAAACCATTCTGTATTTTACTGTAATGATGGATACATGACAGTGCATTCAGCAAACCAAAAGCTATACAACACAAAAAGTGAATCCAGATATAAACTATAAACTTTAATTAAAATAATGTATCAATATTGGTTCCCCAATTGTAACAAACATACCACATTACCGCAAGATGTTAATGAGAAGGGAAATTATGAGGGGGGAGGGAGGAAAGGATTTGGGTACCCCCTGTTCTTTCTGCCCAATTTTTTTGTAAACCTGAAATTGCTCCAAAAAGACTCTATTTAAAAAAAAAACACAATTTTATTACTGTCCATGCTAAAGCTCTACAATTATATTTGCAGGATTTACTGTAAAAATAAAAGATAGTGTGGAAGTATCTATTTTTCCTTAGAACTATAGTTGATTCTGAGCTCAATATTTGCACATCAACTTCCAGAGGAAAAGATTTTGTCCTTCATTAGAGATTTTTTTTTAATTCAATGTGATTTTAAAATATTGCCTTGGATCCCATTTTTATTGACATTATTTCCATTATTTTAAGTCTATAAAATAAGAAAACTTTAAACCACACTGCATCAGACACACATGTAACTTCTAAAAAAAGATGTCATTTCCATTTGATAGAGCACAAACAAAATGTAGATATACAATCTAAAAGATAAACTATAATTTTTGAGTATATAGTCACAGTTTTCATTGCAAGGAAAAGAAGTATAAAGCTAGAGAAGCACACTGTTTCCATTATTAAATAATTTAATTGGTCAATCTTAAAGTAGAATTTTCTAAAAATTCTATTTAGTTATAATATATATTTCCTGTAAAGTTTGTCTTCAATAACATTGTTCATCCATTCACTCCTATATAGCTAGGCCCAGGGCCTGACATAGAGTAGGAACCTTCTTAATATTTAGTAATAGTTGGATTTTTCAGTCAGTTCTATCAAATGTCTCATGATCTGTTGAGCTTACTCTCATTTTAGCCTTCACTCAAGGTCATGAAGTTGCTAATTCATTTTGAAACATTGTATCTCAGGACCATTACTGAGTAAACATTTCTTCTATTTCCAGATTCAACTTTTCAAATTCTTGGCAATGGAGCACTGATGTGGGGTAATGCTATTTCCCTAACAATATTTTGTTTTCATAACAATTCTTACTCCCACAATTGAGCTCCTGAATAACAATTACAAAGTTGGATTGCCTTTAAAATTTAACTTCATAGTTTTTTAAAGTATCATCAAAAAATACCTTCAATTATAAGAAAATTGTGATGTACATAGAACCGGGACAAATATTAAGTACATTAACGTTTCCTATGTAACCTTGGAAAGTATTTGGGTTCTAAGAATACAGACATTTTTATGCAGGATAGATGTTTATCAATTAAAATTTACTAATCATCAACCTCTAATCATGTTACTTAAGAGTAAAATATTGTGGAATTTATTTTAAAATGGTTTTAACAGTGTATAATAATCCTTGTCTTTCTTTTGAGATCTACTGTTTTCATAGAACATGAAAAAGAAAAAAAAACACTGAATAAAAAATGAACATCACCAACTCTGTGTTAATAACATTATTGGGAGGGTGTGTTGGTAGAAGAATATCTGTTTGTTCTAACTTGAATGTACAGAAGTCACTGGGATTAATGTATTTCATTCTATTTATCCTTAAGAGGAAGATAAGCTAGCACCTGTCGAGGAGAGCACAAAGACAAAAGAACATCCAGAGGAAGAATCAGAGCAAAAGCCATATTGCAAATCAAAACTCTAGGAAAGTCATGCTGGTTTCGATGATAAGACATGTAAACTTTAATGAACACAAGTAAATCTTTAGAATATCACCTGGCAAATAACAAAGATGTAGATCCAACAGGAGAAGATAAACATTACTGAAAAGCCAAAAGAAAGACATGAAAAGTTTCTTCTGTGTTTAAAGGACCTAAAGTTACAAATACCACATCAAAGAGATAAATGGCTTGGCAAAATTAAATAGAAATCAAACAAAAAGTAAATGTTTCAAAAGTTTCCATTGTTTATTAATGGGTCTATTTGATTAAACATCTAAAAGAATAAATACTTAAGGTCACTCTAAAATCTGTATCTATATAAGACAAAGAGCTATGGCCCCAGGAACAAAATCTGCATTGGGCTTGACCAGGAAAACCATGCATGTTCTGCTGAAAGGTTTAGGGTAAGCTGTCACAGCTGTGGATGGTTCAGAGAAAGACTTAAGTCACAAAGCCAGCAGATTATCAGCATAAATGTTCCAAAATAGCATGAAAACCCATCTTACTCTGCTCTGCTTTTAGAATTTTTATCACTTGGGGGAATTGGAAGGAAAGAGTAAGAGAATGCAGACGGTATGATATCATATGTTAGCAATGAAAATAGTCTAACAAGAAAGACATTGAGAGATCAAGCAGAGCATAATACTGCAAACATTAGAAGGGAAGATACAGCATTATTTGGAGAATGAATACAATTCTGTTTTGTGTCTTGTTTTTGTTTTATGAACAGTGTAAGACCCATCAAAAGAAGTGAGGTTTGTTAGTAGGGTCTCTTCTTGCATTTTTACATTTTGTTCTCTTTCAACCTTCCTTCTCACCCCAACTCTGGAGCATATTCACTTCTTTCTTTTGCTCCCAAGTTGTCTTCATTCCTTCAACTCAGTAGTATTCCCATAATACTCAAAAAATTTTTTTAATCTTAATTTTTGAGTCTATTCAATCAGTGTCAAGGAGTTAAAGTTCTTTCATCACAAATAAGCATCATTTCACTTTAAAATTATGAAAATGAAACTAAGAAATCTTAAGTACCTTAATTATAGGTAATAGCCCCCAAATAAAAGGATAAGTGTTCAAATTCGAGCCTGCCTGAACCCAAAGATCAAAGTCAGTCATGTTCCTAAATAATCCTATTTCCATTCCCATCCTATCCATGTTTGTGTCATCTTTGTTTTCTTCTCTAGCCCTGATAGATAATATAATTCATTCCTATATGATATTAATTTATAATATATAATATTTTACCCTTTTAATGGAAAAGAGTGTAAATTAAAAGAATATTTGAAGAAACAGGAGTATTCTGAATAAAATATAAACAAAAAGACATACGATATGCTGAAGGTGGTGAGACTGAATATTTTGTTTTCTTACAATAATAAGATCAAGCAGGCTAGATTCCTTGTGTGAGAAATTGCACATATACGTTAAGGCTTTCTTAATACTCTTGGTGCAGAATAATCTTGAAAGCCCCAGGGCCACTCTCTTATTGAAATTGGAGTAAATAAAACATATAATACATATGCCTGGAACCGAACTGAGTCTTGCTGTCTAGAATCTTTTACACAAATATCTAAACGAGTTTCAGTACATAGGTAATTAGTTACAACTTACTGAATTTATTAAGCAAATATTTAAAATTACTATCCAGACTTCCCTCTACTTATTTCAAGGACATTCCTGTATCAAATTCCCAAATCCTAATCTTACCCTATCTGAACCCTATATATATCCCAGGAATTCTATTACCATCGTATGTACTATATGTACTCAAAGGATTGGTATTAGTCTTAAACTTCTAATTTCACTTTTTCTTCTGAGTCTACAATAGAAAAGTTCCTCAACCATTTCATTCCAAAAATCTTAATTTATAAAATAATGCACTTACAACACAATCAAATTAAGAGCTTCCATTTTCCTACTCCTTCAAACCCATTGAATATAATACCTGTGAAGTGAAGACTGAGCCTCTTAGTATGTTGAAATAATAATGTATCTTTGGAAGCAAAGCAGGTTGGTCAAAGTTTGTATAGCATCTCAAATTACTTAAGGTTTACTGAGTATACTTTTCCTTTTTGTAACATTCCATTAGTATGAGTAATCATTATGAGGTAGATGGAGGTAAATTACAGGCTAGAGAATAGCAAACAAACATAATAAGAATAAGAAAAGGATAAACCATTCACCAAATAAAAGTCAAACAAACCTCACCTGTTTTACTGTAGATTTTACTAGCAAAGGACACTGAAAATATTTCTTAATGTATAGCCATGTTTTCAATCTAAGATTTCGCAATAAAATCTTTTGCAGAGGGTTTTCTTTAAATGGTTTGTAATAGCTATTTCCTTATTAAGGAAAATAAATATATTATAGTGCCAAATACAATTTTAATATCTTTCTCTGGCTATGCTCACATCAGCAAATGTCTAAACACTAAAATGTTACATTATCATATAAATGTACAGCTAAATTGGTTTCATAAAACGATCACCAAGTTGTGGCAATTGTTAAAAAGACTAAATACAAGCCATGCTAATAAACTTCACAGTAAATTGTAAAGTGGCATAAAATCAAGTCTGTCCCTGTTAGTAATGAATCATTGAAATAACAACTTTTTTCCTTAGCAGCAGGATATGTAAAAACATCTTGATTAACATCTATTAATTAAGTTCAAATATTAAAAGAAATGAAACATGTTACTAATTTTTATGAACATAAAATGGGAGTGATGGAGTAAGATTCCAAATAGTGATGATTACATTACCATTGAAAACTCCAAGGAAATAATTTAAAATCTTTAAAAAAAAGTCTCTCATTATGAAAACATTTAATACCACTTTGTAGAACTAGTAACTCGAAGCTTCCACTTGGAACTATGTGCATACTTCTTGAAAAGACTAAAAAACAGAGTCTGTACAGTCAAAGCATCCTATTCTCTAACAAAAGAATAACACAGTACTATTGCATTTTACTGAAGAATAAATGCCAGAAACTCAGTTTGACTTACAGTTATCTTGAAAATTGATAGAATGATGGATGATGAAGGAGATTAATGATGGAGATTGAACCTTCTCTACACAAAATGAGTCTATCCCATAAATTCCATCTTCATTATACTTCTATAACTTTGAATTCTTGAACCTGTCAAGTATATTTCCAACTTTAAAACTTCTTTCCAAAATACAAACTAATAATGTTCAGTATCTTCTCTCTTGTGACTTCTATGCCACGTGAGAAAATTTCTCCCAGATTTACTTAATATAAGTACGTTTTGCAGGACAGTTTTAGAGCAGACACTGGATTTATAGACCAGTGTATATTCTTAATTTTGAATCACTGTGGTTGGAAATACTAAGGCATAAAGAAACAGAAAACAGTGAAGAATGTCTTCAATTCCTCTCAAACAACCAAGCAGAATAATATTTCATACTAATAATAATGCCTCCAACCTTCTGCAAAATGATGCAACCCACCATAATCTGAAAGGCTGGGTCCTCAAGCTAACTGGGTCCCTAGGCATAGATGGCAAAGACAACTTGGCCCCCTGTCTGCAATACAAGTGCAATGGCAAGTATTGGGCAGCCATTTTGGCAAAGGGAGGGGTGTCTCTGGGACAGAAATTTTTGGACTATGGTTAAATCCATTTACTACTTTCTGTTACCCAACCTGTCAAATAAATAGAGATCTAACATATCTATGGAAATATACATATAAAACAAAATAAGCATATGAAATTCTTAAAGAATGAGCTTTCAAGTTGGAAAACACAGACATTATCCAGTTGCTCTGATATGCTATCATTCAGGGGGAAAAAGAACCTGATGACATAGGGTGAACAGCTTGGAGAAAATGGTCATAAAGGATCATAGTCATCTGTTTCCACGTGAAGCAATAAAACAGTCATTATGTTGTGTTGCTGGTATCTCAGCAACAACTTCAGGGTTTTAGCCAAATAATCCTTGACATAATCTCCTATTGTCTTTCTGTTGACTTTATAAGGATAACAAATCCATGGCTTCTACTGTCTCATGTCTAGTGCTTACAGATTTCGCTCAGTGTGCATCTATGCCTGACAATTTTACTCCTCTGTCATATATTAAAAATTCTCACTAGTGAGAGTATGACTGGAATACTCATATCTATTAAGAATATAGAGATTCCTGTTGAATAGCTTAATTCACTGCACTAACTTCTAGCATATAGAGAGTTAGCTGCTCTTAGATGAGCCTCTAATGACTGGTCTATTTGGTTGTGAATAAAGTCACAACGTAATGATACAAAACACAATAATAAAAATAACGAAGATATTTTTCAGAAGGTATCTATAGACCTGGTAAACACTTATATAATCAGTTATGGTACATGAAGTCAATAAATGTTATTTAAATATTAATAATTATTATAACCATTATAATTTTAAATAATTAATGGCTACCAGCAAAGGTAATAAAGTGTTTGATAATTTAAATATAAAACTTAAATTAAGTAAACAAATTTATATAAATATTTATATAATTGTATAAATTTTTAAAAATCACAAATCATGTACAATTTTAGAAATATAAGTATAAAATAAAAATAATTTCAATAATTTAAAAACAAAAATTCATTATTCATAATGAATTCATAAAAGAGTGATTCACAACATTTAATGACTCAATATACATAAGGGATATATCCCATTTATTTCAGTGGTAGTGATTCAATAAGGCAACATTTCTCAGTTGAGTGTCAGAAAATCATAATATCATTTGAGAGACAAAAGACATGTGAACGTAGAAGAACTCAGGTGACTTTAGATTATATTATCATAGATCATATCGTGGAGTCTTGGAGTCACTGACTTAGACAGGACAAACTTATTTTTTTTTTCTGTACTCATTTGTGCTTTTAATATTTCTACAATAGTTTAATGGCAAAACATGTAGATCTGTGAACAAACAAAATGAGCTAGGGAGGTTCTAATATTTGAAGATATTTATTTATTTACTTACTTATTTATTTGTTTTTAAAATAATTTTTAATGTTTATTTATTTTTGAAAGCCAGAGATAAAATGCAACCGGGAGAGGGGCAGAGAGAGAGGGGGACACAGAATCCAAAGCAGGCTCCAGGCTCTGAGCTGTCAGTACAGAGCCCAGCGTGGGGCTTGAACTCATGAACTGCGAGATCATGACCTGAGCCGAAATCTGAAGCTTCACCAGCTGAGCCACCCAGGCACTCCATGGAGACCCATATGTAAATGATGACTAGTGCATAAAACAGGAAAGGGAAATATCTGCGTAAATACATATAATTGTCAGATAAGGTTTATGCAATAGACAACAAACTAATGAATTTCCAGTATAAGTTTTTGTATTAACAGATTATTTGTTGGTCTTTCACTTGGTCCAAAAAATATGCAGGTGTAAAGGAACATAAAAATTGTTGCCTGGAAAAGAATCAGTCATATATAAACTAAATAGGTTCATGCTAAGGTGCGAATGGATGGAAAGTGAGCTTCTGTAAGCACAGAATAGAGAGAAATTTATTATAACCATGGAAACTATGTAGACATCAAGTAATTGGCACTGTCTACAAGATTTGAAGTGTAGTAGAACATCAACTGTGATAATGTAGGGTAAGAGCATTTTAATTAAGAAAAACAGACTACCGGGGCGCCTGGGTGGCTCAGTCGGTTAAGAGTCCGACTTCAGCTCAGGTCACAATCTCGCGGTCCGTGAGTTCGAGCCCCGCGTCGGGCTCTGGGCTGATGGCTGAGAGCCTGGAGCCTGCTTCCGATTCTGTGTCTCCCTCTCTCTCTGCCCCTCCCCTGTTCATGCTCTGTCTCTCTCTGTCTCAAAAATAAATAAAACGTTAAAAAAAATTAAAAAAAAAAAAGAAAAAAGAAAAACAGAGTACCATAAACAGAGTTTAAGAATAAGAAAAGGAGCTATCTTTTTGAGGTGTGAAAAGCAATAGTAAGAAATACGGTTACAAAAGTGATTGTGTCTGAAGTGGTTTAAATTTTTTCATTCACTTAGCAAATGGTAATTGAGCATCCATTGTAGATAAACATAGGCTAAGCTAAAAGAATACTTGTGAATAAAACATATTATCATAAACAAATATTAAATTATTAAGAAAACAAATTCATTGCTACTGTGATCACAGTACAAAGAGAAAGTATAGTGTTATGTGTTGACAAGAAAGAGAACTCCTGATCTTCTGGTAAAGTGACCTTACATCCCTAGTTTATTTGATCGCCCACTCTTCAAGTTTCACATTTTATATCTCTCCTTTCTTTTCTCACTTCCTGCAACTTCCTCACATTCATGCTTGATGAATGATGTAGCTTTTTATTTCAATGAGAAATTTCAAAGATATGCAAAATCTCTTAGACTAAGAAAAGTAAAAATAAAAATAAAAAATAAGCTTGATGCTTTCCAGGATCTGAGAAACCTCAATGACAACAGTATATAAGGAAAGACATAGTAGCGTATGATGACCTTGGAGCAAGAGGCAGAGTCCAGACTGTGCAGATCCCATCATTCATTTATTATTCAACATATATTTAATGAGCATCTACAATCAGTTATGTACTTGCTCTGATGCTGGGGACATAAGGGTGAGCATGATGGGGGAGATTCCTGACAATGGGAGTCTCAATTCTAGTTGAGCAGAGTAAGCAGTAAATGAATAAACTTCTTATGCATGTCAACCATATTTCAATAAAGAGGTTAAAAATGTAATAAAAGTAAATAAAGATAATTTTATAGTGCTATGGTCCCCAGAGGAAGCGAAGGAGGCAATGTGTTAGCAAGTGGGGGTTAACCAATTAGGGTGGGGAGCAGAAAATAGCTATTTAACTGGTGTGGTTAGAGAAAGCTTCTCTGAGGTGGTATCAGATGTGATTTAAATGATGAGGAAAAGTCACTATGTGATAAATAAGAAAAATCAGAATAAGCAGTAAAAAGTAATCCCTTTATTAAAGGATACTGGCATATTTAAAGGTGAGAAGGAAGGCAAATATACCTGGGTTACTATGAGCTGGAGTAGATAAGTGCCACATGATGGAGAGTATGACTGGTTATAGAAAAGATTTGGACTTTTTTTTTTCAATGTGAAGAGTCACTTTATGATTTTAAGCTGGAAAATGTCATTGTGAGTTTGCAACCTCCTTAGTAACTTCCCAGATGAAATCTGAAATCTGGTGCCCTTACAGGGAGGCCAAGAAGAGACCAAAGAAATAGGCAGACACTCCAGATTGGTAGGTGGCAGGTGTAATAAGCAAGGCAGCTAACTTAAGATGTGGCTGAAAGACAAGTTGATCTATCTCCACACCTGCTGGCAAGAATCTTTAGTGTTCATATAGCAGCTTTAACTGGGTTCAGTCACATAACCAGTCCAGATGGCTACAACATTACATTTCTATATTAAGACCATGTCCTTGGAGGAGTTTCTGGGAGCAGAGAAAGCAAGGAGAACACACATTCCAAAGAGAATCTCCAATTGCCTCCATTCAGCTTGGGGATCAGCTGGGGGGTCATGTCTTAATGATATCCTCCAACAGTCATGCTCTGAATCACAGTTTAAAAAGACCACTTTGGCTAGTAAGTAGAAAATGGAATGTAAGAGACTGAAAATAGAAATAGAATGACTATAAGGAAGTCTTTTTCAGTGGTCCAGGCAAGAAAAGACATGGATTATATTCCAGACCTAGGGATGGTGAAAGAAGTAGATTTTTTGAAATGTATTTGGAATGCAGGTAAGCAGAGTTGCTCACAAGAAGTAGGAATTGAGACAAAGGGAGAAATCAAGGAAAGGTGGTTGCTTTGCTGAGAGAGATCAGAATGATCTTATTTTAGATAAGCTTACAATCCATTTTAGACATGCAAATGAACAACTTGGCATTCAGATTTTGACACTAGAGTTTAGGGCCTTGGTCAAGATAGGGAGGGATATGAATTTATCTGTGATGCAAAATGATTGTGGTATATAAATCCATGGAACTCAAGAAAACCAAAGGTAAATTATGGACAAGATAATTGAGCTTAGCTTTCCACCATAATTTATTTCTTTTCAAATATTAAGCTCCTATTATGAACTAAACACACTTCTATATAAATAAAATATATCATTTTAAAAAGACAAATTTTTCACTTCTATTGATTTATATTGTTTAGGGGTAAGAAACAATACCAACTAAACATACTAATTAAAATATATACTAAATGAAAAAAATGGCAACTATTACCAAATGTAGCAGGATAAAGGGGATCAGGCACACTAGGGTTGGTGGAGGTGCACTTTTATACAGTGTATTTATGGTTGGCCTCTTTGAGATGACATTAATCACAGACCTGAAGGAGAGCGAGTAAATCAAGCCAAGAATTGGCAGGAGAGCAGTGTGTGCAAAGGGAAAGGCTAACAAATAAGTCCTAAAGTGGGAAGAGGCCTATTGTGTCTGAGAAACAGTGAAAAGTCCAGTGTACAGGGTACAAAATGATCTAAGAGAGTCATAGGACAAAAGAACAGAGTTAAAAGAGGAAGAAGGATAAATCAGGTAGATTATTGTGGGATATTTGAACTTCAATGCTGAGTGAGATGGGTAGTCAATTGATGATTGTTAAATAGAAGTAACATGATTTTTTTTGTTTTAAATTAATCTTTTATTAAGTCTGTAGGGAGCCTGGATAAATGCAGACAGACTAGTGTTCCGGGAAGTCAACAATGTGACTCAGGCCAGGATGATAAAGTGGTGAGAAAGAGATTATAGATATGTTTTGTAGGTAATGTCTCAAGCGTGATTCCAACTGAATTAAACTGAAAGACTAAAATCATGAAGTTGTAAACAACTGACGTGAAGAATACTATGGGTACAATAAGGATAGTAAACTTGACATGCCTAGTAGATGCTCAGGAATAGATGGCAAACAGCTATTTGTTAATTTGAGTCCATTGTATAGTACAGGGAAGAGATGTGAAGAAATATCTCCCCCCAAGCTATAACTTTTTCCTTTCTTTGTAGGCTATTGACCAATTTTCTAGTTGCCTTTATTCATAGATCATGGTGCTTATTTTACCATCACCTTCTTCATAATTATTCTGAGCATCATTCTCAAGATAAGAACATCTGCAAGTGTAATGTGTCTAACACTATGGACTCTTACTTTTTAACTTAATGACATCCAACAACTTTCCTGCTCATCAATATTAATGATTCAGAATGTACTTCCTTTGGTATTATCACCAAATGAGTGTGCCATCTCCAAAAATCTCAATCTCAAACATTCTAATCTGACCACCAACTCCTTCCTGAACTGACCAATTTTCCTAGTCACTACAATAGGTACTCCCTTAGCAATCTCATTTGGATCTCATGACTCAAATCACCATACAAATGCTTATATTTTCATCTTCATCAGTAATTTTAAAGGGGTTAGCCATATAATTCATTCATATTACAATCTGTGTCATGGTTGTATATTTTCTATAATTTCAAAAAAAGAGGGTGAAAGCATCATGTTTACTTTTGAGAAATCAAACTTATATTTTTAACAAAATAACATTTATCAAAGATATAGTTTTATAGTATTTAAAGCAATAGTTCAGACCCATAAGAAAAAAAATACTTGTATTAACATTGTCCTCAAATATTTGCATGTTGGTAATCAATATGTAATTTTTCTTGGTTGTAAGTGTCTTGATTATTATTGGAAGCAAACCACATTTCTCCTACTTTATTCACTCCTAAAATTTGGTTATTGCATAGTAAACTAATTGGAGGATGTAAATTCTGGCAACAAAATGCTTTAACAAAATCATTAATATAAATTTTAAAGTTCTGTATTTTCCAGTGTCCTTTAAATCCCTATTCTGTTGTTGTTGGGGGTATTTTCCATACAATGTTTTATATTGCAATCCCCCCCTAGAGAGTATTTATGTACCTGTGAGGGGCAAAATGCAGTCTTAGGTTTAATGTCTTGAAATTAAAAAATCCAGCTGCATTTAATTAGGATTAATTCTATTGTTCCCAATGTTTCTCTGTTTTACTAATCCATTAAAATGTATAATTAAACTAGTAATTATTTTCAACTGTTAAGTGATGATATGTATTTTCTCTATGTATTTACAAAATATATATAGACATCTTTGTTCATAGACAATTGATAAAATCTTAAAATACAAAATGTGAAATTTTATGAGGTTTATCTTTATTAATTTAACTTTAGTTCCATAAATAAAACATATTTTAGAAATGGAGTAAAATACATAATAATAAAAGTCTTATATATAAGTCGGTAAATCCTTGACATACTTCTGATAAATCAAGAAAGTGAACTATTATAATGACTAAATAATAAATCCTTTGCAATTCTGTTTCAAAACCAAAGGAAATCCTCACTGAGGCCTAAGTTGATAGATCATTAAAGATATTTTGGGGGATGCCTGGGTGACTCAGTCAGTTAAGTGTCAGACTCAGTTTTGACTCAGGTCATGATCTCATGGTTCATGAGTTCTAGCCCCGTGTCAGGCTCTTGCCTGATAGGACTAGCATGGAACCTGCTTGGGATTCTCTCTCTCTCCTTCTCTTTCTCTGCCTCTGTCCTGCTCACATATGCTTTCTCTCTATATCTTTAAATGCATAAATAAATATATATAAATATAAATATATGTTATAGGCAATGTGAAAGCACAATTATCAAAATGTCACAAATACAATAATTTGTATTAAAGACTTTATTTAACTCATTAATTAAAGAGAAAACTGGTAAGATTCTATGAGCAACTCAAAGAAGAACTGAAAAGCTAGTAGATTTATGGGACATTTAACAAAGAAATGTTAGGGCAATAATTCCAGGTTAGATATAAAACTGATAAATGCCCTGTAGGCTCATTAACTTTGTTTGGGTTGTCTGAACAACTGGGCAGAAATTATTTGCATGACTAGTGAAAAATTCTTAAAATTAACAAAGTATCTTCCTTAAGTCTGAGTCCTTTAATTAACAATAAACAGCGAAAGGAACTACATACTTTCCCTTGATAATCTTTGTAAAGATTTTGCTGTCATATCACACACACACACACACACACACACACACACACACACACACACAAGTGTGGCACCCACCTTCTTGCCTTATGTACAAACTTGAAATAATTTTTCTATTTGATATTTGTCATACAACTCAGAAGGAGTGCAAAGAATTCAGTGACATTGAATCTATTTATTTATATAAAAACATTTCAAAGTGCTTAAATCTAAAAAATAATAAAAATAATACTTTTTTATTTTTATTATATTTTTTAATATATGAAATTTATTGTCAATTGGTTTCCATACAACACCCAGTGCTCATTCCAAAAGATGCCTTCTTCAATACCCATCACCTCCCCTCCCCTCCCTCCCACCCCCCATCAACCCTCAGTTTGTTCTCAGTTTTTAAGAGTCTCTTATGCTTTGGCTCTCTCCCACTCTAACCTCTTTTTTTTTTCCCTTCTCCTCCCCCATGGGTTTCTGTTAAGTTTCTCAGGATCCACATAAGAATGAAAACATATGGTATCTGTCTTTCTCTGTATGGCTTATTTCACTTAGCATCACACTCTCCAGTTTTTAAAACTAACAGAACATAATATTAATCCGAGATATATAGACTGAGAATTAAAAACCATCCATTCTTCTTTGAGATACATTTCCAATAAACTTATCAAAGGAAATTATTCAATGAAACTTTCATTCTTACCTGTGTACAGATGTTTTTCAGGTATGTATAATATGGCCAATATAAGACTTGAAAACATTAAAGTAATATTAAATTAGGGTAATAATCTATGGAAAAATAGAATGTAAATATGAGTTATAATATAAGATGAAAGAATACTAAATATCTCCCTGTTTTGAAGAGCTTGTCCATATAATTTTTTAAATTGTAGCATTGTAGCATTTGTGGGTGTAAAAGTATTTTCACATTTGGATTCCATTGTCTACAATTTTTAAAAGAGCTTTATGGATTTATTGTAGTAACATTTAAAAAAAATTTTAATTTTTATTTATTTTTGAGAGAGAGAGACAGAGCATGAATGGAGGAGGGGAAGAGAGAGAGCGAGACACAGGATCTGAAACAGGCTCCAGGCTCTGAGCTGTCAGCACAGAGGTGGACACAGGGCTCGAACTCAGAATGGTGAGATCATAACCTGAGCTGAAGTAGGATACTTAACCAACTGAGCCACCCCAATACCCCTATTTTAGCATCGTTTTTATAGCTACAGTTGTTCCATTGCATAATTTATTAAGTAAATTTAATTTTTTTAAAGATAAGAATGCAACTTAAAAATGTCCAAGACAGGTTTGTAGATTAAAAACAAAAAACCTAGATATTTAGAAATTATATGACCAGAAATTTTTGAACAGTACTGATAACACACAAATTTAAAAATTTTGGACTCCTAATCCAAGCAATAAAATCACACAAGAGATTTACTAGATTTAATACTTATGATCATTATGCTTAAGTAAATGCTATACTAAATAAGTCATTCTTAATATTATAGGAAATAAAAAGATATGATAAAATACACTTTGTAAAACATTTTTTTAAATATTTATTTCTTTTTGAGAGAGACAGAGCATGAGCAGGGGAGGGTCAGAGACAGAGGGAGACACAGAATCCAAAGCAGGCTGCAGGCTCTGAGCTGTCAGCACAGAGCCCGACACAAGGCTCAAAGCAGGAACTGCGAGATCATGACCTAAACTGAAGTTGGATGCTCAACTGACTGAGACACCCAGGAACCCCTAATAAAATACACTTTCTAAAAACAGTTAATTTTGGATACTATGCCTCCATCAACAACCTGTCACTACAATCATGAATTCTACCTTACATAACACCAAGAAAATATACCTTTTTATTTTTTGAAGCATAGTTACCATAAAGTGTTGTATTAGTTTCAAGTGTACAATATAAAATAAAAATTCAACAATTCTACACATTACTCAGTGCTCATCATGGTAAACGTATTCTTAATCCCCTAACCTCATACTCTTTAAATGTTTAAAGCAGACATATTTGTGTGTGTGCATGTGTGTATCCATTTTAGTTTTTAGTCCTAACAAAGATAATATACATGATCCACTATGCCAGAGATGGGTAGCGGAATATATTAGCACAATGAGCACAAAGGAGTAATAAGATTTCCTCCATCATCTTACCTATAAGTCTCATTGTAGTTTCCTATAATCAAGAAGTCCAAAGACTTACCATGCTTGACAAGTTCATCCAAGATTTATGTTTCAAATTTATAGAAAATTATAATAAGATTAATTAACCAGTACCTCAGTATTTTAGAATAAGCATATTAGAAAGGCTAACTAAAAAAAGAAAGGAGCTTCAGGTTAAGTTGTAACAAAGTAGGAGACTTAAGTTTAAATTAAGTAAAAAAATCCAAAAAACATAGAAGTCTGAATCTAGTTTCAGAATGTCAACCATCAGTAAAAAAATCTCAGAGGCATTACCTGATTATGCTATATTTAGATGTTCATAATGATGACCTCAAGTCATAATAAAAGCTTAAATTGTGTTCGTTGTTCTCTGCCAAAGATGGCAAATCATTATAAAATGTGCTGTAAAATAATCAAAAGAATTAGGTTTTTAAAAAATGTTTCTTGCCGAAAGCCTTTCATTTTTATTAGCTGGAAAATTTGCTATTTTGATACACAACATAGCCCAACAATATCATACAAAGCAGACATTATTTTACTAGTTCCAGGATACCTGGAACTCATCATACATTAAATTACTTGAATGGATATTTTCATTTTGGATTTATTTAAAGAAAACTGAAAGTGTCAGGAGCTTTCTGGAATCACCTGACAAGAAGATTGTTTGACATTTACAGCATAAAATAATTTCACTGCAGGAGATGCTTATTTCCTGATGTTTCTGTGATTGCACATTTAAAATTTTTTAAATCTATTTGAGGTGAAACAAAAAATAATATATGTATGTAAAGGATCTTTAATAGTATAAATTTAAGATAACTTTATGTTATCAGACCATTTAAGACAGTACAATCAGGAATGGATAATTTTTCTTTACCAGTTTACACATACCAATTATTTTTTTTGGTATATGACAGAAGATAATATTAGAACTTTGTGTATATTAATAGAGCATCAAAAAAACCCTCTTACATTCATTTTAAATAAATTATAAGTCTTATAATTGTAAGTTTTATGTTGAGATGATCTACTTAAAGACAACCATGCAACCAATAAACTCAATTCCAACTTACGAACTTTTCACCAATTTTACAAAGATAAATGTAAAAATGAATATACAGCATATGAACAGACTCTACATCAGAAATTTCTCATTTATCATTTTATCTTCCTTAAAATTAAATTAGTTTTAGCTATTCTCTACGGAGACTGAAGAACAAAATGGATGAAGTTCTGAAGACTTACTTTTATTTTATTTAAAGAAAATTCGATATAAAGAACTACCTTGATCTTAATCATATAAAATCTTTTAAATGGCATCCTGAACAGTCTCCAGAAGTAGTTACATATTTGGTGAAGCAGTTTTTAAGAGATGAAAAAGAAAAATTAGAAAACAGAAGCAAAAGTTTTATTAAATGAAACCAGTTCAGCTTCTCAAGTGAAACTCCATATAAAGAAACATCAGAAAAAATCTGACCAATCAATACTGAGAAAAGGGAACATGATATAATCTTGTGGATGTATGTCTTCGCTAACATATTTAATCTAAATATGGTAACAGTTTCTGTAGGGATGTTTTTTATAATGCCTCTGATTGGAGATCAATGGCAGACCCAAATTTTATCAAAGCAATCCTGAAAGTGGCCAAAATGGGGTAAATACACTACTGCCTGACGGACAGAGGCCATTGTGTAACTAATCCAGAGTAGTAGGTACACTGGACATGCTTCAGAAACCCCTTCAAAATGACTGTTCCCTGAAATAAAGCTTTAGATAAGAATTAGCACACAGTTTAGGGTTAGTTTATCTGATACAAATCTGGGGTGTAAATGAGATGTAGATTTAAGTCAGGTTTTTATGCTTTTCTAATTAATGAAGCAAAGTTCACAAAAACTTTTGTACATAAACAGAGAATGATGTAAATCAAGCAAGGATTTGTGGATGAGGCTAAAATATTCCCATAGAATGGAGTCCTTGGCGTTCTGTGCCAATAAACAGATCATAGCTAAGCAGTTAAAAGTTTGCGAAGAAAATGTAACTAATTGTTTGCCATAGATATAGCCAATTTCAAAGTTTTAATCATAACATATATTTTGAAACAAATTAATATCCTTTTGTTTCCTTCAGTATAACAATCAGCAAATATATAGCTAGGAAATAGATGAGTTATTTTCTTATGAAAAAATGTTAGTTACAAGATTATTCATTGTTAGAAAATGTTGGCAAATTATTAATGATTTGTTTTGAAAATAACAGTTCTTAAAATAATTTACTGATAAGAACACTTGATTCTTGAAATCATTCTAAATTCAAAACAATAAATTAATGTCATGAGAATGTTGCCCATTCACTAGTACTGTAGAGATAACACCAGCTTAGTCAAGATGTAATGAAATATTAATGTACAAATGGGCAAAGGATAACCAAATTAAGTACAATCTTATACCTGAGGAAATTGTCCACAACATTTCTTTTTTTTTATGTTTATTTACTTATTTGAGAGAGAGAGAGCACCAGTGGGGAGGGGCATAGAAAAAGGAGACAGAGAATCCTAAGCAGGCATGTGCTGAAAGCACTGTAAGCTTGAACCCACAAACCACAAGATCATGACCCTTAGCTGAAATCAAGAGTTGGACACTTAACCAACTGAGCCACCCAGGCACCCCCCACAACATGTTTCTTGATAAGATTATAGTCATTGGGCGCCTGGGTGGTTCAGTGGGTTAAGCATCAGACTTCAGCTCAGGTCATGATCTCACAGTTGGTGGGTTTGAGCCTTCATCGGGCTCTGTGCTGACAGCTCAGAGCCTGGGGACTGCTTCTGATTCTGTGTCTCCCTCTCTCTCTGCCCCTCCCCCACTCACACTCTGTCTCTCTCTCTCAAAAATAATGAACATTAAAAAAAATTTTTTTAAAAGATTATAGTCATATATTATGTTTTGTTTTTTTCTTTTTAGGACAACTAACCAGGTGATGTATAAGGAAGGTGCGCACATTAGTTTACTTACAATTCTTCATTATAGAAGCACAGCTCCTGAAAATATCATAAAGCCTTACAGTATATAATTATATATGAATCCCCACTGTTTATATATGGAGTGCCAGTAGAATAAGAATGATGGTTAGAGGCTAGAACCCACTGGTTCTTAAGTAGAACATTAATGCCACATAATTACAATTTTATGGATAAAAATGGTATGTTTAACACTATGACTATTAACATAAGACTTAACAATAGGTTGTCACTTAAAAAATAGAGCCTAATCCATTCTGAATAAGGAAATCAAACCATTAATTCTATATTGAGAAAAGCAGTTAGAAATGCTGTTTTGTTCATATTTGGATAGGAAGGGAAGAATATATTTAAAAGTTTTCTTTATTTTCAACTTTGTCAACTACAATAATATAACAGAAATGTTTTCTACATTCTACACAAATTAAATATTACAACTTAAAATGTTTAGAGCTGTTGACTTTTGTATATAAAGCAGAGCATAGAGGCACCTGTGTGGCTCAGTCAGTTAAGCTTCTGACTCTCGATTTCAGCTCAGGTCATGATCTCCTAGTCCTGAGATGGAGCTCTCCCACCCCCCCAAGGAATGGAGTCTGCTTAAGATTCTTTCTCTCCTTCTCCCTTTGACCCTCCTCTGCTTGCACTCTCTCTTTCTCTCAAAACAAAAAGGCTAAAATAAATAAAAATAAATAAAGATCTGTTTAAAAAAGTGAAAATAAAGCAGAAAATAATAAGACTCCCAGGTGTCAATTTATATTTTGGCTTCAATAAGCCCCTTCACAAAATCCAAGTCAGGAAATATTCCTATCTTTCCTCATAAATTATTACCATCTACTGGTATTATAAGAGCTCATCCCTGAATTTTCCATAGAAATGACAATTTTCTAATAAAACTGAACTTGACTTTGAAAATCCAGATATTATTTACCTAAATTTCATGTTTTCATCCTGAATATTTTCTTCTTGACATAGAAATAGTGTATGTGTATATGTGTGTGTGTTATTAAAATTACTTCAACTGGGGCACCTGGGTGGCTCAGTTGTTAACAGTCCAACCCCTGATTTCGGCTCAGGTCATGATCTCATGGTTGTGAGATCGAACCTGGCGTTGGGTTCCCCGCTGGGCATGGGGTCTGCTTAAGATTCTCTCTCTGTGTCTGTCTGTCTCTCTGTCTCTGTTTGTCTCTCCCTCTGTCTCTCTCCCCCACTTACACACTGTGTCTCAAAAAAAAGATACCTCAAATTACTTGTCGATACAGGTACAAGAAAAATGAGCCCCAGGTTTTTACAAACACAGATGTGATGAAATTAGCTATTTCATCAACAATGTTTTGATAGAAGCAGTAATGCAGACATTGCTCCCAAGGCATCCAAAATGTTATTGTAAGACATACTCAGCTATGCATTCATTAAAATTTGTTGTAAAAGGATATTTATGTCATTAAAAAGATGCTGTCACAGTAAGTGAAAAAAGCAGCTCATTCATCAGAATATCCATCGTGACTATCATATTTAAATTATTATTTCTAAAGTATATCTGGAAAATTAGAAACTGAAATTATAAAAATGATTATTTCTGCGTGGTAAAATTGTCTCTGTTCTGTTTTAATTGTCTGTGTTTTCTAAACTATACAAAATAAAACTTATTTATTTATCTATTAACTTATCTATTTATTTATTTACTTATTTATTATCTATTAACTTATCTATTAATAATTAATAGAAGAGAAAATAAATGAATGTGAGGGATTTTAAATTTTACCAACAGTTAAAATTTCTTTTACTTCATACATACTGCCTCTCATGTACCAATAATGAGTGTAAAATGCCCACCAAGATTGCTCCAAAGAGTTAAAAAAGGAAATAGCAACCCCAAGTGGATAATTTTAATTTAGTTTACAAGACTATAGCATAAGATAGAAATAAGAATATAATTTCTTCCCATCTTGTGCCATATGATGCAATTCTGTATTAACAGATCTTGCCTGTAAACATGGTGAATTACCCTTCTCACTCTGATTGACAGTGTAGTGCACTTATTATGACAATGGAGTCATCCTGCCCTGGATTGAACCTAAATTCTGCCTTTACTACTTTTGTCACCTTAGGAAACTGTTTAACTTCTATTCCTATCTCCATGTCTCATTCATGAAATGGGAACAATAATGGGGTTGTGTGGATTACACAAATAAATACAAATAAATCGCTTAGCATGGTGACCAGCAAATTGTGAGCATACGATTCACATTTACTAATATAAAGTTTTATTTTTTATTGTTGCTGCTCCTAGTGAAATGAACCAAAATTAAAATCTTTCCTTAGATCTAGTATTCAAGTATTTCTGATAGGTCTTTATTTGAATTTTGACATTCAAATCCCCAAAATAATAAATCCCCCTGTGTGGGTAACAGGAAAAATGAAATTAAAAAAATATGAAAACCACTAAATGTAATCATTCATCCACTAAGATTGTATAGCTCTGCATTCAAAGGGAATATTAAATATGGATACATTTATGTGTAGTTCACTCATCTGAGACCTAGATCAGTACATGAAAAAAAATAATTTTATTAAAATCAGAGACCTCAGCAAAGGATACCCTGAAAAAAAGATTGAAGTGGTTAGAAAACACTCATACCTAGCAAAGACCCTACAATACAAAATTATAAGTCAGAAATCTAAAACCCAGATATATCTTTCCTAATGTGTACACATCCTATAAGTAGAATTAAATTTATATATAATATACAAAATACCATTTACGATCTTTTCCTTAAAGACAAGTTTATATTACACAGTAATTATATCAGTCATTGGTACTCCAATGGGTGGGATAGAGTGAAAAATTTACAGGACACAGCACATTGAATCATTTGTTGTTCATTAGGTTCACCACATTTTTTTCTAAAAATAAAAGTCCTTTGTAGAACTACAGCACCAATTCAGAAATAATTGAATTACCTCTTTCTTATCAGTTAGACTTCAGATCCCTTATAAAGTCATGTGCATACTGATTGTAATAGTGAAATTAAAGTACAATTTGATTTTTGTCAGCACTGTTCTGTGAGATATATTTTTCTTTCCTATTTCAACCTATAGGGAAATACTCAAGATTAACAAACAACACAAAAATTTGAGTTAATTGTTAAATGACTTAAATGTAACAAGCCAATGTCTCTATTATCCGTGCAAGTAAAAGTGTCTTCCTAGTTCACCAAACTTGGTTGACAATATTTTTTAATGTTAATAATTTCAAACAAATGACATAGGGAGTGGACCATGTCATTAAAATTAACTTATAAATCATCAAGATAAAGAAAAACAAACAAGTCAACAATAACAAAAGAAGAAACCAATGTAAAAATAAATCCAAATGTATAATTAACTGGAAAATATTTTCAGCTTAACGCAAGACCAAAAGATGAATGCAATAACTATAGACACTTATTTATGATAACTATGGGTCAGGAACTGTACTATTTAGTGTATAGTATTATCACATTATAACCCCCTATGGGGAAGATCATATCCTCATTTCACAGATGGATACATTGTGACAATGACAGATTAAGACTTGTCCAATGTCAAATAGATCATAATTGGCAGAGTCAGGATTTTTTTCTTGAGTTCTATTCCTGCACACACACATGCACACACACACACAAATGCACACACACCCCAAGAAAATGAACAGAAGACCAAAATTCACTATGCTTATTGCAGATCTATATGTGCTTAAGTCAACTTAAGAATCCATCCCTAGAAGAATGATAACATAAATCAATGGACGTGCATACTATGAAGTTATTCTGAAGTTCATAAAGGATTAAAATCTGTATGGATTAACATTGGCTAATATAGCATATTGCCAAATACAGCATAATACAAATAAAATATAAATAAAAACTGTAAAAACATGTAGGTAGGTATGCATATGTATGTGTATGTATGTATACAAATACATATATGCAAAGAAATTACCGAGAAGAATACAATATGTTAAACATGGAAATGAGTTTAGGGTGTGTTTTATGTGAGGTGGGGCAAGAAAAGGGTGGCGAAGGTTTGACTTCTTTTTTACACTTACAAAGAACATGCATTACTATTAACTTAAAAGAATGGCTTTTTGGGGCGCCTGGGTGGCACAGTCGGTTAAGCGTCCGACTTCAGCCAGGTCACGATCTCGCGGCCCGGGTGTTCGAGCCCCGCGTCAGGCTCTGGGCTGATGGCTCAGAGCCTGGAGCCTGTTTCCGATTCTGTGTCTCCCTCTCTCGCTGCCCCTCCCCCGTTCATGTTCTGTCTCTCTCTGTCCCAAAAATAAATAAACGTTGGAAAAAAAAATTTAGAAAAAAAAAGAATGGCTTTTTATTACTATACTTTACCATATTTATTTTTTAAATATTTATTTACTTATTTTGAGAGTGAGAGAGCGAGAGTAGAGGTGGGGCAGAGAGGGAGGGAGAAAATCTCAAGCAGCTCCACTCGCAGCCAGAGCCGGACACAGGATTTGACTCAGGGCTTGATCTCACCACCATAAGATCATGACCTGAGCCGAAATCAAGAAATCAAGGACGCTTAACCGACTAAACCACCCAGGAGCTTTTTTTCATATTTATTCTCATAGTGGTAAGGTATACAGTTCTTTGTGGCTTTGTTCATAGAATCCACAGAGACTCTTGATTGAATAGAATCAACTGTTATTCAATTCATGCTTTCCAATTCCTAAGTAACTACATAAAAGTAAACAAGAAATGCTATAAACTAGGTCAGATTGGTTGTTAAAATGCAAAATACTCACTTCTTTACCAGAAAAGTAATTTCTAAGAGTAAAATCAAGATTGTGTTTTAGGTTAGCAATGATATGGTGGGAGGGAAAATACAAAGTTTGGATGTTTATTTATGAGAATATAACTTTTAAAGGATTTAATTGTGTTTATCTACCATGTGCCTTAGTTTTCCTCTGTTGGCATTCATCAGGAGAGAAAGTGATACTTGATGTTACCAATATACTTGTAGGAAAGCCTTTTAGTATCTCTCTCTCTTAATCATAGCTTCAATTTCAGGAGATGGGCAATCCTATGAATTGCAATCCTAATTCTTTCAATAACTTACATTTTTTACCTCAGATAAATTTATCTGCTGTCTTCATTCATAGCACTAAAATGAAGATGAGTTTTAACTTAAAAGGTTTTTTTTTTTTCTTTTTTCCCGGATAATGTATAAAGTGATTATGAAACATTTTTACAGCATGATAAGGTTGAATAACTATTTTCATTATAACCATTTTCCTCAGGTTACCTAACACATCGGGGAGCAAATCAATATCCTCATTCAATTTCATTTTCCACTTCCATACAAGCCAAATGCTTATATTTTGACTTCTACAAAAACAAATAATACTAGTTGCCTAACATTTTATAACTTTATTTGAAAAAGAAATCTATTTATTTGCCACTATCTTTTCTTTCAAATAATTGTTAAGAAAGGGTTATTATTTTGTTTTCTTTCCAAAGGATATTTCTCAGTGAGATATCAAATGCTTTCTTGGGATGCTCAAATATTATCCACATGATTTCTTGTTTCAGAGTTTTTCTGTTGGTGGTGGTTTGCTTTTTATCTCAAACACTTGACTTTATATTTATTATTTTTAATTTTTTATGTTTATTTATTTTTTAAGAGAGAGAGAGAGAGAGAAAGAGAGAGACAAAGAGAAGGAGGGGCAGAGAGAGGGAGAGAGACAATCCCAAGCAGACTCCACACCCAGCATGAAACCTGATGTGGGGCTCAGTCCCATGACCCTGGGATCATTACCTGAGCTGAAATCAAGTCAAATGCTCAACCAAATGAGTCACTCAGGTGCTCCCCAAATCTGAATTTATATTTATATAATATACTTACCAATCACGCAACTGAATAATGTGTGATTTTAGATAAAGAGAATGCTCACAGGTTATCAGAATACATATGATACAAATGGACAAAAATGAAGCTTTTTATAACTGTCTTAATTCTTTCAAAGTTTTTAATGTTTATTTACTTTTGAGAGAGAGAGAGAGAGAGGGAGAGAGAGAGAGAGAGAATGCAAGATGCAAGTAGGGGAGGGGCAGAAAGAGAGAGGGACACAGAATCCAAAGAAGGCTCCAGACTTTGAGCTGTCAGTACAGAGCCCCATGTGAGGCTTAAACTCACAGACTGTGAGATCATGACCTGAGCCAAAGTTGGACGCTTAACCACCTGAGCCACCCAGGCACCCCATATAACTGTCTTAATTTTTCATACATACTTATCCAAAATGATTTTGATATATTCTCAATCCCTATTATTAATTTCAACTGCTCCTTTAGTATTTCATAAGTCAGAGGGCTTTTTTATGGCAAACAGACTATTAGAACCACTTATCTTTTAAATTAATATTTAATTTAATTCAAAATTTTTAAACCTTATTTTATTACTCTTAATTTGAACTTAATAAATGCTTATATTTTCATATATAGTCACCAAGTAATATTATTACCCACATTTAGTTATCATTCTAAGAGTATTGAAATAAATTAATATATTCAGTGTTGCTTATTCTTCTAAAGTTGCTAAACTCAAAATTACCATTATATTTCCTTTAGCAACAAATAAGAAGTAATGTTATGCATAAAGTGTACAAGCATGAAATATCAAATTATCTTAATCAATTTTTATGCAATACTGAATATGCATAATTTTTCTTTTGTTTTTTGACTCAAATGTGAAGTAATTAAATATTTTGTCATTTAAATCACTAAGGTAGTCCAAAATTATGTCTGAAGTGTAATATTCTCATAAAATTATAGGTAATTTGTACATTGCACATATAATCCAAATGATTACTAAACTTATCTAAACTTACTAAATGGACTATCAATATTAGAATTTGAAATATTTCATCATCTTTTCATTTATATGCATACATACCACCTGCCTACTCAAAATCCCATGTCTAATGGACAACTGAATGCCTTATCAGATTCCATTGTTGCACCCCCGCCCCCACCCTCATCCCTAAATCTGCTCCTGTAGCAATCTTACCCATCTCAGTAAATGGACAAGCATGTTCTTTTCCTTTTGCCTTCAACCAAAAACTTGGAGCGTTCCTCAATTTCTGTCCTTTTGCTCCAGTCTATACCCAAACCACAAACTTCTCATACTATCAACGTTTTTCAAAACACAGTCACTCTCACCAACTCCATTTATGTTTTCTCTTTTACCTGCAGTAATACAACATTCTCCTAATCTGTCCTTTTCACTCTTTATAGACTATTCTTACATTACCTAGAGTGAAGATGCCAATTTCTTGCTCAATGTGCCCCAGTAACTTTCCTTCTTAGAGTAAAAGCTTAACTATTTACCTGGGATTACCAGGACTAAATGATCTCCCTCTCACTCTTCTGCCTTCTTGTCCTATTCCTTTTCCCATAATGCATTATAGTCACACTAGCTTCCAGCAATACTAACCTCCTTGCTATGAATGTGCTTTGTTCTATCTGGGGTGTCATCCCTGGATTGCTGCAGAGTTCATTCCACCAACCCCTTTAGATGTTCTGTTCAAACGTCCATTGCTCCATGAGACAACTCATTCTCTTGGCCTCCTTTTTACCCTAATTCTGGTGATTCCTCTCCATATTACTTCTCCATCTGATATTTAAATCCTATAAATTGAAAACTTAATAAGGACAAGAAGGTTGTTGTGTGTTTTTTTTTTTCTAATTTATTCACTAGTATGTACTCAGTTCATTGAAAATAGCCTGCTATATTTTTTCAGTATATACTGTTTGTATGGACCGGACAATTTTGAAGTTCATTCAGATATGTATCTAGTAATATATCAGCATATATGGGTAAAGTGAAGTACAAATCTTGCACTAAAATATTATTTGCACACTGGTAATATTTAAAAATAGAAATGGGCTGTCTAGAGAATCAAGTAAGGCTTACAGATAAGAATAATTTCATTAAGAGTAATAAAAAACATTTTTCTTATAATTTCTTCTTTTTAATATTTTTAAATGTTTACTTATTTTTGAGAGAGAGACAGACAGAATGCAAGTGGGGGAGGGAGAGAGAGAGAGGGAGACACAGAATCCAAAGCAGTCTCCAGGCTCTGAGCTGTCAGCACAGAGCCTGACATGGGGCTCAAATTCACAAATGGTGAGATCATGACCTGAGCCAAAGTTGGATGCTTAGCCAACTGAGCCACCCAGGCACCCCTCTTATAATTTCTAACGTAGCAATTGTGACTGAAAATAAGGGCATATAAACAGTTTATGTAATACATAATAAAAAATAATATCGAGGATACATATAGTGAGAGACTTTTCTTTTTTTACAGAAATATTCATAGCAGTTATATTAATAATAGTGATAAGCTACAAATAACTCAAATGTTCACTGAATTGATAAATGGAGTGAATTGATAAATGAATTGTGTTATATTCATGTAGTGGAATGCTACTCATCAAAACAGAGGGACAAAGTAATATAGATGCAACAACGCAGCTGTATCTCAAAAATATTGTGTTGAATAAAAAGTCAGACAAAAAGACAACTTACTGTGTGATTCCATTTATATAAAATTTTAAAATGGGCAAAACTAATCTTTAATGACAGAAAGCAGATCACTCATTTTCCTGGGCCTTCCTGACTACAAGGAGGCAGAAGAAATCTCTTTGCAATAATTGAAATAGTCTTAGTTGTAATGACAATTACACAAGTGAAAATACATGCCCACAGGAACATTTAATTGTGTGTAAATTATACCACAAAGTCATTTAACCATAAAATAAGATAACATGGTTTACCAGGTTACTGGAATACTGCAAACTGAAATAGCAGTCAATAACTCTTAAATGTTTGCTGCATACTATTAATTACGAAGAATCTCTCCCCAAACTAAATTGGCTGTGTTCTCCAATGTCTCTGAGTAAGTGAACATATCTGATTCTACATCTTCCTTTCCTTTCTCATTCTACCTTGTCCTTTTGACATTAACTAGGTCTTACCTATGTATTTCCTGTAAAAAATATAAAAACATAAAAAAAATTGTAGTATTGGTGAAGGTTAAGGAAGACTCATGTAGGTCCTTATAAGACAAGTCAACTCTGGCAAACAGTGTAGAAACCAATATGGGACTCCTCCCTGTGTCTAGTACTTCTTCCTACTGGCAGGATGTTAAATGTCCCCATTTTCATTCAATTATCAGTCTCCTCTTATTCATCCTGAGAGAACCTTCAGGAAATCAGTCGGCACTACAATCAGAGGAAGCTACTAGTTCTGAGCTCAGAGGTCTGCAGAAGCAAAATAGTTCATTTTACAGGAGACACCTGGAACCTGGCCAACCTTCTATTCTGTGCTAAGCTCATCTGGTGGCCAGGTTCTGCATTGAGAGCAAAGGTGGCTTCTCAAGAGGCTTATTTCATAAATCAGAAACTTAAGTATTACAAAGATTATCTTTGCAATCTTGGAACTTAAAGGAAACGAGATAATAGTAAGAATACATGAATAATTGGAAAACTGTGTGTGTTTACCAGGTCTGAACAAATAAAAAGTTAAGGAATTTATTCTGAATATTAAAATTAGAATAATTATTAGAAAATCCACTATTTAATATCATGATTGTGCTTTCTTGGTCAATTTTTATAAATAGAATCCTTATATTATAGCTCAAGCAAAGCCCATTTAAGAGCATTCTGAAAATATGATGACAAAATACTTTATATCCATATATTATATATGGATAATAATTTTTGCTGCACTTGTCTACATTTAGGTCAGTTCACAGCTATAAAACGTGAAAGCTAAATGTTCTTTCTGTGAAATGAAAAACAGTATCAGACACAAATGCTGTTATTGATAATGAGAAGAATTCTTGACATATTGAGGTTGAGTCAATGTATGGATTTAATTTCTAGCTCCTTGTTCACATATTATTAAATGAAGTACACCACAAATCAACATGACAAACATATACTTTAACGTAGAAGAGCAATTCAAAGTTAAAAAACCTCCAACTGGGACCTAATTGCATTATCTATGTACTCTGACATGAAAATAGACTACAAAGAAATGAGCTTGATTGCTTAGCACATTAACTAATTCATCACTGCATTAACAATACATTAAATAATTGATTAAAATAAAATTGACTTGCTTAAACAGGTATTTGTTCTGATTGTTAATTTTATGTGTGAACTGGGCTAGACAATATTGTCCAGTTGTTTGGTAAAACATTTGTCTAGATGTTGCTGTACAGGTATTATTTAGATGTGATTAACTTTTAAATTGGTAGATTTACCCTTCATAATGTGAGTGGGCTTCATTTCACTGGTAGAAAGCCTCAAGAACAAAGACTGAAGTTTCCTGAAGAAGCAGCGATTTTGCCTCAAGACTGCATCATAGAAACCCTGCATAGGTAAGTCTGCAGATTTCAGGCTTACAACTGCAACATTGATTGTCTCAATTTCCAGGCTACTGGGCTGTTCTACAGATTACGTACTTGTCATCCCTCACAAACATGTAAACCAATTACTTAAAATAAATCTCTTTGTATATGTACACACACACACACACACACACACACACACACACACACACACTAGTGATTCTCCAGAGAAGGAGAACCCTAATACACTTGTTGACTGACTTCTACGTGCCAGGCGCTAAGGATTGATTGATGAAGGTGACAGAAGAATACCTACTCTCATAAATTCAGTGGAGTCAAATGACAATAAGCATTTAAAATCATGATAAATTCTGTAAAATAAATTTTAATAAAGTAAAGGGTGAGAAAAATTAAATAAATTGTGGAGATGAGACCAAATTTACATGATGGTTAGAGAAATCCTCTCTTGGATGATAATGAAGCTATCAGTAAATGAAGAAATATAATTATGGATTTGGGAGAAGGATTTTGTGGGCAGAGACAAGAACATATGTAGAAATAAGTTTGGAATATTTGAAGTATAATAAGAAGGCTAATGTGGCTGAAGAAAGTAATAAAGAGGAAAACTGATGGATACAAGTTTGGAGGGGTGTGCAGAGGTCACTCAAATTGGCCTATAGCAATAATTAGTTTTTATTTATTCTAATTTTTTGGAATCTCTTAAACGGGGATGATTTAATTTGAAAAACACCGATTAATGGATCATTTTGGTATGGAAAAATGCCAGTATGACGAGCAAGCACAAATCCAGTTGCAACTAATGAGCCCTCTACGTGATGAAACTGATCATATGGTGAGTGGTGATTAGTAAAAAAGGGGATGAAGCAATAGCTGTGAAACAATAACTAACGTAAAGAGAGGACATCTCCACATTGTTACCTTTCTCAGAACTTGAAGCCAATGAATGCTGCCTAACCTGGTGAATTCATTTAGCAGAAGTCCAATCTCAAAGTCTATATCTCAAAGTAACATAGATATTTCATATGAACATTCATTTCTTTACATTCATTTCTTTTTAATAGAAACACACACACACACACACACACACACACACACACACACACACACACACACTAGTGCCCTCTAAGCTTGTCAGTTTGTCTTTGGATAGAAGGTATAGTGTCATTCTGGCATATAAAAATGTAGACTGCTCTGATCTTTTCCAACTGATACATGTCTTAAATATACATTATTTCCTTCCTTGCCTCCTTTAGGCTAATGACCATGGGAATTCTATTTAATCTCTTGACAGTCCTTCTCCTACTGCTTGAAAATTCTGTCTCCTCTCTACCCCATCTTCAAAGTTCCATCTCACTGATGGAAAATCTACTTCCAAGTTTTTGTAACACTGGTCCAAGGTGTAACTCTGTAGTAATAGCAATGACTGCAAGGAGATATAAATGGGAAGAAAGGACAACTAAATTCCCATTACTGTGCTATCTCTTGTCAACACTGGACATAACTCACAGCTTTTTTCTCGTCTACATTTCCTGTTCTCTGCCTCTTCCTCCTCTGGTCATTCTCTTTTGTCACCACCTCAGAATCCTCAGACAACATCTTTGGTAAAACACCAGGTTCAGCCATCATTTTAAGGAGGAGGAAGAGAAGGGAAGTTTGGATAGTTTTTTTGAAATACAGATGGCTCTAATTTAGTTCTTTTATTTTAATTTTTTTCATTGTTTTTATTTATTTTTGGGACAGAGAGAGACAGAGCATGAACGGGGGAGGGGCAGAGAGAGAGGGAGACACAGAATCGGAAACAGGCTCCAGGCTCTGAGCCATCAGCCCAGAGCCTGACGCGGGGCTCGAACTCAGGGACCGCGAGATCGTGACCTGGCTGAAGTCGGACGCTTAACCGACTGCGCCACCCAGGCGCCC
This sequence comes from Felis catus, assembly GCF_018350175.1. Classification (NCBI taxonomy): domain Eukaryota; kingdom Metazoa; phylum Chordata; class Mammalia; order Carnivora; family Felidae; genus Felis; species Felis catus. The sequence continues at coordinate 58,824,975 of NC_058368.1, read as the reverse complement.
CTCTAATTTAGTTCTTTGTATATGAGAACACCAATCATGATTATCTATACAACCTTTATCTTAGATACTCTGAGTCTGTGTTGCAGTCACAGGTTGGGTTCTGGTGGAAACCAACTAACAGATAAAGATTATTAGGAAGTGCTCTTGCAGAAGATTCATTTGTGAGTACCCTTGGAATCAACACCTGTGGGAGTTACAGAAGAGAAGTATCCCAGGTACAGGGAGAAATTAAGCTGTGATACAGTCCCAACCATGTCCTTAGCTTAGGTTTCGGGGTGTTCCAGAAATGCAACAGATCTACGGAGTTGTCATTAATTTTTTGTTTGTTTTTATTTATTTTGAGAGAGAGTGACAGAGTGCAAGCAGGAGAGGGGCAGAGAGAAACTCAGACACAGAACCTGAAGCAGGCTCCAGGTTCTGAGCTATCAGCACAGAGCCAGACACAGGGCGCAAACCCACAAACCCCAAGAGCATGACCTGAGCTGAAGTTGGACGCTTAACTGACTGAGCCACTCAGTCGCCCTCAGAGCTGTCATGAATTTGATCTACATGGCGTGGCCTTTATAGCTCCCCATTGGCTAATCATCGAATGTGGTGCAGGGAGACTTGAGAGAGATCTTTCTAGCTGAGGCATCTCAGAAGAGAACCAAAAACTAAAGGTTGTATTCTGACAACATTCTTATCAGCTGAGGCAATAAGTTCTTCATTCCTGAAAAGAGATCTGAGCATGGCATCACAGCATACATCACAGACTGAAGAGTGATAGGGTTACCTGTCAGGTAAATTCGATCATGATCCTGGAGAGGAAAGATGGTTAAAGGGATATAAATAAAGAAGTGACAGATCCTGGTACCTGCAGAATTCAAGTGAAACCAAAGACAGTTTTATTATAAGACTTTTTTTAAAACCCTCTATTTAGTTTTTCTTTGTTTTTGGCTCTTTGTCAAATAATTGGCTGTAATAAATGAGTCAGAACACCACAAAAGGGCTGTATGCTTGCCTTGGTGATAGACAAGAAAGATGGAAAGTATGGGATATTATACTATTTTTATGTGTTTGGACCTGGGGATGAGAAAGACTGCTGACTGAAGGGGAGATGAAGGAACATTAATTCCCCAGGTTCAGAAGAAAATTCAGTGGATTGCTATGAAGACTTCTCTACATATACAATACCTCCAGGAAATTTGCACTATCAGAAGCATGATGTTCTTACATGCACAATCCTTCATTTCTGTCTCTCCTCTAAGCTCATGATCAAGTGAAAATCTTGAGAAGCAATAGGTGTGCTTTATAACTAAAGCATCACCTGCCAGGTTAATAGTTAGGACAGCATCCTCTGTCCTTCCTAGGTATTTCTCACATACTAAATTCAAACTATGAAACAAGTACAAGGACTTTTATAACCAAAATGATGAGCATTTCTTAATTATAGCATACAAAAAAGGAACCAAGGATCCTGAAAAGTCAATATAGAGAAGACTCATGCTGTTGAAAGGTGTTAAAATATAATTAAAATAATTGTCAAGAATTCAAATCATAGGTCCCATATAAATATGAATTGAATGCATGTCAAATATTTTAAAACATTAATTAATTACTGGTTCAAAGAGCATTTAAAAAGCTAAACTTCTTATAAATGGCAAAATTGCTGGGTTAGATAAAAAGGAGCTGCCAAATGTCCAAAAGGGCTATAAATTACTAATTACAGGGCTATTTCATTCCACTAGACACCAATTATTTGCATCTCTACTGGACAAAAATCTACAAATTAACCTGTGGGCTGTCTAAGGCTGAAGCCTTTAATTAATAATAAATTTAAAAAAAGAGTTAAATACATTCTCCTACAATCTAGATAATCGTTGGGAGACATTAAATCCCATAAACACAGAAAAGATGTGGTTTAAATTTTGTCTATGTTCAAGTTTCAGATAATTTTTTGACAAACTTTTTAATATAGAAGTATAGAGAAATTTCGAAAACAATTAGTAAAATAAGAAGTTAGGAAGATAACAACGATCTAAAGGAAAAAACACCAAAAGTTGTGAGTCAATGATAAAATGAGTATTAAAAGAATAATCCTGGGGTACCTGGGTGGCTCAGTCGGTTAAGTGTCTGACTCTTGGTCTCAGCTCAGGTCATGATCTCATGGTTCCATGGGTTCCAGACCTGGATTAGGCTCTGTGCTGTCAGCGCAAAGCCTATTTGGGATTCTCTCTCTCCCTCTCTCTCTGCCCCTCCCTGGCTGTCTCTTTCTTGCTCTCAAAATAAAAATTTAAAAAAAAAATTAAAAAGAGAATAATCCTGTATTTTAGTATATAAATTAATTGGGCTTTTGAAAAATTCTGGTTAACAGTATACTTTGGCCTCAAGTATTTTTATTAAATTACCTATATGCTTGCTTGCTTGCTTGCTTGCTCCCAGTAGCATTTTAAGATACTGCCATCATTCTGAAAGGTACTTACTTACCCAAGAGAACAAGGTACTATTAAGCATTAAATTAGGAGATAAAGAAAACTGGCTTTGTTAAAAAAAAAAAAAACATGGTATAAGGTAAATATGGTCGGGAAATATGGGACAAAGACATCTTCAAAAACAATAAAGAGCCAGAAATGGAATGTAGGTTTGTAACTGGAAGAAAAAAATAATTTGAATATTAATTCCTATTAATTTGAATATTAATTCATATTTTACTTCTTTTTCACTCATTAAATGCTATTTTTTTCAGAAATTGTCTCAAATGTTTTCTCCAGCAAAAGTCATTCACAGACTATGTTAGGTCAGAATGAATTTTAATTTTTATCATCAATCTTAATGATTTTGTCTTCCATTATCCATTCAATTTTATCAAGTTTGATATATTTAATTCTACTTTTTAAAATTATTTTTAAAAATAATTCTACTTTTTAAAATTTTAGACTGAGAGTGCGAGTAGGGGACAAGGGCAGAGGGGGGAGAGAGAGAGAGAGAGAGAGAGAGACAGAGAGACAGAGAGACAGAGAGAGAGAGAGAGAGAGAGAATCTCAAGCAGGCTCCATGCTCAGTGTGGAGCCCGCCCAGGACTTGATCCCATGATGCTGGGATCATGACCTGAACTTAAATCAATAGTGGGACACTCAACTGACTGAGCCACCCAGATGCCCCTAATTCTTTTTTTAAATTGATGCTTACCACCCTAAAGTATATTTTAAATTCCTTGATTTGAGGAAACATGGGGTTTTATATGTATATCAAAAAATTAACAGAGTAGACTTATATTAAAAATATTTAATTATTGCTTAATTATTTGTTTATTTATATGAACAGAGTAGTTCCAAAGAGAGAGTTACAGTGCCTAGTTATAAGATATGGAGAAGAATTGGAATTGAATAAGGAAATTAAACCAGAATGTTCATGTAAGCAAAGGAGAACTCCAAAGTAAAATTACCTCAAAAATATAATCAACAATAATGATCTCTAAATAGCATTGTTTATTTATGTTTTTTTGTGCTTTATTTTCTGAATCTGACTCTCCATATATTTTTTCTTTTTTCAAAAAATTTTTTAATGTTTATTTATTTTTGAGAGAGAGAGAGAGAGAGAGAGAGTGTGTGTGTGTGTGTGTGTGTGTGTGTGAGCAGGGGAGGGGCAGAGAGAGAGGGAGACACAGAATCTGAAGCAGGCTCCAGGTTCTGAGCTGTCATGTCAGCACAGAGCCTGATGCAGGGCTCGTACTCACGAATCGTGAGATCATGACCTGAGCCAAAGTCAGACACCCAGCTGACTGAGCCACCCAGGCGACCCTATATTTTTTTCAATAAAATAATCACACAATATACTTGTGAATTAGATTCGGTATTGTTTTCTAATGCCTTTATCTTACGTCATTTGAAAATTTTGAGTAGATTTCTCAGCTATTTATAGAATGATGTGTGTTTAAGAAATGTTCAAGCAAAGCAGAGACAAAGCAAAGCAGAGACAACCAGAAGAAAATATTGCCAAGTGGGTTATCAAACACAAGCATGTATGCTCTTGTCAGCATACATACACATGCATGGAAACACATACACACACACTCAGCATGGAGTGTGTACTTCTTCACAGAGAAAAGTAAACTCAAGTGTCTAAAGAATGACAATCTCTGATAAGTAGAAATAACAGCAAATAGTCACTTGTACAAATGATATCCTTTTCTTTTTCGTTTCCGTCTAACTAACAAAATGTTCAGTGTTATATCAAAGGTTTTTCAAATGGACTGGCAAGACAAATGAAACAGGTACAAATCATGTAAACACTTGCATTATGTGCAAAAATGTTATTTAAAGAATCTAATTTTAAAATTACAAGTAGACTTAAGGATAGCAGCAAATTAAAACATTCCATTTCAATAGTACTGTAGTTATTTAACCATATAACAGTCATTTTACAAATTTTTATTGACTTCATCTCAAAATAAATAGCACTATTTTTAAAGGGATATTGTAAATCAGTTTCTCTAGGTTTCCAGCTTTCTTTGTCTTCAGACAAAGATTTTTGGTGTGTAGTTAGGTTTTTACCATTTCATCTCTATTAATAATAATGAAACTTATTTTTCATTAAAATTTACATAATAAAATACACAGCTTTTTGTGTTTGTTTTCCCATCTGATCTTCACAACAGCCATATGAGAAAAGTTCCCTGAATTTTCAACTTACAGATAGTTGATCCCACATAGAGTTGTTTAATAATTTTTCTAAAGCCACAAAGCTAGTAAGTGGGAGAGACAAATTAAAAAAAGTAAATTCCTACACCTATTGTTACCATAATTGCACCACTTCCAATGTATGAAATTTGAACATTCCACACAGGTTTTGCTTTTTTTTTTAAATATCAGTAACTAGTTCACTACTATATTCATTATTCTTTCTTTTTGGGAAATGCCAATATATTGACTATAATAATATTTCATTTATTCATCCCAGGATTGTCATCTTATCCTTAATCATTTATTTATCACAGATAACCTTTCATTTGTATACACTCTCAACTGCTGTGGTTACTAAATGCTCATAAATACCTGGCTTTCCTCTTTGTGAACACTTCAACTACTGTACTTCCCAATGGTCTTGGTATTGGGCTGGCAAATGAATTCTTCTGATCAACGAGCTGTAAACTAAAGCAACATGTACAATTTCCCTACTGAAGGATTTCATTGCTGGTAAGGGATCCCCTAAAGGTTCTTTTCCCCTTTTGTGGTGACAGAGAAGGCTGTACACTTGATGGGGCAGCCAAAGGATGACGATGCACTGTTATCTTGGGCATCTAAATGACTGTCCAGAATGGCTCCTTACTGATATGTATTACACACACAACATAATTGAAAAATAAATATTTTGTGTTAAGCCTGACATTTTGGAATCGTTTGCTTCTGCAACATAATCTGGTAAATCCTAGCATAACTCCCTTGCAGGTGTCTCCCTTTTTTGTTCTAACCTGAAAAACAAACAAACAAAAAAAAAACAAAACAAACAAAACAAAAAAACTCTTTATTGACTCTACTTACATGCACCCCAGCAATGGATAAGGCTTAAAGAATGATTCAGTCTTCTCTGGCCCCACATTATCATTTTAAATTTAACATAAGTCCTAAGAACTAACCATCTAATTTATTACATTTATCAGTCTTATCTTTCTTCCTCTGAAAAAGCCAGGACATACCTTTTCTGCTTATCACACTCCTACTTTCCCTTCTATCTCCACATTCTCATCTGATGACTTATTTTCTTCATTCCCTGAAAAACTGGAGCAATTTGAAGTGAACTACCTCAAATTCCTACCATCACATTTAGTGTCCTCTCAGTTTCTATATCTAATTTTCTACCTTACTCTTTTGATCAAGTATTTTTAATCCTACCTCAAAACCAGTCTTATACTTCTGTATAATGCCTTATACTGTTTTGCTAACTGATTCCACCTATTTCTTCTTCCTACTGAAGCACTGATTTGATACTTCTCCAGCATCATTCCAACTTCTCACAAACATACTCCCATACAAAACAAAAGAACAAAACTCCAAAACAAAAACCCAACTTTGGCTCCTAACCCCTTCTAATCATGGTCTCATTGTTCTACTCCCTTGTAGCAGAACTTCTTGGTATAGTTTCCTTTGGTTATTATTTCCATTTTATAGATTGTCATCCTCCTTTCATCCCACTCTGAGAAAATTGAGGATGTATCACTTCTTGTAATTATATTTGTCAAATTTGTCAATAGCCTCCATTTTACCAAACAAAACAATCAATGTCTACTCCTCAGTTTTCTTGAACTTCTTCTTGAAATACATAAACTCATCTTTCAAGGAATTCCAGTCTTCTTGATTGCTTTCTACCCACTCCAATGAGTGCTCTTTTTTTTTTTTTAAATCTCTTTGCTTCTTTTTCCTCTGCTTTCTCATCCTTACATATTTGAGGACCCAAGAATTAGTTGGTGTCTGTTCTCTATATTCACTATATAGGTGATCTCATTTATCCTTTCACTTTAAATTTTGTTTTAATGTTTATTTTTGAGAGAGAGAGACAGAGTGTGAGTGAGGGAAGGGCAGAGAGAGGGGGAGACACAGAATCTGAAGCAGGCTCCAGGCTTCTAGCTGTCAGCATAGAGCCCTATGTGGGGCTGGAACCCACAAATTGTGAGATCATGACCTGACCCAAAGTTGGATGCTCAACTGACTGAGCCACCCAGGTGCCCCTATCCCTTCACTTTAAATATCATCTTTTCAAATGCATGTCTCCAGAGCTGACCTGTGTGTGTGTGTGTGTGTGTGTGTGAGAGAGAGAGAGAGAGAGAGAGATTTAGTTTATAACCAACTCCTGCCAGACTTCTCCATTTTGATGTCTAACAGATACATCAATCACAAATTATTGACATCGTGTTCCTCCTAAGTATCTTTATGTACCTAAACAGCATCACCATTCATCTAAGTTGTTTAGGACTAAAATTGTTAAATCTGCTCTTTTTTTCAGACTTCATTTGTTTTTCAACTTCATTCACTATTTTTATGGCCAAAACTATACCCCAAATTCATCCAATTCTTGCCTCTTCATCTTACCTCTTTTTCCTTTGTGTGGGAATCTGAGCCACCATTGTCTTTGGCTGCTAAATCATGGAAATGAACTTGTAAAGTCTCCATACATTACTGTGGTCCCTCCTCTGCAGCTCTTCGTTGATATAAATCATGTCATAACATTTAATTGAGCACTATCCTACAACAGTTATTTACAACTAAAATAAAACACAAACTCCTTATCATGGGCTACAAAAATCTGTATGATCTGGCCCCTGCCTACCTCTTCAACTACTTTTTGTCTCATAGTTTCGGCTTCTCAGTTTCTTGAGTACATTAAGCTAATTTTTACATCCAAGTTATTGAACATACAATTTACTTTGACTAGACTATTCTCCCTTCCTCCAGTTTTCTTATAGCTTTCCCCTAAGCATTTTCAAGTCTCTGCTCAAATATCACATTCTGAAAAAGTATTTCTTGAGTATCCCATTTATTTTTTTCCTTATCACACCATTTAAAACAGCCCTCCAAAAGCACACCTCAAATCCAAATACTTCATCTCTTTCTGTATTCTGATGCTGCTTCATTTTTCTTCAGAAAATGTATTATTTCCAGAAATTACACACACACACATACACACACATACACCTACTCACAAAAAAGGAATGTCCAAAATTCCTAACCCAAAGCTTTTCCACTGAATCTCTTTCTTAGTGTGATTCTGTAAATTCCAGGGCCATTAAACCAAAGAAATTGTGTGTGTGTGTGTATATATATATATATATATATATATATATATATATATACTATTGAAGAGATGGGGGAAGGGTGAGGGACAAATCTTTGCAAAGTTTGTTAGCTTTGTGAAACATACAATAATCTCCCCAGTAGAGTCTCAAGGTGCTATGAACATTTCATGGTGTGTGACATCTGATGATACCTAGGAATGTTATCAGCCCACTGCTGGCCAGTAATAATTCCTCTGGTTCTTCACTTGTTTGTAAAACTGATTTTCTGGAATAAAATCTTCAAGTAAGTTTCCCTTATTTATCAACATGACAAATCCTGATTTGTTTTTATGTTGTTCTTCTAGGATTTCTACATATTTTGTTTTAATTATGAGCACCAAATAAGTTACTGGGCTTGGCAAATTAGGATATTTCTAACAATATTTAACATATTAAATATAATACTATGTAGATTAAAATGGTTCAGAGATAACTTTTAAAAATATTATTTGCAACCTAAAATATCTATGGTTGGGCACAACCGACAGTAAAATACAATTGTTTCATTATATTGCCTTAAATAAGATGCTGTAATATTTAACTATTTTTTCTCACTACATCCATTTCACTTTTAAATTTTCATTGATTTGGATAAAATTAAACGTAACATGAATTGTCATCTGTATCTTACTTTTCCTCAGTAGCTTTTAGTTACAAATAAGCATAGAATGGAAAGATAGTTAAATTACAGTGGCAAAGAAATTCTTTATGCTTAGAAATAAATCAAGATTCTTTTTTTCTTTTGAGGCTACTTTATTTTTTTATTATTTAAAAGTTTTTGGACAGTTGATTCCTAGTGCCTCCTCTATTTGGAAAAGAAATAATCTGTCAGTAGTATAAAAATAAGCATTGCGTGTTACAGTTGGATGCATAATGTGTGACAATCTCTGAGTGTGAAAAAAAGAACTAGGAAAACAATAAATATATATCAAACATTAGCAATATAATATGTGGCAATAAAGTCTATTACTGTCTCTTCTTTTTTTTTCTTTCTTTCTTTATAAACTGGATTTAGAGCGGTTAGAGAAGTCACCTGCTGATGATTGCACGCCACAGGTGAAACACGCTTTCTTCTTTTTGTAATTTTTTGCATAAGTATTTTTAAATCTCTGAATATTTTGTGCTTTTGATACATATTAGAATTAGGGGCACCTGGGTGGAAGTCGGTTAAGTGTCTGACTTCAGCTCAGGCCATGATCTCACAGTTCATGAGTTTGAGCTCTTCATTGGACTCTGCTGTCAGCACAGATGATGCTTCAGATCCTCTACCCTCTCTCTCCATGCCCTCCCCCTTCTCGTGCTCTCTTTTCCTCTCTCCCTCTAAAAAGTAAAGGTAAAAATTAGAATAGCAATTTAGGTTTTTCAATGTAGCTAACACCATTTAAATAAAAGGTTACTTTTGTAAGCTTAACTAAACATGAAAAAGAAATGAGATAACAGAAATAATCACTTGCAATCATTTTTACTTATGCTGGTTCATCAAAAGAATCTGTTTAGTGTAAAATAATCAGACTGATGATGCTAGAAACATAATTATTTCATGTTTTACAATAGTTAAAAGAACAAACTTAAGAGACAATTGAGAAAATCTTCTGCCTAATTAGAGTCAAAGTTGTTATACTATCATAAAATTCACAAACAATAAAAGCAAAATGTTGTTACTACTATTTTTAGCAGTAGTCCATAATACACACAAAATGATATTACAACCAAGGGAAATTTATGGTAGACAATTTAAATATGTTCAGTGATAAATGAAAATGCATCACCTATTTTGAAAGGTGACTCTCGATCCAAAGCACTCTTTAACTATTAGTGATTGGCAAAGAAGTGTCAATTTATGCCCAGATGTCGGAATTCTAAATCATTATTAAATTATATAATATGAGGTATTAAGAAAAACAAATAAATTAAAAGAGATGGCACAATGACTAAATCTAATTTAATAGCCAAGACAGTCCTAAATCTGGAAGTCTTTACAAAGGAACGAGCAATCTGAAACCCAGATGTTAAGGAAGGTAATTCAAGTTTATTGAGTGCCTAAGGCACTGTGCTAAGGACTTTCTCTTTCTTTTATCATTTAATGGGTCTGCCATTTCCAGAGATCATTAGCCACATTTACAGAGTAGTTAACCAACCTAGAATCTAAAACATTCAAGTAAACTTTCTCAGGCTTATGGGAAGAGGCAGGGCTCAGAGCTAAGCCTGTCTCTCTGTAAAGATCCAGTCCAATAAGTAGGAAATTCTTTCTCTAAGAGCTTCTTGGCAATCGAGATACAGAAGTTCACACACCTATGAATATCCTTCTGTCATACACATTCATATAGTTCCAATATTTGCTGAGATATTCCACAAAACTTCAAAGTAAAAGTAGGTAAGTGTATTCAGGGGAAAATTATCAAAAAAAGCAACAAGAGTAACAGCAAAACAATTTGTGGAGAGGCACTCTACTCTCTTATGTCTTTTATTACATGGAATCATTAACTTTTGTATCCCAACTTCCTAGGAAACAGATCCATTAGGGTTCATAATGTTTAAAGAAAGAAAAAGTAAAAGCAGCAAAAATATCTCAGGTCTTTATTTACTAATTACAGGAAAAAACTAAAAGCTGATGTGGTTCAACACACTGTTGGTTAAAAATCAGGCATAAAGTACTGAAAATACAATAGTATAATGATTAAATATTGAGCAATTGTGTCTTTAAATTTTTTTATGTTTATTTATTTCTGAGAGAGAGAGAGAGACAGAGTGCAAGCAGGGGAGGGCAGAGAGAGGGAGACACAGAATCCAAAGCAGGCTCCAGGCTCTGAACTGTCAGCACAGAGCCCAATGGGGGGCTCAAACTCACTAACTATGAGATCATGACTAAACCAAAGTCAGATGCTTAACCAAGTGAGCACCCAGACACCCAAATTTGAGTGTTCTTTAAAACTGAAAGGGAGAAAATCATCTTTTCTTTCTACATATTCAAGTTCTTGTCTGGGGATCCTATAACAAAAGACATACAGGTATCCCCCACTTTTCAAAAGCTTGCCATATGCCACTTTGCTTCTCTGAAAGATCTACATTAGTACCTGTTTTCACTGGCCAAAATAAATCAGAAGAGAATTTTCACTTTTCTGAAAAATGATGGAAAACAAAAATAGTGTTTAATGTTTATTTTGCAGCTAGCCTTAGTAGAGGCAGCAAATATCCCAACCAGCAAGAGTGGCCCCACCAGTCTCCTTCCCTGACAACTATACTCAGCATCTCAGTGAAGTCACCATAGCTTTGAATGGTGTTTGTGATCATCTGTGCTTTATCTCAATTTATTTTGTGCATCCTGTTAGTAAGATGTGTTCTAAGATATCAGAAAAACCTAAAAGAGGCTATTTGTTAGGTCTGGGAATGCTTGAAAATTTTTTCATTGTAAATTAACGGTAATTGCTTCTTTCCTTTAAGCCATGTCAGTTTACAAAAGTTTTCAGAGGATTGCTGTACTTTCAGATAGCAAGGAAAACCTGTATTAACAAGAGAGAAGCATAGAAATTTATTTAATGTAAGTCTTCTTGTGACACAGGATCCTTCATAAGGGAATGAGGACTCAAAAAAGTGGTTCAAGTTGAATGATCTTATGCTAGGTTTGATGAAGAGGGGAAAGTCTTGGGAAAATTGAGCTAACGATGCTAACTGGGGAAAGCTTAGTAGGGTGGCTTCCTTTCGATTCTTCTCAGTACCCATGTCTGTGGTGGAGATAAGGATGTTCCTTCCCCCTGGGTATACAAAGAGTACCTCTCCCATGAGAGTCTTATGACACACTTCAGGGAAGACTGGAAAAGGTCAGAGAGTCCTTCCCATTCTTGCCCTTTTCCTCAAATTTCTTCATTTTAATGTATCCAATATGCCAGAGTGCCACATTCTGGAGTAGTGTGTCCTGAAGTAGTCTGCCTCATCAAGATCTGAAGTTGTAGGAGAACATCTTTCACAAGTTTTCTGAGATTATCATAGATACGCATGTAATTGTTTTGAAACAAAGTAAAATAACATGAATGTTACAAAAAAATAGTAAGAAAGATAGGGGCACCCAGTTCTTAACCAGTTGTGTCCAACCCTTGATTTCAGCTCAGGTCATGATCTCAGCATTCTTGAGATCCAGCCCTGCGTTGGGCTCTGTAGTGACAGCACAGAGCCTGCTTGGGATTCTGTCTCTCCCTCTCTCTCTGTCCCTCCCCCGCTACCAAGCACTCTCTCTCTCTTTCTCTCGCTACAAAGCACTCTCTCTCTCTCTCTCTAAATAAATAAACATTTAAAAAAAGAAAGTAACAAAGATGGCTATGTTGAATTCATGCCATGCATTCACACTCATATAGGTGATGAAAACGACAGTTGTCAACTATACATTACTTCTGCAGTTTAAATACTGACAATTTTAGATCATATTGTAGAGAATTTGTTTCCATATTCTCCTAGATTATCTTCTGTATGATCTTAAAATTTTAACAACATCAGACTTTATAAATTAACAGTACCTAATGTCTTCTAGAAATCTCCCTGTACAATTTGGAAAAATTTTAAGTTGTTGTTGTTGTTATGTTTTAAGTACAAATGCAAAATAAATAATAAGCTTTTGTGGGCCAAAGATCTTCCACCCAAAGAATTATTTCATTGAGAAAGCCATGAATAAATATGTGAACATTTAAAGAACACAGATTCTGAAAATACTTCATCATTTTTGTGCCTTATATACATTTTTCTCTCAATGATGTGATCAAACAAGTAGCAACCATTCAACTATGATTTGTTTTGTTGCTACTAAGTTGGCCAGAATACCATTTCATATCTTACCACTTGAAATGTTATTTTCTTAGTAAAGAAAATCAATATTTTTAGGTATTTTGGCTTATGACACAAAAGTTCAGAATTCTTATCTAAACTATCTTTCTAGGGACCCCTTGGTGGCTTAGTTGGTTAAGCGTCTGACTCTTGGATTCAGCTCAGGTTATGACCTCACGGTTTGTGGGTTTGCATCAGGCTTTGTGCTAACAGTACAGAACTTCCTTGGGATTCTCTCTTTCTCTCTCTCTCTCTCTCTCTCTCTCTCTCTCTCTGCCCTTCCCCTACTTGACTGTTTCTGTTTCTCTCAAAATAAATAAATAAAATTAAATTAAAAAAATATCTTTTTAAAAAATGGAAATTTTTATATCCAATAGTGATAGTGAAGTTACATTAAGCTAATGCTTCATGAAAATAACATAAGTAAACCATATACCATTATAAAATAAAACTAGGTGACATTATAACTGATTATTATCTTTCATTATTTGTCATTTCATTATTTCATTATTTCTGTCATTTATTATTACATAGTTTTGCATAATATCAAACTGACTCTTATACAGAAAATGAGTGCTATGCTAATAGACAAAATCAAAGTTTATAACTGATAGTTACAGCAAAAAAAGCACACTAAAATAATTTATATAGTCCATGCTAAAGAAATCAGAGTAAATGTTACAAAGATAATGAACATTAGAAAATTCTGGATAAGAAGACTTTATTCTGTGTTCTATACGCTGAAAGTCTGTTCTCCCAAAATTTGTATGTTGAAATCCAATTCCCAATATGATGGGTGTTTGTAGGTAAGGCCTCAGGAGGTACTTAGGCCATGAAGTAATGCCTTCAAGAATGTGATCAGTGACATTATAAAAGATCCCAGGAAGCTCCTTTGCTGCTTCCTCCATGGGAGGACAACACTCTAAAGACCAAGAAAAGGGCTTTTTACCAAATCTGAAATGCTCTTGGACTTTCCAGTTTTCAGAACTGTGAGAAATAAATTTTGGTTGTTTATAAGCCACCTTATGTATGGTATTTTAACAGCTGGAGCAGACCAAGAATATCTGTCATTCCGGTCAAATTGAAAGAAAGTTGACCAGCTTTCACAATGTCTACTCCTCAAGCGTCAAAACCATCAGAGATGTGAATTTAAAAAAAAAAAAAAAAGGAAATTGAACTCATTCTTTATACAAATGTTCCAAAAATCAGGTTTCTCAGGTGGTTGATAATGACTAATGTCAAATTATCCTTGTCATTGAATTTAGACTTATTTTTAAAAATTATTTTATTTTATTTCATCATGAGAAGTGTAGTTTTAAATTCTCATTTCCTATTTTCCTCATTCCCCCATCCACCTCCCCCTCTAGTAACCATCAGTTTGTTCTCTATAGTTAAGAGTCTGTTTCTTGGCTTCCCTCTCTCTCTTTTTTCCTTTTGCTCATTTGTTTTGCTTCTTAAATTCCACATATTAGTGAGATCATATGGTATTTATCTTTATCTGACTGTCTTATTTCACTTAGCATTATACTCTCTAGCTCTATCCATGTTGTTGCAAATGGCAAGACTTCATTCTTTATTATGGCTGAGTAATATCTATCAATGGACACTTGGGTTTCTTCCATAGTTTGTCTATTATAAATAATGCTGTAGTAAACACAAGGGTGTATGTATCCCTTTGAATTAATATTTTTGTATTTTGGGGATAAATACCCAGTAGTGCAACTACTGGATCATATGGTAATTCTATTTTTAATTTTTGGAGGAATCTCCATACTGTTTTCTATAATGGCTGCATTCCCATCAACAGTGCATAAAGATTCCTTTTCTTCATGCCCTCTCCAATACTTGTTTCTTGTGTTTTTGATTTTAGCCAGTCTGACAGGTGTGAGGTGATATCTCATTGTAGTTTTGATTTGCATTTCCCTGTAGATTACTGATGTTGAGCATCTTTTCATGTGCCTGTTAGCCATCTGTATATCTTCTTTGGAGAAACGTCTGTTCATGTCCATTTTTAACTGAATTATTTGTTTTTTGGGTATTGAGTTGTATCAGTTCTTTATATATTTTGGATACTAACCCTTTATCAGATATGCCATTTGCAAACATCTTCTCCCATTTCATAGATTATCTTTTAGTTTTATTTATTGTTTCCTTCATTGTTCAGAAACTTTTAATTTTGATGTCTCAATTTAGCCTTATAATGTAATTTGTCCCCAAGTGTAATTATTATTTCTATAATTGTTGTTTGAACATGTTCTTTCCAAAGATGCAGAGCCATTTTCCAAACCTCTCTGTTCCTAGTTATTAGAGCCATTGCTTGCACAGCAAAAGCATAGAAGCCTGAATAAAGTTCAAAGGCAAATATGTTTAAGAATTAGTCTCTCTTATTTTGAAATTGACAGTTATCTTGACCAGTGAATCATCAGTCATTTAATTATCTTAATGCGCATACACATCTACATACACATTCACACGTATACCACATGCCTACAACAGAGAAAGGTGATTTCAAACTTGTGATTGTATAAATTTCTCACATGAGAAAACACTGGCATGTATTGATAATGTTTATCAAGTGATAGGGAAAGACAATTCTAATAGTAAGAATAACAGTGTATTTTCAGAAATCCAATTAACTTCTGAAAATGCATTGATATTTTTTATGAGACACTAATTTATAAAGAAGATTAAAGTTTATTAATGTACAATGGTGTTCATATCTTTCTAGTTATTAGCATATAAATGTTTGCTATTCCAGGAACGTTGTTCAAGATATTAAGGTCCCAAAGAAAACAAATTAATAAAAGGGTCAATTTAAGATATTTTTTTCCTGGATGGTCCAGAAGTATATTTAATCCAATTTGGGGCAGACTGAAGTTTTTTTTTTTTTTGTTTGTCTGTTTTGTTTTTTACCTCATTACACTACAGAGTTTCCTGGTGGCTGGAATACTTGAGACTGACATTTAAAGATTACTCTTCTTTAGAAGGTGATAGTAACACATTCTAGGCTACCACCGTGTGTTATGGCAATACATTGGATCTACTAAAAAATTATTAGTCCAGTTGTTTACATTGTATTCTTTATCATTTATTTCATGAGATTTAAGACATGTTACTTGGGGCGCCTGGGTGGCTCAGTCCTTAAGTATTGGACTTCCGTTCAGGTCACGTTCTCATGGTTCCTGAGTTCATGTCTCACAGCGGGTGAGCTCGTTGCCCTGCTTTGGGTGAGCATGAGCCCACTCTGGTGATCTCTGCTTCTCTCTCTCTCTTTCTCTTTCTCTCTCTCTCTCTCTCTCTCTCCCTCTGACCCTGCTGGGATTCTCTCATTCTCTCTCTGCCCCTCTCTCACTTGCATCCTCTCTCTCTTTCTCAAAACAAAACAGAACAAAACAAAAAAAGACTGCTGTTACTTAATTTCGTATTTTTAACTTATTTATGTTTTCTTAAAATCAATTCCAAGTCATTTACTATGTTAATGGCCAAAATATCATTTATTATGTTAATGGCCAAAATATGAGCAGTTCTTTGTAGCTCATAATCTCTACAAACAAACTGCATTTTTTCTCAAATTCTGTAGGCTCTTCTAATTATACAGAAACCTGAGAGATGGGGTATTCATTGTCATAAAACTTGGGGAAGAATGTCTTTTTGATATTTACTATGACCAAATCTGGCATATGTGCATATTTTCAACATATTTAGCGTTTACAGAAATAATCCTGGAGATAAAAAAAATAAGGAAAAATAAAAATATAAATATGTATACTTGCTATTTTAATTCCCCTATAGGGCATAATGATACCTCTAAAAATGCCTTGTGTATAAAGTATCTTTTAGCATTCAGAACATTGAAACCACACGTGGAGATAACTTCAATCACCTCATTGGGATTATATTCTATTTTTATCTCTAGGACCAGTAAGTGCAAGGGCAGCTCTTTTGAGAAAAGCAGAAACAAAAACTGCAATCTTAAAACTAAAGGCAAAAGAAAAGCTGCCCTCAGGTCTGAGAAAGAATGTGGTGCTTTCCCAAGGCCATTCTGGCCTGGAAGGAGAAGGGAAGTTTGTGTGGACAGAGTAACAACTGCTTGGGATTGTCAGCAGTAGGTTCTGACTTGCACACTGAAGCTTTGCAAGCATTTCGGAGCAGAATTCATTTATTTTTCAGCAGATCAGCAATCCCATAACAAAAATTCACCTAGGCATAGACTTTAGGCTGCATCTAAATTATTGATGAATTTAGTAACTTGCTGATAACAAAGCTTTTCTGGTCCCAGGCTCCTCATATGCAAATGATCAACTGCTCTTTCCTGAGAGCAAAAGCTTTTTTAATTGCCTTTGATAGTTTATCAATAAACAATTAAAAACAGAAAAAAAGAGAAAAATACGGGGGGGGGGGGGGGAGAAACTTACTTCACAAAATCTCTGTGGGATGTATCACATAGCCAGATAAGTTTATTTTTTTTTCCTAAGAGAGAGATAAAAGCTAGAGATTTTATTTCTAGATACAAAATTTTAGAATCATTTGAAACTAACAATAACATTGTATACTTTTAGATATTGTGATGCAAGTTTTAGAGATTAACTGCAGGCCTAATAATATGTGACAGGTTTTTAAATACACCAGATGCCAAAAAAGATTTGGAAGATAGAATGTCCAGAATTCTCAAGTGTTTGGGTGTCAGGATGAGTGGGGCGGGGGGGGGGGCGGATATAATTGCTTAATATCTCTGTTTCATTTTTTCTGCGTTAAGGTCTCTCAATCTTGACAGTAGGGACCTTTTGAGCCTCATAATTATTTGCTGAGATGACATGTCTTCTACTCCATTGGGTGTTTGACATCATCACTGGCTTCAGCTCACTGAAGGCCTGTAGCACCAGTTCCAGTAGCAACCTGTCCCCAAGCAAAAAATGTCTCAAATGTTTCCAGACATTGCCAGATATCCCCTGGGGAAGTTTGAGGCAGTCAAAATTGCCCATAGTTGAAAATCACCACTGTAGTGTGAGTAGAAACTAAATGGTCAATACTAGATCAAAGAAGAAAAGAACAATAAAAAAAAATTGAAAAACACAATCATATGTTCCTAAATTGCAAAACATATTGATCCTGAAATCCACTAACAAACTGTAAAATAAATTATTTTTAGAGATAGAGTATGGAATATACATAATCAAATTATATTCAATCACACAATTTGAGCCAAATCACAAACAGAAATAGATAAAATATATAAATGATCTCAAAATTTTATTTTTACTGTTTGGAATCAATCACTGCCAAATAATTTTAACTGGAACCTCTTTATCTATGTTATTCATTTTTGTACTGAATTGCTTATGGGTGGCTCAGAGCTAAAAAAAAAGATTCATTATCAGTAGATAATCCTTGGATTGGGTCCTTAGTCAAGGAATGGTGGACAATTGCCAATAGTTGGGCATTTTCCATAGTTGTATTACTCTTTTCCTTTAAGAAATCTAAGTAAAATATCGAGATAACTGCTTAGGTTGCTTAATTAATACAGGTCCAAGTCACATAATGACTGATAATTAAAGACAGATTTTCCCTCCATCTTTTGTAGAAGATAATGAAACCTGTAACAATCTCTAAAAAAATAATATTCTTAATGTTCATTCCATGAACCAAAAGACAGCTATGATAGGCCACCAAAAGAAATTTGACTTTACTCGTGAGTCGATATAGTATGTAAAAGTTCTATGAGTTTATGCAGAAGTGTCTTGTATGTGGTGAGGATTCAAAATAAAAAACGACCTTAGATTCTCATAGTAATGTGTAGTCCCCCAAATCAGAAATTGTTGCAGAACTGCGAATTTTGTTTTTATGTATGCTCAAGATATGGTTATATAGGACAATGGTACAGAACGATTTTATTCACTTTGGTTTTATACAATTAAAGCTAACATAATTACAAAAAGAAAAATATGAAGTGATAATTTGGATATTTTCAACTTTCACCCAGTTATGAAATTAATCGAAGATTTTACTTGTTATATTTGAGTGTAACTTCAGCATAACTTCATATATGATTTTGTTCAATTTCTAAAAAATAATACAATAGCAAACATACTAAAATGTTGTCACACCTTTGGGGCGCCTGGCTGGCTCATTCCATAAAGTGTGCAACTCTTAATCTCAGGGTCATGAGTTCAAGCCTCATATTGGGCATGGAGCCTATTAAAAAAAAAAGTATATACACCATATCACTTCTGTAAAATTTGGATTTAATTCCATCTAATGTTATATGGACTGTAGGTATTCGAGGACTTTGTTGCAAAGTCTCACTCTTTTCTTTGATGTAAGATAAAAATAACTTGCAAACTTATCTCTAACTTTTCTAATGAGATATTATTTTTCACAAGTTTAAAAATTCAGCTGTATTTCACTGGTGCAGCTAGTAGTTTTGAGTATTTACTTGAAATATGCGATCCTTTACATGTTCCTTATACTGCACTTTTTTCTTTTAGCACTATGGCAATATTTACATACTCATCATTGAAGTGTAATATATTAGTCTCTATTCACATTATTTTTTTGCCTAGCTAAATATCATATAATAACATTGTCAAAAATACCTGCCCTCGTATCTGTCTCTAACCAATTTTTATAATCATATTTCCTTCCATTTCCTTTCACACTGTCCTTGAGTAACTATAAGTTTTAATTTTTCTGAGTCTTTGCACATATTGTTTCTCCTGGAAAATACAATCTTTTTCTCAGAGATAATATTAAATCTCATCTCCTCTACTCTACACAGAATAAGATATTTCTTCCTGATGTTTCTACAGCCTAGCCATCATACATCAATTATATAAGTCAATGAGTGGATTTTCTTACTAATTGTTCCACAGTAGAGACTTTATCTAAATTATTTACCTATCTTTAATCTGTAGAACATAATCTGGCATATAGGGTGCTCATTAAATCTTAAATCAATGACAGAAGAAATAAATGACAATGGAAGTGGCTTATAAAGACACACAGAGACTTGAGGGTTATTTTTGGATGTTTAGTTTATTTCTAAAAGTTGTAAGGAATCATTATAAGCTACCAATGATATGAGTTGAAAGATACTGTGTAATTTGGAAGGTAACTTCCAGGAGATTGAATTATAAGTCAGTGAGAGAGTAAGGCAGAAAAATCAAACTGGAAGTTATAGCAAAAATCTAGGCAACATAGGATAAAGAATTGAATTAGGCCAGTGATAGTTGCAATGAATAAAAAGGGATAGAGAAATGGAGTGTCTTCGATTTCCCATAAACTGGGAAGAGTGAATTGTACACATAATTAATAAATGCAGTTATCAAAACTGGTGGTTATTAATTGGAACTATGTTCATCCAATTAAAGTTTAATAAGACTCAGGTACCAAATTAAGTGGCTTACATACTTTATTTCATTAAATCTCTAAGCAATTTTATGTAGTTGGCATCAGTAATCTTATTTTACAAATAGACCAACATTTGTAGGTCACAAGTTAATTTATGTTAGAACTGAAACTTTAATGCAAATCTATCTCAATCCATAATATCTCTTGTGAAACATTTAGTTTGATGAAAGCAAATTAGACTTTGATTAAATATGGATAATGTGCAGAAGACAAAGAATTTCCTTATTTCTTAATCACCTGTTGTTATAGAATATCTCCTTTAAATCATTATTACTCTTTCATCCAAATCACATTTTTTTATGCTATAGCAATTTTGATGACTGTTGAACTTGCTGTTTTTAGTGGAAAATTCTAGTTCATTTAGAATAATTTTCTCTAAGCCTGGTAAATGAGCAAACCACTAAGAGTTAAGGCATAATGGTGGTGATTAATAGATGTTAGGAACTTGGGAATCTTGGGAAATATATTGTATGACAATTAGAAATCTTAATCATCTGGATATGCTGCACCAGTGGTCTTCATCTTATGAGATAAAAAAAACATAGAGGGAATTGCACATACAACAGATGATAATAATAGAAATCAAGGGTAATTCAAATAAAAAATCATTACCTGCTCATGGTATAATTACTAATATTAAGTAAATAGCCTACAGCAATATCAAATATAATAAGCCAATAACAGGGTGAAATCAAGTGCAATTCCTCTTTGTGCCTGTTGTACTGGTGCCTTGTGCAGCTTAACCACTCACTGTACAAGACTCTTCAGTTTTTATGAAAGGTTTTTACAAGAGTTGCATTACTATCTGCCAGGTGGATTCGAATCCTCCACGTTGACTTCCAGCTTTTGCTATGATCTTACCTAATAGGATGTAAGAAGCATGTATTTATTTTTACATGTGGTTAAACTAAAAGTCAGTCAGAAATAATGAATCTTTCTTTTTCCATCCCCTTCCAAATATGATGTATTTAACACTTCCTCTTCAAGGACAGCCTTCCGGATGCTTACTATTAGAGAAATCTTGCATAGGAGGTTTAAGAAAGGCTAACTCATTCCGGACTATAATGTGAGTGGGAGCGGGTTTAAATGTGGCTGCCCCAACCAATCACTGACGTAGCAGCCAGTTGTGCTGTGGCCCATGAAGCAAACCATGAGCTGCACGAAGCTATCAGGCCACAGTAAATAAGGTTAGTTGAGAAATAGGCTAAAGTATAGATTTTCTATACTTTATAATATAAAAATATAAGAAAAATAAAATAAAAACAAAAGCAAAGCAGTTCAGCTAATAGAGTACACAGAGAACAGCCGTGTGTTCTTGTTATATAGTATATACTGTATAGCTCTACACAAATTTAATGCCTGGAGTTAATCTATATTTTTCATAGCGATGCCTTTTATTTTGTAGTATATTCAAAAAAATTTTTTTAACATTTATCTATTTTTGAGGAAGAAAGACAGAGTGCAAGCGGGGGAGGGGCAGAGAGAGAGGGAGACAGAATCTGAAGCAGGCGCCAGGCTCGGAGCTGTCAGCACAGTGTCCGATGGGGGACTCGAACCCACGGACAATGAGATCATGCCCTGAGATGAAATCGGATGCTTAACTGACTGAGCCACCCAGGCACCCCATATTTTGTACTATATTTTTGACAGAACAATAAACAAAAAAAATGAATGAAACGATATAGCATTTTTAATAAAAAATTGCCATCCAAATTTCTATTTCTCAAAGTTGATGCCATGTAGTTTACACCAGAAGGATATCAGGATATTACAAACTACATAAAACACAGACATCTGCTCAAAGTTGCTTCAGCATTTTCTTCAAAGTTTATTATTTACATAAAAAGATGCACACAAATTTTTAACACGTCCACTTGAAGAGCATACATTTATATATTGCCCTGTGAAGTATGATTTTTCATTTGGATCAAGTGATTTATTTATTTTCCATTTTCAATTACAGGTTTTATTTTTATTTTTCATGTGTGTATGTGGTGGGAGGCAGGTATAAAAGAAAATAATAGATGTTAATATGCTGACTGCATTACCAGAAGAAGTACATTTCAAAGAGTTAAATTATGCCTGGTTTACATGAGTGTCCTCAGATTATTCAAATAGAGAATCAGGTTGTTGTTGTTGTTGTTGTTTTCCTAGTGAGGATTTAATTTTTTTCATAGAATTCATGGAGTCAAAGGAAAGCTTTTGAAAATTTATTCTATTGTAAATGGGATTCCTGGGTGGCTCACTCAATTAAGCCTCCAACTCTTTAAAAAAATTTTTTTTAATGTTTTATTTATTTTTGAGAGAGAGAGAGAGGGACAGAGTGCAAGTGGAGGAGGGGCAGAAAGGGAGGCACAGAATCTGAAGCAGGCTGCATGCTCTGAGCTGTCTGCACAGGGCCCAACGCGGGGCTCAAACCCAGGAACCGCAAGATCATGACCAGATCTCAAATCAGTCACTTGACCCACTGAGCCACCCAGGTGCCCAAGCCTCCAACTCATGGTTTCAGCTCAGGTCATGATCTCATGGTTGATGAGTTTGATCCCTGTATGGGGCTCCATGCTGACAGTGTGTTGACAGTGTAGGCTTGTTTGCAATTCTCTCTCTCCCTCTCTCTCTGCCCTTCCCCTGCTTGCTCTCTTTCTCTCTCTCTCTCAAAAATAAATAAATACATAAATAAACTTAATAAATTTTTTTTTTTAAAAAAGACAAAAACTCAGACTCTTTAATACAGAGAACAAACTGGTGGTTGTCAGAGGGGAGGTGGATAGAGGGTTGGGTGAAACACATAAAGGAGATTAAGAGTACACTTATCTTGATGAGTACTGAGTAAAGGTAAACAAAATGTTCTGTCTAGAGAAAAAAGTCAATTACAGCCTTCAAATTTTTAAATCTTATATGTAAACTTGAATAAGATTGAAAAGTATTTATTAAAAAGAAAGCTTAGGGGGCACCTGGGTGGCTCAGTTGGTTGGGCATCCGACTTCAGCTCAGGTCATGATCTCGTGGCCCATGAGTTCGAGCCCCTGTCAGCTGTGCTGACAGCTCAGAGCCTGGAGCCTGCTTCTGATTCTGTATCTTCCTCTCTCTCTGCCCCTTCCCCACTTGCACTCTGTCTTTCTCAAAACTAAAAATAAACATTAAAAAATTTAAAAAAAAGAAAGCTTAAAACTAATAAGGATATATATTTTAAAGTAAAAAATTAGATATTTAAGGCTGAAAATTGATTAAAATCTTGAATATGCATCAAAAAGATTTACTGTGTTTATCCCATTTATTAATCTTCAAATAACATAAATATTATAGCCACTTTAATGTAGATGTGCATGTAGATAGATAGATAGATAGACAGATAGATACACATATACATATACATATACATATACATATACATATACATATACATATACATATACATACATGTGTCACAAAAGTTTTATGCATGACCAGAAGGGGCATATTAAGACACACATTTAGAATAGCGTAAAGCAATTTACCACATCTTACCCCTAAATTTACCTTTTTATTTGTAGCAGAGGATGTGATTGTCATAGGGAAGATGATGGCATAGTCATCATTTGGATATATTGGGCACATTTCCAAATTGTAGACATTCAAACTTATTTTCAATTCAATTAAAAAAAAACACAGGTAATATTTTTACAAAATATTTTTAAGCCACTAACTGCATCTGGATCTCTTCAGTCACACTGTATAAATGAGTCACAAATAATCAGGTAAATCACAATAAATCATTTTAGTAAATAATCAATTATACTTCCTATGAAATTTCAGAGTTGATTTTTTTCTAAAATATGATTTCCTGTTGACTGTGTACCTGAATATTGTCCACTATCTAAATCTTTAGATGTTGAGTAATTGATATGGTCTCATATATGATATTTGAATAACACAAAGTCCCTATGCAGATCAAATTGACGGTTTAATATTTAGTGGTCAAAATGTGTAATAAGTGATCTCAAAAGAAGTCATAAACAAAAGGACAAAATTCATTTCTAAAATTAGCTTCCACTAATTAAGGATATTTAAATCTAAAATAAGTTGTGTTTATTTAACATATTAAACAAAGACCTATGAAGAAAAGCAAAGACATTTTTAATCTCTATTGAAATAGGAAAGATTACAGATGGCAATTTCCCTTGTAATAAGCCATATTTTCTTAGCCATAATTTCATTCCTATTGTCTCAGAATAACAAATCAGTTAGACAGAAGGTGAGATATCCATTTTCACTAACATGAATATTCCATAAACAATGCCACATGATGTGCTAAACTTTCAAGTATGCAAATATATTTCCTATAAGATGTTTTCCAAATAATGGTAAAATATGAAACTTTACTAATCTTTGTCATTGATTTTGATAAACATAAAACTTTTCTTAGCTTCTATTAGTTTTGAATATAGCATCAAATCATGAGGAAAAAAAGTTCATTGAAATCCAGTTATGACCAGCTTCAAGCTCAACTCATACTAAAAAAAATGAGAAAATTATTGACCCATATTTAAGACATTTTCTTATTAACAAAATACTATTATCAACTATGAATGTGAGATATATGATGTGTGTTATGCATAGTTTACTTAGATCCTATGCCAGATGCTAGGTTTTGCAATTGTGAACCATTAAGAAAATATGCTCATGTGAGTACATTCTTTTGGAGAACAGAGTTATCCTTTCTAGGAGAGTTTAAAATCTTTTGAATGGGGAAGGGATTATTCTTGCTTAGAATGAGGAGAATTTTAACATTGAAGTTTTGGTGGAGTTTTAATGCCTTCCATAAACATTGGACTCCAATCCTGCTAATATATTCATGTTAATTCATATTCCTCTAGTCAAACCCATATTGTAGTTTATTCTGTGTTTGTGAGTTTTAAAGAAAGCCCTTTGTTTACACTATATCATAGATTTTGAAAAAAACAAATGTTTTATTCAAAATGTATTAAATGTTACCACTTTGTAAAATTCAACTCTTCTTTTTGGAAACCAGTGTTATACCTGAAAAGCTGAAGATTATAGGTATTTGGCTCTTTTCTAATTTGTTTTGAAATTTCTCAGGAACACAAGTAGGTAGTTTGTGATTGGCCTTGTTTTTTCCTAGGCCTTAATTTTATATTTGGGAATTTATTAAGATTTAAAGTGATCATTTCAATAAAAATCTTATCTAGCTCCCATAGAAAACTCCTAGTTCTCATGTAAAACTGTTTCAGTATACAAGTTGATTGGAATGGAAGAATGCATGAAAGTCTCTGTGCCTTTCAGAATACATGATTATTAAAATGTATTTGGTTACAGGAAAAATAAAGTCAGAAAGTGATCTAATTATGAAGTTAGAAACTCAGTGCTTGTGCCTATTGGCTGCCTGTCTTGGCAGTCAGGTCTCTCATAGGAATCATCCACTTGATTGCTCTATCTTCCTGTGATGAATTCTATTGGTACCTGGTGTTAAACTTCATTAGTTGCTTGTAGTTACATATTGCTATCTCCTGGTACAGTGCCCAGTTTCAACTTTCATATCATTCTTACTATAAACATTTATTGATGCAAACAAGTTCACTTGAACAACTTAATTACAATGTACACACATTTGGATTTTTTTTAATGGATGATTTATTTTTAAAATGTAACTACTGCCCAAAAAAGGCAGACAGTGAAATTGTTATATATGATCTCTCACAAAAACATGTCATAATATTATTTTCAATGTCAGATGTAACTAACTGTATCTAATGGAGGAAAACAGAAGTTCACTATCCTACATACACTTTTAATAATTCACTTTTGTGTGACTAAGGAATATAAAGACAAAACTAGAGTATTTACTTTTCTTTACAATTAATTTCAAGTAAAGTGTAATATGCAATTGTGTGTGTGCATTTGGAGACATGAATTTTGAAATCAGTTTTGCTATTTTGTAAAAATTTTGTGTGAATGGATAATTCGAAAACAAGATTCATGATGTGTGATTTTTTAACTAAAAGTATGGGATGTTTATATTACTTGCATTTACCAAAGAGATGAAACACTTCTAGCAAATTTTGAATAAGCTGATGGTCTTGATGTTCCTTCATCTACTCTAATAATAGAGAAATCAAAGTTTAGACTATATGAACTATTAGGTAGATGAAGCATGGCTTTTCATAAAGAAAATAAATTTTAAAATAATTAGAGATAAACATAAATAGCTAACTGAATTAAAATAGAATTGATTAATGTTTAGCTTACTTTATAATAAATTATGGTTAACATGAGGTAAATAATAAAATGCATATGCCTACTTACAGTAGATTCAGACTATTAGCCAATAGGTAGAGAGCTAAATTTAGAAATACACAGATGTTTGTTTTCAATGCTGGATAACTGTGGTATTTATTTTCTTCCTCGAGTAAGGATGTGTAGATACAAATAGCATATAGTAGGAGATGCCATGGTTCATCAAAAATAATACAATACCTTATATAAGTATTATATGCCACTAAAATATTTTAAATGGCTCTATATCTGACAATCAAAAAAGTCCACTGATGGTGCAGAGGATTGAGGATTCCTTAATGTATTAGTTACTTACGACTAACAAATAATATAGCTACAAGGAAATAAAAAGATGGACAATGATAAGGGCATTCCTTGACTTACATAAAACATTTTTAGTAGTATATGATAAAAAGCCAAGAGTTTTTAACATAAGACCTGATGTCAACCACTGGCATAGAAAGTGGAACAGGCACTAGAACCCTTTGAGAAGGACCGAGGAGTCCAGAAACATTTCTCTAATCCTTCCCTAGAAATAGTTGCAGTCATTTAGCAGGTTAATGTGTATTAAGCAAAGGGAAATACCTAGAAAGTCTGAAGACTACTGGATACATCTGAATAGACAGTAATAACAGGAAATCTAGAAAACTTCATTGCTTATGAGGTCTAAATAAAAAGTGGACTTCAAATTCATATATCTCACACTGTATCCAATAAGTGTTTGGGGACCAATTCTATGGTTAGTTTCCTCCCCTAGTGTATAATTAGGGTAGATATATTCAGTAGCTGCCCACAGTCTCTTATCGATTTCCTGATCTGTGGACTAAAAGCCTTTATGAAGGCTTTTCCCTCTCCCTCGTCAATATAGCAATTCAGAAACAGTATGGTACCCCAGGAGGTATTGCAGTGCAATGAGCAACAACATAAAAGCCTCAAAAGATGCAGAGGTATTAGTCACCATCACATCTTCTTTCTATTAAGGTGTTACTATTTTTAAAAATGGGTCCATCTTTTGGTAATTCAAACCATCAATTTAATCATTTTTGTAGGGCCCAGAGCAAGCACACAATCAATCTTCTGCATGATCTGGTGATATTAAAGGATTCTGTGTTGGGCCAGTGTGCTGTGTGGTGTATCTTTTAAGCCTCAGTATGATAACTTTTGATAGATTCCTGAGGTGTTAGAGCAAGTCTATGCTTTCGGGAGCAGGCAATTGGTTTCAGTTTGAAAAGGAAGTCCTTGATATAATATAAGACTTTGGAAAAGAATCATGACAGATCCATCTGTGGGCATCAAGTAACTGTGTAATCAGAACTTCCTATCATGAGCTGGTTAGCATTAGATCTACTGAATCATAAAGTCAGCCAACTGCAGGAGTAACCCACTATGTGATGGAAATGACAAAAAAAAAAAAGGATTTGGCATAATCAGTTTCAAAAAGCACAAATAAATTACAAGAACATTTGGCACTGATTCCTTGACAGATACTCCTATTGCATAGGGATCATGCAGAGAATGCTTAGGACAACACTATGGGAAGGAAAATATCAAACCTGTTACATAATAGGGGCAGTGCAGTATGTTGTTGATGCTAGCTCTAAATATACTACCACCTGTTATGGTAGTACCTGTGCCACCCTGTGTCCCTTGAGCACTGCCCTCCAGAATGCAGTGTGTATGCTAAATCCACCTTTGACGTAGAGTGCGAGACTTAGGAGACGAAAGTTGTTAAGTAGGATTAGCTCTTCTCACCATGACTCCCTGAGACCCAGCTGCAGAATTTTTGCTTCCCATCTGCACTACCTAAGGAGCTCCCATATCCAAGGTATTGTTTTTAGAGGAAAGGACACTTTCTTTTTTTTTTTAATAGTTTCAAGTTTTTATTTAAATTCTAACTTGTTAACATACAGTGTAAGATTAGTTTCAGGTATAGAATTTAGTGATTCATCACTTGTGTACAACACCCAGTGCTCATCACAAGTGCCCTCCTTAAAGGACACTTCCATAGGGACATAGTAAAGGTTCCACTGAACTAGAAGAAACAGCCACTACCTACCTGGTCACTTTATTCTCCTGCTGCCTGTCGACTAGCAGATACATGTAGGAATTACTACAATGATGGCAACAGTGACCCCGATTTCAATGCCATTCTAGTGGTCTCTATATTATAAGAAAGTGTTGTGGTATGTCTAAAATGAAGGATATTCACTGGGGTATTTCTTGGGGTTTCCTTGCCAAATGATAATCATGAACAGCAACTGCAACAACCCAAGCCTGGCATAGATAGGGAAACTAAAGTTTAAGATACTTTGAGGGTGAGGGTCTCAGTCATCCAACCAGGTAAGCAACCTGGACCATCTAAAGTACAGGCTACAGAAAGTGCAGGCTCTAAAATGGCTGGAAAAGACCTGAGATGATTCCTTTCAATCAGGGCCCCAGGACAAGATGCAGGTAGCAGGCGTCTGCAGCTTGTCCCATGAACCCTTCTCCCTCTTCATTTAGTTTTTGTAGAGATTGGGAAAGCTGCTATCTTGACTGGGACTTCGTGATGAATGGGGAATGGAATGTCTAAGTGAAGAGAAGTGATACAAAGGTGGGATCTCTCTTCTCTTGTGCATCACTTCATTTCTTCTCTGATTCACCTCTTATCCCTGATGAGCCAGTTGCATCAACCAGTTCTGTACAGGTGCAAAGTGATAACATCTCACGACTGTCTGGTAGCATGTACACATCATGTTTTGCTCTCAGGCTTACCTCATACAAAAAAGCGGGCCACCTGGAGAAACCTTGGCACTTATACTTGGGCAATTTGGAAGTGAGGGCAACTTTAGGTGTTGCAGCACATTTCTTAGGGTGTCTTATAAGGTCCTATGGAACTAAGCTCCAGGCTCCGGAAGCAGTGGCCAACTTGATAAAGTATCTTTGAATGCTGTATCTTTTTGACAGTCTGTCCCCAAGGCCCATTTAAGCCTGCATCTTGGAATTACAAGGCTAAAGAAGCCACGTGTACAAAACACTTTTTCTCAGCCCCTGTTTCAAGGCATCTCAGACTAATTACTCTGGTAGAGAAAATTCTTGTGACATACAATATAAAGAGGTCAAGGAAGAAAAAACAAAAACATTAGAAGAAAAGTGACTTTATACTTGTGTGGCAATATACTTTTGTACTGAGGTATTTATTTGGTCAATACATTTATTAATTAACAATCAACTGAATATTTGTTGATGAACTAACACTTGTTAATTGTATATGCTATTATGGTAAATAAGATAGGGTTACTGAAATAAGGCTTAGATGTGTTTGAAAAGTATTAAAATTATAAACTGAACATAGCTACATAGAAAATGAATGATGTGAAATAGGAAAAGAATGAATAGGAGTATACTAGCTTTTGAGATGTTCATGGTTTACACTATGTTGTTTGCATTGAGAAGTCCATTTATTTTTAATTCTTATTTACTGTCTATCTCTTGAATAGACAATATTCTATACTTGTCTATAGAATTGCCATCAATTGTCTATAATTTTAGTTCATATCACTCAGCTAAAATGGTTACATAAAGGGAAGTTTTTTTTTATGATGTTCTATTTATTTTCCTAGTAGAATACTCTTCTTCAAAAAGTAGCTAAATGTTGGAAAAGTAACTTATGCTTTGGAAGTAAAAGCTGAAATTTTTCATTCCTGACATAACATTTACTTGCCATATTAAATAAATTGAGTTAACCTCTAGTGGAGCCTCTGTTCATTCATGACAAAGTGTGTATTTTGATGCAAAACTTGAAGTATAGTTCTGATTACTAAGTAAGATAAAGTATATAAAATTCTTGGCTGGTGGTAACTGCTGAATATGTAATATCCATGAAAAGGCAGGTAAATAATAACGTTGTCTTCTGTTTTTGCTTTGTTTTGCTTTGGTTTGTTTGTTTTATGGTCACAGGAGACAGAATATGTGAAAGTATATGCCATGTCTGATATAATACAGATATTTGAAGAATATTTCCAGTTCCTTTCAGGCAATATGAATTTATTCTTGGGCTACAGCTACCTAACATCCCTATTTACAAGCAAATCATATGTTTCCGTCAAATTCCCATCTACACAGCAGCAAGCAAAGTGATCACCATGGGAAATTAGGAGCCCTTCCTTACAGTGCCCAGACAACTATATTTTTTATCTGTTTTGTGAGTGCTTTTTTTCCCCTAGGCTGCAATTGGAACTTCAAAAGTTCTCTCTCATCCTACTGATGATGTGAAAATCATCTGCAACATTTTTGTCTTTAACAGAGCCTATTAAAATGTTTAGCTGTATCTCCAAGACCTAGGATTCGTTGTTTCCTTCAAAATAAATCTTTAAATAGAAGAAGGGTTCAAACATGTAACTTTTGTTTAGTGGTCTTCTTATCACTGATGCACCTCTTTACTTGGTTTCATTTCTGTTTTAAAAGTACAGACCAGGGAAATAAACTTACTGTCAACCCGTGAGATGCACTATGTTTGTAAATATTTACTTCAAGTAGGCAAGAGCAAAAAAACAAACAAACAAACAAAAAAAAACAAACAACAAAAAAAAACCACACCACACCTTTTAGTGGAATGCAATTTATTCTCATCTCCAAATATATGAGATTTGCGTAGTGGCTTTTCTCCTTTTGGTCTTCAAAATAGACTAAGAATAAGTATGGTGTTTGAAGGGATTACACCAAAATGTGATAGACCTACAATCTGTAACTAACCCTTCCTTTTTGCATTTACATTTACATAGTAGTTCTCTTTTTTTGGTTCTACTTTTATTTTAAATAAAATTAAAAAATTTTTTTTAATGTTTATTTATTTTTGAGACAGAGAGAGACAGAGCATGAATGGGGGAGGGTCAGAGAGAGAGGGAGACACAGAATCTGAAGCAGGCTCCAGGCTCTGAGCTGTCAGCACAGAGCCCGACGCAGGGCTCGAACTCACGGACGGTGAGATCATGACCTAAGCCGAAGTCGGGCGCTTAACCGACTGAGCCACCCAGGCGCCCCAAATAAAATTTTTTTAATGTTTATTTATTTTTGAGAGAGACAGAGACAGAATGCAAGTGGGTTGGGGCAGAGAGAGAGGGAGGCACAGAATCTGAAGCAGGCTCCAGGGTTCCGAGCTGTCAGCACAGAGCCTGACGCAGGGCTCTAACTCACAAGCTGTGAGATCATGACCTGAGCCGAAGTCCCACGCTCAACCAACTGAGCCACCCAGGCGCCCCCGTTCTACTTTTAATGCTTTTCCCATTTTATGCTATATAATAAATGATGTGTGCTACACATTTAAATCTGCATATAAGACTGAATGTTTTCTTGTGAAAATAATTCCAATATATGCATCCTACTTTTATATTTTCCCCTATTTCTATTCTTATAATGACAAAACATTAGTTTGAGGAAATCTCAGTACTTTAATTGATTAATTTAATTTAATAAATTTTGCAAAAAATAATTGTCATAGATATCTGTCACATTTATGTTGCTCAAACGATTGCCTATCAATTATGTTGATAAGGAAACAATATACTTCTGACACATATATAACCATTAATGGCTTAATTTTAAGTAAAAAATCAGAGCATATTTAAAGAAAATATGATATTTAGTTGAAAAATTATTTGGGGGCAGCTAAGTAAACATTATAAAAGGACAACACAAATCAATAGGCAGCATGTTCAGTCTTCCGAAAAATATGATTTTTTTCAAGAGTTTCTTGAAACATTGAACATCTAAGCATTTTAATACTACATTTAAAAACTGATGCTAAAACCCACCATTCAAGTAATATTTTAGAAAAAAACTTGATGCCAGAATATTAGAAAGATTGTCGATTAGGAAACTAATTAAGAGTCTGTAACGCCTTTAAAGCATAAAGACACATGACAGTAAGGGCCAAAGGTTAGGTGGTTTTATGAGAATGGAAACTAAGATATGGATATGATAAAGAAAACCTCATCAGGATTTTGAAAAAAAAAAAAAGATACTGGTTCAAAGCTGTTAGAAATCCTGAAGCTATGGGGAGCCTGGGTGGCTCAGTTGGTTAAGTGTCCAATTTCAACTCAGGTCATGATCTCATGGTTTTGAGTTCGAGCCCCGCGTCGGGCTCTGTGCTGACAGCTCAAGCCTGGAGCCTGCTTCGGATTCTGTGTCTCCCTCTCTCTCTGTCCCTCCCCTGCTTATGCTCTGTCTCTCTCTTTCTCTCTCAAAAATAAATAAACATTAATTTTTTTAAAAAAAAGAAAGATATCCTAAAGCTGTTTCAGATATTTTAAATCTTGCTGAGCTAGAACAGTTGTGGGATTTTAACATAAGTAGAGGAGTCAGAGGGACAGTTGGTTTCAAACCTGCTGAATGGGGATTACACTAATGATTTAGTAACCATGCAATATTGCTTGTAAAGTGATTATATAGTAACAAGTTGATCAAACTGATTTAGGAGTAGAGGTAAACAGAGATTTATTCAAGATTATATGTTAAATGCCATGGTACCCTGAGAAGGAAGACTCACTTTTTTCACTTACCTTTACCAGTTTTGCTAAAAGGAATTGTAAATGTTTCTCTAGGTGCCTCAGGACACAGAACAAGCAAAGGAAAAACTGCAGCCAGGAGAACATGGTTTACAGATAGAGCACATTTGCACAAAGAGCTGTCACGTTAGAAAAAGAGGTAAGCTATTTCATGCATGTCTAAAAAATAAGGCAACCAGCCAGAATTTTGTAAAGCAAAGTGGGAGGAAACAAAGAATCCTATGGAAGACAACTGATAAAGAATCAGTACTCAATGTACTTTGGGTAGGTGCAAAGGAAATCACGGCATTTTTGTTTATTAGTAATGAAGGCCTTGAAGCAAGTATAGTTGAATAAGAGAAGGGAAAATGGGATCTGAGTAAACAGATCCACATTGATTCATATTAAGGTGAACCCATATCCAGGTTTGAACACCACCACCTACTATTTTAGATTTCAGTTCCTTACAGAAATAAGTTTTAAATTTCATGTTGTGACTTGTTTACAAATATTTACTCAGAATGCTATGTCATGTGCTATGAGCTACTGTATCAGTTTACTAAGATATAAAAGTGCAATTATGCCTGGCCCAGGAAAGTGGGTGCTCAGGCATAGGAAGCCAATTAGCAACATTGTGCCTAGAAAGAGGTCAGTGGAGACATTGACTGTCATCTCTATTGTAGAAATATGTCAAGTTATTGGGAAGACAGCACTCCATATAACACCAACAGTAAAGAGTGAGCTTAAAGTAACTTGATAATAAAAATATTCATCATAGCTAATAATTATTGAGTGCTTTATATATATAATAAATTGTTAAGATGCTCATTTACAATATTGAAATTAATCCTGATGGAAAACTGGAATACGAGTGCTGTTGTAACATCCACTTTACAGATGAAAAATACATGAGAAAATAAATGATATGCTCAAAGTCACAAAGGAAAAAAAAAAGAGGAGCCAGGATTGACTTCAGTTGCTCAGTGGTATTAAAATCCAAACCATATCACTGAATTACTTATACTACATTTTCTTACAAAGTGAGGTTTTTAAATTTTTTTTTTATTTTTAAGGTAATGGGTTTCAGTTTTATGGAACAAATAATTTTTCATATGTGTCTTGATAAATATATCTGTATTAAATATTATACATTGAGTTGCTAATAGCTCACTAAGATTTATAATTAATAATGATTTCATTATTAATTATAACACAACTCTATTATATAATAAATTAACCCTAGATTCCATAAAATTAAATAATGAGTTAATGTTAATGGAGATAAATAGTGGGACAGACTTGATTTCAGGATCTTTTTGTTTTTGTTCTTATTTTGATAAAGTGAGGCCTGAGGTTGATGGTGTAGAGATTTTGAGGTTGAGAGAAGGAAATCATGGCATAATTTTGAGAGAAAATGTCATAATATGAAATGTTGTACTAGCTGGTACCCTTCACACAAATTGCTGGAATAGTCTATAACCCGTACTATAAACACTTACATATCAGTGTTAAGTATTCACGGCCTTTGATTTCAGTACATGTGCTTTAAAATTTTTTATTGTAAAGTCTAATTAACAGAAGATACAGAAAAGGACATACAATTTATGGAGTCTTTTTCTCCAACATTACAGTTCACCAAAATTCATATTATTAACAAGAATTGTTAAAATAATATATCTCTAAGGTATTCTACACACTAAGCAGTTATTGTCACAGCAGCTGTGATTTCTGAAAAATAGGTGGGAGAAAAGCTATCCTGGCTTTACTTGAGGGATGAAAGTAAATAAGGGCAAAATTCTTAAATATCGGTCTATCAAAGCATCTGGGTCTGGGGAGTTTCAGTGAACTGGACACAGAATAAGTCACCTCAGTGATGATGGTGAGAAAATACCTGGGGGATTCACAAGAAGAGGCTTAAATTACAGATCAGTTCTGCATAATAATAGTGATTGAGTCTTGGCCTTTGTTATAGAAAATAGGTTGGTTCCCAGATTACCTAAGGATGTAACTGAGAACTCCACAGGACAGATGGGAATCCTGAGGAAAAAAAGAAAGAAAAAGACAGAAAAAAGAAACCATACAGTTTCATGGACATTTTCGTGATACCTTTCATAATATGAATAGAAGCTTAGAGAGACAATGGAACAGGCTAACTAACAGAAATTCTAACTGTTTTCAGTTGTCCCGAAGTGGCACATTTCCAAGAGGCTTCTTAGGGTGAAAAACACTGAGGTCATGAAGGATACACCTAGTAGAATACTTTAACACTGCAACTTTGAATATTCTTTAATTTGTACATGCTGCACAAATGTCTAAGCTGTTCACTGTCAATGGTTGTAATTCAAGACCTAGAAATTTATTTATCCTTTTATATTAGATTCCCTGTTTGCGCTTTCAACTATGAAAGTAACACAACCGAATTCTCTGTATCTTGTAATTTAGGCTCACAATACAAATTTGTACATAATGATGATTTAATACTTATTTTATCAAGCTGTATATGCTTGTTTATGCTGCATTACAACAAATAAGTGAATCACTTCTAGGAGTCCTGTATTTTCTATATATCATTGAGTTATTCAGCAAATATTTATTAAGCACCTATTATATAGCAGCACATACTAGAAACAAATTAAAATGAGATTTTAAATATAAAATGATTATTCAATTCTTTGTGATTCTATTGAATTCCATGGTTATTTAATATTTTCATATTTAATAATTTACAACTCTTCTTCTACTAGAGTCCATGCATTTTGTTTAACATATAAATGATGATGTACTATCATAAGTTTACAGGAATAATATGGCTCTAAATCAGTATTTTATCCTTGAAATTTATCTGATACTCTAAAAATTTATGTAAATTATTTAATAATTAGTTAATAAAAGATAATATTTCCATATTACACTTTACCAACTCTATGTTTGTTAAATACTCTAATATTTATGTAAGGTTTAGGGTTTTCTGTTTTATTTACTTTATTCTAGCCACCTGGAGGATGAGGGACCCTGTATGTGTAAATGACAAATGCCATTTTTCAGGAGAATGGAATTCCTAGGGAAATACAGAAGGGATCAAACAAATAGAAATGGATCGGTAGCTTTCTTTGTAGGTCAGGGAATCATCTTTCCATTCTTGCTCTTGAATCCTTTCTAATTTGGGTCATTTAATAGTCTGTGTAATAATATGGGTCTGAAGGTGGCTCCCCCTTGGGAAGAAAATTCCATGCTTAAAATTTCTCCTAAAGCAAATATGGTATCAAAAATAAAAGGACTGAATGACTTGTCTTTGACATGCTTTTAAGTCTTTTGAGAAAAAAAAATTATCTTGTTATTTAAAAAGAATAGTCTATGTCAATTTCAATATCAATAGAATCTTGAAGATAGACAAGGATGTAGTCTAGGTTTGTATATAAGGCTAAAATGATTCTTCCTACCATATAGTTAATTAAGCTTATTTTACTAAGAAGAATATGTGGAATGTTTTCCTTAAAGACTATTCTATTCAAAACTCCCTTTAGTTTGCATTTCTATAGTGGAGCAACTGGAGAGGCTCTTGAAGCTTATATCTAATTTAAATTTTGGCACAGCAGTGCCTTCACTGGAAACTTGAATTAAAACTGGGTTTATTTAGGAGAGAGATGGGGAGTGAGATAAATATAGCCTTTTATGCTTGGTCAGCGAAGAAAGAAAAATGTAGAATTCCAGAGCTAGATGCTGAAGAAGCAGCTTCCTGAGTCATCTGGCGTATATTTTGGTCTTAGCAGGAGCAGCAGTTTTTTTGGTATGTTGATAGATACCGAGATACTGGGAATCATTCCTGGAAGTCTAGGCTAGCCATGTTTCTCTTCAGCTCTTTCAACAATTCAGTAAATAGTTTTATAATCTGTATTAAATCCCTTTACCATAAAACTGGCTAGATTATAATCATTCTCTGTACCTAAACCCAGATGTGTGCCTCCAGCATCATAAGAAAACATAACTGTGTAAGCTCCTAGTCATATTGTGATAAACAATATAAACACTATGTCTTCTCCTTGTGTATCCATCTACATAACTTTCCTGAGACTCTGGTCCTTGTAGCCAAAGGTAAATACTGGGCCAGACACATAGTAAGCCCCAAATAAATATCCTCTGACTCATTATTCTGTAGCTTGTCTGCATAGGGTTTTAAGGCACACCATAACAGTGCAGGATGTGGTTTCTATTTTTTGCTTTTGCAGTTCATGTAATGAGTACTATATTATTACTATTCAAAGTGTATTTACTCGTTTTTATTTTTTTAATGTTTATTTTTGAGAGAGAGAGAGACAGAGTGTGAGTGGGGGAGGGACAGAGAGAGAGGAAGACACAGAACTCAAGTGGGCTCCAGGCTCTGAGCTGTCAGCACCGAGCCTGATGCGGGGTTCTAACTCATGAACTGTAAGATCATGGCCTGAGCCGAAGTTGGTAGCTTAACTGACTGAACCACACACGTGCCCCCCTACTCATTTTTCAATAGAGTGTGGCACCTTTGCTGAATTTTTAAAAGAGACAATATTTTTCCTATTGTATGGATAGATCTAAAATACATTGAGGGGCTCCTGGGTGGCTCAGTCGGTTAAGAGTCCGACTTCGACTCAGCTCATGATCTCACAGCTCGTGGGTTCAAGCCTCAGACAGGCTCTGTGCTGACAGCTCAGTCTAGAACCTGTTTCAGATCCTGTGTCTCCCTCTCTCTCTGCCCTTCTCCCACTCGCTCTCTGTCTTTCTCTGTCTCAAAAATAAATAAACATTAAAAAAATAGTAAAAAAATAAAAAAATAAAATACATTGAGAAACTGGAATCTGATATTTCCAAATTAGTCTATATACTAAAGTAATACTTTTAGAAATGACATCATATGCTAATATCACATTTACTATAGTAATATTTGTAGGAATTATAAGTTAATACCATAAACATGCACCTCTGCTAACGTTTTTAAAAAATCATAAGCTAATATTACAAACAATGCATTATGCTCACTTTTAACCCTGCCAAAACGTTTTGTAGGCAACAACCTGTCTGGCTTGTGTACCTACTTGGACATCCCCATGGTTGACACACTATGACACAATTGTCCAAATCAAGAAAAAGAAGAATTTGGTCTTTAAGCATAAAGACTGTCAACTTTTTTTTAGAAAAGTAAGCTTCATAACAGTATCTGTTTCTGAGGTCACTATTACTGGTTGAGATTAAATCATTTGTTTTATGAACTAAATGTCTTGCATGTTTATTTCAGCTGCCTGTGTAACTGACCCTATGGAAGAAGTTTATTAATTATACCACATAAGCCATAAGTCAGAACTTCAAAGCTGTGCTTTGCATAAGCAGCATAAACAGGAGCAATGACTTTGTACGATTTTTAGCAATAGCATCAACATTTAATCAAAATTATCACCCAGTTTTGCTTTTAACTGTGAGGCTATGTATATGTTCACTACCTGGTACCAAATTCTTTCCTGGATCTTTGGAAGAGATAATTGAGTTGAGCATGAGCAGGATAAACCCTACTGGATAACGACACCTAGAAGAAAACTCCACAAATGTGACCAGTTAATCATAGCTCTTTGACATATTTCCCCTTGATGGTGACCAGTCCCCTTGGGCACATTATAGGAATTTAAACTGTTAATAAATAATATACCTTTTGGAGAGTCTGGGGGGCTCAGTCAGGTAAGTATCCGGCTTCAGCTCAGGTGATGATCTTGTGGTTCCTAGGTTCAAACCCAGCATCAGGCTCTGTGCTGACAGCTCAGAGAATGGAGCCTGCTTCAGATTCTCTGTGTCTCCCTCTCTCTCTGCCCCTCCCCTGCTCGTGCTCTCTCTCTCTCAAAAAATAAACATTTTCCCAACATTTAAAAAAAAAGAAATAATTTACCTTTTAACTTCTATTTCTTAAGTGGCAGATCCTGCTCTCTGGTGATTTTACCAATAGCACTCTCCTATTGCTTCTAAGCAGAGTTTTTAAACTGAACCTAAAGTCGTGTTGTTTTTTTTATATTGTATGACCTTTTCTGTGAAACATCACTTGCCTTTATTTAAAAAATTATGTTGTTTAGAAAACTTTAACTTTCCTCTAATTTGGATGGCCTATGACAAATTCTTCAGCCAAATGTTTAATCAAAGTCTGTAGACTCGCATGTGTAGACAAAGGCTACCCCAGAGACCTCGAGACAAAAATGTAAATACTTTCATGGCCCTCTCCCATGAAGTGGGACAGGATGTAGACCAGGCAGGAATAAAGTTGCTGTCTCCATACATTCTCCTTTCTGGGCCATTAATCCTCTCATTTATTTAGGTCTCCAGTGACAGCGTTCATCCAGCAAAAGGAAGTTCAGTAAAACTTCCGATCTCAAGTAACTTGTTCTGCAAGTGTTCTGCAAGATGAGGAAACATTTCTAACAAATTTTAACCAATAAACAAGTGATGTCTTGCAATACGAGTAGTATGTGATGCCAAATATCACATGATCACAACTGAGCCAATGGTTCTTTTCTCTCTCTCTCTGTCTCTTGCTGCGGGATTGTGGGTGATTGTCTCCCATGCTCAGATGCTAGGTTTCAGGCAGAAGTGTTTGGCAGAAATCAGTGATTTTTCAGAATGTTGGAAGGTGCCCACAACTGGCACTAGTATATTTTTTGTCACTTCAAAGCACCTATGGGCAGTCCTTTGCTTTCCATACAAGGGTAAGCTTTGGAATGCTTTTCTTCTTTCTAGGTCAGGCTGCCTGTAGATATAGACCCTTTCCTCTGCTGCCTTATTTCCAGTTACATTCAATACAGTATATAGCAAGAGTTTATCAACACTGTACTGTAGTCAATATCTGTGCAAGTGTATACAATGGCCCCCATGCAGAAAAAGATTCCATTGAGCCAATGGATAGCAATGATTCCGTTAGTGATAGTAAAAGTCATCCTACACAATAACCCTCCTCTCTTTTGTCTCCCTCACACCAGACATGAAGGTTTTCAAAGTTAAGTGCTGGCTAACTTCTTTTTCTTTATATTTTATATTTTCCTTCTTATTTTGTATTACATTACAGTGTTGTAATCATTTTTATATGAATATTTTTGTGTTCTGAACGAATTGTCTGAGTTTTCATTATTTCTTATGGGAAATTCACTTTGATATACAAGTGCTTTGGATTACAAGCATGTTTCTGGAATGAATTATGTAAACCAAGGTTTTACTATACACTAGACCCCATTCTTACCACAGATGGCCTGGGATTATAGATGACTGCTAGAAATCAAATAGCTATGTCCTGGGTTATGAGATTATAGGGAATGCATTGCAAAGCAAAAAACTGCTTTCTGGCGTTGCTGAAAAGAGCAGACTACACTTTACTTATCTAGTTAATGTAAATCTAGGGGTTGGGTCCTGCCTATGTTCATAAATTCCTTAGACCATGTTATTGCATGGAATATTTTATCCCGTCTTAACTTGTTTATCTACACGTTTTCTATACGTTCTTACTGGCATGTAGCCCACTGAAAGTATTGCACAATGTGACCCTAAATGTAAGTTCAATAAATACAGGAGCTTGAGAGCAGCTCAGGGAGACTTCCCTTAGCCTCCCTCTCACCTCTCTTGACTTGAGCGGAGTCTTGAGTGATCCTTTCTGCTGCCCTCAGCTTTGCTAAACGAAGCCAAAAACTGAACCCACAGATGACTCCCCTTTCCATCAAAGTGTTCCCATTACATCCTAGTCAATTTCCATTATAATTTAAAGTACTGGGTCAGGGATGTTTTCATATTCATCTACGAGGTGTCTTTGCTACAAACCAGAAACCCCCTTTAAAGCAGAAAATATTGAACATTTAGAGGTATTTTGGTAGGCTTAAGCATGGATCATACACTGACTTTCATTTAACTATCAAATACAATCACAAGAGGAACAGTCTGAGGCATTCTCCCTTTCTTGAGACTTGAAAAAATCATATCTGTTGAAGTTTTATCAGATGTGTACTGCACGGAAAACCTGTAACAGAATAATTCAGGCATGGAGAAGATATATCCAAAACTTTCAATTTTGATAGACGAAAGGATTTAAAAGAGCATTTAAGTGACTCAGTCCTTTTAAGGATACTTGACAGTGAGATACTATAAATGATTTATTTACAGGCGTGCTATTAGTCTGGACTGAACCAGCATTCTAGTCTTCAGCCAATAGGCTGTACTTGACATATTCACCATTTCTAAATGTATTTTAATCATTTCCTTTGTAATATAAATATTTCAAATTACTTGCAAGCCTCAGTAATAGCAATTTCCACAATGGACAAAAAGATAATTTGGTCAATTGTGTTCAGTAATATCAGTCTTTGTTCCTTTAAATGTGTAACTTCAAATCAATTTACCAAAATTTGATTTTATTACTACTCAGAAAAAAATCATTGGCACATTTACATTTTAATAAAGTACACTCCAAATTACCAATTTTATCGTATTAGAGATTGTTTCCACACATAAAAGCCTATTTTACAATTTGTAAAACTTCCAAATGACTATTTTATGTGTCATAAAATATTTTCACTGAAATAACTATAAAGTAATATGTTTCCTAAATTTAAAAATTCTGGTAATGTATTGAAATCCAAAATAATTTATGGCAATATGTTCTAATTTATAGTTATTCTCCCATAGCATCAAATAAAAATATAAATTACTGAAAATATTCTATCAAATATAATGCATGAACTTAAATATAAAACATTTCTAGGGGCACCTGGGTGGCGCAGTCGGTTAAGCGTCCGACTTCAGCCAGGTCACGATCTCGCGGTCCGTCAGTTCCAGCCCCGCGTCAGGCTCTGGGCTGATGGCTCAGAGCCTGGAGCCTGTTTCCGATTCTGTGTCTCCCTCTCTCTCTGCCCCTCCCCCGTTCATGCTCTGTCTCTCTCTGTCCCAAAAATAAATAAAAATGTTGAAAAAAAAATTAAAAAAAAAATATAAAACATTTCTATATTTAGTATTCTATGAAGCAATACTTGGAGTAATTTATTTGTAAAGCTACATTTGAATACCAAACATATTTTTACAGTGTTTGAATAAAGATGAATTATTCCTGCTTACTCATATTGCGAGGTCATGGATATACTTATAAAAGTTATGTTATCTTTTTTCTACAACCTGAGTAGTAAAGGTTTTCTTACCAGATTTATTGTTTTCCTCCATGAATAATATGGTCAGAGAGTCTAAGATAAAATTATTCCATAGGGAAGTTCACATGCTTGTGACAGGAACTATCTTATTTATTACAACAATTCCATTAAATAGGCATGTATTTAAATTACCATTTTCTACAGAAATAAGGCTTACAATGATGACCTTTCCAATGTCACATTCCTATTATTTAATACTCAAATTGATACTAGTCACACGCCAATATACGTGCTTTTTCACTAGACATTTCTGCCTTTCCATCTTTTAAATCAAAAGAGTTTAAAATAGTAGTACCTATTATAACAGATACTGACATTGTCTATAATATCTACTAAGAGAAAAAAAAGTAAAATAATTGTGATAAATAAAAGAAGTATATTATTTAGCAGCCATCAAAAATAACGATCTAATGATATGAGGTCTAGAATTAACTTCACAATAATTATGACAAGTGAGTGAGTAGGGAGATGAAGGCAACAATATTGGTCAGCTATTTGATAATTGCTGAAGCTGAAAATGAGTACATTAAGTTCATTAAATTAATTGCTGTTTTTTATACAGGTTTTCAAGTCTCTCTATATTTTTTAAAAATGGGTTTGAATAAATCAAGATTACCAAGAATACTTAATGACACAGGGAATTCCTATAATATATTCTTAAGTAAAGTAAAAACAGTTAAAAATTATGCCTGCTTAACCTTTTTTGAATCTACTTCTTCAGAAATATACCAAAACGTTGGAGACAAAAATATCCACCATGTGCATATATTAGAGAATATTTATTGTCTTTTTATTTTTCTATTATCTGTGAGTATTACTTGGAAAAATAATCATTGTTAAAACCACTAATTATTGCCATTTTTACAACAAAGTTCTTTAGAAAAATGAAAAAGGGGTAAATTAAGTAAAATACCATTTTTCCATAGATAGTCTTATTGACAAATTAGAGATGAGATACTCAACTATTTTCTAATGCCCTTATATTCTAAATAACAAGGTGGTCTGAAACTTAAATGTTATGCTCAAATTAATTTTCCCATGTGTTTTGAGTGTGTATGTTTAGCATATGATAGTCAAATTGTTAACTTTATCTATTTCAATATGTTTTTGTGAGTAAAACCAAAAACTTTTGAAAGTATATTTTTATTTTTTTTTTAATTTTTCAACGTTTATTTATTTTTGGGACAGAGAGAGACAGAGCATGAACGGGGGAGGGGCAGAGAGAGAGGGAGACACAGAATCGGAAACAGGCTCCAGGCTCTGAGCCATCAGCCCAGAGCCTGACGCGGGGCTGGAACTCACGGACTGCGAGATCGTGACCTGGCTGAAGTCGGACGCTTAACCGACTGCGCCACCCAGGCGCCCCGAAAGTATATTTTTAAAAAATCACCTTTTCAAAAAAAGTCACCTTTTAAGCTTTACTTAATGAAGTATGCAAGAATCAAAAATCTAGGGGAAAAATGTCCATTGATTTTAGGGAGAAGAGAGAAGAAATACAAAGATTACTCATCAGTATTGTGAGAATATATGTTCTCTGTGTACTTGAATTTTTCCATGTAAAAATGATGCTGTTTTTTGAAGTTTTGTTAATGTTCATTTATTTTTGAAGGAGAGAGAGAGAGTGTGTGTGCATGTGTGTGTGAGCTGCAGAGTGGCAAAGAGAGAGGGAGACACAGAATCTGGAGCAGGCAGGCTCAAGGCTCTGAGCTGTCAGCACCAAAGTCAGAAGCTTAACCAACTGAGTCACCCATGCACCCCTAAATGATGCTATTTTAAAGGGAAAAAATCCTTTTGACCAGGTTAAACTACAAGTTAAAATAATGTGCTTATTAAATTAGAAGGAAACACTATTTTTATATTGATCTATGTATTTGCATCCA
This sequence comes from Felis catus, assembly GCF_018350175.1. Lineage (NCBI taxonomy): Eukaryota > Metazoa > Chordata > Mammalia > Carnivora > Felidae > Felis > Felis catus. The sequence goes on along the minus strand of NC_058368.1, from coordinate 58,781,084 downwards.
TGGGGAATTTATGGCTTTTCCTGTTTAATTTTAGTTAACCAAACAACTGAGAAGTAACAAAGGGAAGAACTGCCATTAATGGTCTCCCAAGGTTGACTGATGTTATTGGTCATTTGTCCTTCTCTGTTTTAATGGTCTCAATCTCTTGGGTCGCTCCAATCAAGTTACTTATAGTCCATTTCTCCTTATGCTGTGCCCCCTAATAACTAACACTTCCACAGTTTTATGATTCTCAGGGCCACGGTAGACAATCTCTTTCAATATAAGTGGTCCTTCCTTCAATGTCCCATCAAAAAATGAAATCTATGTAATTTCCATTGTTCATACTCTTCATATTAAAAGTATAAACGCTACATTTATTTTATCTTTTACCCAGTATCTTGACAGAATCGATGTTCTTTTCCCACTCTTTGCTGTGACATACCTAAGGACAAGATCTTATTAGTCATGTTTGTTCTCAAAGATCCCAGAAATTACTAAACACATTAAAGTCTTTTTAAAAAAATGTTTGTGAGAAGATAAACAAATGAACATATAAATCATGGATTGGAGTTATTAATGCATATTATGTGTCTTAAAGTGTCATCTTTTCTTTGAAATTGAATAAGACTTTTCCTTAAAAAGAAAGTCGAGTGGTAAAGGAGAATAGACAAATTGTACACTAATTAAGAATTTTATACTAATATGAACCTTAAGAGAGCATTTGAATTGTTTTGACCCCCAAATATGCTAGGTTTTGCTAAGATTGCTGCACTTGTGGGAAAAAAAGAAAAATCTGGTTGACCATCTTCCAAATTGCACCTAAATGATACTGTGATGTGAATGATGGTTGTTGCCAGGGTCCATTTCAGAAAGGATAGTTCCTTCACCATCCAACCTCCAATAAATGTATTAAGAGTTTTCTTAGAGAATTAATTTTATAGCCAGTTAAGCTTCAAAAGCACTTCTGTGTGTATCCTATATTTTCCTGAATACTAGAACTTAGAATGGGTATACTTCTGCAGATAGTTACTCCTTCTAAATAGGAATGATTGAAAATAACGGAAACATTTTATAATCTTAAAATAATTTAAGCATGCTGGCCTCAATATTTTTATTTGAAAAAAAAAGAGGGCTGTGTTATGGAACCTCAAAGATTCTTTCCAGCAATAAAATTCTTACTTTCTGTTATTTTGGACCGAGGAAAAGGAAACTTTCATGAATAGGCTCCTCTATTTTCTTTATTGAGTTCAAAATATTAAAACTATTGACAAAAGCATCTATACTGCCTTGACATTCCCATCTGAAGCTATTCAAGCAGGAAATCAAGTATTTGCTTTCCTTTTTTCAGTATAGGTCTTCAAGAAAATCTACAAAATGATAAAAAAAAATATGTTCTCATATAGAGAAAACTTGGTGCTTAAATATAGATGATCTGCATTAGTTAATAAGAGTTGTGTAACATAATTCTACTTTGGGGATTGGAGAAGAAGGTGTTCTGGTTTTGCCACAACGTTAACGTTGTACCTAGGTTTAATAATTATTAAATTATTTTTCGTCCATAATTAATTGGAAAGGAGAAGAAGCTTGGAGAGATTTGAGACATTGGATTGAAGGCCATCACATTAGAGACTTGGTTTTTTATCTGGCATTGTTTGACACAGTGAAAGCACAGAGGTAAGTTAAGGAATCTTTGTTGGGTTCTCTACTGTTTTTTTTTTTTAAATAATACTCAAGAGGTAAAAAACATCATTCAAATTCAAAAAGGATGACTGATAGCATCTATGTTCTTTTTTTTTTTTTTTTAAGTATAGACACCACAGATGTAGACATTATGTTTTATGTTGGCAATTTCTTTAGGGTTGTTATGGAAAATGAAAATTGATGATGTAACTGATTTTTTAATATATACTTTGCAAAGAAGTAAATATGAATTAATTTTTTTTCAAAGTTCTGTGCACTGGTAACTTACATAATGCCTTGCAAACACTCAATAAGTAATTTGTAAATTGATGATACCATAGGTTATGTCAGTCACCTGAAGTGTATGATTTTGTTGCTTGGTGTCTATATGCCAATTTATATTCAAATTCGTACTTTCTGTTTTTTTAATGTGTAGCATAATTTATTTCAAAAAAGGGAGAAGTTAATAATAATATCCTCATTTTCTTGCGTAGAAGCAAATTAAGTGTGACCTCTTGGAAACACAAGCGGCAAAGTTACTTGCTTAACTGAAGATACAGTTACATTACAATTATTTAATGTACTAATAGCTTTATTGACTGCCCACATTTTATCTAATAAATGGTATTTTAAGAAATTATTCCAGTTTACAAAATTAGGAAAATAGTAGTCAGAAATTTGGAGAATTAAAAATGTAGATAAAGGGAGAAATCACTTCCTTGCACTGAAAATTTGAATTCATTGCCTTTGATAAGAAATTGCTGAGCCCAGACCAATAGACTTTGGCTCTGCAGCAGAATTTGACCTAAAATATTTCTTATTTGGCTCTTACAGGTCACACTCCCATACTTGAAAGAAAACCATTCTGTTATTCAATTTTCAAGAAAACTTATATTTAGCTCTGATAGCAAATAGCTGAACAAACACAATTTTCTGAAGTCCAAAAATTAAATAAGACGGGAGAGATAGCAGGAATTTCATTTTCTACACGTTGTAATAATAGTAGAGAGAGCAAACTACGAAGGACTGGATTAAAAACCACCGCTTCTTCTTAGCTGTGGACTCTCATACATATATAAGTTGCTGGAGTTTTGCATTCTCAGGAAAGTTTTGTGAACTTGATTTTACAGAAACTTGGGCTTCCTCTCCCAATACAATAATGGGGGCTGAGGAAGTATACAACTTTTTATGAAGACTTTCATTGATAAAAGACTCATTTTTCCTTGAAAAACAAAAAGGAGACCAGCCTTTATTAAATAGCTCTATGTTGGACACTTGCCTATTCTCATTATGGAAAGATAGAATTTTGCTAGGCTTTATCAGTGCTGTCCACCAAAACTTTCTGAAAAGACAGAAATGTTCTATCGTCACTGCCTAACATGGCAGTCATTAGCCACATGTGTATGAAGCACTTGAAATGTGAATAGTTTGACTAAAAGACATTATACTTAATTTTATTTAATTTTCATTAATTTCAACTTATAAAGCCACATGTGGTAGTGTCCATATATGGAACAGCACAGCTGTACAGCCAGATTTAATCTCCATGTGACTTTTATGTGTTACTTAAGTTCCATAGGTTTCCATTATCTTATTTATAAATGTGGATAATATATACACCATCTTCTGGGTGGTTCTGGGATCAAATGAGTTTTAGAATGATGTGACCGCATACTAGCCACTAAATACTTTTGCTATAAATGCATTTTCATGAAGGACTATTGCCTAGGTACTATTATCCACATTTCACTACAAAGACACTGTGAGCAAGACAAATTGTTTTCATTTCCAAGGGCCACAGATCCTACAAGTACTGGTACTTGTATCGGCATACAAGTAGCATGACTCATTAATTATTCCATACAGTTTTGTTACATAGACTGACACACCAGCCAATAGTGATGGGTGTTATTACTTTTACCATCTTTAATGGACTCCACTCTTCTTTTTCTGTACACTATAGAATCCTAGGAGCCCGACTGTTGGACATTTCTGTGGTTTAACACCCATGAAGGCCCCTTCTGCCCTCACCTACTTTTGATCCATGGAGCTTATCATAGTGTTCTGAGGAGGATTTACCAAACTAGAGTTCTGTTTAGATTCTAATATTTTACCAAAAAAAAAAAAAAAAGTGAAACAGTTCTTACAGCTTTACTTCTACCCAGACAGAAGACCAGCGCAATTAAGCAGGAAATTGATTCAGCTGAGACACACCGTGCAATACTCAGAACCACCTTTTCTCCCTGACTACACAGACTACATAGTTTAAAAATTGAACTGGTAACATTTGTCTCCTGATGATTTCTTCTGCCAAAAGCCTTTGCCTCATGAGGAGTATACACTTATAGCATTTGCCTTACCAATATTAGCCTTACTGATACTAGCCTGGACTCCGGTGAAACCCCTAATAAAGAAGGCTTTAATGTTCCTTTGTACATGAATAACTATAGACCAGGATTTTTGATTTAAAAAAAATATATCTTGTAAAAAGAATACTAGACATGAGATCTACTCTTGTAACAAACTTTTCAGTGTACAATACATTATTGGTGAATATACGTAGAATGTTACACAGCAGGTATCTGGAGCTTATTCATCTTGCTTGAATGAAACTTTGTACACAATGATTAGCAACGCCTCATTTTTCACTCCCTGCAGCCCTGGTGACAACAATTCCCCTTTTAGATTCTACGAAATTGGCTATTTTAGATACTATTTTAGATATAAGTGAAATAATGCAGTATTTTTCTTACTGTGATTGGCTTACCTTACTTAACATAAAGCCTTCACGGTTCATCCAGATATCACATATTGCAGGATTCCTTTTTTTTTTTTTTTTTTTTTTTAAGACTGAGTAGTATTCTAGTGTATGGATACACCACAAATTCTTTAGCCGTTCATCTCTTGCGGAACACTTAGGTTATTTCAGTATCTTGACTGCTGTGAGTAGTGCTGCTTTAAATAAATATCACAGTGCTAATATCTCTTTGAGATCTTGATTTTAGTTCTTTTGGTTAAATATCCAGACATAGGATTGCTGGATCATTTTTTGGTTCTTTTTTTTTTTTTTTAATTTTTTTGAGGAACTTTCATACCGTGTCCCATAGAATCTGCACCACCTTGCATTCCCACCAACTGCGTGCAAGAGTTCCAATTTCTCCACATCCTTGCCAACACGCATTGCCATCTTTTTTTAATAATAGCTATCCTGATAGGTGTAAAGTAATATCTCATTGTCATTTTGATTTGTACTCCATGATGATTAATGGTATTGAGCACTTTTTTGTATATTTCTTGGCCATTTTATGCTTTCCTTTGGAACAATATCTTTTTAAGTCCTTAGTTCATTTTTAAATCAGGGTATTAGTCTTTTTTCGAAATTGAGTTGTAGGAGCTCCTTATATTTTTAACATTAATTCCTTATCAGATATATGATTTACAAATATATTCTCCCATTCTGTTTGTTTTTTTTTTTCACTATGTTGAATCTTTTACTCTCCTGAAGGTTTTTAATTGAAGTAGTCTCATTTATTTTTGTTTTTGTTGTCTGTGCTTTTGGTATCAAATCTATGAAATCATTGCCAAAGCCAGTGTTATGAAGCTGTCCCTTTATGTTTTCCTCTAAGAGTTTTACAGATCCAGTTCATACTTTGAGGTCTTTCATCCATTTTGAGTCCACCTTTACATATGGTATAGGATGAAGGGAGTCCAGATCAGAAAGGAAGAAGTAAAATTGTCCCTGTTTGCATACAGCATAGTCTTATAAATAGAAAATCCTAAAGATTCTAAAAAAAAATGGTTAGAACTAATAAGTTCAGTGAATTTGGAAGATAAAAAAATCAACCTAAAAAAAATCGTTGTGTTGCTACACTAGCAAGAATTATACGAAAAGGAAATTGGGAAGATAATCCCACCTACAATAGCACCAAAAAGAATAAAATACATAAGAATAAATTTGACCAAGGAGGTGAAAGACTTATATACTGAAAACTACAAACACTGATGAAAGAAATTAAATAAGACACAAATGGAAAGACATCTTTTGTTTGTGAATGGAAGACAATATTGTTGAAACGTCCATATTAGTCAAAGTGATCTCCAAGTTCAGTGCCATCTCTATGAAATGCTGATGGCATTTTTATAGAAATAGAAAAAAATTCTATAATTCATGTGGAATAACCAAAGACCATGAATAGCTAAATCAATCCTGAGAAGGAACAAAGCTAGAGTCATCACACTTCTTGATTTCAAAATATATTAGAAAGCTATAGCATTCAAAACAGCATTCTACTAGCATAAAAACAAACATGTAAATCAATGGAACAAAAAGGAAAGTCCCGAAATAAGTTCATGCATATAAACTAACTGATCTTTTTTTTTTTTAACGTTTATTTATTTTTGAGACAGAGAAAGAGACAGAGCATGAACAGGGGAGGGGCAGAGAGAGAGGGAGACACAGAACCAGAAGTAGGCTCCAGGCTCTGAGCCATCAGCCCAGAGCCCTACGCAGGGCTTCAACTCACGGAACGCAAGATCGTGACCTGAGCTGAAGTCAGACGCTTAACTGACTGAGCCACCGAGACGCCGCTACACTAACTGATCTTTGACAAGGTTGCCAAGAACATGCAATGGAGAAAGGCTATTACCTTCAACAAATGGTGTCGAGGAAACTGGATATCTACATGCAAAAGCATAAAAATACACAGACTTCTTCTTGACTCTAGGTGTCTCACGTCCCTTTTCTAAAGAGCATTTACTTTAGGAAACTTTCAATTGCAAATTCTTTTTCTTTCCGTTTGAGATGTAAATCTTTTAAAATCTTTTAAAAGGACTTCTGCTAGATTTACAACCTGGAACTACCTTTCTCAAGGACCTGGGAGCCATCTCTTTCAAATGTAATCATCAAGGAAGGTAGTTCCCCATCTTCTAATCTCTGTGGAAACCTGGGAGCCTAGCTTCCTTGGCCTGTGGTCCAACATATTAAAACTATCTATTGTCATGGAGACAGAAGAAAGTTTACTTTTCCTTTGGGTAAAGCCAATTAGTGAACACATATGTGGTCTCAATTTCTTCACCCCAGCTCTTAAATTCTCCCACCATTAGTTTCAACAGAGTTGAGTATCCAGAATTCATGCTATCTCCCTTAATTTTCAAAGTAGTATCACAACAAGAGTAATTTCTGTTTGCCCATTTTGCCTGGTGAAACAGTCGTCAGCATAAAATATATGAATTTTATAAAAAAGTATCAATCTTTTTTTTTTTTTTAATTTTTTTTTCAACGTTCATTTATTTTTGGGACAGAGAGAGACAGAGCATGAACAGGGGAGGGGCAGAGAGAGAGGGAGACACAGAATCGGAAACAGGCTCCAGGCTCTGAGCCATCAGCCCAGAGCCCGACGCGGGGCTCGAACCCACGGACCGTGAGATCGTGACCTGGCTGAAGTCGGACGCTTAACCGACTGCGCCACCCAGGCGCCCCAATAAAAAAGCATCAATCTTTAAAGTGCTATATAATGTAGAGGATGAGTTTAGTTAGTAAGATTACATCATACATGGTACGGCAAATATTTTTTTAATGTTTATTTTTATTTTTGACAGAGAGAGAGAGAGAGACAGAGCATGAGCAGGGGAGGGGCAGAGAGAGGGAGACACAGAATCCCAAGCAGGCTCCAGGCTCTGCTGTCACCACAGAGCCTGACGCGGGGCTCAAACTCACAAACCGCGAGATAATGACCTGAGGCGAAGTCGGATGCTCAACCGACTGAGCCACCCAGGCGCCCCGGTACAGCAAAAAGTTTAAATTTCTTTTTGATTGCTTTTTCTTTTTCCACAAAATGCTCTCTATATAGCAGCTCTTATGCCTATCTTGTCTCTCTTTCTCTCTTTTTACCACAAAATTTTGTTTTGAAAATCACCTTCATATCACACTGGCTTTGGATTACTTTCCCAAATTTACTTGGAACACCTTTCAGTTGGCATATTCTACTAATTCATACAAGAGCTACACAAATTTAATAATTACTTTTATCATTCTCTGGCAATTGATTTTAATTTGATACTTATTATAACATCATGAAATACGATGCAAATAAAAGGAATGAACAAGGACATATTCTAATAGAGTTATCTACAAAAATAAGGGGCAGAGAATATTTGACCCACAGTATATAATTTCCCAATCTCTGCTCTAGACCCTCTCAAATTGTGTAGGCAATGCAAAAATATAATGCTATTGGTTTCACTGCCTTCACATTTGACTTACCCCTCTCCTTAATAAATAAGGTATTGCAGTGGTTCAAGGTGTCTAAATATGAAACAAACTTCCCTTAAGCATGGTAACTTTGTAACATCCATCTTTTATAATATTTGGTCTGGTTACTGCAGTAAAAACTTGAGAATGAGATGAGCCTTTCCAAAGATTCAGTTCAGCTCTAACTGTTTAAAGCAATGATTGAGTGAAATTTGGTGTGGCTTCATACAGGGCCAAAGGAAGGGGTTAAAATTAGATAGACACATTTTTTAAGACTTCTTAGATAAAATTATTAAAATAACCTCTAAAGGATTTATTTCTGGGTTTTGAGTTTAATCATATGCAAAGTTTTTCAGAGATATGCCTATGGCAAATCAATTCATTGAAATAATAAAATAATATCCAAATGTGTGTGACCTATTAAATTAATGACTAAACTAATTAAAATATTGAGAATAAAAACAAGTCAATTCTAGTGACCTGCATAGGAAGACAAGTTTTTAAATACGGCACAAGCCTGAGAAGTGGATCTGGAGGTAACATTAGAGGTGTACAAAGATTAAAAATTGTTTCAAAATAAATAAGAAACACAACTGTCCATACAAAACGTGGCATAATAGGCACAAATGTTTATCTTCGCTCAGTCGAATAAACAAAGACAAACATTTTTGTTTTTTTATAAACTGGTAGGTTATAGACTATTGGAATTAACGTAAAGTTGAAATCTAAAGCTGGAGTGAAAGAAATTAACAAGAGGCAAAGAATTTTCTCTTTAGAACCTCCCCTCACAAAAGTTCATAACAAGAGACACAGAATACCTGTAATCCGTGCAGGAAGACCACGTAGCCAGTACAGAAAAACTGGTGCTATGCCTTCAGAAGGAGCCAGAGACTCCTTTGCCCATATCTTACCTTAGGCCACTAACCATTATCCCCTTCCAGTCCACACCAGAGGTTTATTTTTTGGAAGGTTGAAACAAACAGAATCTGGGCACCAGGTCCAGTTGAAGGTAGCGGTTAGTTACCTTGTTGAAATTCAATAAATTCAACATGAGGACCATTCTTTCCCTACTTCTGCTATGCTCCCAGGACATCAACATCAAGACGTACACCTTCCAGATTGATAATTAGATTATTGTCTGGAGAAATTGACACCCCCAAGTTATCTATAATTAGACATTTGCAGATCTCTAGAAGAAATATCAGGTCATTTCTTTAACATTTGGTGTCTTACACATAGTAATACATAGCCAATGATCTCAAAATATTTAAAGAAACATTAAAAAATGAGGAGGAAGGGCACCTGGTTGGCTCAGGTGGTAGAGTATACAACTCTTGATCTTGGGATTGTGAGCTCAAAGTTCCACCCTGGGGGTTGTGATTACTTTTTTAAAAAGTTTAATGAAATAATAATTAAAAAGTGGAGATGAAAACAAATAAGCATATAAAAGAAACTTGAACAGAACAGAATCAATGCAGAGAATTTTTAAAAAATGTGAACTAAGTTGAAGAAATACTTGAGAAAAGAACCAAAAGAAAAAAAAGAACAGAAAAGAGAGATGATTTTTTTAATTATATTTTAAGAAGTGTAAAATCCAAATAATATTAACTTCAGGAAAAAACAGTGATAAGGAAGAAAACAAAACAATCCCCAAGCTGAAGAACATAGGTTTCCGAGTCTTCAGTGAGTGTCTAGCAATATAAATAAAAGCAGACACTCAGCAGGGTATATTACTGTGAAATTTCAGATGACTGAAAATAAGCAAAAAACTCAAAACCTTGAATAGGGGGATAGAGGTGAATAATGTATACATAGTAACAATTCTTTTATAAAAAAATGTTTATTTATTTTTGAGAGAGAGAGAGGGAGACAGAGTATGAGAGGGGGAGGGGCAGAGGCTCCCAGCTGTCAGCGCAGAGCCTGACATGGGGTCAAACTCACCAACCCTGATATCAAGAGTCAAAGTTGGACCCTTAACTAGCTGAGCCACCCAGGTGCCTCAGTAATAATTCTTTATAAACAACAACCTGGGAAGTTAGAAAAATTAAATCATTGCCCTTGAAATTCTGAAGAAATATGATACTAAATTTAGAAATCTAAATTATCAATTAAGATCAATTATCAATTATTTTTATCTAAGTCATTAATTTAAACTAAATTATCAGTTAAGAAGGAGAGCAGAGAAAAAAAAACAATGTTTGATAAACTAATTTCCCAAATTTTAATATCCTTTCTCAAAAAATTTATGAGAAGAAAAGAAATATGATTAACAAAACAAGGACTCTCATGTAAAACAAAATTAATGTATAAAATATCTTTCTTATCTTGGGATCTAGTTCCTGCGAGATTCAGTGCCAGTATATGAAATCTAAAAACAAAAGTTAGTTGTAGGAAAACTAGTAAAGTGAACAATAAATGCTTAATATGGAAAGGATTAAAGGCTATGTTCCAATATTGGAATAATATGAAAAATTGGAGCTGTCAAAAACACGAGTTTCTATTCCTTGTTTTGGTTCTTCTCAGGTGTTCTGGTTCCAAAATCAATGATTTACCTAAGAAACTTACTCTAATTTGACCTACACCCTGGCAATCACATTGATACATGAACACAGTATTGACATTGTAAACATTTGAGATTGCATCTTTGCCCTGATGATGTAATTCTAGAGTGAGTTTGAGCAGTCTTGAACAAAGATTATATCTCAGGTTATTGCACACATTAGGTGTCCAGTAAATGTTTGCAGGAAGAATATTTCCTTCTAGTACTTTGATTTCATGTAGATTTCTTAACTCATTTCCTTCCTCGTGGAAACATTAGAAATATTAGTAATATAAAGGTATACTTATATTTATATACGCAAATAATTCCTATAAGATAAACTACAAATTATGTGCATAATCTCTTATTATAATTATTGTGCAAATGTAAAATTGCCTTAGGAGAAAAGCATATTAACAGGAATAGTTGGGAATTTAGCTGATGAAATTCAAAGATTCTGTAACATTAATTTTTCAACACCTGTGGTATAGTGTAATATTTTTGTATATTGGAGAGTCAGCGAATTGTTGCTATGGAGTTATTTCAAATAAAAGGTGTTTTTAATGAAATTGTTTCTGTTTCAGGACACTGGAGAAGAAAACAAACTAGTTTTAATGCAGAATGGTTTGTGAAATAGAAGTTGCTTTTAAATGTTGATTGTTTTAAAAAGTGCAAACCAAAAGTTTTTGTTATAATAATACTCAAAATGAGTCAGAAAAATAGAAGTCCGTCAGAAAAAGAATAAAAAAAATGGTTATAAAGATAACCACTGGCTCTCAAATGTCTTCTTTTCTTTACAAGTAGCATGGCCCAATTTACTAAATCTTGATATATTAAATCTAAATAAAATTGTCACAAAAAGCATGCATTATAAACTTTGTTCTTTTCATTAAAAGAATATTGTGTGTGGCATTTGCCTAAAGGCACTGTTTCTATAAATACAGGGCCTTGTAATGTATTAAACTTTGCTTTATCAAATACTAATAACTTGAAAGATAGGTTTTCATATAATGTGATACAAATGTGCATTAATGACTGAAAAACAAAACAGTATTTGCAGTGTCAGAAGTCAGAAAAAATGAAATAATGCAGATATTTGTTCTTTTTCCTGATAATATAATATTGTCACCCACAGTAGGGAATGAACTTGGATTTCAATACTCTCTTAATAGGAATATAGTAAAACAAGCTCACATTTAGCCACCTTCAGACACTGACTGATGATGACATAAAAGAATGCAATTAGTCTTCCGCAATAAATCATATCTAACAATTATGTTCATGAACACATTACACACACAACATTTTTATTACAGGAGGGTTCAAAGTTACTTCAGAAAAATATATAATGCTGCTCTATTCAATCATAAACTTTTATAATTTTTTTAATGTTTATTTTTGAAAGAGAGAGAGAACATGTGAGCAGGGGAGGGGCAGAGAGAGAGGGAGACAGAGGATTTCAAGGAGGCTCTGCAACAGCACATTGTCCTTCCCAGGGCTCCAACCCATGAACCGTGAGATCATGACTTGAGCTGGACCTTAACCGACGGAGCCTCCCAGGTGCCCCTGATCCTTAGAAAACTGTATTCCTTTTCTAATATATTGAAACCAAGTTGTTGTTTTTTTAAGTTAATGTTCATAGCATACCAGAATTTTAAAGTATGGTAAAAAAAATATGGTAAAAATGCCATATTTTGAAGTATGAAATAAGGAGGGTGCCTGGGTGGCTAAGTCGGTTAAGCCACCGACTCTTGATTTCAGCTCAGGTCATAATCTCAGGGTAATGAGATTGGGCTCTGCACTGGGCATGGAGCCTGCTTCAGATTCTCTCTCTCCCTTTGCCCCTACCCCACTCTTTCTCTCAATCTCACAAAATAATAAGTAAAATGTAAAAATAGGACTTTATTTGTTTGTTTATTTATTTTAGAGAGAGAGGGAGAGAGAGCCTATGAGTGCGAGAGAGAGGCAGACAGAGAGAGAGAGAGAGGGAGAGAAACTCAGGCTCCAAGCTCACTGTAGAGTGCAGAGCACTGGGATCATGACCTGAACCAAAATCAAAAGTTGGTTGCAAAATCGACTGAGCCACCCCCAGGACTTAGTTTAAAAAAAAAAAAGGTATAAAATAGGGGGAATCCTCGTGTAATTTAAACTTTCTGATAATTCCACCTTGAAATGCAAATTATTCTGTTGTTTCTATGCCAACCTATTTTTCCCTGCTTCGAAAGTGTGATGACCAGTGAAATAACATTACTGATGAATAGTTATATGGTAAATAAATACAAACTGCTGTATATCTTACTGTGGCACTTCTCATTAGTCTGCTTTAAATACAAAAGAAGGAGAAAAAGAAATTGCAAGCTGAGCAAACCATAAATGATTGAAAGTTAGTATGAGGAAGACTTAGAATTTGTTTACTGGTGTTTCTTACACTTACTTTCCCCTGCCCCCATTGTGCATATTCATTCTTTCTTCTTTTTACTCCAAAAAGCAAAATAATTTTAGCTTTGCTTTCTATGTTTTATTGGGAAATGTAGTTTAAATTAATTACTCTAAATATGTTGTTAAGCAATACCAACAACTTTGAATTAAATAAACTATTATTGAAACATATTTTCTAGGTATAAAGGCTGAAGCTTATCAAATCATCTAGGCATAGCCTGATTTGAAGATATAGCCAAGATATCATCAGCTCTGAAGCTGGAAATAATCCATTTTCTATATGAGTTTTGAGAACCTATTCCTGCTTACTCTCGCTGAGGTTTCAGAATAAAGATTCCCTCCTCCCATCCCTTTACTTTATAGTGTCTGTGCTTTAACTGATCTCTATGCTCTAAGTCAAAGGCATGTTTTCTTAGATTTCTCTTTAGTCAAGCCATTCTAAAAAAAAATGATTACTCTGTGTTCTGCTTCCCAATCCCATAGCTTTCCTTAAAAAAATAATAATAAAATAAAACAGGAACAAAAAAACAGGAACAAAAAACCCACATATAACTGCTATATCTAGACATCCCACTCTGCCATCTTTTTCAGATTGAGTACTCTTTAAGGTGGTCTATCTATCCAGAATTTTATTTTATTTTTTCTGGAATACCACATTGTGAATCACTTCCCCGGCTAAATTTACAGCAGCCTGAAAATAAATTATAATTCTCAAGCCCCACACCACTAGATCTCCCTCTATGCCCCATATATCAACTGCACAAAGATTCAAATTTAAATCAGATGTTAGCACCCACATTTGGGTAGAAAAAGAGCTTGGATATACATAAAGCTAAACTAAGAAACAGGGCGATTTTGCTTCTAATTGTGACGAACAATTTCTTAGACTTTGGCACCATTTATGGCTGCACTAAAACCTAAAGAATTATCTTTGCCTGTCATTTGATTAAAGAGATTTCAAAAATTTAAATCAAATCTTTATGTGACAGTTTTAGAAATAGACAGTGTACTTTGAGAGATGAAATCCAGATAGACACTAGTAATGGATAATTTGTATGAGTTGTCAGAATGTTTGCATTGTTCTTAATATCTTAGTTGATTTACTTTTATATTATCCTTTTAGCTATGCTATTTCATGTTTGAAATATTGGACATCTTATATTGTACCATTTGAAGTATTATTTCTTTTTGAAAATGCCTTTCTGAGGGAACTAAATCTATACATTAAAAAGATGTAGAGTATGTAATGTATGACTTGGGGGAAAAAGAGCTGGAGAAAAAATCATTGTCATAAGGTTAAGCAAACTTTATTAAGTTATAATTAAAACTAGGAAATAAAAGTATAGAAATATGAGGAATAGCATAGTTCCTTCATTTAAATATGGAAAAACAATGTATTCCTTTCAGAGACAATAAGATCGGAGACCAAAATACAGAGCACACTGAAAACAGGCTGTGTGGTTGCAATACTATTCCTTGTCTTTTGTCATGGGTGATCATAGAAAAGGGTCATATAAAAGAACTTCTGGATTTACTATAAACTTTCTGTTAAAGACATCACTTACACCTGTGATTTAATGCCACTTGGGTAAGGTCACTTTGGACTTAGAAAGTTTCTCTGAGCAAAAATGATACTTTTCTTTGAATAGCATATATTGTTTCTTTTACAAGATAATAAGAATTACGTAGCTTTCCTACCCCATCAGAAGTCTGGTGTTTTTGTTTTGTTTTGTTTTTTGTTTGTTTGCTTGTTTTTGGCTCTGATCACAAATAATTAAATATTGACTGTGTTAGATTTAGGAACTTTTAGGCTGCAAAAATCACCTTCACGCATAAAGACCATCTCGGTTGACAAGGAATTTTTTATGAGGACTTAAGGAAAAATAGGTCATGGCTTGAACGGCCTCATGTTGAAACTTGAGTGAAGTCAGGAGTGTTGCTCAGGACACAGAGCAGCTCACAGGGTGCAGCAGCATCTCTAGTGGTCCAGATGGACAATCTGGCCATCTTCTCATTTCCTCAGCAGGCAGAACATGTTGCTCCCCCGCTCTAATAACCCTGCTTATGCTGTGGATCCTTGGTCTCCCCTTTCGTGATTGTTCCTTCTGATACCGTAAATATCCCTCTACCTCACAGCCTCGGCTTTTATGTGGCTTTTCCTTTGACAGGACCTCTGCTCAATGACTCTTCTTTGTGTTTCTGTCTGAGTCCCTTTCTTTCAGCTGAGTTTCATTCTCTATGATTGTCTCATGTAGCCAAGAAGGATTCTACTATTTTCCAGTCATAATCCAGGATGGTGAGATGGATTGGGAAACATCATCAAAAAGACATGACTGCCGATTGACCTGTGAGCTAGACAGGCACCGAGCCCCCATCCTTTGGAATGTGGGTTCTGCCTGCCTTTCCCACTCCAAGAGACTATTCTAAGGAGATAGCCTTGAGATAGTGATGTGGTGTTGAGAACACTTACCTGACTGAACCCAGTTATGGCCTCTAAAAATTTCTAAGACTTGGCAGGTGGTTGCAGGAATCCATTCATCTTGTTCCTGCCCAAGATAAGGTTCATGTGTAAGTTCCCTTCACTTATTAAAATTGTCACTTACCAACCTGGAGTGGCCTGCCTCTTTCTCTGGTCTCTCCCTGCCCTCTAAGTACAGGGACCAGTTTCAGATTACACTTGGGAAGCTCCTCATCGGGTTAAACATCAATGTGTAGTTAGGTAGAGCTCTTTCCTATGGCAGCATGTAGGCCATTGCTTAGCCTGTAGACGACTGCCCTGTGGTTTCTGATTCCACCGTCTTTAGCCAGAGCAGTGGTAGCATGTGGTGCAAGATATCTGATATCTAACAAGCCCCTTCAATGTTCTCTGAATATCAGAAAATTATATGTAATCCTCAGTACCAAGAACTATATTGGCTCTTGATATAAGGAAATAAATATACATGTTTCATGGTTGACTTATTTTAATATATGTATATATAATACTATAATAATCTACTGTATTATATTTTAATGTATTAATTTTCTTTATTTTAAAATGTAGCACATATTCCTTTTTCTTTAAATATAGCAAGTTATCTTTTTACTTTTCAGTGTATGGAGACAAGTACAAATAGTCTTATGTGCAAAATGTCCAGAAAATTAATTTGAGTTTATAAATAGAATTTTAAGTTACCTAGTAAAGTATTAAAAATATAATAGAAATTAGGCTTCCAAAACATGTGGAAATTCTTAATTTTGCTGAAGTAATAATTTAAATCACATGTTATCATAAGTCTGAAAATGGACCTTTAATTAAAAAAATACAATTATATTCAATTACTTATAAATGTACTATTTATAATATTATATATATATAATATATATATTATATATATTATATATATAATATATATAATATATATATTATATATATTATATATATAATATATATATATATTATTATAATATATATAATATAATATTCAATTACTTATAAATGTACTATTTGTCTGAAGAAATTGATGAATTTTGCAATTACATCATATGGAATTATAGGGATGGAAATCATGGAAATGCTTATGTAATAAATGTATAATATATAATATAAGAATATAAGAATATATAATATACAATTTTTCTCACCATCTCAGACACTACCTTCCAGACAATCAGGTACTATCTGCATTTTTATAAGTCATTTCTTCTCACAGTTATGGTCATAAAAACAACATCAATATTTAGCCTTATTCCTAGCCCAGGGTCTGCACTCCCTTGGGTCCTTTATCAGAGATAATAATGATCGTCATATCAGAGATCACTTGAAGACCTCAGGTAATTTACTCAGATCATAGTATCATCCACCATTGTTGTTTCTTGGCCTTTGTGCTATAAAATTAAGGTTATCCCTTTTTCATTACCAACAGTCAAAATTTAAGTTTCTTCTTTGCTCTCCTTTCCCTCCTTTCACATTTTAAATATCAACATCAAGATTTCTTTTCTATCTCGAACTATTTGCTAATTTATTCTGACTTATCCTCTGTTGAAATCACAGGAGTCTTGAAAACTGTCCTAAGATCTATCTTTTTGTGGCATTATCTGCTGAGCAGTATTTCTGAATATGCATTACCTGTTTTCCCAACGGAATTCTTTGTCAAATGATATTTTATCTTGTCCACTTAACTTCTGCAATGCTGACCACTTGTTTCAAACAGTGAATATTTTTTCTTATATTCTCTTCGGAATGCTCCCTTTTCTTTAGCTGAGATTATCTTATGTGGAATCTGTATCACTTCAGCATTAATTGACCTTTAATTAAATTACACCATTTAAGATTTTTTTAAATTAGGTATAATTGAATGTAACTTTATATTCGTTCCAAGTGTTCAACATAATGATTTGATATTTGTATATACTGTGAAATAATCACCACAATAAATCTAGTTCACATTCATCACCTTACATAGTTAACAATTTTTTTCTTATATGAAGATTTTTAATATTTACTCTTAGCAAGTTTCAAATGTTCAGTATAGTATTATTTACCATACTGTACATTACATCCTCACATAAATCATTTAAGACTTTTAATTATATAGTGTGTCCTCTATTTTAACACACATTATGGAGTGTCTACACACAAAATATTTAACCCTTTCCTTGGTGACAGCCAGCATATTTCCTTCAGGTATAAATACTCTAAATGTCTCTATCTGTAATATGATAAATTGGAATTATTAAAATCAATAATGTTATTATCATTTCCCCAGGAAATGATAAATTTGGGGTACTATGGTGATATTTTTGGCTGAATAAATGTGATAAGATATTTATTGCAGGGATAGATGGTTGGGCAATATGTGGTTATTTCAAATTTTAAAAAATAGATAAAAAATAAGCTTTTTTTGATTGTTTATTTTTGTTGCTTTTTTTCTGGATATGGTCATTGTTTGTCGTAATGCTTAGGATTCTTATATTTGTCAAACCATGAGAAGAACAACC